>NC_092713.1:38514536-39882189 GCF_047496885.1 Scyliorhinus torazame | reverse complement strand
GGGGATGCTATCTCAGTCATTGGACAACAGACATTCCGGATAATTCACTTGGGGATCCTGCATCTGGGCCTAAAGGACACTAAGGCATGGCTGGCAATGTATACCGGAGAACCATTAACAATTATTGAGAAACTATGACCTTGGTTATCCATGGACAATAATCAGTTCGGCCGCCACTGCTAGTGGAGCAGGGTTACGGACCCAGTCTTCTGGGCAGTGACTGGTTACAGATACTCTGCCTAGATTGGCAACAGATGTTAAAATGGGTACAGGCAGATTGGAGGAGGTTCCAGAAAAACACTTGGACGTCTTCCAGGAAGGCGTAGGGAAGATAAAGGGAGTCACGGCTAAAATTTATGTTGACCCGGATGCCCACCCTAAGTATTTCAGGGCCTGCCCAATCCCAAATGTCCTGCTATCAAAGATGGATGTCGAGCTGAGCCGGCTGGAGAATTGGAGATTATTCAGTCCAATTTGTAGAGTGGGTGGCAGCAGTGGTCCCAGTGCCAAAGCCGGACAAGACTGTCCACTTGTGCAGCGACTATAAAATGACGGTCAACAAGGCCTCAATTTTAGACCGGTACCCCATGCTGGGGAAGACCTTTACATGAAGTTGGCTGGGGACCATTCGTTCTCAAAGCTGGATATGAGCCATGAATACCTCCAGCTGGAGTTGGGCAAGGCGTCCATAAAATATGTAACCGGACATGGGTTTACACGAGTACACAAGACTCCCATTTGGAGTATCGTCCGCATGTACCATTTCCCAGCAGGTTGTAGAAAGCATTCTACAAGGGCTCTCCAGGGTTGTACCTGTACGACGTGTTGGTTGTCTCCGAGAAGGAATGCCTAAAATATCTAGAAGTCCTCTGCCGATTCTTGGAAGTAGGTGTCTGCCTGAAAAGAGGCAAGAGAAGTCATATATCTTGGATATATGACTGGGTTGACAAAGATGGGTTGCACCCTGTAGAAGAGAAAGTTCAAGCCATCAAGCAGGCCCCAATGGCAGAGAATGCGACACTGCTAAGGTCATTCTTCAGGCTCGCTAACTATTGTGGAAAATTGATTCCACAACTGTCAACCATACTGGTGCCTCTACATGTGCTCTTAAAGAAGCGCCAGAAACGGGCATGGAAAGCACAACAGGAAAAGGCATTTGCTAAAGTAAAGAGCCAACTAGTATCCTCCAGGCGACTGATGCACCATGAATACCGCTCATACTTAGTGTGACGCCTCCCCATATGGCATCGGGGCAGTATTGTACCATGGTGGGACCTTCAGACTTTGGAGAGGGGGGGAGGGATGTAATAGCCCTCATGAGACCCATGGGGATGACCCGATTGATCTCCATGTGGGGCTCGTGGATTGCGAGCTCCCCCACTGATGGGCAACAGCCCATCAACTGGGGCTCATGGAATCTAGTCTTAAAAGCCAGCCCAGATTGGGACCGACATGATCGGTAGTCCCAGTTGCGATCTATGTGTTGTATGCCGCTTTGTGGCCATTTCTTTTGATTATAAATAAACCACCATTTGGATCATCTTCTCGGATCTCCTCAGCTTTTAAAGGAAGGAAATCTGGTTTTTCCTACATATGACTCCAGAGCCACAGGAATGTAGTTGACTTTTGACTGGCTTTTGAAATTGCCCAGCAAGCTACACAGTTCAGGGGCAATTTGGTATGAGTAGCAATTGCTGGGCCAGCCAGCGACATCCACATCCCGTGAAAGAATTAAAAGTAATTTTAAAAAGTTACCGTAAATCTGTGTCTTCTGGTTCTTGATTCTCCCACCCAACAGGAAGAGCTTCTCCCCGTACTCTGTTCAAACCCCTGATAATTTTGAACACCTTTATCAAAGCTCCTCTCATAGAATTCCTATAGTGCTGGAGGCCATTCGGCCCATCGAATTTGCACCGATCCTCTGAAAGAGCACCCTACCTAGGCGCACTACCCGCTCTAACCCCGTACCCCCACCTAACCTAAGGGGAGACTTAGTATGGTCAATCCACCTAACCTTCGCATCTTAGGACTGTGTGGGGAAACCGGAGCACCCGGAGGAAGCCCATGCAGCCACAGGGAGAACGTGCAGACTCCGCACAGTCACCCGAGGCCGGAATTGAATCCGGGTCTCTAGCACTGTGAGGCAGCAGTGCTAACCACTGTGCCGCCCTCTTAACCTTCCCTTCTCTAAGGAGAACAGACACAAATTCCCCAATCTTTCTATGTAGCTGAATTCTCTGGCTACAGTAAATTTTAGTCTAGAATATATTGTATTACTGATGTATTTTCTGAATGGACACCTAATTGCTTTGAGTTAAATATTAATTAAATAAATTGTGCACACTATACTTGGTGTTGCTATTGGCTCTTAATTGGTCACGTTAAAACAATGCTCTCGAACCGCTGAAAAGCCACCATGTCTCTTTTGCATTTTGTTCATACTGACATAACCATCGATGTAGGTAACAGGATGTGAGCACAGTCTTCATAGGTTGACGTCCCTATATGTGTAAGAAATGGCACTTAGTTAATTCTTATATGCAGGGAATTGGTTTTGATTACATTAAGAATGAAGAACCGTGGGCGTCATTCTCCGACCCCCCGCCGGGTCGGAGAATGGCCGTTGGCCGCCGTGAATCCCGCCCCCGCCCCCGCCGAAGTCTCCGAAGGGAGAAAAGTCGGCGGGGCGTTAATGGCGCCGCTGCCGCGGAGAATGTCACGGGTCTGCGCAAGGCAGCCGATTTTCGGCCTGCCGATATTCTCCCTTCCGGATGGGCCGAAGTCCCGTCGACGTGATGACCGTTCACGTCGACGTGAATCAAACCTCCTTTTCATCGGCGTGACCCGGTGCTCCAGGCTCACGCCGACCAGCGAGGAGGTGAGTGACGGCCTGGGGGGTTGGCTCTGGGCAGGAAATGGCGTGGCCGCAGACTGATTGCGTGAGGAGAGGTGTGTCTCGGCTTGTGTGTGTGTGTGTGTGCGGCGGGGGGGGGGGGGGGGGGGGGTGGTTAGAGTAGGCTGGGCTCCGGGGGAGTGCCGGGAGGGGGTCCGTGCCGGGGTGGAGGTTGGGGGGGGGTCCGTGCCGGGGTGGAGGTTGGGGGGGGGTCCGTGCCGGGGTGGAGGTTGGGGAGGGGGTCCGTGCCGGGGTGGAGGTTGGGGGGGGGGGTCCGTGCCGGGGTGGAGGTTGGGGAGGGGGTCCGTGCCGGGGTGGAGGTTGGGGAGGGGGTCCGTGCCGGGGTGGAGGTTGGGGGGGGGTCCGTGCCGGGGTGGAGGTTGGGGGGGGGTCCGTGCCGGGGTGGAGGTTGGGGAGGGGGTCCGTGCCGGGGTGGAGGTTGGGGGGGGGTCCGTGCCGGGGTGGAGGTTGGGGGGGGGGGGTCCGTGCCGGGGTGGAGGTTGGGGGGGGCGGGTCCGTGCCGGGGTGGAGGTTGGGGGGGGGGGGTCCGTGCCGGGGTGGAGGTTGGGGGTTGGGGAGGGGGTCCGTGCCGGGGTGGGTGATGGGAGGGCAAATGAGTTGGTCCACCTGGCCAGGTGCCAGCCTCCAACAGTTGGACGCATGCGGTCCATGCCACCTGGCTGGGGGGAGGTGGGGATATGGGCAATGATGACATGTCGCCGTTCCCCTCCCCCCCACCAGGCCGTCATGTTTTCAGACCATCCAGCGATGTTGGCCGCCGTGGTGGCAGCCGCTCATGTCGATGTTGCCCTGGATGAGGAGGAGGAGGAGGAGGAGGAGGAGGAGCGTGCCAGAGAGGCGGCGCATGCTGCCGCAGAGGGGCAGGCGGCAGCCGCCCAGGCTGGAGGAACACCTGACCGACAGGACGAGGAGGGGGAGGAGGACATCGCGGCCCCACGGCAACGGAGGCACCCGAGGGCGCCCCGTGTGTACCGGCCCCGGCAGTCATACCAGGACCTCACGGACCGGGAATGCAGGAGGAGACTCCGGATGAGCCGGGAAACCGTGGCACACATCTGCCACCTGCTGGCACACCTGTCACCGCGTGGCACTGGCGGGGGACACCCTCTCCCCGTGTCCATCAAGGTTACGGTGGCCCTGAACTTTTATGCAACGGGGTCATTCCAGGCACCGAGTGGGGACCTGTCCGGCATATCGCAGACATCGGTGCATCGGTGCATCCGGGCAGTGACAGATGCCCTTTATGCCATGGCGCACCGCTACATCCGCTTCCCCGTGGACCGGGCCAGCCAAGATGCCCGGGCCGTGGGCTTCTCTGCCGTTGCCGGGTTCCCCATGGTCCAGGGCGCGATCGATGGGATGCACGTCGCCGTGCGGCCACCTGCAGAGAACAGGGCCGTGTTCACTAATAGGAAGGGGACCTATTCAATGAACGTACAGGTGGTCTGCGACCACCGCATGATGATCCTGCACGTCTGCGCCCGTCACCCAGGCAGTGTACACGACTCATTCGTGTTGTCGCGGTCATCCATCCCCGGCATGTACGAGGGACGCCATCCCCGGCTGAGGGGCTGGTTGCTGGGCGACAGGGGCTACCCATTGCGATCGTGGCTGATGACGCCTATACGGAGGCCACGCAATGAGGCGGAGAACCGCTACAATGATGCCCATGTAGCAACAAGGGGAGTGATCGAGAGGTGCTTTGGCGTGCTGAAGATGCGTTTCAGGTGCCTGGACCTCTCTGGGGGCGCCCTCCAGTATCGGTCAGATAGGGTCGGCCGCATCATTGTGGTGTGCTGCGTCCTGCACAACATAGCCCAGCAGAGGGGCGATGTGCCGCAGGCAGAGGAGGGCGGAGTGGAGGAGCAGCAGGAAGAGGCCCAGTCCTCCCCAAATGAGGGGGATGGGGGCAATGGTCAGGGCAGACGGGGTAGACACAGGCGGGTGGCTGTCCACCGTTACCGGCTGGCCCAGCAGGCACGGGACAGACTGATAGACGCCCGCTTCACTGACTAGATGGGCGTGGGAATCGGGTAGTATGGCAACAGACCGCACACCATAACAACAGCCGACCACCCACACCCCCCACCCATCCACCCACCCAGCACCCTCACCCCCCTCCCCAACCCCACACACCCCACCCGCATGCACACCACCCCCCCACCCCCAATTGCCGATCCACCGGCGGCACAACGGGCCGGGCTCACCCAGTTGCGGGTGGACGCGTGTCTATCGCAGGCCATGGAGAATGATGACAACCCGCCTCCGATGAGCTCCTGGCTCTACATCGTTGGACTATGTCTGACCCATGGCCACAGTACCACCATCCACCCGGACCATCCCTGCATGCGGCTGTGACACTGCAGCGCACGGTCCCGTCCTCTGCCCGGGGGATGTTGATGGCGGCCCAGGGGGAAGGGGGCAGACTCACCTGGGGCTGAGGTAAGACCACCCCTCACACACACACTTGCGCTCAACGTACATGACACCCCCGCACACTTTGGACAGAGCACAAAGGCAGCTTCGGTAGGTGTAACATTGACTTTAATAACCAAAGGAGTTCATGCACGTGCCCTAGCCCCTAAAACTCATCTGTGCCCTGCACCCGTGCCAACTTACTCAGTGTCTAATTGTTTGGCCTTACGGGCCCTTTGACTACGTCTACGTGGTTCCCCAGACGGTACAGCAGAACTGGAGGTGGACTCCTGTGATTCCTGCCCTCTGACACTGGATCCCTTTGGCGGCCGTTTCCTGGGGCGTCCTGGCCTAGATGGGCCAGGCTGCGGCCCGGGCGACTGGGATGGCGAGCTGCCAGCCTGTCCTGCCCGTTGCCCAACCGATGCACCTGGGACGGAAGGGGGGGAGTCCGAGGTGTCGCGGTGTACCGGGACCTCCCCTACAGAGGGAGCCGGGATGGACCACACCACCTCCTCCTCCCTCGGGGTGCCCGATGGCCCCCAGGCCTCTACATGGGTGGGGGATGCGAACGGACTGGCCATCCGACGCGCCCCCGACATCTGGCGCTGCCAGTCCTGGAGGCCCGTGCTGGTATCGACAGGGGTCTGCAGGTTTGCAGCCATGGAGCCCAGGGGGTTGTCGAACCCTGTCTGCGACAGTGCGACGCCAGCTCGCACATGGCCACTGGCGCCGATGCCCTCAGCGATGGCCTGCTGAGACTGGGCCATGGCCTGCAGAGACTGGGCCATGGCCTGCAGAGACTGGGCTATGGCCTGCTGAGACTGGGCCATGGCCTGCTGAGACTGGGCCATGGCCTGCTGAGACTGGGCTATGGCGTTGAGCGCCTCTGCCATCTGGCGCTGGCACTGGCTCATGGCCTCCTGTGAGAGGGCAGCCATTTCCTGGGCCACAGACGCCGCCTGCACGGAAGGCCCCAGGCCTCGCAAACCGTTCCCCATGTCTGACACCGTCGCACCCATTGCCTCCACCGCGGACGCCACCCGTGCGGTGTCAGCCTGGGTGGCACGCATGACCGGGACCACTCCCAGCTCCTGGACGCGGGTGGACTCCTCCACCTGCGACCGCAGCCGCCGCAAGCCACCCGTCACCCTATTCGCCCGTCTCCGTGTCGGTGGTTGCATCGGATCTATGTGTGGGTGTGGTAACTGCAGGAACCCGGGATCCATCTGGGCAGCAGATGTTCGCTTGGCCTGGGCTGCCCTCCGACCGCCCGGTCCCTCTGCTGCTCCTACCTCCACCTGCTGTACCGGGACGGCTGTGTTGTGCGCACCAGTGAGTGTACCAGACGCCTCATCACTAAAGTGCCCAACCGTGGTGAGTGTTTCTGCGATGGTGGAGGGTGTTGGTGACAGCAGTGGCGTTGTGTCGTGCTCTTCGTCCCACTCTGAGTCCATGGCACTTTGGGGTGGGGGTTCGTCTCCACCCATCCACTCTGAGTCACTGTCCGGTATTTCGTCTTCCCGGGTAGGGGTGTCCTGGGTAGTGCTGTCCCGGGTAGTGCTGTCCCGGGTAGTGCTGTCCCGGGTAGTGGTGTCCCGGGTAGGGGTGTCCTGGGTAGTGGTGTCCCGGGTAGGGGTGTCCTGGGTAGTGGTGTCCTGGGTAGTGGTGTCCTGGCTCGGATGTGACGGGGGCCTGTGGCTGCCCCCCTCATCGCTGGGTGGTCGCTCCCGCACGTGATGGGGGTGTCGTCTCCCTGTTGCTCCAGGTCTCTCCGTCTCCCGTGGTGTGCGAGGGGCATCCTGCGGGCGTCGCATGCTGGAGGGTGCGGGTCTCTCCGTCTCCCGTGGTCTCCGAGGGGCATCCTGCGGGCGTTGCATGCTGGAGGGTTCGGGTCTCTCCGTCTCCCGTGGTCTCCGAGGGGCATCCTGCGGGCGTCGCATGCTGGAGGGTGCGGGTCTCTCCGTCTCCTGTGGTCTCCGAGGGGCATCCTGCGGGCGTCGCATGCTGGAGGGTGCGGGTCTCTCCGTCTCCTGTGGTCTCCGAGGGGCATCCTGCGGGCGGTCTGCATCTGCGGGGATGGGTGCCTGGACGTTTGGTCCTGCGATACACAATGAAGCATGCATGGTTAGACATCAGGCAGTGATCAGGTGATACGGGGGAGGGGGATATAGGGGAGGGGGGATATGGGGACGGGCTGTTGGTGGCTCACTTGCTCGTGGGGCCCCGACCTCTGCATCAGCAACCCCCCGGTCCTCAGGTCCGCCAGCCAGTTCCAGGGCCCTTTCCTCGTGTACAGTCAGTGGCCTCTCATCAGCGCGCCCTCCTCCAGTCCTCACATGCTCCCTATTGTTGTGTGCGTGCTTCTCCTGGGGGGGGGGGGGTGGGGTTGGTGGCAGGGGTAAAAGGCAACAGTGTTAGGCAGGTATATGAATGCACGCCATCGGTTGCGCGTGCATTGCAGAGGTTAAGGTTAGGGCTGGATTCACTTGGGGATGTGGGGGAGGGGGGATATGGGGGAGGGGGGAATATGGGGCAGGGGCATATGGGGGATATGGGGGAGGGGGGATATGGGGGAGGGGGGGTATGGGGGATATGGGGGAGGGGGGATATGGGGGATATGGGGGAGGGGGGATATGGGGGAGGGGGGGATATGGGGGAGGGGGGATATGGGGGATATGGGGGAGGGGGGATATGGGGGAGGGGGGATATGGGGGAGGGGGGGATATGGGGGAGGGGGGGATTTGGGGGAGGGGGGATATGGGGGATATGGGGGAGGCTCACCCTGCCTGCTCTGACGAGGTCGTTCACCTTCTTGTGGCACTAGGTGCCTGTCCGTGGTGTTAGGGCCACAGCGGTGACGGCCTCTGCCACCTCCCTCCACAGACGCCGGCTGTGGTGTGGGGCAACTCTGCGGCCGTGCCCGGGATACAGGGCGTCCCTCCTCTGCTCCACCGCGTCCAGGAGCACCTCCACATCGCGTGACTCGAACCTCGGGGCTGAGCGACGGCCAGCCATCAAGTCGGGTGTTGCGGTCGGCTGTTCCGGTCGGGTGGGGGGGAGCTGCGCGGCCTTATGAGCCGTCACGCCGTGCAGCGCGTATGACGCTGCACGGCGTGAACCACTGCGCAAGCGCGGATCCCGTTACGTCGCTGCTAGCCCATTTCGGGCCGCAGACTATCGGCCCATTTTTATGACGTGACGCAAGTGGGATTTGCGCCGTTTTTTGCGCCGATCGGCGGACTTTCCGCCGATAATGGAGAATTTCGCCCCGTATCTTACTTTGACAAACACCAATTCTTGCAGTAACAATTTACAACAATTACAAAACTGATGATTTCACACAAATGTTCTTTACTCCTTCTATGAAATACTGGTTGTTTCAGTAAAACCATCAGTTTGCTCTCAGTGAAGCTGATCTCAAAGACATTTTTGAATATATATTAGGAACTGTTCCCTCCAGAGCCATTAAGTCAGCCAGAAACTGTTGACCATCTGATAGGTTCCCACGATGTAGCATACATGTGACAGGAGGCGGCGGTTGATAAGCTTTCCAGAAGACCAGACTTTAGCTGATGAATTATTGTAGAGTCATAGAGTTTTACAGCACAATAAGAAGCCCTTCGGCCCATTGTGTTTGCGTCAGCCATGAAGCACCTATCTATCCTCATCCCATTTTCCAGCACTTGGTCCATAGTCCAAATGCTATGCCATTTCAAGTGCTCATCTAAATGATGTGAGGGTTCACGCCTCTACCACCCTTTCAGGCAGTGAGTTCAACTGCCCACCATCCCCTGATTAAAATGTTTTTCCTCAAATACCGTCTAAATCTCTTGCCCTTTATCTTAAATCTATACCCCCCAGTTATTGATCCCTCTATTAAGGGGAAACGTTTTTTCCTATCTACCCTACACAAGTCCCTCATAATATTGTACACCTCAATCAGGTCTCCCCTCACCCTTCTCTCCCCTAAAGAAAACAACCCCAGCCTAACCAGTCTCTCTGTATCGCTGAAATGCAGCCCAGCAACATCCTAGTGAATCTTCTCTGCACCCTTTCCAGTGTAATTACATCCTTCCTATAGTGTGGCGATCAGAACTGCACATAGTACTGTAGCTATGGCCTAACGGGCACGTTGTACAGCTTCATCATAACTTCCCTGCTCTTATATTCTATGCCTTGGCTAGTAAAGGCAAATATCCTATATACCTTCTTAATCACCTGATCTATCTATCCTGCTGTCTTTAAGGATCTTTGGACATACACCCCAAGGTCCCTCTGGTTCTCTGTAATTTCCAATTGGATTATCTACAGAAATGTATCATCAAGAATACTACTTAAAATTAACCTTAGTATTTAGACCAGATTACACCAATTCTGCGATCGACCATAATATCGACCTCTCTTTTTTTTATTTGTTTATGGGACATGGGCGCCGTAGGCTGTGCCAGCATTTATTGCCCAATCCTAATTGCCCATGAGGGGACAGTTAGGAGTCATATGTAGGCAATATCAGGTAAGGATGGCAAATTTCCTTCTCTAAAGGTTCTAGTGAACCAGATGGGTTTTTACAACAATCGATTGTGGCTTCATGGTCATCATTAGACTTTTAATTCCAGATTTTGTTTATTGAATTCATATTCCACTATCTTCAGTGGCAGGATTTGAACCTGGATCCCCAGAGCATTACTCTGGGTCTCTGGTTTACGAGTCCAGTGACAATGCCGCTACGCCACCACCTCCCCCTGTCTGATGTCTAAACCGTACTATTGGTCACCAAAGAGACCCCTTGGATTGCCTGGATTGCCATGTGAATAATTAGCATGAATTAAAGCAAAACATTCAAATATTGAAGATTGTGAAACCAGAACAGCTCATAAGGTCCCAGATTAAATTCCACATTTAATTATCCAGCGAGACTTGTTGGGGGAAATCAGGTGATAACAAGAAAGCAATTTTTAAAAAAAACTCTTTCTTTAATTATTTGTTGTCAAATATAGGTTAGCCACAGAGATTATTATTGCCACATGGAGCTTTAACAGTAGTCTTCAACAATCTCTTATGAAAAGTATTTTGTTTTTGACGCTAGCTGGCGAGGATGTTTCAGCATTTCTAAAGCATCTGACTTGCCTTCCAGAATTGTTTTTCATCAAGAATTCTGTGTGAGCCAAAGCAGGATTAGCAAGGGCATTTCTGTTTCCATTTATTCCGCCTTTCTATCTTGGAACAATAAACTCTGTACAACGAAGTGCTTTAGGTTTTGCTTTTGTTAGTTCACTTCCATTTGTGTGTCGTGCACAAAGGCAAGTAAAGAATTATAAACATTTGAGATCATTTAGTGTTAAAGTTTAATAATGCCGCAAAGCACAGTGCTGATTCGCTAGTAAGTAATTTCAAAGATCTTGCGTGTGCGTGGTTCAAAAAGGCAACTGTACAAACGAGAAGTCATATTTTACACAATAAAACAACGAAGAGGTTCAGTATTGTGATACTAATAAGATACGAGATTAACCTAAGCTGAACAAAAGTGTTCATGGTCTGTTTTATTTAACTGAACCCTATTAATGTTTTATACACAGACAGCTTATTACATTTATTACCAGGAATAGTACATTTTCTATTCCTAACCTTTCATTGCACTAATTGAAATTGTCCAGGCACAAAACCAGCTAGTTAGAATATTTAATGTTCCTTGCTAACAGAAGCAAATATTAGTTTTGGTTCTAAAGTAGCCTTTTAATGTTAGTAATTAATCTTGACATTTTTATACGGAGATTTGTGGACATCTTTTAAGTCAGTGGCAGATTTACATGAAGCCTGGTTTAGTTACACTACAATGGAAAAAAATGTTTATGTTAATCTACATTGAATATTAATAACGAGTGGCCATTTAATTTAATTTAAAATGTGATCATCAATGGTGTGCCTCTCCCTGCTTAAGGTGCAGGATCTCTACACTTAAGATGCAGAATTTCTACATGCAAAAAGCTTTCCAATTTACTATTTGAAATGCACAAAGTGTAAAAACACGATTAGGCCCCCATTTTGCTGAAGCTTTTCATCTAAAGACACCTAAAGACATCTTGCACTTTTAGGTTATTTCAGTTATTTTAGTCTGACTAATGCTTAAAGTGTGAGGTGAAATGGTGCTGTGAGGGGATTATTAATCTTTATTATTGTCACACGTAGGCTTACATTAACACTGCAATGAAGTTACTGTGAAAATCCCCTGGTCGCAACACTCCGGCGCCTGTATAAGAGACCCGAAAGAATAGGCTATCTCATTAGCCAATCAAATTGAAATATGGCAAAATTAACAGTGCAAAAACTGAGATAGAAATGCTAATTAGAATGAGTGAATTCATTTTTCAAATCAGGCTTGGAGATGAAAATAAAGGTTGCATTAAGAAAGAAAAAAAAGAGACAGTATGGAAAAATAAAAAATAAATTCAAAACAGAACATTCAGATCGTCAACAACAATTAATGCCTGAAGAAATGAGGCCCCATCCCCCTCATTCTGTACCGGGGAGGGCATTCATTATCAATTGTTACATTGAGAAAAGGGTGCTTGCTGTGGCATGTTTAATTGGTAGGTATCATGAAATACATAACTTCCCGTACCAGCCTCCCCGAACAGGCGCCGGAATGTGGCGACCAGGGGCTTTTCACAGTAACCTCATTTGAAGCCTACTTGTGACAATAAGCGATTTTCATTTCATTTCATTTCATGCCATACAATACAGGTCAACGGTAAGGCAGACAGCAAAATGTTCTTTTCCCAAAGCTAAGCTTGGAATCCACAACTTGGATAGCTACCTTTTGGATATTGACATTTTACCATGCATCTGCTCCTTGCTTGCAATTGCTGTAACATTTATGCATAGATAGCAAGAGACCAACATTAGACTTACTTTTATATTGACAGCAAATTCGTCTGATGTTGGGCTGGAGGAGTTTGCAGAGATGTGGTAGGGTGGGAGTCGTGAATGATTTTGAACACCCGGATGAGAATTTGAAAATTAAGGCCAGCAGAATGGGAGTCGACGAGGGGGCAACACGAACAGGACAGATGGGAGAATGGGAGTTGGTGAGAATTGGGGTACAGGCACCAGAGCGTTGGATGACCTCAGATTTAGGGAGGGTGAAAGTAGAATAGCAGTATCAGAATAGTGGAGTCCAGAGGTAACAAAGGTTTGATGAGGGTTTCCGCAGCGGATAAATTGAAGCATAATGAATGCAACTAACCGGAACAAGTGTGAAATGGCCCAGACAGGCAATGGATTGCAGATATCGGATTCCTCACCCCTTAGGAGCAGCGGGCCCTGGAGATTGCGGAAATGACAGAGAAGAGAGCAGTCACCGACAGTGAGGTTGTCCTGCGCCGCTGTGGTGAGGGTCCACTGCCCCTTCACACATATGACCTGTCTCACATGTAGTGTTCATGTCAGACAAAATTATCCTTCCCTCTCACTGACCACATGGCCATTGTCTCACAGGATCTCCAACTGATGGGGCAGGGCCATTTGGAGTTGCCCCCGAACGGCACCCAAGAGAACACCTCGAGAAAGCTCCGAGGAGACCACCATTGATCACAAAATAATACAGTGCAGAAGTGGCCCTTCGGCCCATCGAGTCAGTACGGACACTTAAAGACACCTGATCTGCCTACCTAATCCCATTTGCCAGCACGTTGCACTTATCTTGAATGTTATGACATGCCAAGTGATCATCATAATAATAATAATCTTTATTATTGTCACACGTAGGCTTACATTAACACTGCAATGAAGTTACTGTGAAAATCCCCTGGTCGCCACACTCCGGCGCCTGTTCAGGTACACAGAGGGAGAATTCAGAATGTCCAATTCATCCAGGTATTTCTTAAAGGATGTGAGGTAACCTGCCTCTATCACCCTTCCAGACAGTGAATTAAAAGATTTTTCTCAAATACCCCCTAAACCTCCTGCCCCTCATCTTGAACCTGTGACCCCTCGAAACGGACCATTCAACTAAGGGGAACAGCTGCTCCCTATCCACCCTGTCCATGCCCTTCATAATTGATGTGACACAGCTATCATCCTCACCTTCCACCAGCGCAGAGACACACACACTTCAGTGAGCGACATTAGTGGGCAAGCTTCTGGGGCACAATCTGGCGAGTACCACACAGTTCCTGATGCTCAGGTGGCAGTAGGAATATCCAAGGGAGTCAGCAGTCGGAGATCTGCTGGATCTGAGGACTGCGTCCCAGTCAGATGCCAAGCCTCCGGATAAGGTTATCCTGGAGCTGATGCAGACACTAAGGCATGGTGTGAAATTCAGGAGGGGATGTAAGCGATACTCCAGCAATTGGAGGTGTCCCAAAGGCTACGGGCTCAGGAGGTGGCGCCAGCAATGTGTGGCCCGAGGCCAACACTGCTAAGCTGGCAACCGCAGTGGAGAACCTGGAGCACGATGCCAGTGCTTTTAAAAATTTGTTCTTGGGATGTGGGCGTCACTGACTGGGCCACCATTTGTTTCCTATCCCTAATTGCCCTTGAACCAAGTGCTTGCTCGGTAATTTAAGTGGGGCAGTTAAGAGTCACATGCAGGCCAGACCGGGTAAGGACAGCAGATTTCCTTCCCTGAAGGACATTAGTGAACCAGATGGATTTTTACAACAATCGGCAATGATTTCATGGTCATCATTAGACTTTTAAATTCAGATTTATTTTTATTGCATTCACATTTCACCATCTGTCATAGTGCGATTCGAACTCAGGACCCCAAAGCATTGCCCTGGGTCTCTGGATTACTAGTCCAGCGACAATACAACTATGACACTACTTCCCCGGGTGCTGAGTGGTGGTGACCAAGGCACGGCTTATCCAGTGACAGCCATGGGTGAGGGCCTTGACATCGCGTCCGAGTCGCTGAGAGAAGTCCCAGACACAGGTGAACATTGGTGGGGCACTACAGAGCATGGCCACTGAGAACCATCGCTGAGGGTGTCAACGCCATTGTGTAGACAATGGGGAGCCACCAGGGCTGGCAAAGCCGGATGACTCCTCCAGCTGCCCCTCCATCCCATGGTCCTATGGGCACCGTGCAGGAGGAGGAAGCGCTGGAGGCCGACCTGCTGCCTGCCACTAGGGAGAGGATGGCAGAGTTCAGTTCCTCGGATTCCTTCCTGACTCTTGCGCGTCACACAATTGCAGTGGGCAGAACAGGGTGGCACACCGGGTACCTCCAATGGAAATATCTACTCACCCCCTCAGCAGCCATTGCGCCAGTTTAATGCTTTTATTCTTGTGTCTACTATGTACGTACTTTGTACGTTCCTCGGCCTCAGAAAAACACTTTTCACTGTACTCCGGTACATGTGACAATCAATCAAATCAAATCAGTTATAAAGGAGTACCTAATGACGTCTGTATGATCTCTCACTGGGGAGCTGGTTAATTCATGGGAGCCCGTTACATTGGACTTCCATCTCTCTAATGAGATGGAGATCGGTGCTAATGGGTGAATTAACTTCTCGCCCTGTTTGGGCGGGATCCAGAACCTGCAAACAGGAGCGGGCTAGTGGGGTGGCAAACTGATTCGAACCCGATTTTGGCCTCTCCCATATTTAACTGGCACACCCAAATCCACGCCGGCGCAACGGTGGCTAAATTGCATCCCACATCCTAGCTCTTGTACTGAAAACTGTGTTCTTACCTACTTTCCTTACACCCTTAGTTTTTAAAAATTATTTCCTTAGGTTGTGGGCATCACTGTCTAGACGAGCATTTATTGTCCATCCTTAATTGCCCTTGAGGTGGTGGTGGTGAGTCACCTTCTTGAACGTCTGCAGTCCATGTGGTGTGGGTATACCCACAGTGCTGTTAGGGAGGGAGTTCCAGGATTTTCGCCCAGAGACAGTGAAGGAATGGTGACATATTTCCAAGTCAGGATGATGTGTGGCTTGGAGGGAAACTTGCAAATGGTGTGTTCCATGCATTTGTTGCCCTTGTTCTTCTAGGTGGCAGAGGTCACGGATTTGGAGGGTGCTGTCAGAGGAGCCTTGGTGAGTTGCCGGTGTGCATCTTGTAGATAATGTACAATGGCGCCATTGTACATTTATCATGGAAGGAATTAATATATAAGATGGCGGATGAGGTGCCAATCAAGCAGACTGCTTTGTCCTGGATGGTGTCGAGCTTCTTGGGTGTTGTTTGCACTGCACTCATCCAGGCAAGTGGAGGAGTATTCCATTACACTCCTTGTACATGGTGAACATGCTTTGGGGAGAGCACAGTAAGAAGTCTTACAACACCAGGTTAAAGTCCAACAGGTTGTTTCAGATCACTAGCTTTCAGAGCACTGCTCCTTCCTCAGGTCCTTTCACCTGAGGAAGGAGCAGTGCTCCGAAAGCTAGTGATTCGAAACAAACCTGGTGGGACTTTAACCTGGTGTTGCAAGGCTTCTTACTGTGCTCACCCCAGTCCAATGCCGGCATCTTCACATCATGCTTTGCGGAGTGAGGTGAGTTTGTCGCTGCAGCATTCCCAGCTTCTGAACTGCCAAAATATCAACAGTATTTATATGGATGGTCACATCAGTTTTGGGGCAATGGTAATGGGGGATAAAGCAATGAAAATCCATTGAATGTCAAGTGGTGATAGTTAGATCCTCTCTTGTTGGAGATGGTCATTGCCCGGCCCTTGGGTGACGCTTGCCATTTACAAGTCCAAGCAAGAATGTTGGCCAGCTGTTAACTCTCAATAGCAAACCAATCATTATTTCTGAGTATAGATGGAAAGTACTTTCATTTCCCTTACACAGAAACATAGAAAGAAGGGCTAGGCCATTCAGCCCATCAAGGCGTGATCATGGCTGATCCTCTATTTCAACAACTTTCTCCCGTTCTCTCCCCATACACCTCTGCCTTTTGTGTGTAGAAATCAATTTATTTCTTATTTACATTGTGATTGGGCTTCCACAGCCTTGTGTGGTCGAGAATGCCATGGGTTTGCCACCCTCCGAGAGAAGATGTTTCTCCTAATCTCAGCCCTAAATGGCCTAGGCTAAATCCTGAGATTGTGGCCCCTTTTTCTAGACCCTCCCCCCAGCCAGAGGAAACATCATCCCTATATCCAGTCTGTCCAGCCCTGTCAGAACTCATACGCTTCAATGAGATCCCCTCTTATTCTTATAAACTTACCTCTACAAGAAATTGTTTTACCAAGGGCCTTTTAACGATAATTACATGACTAAGTTGTTAAAGTTTGCATTTATTCATCAATCTCCTTTGTAGCAAAACACAAATTGACTTGAATTTCAGTCTCTTAGATAATTTGGACTCATTAGGGGTATAAGTCATATTTTGGGTGAAATGTAACTGCAATATTTCATCAAAGACAGACCCCAAACTGAAAAACGACCCCAAACTGAAACAGGAAGAGCTACCCCCCCCACCCCCCCCCCCCCCAAAGGCTACATTGCAGAATTTCACAAACCTTGTACCACACCGGACTAGAACGTTGGTTCATTTTACACACCCACAGTGCCAGCATGGAACCTTTCCAGCTCTCAGTTAGGTGCGCAATGTTGACAGTTTTCTATTCCTTTCACAGTTGTACCATCTACCAGATCCACCGCAGCTACTCACCACGGCTCCTTCGACAGCGTCCTCTAAACCTGCGACCGCTACCACCTCGAAGGACAAGGACAGCAGATGCATGGGAACGCCGCCATTTCATATTCCCCTCCAAGCCACACACCATCCTGATTTGGAACTATATCACCGTTCCTTCGCTGTCACTGGATCAAAATCTTGGAACTTGCTTCCGAACAGCACTGTCGGTTATCGACACCACATGGACTACAGAAGTTCAAGAAGGTGGCACCACCTTCTCAAGGGCAATTAAGACTGGGCAATAAACAGACAGTACAAAACACTTCATCTGTTGTAACCTCCCAGTGGTGGCACAATTAGAAATATATAGTAGCAGATGTGTGGCATTACAAGTGCTTTCCATTCCAGATGCCCTCCTTGTTATAGATGCTCAATTATGCATCCAATGCATTCCAATGACAAAGACACCAGAACTCAGTGTTGGGCCTGTCGGTATTCAAGAGTGATGTTGCAACTTTCCATCTAAAAGCTCATTCAGTTCTGATTGGCACACACAATACTGCAGTGATCTAGTACCTCATGCAAATGGATGGAAGGTCCAAGTCCCAGTGTAAGGATGCGTTTGTGCAAACCCTTGTTGCCTGCTCTGCTATCTGTCTGGAAAATTGGTTTAGCTGGAACATGGTCCAGCCTCATCAGCAAATTGTGCATGAAACTACTGATCGTATTCTTCAGCAGTTAAGTCATCAACTGGCCTTGGGAGAGAATACAGAGAGCTGCCATATTTTCCTCCTGAATTTGAAAATCTGTGTACATTGCCATTTCATGAGATGGGTTGGGGGAAGGGAAAGGGGCGGGAAGGAGCATGTTACCACCCTCTTCCAATCTCTATAATTCAAGAGAATCTGGCAAAACGATAGACAGAATTCTAACATTGTGGTGAAGTTAATAGTGCCTCCTTCTCTTCCTGCCAATAGTCTAAACTGCGGGTTACTCAGACTGAAACAAATGGGACAGATTAAGAATCTCTAGAAAAAGAAGTCTAGTACTCCAAAGCTCGTCTACTATAACCAAAATCAATTTTTCTTGTTGCCCATCATAATTGTGAACCATGACCCCGAAATCTTCAGCTACTTCCTGGAATTCTTGCCCTCAAGTTCCAGCTCTACCACACACAGACATTTTAAACTTAGATCCAAGTAGCCTCAACTGGGAAGATGAATGAATTGCAGAAGGATGCCACTCATCAGGCATAACCCATGTTAGCTGGACTGATTGTTGGTTGAAGAAGGCAGTGTATGCAACCTCCATAACAAGGCGCATAGGACATTTGAATGAGATGCAGTCAAGTTTTTTATGAAAATGCTGATCTTCCAATATCCGTTGGGTTGAATTATTCTTCAACTGCCAATGCCCCATAACAACCTGATTTACTGTCTGGTATCGAGAGGCTCGACAGCTGGTGTGGGAACCCTACCTGCAGTCATTCTTGCAAGGATTAGCAACCAGCTACTTAATTCTCTACTGTTTTTGATTATCTGAAGTGCCCATATTGGAATTATGAAGTGCTTTAATATTTTCTGCACTGTTATAACTTTGTGCCAATTGGAAATAGCAATGTTACAGAGGTTATCTATACCTATAGTTCTCAATCAGGGGAGGCATTTCTCAGGCACTTTAACAAACTGGATAATACACTCAGCAGAATGTTGTCATTTAAACAGATTTGATAACCTAAATATTTAAACAATGAAAGGCAACAGTATTATCTACTGCTGCATGCAGACTTCAGATTTATAGTTATACCTATTAAATTAAGATTTTTATTTCTGAATCAGGCCTCCAAGCAAATGAATTTATAACATTTATAATAGCACACTGAAAAACGATGAATGGGTTGATACAGCAAACATAAATTTGAAATTTACTTTTTATCAATGTTTTTTTTTAAACGACAAGTAGGTTAAATGCAAGATGTGAGTGTAACCTGCTTACTTACTGAGTAACTATAAAATACATATCTTTGCACTCAGTGATAATGGAATTAAGTTCACTATTTTCCATTTTGCAGAATCACGCATTTGCAGAAGTCACATGATCTTCAACCTGAAGCTTGGTCCTGCACATTGGGCATCTTCATTATTTACCTTTCAATGATCACGTTTGGGATGAATTCCAAGATACAGTATCACTTAACATGACACCTTCAGCATACTGGTCATTCCTTCACAAGATAAAAGTGATTTTGGTAGTAAACAGGACATTTGTAGTAATTCAAGCACATTGCACCATTTTGGAGGGACAGAAAGTATATATTTGGCATTAATCTGTGTCTCTTTTTCCCCCCCCTTGCACAGATTTGGCATTAATCTGTGTCTCTTTTTTTCCCCCCTTGCACAGACTAATGTTCCAACATTTTCTGGTTATTGCTAAACCATGAAACACATAAGCTGTCCTAAACTTTCAGGTGCAATTAATGCTTTTTTAAAAAAAAACAAAAACAAAATGTATACAGGAATCTTTTTGAAAGAAATGCCTATTTTGTATTCTTTGTGCTGCAAGAAATACTGAATATTTGTTAAGCAATACTGCATGAAAAGCATTGTGATTTATAAAACTCATTATTCTTTGTCCTTATGGCTGTCAGTAAATTTTCTTTCTGTTACTACAGTGAGTGTGAAAAAGTAACTCAAAGCTGGACAACACAGTAAGGCTTTACTTTAATTCTGCAATTATGTTGGATCTTTTTTTACTGTACAATCCAGTGTGCAAGATACTGCCTTATTTGAATTTCCATTTTGGTAGAGACTATCAGCCACTCTTCTGTCCCATTAAAATATAAATAAGGCTGTAATTATTTACCAAATTTTATAGTGAATACAATTTTATAAATAGCATAATATATGTATAAGATAGATTGTTTTGCTATCCAAAACAATTACAAAAGTAACATATTGTGAATTAAATTACATTCTGCTTTCAATATGTCCTCCAAACAACATTCAACAAAGTGGGTTGATAAACAGTTACATTAAAGCACCTTCCTGGCATTTTCGTAACAATTGAATAAGGATCATAATATTAGCTCTCGCATGAGCTCAGTAGGTAATAAGTTAGGTAATGTGCTGTCACTTCCCATTTCAATCCCAGTTCTTAATTTTTTTTAAGTGCATCTTCACACACACACATACACACACACACTTTTTCCCCTTTTGGGGGAATAGTGGGGGAAGTGGTGGAAGGACTCCTGAGCTGTTGGACTGTGTTATGAACACTCCTTTCGTGGCCAACATGTCCTAGTGTCGGACTTAAATCCTGAGCCACTGGTCCAGATATAAGGATGCTACCACTGTGTCACAAGACCTCCTGCATCTTAGACCTATCAGAAAAGAGAATGTTCAGGCTCAACTCTGATGCATCCAACCCATTAACTTTGCATTGAGCATCATTATCTCGGTTGACAAAAGATTACCAACCACCTTAGTGGTGAACGGGACGTTCCACCAATACCCATGGAAACAATACCCATGGAAACAAAACCCAGCATATGTCACTGCCTTCAGAAGAGTAGAGTCAGGACATGTTTGAACTGTACTGATGCATTATCCTTTAACCACTCTTTATATGATTTGGTACAGATTCTTATATTTTATAAAATTACAATTTTGACATACTGTAATGTAGTAAATATTCAAAAAAAAAATACACTGAACTGTAATTTACCAGTATGATTGAAAATTATTATTGGCTATATAATGTTTATTAAAATTATGTTGGAATTCCTGGCCTTCACCATCTTGATTATAGCTATCCTCGAACTTGCAATGGTGACAGTCATTGAAGCAATTTTTGTTATCTGTGTAGTTCACTCGACAGTGAGTTTCATAAGGGTCAAACAAAGAAATCAATGGAGACGCCAGCAAGACAAGTCAAACCTGCACACACGTATACAGCATAGCCGAGTTCTTTACAATCAAGTAGTAAGAAAGACGGGAGTTACTATGCAGACGGGAGTAATGCTCGAGGAATAAAAAGTCTTGAAAAATCATATCCCTTCCAAATTCCTAGGTAAAACCCACATTTTTAAACATTATTTATGTTTCTTTGTAATAATGTTGCTATCACATGTCACTCGGTAAATCATGCAAATGTACACACACACATACATACATACATATCAAGGAATTCTTAAAAGAACTGGTATCATGAGATAAATCTATTGAACACTGTTTGTAAAAGTTATTGGAATTATACAATTTTTCTTTTTACAAGTTACGTTTCCAGCTTAATGCATTTCCTTTGTCTTTTGTAAGTACAGAAATAAGACTTCTTTGAGATGTTTGCTGGTAATTTCTTTTGTTCTGCGGTTTTCCTTTAAAAGGCTACAAAATGTAACAACAGAGTTTGATAATAAAACAATTCAGCCAGGTTGGCAACATAGCTATTGAACATATTTGTACATATGGACTAATGTTTGACACAGATAAAAGAAATACCTGTTTATTTGGATTGTATCCTGGTTTTGGTGCATTCCGTCTCTGGTAGTGTGCAATAATTGAGATGTAGTAATATGATTTTCAGGTGATGCCATCTCTGCTATGTTTTGAACTGACTGCTCATCTGGTGTGTGTGAAGTGCAATGGTACAATTTAATAGAATTATTTTCCTGCAAGACAAAAATGCAATATTTAGATATCAAATTAACTATCTTCTGTATCGGCGATCAGCGAACAATGTTGCATTACATTCTGTATTTATACACTTAACTATGATTTATAAAATTCTAATGTAATATTAAGTGGATATCAAATTGCATCCAAGTGTCAATCAAATTTTAAGAACCAACATTTTTAACAAGATGTTCAATGTGAAAATGTGTTTTCCATGGGTTTCAAGTTAAATAACATGTTTCCATTAGATACAATAGGTACAAACAGAATATTTGTTTGAAATACTTTAGAAATGTGACACCCAGGTACAGTTCTTTATTTAAAAAAATAATATTTGATCTCTTTCTTCATTATTTGGAATTTAACCAGTTTTAAATTTAATTGCCAAAACAAAACATGTTCCAACAGAAATATGAAACAAAACAGTACACAAATGAAAGAAATAGTGACCATAATTTTAAATCCAAGAGCAGAACAAAATTGGTTGAAATCATGATATAAATATGCTTTAACATTTTTGATACAAATTAATAAACTGGACTTTAACGTGCATTACCTGTAGGCATTTTGCTTGATTTTGAAACTTCGTGGTTCCCTTATTTTGCTGAAGCAGTTTTTTAAAAGGATGCGGGCGGAACGCAGGAAGAAGCACTGCTGTAGCCTGTTTACAAAAGGAAAAAAGAAGTACTGCTGTTATTGTAATGTGACTTCAAATTGTTACAACCAGGGGACTAAACAGCTAGAAGGAAGCCAACTGACAGTCTCTGTAACGTGCTCAGTGGAAAACATTGCTCAGGTTACTTTTTTACCTCTCTTTATATGGACATAGAAACACCACTGCTAACTTGCTTCAATATGTGAGCATATTTACCATTAAAGACAGACAAGGTCCTGAACATTACCACAGCAACAGCTTAAACAGCAGCAGTAATTAAATGAGAATTTGTTTCAAAGGAGCATTATAAAACAAAACATGATACCAAGTCACATGAGTAAATATTAGGTCTAATGGCTAAAAACTTGTTTAAAGAGGGAGGTTTAAAGGAGTGTCTCAGGAAGAATACAAGTGAGGCACCAGAGAGGTGTAGGGAGGGATTTTCAGATCGTGGGGTCTAGGTAACTGAACGCTTGGGTAGCAATGGCAGAAGTTATCATTGGGAAGAGGCTTGAATTAGAGGAGTGCAGGCATCTGGCAAGGTTGTGAGGTTGGAGGATATTTACAGTGATAGGGAGGGCCAAGGCAATGGTGGGTTTTGGAAAAAAGGACTGGAATTTTAAAATCAAGATGTTGCTTGACTGAATGCCAATGTAGGTCAGTATGCACAGGGGAATGGGACTTGCTGTGAGTTAAGACATGGGCCAGCAGTGCTTTGGATGACCTCAGGTTTATGGAGCATAGAATGTGGGATACCAACCAGGAGTGCATTGGAATAGTTGAGTCTGGAAATAACCAAGTCTTGAATTAAGGTGTCAGCAGCAATGTGCTGAGACAAGAGCGAAGTCTAGCACCACAATGGAGGTGTAAATAGATAATCTTAGTAAATAGGAGATCGGAAGCTCCTCTCTGGATCAAATGTGACATCAAGGCTTAATCCAAGATGGTTGTCAGGGAGAGGGACGAAGTCAGCTAGGAAATGGAGTTTGAAGCGGGGACTAAATCAATGGCTTCTGTCATTCCAAAATTTAATTGGAGGAAATTTCTGCTTATCCAGTCTTGGATGTCAATAAGCAGTCTTAAGAAGGAAAGCAAAGAAAATGTGATCTCTTTTTGAGGTGTTTTATTTATTTGTAACTCAGTCACCAGTTTGTTTAACCTTTGTGCACTTGTGAAAATTAATTATGTATATCACATTCAGACATTGATCAGAACCTGAGAAATTTGCGAGATAAAATTATACATGACAGTGATCTCAGAGAAATCTAATAACTTATGTCTCTTATTTTGAACTTGGAAGGAATAGATTTTGTATTTTAAAAAAAGCAACATGAAATCGACAGTGTTTGGGCGTGGTAGTGGAACCTCAATAAGTTTGAGGTAAAAGTTGAATCCATATAGATTGCTGGACTGAGGCGTTATGTTGTGCATTGCAGATCATTAAACCAGCATTCACTGTGTGTCGCAGCTAATTAAAACAGTCCACCATGCTGCATAGAATTCATAGAATTTACAGTGCAGATGGAGGCCATTCGGCCCATCGGGTCTGCTCCAGCCCTTGGAAAGAGCATCTTACCCAAGCCCACACTATCCCCATAAGCCATTAACACCACCTAACCTTTTTGGCACTAAGGGCAATTTAGCATGGCGAATCCACCTAACCTGTACAACTTTGGACTGTGGGAGGAAACTGGAGCACCCAGAGGAAACTCACGCAGACACGGGGAGAACGTGCAGACTCCGCACAGACAGTGAGTCAAGCCGGGAATCGAACCTGGGACCCTGGAGCTGTGAAGCAACTGTGCTACCGTGCTGCCAATTGTAGAATGATCAGGGGGAAAAAGGGCCATTGGACTCATTATGCCAGTGCAGTGCCAGTATTTAGAAAGGCTTCAGATACATAAAGGCTGAAGACCAGGCAAAAATAATAGGTAAAAAAAATAAGTTGTGAGATTGGCCAGTGGCTAGAAATTGATCACTTGTGATAAGCGACACAAGAATCATAGAATCTACGGCATGGAGACAGGCCCTTCGGCCTAAACTGGTCCATGCCAACCAAAAAGCCCATCTAAGCTAACCCCATTTGCCAGCATTTGGCCCATATCCCTCTATAGAAGACGCAGAAGAAGTAGGCCATTCGGCCCACTGTGTCTGCTCGGCCACTCAACGAGACCATGACTGATCTGGCATAATAATTCACAACTCCAATTTCCCACTTTATTCCCCTAACCCTTGATTCCCTGACTGATTACAAGATCTCAGCCTTGAACGTACTTAATGACCCACCCTCGACAGCTCTCTGCAGTAAAGAATTCAGCAGATCCACAATTCTCACAGAGAAGAAATTCCTCCTCATCTCCGTCTTAAATGGGTGACCCCCTTACTCTGAAATTATAGCCCATTGTTCCAGGCTCTCCGACCAGAGAAATAGCCTCTCAGCATCTATCCTGTCAAGCCCCCTAAGAATCCTACAAGTCTAAGTTTCACATTCCATGCTGTAAATTAATACGAAAATGTGCTCACCACCGGCTTTGTTCCTCCAACCTTCTGTCGCTCAGGCTGTGCAATGAATTTTGGTGCTTCCACTGATGCATTCTCATCTTCCATCAGGCTGATTGTAGAAAGCTGATAATGTTGACGTTTCCACTGCATTCCTTCTTTGGATAAGCCCTGAAGAATGTCATGTGTGAGATCACGTTTTCCACTGCCAGGTTTATATGAGTGCGCATTAATTTCTTCTCTAGCCAAGTCAAGTGTTGGCTGTAAAGGACATATTGTCAGACACCTGACTGATAAACCTGCATCAGAGTTGTCAGAATCCTGAATGTTTTTACTGTTGATTTGTTTGTCGATAGCACTGCCTCTCATACAACTGCCGTCTTCACTTTTCTTAATTGTTGTGCAGCATGCAATGCCATCTTTTACGCTGTTTAACATCCTTGATTGAGCATTTTCTTTGCACACTGTTCCTTTGACTTGAAATTGTTCTTCTTTGTGGTTAGTCTTTTCTTCACTGCAGGCGTCCAAACATTTATTTTTCCTTTCAATTTTTAAATTGTTGAATGGTCTCCTTTCCAATTTGAACAGTTGTTTTGTTGTTGCCAGCTTATAAACTTGGCATTTATAGGGGCTGTTATTGCAGCGTTCGCCATACTCGGAAATTTCTGCCCTTGACTGCGGGACTTGCCCCCGATCTTTCAAATGATTGCCAGGTAGTCCATGGTTCGGCATGGGTAAGACTTGCTTAGCACACTTACTGTTGGAACAGGTTGCAGTTTGAATATTACTGTTTTGCTGCCAATTTGGATGTTTTCTTATTGAAGGTGCAGATGTACATCCTCTGGATAATGATTTGGTTGTATTCTGAGAAGGATTAGCACTCTTGTCCAGATCTTTGGCTTCAATTTGCTGACAAGGAGGATACTTACCTTCTGGGCTACTGAACTGCTCTTCATTCATACATGTTGCGGTTTCTTCACTTGAACCAAGTGTGGTATTTAACAAGTGTGATGAAATGATAATTGTTTCTGCATCGAGGTATTCGCATTTCAAATGTACAAGTGGCGGACGTGGTTGCAGTTGGCAATAACCTAAAAGCAGGAAAATATTCTCAATAAATATATAAATGTAGGAAAACTAATATTTTATCTTTAAGGAGAAGGCAAAACATCCCTGACACTTCACAGAGGAGAAACATACGTAAAACAGCGATGAGATGAATTGAGAGGCGACTAAAAGAAAACGCTTTGAAATGCAAAGAGGGTGGAACGATATATAGGTCCACGGGAGGATTTATAAGCAAACAAAAACAATTACGATTTGTTTTGGGGGTGTATACGGAGCCATTCCAGGTTGTTGATTGCAGGAATCATGGGGAAGTAGAGGCCTATTGCAGGGCAGGGGACGTTGGGTGAGTTGGAATGAATGATGAAGCTCAGAAGGTCAGTAAGCTAAGCCTTGGATAAAGTAAGTCGGAAGGTATCAAAATCATAGAGATATCAATGCTGATGGAGGTGGACTCCTTGCTAGGGTACCGTTCCAGCCTCCATTGCCTTGCACAAGTGCCTATCATTCAAGTGCAAGCCTTGGCAGTCAGTGTTGGCAGGAGGAGAGGTGGCACCAAACTCAATCCTTGCCTCAACAATCGCCACACATAAGGATTACCAGCAAGTGCTCAAAACCAGGAATCCTGGCTATTTTTCAATCTCAAAGTTGGAGCTTTCAGGTGAAGTTTAGAGCCCCTACTGTCACCCTCCTCCTACTGTCACCCTTCTTGAATCCAGCTAATTAAAGGCTGATTCGAGACCAAAGCTAGAACTGTCCTGATTTACATTGTGCAGCTACCTACAAGACAAACTCACTGAACTCTTGGGAAAGATTATAATTATAGTAATTGTGAAAGCTCCTAGTGTGTCATGTAAATTATTGCTATTCCCAAATAACCTTCAGGTTGTTTTCTATTATCAGTGACTCTCATTGGCTGCACCAGTCAGATCTTCATTTAGAAATAAACAGTCTGGTTCAAGTCGTTATGAATGTCTCTTTTAGTGTATCAATATGGATGCCAAAATATGTAAATTTTTTCATTCTGATCAATCATAAAAATGTAAATTTTACTGAAAAAGCTAACAGAATCTCTTTGAACAGAAATTAATGTCTAAATATTATGTATGGCAATAAAGTCAATTTTTTTATGAACCGTAAGTTATATTAGTGAATTTGATATACACGGGTTAGAAAATCCCATAGAATTCCTACAGAGTAGAGGAAGAGGCCATTCGGCCCATCGAGTCTGCACGGACCCTCCGAAAGAACACCCTACCTAGGTCCACTCCGTCCACCTCACCCTATCCCCGTAACCTAACCTTCCCATCCCTGGACACTAAGGGGCAATTTAGAATGGCCAATTCCCCTAACCTGCACATCTTTGGACTGGGAGGAAACCGGAGCATCCAGAGGAAGCTCACGCAGATAGGCGGAGAATGTGTAAACTCCAGTCACCCAAGGCAGGAATTGAAACCGGGTCTCTGGCGTTGTGAGGCTTGATTTAATTTCCAACAGATGTCAGTTTTTCAGAAATCTGGCCGACAGTCCTGTCCTTTTTAATTAGCTTACATTGTGGTTGGAGACTTTGATATAAGTTCAGTAATCGCCAGTCCTAGCTGAAGGAACCATCTTTTTCATTGGTCTTTATTTTATTTTGACATAAAGCTGCACAGTGAATATATACAGTCTGGCAGAGTTCTGAAGTTACCAAATTTAATAAGATTAAAGACAAACACAAAACTATATACCCCTCACTATGGAATCCAGTTCCAATCTATTATGTTTTCAGTGGAAACAAAGCATGAAGGAGTGTCTATTTCAAACTGTTTTCTAGATTGGCCCTACAATTAAATGTACAATAGAAATTTAATACAGTCACAATTCGCTGAAGCGATAAGCAAATGCTAATGGAATTCAAAACAAAAATCTTTAAACTGCTGTAAAAAGAAAAGGCGAAAGTTAGGAAAAGAAAGAAGGAACTCTCATATCTCCAGAAGCAGTTCGCAGACAATGATCCACACCCTGTTATAGTCTCAGCACATTGTAAGCTTCAACTCTTCAAAGCTCCTGCCTGTGTCCTGTCCCGCACCAAGTCCTGCTCACCTGTCTCCAGCACTGCTATTTGCTCCCAGTCCTCAAATGCTTTCAAGTCTCACCCTTTTAGCCTTTCTCCTCCCTATCCCTACTACCTGAACCAACCCTAAAATCCTTATAAAATTCCCTGTTCCTGTAAATCTGGTCCCTTGTCCCTTCACAGTCTACCCCCCCCCCCCCCCCCACCCCAGATGCCCCCACTCACCATTGGCAACTGTGCCTTTAGCTAACTAGACCTTACACAGGAAATCCATAGAATCCCTACAGAAGGAGGCTATTTGGCGCATCACATCCCTACTGACCCTCCGAAAGAGCACTCTACCTCGTCTCTACTTCCCCCGCCTAGCCAATCCATCTAACCTGCACATCTTTGGTCTGTGGGAGGAAACCGGTGCACCCGGATGAAACCCAGGCAGACACGGGTAGAACATGCAAACTCCACCCAGACAGTCACCCGAGGTCAGTACTGAACCCAGGTCCCTGGTGCTGTGAGGCAGCAGTGCTAACCAATGTGTCACCATTGTAATAGGACTATTTAACCACTGAAAATACACCGGCTGTTTATTAATTAGCAAAAGAACTATAAAATTCCCTTATTTATCTTTGCAGTACCACCATGACCACTAATAAGACAGCTGATCCAGTGATAGAGATTGTTTAACTAGCGTGACGTGACAAGGTGATTCTCTTGATTACTGGGGTTCAATTTGCAGGTACAGCTAATTGCCTTCGAAACCAGATTTCAGCAAATCAAGGTGTAATGTTTTGTTTGTAAACTCACATCTGAGGAGACAGGAAAAAAAGGGCTCCCTTCATTAAAAAAATACATTAGTTAACATTACAAAAAGGTCAAAAGGTAAAATAAAATAAAAAAGAATGGGTGAAAAACAGAACTAGGAATAAAGAAAAACAGGCTATTGAAAATAAATATTTAATTTTTCATATTTTGTTGATTCGTATTTTCTAAGATGCCTATGATTTATATTAAGGTAACGAAGAAACATAGAACATAGTGCAGAAGGAGGCCATTCGGCCCATTGAGTCTGCACCGGCCCACTTAAGCCCTCACTTCCACCCTATCCCCGTAAACCAATAACCTCTCCTAACCTTTTTTTTGGACACTAAGGGCAATTTATCGTGGCCAATCCACCTAACCTGCACGTCTTTGGACTGTGGGAGGAAACCGGAGCACCCGGAGGAAACCCATGCAGACACGGGGAGAACGTGCAGACTCCACACAGACAGTGACCCAGAGGGGGGATTGAACCTGGGACCCTGGCGCTGTGAAGTCACAGTGCTATCCACTTGTGCTGCCGTGCTGTCCCCACTTGTGCTACCGTGCTGCCCACAATTGTTTGTGTTTCACTATCACTAAATGGCTGAGCCATGAATGTTCAAATTCCACTCCTGGCAGTCAAACGGTTACGGTTAACTGCAACAGATTTGCAAACTGCTTTGCTATTTCATTAAATATCACTACTGGTGATAGTTAGGCCTTGGCAACAACAATTTGTAAGACTCATTTCTTGGCTTTGATGAAGAAACATGCAGAGGTTTTACGAGATGGTAAAGCAGCAGGGGAGTGAAGCATGCATTACTTTGTCACACAAGGTGAATGAAAATCACTTATTGTCACAAGTAGGCTTCAAATGAAGTTACTGTGAAAAGCCCCTAGTCGCCACATTCCGGCACCTGTTCGGGGAGGCTGTTACGGGAATTGAACCATGCTGCTGGCTGGCCTGCCTTGGTCTGCTTTCAAAGCCAGCGATTTAGCCCTGTGCTAAGAGTCAACTCTAGGCAAAGCTGGTTGTGTTTCATGTGCAGTCTCAAGTTGACAGAGGAAGCAAAAGGCCATTTAACTACTTCCCAACGAAAAAGTCAGACCAACTGTCCCGAAATTCTGCGCAGCCTATTACACCAGACAATAGACTAGAAATGGGATGGGACATTTTGAACTCCGAGACTGCTGGCAGGCCTTGGAAAATGCAAACACCCTGGGCGGATTCATTCTTTTCAGCTCATATACCACGAAATAGGACTAAATACTTATAGTACTGGAACCCCACTAAATCCTGGGCAAATCTCCACATAAATCATCACTCCCCTCTCAATCAGGTGGTTATGGGTTGAAGCCATGTTCCAAGGACTTGAGCATTTATTCTAGGAACCTATTTCAGTGTAGGACTGGGGGAGTGCTGTATTTTGGAGGTAGCAGTCTCAATATTAACAGTCCCTCCCAAACACTCAATCGTCCAAACAGGTGGGAGAGGGTCTTAGGAAAAGTTAAACTGAGAAATTTGTGAATTGTGACACTAATCCACCGCAATCACATCTGTTGCCCTTTCTCCACCCCCCCCCGCCCAAGGGTTTTGTTGCATCCCTGGAGAGGTGGGATATTTAATTAACATATTTAAATCAGGCCTCCACAGTACAAAGCAGAGTCAATTTAAAATTCACTGCTGCTGGTTTCTTCGGGGTCTGGAAACCGGTCAGAAAAGGGAGGTGGGAATTGTCCATTCCATGAGGTAGTAGCTTTTCAAACACTCCTTCTGGGCCAGGAAAAACAGGAGTGCTTCCCCTGTAAACCCATCCCTCAACCCCACCCCTAACTCCTAAAGGAAGCCTGTAGATATGCCCACTACTAAAGTATTCCCCCAATCGGTTGGTAATCTTCCCTCACTCATCATAGATTGTCATCATAGAATTTACAGTGCAGAAGGAGGCCATTCGGCCCATCGGGTCTGCACCGGCTCTTGGAAAGAGCACCCTACCCAAGGTCAACACCGCCACCCTATCCCCATAACCCAGTAACCCCACGAAACACTAAGGGCAATTTTGGACACTAAGGGCAATTTATCATGTCCAATCCACCTAACCCGCACATCTTTGGACTGTGGGAGGAAACCGGAGCACCCGGAGGAAACCCACGCACACACGGGGAGGATGTGCAGACTCCGCACAGACAGTGACCCAAGCCGGAATCGAACCTGGGACCCTGGTGCTGTGAAGCAATTGTGCTATCCACAAGGCTACCGTGCTGCCCCACTCCAGGTCCAATATCCTCAGCCCACCACAAGCCATGAAGGATGGCCACTTCCTGCTTTCCAAGGGTCCCCAAGACCAGCTTCCTACTGCTGGTCTTCCCTCCAGCACAATGGCCATGTTGTCTAATTCTTGGGTGGGAAAGGCATCCATAAAGTGACAATGAGGTCCCATCGTCAAGCTCAGTTTACTCAATGTGGTAGTACCAGATATTGCGGTACCTAAGAGGCTGATGACCATTGGTTAGACCCAGGAGTCTACCATTGGCTGTTGTACGTAGCTCCACCCTGACAGGTGGAGTATAAGAAACGGTGCCGTCCCAGCAGCCTTCACTTTCTGCACCGAAGCTGCTGGGGAACAGGTTCTAGTAGATTAAAGCCTTCAGTTATGAAATCACTTCGTCTTGAGTGTAATTGATCGCGCATCTCTCAGACTGCCAGGTTTTTCAGACATTCTGCACCCTCTCCTTCCTCCACATAAAAAAAATCAGGGTCGCCATCTCTCAGATGAGATCTTAAACCAAGGACTCTTGTTTAAAGGTAAGGTAGAACTCAACACCAAGTGTTACTGATGTAAACTGAGCCAACTCAGACAGAGAGATATATACACCTCAAGAAGCACCAACAAAGAATAGCATTAACTGGTCATTCATTTCATTTGCACTTTGTTTTTTTCTCAGTGTGCACATTGGTTGCTCCATATATTAAAATCTATTCTTGGAATCTGCGTGACACTGGCAAACCTGCATTTGTTGCCAATGGCTGCTGGTGGAGGATGTTACCAGGCCTACTGATGCACCCTTGGTAGGGTAATGTTAATCATTGTTACATTCTGAATGGTTTGGTTCCACCCATCCAAGTGAAGAAAAAAAAAACACAACAGCATTTATAAAGCATATTTCAAAACTTCTTGATGTCCCTGAGATAGTCAAGCAACGTTTGCCTATATAATAACAGAGATAGTATCTATGGACACAAGATTCCAGCAGGAATTAGAATCTGTATGTCAACCAATAGGATTGATTACTTTTAACTAGCTATTAATGCACAACAGCTTATTATTTCAGACAAGAATCTGCCTCCTGCATGTAATACAACAACCAGACAAGTGTTTCCTTGGAGCTTGTGTGAATGCAGCAGAGCCAAACAGAAAACATTCGCCGCGGCTGTAATTCCACTTCATCAGCACCAGCGACATGTAAAACAGCAGATAAAGTAATGCTGATGGGCTGGCCAAACGTGGCCATTCTAGATCCTCTACAAACCAGGGACTTCTGCTGTCATAAAGGGAAAAGGACAGACAAAGATGAGACAATAATAAAAACAGACCGACATTTGTTTTTTCATCTCACTGGTGCAACAATGTCTATAGTTCTGAACAGATGTTCACAACTTCACTGTAGCTCGTGCCACTTTAGTACGTCACTGAGAGAAATCGATTTTTTGTAGAGCAAAAAATGAACGTTTGCCTGCTCTGGCACGTCATCACTGTCACTCAAAGGAAAACACTCCTCACATATCGGAAGACCACTTCTAATCTTGTTTATATCTAGGGAAACAAATGTTCTTTTCATGGCATCATTGGGGTTACTCCCCAAGAGCCTGTGATTCTGTGCCACGTAAAGGTTCTGAGAGGGGCCTGCCAAAGTGTATGGTGAAAGAATGTTTCCCCCTTGTGAGGGAGACCAGAACAGGGGGACCACACTGTAAAAATCAGGGGTCCTCCATTTAACACAGGGATGAGGAGACTCTTTGCTCTCATATAGTCATAGGTCTGTGGAACTCTTTACATCAGAGAGCAGTAGAGGTAGGCTCATTGACTATTTTAAAAGGAAAGAGAGCTTGAGTTCCTTGTTGGTCAAGGACCTAAGGGTATTGGGGGTAGGTGGGATAGTGACATTGAGGCATCAGATCAACAATTCTCTTAGTGAATGATGGAGCAAACTCAAAGGGCAAAATCGTCTGCTCCTGCTCCTAATTTGAATGTTCGTAAAGACTTTGGGCGCAATCTTGAAGCCGCACTCGGAGCGCTAATGGTAAATATTGCAAAAATTGGGAAACATGATTCTCGGCAGAGAGATCATCGGCGGGATTCTCCGTAATTGGCACGATGTCCACCGACCGGCGCCAAAAACGGTGCGAATCAGTCTGGCATCGCGCCGCCCCAAAGGTGCGGAATTCTCCACATTTTGAGGGGCTGAGCCCTTACCTTGAGGGGCTAGGCCCGCGCCGGACTGATTTCCGCCCTGCCAGCTGGCGGAAAAGGCCTTTGGTGCCCCGCCAGCCGGCGCGGAAATGACTTTGCCGGGCGGCGCATGCGCGGGAGCGTCAGCGGCCGCTCACGGCATCCCCGCGCATGCGCAGTGGAGGGGGTCTCTTCCACCTCTGCCATAGTGGAGACCATGGCGAAGGCGGAAGGAAAAGAATGCCCCCACGGCACAGGCCCGCCCGCAGATCGGTGGGCCCCGATCGCGGGCCAGGCCACCGTGGGGGCACCCCTAGGGGCCAGATCGCCCCGCGCCCCCCCCAGGACCCTGGAGCCCACCCGCGCCGCCGTGTCCCGCCGTCCCAAAGGTGGTTCAATCCACGCCAGCTGGCATGGGTTGACAGCGGCGGGACTTCGGCCCATCGCGGACCGGAGAATCGCCGGGGCATTCCCGCCGACCAGCGCGGCGCGATTCCCGCCCCCGCCGAATCACTGGTGGCGGAGAATTCGCGACATGGCGGGGGTGGGATTCACGCCGGCCCCCGGCAATTCTCCGACCTGGTGGGGGGGTCGGAGAATCGCGTCCCTTGTTTCTCGATTTTCACTGCCCCTCGCTGGGGACGTCACGAGATTCTCGCCCTCAAGGGCCATGACCCCGTATTGATACATTTTAATTAATTTAATTGATATTAGCAGCGCACCCCCCCCCCCAATTAAATATTCATACCAAGCCGATGTGACTTTACAACAAGCTGGGCCAGGGTGTTTGGGGGCGGGGGGGAGCCTTGGAAAATGGGACATGCCTGACACACATTGGCAGTGCCAGGTTCACAGTGCCAACTTGTTCTGGGGGTAATGCCAAGGGCAGGCTCTAGTGCAGGTCTCATGGGGGTACGTGTCGATGTATGGGAGGTGGGTGGGGGGGACACGAGAGCGTAGACACTGAGGGTGGGGGATGCCATCAAAGGGGGGCGGGGGGGTGCGGTTTGCCAGCAATGATTTTCCAAGGGTGGAGCGTTGCCAGTGATGTATGTCTTGCGATAAGTGGGGCGAGGGGGGGGGTAGGTTGCCGGTGACAAATGTCGAGGTGGGTTGGGGTTGGTGGGGGGGTTGCGGGAGAAGAGCCCCTTATACCTCGGTGGTGTGGGCTACGGCCGTTCGGCTGCAGCACTGATCGGGGCACCCCTTTAAGGTGGCGTCCAGATCCCTTTGGCGTCTATTCCCGGCTCTGTGAGGCCACGCCCCACCCTGCCAGAGTGACGGCATAAATCACGGCCACTCAAAGAGGCACAAGATTCCAAGAGAAAACTGGTCTGTGCAACTGGAGTTTTACACGTCAGATTTCTGTGGGAGCCTGACACTTTGACAAATTAGGGCAGATTCCACCCCTCAAACCTGTGTAGAGGCCTCGCTCCTTTTGACCGATAGTTGTCCAAAGATGAACATAGGAGCAGAGGTAGGCAATTCAGCCTCAATGCTGCTCTGTCATCTAATTAGATCATGGATGATCTGTATCTTAACTCAATTTATCTACCTTGGTTCTGTAACCTCTAATATCTAACAAAAATCTATCAATCATAGTTTAGAATAGCTACTCCTCGGCGTGATCCAATGGTCTCACTGCACCGGGAAAGCAGCTCGCTATGTTGGAGCATGACCATTGAAAGCCAGAAGACCTCGCTCGCGGAATTTACCCAGCTTGCAGCGCCTCACGAGATTCAACACAACGGGCGGGATCACTTTTTAGCAAATCCCGAGGTACCTGAGGTTTTGGGATTCAACCCCTTCGTCTTGGAGACCTTGGGCGAGCGCCGTTCAGAACTGGTCCCCACAAATGGGGACCAGATGCAACAACACTTATGGGATTCTCCAAGGGGATCATGGGCCCCTAGCTGCATGCCCTTTGAGCAAGGTGTTGCCCTGGCACTGCTGGTGCCATTTGGGTACCCTGGCAGTGCCACCTGAGTGCCAGCCTGGCACTGCCAAGAAGCCCATGTGGCACTGCCGGGCTGGGGTTGCCCAGTGTGTGTCTCTGTCTGTCGCACGCACGCACGCACGCACGCACGCACGCACGCACGCACGCACGCACGCACACACACACGCACACACGCACACACGCACACACGCACACACACAATCCGCGGGCGGGCCTGTGCCGTGGGGGCACTCTTTCCCTTCCACCTCCGCCACGGTCTCCACCATGGCGGAGGCAGAAGAGACTCCCTCCACTGCGCATGCGCGGGAATGCTGTCAGCGGCCGCTGACGCTCCCGCGCATGCGCCGCCCGGAGATGTCATTTCCGCGCCAGCTGGCGGGGCACCAAAGGCCTTTTCCGCCAGCTGGCGGGGCGGAAATTCGTCCGCCGCCGGCCTAGCCCCTCAATGTTGGGGCTCGGCCCCCAAAGATGCAGAGCATTCCGCACTTTTGGGGCGGCGCGATGCCCGTCTGATTTGCGCCATTTTGGGCGCCAGTCGGCGGACATCGTGCCGTTTCCAGAGAATTTCGCCCAAGGATCTTTGATTCAGATCAATGTTTTCCAGTTAGTTTCTTTCTGAAATGAAATGAAAATCGCTTATTGTCACAAGTAGGCTTCAAATGAAGTTACTGTGAAAAGCCCCTAGTCGCCACATTCAGGCGCTTGTTCGGGGAGGCTGGTACAGGAATTGAACTGTGCTGCTGGCCTGCCTTGGTCTGCTTTCAAAGCCAGCGATTTAGCCCTGTGCTAAACCCCTTGGGTTGGTACTTCTTCCTGTCAGCCTGTAATGATCTTCACTGCCAACTCACAGAGACAGCAGACAACTGGCAGCAGAAAGTGGGAGAAACACAGATCCTCTTCTTTCGAGAGTCCAAAGGCCTCTGACAGGTTCTCTCCGAAACAACCACCTGGCAGGAACCAATCGCTCTCTGTTGTCAGAAAGAACACTGTCCCTGGCCAACCCATTGGTTACCAGTTAACCAACTCAACCAACACTCTCCAGTCTGCTGGATGCTGAAAAGTCAACTTTTCCTTTCCGAAATGCAGAACTTGAGTGTTCCAGCCAGCATCCTGTTTGAAACTTTGAGTCCTTTGCTTTCTCCACTGGACTTAAATGTATATCTCAATTATTGATCCACGGACCAAAAATAATATAAAATAAAAGAAATGGAAACAAAGGAAATACACAGGAATGATACTCACAAACTCATTTGATTTCATTAAAACCTTGGTTAGACCATCCCTTAATCTTCTGTATTCTATGGAATGCCCAATCACTGCAATCTGGCCTCCTTATTTAAGGCTTTTAGCTCCAGTGTCATTCCGATGAATTTGTGCTGCGCCCCATCCAAGGTCTATATATTGTTGCTGAGGCACAGCAACCAGACTGCACACAGAATGGAGCTTTAACTAGAGTTTTGTACAGCTCTACCCTAACTGCCAACCTTTCTTTCCCTGTTTGTTTTGATCTCCTTAACAATAATGAACAGTAGGGCATGAAGGAATATTAAGAAAGAATTGTGCGTGTTTTAATTCATGTCATTCAGTCACCACTTACAGAGAATCCATACCCATCTATTTGAGGATTAACTCTAATTGAGACATTTGAAGCCTGCAGCCAAAACAATCATCTTATTGATGAATTTCAAATGGCAAAGTCACCAGGCTGATTTGCATCTACTGTCATAATTCAACCAGATTGGCTAAAAAGTTGTATGAATGGCCAAAATAGTACAAAACAACTTGTATTTTTATAACATCTTTCACAGTCAATGAATTACTTTTGAAACATGGTCACGCAGCGGTCATTATCCACACAATAAGGTCACATTAACTTCAAATGATGGTGTGGGTTGAGGGAATCAATGCTGACCAATCATGAAGAGAACCTGCTCCCACTTTTAACAGTGTCATGGGGCCAAATTATTTGGGGCGCTGGGTTCCACGCTACCCTCAGCTGAAATGTTAGGGAAGAGCCCGCCAGCTGCCCCGAGGCCACTGGAAGTCTCACCCCAGAAAGCTGCCAGCCAATCAGAGGCTGGCAGCTCTCCAGTACTAGCAGCTCCACTAGGCACGGTGGCCACTGCTGATACTACACTCAAGGCTCAAGGAGGCGAGCGGCTGTGGCAAGCCTCAGACTGGGGGCCGGAGGGGAGGGTGGCATACTGTCAATTGAGAGGCCATGAGGGAGGGCTGGGGAAAACTTGGGGTAACTCCCAGGGGACCCATTAAGAAGGGACACCCTGCCCCCACTCGCTACCAGCCCACACAGGGAAATTGGCCAGACTAGGCACATGGAATAGGCCTCTCCTGTTGTTGGTTAAGTCCTGTGATGGGGGAATGAGGCCTTTAGGTGGGAATTAATTGTCCGCTTAGAACATGGAACATACAGTGCAGAAGGAGGCCATTCAGCCCATCGGGTCTGCACTGACCCACTTAAGCCCTCACTTCCACCCTATCCCCGTAACCCAATAACCCCGCCTACCCTTTTTGGACACTAAGGGCAATTTATCATGGCCAATCCAACTAACCTGCACGTCTTTGGACTGTGGGAGGAAACCGGAGCACCCAGAGGAAATCCACACAGACACGGGGAGAACGTGCAGATTCCGCACGGACCGTGGCCGAGTGGGGAATTGAACCTGGGACCCTGGCGCTGTGAAGTCACAGTGCTAGCCACTGTGCTACCGTGCTGCACTTGGCTCATTTGAGGGCGGGTCACCCAACGACACCTCCACTGCAGTGGTAGGGGCCGTGGGGTGATATGAGGGTAGGAGACAGGTCCTGGATTTCATGTCTTCCCCCCCACCTCCCCGTTTTCAAACCCACCAGCTGAAGTGTGTACAATCCAGTTCATGGGATCTCTTATATCAACCTAAGCAAGTAGACAGCACTTTTGTAATATCGCATCTGAAAGACAGCACGCCCGGCAATGTTGAAGCGTCAACTAAATTATGTGCTCAAGTAGTAGAGCAGCGCTTGAAACTATAACCTTCAGACCCAGACCCAGAGGGAAAAGTGAGTCAAGCTAATAAAATACAAGAGAATCTCCATGGTCAGCTCATTTCCAAGGTAGCACCCAATACAGAGTTGGAAATTTGCCACTGGGTGCTACATGGTGAGGCTAGAATATTTATGTAGTTGGAATTTACAGTGACATGAAAATGGCAGAATATTCTGTCCTACCTTCATCGCTGGCATAGTCATTCACTTCCCATCGAGTATAAGAAAAAGGTTTGCTGTCCCACCTGTAAGAAAATATTTGAAGCAAAATGGTCAATGGTAAAGGAAACATGTAAAGTGCTATTGATTTATTATCTAGCTTTCGGAGCGCTGCTCCTTCCTCAGGTGAATGAAGAGGTATGTTCCAGAAACACATATATAGACAAATTCAAAGATGCCAAACAATGCTTGGAATGCGACCATTAGCAGGTGATTAAATCTTTACAGATCCAGAGATGGGGTGACCCCAGGTTAAAGAGGTGTGAATTGCATCAAGCCAGGACAGTTGGTAGGATTTCGCAGGCCAGATGGTGGGGGATGAATGTAATGCGACATGAATCCCAGGTCCCGGTTGAGGCCGCACTCATGTGTGCGGAACTTGGCTATAAGTTTCTGCTCGGCGATTCTGCGTTGTCGCGCGTCCTGAAGGCCGCCTTGGAGAACGCTTACCCGGAGATCAGAGGCTGAATGCCCTTGACTGCTGAAGTGTTCCCCGACTGGAAGGGAACATTCCTGCCTGGTGATTGTTGCGCGATGTCCGTTCATTCGTTGTCGAAGCGTCTGCATGGTCTCGCCAATGTACCACGCTTCGGGACATCCTTTCCTGCAGCGTGAGGTAGACAACGTTGGCCGAGTCGCACGAGTATGTACCGCGTACCTGGTGGGTGGTGTTCTCACGTGTAATAGTGGTATCCATGTCGATGATCTGGCACGTCTTGCAGAGATTGCCATGGCAGGGTTGTGTGGTGTCGTGGTCACTGTTCTGAAGACTGGGTAGTTTGCTGCAAACAATGGTTCGATTGAGGTTGTGCGGTTGTTTGAAGGCAAGTAGTGGGGGTGTGGGGATGACCTTGGCAAGATGTTCATCGTCATCAGCAGTCAAGGGCATTCAGCCTCTGATCTCCGGGTAAGCGTTCTCCAAGGCGGCCTTCAGGACGCGCGACAACGCAGAATCGCCGAGCAGAAACTTATAGCCAAGTTCCGCACACATGAGTGCGGCCTCAACCGGGACCTGGGATTCATGTCGCATTACATTCATCCCCCACCATCTGGCCTGCGAAATCCTACCAACTGTCCTGGCTTGATGCAATTCACACCTCTTTAACCTGGGGTCCCCCCATCTCTGGATCTGTAAAGATTTAATCACCTGCTAATGGTCGCATTCCAAGCATTGTTTGGCATCTTTGAATTTGTCTATATATGTGTTTCTGGAACATACCTCTTCATTCACCTGAGGAAGGAGCAGCGCTCCGAAAGCTAGTGACATCGAAACAAACCTGTTGGACTTTAACCTGGTGTTGTAAGACTTCTTACTGTGCTCACCCCAGTCCAACGCCGGCATCTCCACATCATGATTTATTATCAGCCAATCATGTGTGTTACTAATAGGGATCAACTTCAACTCTGCCAGCTTTGAAAGAAAATGTGGCTCAAATCACAGGAGTCTTTGGCGAGAATATTACCAGGTGTTTGGTGCCAGGATGGTAGGCAGGAAGGCTGGCAAAATAGTGGGGAAAGGTGTTGGTAGGGGGTATGCCCTACATCTTTCTGCCAATCATGCCATTTTGCCAGTGGACAGAAAGATAGTAGATGAGCCGTCTGCCAGGAACTCAATTGAGCCAATTAAGCGGTGAATTAGAGGCCACTTCTGAGGACATCTTCCTCACATTGAGAAGGCCCAATGCAGAGTGCAGAAACCACCCAATGAAAGCCAACAAGCCCCCAGTGGGCCCTTACATTTTAGGCATTACAGGAAGAAACAACCACCTCCACAGCAACAGCACCGCTACTCCAGCGATATACATGGAACATAGAACAGTACAGCACAGTACAGGCCCTTCAGCTCACAATGTTGTGCCGACCATTTATCCTAATCTAAGATCAATGTAACCTACACCCCTTCAATTTACTGCTGTCCATGTGCCTGTCTAAGAGTCGCTTAAATGTCCCTAATGACTCTGACTCCACCACCTCCGCTGGCAGTGCATTGCACACACCCACCACTCTCTGTGTAAAGAACCTACCTCTGACATCTCCCCTATACGTTCCTCCAATCACCTTAAAATTATGTCCCCTCGTGACAGCCATTTCCACCCTGGGGAAAAGTCTCTGGCTATCCATTCTATCCATGCCTCTCATCACCTTGTACATCTCTATCAAGTCACCTCTCTACCTTCTTCGCTCCAGTGAGAAAAGCCCTAGCTCCCTCAACCTTTCTTCATAATACATGACCTCCAGTCCAGGCAGCATCCTGATAAATCTCCTCTGTACCCTCTCCAAAGCATCAACATCCTTCCTATAATGAGGCGACCAGAACTGGACACAATATTCCAAGTGTGGTCTAACTAGAGTTTTATAAAGCTGCAGCAAAATCTCGCGGCTCTTAAACTCAATCCCCCTGTTAATGAAAGCCAACACACCATAAGCCTTCTTAACAACCCTATCAACCTGGGTGGCAACTTTGAGGGATCTATGTACGTGGACCCCAAGATCCCTCTGTTCCTCCACTTCCAAGAATCCTGCCTCTAACCCTGTATTCAGCATTCAAATTCGACCTTCCAAAATGAATCACTTCACATTTATCAAGGTTGAACTCCATCTACCACTTCTCAGCCCAACTCTGCATCCTGTCAATGTCCTGTTGTAACCTGCAACAGCCCTCAACACTACTTACAACTCCACCAACCTTCGTGTCATCGGCAAACTTACTAACCCATCCTTCCACTTCCTCATCCAAGTCATTTATAAAAACCACAAAGAGCAGAGGTCCCAGAACAGATACTTGCAAGACACCACTGGTCAGCGACCTCCAGGTGGAAAACTTTCCATCCACTACCACTCGCTGTCTTCTTTCGGCCAGCCAATTCTGTATCTAGACAACCAAATTTCCCTGTATCCCATGCCTCCTAACTTTCTGAATGAGCCTACCATGGGGAACCTTATCAAATGCCTTACTGAAATCCATATACACCACATTCATTGCCCGTCCCTTATCAATGTGTCTCGTCACATCCTCAAAGAATTCAATGAGGCTTGTGAGGCATGACCAGCCCCTCACAAAGCCATGCTGACCATCTTTCATCAAACTATGTTTTTCAAAATAATCATAAATCCTATCTCTCAGAATCCTTTCCAATATTTTGCTCACCACAGACGTAGGACTGATGGGTCTGTAATTCCCAGGGATTTCCCTATTCCCTTTCTTGAATAGGGGAACAACATTCGCCTCCCTCCAATCATCCGGTACTACTCCAGTGGAGAGTGAGGATGCAAAGATCATCGCCAACAGCGTAGAAATCTCCTCCCTCGCTTCCTGTAGTAACCTTGGGTATAGCCCATCAGGCCCAGGGGACTTATCTATCCTGATGTTTTTCAGAATTTCCAGCACATCCTCCTTCTTAATATCAACCTGTTCGAGTCTATTAACCTGGTTCACACTGTTCTCATGGGCAACAAGGTCCCTCTCTCTAGTGAATACTGAAGCAACGTATTCATTTAGGGCCTCCCCCATGTCTTCAGACTCTAGGCACAAGTTCCCTCCACTATCCCTGATTGGCCCGACTTGTCATCCAAGGCTCCTGCACCTTATCATTCCTTCCTCGTCTCAGTGGGACAACACTATTCAGCACTCGCAGCATGTGCTCCTTAAACAATCCCCACATTACTATTGTGCATTTCCCCAAGAACAATTGTTCCCACTTTATGCTCCTCAGCTCCTGACTAATAGCAGCATAATTTCCCCTCCCCCAATTAAATACCTTCCCATACTGTCTGTTCCTATCCCTCTCCATGACTCTGGTAAAGGTCAAGGAGTTGTGGTCACTGTCACCGAAATGCTCTCCCACCGAGACATCTGACACCTGGTCTGGTTCGTTGCCGAGCACCAAGTCCAATATGGCCTCCCCCCTCGTTGGTCTATCTACATATTGAGTCAGGAATCCTTCCTGTACACACCTGACAAAATCTGCTCCATCCAAACCATTTGCGCTAAGGAGGTTCCAGTCAATATTAGGGAAGTTGAAGTCACCCATGACAACAACTCTGTTACTTCTGCACTTTTCCAAGATCTGCCGCCCAATCTGTTCCTCTATCTCTCTGCTGCTATTGGGGGGTCTATAGAAAACTCCCAATAAAGTGACTGCTCCTTTCTTGTTTCTGACTTCCACCCATACTGACTCAGTAGACAAACCCGCCTCAACTACCTCCTTTTCTGCAGCTGTGGTGCATTCCCTAATTAACAGTGCCACTCCCCCTCCTCTTTTACCTCCCTCCCAATTCTTCTGAAAACATCTAAAGCACGAAACATCTAACAACCATCCCTGCCCCTGTAAAATCCATGTCTCCGTAATGGCCACAACATCGTAGTTCCAAGTACTGATCCATGCTCTAAGTTCATCTCCCTTATTCCTGACACTCGTTGCATTGAAACAGACACACTTTAACCCATTCCACGGAGTGCAACTTTGCCCTATCAACTGTCTATCCTTCCTCACAGACTTGCTGCATACTATTTCTGCCTGTTCAACAGCTACCCTATCCTCTAATCCATAGCTCTGGTTCCTATCTCCCTGCCAAAGTAGTTTAAACCCTCCCGAAGAGCTCTAGCAAACCTCCCACCCAGGATATTGGTGCCCCTCCAGTTTAGGTGCAACCCGTCCTTCATGTACAGGTCCCACCTTCCCCAGAAGATATCCCAAAGATCCACATATCTGAAGCCTTCCCTCCTGCACCAGCCCTGTAGCTACGTGTTCAGCTGCACTCGCTCTCTGGTCCTTGGCTCACTTGCACGTGGCACCGGTAGCAATCCTGGGATCACTACTCTGCTGGTCCTGCTCTTTAGCTTCCAACCTAACTCCCTGAAATCACTTTTTAGATCCTCATCGCTATTCTTAGCTATGACGTTGGTGCCTATGTGCACCACGACTTCTGGTTGCTTCCCCTCCCCCTTAAGAATCCTGTAGACTCGATCCGAGACATCCCTGGCCCTGGCACCCGGGAGGCAACATACCTTCCGGGAGTCTCGCCCCCGACCACAGAATCTCCTATCCATTCCCCTAACCATTGAGTATCACAGAATTTACAGTGCAGGAGGCCATTCGGCCCATCGAGTCTTCACCAGCCCTTGGAAAGAGCACCCTACTTAAGCCTCCGCTTCCACCCTATCCCCGTAACCCCACCTAACCTTTTTATTTTGGTCACTAAGGGCAATTTAGCCTGGCCAATCCACCTAACCTGCACATCTTTGGACTGTGGAAGGAAACCGGAGCACCCGGAGGAAACCCACGCAGGCACGGGGAGAACATGCAGACTCCGCACAGACAGCGACCCAAGCCGGGAATCGAACCTGGGACCCTGGCGCTGTGAAGCAACAATGCTAACCACTGTGCTACCGTGCCGTCTCCTATCACTATTGCTTTTCTATTTCCCCCCCTTCCCTTCTGAGCCACAGAGCCAGACTCAGTGCCAGAGGCCTGGCCGCTAGGGCCTTCCCCCGGTAGGTCATCCCCCCAACAGCATCCAATACGATATACTTGTTTTGAAGTGGAACGGCTACGAGGGTTCCCTGCACTGTCTGCCCGTTGGTTTTTCTTCCCCTGACTGTAACCCAGTTACTCTTGTCCTGTATCTTGAATGTGGCTACCTCCCTGTAGCTCTTCTCTATTACCCCCTCTGCCTCCCGAATGATCCAAAGTTCATCCAGCTCCACACGGGCTCTGAGGAGCTGGAGTTGGGTGCACTTCCTGCAGGTATAGTCAGCGGGGATACCGGTAGTATCCCTCACCACCCACATCCTACAGGAGGAGCATACAACTGCACTGCCCTAGCCTCCATCCCGTCTGATCTTACAGAATGTAGCTGACCTGTGGACCAACTGGAACTCCGCCCTCCAACTCTGCTCCTAGTCAGCTGCACTCTCTGTAAATTCCCAGCTCCCTTCTCACTCTTTGAGGAAAGAAATGAAAGGAGCACCTTACTCCCTCCTCACCTAACTCCCTCAGTCACCAAACTCTCACTATAGCACTCAAATTCAGCACTCCTTCAGTCACCAAACTCTCACTATAGCACGCAAATGCACCCAAATTCAGCACTCCCTCCGTCACCAAACTCTCACTATAGCACTCAAATGCACCCAAATTCAGCACTCAGTACAAACAAAGTCTGCACTATAGCTGGCTCACCTTTATACTGTGACTCTAGCTTCTGAAAACTGGTCTAATCCAATTAACTAATTAACAAGCTCCAGCTGTAAGTAGCTACAAGTGAAACCTTTGTTTAAAGCTGATTGAAAATTCACCTTCTTCCAAACCAAACAGCAACTTTTAAGTTAATTAACTAAATAAAAGACTAAACTTTAGATAAAAATAAACCCTTAATCCCCCTCAGTCTCCAAACTCTCACTATAGCACTCAAATGCACCCAAATTCAGCACTCAGTGCAAACAAAGTCTGCACTGTAGCTGGCTCACTATTATACGGTGGCTGCAACCTGACCCTGCCCCCTCCCCCATCCCATTCATCAAGGCCCGTCTGCCTGACCCTGTCCTCCCATGACCCCACTTACCCATATTTGAAGGTGCCTGTACATTTTTCAGCTACAGTCTCCGCAATGGTCACCGTTAGTGGCGGTGCCGGTGAGCCTATTGAGCTATTAGCCTTCTGTTTGGGCCGGTAGTTCTTGGAGACAGGATTTCTGTACTTCATTGGGGGTGATGGCCGCAGCAGTGGCCTATCAATTGGAAAGTACAATGAATCTGCCTCCGGATCCTGCTGCATGTGTCTGAGTGGGTTGCCTACTGCTTTTGCCTGTGGTGGGGGTCTCCTGGTAAAATCCAGACCTTTGGGCGAGATTCTCCTGCACTTGGCGCGATGGCCCGACGCCGGCTCCAAGAGCGGCGCGCACCACACCGGCATCGGGCCACCCAGAAGTTGCGGAATCCACTGCACTTCCAGGGGCTAGGCCGGCGGCAGATGGGTTGGCGCCGCGCCAACCGGCGCCAAAGTGCCGCCGTGGTCCCGCGCATGTGCAGAACTGCTGGCGTGTTCCTGCGCATGCGCAGGAGGGTTCTTCTCCACGCCAGGCATGACGGAGACCTACAGAGACCGGTGCGGAGGGAAAAGTGCCCCCACGGCACAGGCCTGCCTGCAGATCAGTGGGCCCCGATCGCAGGCCAGGCCACCGTGGGAGCCCACCCCAGGGCCTGATCCTCCCACCCCCAGGGCCGGATACCCCCGCACGCGCCCCCCCCCCCCCCCCCCCCGAGGATCCCGCTAGACGGCCGATAAGCCAGGTCCCGCCGTGATGGACCATGTCCATTTCACGCCGGCGGGACTGGCCGAAAACAGGCGGGCGCTCGGCCCATTGGAGCCTGGAGAACTGCCGGGGGGGCCGCTGCCAATGGGCCACGACCTGCGCGGCGCGATCCCCGTCCCCGTCCGAAAACCGGCGCCGGAGAATTCGTTAGCTGGCGTCGGAGCGGCGGGATTCACGCCGCCCCCCGGGGATTCTCCGACCCGGCAGGGAGGGGGGGGGGGTCTGGCGAATCCCGCCCACGTTTCTCTTCGATTCAACAGATGTCATGGAACTATCAAAATGAAAGGGTTGACTTAAATCTCAGAGGATTTTTTGCACTGCGGCGATAAGATAAATACCAGGCAAGGAAGTGTTTGTCTGAGGACACGATTTGGAAGCGGACTGATAGGGATCTTTAAGATTATGAATGGATTAGATGGAGGAACTGTGGAGGAAAGGGGTGGAATTTTACCATCCTCATGGCGACAGGCCCGGAGGAGGTGTCAGTAAAATGGCAGGGTATATATCGGAGCAGAACTCCGTTGTCTTCACACTGCCAGGAAACCCGGGATAGTCGGGCAGTGGGATCATTATCATAGAATTTACAGAGCAGAAGGAGGCCATTCAGCCCATCGAGTCTGCACCGGTTCTTGGAAAGAGCACCCTACCCAAGGTCAACACCGCCACCCTATCCCCATAACCCAGTAACCCCACGGGCAATTTTGGACACTAAGGGCAATTTATCATGGCCAATCCACCTAACCCGCACATCTTTGGACTGTGGGAGGAAACCGGAGCACCCGGAGGAAACCCACGCACACACGGGGAGGATGTGCAAACTCCGCACAGACAGTGACCCAAGCCAGAATCGAACCTGGAACCCTGGAGCTGTGAAGCAATTGTGCTATCCACAAGGCTACCGTGCTGCCCCCAGGAAGGCACAGGATGACAGCAGGCAGGCAATTGAGGTTGTTCAGCTGCCAATTGACAGTAAGTTGAAGTGGATTTAAACATTTTCCCTGGGGTGCACGGGTTCCACAGCGTATCAGTGGCCCAGCGGCTGAAAGGTGAGAGCTCAGTGGCAGCCATCGAGTACTAAAGTAAAGGATTGAACATCTGGAGGGACTGCACAGTGCAAACCATATTGGAGGGCACTTATTGGAAAGGTCACTCCTCAGCTCCACATCATCTAACTCAGGTAGCACTCAGCGGTTAAGAGGAGAGTGGAGGAGAGACAGAGATCAGTTCTGCTACGTGGATCCTCACAAGGTTATGAAGACACACAGGCAAGGAGGGCGCATAGGGTCACGAGTGCAAGCTAATTTTCAGGAAATGTGCTATCCAGCTGAAAAGCTTTACAGACAGAGGTTTAACTTTATTGAAGTATCAGGACACCAGTGTCTCTAAAAATTGCATCTGTCCAAGCAGGTGGCAGCAAACCTGTAGCTACTGGAGGAGGAGTTGGTGCCGATGGGAGGTGATGGTTGCCCATTACCTTGAAATGAAATGAAAATGAAAATTGCTTATTGTCACAAGCAGGCTTCAATGAAGTTACTGTGAAAAAGCCCCTAGTCGCCACATTCCGGCGCCTGTTCGGGGAGGCTGGTACGGGAATCGAACCATGCTGCTGGCCTGCCTTGGTCTGCTTTAAAAGCCAGCGATTTAGCCCAGTGTGCTAAACCAGCCCCTTGGTGGTGCAGCCGAGGGGCTCAACCTTTACACCTCAGCCTTGTACCACAGATTGTCAGGAGACGTCTGTTGGATCTCCCGGTCAGCCAACCAGTGCATTACACACATGATGGGTGTCATGTACCAGATGCCAGGACAATACATCAGGTATCACACTGATCAGGCCAACCAAGCCGAGAGGGTGATAGGGTTAAACGCCATTGCTGGATTCCCCAAGGTACAGGAGAAATCGGCTGCATGCACCTGGCCATCAAGATACCCACAGAGCAGCCAGAAACCTTCAGTAATAATCTCCTCCAACGCTCACTTATTCTACGATCACCGCGAAAGGATCCTGCAGCTGTGTGCGCTGTTCCCCGAAAGCTGCCATGACTCATTCATCCTTTGACTGTCCTGGGTACCTCAGCTCTTCAGGGCCACCTGAGAACCTTATAGGATGGGTATTGGGTGACAAGGGGTATGCACTAAAAACATGACACTTACACCTATGTGAAACCCCAACACCAAGCCAAAGGACAACTACAACCAATGCCATGTGGCTACAGGGGCCACCATTGCACAAGCCGTGGACCTTTTTGGAATGAGCTTGGATGCCTGGAGAGATTTTGGGAGGGTGGGGTGGGGGTAGGGGGGAGTCCTACAATATGCCCCATCAAGGTCTCACATTTCATGATGATATGCAATGCTGTGCACAAGCTGATTCCTGAGGGGAAGCAGCGTTGGAGAATGGTGACCACATTTGGAGGAGAATCAAGACCAAGGGACCAATGAAAATGCACCCATGGGTCTGATGTTAATAGTCATTGACATGCATGTCAGAGATATGTGACTCACTCTTAAGCGCATTTTTCTCCCAAAAGACCATTAAAACCCCTAGAGATGATTCAGTCTTCTGGAGGTCATCTTTGTGGCCTTTCATTGGGCACTATTAACATCTCAGTGGTTACATTGTTACATTATTGTAAGGGCTAAATTAACCATTGTCCTCATTCTGGGCCCATCTATTCAAGCCTTCCATCTCAAGACCTCAACATCTGGTAATGGCCCACTGCTGGAGAAATGAACAAGTGAACTGTTGTAGGATGCATTATAAGAATAAATTTGCACAAACGTGGATTTATGCAAATGCTGAAAGGTATTCATATGCCATGCTCTCCTAGTGCGCACAGTTGATCTTGGAGGCCGGTTGCTGCTCCAGTGCATGAGATGGGCACAGAGATGGCATTTGATTGCCTGAGCCCGAGAGAGCCAGGTGCATTCACGGCTATTTGCATCTGTGCAGGGGATACCTCTGCAATCGAGGCTGCATGAAGTATTCATGGCACTGTCAAGGATCTACCAAGAAATCAAGATGAGCTCCCATAGACCTCAGGCAGTTAGCTGCTCCTCGACTTTCAAGGTCCACTTGCCCTTCCTTGCTTACCTGAAATGGCTGAGTGCCTTGCAACAGGTTCAGGCATCTCAGTGGCATCTTGCCTACCTATCACCCAAGATAACTCATGGATAAGGCCATACGATGGAGGTTGGTGTGCACCTCCTGCATCCACTGGATTGTTTGCTACATGTGGGTCTCCAGGAGGGTCGCCACTCTCTGAATCATGTTCAAACGCCAGAAACATAGTGCCACCCATGGCACGGACTCCTCCATCGTACACGCATGGGAGCAAACGGCTTCTGGTAATTCTAACCAATGTCCGCACTTTTCATGCAGCTCCAGCATCTTTTGCTTTGTTGACCACCCACACGGTTGAACAATTGTGTGAAGCTGAGCTCATCATCTGATGGGGAGTAGCTACAGCTGTCACTGACTCCATTACCTGCTAATGCATGTCTGTGCTGAGAACACCAGCTAGTGCCATCTGCTCTGTAGTGGTGATCTGTCCAAGGACATGCCTTCTACTCATTTTTCCATGCCCCATCGTATTGGACTTTCCTCTTCAGTTGCTTGCAAGGACCTTCGATTTTCAACTTCAATGATAAATTACTAATATGACCAGGATAAGAATACATGAGGTGCTTTTCCGTTCCTCTAGTGTTTAGATGAAACACAAGTCCTCTTCCTGATGGATCCTCCATCTTTAAGTAGCCATTCTCCCCTTAAATTGCAGCTCTTCTGGCATCATCAAAGTTCTGTTGTTGGCCATGGCTCATAACCCTGAGCATGGGAGCCTTACCTGGACCCGTTCAAACTGGCTCAATGGTCTATCGACTTGAGAGTATCTACACTGGCGCATGGTGCACTAGAATGATGTGACACTGTCTCCTCAGATAGCAAATCCTCCTCTGAGGTGTCCGTAGAAGCGAAACATTCCGCTTTCCCTCACCCACTATTGGACCTGTGGGGCAGATAAGACTGATGTTAGCATTTTCAGCTGCCTGCCCTTGATCGTGAATTTCCTGTGTTCAAAGGCCATAGCTTAGAAGGTTTGATGCCCACATCCATTACTATACTCACTCTCTATAGGCTCCACACCCACCTCGCCCATGGTGACAGGCTGCCCTGCTGCAACCCAAGCTATATCCTTTACCTGCTCCATCGGAGTTCCCAAAGCACACAACCTCCAGTTCTCTAATCACTGGTATGGCACATGCTTCTCTTCCAAGCATGACCATGTCATGTTGCTTCTTGTCTCATAGTTCAGCTGCACTCATCGGCCTATGCCAGTTTCTACATTCAGGGAGATCTGCTGTAAATGGCCATTCAGTCTTGCCAACACGGTGATCACCTCTCACTGACCATAGGCCTTCGGTGTGAGTCAACTCTGCCTTTGATAATGGGTTGGGAGTCACAAACACTGGCAAAATAGCATGAGAAGGTGAATGGTAGGGAGCCTACCCAACATCTTCCTGCCGCCACGTCATTTGTCAGCGGGCAAGGAAGTTGGCAGGGATGCCATGTACCAGAAAGCAATTGAACCACTTAAATGGCCAATTAAGATTTCCCATCTCTGTGGGCATTTTGGCTGCATTCGGGAAAGGGGGTAGAATGGTGGGTCAGGCTACAGCATAGGCAACCATCCAGTAAGCCGAGAGGTAATGGCGGGAGGGGGGGGGGGGGGGGATCTGCTTTTTGAGTCAACCAATGAACAGCTGAGGTACTGCTGTACCCTGGCAGTAATGGCAGGTACGATGGCAACGCTATCACCTGTACTTCACAACACCTTCCACCAATCACCAGGGCCAGTCTGTCTGGCCGTACTGACCTCCAATTCCACTGATCCTTCTTCAATTGAGGTAGCCTCTTCTCGGAGCTACTGGCCCAGTGATAGCCACCGCTAGCAGTGGTGTGGCTGACCTACTGACTCTCTGATTGGACCGGCAGCTCATGGGAGGTGGGCTGCTATTCTTACTAGGGATGGGAGCCCTGCTTCTGGCCACTTTATTTAATCAACTCTGTGAATATGCCTCCTGGGTCTGGCTTTTAGCCGGAGTGGTCTTTGAGACCCGCAGACAGGATTTCAGTCAATGAGGAAAGAATTCAGCCCCGCATCTCACTGTGGTCGCTGATCCCTCATCATGCCTAATGCATGGACCAGCTACCTTGCTTCACATCTCATGGGCACTATTTGTGTCATGTAGGGTTGCAAGTGTGCTATATGGAATGCCAGTCACAGGGTAGTGTTACTAAACATCGGAGCCACCCTCCGTCTGACTCTAGTCTTTGCTGCACAGCTTTCAATGATCAGTCCCTCTCTCAATCCCCTCCATGTGTTCAGCCTGTATGAAGACTGCAGACTGGTCTTTCAATATATTGCTGTCCTTTGGACAGAACTTCTGGCCACTTTCCAATTGTTATTGGCTGTAAATGGGAAAATCTCCAAGCATATCCTGCCATCCATGTAACCCAAATGCGACCTCAGCATTGGGACTTTGTCTCAATTTTAGGGAGAGATTAACTAGGGCTGGTGAGCTGACTAGAAAGCATTTAACATTGTCACAACATGTGATGAAAGAAAGAGGTGGATAAGAAATCAAAACATTATAGTTTTGTTAGTGGGGAGAAAGTATTAGTGCAGTTACCAATGATAGGCGAACCATTAAAAGCAAGATTTAACAAAGAACAATACAACACAGGACATGCGCTAACCATGGTACCTGCCTAAATTAAAACCGTATGTACTTACGGACTCCATATACTCCCATTCCCACCCTATTCATATATTTGTCTAGATGCCCCTTAAATGCACTATTGTACCTGCTCCCACCGCCTCCCTAGTGGGACTTAGCAAATTGAAAAGAAATAGAGGGAGATGAAGTCTTTGATAAGAATGCCATCCAGAAGGAAACCTCACAGTGTGTCATGTTAATATGCACAAAATATATTTTACAGAGAAGGAAAGAAGGAGGAGGTGTGAGTCATTATAAGTCAGAGAAAAGAGATAAATCCACATGATTCTGAATTTGACATTTCTCAAATTAAACTGGATAATGAGGAAGTTTTAAGAAATTGGGATAAATTGTGTTACCTTCCGGGGGGGAAATCCAAATGACCTAAAAGAGTTATTACAGACACAGAGCTGTATGTGGGAACAAATTGGTAAGTACGAAAGTAATTATGCATGAGTAGGTGTAGAAAATGCTATTCCCATTAAACAACATCCATACAGGCTCAATCCACTAAAGTTAACACAGGTACATAAGGAGATTGACAGCATGCTTAAGGATATCATTGAAGTGAGTAGCAGCGATTGACGCTCACCAATTGTTATTGTACCAAAACCGGATGGAACACAACGATTGTGTGTGGACTACAGAAAGGCAGTTAGGAAGTCAGTTTAGTATCCTATTCCTCGTTTGGAAGACTGTGTTAAAAAGGTGCGGCAAGCACATTTTATTACCAAACTTGACTTACTTAAAGGATATTGGCAAATACCTTTACCAGACAGTGCAACGGAATTTTCGGCTTTTGTGACACCAAATGATCTGTATCAATTTAAAGTCATGCCATTTGGAATGAAGAATGAGCCAGCAACATTCCAAAAATTAACCAACAAGGTAATTTCTGGACTAAGCCATTGTGCAGTGTATATTGACAATTTGGTGGTGTTCAGTCAAACTTGGAAGGAGCATTTGGAACATTTAAAGGAATTACTCGATCGACTACAGGAAACTGGATTGGTGGTAAGTTTGGCTAAAAGTGAATTTGCGAAAGCTGAAGTCACATTCTTAGGCCATACAATTGGACATGGTCAGATGGCCTCACAGAATGTTAAAACAAAAGAAAAACAAAAAGGAAGGGAAAAGTTCTGAGAAGTCTGTGCATGAGTGATTCTACTGGAAATTCATGCCAAATTTCAGCAGCGTGGTTGCTCCGCTGACTGAACTTCAAAAAAAGCACAAGAAATTTCAGTGGACGTCAGAATGTCAGGAGGCATCTGATAACCACCGTACCAGAGTTGATGACACCCAATAATACCAAGCCATTTCAGGTAGCAATAGATGCAAGTGATACGGGTGTTGATGCTTTCGTGCATCAGGAAGATGACAAAAGAATCGAAAGACCTATCGTTATTTTTCTTGGAAAATAAATAGTAATCAAAATAAATATTCAACCATCGAGAAGGAGACATTGAGTTTGGTATTGGCGTTACAACATTTTGACATTTATGTTGGTAACAAATCATCAGAGACAGTTGTATATTCAGATCATAATCATAGAATTGATTCAATTATACGTAAAGACCATAATTCATTACACTTTTTGGACAAGTTTAAAAATCAAAATGCGAAACTGTTCAGATGGAGTTTAATGTTCTAACGATATAAATTAAAAATTCTACATGGGGCAGGAAGAGAAAATATGATTGCCGATGCTTTATCATGACTGTGAAATGAAAGAAGAGTATAACGTTCAAAAGTGGAAAGGAAAGACTGAAATGGACGATACTCAAGTTTACATTTGCATGCTTAAAATGTAAAATGATATGTATCTTATAGAGTATAAGTTGTATTTAATATCATGAGAAATGTTTAGAGTTAAAAGGTTTTGGAAAGATAAGCGGGGGGGGGGGGAGGTGTAACAAATGCAGGATTTTAGATATATTGGATTAGAAACATTTGGCAATTTAAGGGTTAAAAGCCTGGGTTAGATTATATTTGACGTGGAGATGCCGGTGTTGCACTGGGGTGAGCACAGTAAGAAGTCTTCATAGAATTTACAGTGCAGAAGGAGGCCATTCGGCCCATCGAGTCTGCACCGGCTCTTGGAAAGAGCACCCTACCCAAGGTCAACACCTCCACCCTATCCCCACAACCCAGCAACCCCACCCAACACTAAGGGCAATTTTGGACACTAAGGGCAATTTATCACAGCCAATCCACCTAACTTGCACATCTTTGGATTGTGGGAGGAAACCGGAGCACCCGGAGGAAACCCACGCACACACGGGGAGAACATGCAGACTCCGCACAGACAGTGACCCAAGCCGGAATCGAACCTGGGACCCTGGAGCTGTGAAGCAATTGTGCTATCCACAATGCTACCGTGCTGCCCTAATCTGCCTAGAAGTCTTACAACACCAGGTTAAAGTCCAACAGTTTGTTTCAAATCACGAGCTTTCGGAGTACTGTTCCTTCCTCAGGTGAATGAGAGGTAGGTTCCAGAAACATATATATAGACAAAGTCAAAGATGCAAGACAATGCTTTGAATGCGAGCATTTGCAGGTAATTAAATCTTTACAGATTCAGAGAGAGGAGTAATCCCAGGTTAAAGAGGTGTGAATTGTTTCAAGACAGGACAGTCCTCTTCATTCACCCGAGGAAGGAGCAGTGCTCCGAAAGCTACTGATTTGAAACAAACCTGTTGGACTTTAACCTGGTGTTGTAAGACTTTTTACTAGATTATATTTGATTGCAGTATTCATGTTTTTACAAGAATCTTGTTTGGCAAGACCAGAAGGCTTTTAGGAGCCAGAGGTGAAAGTTACCATCATAAAAGTCTGGGTTAATGCATTTTTGTTTGACTGGGGGAAATCCCAGGGGAGTTAATGTGTTTTCAGCCTGGGGAGTTAATTTATTGTCAACTTGATGAGATGATGTCATTGCAAGGAGAATCTCAGTTATTTAGACATTTTGAGGAGGATTTTGAGTTGAGTTCTAATCTGGCTAACACTGAATCCACAAGTAAGTTCTTTTGCCCTCTCAGTAGGATAGTTAAAAAATGATTAACAGTATTTAAAGCAGAGCAGACTTGTCTGAGGACAAGGGGGAAGCTGAAACAATTGAAATAGCTTTTTGAAGACATCCAGCCAGAGCCTGCAGGGATTCTAACAGGAGACAAATCTGTTCTGGAAAACAAGTATTACTCTGTGCCATTGGGATTTAGGATGGATTGAGAGCTGTATGTTTTCCTTTTCTTGTTGTTTAATTGGGAATAGAGATACAGGTGGAGCATCCCTTACCTGAAATTCCGATATCTGCACTTTTTTTCAAGTGCTGACCTGACATCACAAATGGGAAATCCCACAAGGCTCCTCCGCAATGTGCAATTCCTAAAACACATTGCACGTGCACAATTCCCAACACGTGCTGCACGTGCACAGTTCCCAACGCGTGCTGTACATGCACAGTTCCCAACACGTGCTGCACATGCACAGTTCCCAACATGTGCCGCACGTGCACAGTTCCCAACACGTGCCGCACGTGCACAGTTCCCAACACGTGCCGCACATGCACAGTTCCCAACACGTGCCGCACGTGCACAGTTCCCAACACGTGCCGCACATGCACAGTTCCCAACACGTGCCGCACATGCACAGTTCCCAACACGTGCCGCACATGCACAGTTCCCAACACATGCAAAGTTCTCAACACGTGCCGCACGTGCACAGTTCTCAACACGTGCCGCACGTGCACCGGTCTCAGCACGTGCACAGTTCCCAATGCGTGCAGCACGTGCACAGTTCCCGACACACAGCGCACGTGCGCAGTTCCCAACATCTGCCGCACGTGCGCAGTTCCCAACATCTGCCGCACGTGCGCAGTTCCCAACATCTGTCGCACATGCACAGTATATTCTGAAAAAGTCCGAAATCCAATATCAGGCCAATTTACAACATGTAGTAATTAAGAGTATTATATTTACTGAATTTAGTATTGTTTAAGTAACTGTAAGCTATTTTCAGGCGGGAGATTTAATAAAGTTTTGTTTTCAAGATACCAAACCCCTCTTCATGCAGTCATTCCTGGAGCGAAGTATTCTTTCTGCACAGAATTGCAAACTAAACCAGAAGATTGGGGTTTTGGACCAATATGCTAGCTACTGTTGGGGTCTGGTCTGGGATCGTAATAGGCATTCATTCACTGTTCACCTTTTTAAAATTATTCAATTAGCCTGCATCCGAAATCAAAAAAGAACTTGGAAAATTAACTTGTAGTGCACGATTCTGCATTTCCATAACACTTTACTCACTATTAATCTTCATTGTTAAAAGTCTGACCCTTTGTACAAGTGTTGCTTCTCTAAACGGTCTTGTTAGCAAGCAGCTGGATATTTACTGCATTAATTTCTAATAAAAGATTTGCACTTTGGCATCAATATGCTGATGAACTCAGAAAGACACTCGCCCCTTGTCCAGCACAAGGCAAACAAACGGCCTACAAAATGCTGCCAGTGAAGCAGAAGGTTGCAATAATTACCTTCCTATCAGTGTTTATAGTGTAGGTTGAGAAGCAAACGAGCCCAGCATCGAAGCTACAAAAAGGAAGTTTGTAGATCTAAATGAGTGTCTTTGGAAACTCCTCAGTCATTCTGTGTTCAAAACAACCAACCCTGTCCCAATCGTTCAAATCTAGGCCACACTTGGAGTATAGTGTTCAATTCTGGTCGCCACACTACCAGAAGGATGTGGAGGCTTTAGAGAGGGTGCAGAAGAGATTTACCAGAATGTTGCCTGGTATGGAGGGCATAAGTTATGAGGAGCGATTGAATAAACTCGGTTTGTTCTCACTGGAACGAAGGAGGTTGAGGGGCGACCTGATAGAGGTATACAAAATTATGAGGGGCATAGACAGAGTGGATAGTCAGAGGCTTTTCCCCAGGGTAGAGGGGTCAATTACTAGGGGGCATAGGTTTAAGGTGAGAGGGGCAAAGTTTAGAGTAGATGTACGAGGCAAGTTTTTTACGCAGAGGGTAGTGGGTGCCTGGAACTCACTACCGGAGGAGGTAGTGGAGGCAGGGACGATAGGGACATTTAAGGGGCATCTTGACAAATATATGAATAGGATGGGAATAGAAGGATACGGACCCAGGAAGTGTAGAAGATTGTAGTTTAGTCGGGCAGTATGGTCGGCACGGGCTTGGAGGGCCGAAGGGCCTGTTCCTGTGCTGTACATTTCTTTGTTCTTTTGTATCGACCCGTTTACAGCTCGCCTGTGGCTCAGCCCAGCTGAGTGCTCCTCCCGCCCTCTAGTTAAAGCAGAGTCCTCGAGTACCTGTGAGTCCTTATTTTCCCATTAACTTGCTGCCGGTTCGCCCTCATTGCTCCCCTCTGTTTCCTAACGCCTGAGCTTACGGACGCGGCTGCATTGCGGGGTTTGCCATTCTGCAGAGTTTCCTGTTGCCCGGCTGAGTGGAGAATTGCAACAAGCGAGTGACCGCTGCCTCCTGTGCTGCTGCCCCGATACCAACTCCGCTGATTGACGGCACGGGAAAGTGCGGAAGATTCCAGTCTGGGACACTGGAGGGGCAGGGCGGGGCGATGCCAGCAGGTTCAGTGTTAAAAGTGCAGCAGCAATCTCAGAGTATATGTTTACATATATTGGAAAAATCAAATAGGCTTGAGTCAAACCACCTGGAGTGAATCTCGCTCAGTCCACTGTGTCACCCGCTTCTGGGACACAATTACCATCACAGAGAAGAGGATTAATGATTAGCGTAGAATGTTGGAGTGTAATGTGCCCTGACAGACATCACCCCTCCCCTCCCCCCCCCCCTCCCGCGCCCCCCTCCAATCTGCCCTGTCAGACACCCCATCCCATAAGTGTGCCCTGTTAGACGCCCACTCCGTTAGTGCACCCTGTTAGACACCCACTCCGTTAGCGTGCCCTGTTAGACACCCACCCCGTTAGTGCACCCTGTTAGACTCCCACCCCGTTAGTGTGCCCTGTTAGACTCCCACCCCGTTAGTGTGCCCTGTTAGACTCCCACCCCGTTAGTGTGCCCTGTTAGACTCCACAACTCTGTTAGTGTGCCCTGTTAGACTCCCACCCCGTTAGTGTGCCCTGCTAGACTCCCACCCCATTAGTGTGCCCTGCTAGACTCCCACCCCGTTAGTGTGCCCTGTCAGACTCCCACTCCGTTAGTGTGCCCTGTTCAACTCCCACCCAGTTAGTGTGCCCTGTTCAACTCCCACCCAGTTAGTGTGCCCTGTTAGACTCTCACCCCGTTAGTGTGCCCTGTTAGACTCCCACTCCGTTAGTGTGCCCTGTTCAACTCCCACCCCGTTAGTGTGCCCTGTTAGACTCTCACCCAGTTAGTGTGCCCTGTTAGACTCTCACCCCGTTAGTGTGCCCTGTCAGACTCCCACCCCGTTAGTGTGCCATGTTCGACTCCCACCCAGTTAGTGTGCCCTGTTAGACTCCCACTCCGTTAGTGCGCCCTGTTAGACTCCCACCCCGTTAGTGTGCCCTGTCAGACTCCCACCCCGTTAGTGTGCCGTGTTCGACTCCCACCCAGTTAGTGTGCCCTGTTAGACTCCCACTCCGTTAGTGCGCCCTGTTAGACTCCCCAACCCCGTTAGTGTGCCCTGTTAGACTCCCCAACCCCGTTAGTGTGCCCTGTTAGACTCCCACCCTGTTAGTGTGCCCTGTTCAACTCCCACCCAGTTAGTGTGCCCTGTTAGACTCCCACTCCGTTAGTGCGCCCTGTTAGACTCCCACCCCGTTAGTGTGCCCTGTCAGACTCCCACCCCGTTAGTGTGCCGTGTTCGACTCCCACCCAGTTAGTGTGCCCTGTTAGACTCCCACTCCGTTAGTGCGCCCTGTTAGACTCCCACCCCGTTAGTGTGCCCTGTCAGACTCCCACCCCGTTAGTGTGCCGTGTTCGACTCCCACCCAGTTAGTGTGCCCTGTTAGACTCCCACTCCGTTAGTGCGCCCTGTTAGACTCCCCAACCCCGTTAGTGTGCCCTGTTAGACTCCCCAACCCCGTTAGTGTGCCCTGTTAGACTCCCACCCTGTTAGTGTGCCCTGTTCAACTCCCACCCAGTTAGTGTGCCCTGTTAGACTCTCACCACATTAGTGTGCCCTGTTAGACTCTCACCCCTTTAGTGTGCCTTGTTAGACTCCCACCCCGTTAGTGTGCCCTGTTAGACTCCCGAACCCCGTTAGTGTGCCCTGTTAGACTCCCACCCTGTTAGTGTGCCCTGTTCAACTCCCACCCAGTTAGTGTGCCCTGTTAGACTCTCACCACATTAGTGTGCCCTGTTAGACTCTCACCCCTTTAGTGTGCCTTGTTAGACTCCCACCCCGTTAGTGTGCCCTGTTAGACTCTCACCCCGTTAGTGTGCCCTGTCAGACTCCCACCCCGTTAGTGTGCCGTGTTCGACTCCCACCCAGTTAGTGTGCCCTGTTAGACTCCCACTCCGTTAGTGCGCCCTGTTAGACTCCCACCCCGTTAGTGTGCCCTGTCAGACTCCCACCCCGTTAGTGTGCCGTGTTCGACTCCCACCCAGTTAGTGTGCCCTGTTAGACTCCCACCCCGTTAGTGTGCCCTGTTAGACTCCCACCCCGTTAGTGTGCCCTGTTAGACTCTCACCCTGTTAGTGTGCCCTGTTAGACTCCCCAACCCCGTTAGTGTGCCCTGTTAGACTCCCACCCTGTTAGTGTGCCCTGTTCAACTCCCACCCAGTTAGTGTGCCCTGTTAGACTCTCACCACATTAGTGTGCCCTGTTAGACTCTCACCCCTTTAGTGTGCCTTGTTAGACTCCCACCCCGTTAGTGTGCCCTGTTAGACTCCCCAACCCTATTAGTGTGCCCTGTTAGACTCCCACCCCGTTAGTGTGCCCTGTTAGACTCCCACCCCGTTAGTGTGCCCTGTTAGACTCCCCAACCCCGTTAGTGTGCCCTGTTAGACTCCCACCCCGTTAGTGTGCCCTGTTAGACTCCCACCCCGTTAGTGTGCCTTGTTAGACTCCCACCCCGTTAGTGTGCCCTGTTAGACTCCCGCCCCGTTAGTGTGCCCTGTTAGACTCCCACTCCGTTAGTGTGCCCTGTTAGACTCCCGCCCCGTTAGTGTGCCTTGTTAGACTCCCATCCCGTTAGTGTGCCCTGTTAGACTCTCACCCCATTAGTGTGCCTAGGGCTAGGGGCTTTTCACAGTAACGTCTTTGAAGCCAACTTGTGACAATAAGTGAGTATTATTATGTTAGACACCCACCCCGTTAATGTGCCCTGTTAGACCTCCCCCTGCCAAATGTGCCCTGTCAGACTACCACCCCGTTAGTGCGCCCTGTTAGACTCCCACCCTGTTAGTGTGCCCTGTTAGACTCTCACCCCGTTAGTGTGCCCTGTTAGACTCCCACCCTGTTAGTGTGCCCTGTTAGACTCCCACCCTGTTAGTGTGCCCTGTTAGACTCCCCAACCCTGTTAGTGTGCCCTGTTAGACTCCCACCCCGTTAGTGTGCCCCGTTAGACTCCCCAACCCTGTTAGTGTGCCCTGTTAGACTCCCAGCCTGTTAGTGTGCCCTGTTAGACTCCCGCCCCGTTAGACTCCCACCCCGTTAGTGTTCCCTGTTAAACTCACCACACCCCTGTTACTGTGCCCTGTTAAACTCTCACCCTATTAGTGTGCCCTGTTAGACTCCCCAACCCTGTTATTGTGCCCTGTTAGACTCCTGCCCCGTTAGTGTGCCCTGTTAGACTCCCACCCCGTTAGTGTGCCCTGTTAGACTCCCACCCTGTTAGTGTGCCCTGTTAGACTCCCACCCTGTTAGTGTGCCCTGTTAGACTCCCACCCCGTTAGTGTGCCCTGTTAGACTCCCACCCCGTTAGTGTGCCCTGTTAGACTCCCTCCCCATTAGTGTGCCCTGTTAGACTCCCACCCCGTTAGTGTGCCCTGTTAGACTCCCACCCCGTTAGTGTGCCCTGTTAGACTCCCACCCCGTTAGTGCGCCCTGTTAGACTCCCACCCCGTTAGTGCGCCCTGTTAGACTCCCACCCTGTTAGTGTGCCCTGTTAGACTCCCACCCTGTTAGTGTGCCCTGTTAGACTCCCACCCTGTTAGTGTGCCCTGTTAGACTCCCACCCTGTTAGTGTGCCCTGTTAGACTCCCCAACCCTGTTAGTGTGCCCTGTTAGACTCCCACCCTGTTAGTGTGCCTTGTTAGACTCCCGCCCCGTTAGACTCCCACCCCGTTAGTGTTCCCTGTTAAACTCACCACACCCCTGTTACTGTGCCCTGTTAGACTCTCACCCTGTTAGTGTGCCCTGTTAGACTCCACAACTCTGTTAGTGTGCCCTGTTAGAGTCCCAGCCTGTTAGTGTGCCCTGTTAGACTCCCGCCCCGGTAGACTCCCACCCCGTTAGTGTTCCCTGTTAGACTCACCACACCCCTGTTACTGTGCCCTGTTAGACTCCTGCCCCGTTAGTGTGCCCTGTTAGAGTCCCAGCCTGTTAGTGTGCCCTGTTAGACTCCCGCCCCGTTAGACTCCCACCCCGTTAGTGTTCCCTGTTAAACTCACCACACCCCTGTTACTGTGCCCTGTTAGACTCCCGCCCCGTTAGTGTGCCCTGTTAGACTCTCACCCCGTTAGTGTGCCCTGTTCGACTCCCCAACCCCATTAGTGTGCCCTGTTAGACTCCTACCCTGTTAGACCCCCACCCTGTTAGTGTGCCCTGTTAGACTCACCACACCCCTGTTACTGTGCCCTGTTAGACTCTCACCCCGTTAGTGTGCCCTGTTCGACTCCCCAACCCCATTAGTGTGCCCTGTTAGACTCCTACCCTGTTAGACTCCCACCCCGTTAGTGTGCCCTGTTAGACTCCCACCCCGTTAGTGTGCCCTGTTAGACTCCCACCCCGTTACTGTGCCCTGTTAGACTCCCCAACCCCGTTAGTGTGCCCTGTTAGACTCCCACCCTGTTAGTGTGCCCCGTTAGACTCTCACCCCGTTAGTGTGCCCTGTTAGACTCCCGCCCTGTTAGTGTGCCCTGTTAGACTCCCACCCTGTTAGTGTGCCCTGTTAGACTCCCACCCTGTTAGTGTGTCCTGTTAGACTCCCACCCCGTTAGTGTGCCCTGTTAGACTCCCACCCTGTTAGTGTGCACTGTTAGACTCTCACCCCGTTAGTGTGCCCTGTTAGACTCCCACCCTGTTAGTGTGCCCTGTTAGACTCCCCAACCCTGTTAGTGTGCCCTGTTAGACTCCCACCCCGTTAGTGTGCCCCGTTAGACTCCCCAACCCTGTTAGTGTGCCCTGTTAGACTCCCAGCCTGTTAGTGTGCCCTGTTAGACTCCCGCCCCGTTAGACTCCCACCCCGTTAGTGTTCCCTGTTAAACTCACCACACCCCTGTTACTGTGCCCTGTTAAACTCTCACCCTATTAGTGTGCCCTGTTAGACTCCCCAACCCTGTTATTGTGCCCTGTTAGACTCCTGCCCCGTTAGTGTGCCCTGTTAGACTCCCACCCCGTTAGTGTGCCCTGTTAGACTCCCACCCTGTTAGTGTGCCCTGTTAGACTCCCACCCTGTTAGTGTGCCCTGTTAGACTCCCACCCCGTTAGTGTGCCCTGTTAGACTCCCACCCCGTTAGTGTGCCCTGTTAGACTCCCTCCCCATTAGTGTGCCCTGTTAGACTCCCACCCCGTTAGTGTGCCCTGTTAGACTCCCACCCCGTTAGTGTGCCCTGTTAGACTCCCACCCCGTTAGTGCGCCCTGTTAGACTCCCACCCCGTTAGTGTGCCCTGTTAGACTCCCACCCCGTTAGTGTGCCCTGTTAGACTCCCACCCTGTTAGTGTGCCCTGTTAGACTCCCACCCTGTTAGTGTGCCCTGTTAGACTCCCACCCTGTTAGTGTGCCCTGTTAGACTCCCCAACCCTGTTAGTGTGCCCTGTTAGACTCCCACCCTGTTAGTGTGCCTTGTTAGACTCCCGCCCCGTTAGACTCCCACCCCGTTAGTGTTCCCTGTTAAACTCACCACACCCCTGTTACTGTGCCCTGTTAGACTCTCACCCTGTTAGTGTGCCCTGTTAGACTCCACAACTCTGTTAGTGTGCCCTGTTAGAGTCCCAGCCTGTTAGTGTGCCCTGTTAGACTCCCGCCCCGGTAGACTCCCACCCCGTTAGTGTTCCCTGTTAGACTCACCACACCCGTTACTGTGCCCTGTTAGACTCCTGCCCCGTTAGTGTGCCCTGTTAGAGTCCCAGCCTGTTAGTGTGCCCTGTTAGACTCCCGCCCCGTTAGACTCCCACCCCGTTAGTGTTCCCTGTTAAACTCACCACACCCCTGTTACTGTGCCCTGTTAGACTCCCGCCCCGTTAGTGTGCCCTGTTAGACTCTCACCCCGTTAGTGTGCCCTGTTCGACTCCCCAACCCCATTAGTGTGCCCTGTTAGACTCCTACCCTGTTAGACCCCCACCCTGTTAGTGTGCCCTGTTAGACTCCCACTCCGTTAGTGTGCCCTGTTAGACTCCCGCCCCGTTAGTGTGCCTTGTTAGACTCCCATCCCGTTAGTGTGCCCTGTTAGACTCTCACCCCATTAGTGTGCCTAGGGCTAGGGGCTTTTCACAGTAACGTCTTTGAAGCCAACTTGTGACAATAAGTGAGTATTATTATGTTAGACACCCACCCCGTTAATGTGCCCTGTTAGACCTCCCCCTGCCAAATGTGCCCTGTCAGACTACCACCCCGTTAGTGCGCCCTGTTAGACTCCCACCCTGTTAGTGTGCCCTGTTAGACTCTCACCCCGTTAGTGTGCCCTGTTAGACTCCCACCCTGTTAGTGTGCCCTGTTAGACTCCCACCCTGTTAGTGTGCCCTGTTAGACTCCCCAACCCTGTTAGTGTGCCCTGTTAGACTCCCACCCCGTTAGTGTGCCCCGTTAGACTCCCCAACCCTGTTAGTGTGCCCTGTTAGACTCCCAGCCTGTTAGTGTGCCCTGTTAGACTCCCGCCCCGTTAGACTCCCACCCCGTTAGTGTTCCCTGTTAAACTCACCACACCCCTGTTACTGTGCCCTGTTAAACTCTCACCCTATTAGTGTGCCCTGTTAGACTCCCCAACCCTGTTATTGTGCCCTGTTAGACTCCTGCCCCGTTAGTGTGCCCTGTTAGACTCCCACCCCGTTAGTGTGCCCTGTTAGACTCCCACCCTGTTAGTGTGCCCTGTTAGACTCCCACCCTGTTAGTGTGCCCTGTTAGACTCCCACCCCGTTAGTGTGCCCTGTTAGACTCCCACCCCGTTAGTGTGCCCTGTTAGACTCCCTCCCCATTAGTGTGCCCTGTTAGACTCCCACCCCGTTAGTGTGCCCTGTTAGACTCCCACCCCGTTAGTGTGCCCGGTTAGACTCCCACCCCGTTAGTGCGCCCTGTTAGACTCCCACCCCGTTAGTGCGCCCTGTTAGACTCCCACCCTGTTAGTGTGCCCTGTTAGACTCCCACCCTGTTAGTGTGCCCTGTTAGACTCCCACCCTGTTAGTGTGCCCTGTTAGACTCCCACCCTGTTAGTGTGCCCTGTTAGACTCCCCAACCCTGTTAGTGTGCCCTGTTAGACTCCCACCCTGTTAGTGTGCCTTGTTAGACTCCCGCCCCGTTAGACTCCCACCCCGTTAGTGTTCCCTGTTAAACTCACCACACCCCTGTTACTGTGCCCTGTTAGACTCTCACCCTGTTAGTGTGCCCTGTTAGACTCCACAACTCTGTTAGTGTGCCCTGTTAGAGTCCCAGCCTGTTAGTGTGCCCTGTTAGACTCCCGCCCCGGTAGACTCCCACCCCGTTAGTGTTCCCTGTTAGACTCACCACACCCCTGTTACTGTGCCCTGTTAGACTCCTGCCCCGTTAGTGTGCCCTGTTAGAGTCCCAGCCTGTTAGTGTGCCCTGTTAGACTCCCGCCCCGTTAGACTCCCACCCCGTTAGTGTTCCCTGTTAAACTCACCACACCCCTGTTACTGTGCCCTGTTAGACTCCCGCCCCGTTAGTGTGCCCTGTTAGACTCTCACCCCGTTAGTGTGCCCTGTTCGACTCCCCAACCCCATTAGTGTGCCCTGTTAGACTCCTACCCTGTTAGACCCCCACCCTGTTAGTGTGCCCTGTTAGACTCACCACACCCCTGTTACTGTGCCCTGTTAGACTCTCACCCCGTTAGTGTGCCCTGTTCGACTCCCCAACCCCATTAGTGTGCCCTGTTAGACTCCTACCCTGTTAGACTCCCACCCCGTTAGTGTGCCCTGTTAGACTCCCACCCCGTTAGTGTGCCCTGTTAGACTCCCACCCCGTTACTGTGCCCTGTTAGACTCCCCAACCCCGTTAGTGTGCCCTGTTAGACTCCCACCCTGTTAGTGTGCCCCGTTAGACTCTCACCCCGTTAGTGTGCCCTGTTAGACTCCCGCCCTGTTAGTGTGCCCTGTTAGACTCCCACCCTGTTAGTGTGCCCTGTTAGACTCCCACCCTGTTAGTGTGTCCTGTTAGACTCCCACCCCGTTAGTGTGCCCTGTTAGACTCCCACCCTGTTAGTGTGCACTGTTAGACTCTCACCCCGTTAGTGTGCCCTGTTAGACTCCCACCCTGTTAGTGTGCCCTGTTAGACTCCCCAACCCTGTTAGTGTGCCCTGTTAGACTCCCACCCCGTTAGTGTGCCCCGTTAGACTCCCCAACCCTGTTAGTGTGCCCTGTTAGACTCCCAGCCTGTTAGTGTGCCCTGTTAGACTCCCGCCCCGTTAGACTCCCACCCCGTTAGTGTTCCCTGTTAAACTCACCACACCCCTGTTACTGTGCCCTGTTAAACTCTCACCCTATTAGTGTGCCCTGTTAGACTCCCCAACCCTGTTATTGTGCCCTGTTAGACTCCTGCCCCGTTAGTGTGCCCTGTTAGACTCCCACCCCGTTAGTGTGCCCTGTTAGACTCCCACCCTGTTAGTGTGCCCTGTTAGACTCCCACCCTGTTAGTGTGCCCTGTTAGACTCCCACCCCGTTAGTGTGCCCTGTTAGACTCCCACCCCGTTAGTGTGCCCTGTTAGACTCCCTCCCCATTAGTGTGCCCTGTTAAACTCCCACCCCGTTAGTGTGCCCTGTTAGACTCCCACCCCGTTAGTGTGCCCTGTTAGACTCCCACCCCGTTAGTGCGCCCTGTTAGACTCCCACCCCGTTAGTGTGCCCTGTTAGACTCCCACCCCGTTAGTGTGCCCTGTTAGACTCCCACCCTGTTAGTGTGCCCTGTTAGACTCCCACCCTGTTAGTGTGCCCTGTTAGACTCCCACCCTGTTAGTGTGCCCTGTTAGACTCCCCAACCCTGTTAGTGTGCCCTGTTAGACTCCCACCCTGTTAGTGTGCCTTGTTAGACTCCCGCCCCGTTAGACTCCCACCCCGTTAGTGTTCCCTGTTAAACTCACCACACCCCTGTTACTGTGCCCTGTTAGACTCTCACCCTGTTAGTGTGCCCTGTTAGACTCCACAACTCTGTTAGTGTGCCCTGTTAGAGTCCCAGCCTGTTAGTGTGCCCTGTTAGACTCCCGCCCCGGTAGACTCCCACCCCGTTAGTGTTCCCTGTTAGACTCACCACACCCGTTACTGTGCCCTGTTAGACTCCTGCCCCGTTAGTGTGCCCTGTTAGAGTCCCAGCCTGTTAGTGTGCCCTGTTAGACTCCCGCCCCGTTAGACTCCCACCCCGTTAGTGTTCCCTGTTAAACTCACCACACCCCTGTTACTGTGCCCTGTTAGACTCCCGCCCCGTTAGTGTGCCCTGTTAGACTCTCACCCCGTTAGTGTGCCCTGTTCGACTCCCCAACCCCATTAGTGTGCCCTGTTAGACTCCTACCCTGTTAGACCCCCACCCTGTTAGTGTGCCCTGTTAGACTCACCACACCCCTGTTACTGTGCCCTGTTAGACTCTCACCCCGTTAGTGTGCCCTGTTCGACTCCCCAACCCCATTAGTGTGCCCTGTTAGACTCCTACCCTGTTAGACTCCCACCCCGTTAGTGTGCCCTGTTAGACTCCCACCCCGTTAGTGCGCCCTGTTAGACTCCCACCCCGTTAGTGTGCCCTGTCAGACTCCCACCCCGTTAGTGTGCCGTGTTCGACTCCCACCCAGTTAGTGTGCCCTGTTAGACTCCCACCCCGTTAGTGTGCCCTGTTAGACTCCCACCCCGTTAGTGTGCCCTGTTAGACTCTCACCCTGTTAGTGTGCCCTGTTAGACTCCCCAACCCCGTTAGTGTGCCCTGTTAGACTCCCACCCTGTTAGTGTGCCCTGTTCAACTCCCACCCAGTTAGTGTGCCCTGTTAGACTCTCACCACATTAGTGTGCCCTGTTAGACTCTCACCCCTTTAGTGTGCCTTGTTAGACTCCCACCCCGTTAGTGTGCCCTGTTAGACTCCCCAACCCTATTAGTGTGCCCTGTTAGACTCCCACCCCGTTAGTGTGCCCTGTTAGACTCCCACCCCGTTAGTGTGCCCTGTTAGACTCCCCAACCCCGTTAGTGTGCCCTGTTAGACTCCCACCCCGTTAGTGTGCCCTGTTAGACTCCCACCCCGTTAGTGTGCCTTGTTAGACTCCCACCCCGTTAGTGTGCCCTGTTAGACTCCCGCCCCGTTAGTGTGCCCTGTTAGACTCCCACTCCGTTAGTGTGCCCTGTTAGACTCCCGCCCCGTTAGTGTGCCTTGTTAGACTCCCATCCCGTTAGTGTGCCCTGTTAGACTCTCACCCCATTAGTGTGCCTAGGGCTAGGGGCTTTTCACAGTAACGTCTTTGAAGCCAACTTGTGACAATAAGTGAGTATTATTATGTTAGACACCCACCCCGTTAATGTGCCCTGTTAGACCTCCCCCTGCCAAATGTGCCCTGTCAGACTACCACCCCGTTAGTGCGCCCTGTTAGACTCCCACCCTGTTAGTGTGCCCTGTTAGACTCTCACCCCGTTAGTGTGCCCTGTTAGACTCCCACCCTGTTAGTGTGCCCTGTTAGACTCCCACCCTGTTAGTGTGCCCTGTTAGACTCCCCAACCCTGTTAGTGTGCCCTGTTAGACTCCCACCCCGTTAGTGTGCCCCGTTAGACTCCCCAACCCTGTTAGTGTGCCCTGTTAGACTCCCAGCCTGTTAGTGTGCCCTGTTAGACTCCCGCCCCGTTAGACTCCCACCCCGTTAGTGTTCCCTGTTAAACTCACCACACCCCTGTTACTGTGCCCTGTTAAACTCTCACCCTATTAGTGTGCCCTGTTAGACTCCCCAACCCTGTTATTGTGCCCTGTTAGACTCCTGCCCCGTTAGTGTGCCCTGTTAGACTCCCACCCCGTTAGTGTGCCCTGTTAGACTCCCACCCTGTTAGTGTGCCCTGTTAGACTCCCACCCTGTTAGTGTGCCCTGTTAGACTCCCACCCCGTTAGTGTGCCCTGTTAGACTCCCACCCCGTTAGTGTGCCCTGTTAGACTCCCTCCCCATTAGTGTGCCCTGTTAGACTCCCACCCCGTTAGTGTGCCCTGTTAGACTCCCACCCCGTTAGTGTGCCCTGTTAGACTCCCACCCCGTTAGTGCGCCCTGTTAGACTCCCACCCCGTTAGTGCGCCCTGTTAGACTCCCACCCTGTTAGTGTGCCCTGTTAGACTCCCACCCTGTTAGTGTGCCCTGTTAGACTCCCACCCTGTTAGTGTGCCCTGTTAGACTCCCACCCTGTTAGTGTGCCCTGTTAGACTCCCCAACCCTGTTAGTGTGCCCTGTTAGACTCCCACCCTGTTAGTGTGCCTTGTTAGACTCCCGCCCCGTTAGACTCCCACCCCGTTAGTGTTCCCTGTTAAACTCACCACACCCCTGTTACTGTGCCCTGTTAGACTCTCACCCTGTTAGTGTGCCCTGTTAGACTCCACAACTCTGTTAGTGTGCCCTGTTAGAGTCCCAGCCTGTTAGTGTGCCCTGTTAGACTCCCGCCCCGGTAGACTCCCACCCCGTTAGTGTTCCCTGTTAGACTCACCACACCCCTGTTACTGTGCCCTGTTAGACTCCTGCCCCGTTAGTGTGCCCTGTTAGAGTCCCAGCCTGTTAGTGTGCCCTGTTAGACTCCCGCCCCGTTAGACTCCCACCCCGTTAGTGTTCCCTGTTAAACTCACCACACCCCTGTTACTGTGCCCTGTTAGACTCCCGCCCCGTTAGTGTGCCCTGTTAGACTCTCACCCCGTTAGTGTGCCCTGTTCGACTCCCCAACCCCATTAGTGTGCCCTGTTAGACTCCTACCCTGTTAGACCCCCACCCTGTTAGTGTGCCCTGTTAGACTCACCACACCCCTGTTACTGTGCCCTGTTAGACTCTCACCCCGTTAGTGTGCCCTGTTCGACTCCCCAACCCCATTAGTGTGCCCTGTTAGACTCCTACCCTGTTAGACTCCCACCCCGTTAGTGTGCCCTGTTAGACTCCCACCCCGTTAGTGTGCCCTGTTAGACTCCCACCCCGTTACTGTGCCCTGTTAGACTCCCCAACCCCGTTAGTGTGCCCTGTTAGACTCCCACCCTGTTAGTGTGCCCCGTTAGACTCTCACCCCGTTAGTGTGCCCTGTTAGACTCCCGCCCTGTTAGTGTGCCCTGTTAGACTCCCACCCTGTTAGTGTGCCCTGTTAGACTCCCACCCTGTTAGTGTGTCCTGTTAGACTCCCACCCCGTTAGTGTGCCCTGTTAGACTCCCACCCTGTTAGTGTGCACTGTTAGACTCTCACCCCGTTAGTGTGCCCTGTTAGACTCCCACCCTGTTAGTGTGCCCTGTTAGACTCCCCAACCCTGTTAGTGTGCCCTGTTAGACTCCCACCCCGTTAGTGTGCCCCGTTAGACTCCCCAACCCTGTTAGTGTGCCCTGTTAGACTCCCAGCCTGTTAGTGTGCCCTGTTAGACTCCCGCCCCGTTAGACTCCCACCCCGTTAGTGTTCCCTGTTAAACTCACCACACCCCTGTTACTGTGCCCTGTTAAACTCTCACCCTATTAGTGTGCCCTGTTAGACTCCCCAACCCTGTTATTGTGCCCTGTTAGACTCCTGCCCCGTTAGTGTGCCCTGTTAGACTCCCACCCCGTTAGTGTGCCCTGTTAGACTCCCACCCTGTTAGTGTGCCCTGTTAGACTCCCACCCTGTTAGTGTGCCCTGTTAGACTCCCACCCCGTTAGTGTGCCCTGTTAGACTCCCACCCCGTTAGTGTGCCCTGTTAGACTCCCTCCCCATTAGTGTGCCCTGTTAGACTCCCACCCCGTTAGTGTGCCCTGTTAGACTCCCACCCCGTTAGTGTGCCCTGTTAGACTCCCACCCCGTTAGTGCGCCCTGTTAGACTCCCACCCCGTTAGTGTGCCCTGTTAGACTCCCACCCCGTTAGTGTGCCCTGTTAGACTCCCACCCTGTTAGTGTGCCCTGTTAGACTCCCACCCTGTTAGTGTGCCCTGTTAGACTCCCACCCTGTTAGTGTGCCCTGTTAGACTCCCCAACCCTGTTAGTGTGCCCTGTTAGACTCCCACCCTGTTAGTGTGCCTTGTTAGACTCCCGCCCCGTTAGACTCCCACCCCGTTAGTGTTCCCTGTTAAACTCACCACACCCCTGTTACTGTGCCCTGTTAGACTCTCACCCTGTTAGTGTGCCCTGTTAGACTCCACAACTCTGTTAGTGTGCCCTGTTAGAGTCCCAGCCTGTTAGTGTGCCCTGTTAGACTCCCGCCCCGGTAGACTCCCACCCCGTTAGTGTTCCCTGTTAGACTCACCACACCCGTTACTGTGCCCTGTTAGACTCCTGCCCCGTTAGTGTGCCCTGTTAGAGTCCCAGCCTGTTAGTGTGCCCTGTTAGACTCCCGCCCCGTTAGACTCCCACCCCGTTAGTGTTCCCTGTTAAACTCACCACACCCCTGTTACTGTGCCCTGTTAGACTCCCGCCCCGTTAGTGTGCCCTGTTAGACTCTCACCCCGTTAGTGTGCCCTGTTCGACTCCCCAACCCCATTAGTGTGCCCTGTTAGACTCCTACCCTGTTAGACCCCCACCCTGTTAGTGTGCCCTGTTAGACTCCCACTCCGTTAGTGTGCCCTGTTAGACTCCCGCCCCGTTAGTGTGCCTTGTTAGACTCCCATCCCGTTAGTGTGCCCTGTTAGACTCTCACCCCATTAGTGTGCCTAGGGCTAGGGGCTTTTCACAGTAACGTCTTTGAAGCCAACTTGTGACAATAAGTGAGTATTATTATGTTAGACACCCACCCCGTTAATGTGCCCTGTTAGACCTCCCCCTGCCAAATGTGCCCTGTCAGACTACCACCCCGTTAGTGCGCCCTGTTAGACTCCCACCCTGTTAGTGTGCCCTGTTAGACTCTCACCCCGTTAGTGTGCCCTGTTAGACTCCCACCCTGTTAGTGTGCCCTGTTAGACTCCCACCCTGTTAGTGTGCCCTGTTAGACTCCCCAACCCTGTTAGTGTGCCCTGTTAGACTCCCACCCCGTTAGTGTGCCCCGTTAGACTCCCCAACCCTGTTAGTGTGCCCTGTTAGACTCCCAGCCTGTTAGTGTGCCCTGTTAGACTCCCGCCCCGTTAGACTCCCACCCCGTTAGTGTTCCCTGTTAAACTCACCACACCCCTGTTACTGTGCCCTGTTAAACTCTCACCCTATTAGTGTGCCCTGTTAGACTCCCCAACCCTGTTATTGTGCCCTGTTAGACTCCTGCCCCGTTAGTGTGCCCTGTTAGACTCCCACCCCGTTAGTGTGCCCTGTTAGACTCCCACCCTGTTAGTGTGCCCTGTTAGACTCCCACCCTGTTAGTGTGCCCTGTTAGACTCCCACCCCGTTAGTGTGCCCTGTTAGACTCCCACCCCGTTAGTGTGCCCTGTTAGACTCCCTCCCCATTAGTGTGCCCTGTTAGACTCCCACCCCGTTAGTGTGCCCTGTTAGACTCCCACCCCGTTAGTGTGCCCGGTTAGACTCCCACCCCGTTAGTGCGCCCTGTTAGACTCCCACCCCGTTAGTGCGCCCTGTTAGACTCCCACCCTGTTAGTGTGCCCTGTTAGACTCCCACCCTGTTAGTGTGCCCTGTTAGACTCCCACCCTGTTAGTGTGCCCTGTTAGACTCCCACCCTGTTAGTGTGCCCTGTTAGACTCCCCAACCCTGTTAGTGTGCCCTGTTAGACTCCCACCCTGTTAGTGTGCCTTGTTAGACTCCCGCCCCGTTAGACTCCCACCCCGTTAGTGTTCCCTGTTAAACTCACCACACCCCTGTTACTGTGCCCTGTTAGACTCTCACCCTGTTAGTGTGCCCTGTTAGACTCCACAACTCTGTTAGTGTGCCCTGTTAGAGTCCCAGCCTGTTAGTGTGCCCTGTTAGACTCCCGCCCCGGTAGACTCCCACCCCGTTAGTGTTCCCTGTTAGACTCACCACACCCCTGTTACTGTGCCCTGTTAGACTCCTGCCCCGTTAGTGTGCCCTGTTAGAGTCCCAGCCTGTTAGTGTGCCCTGTTAGACTCCCGCCCCGTTAGACTCCCACCCCGTTAGTGTTCCCTGTTAAACTCACCACACCCCTGTTACTGTGCCCTGTTAGACTCCCGCCCCGTTAGTGTGCCCTGTTAGACTCTCACCCCGTTAGTGTGCCCTGTTCGACTCCCCAACCCCATTAGTGTGCCCTGTTAGACTCCTACCCTGTTAGACCCCCACCCTGTTAGTGTGCCCTGTTAGACTGACCACACCCCTGTTACTGTGCCCTGTTAGACTCTCACCCCGTTAGTGTGCCCTGTTCGACTCCCCAACCCCATTAGTGTGCCCTGTTAGACTCCTACCCTGTTAGACTCCCACCCCGTTAGTGTGCCCTGTTAGACTCCCACCCCGTTAGTGTGCCCTGTTAGACTCCCACCCCGTTACTGTGCCCTGTTAGACTCCCCAACCCCGTTAGTGTGCCCTGTTAGACTCCCACCCTGTTAGTGTGCCCCGTTAGACTCTCACCCCGTTAGTGTGCCCTGTTAGACTCCCGCCCTGTTAGTGTGCCCTGTTAGACTCCCACCCTGTTAGTGTGCCCTGTTAGACTCCCACCCTGTTAGTGTGTCCTGTTAGACTCCCACCCCGTTAGTGTGCCCTGTTAGACTCCCACCCTGTTAGTGTGCACTGTTAGACTCTCACCCCGTTAGTGTGCCCTGTTAGACTCCCACCCTGTTAGTGTGCCGTGTTAGACTCCCCAACCCTGTTAGTGTGCCCTGTTAGACTCCCACCCCGTTAGTGTGCCCCGTTAGACTCCCCAACCCTGTTAGTGTGCCCTGTTAGACTCCCAGCCTGTTAGTGTGCCCTGTTAGACTCCCGCCCCGTTAGACTCCCACCCCGTTAGTGTTCCCTGTTAAACTCACCACACCCCTGTTACTGTGCCCTGTTAAACTCTCACCCTATTAGTGTGCCCTGTTAGACTCCCCAACCCTGTTATTGTGCCCTGTTAGACTCCTGCCCCGTTAGTGTGCCCTGTTAGACTCCCACCCCGTTAGTGTGCCCTGTTAGACTCCCACCCTGTTAGTGTGCCCTGTTAGACTCCCACCCTGTTAGTGTGCCCTGTTAGACTCCCACCCCGTTAGTGTGCCCTGTTAGACTCCCACCCCGTTAGTGTGCCCTGTTAGACTCCCTCCCCATTAGTGTGCCCTGTTAGACTCCCACCCCGTTAGTGTGCCCTGTTAGACTCCCACCCCGTTAGTGTGCCCTGTTAGACTCCCACCCCGTTAGTGCGCCCTGTTAGACTCCCACCCCGTTAGTGTGCCCTGTTAGACTCCCACCCCGTTAGTGTGCCCTGTTAGACTCCCACCCTGTTAGTGTGCCCTGTTAGACTCCCACCCTGTTAGTGTGCCCTGTTAGACTCCCACCCTGTTAGTGTGCCCTGTTAGACTCCCCAACCCTGTTAGTGTGCCCTGTTAGACTCCCACCCTGTTAGTGTGCCTTGTTAGACTCCCGCCCCGTTAGACTCCCACCCCGTTAGTGTTCCCTGTTAAACTCACCACACCCCTGTTACTGTGCCCTGTTAGACTCTCACCCTGTTAGTGTGCCCTGTTAGACTCCACAACTCTGTTAGTGTGCCCTGTTAGAGTCCCAGCCTGTTAGTGTGCCCTGTTAGACTCCCGCCCCGGTAGACTCCCACCCCGTTAGTGTTCCCTGTTAGACTCACCACACCCGTTACTGTGCCCTGTTAGACTCCTGCCCCGTTAGTGTGCCCTGTTAGAGTCCCAGCCTGTTAGTGTGCCCTGTTAGACTCCCGCCCCGTTAGACTCCCACCCCGTTAGTGTTCCCTGTTAAACTCACCACACCCCTGTTACTGTGCCCTGTTAGACTCCCGCCCCGTTAGTGTGCCCTGTTAGACTCTCACCCCGTTAGTGTGCCCTGTTCGACTCCCCAACCCCATTAGTGTGCCCTGTTAGACTCCTACCCTGTTAGACCCCCACCCTGTTAGTGTGCCCTGTTAGACTCACCACACCCCTGTTACTGTGCCCTGTTAGACTCTCACCCCGTTAGTGTGCCCTGTTCGACTCCCCAACCCCATTAGTGTGCCCTGTTAGACTCCTACCCTGTTAGACTCCCACCCCGTTAGTGTGCCCTGTTAGACTCCCACCCCGTTAGTGTGCCCTGTTAGACTCCCACCCCGTTACTGTGCCCTGTTAGACTCCCCAACCCCGTTAGTGTGCCCTGTTAGACTCCCACCCTGTTAGTGTGCCCCGTTAGACTCTCACCCCGTTAGTGTGCCCTGTTAGACTCCCGCCCTGTTAGTGTGCCCTGTTAGACTCCCACCCTGTTAGTGTGCCCTGTTAGACTCCCACCCTGTTAGTGTGTCCTGTTAGACTCCCACCCCGTTAGTGTGCCCTGTTAGACTCCCACCCTGTTAGTGTGCACTGTTAGACTCTCACCCCGTTAGTGTGCCCTGTTAAGACCCCTCTCGCCCCATTAGTGTGCTGTTGTCTGGTTACGGGGCTGGTTTAGCACAGTGGGCTAAGACAGCTGGCTTGTATTGCAGAACAAGGCCAGCAGCGCAGGTTCAATTCCTGTTCCAGCCTCCCCGAACAGGCACCGGAATGAGGCGACTAGGGGCTTTTCACAGTAACTTCTTTGAAGCCAACTTGTGACAATAAGTGAGTATTATTATGTTAGACACCCGCCCCATTAGTGTGCCTTGTTAGACTCCCACACCGTTAGTGTGCCCTGTTCAACTCCCACCCCGTTAGTGCGCCCTGTTAGACTCCCGCTCCGTTAGTGTGCCCTGTTCAACTCCCACCCCGTTAGTGTGCCCTGTTAGACTCCCCCCCCCCACCCCGTTAGTGTGCCCTGTTAGACCCCCCACCCCCCCTTCCCTCCCCGTTAGTGTGCCCTTTTAGACTCCCACCCCGTTAGTGTGCCCTGTTAGACTCCCCACCCCGTTAGTGTGCCCTGTTAGACTCCCACCCCGTTAGTGTGCCCTGTTAGACTCCCACCCTGTTAGTGTGCCCTGTTAGACTCCCCAACCCTGTTAGTGTGCCCTGTTAGACTCCCACCCTGTTAGTGTGCCTTGTTAGACTCCCGCCCCGTTAGACTCCCACCCCGTTAGTGTTCCCTGTTAAACTCACCACACCCCTGTTACTGTGCCCTGTTAGACTCTCACCCTGTTAGTGTGCCCTGTTAGACTCCCGCCCCGGTAGACTCCCACCCCGTTAGTGTTCCCTGTTAGACTCACCACACCCCTGTTACTGTGCCCTGTTAGACTCCTGCCCCGTTAGTGTGCCCTGTTAGAGTCCCAGCCTGTTAGTGTGCCCTGTTAGACTCCCGCCCCGTTAGACTCCCACCCCGTTAGTGTTCCCTGTTAAACTCACCACACCCCTGTTACCGTGCCCTGTTAGACTCCCGCCCCGTTAGTGTGCCCTGTTAGACTCTCACCCCGTTAGTGTGCCCTGTTCGACTCCCCAACCCCATTAGTGTGCCCTGTTAGACTCCTACCCTGTTAGACCCCCACCCTGTTAGTGTGCCCTGTTAGACTCACCACACCCCTGTTACTGTGCCCTGTTAGACTCTCACCCCGTTAGTGTGCCCTGTTCGACTCCCCAACCCCATTAGTGTGCCCTGTTAGACTCCTACCCTGTTAGACTCCCACCCCGTTAGTGTGCCCTGTTAGACTCCCACCCCGTTAGTGTGCCCTGTTAGACTCCCACCCCGTTAGTGTGCCCTGTTAGACTCCCCAACCTCGTTAGTGTGCCCTGTTAGACTCCCACCCTGTTAGTGTGCCCCGTTAGACTCTCACCCCGTTAGTGTGCCCTGTTAGACTCCCGCCCTGTTAGTGTGCCCTGTTAGACTCCCACCCTGTTAGTGTGCCCTGTTAGACTCCCACCCTGTTAGTGTGTCCTGTTAGACTCCCACCCCGTTAGTGTGCCCTGTTAGACTCCCCAACCCTGTTAGTGTGCCCTATTAGACTCCCACCCTGTTAGTGTGCACTGTTAGACTCTCACCCCGTTAGTGTGCCCTGTTAAGACCCCTCTCGCCCCATTAGTGTGCTGTTGTCTGGTTACGGGGCTGGTTTAGCACAGTGGGCTAAGACAGCTGGCTTGTATTGCAGAACAAGGCCAGCAGCGCAGGTTCAATTCCTGTTCCAGCCTCCCCGAACAGGCACCGGAATGAGGCGACTAGGGGCTTTTCACAGTAACTTCTTTGAAGCCAACTTGTGACAATAAGTGAGTATTATTATGTTAGACACCCGCCCCATTAGTGTGCCTTGTTAGACTCCCACACCGTTAGTGTGCCCTGTTAGACTCCCACCCCGTTAGTGTGCCCTGTTAGACTCCCACCCCGTTAGTGTGCCCTGTTAGACTCCCCAACCCCGTTAGTGTGCCCTGTTAGACTCCCACCCTGTTAGTGTGCCCCGTTAGACTCTCACCCCGTTAGTGTGCCCTGTTAGACTCCCGCCCTGTTAGTGTGCCCTGTTAGACTCCCACCCTGTTAGTGTGCCCTGTTAGACTCCCACCCTGTTAGTGTGTCCTGTTAGACTCCCACCCCGTTAGTGTGCCCTGTTAGACTCCCCAACCCCGTTAGTGTGCCCTGTTAGACTCCCACCCTGTTAGTGTGCACTGTTAGACTCTCACCCCGTTAGTGTGCCCTGTTAAGACCCCTCTCGCCCCATTAGTGTGCTGTTGTCTGGTTACGGGGCTGGTTTAGCACAGTGGGCTAAGACAGCTGGCTTGTATTGCAGAACAAGGCCAGCAGCGCAGGTTCAATTCCTGTTCCAGCCTCCCCGAACAGGCACCGGAATGAGGCGACTAGGGGCTTTTCACAGTAACTTCTTTGAAGCCAACTTGTGACAATAAGTGAGTATTATTATGTTAGACACCCGCCCCATTAGTGTGCCTTGTTAGACTCCCACACCGTTAGTGTGCCCTGTTCAACTCCCACCCCGTTAGTGCGCCCTGTTAGACTCCCGCTCCGTTAGTGTGCCCTGTTCAACTCCCACCCCGTTAGTGTGCCCTGTTAGACTCCCCCCCACCCCGTTAGTGTGCCCTGTTAGACCCCCCACCCCCCCTTCCCTCCCCGTTAGTGTGCCCTTTTAGACTCCCACCCCGTTAGTGTGCCCTGTTAGACTCCCCACCCTGTTAGTGTGCCCTGTTAGACTCTCACCCCGTTAGTGTGCCCTGTTAGACTCCCGCCTCGTAAGTGCGCCCTGTTAGACTCCCACCTCGTTAGTTTGCCCTGTTAGACTCCCCCCCCCCCCCCCGTTAGTGTACCTTGTTGGATTCCCACCCATTTTACAAGTCAGAACATGTCTGCATTATCAATTGCTGGACATTTTTGGTGGGGGGAACGGGACCTTGGCAATGAAGAACGAGACCAACATTGTTACCATTTAAACAGCGAGAGTTATAAGGACGCAATTCATTCAAATTAGATGCAGAAAGAGAAATAGAGAGGGGGAAAGAAAGAGTGGTTTCAGAAAGAGGGAGAAAAATGATAGAAAGGAAAAGTAAGAAAAAGAATGAAAGTGAAATCCTGAAGTTTGAAATTCTCAAAGAACAGTCTAGTAACAGTTTCACCTGTTCTCTTTCCAGGCCTCCAAGGTTGATTGACATTGCAGGAACTTAAATCTCGTTATTAAAAGGGTGCACCTGTCAATTTATGGCTCAATATAAATATCGGGGAACTTCAGTTGAGGATCTTTCCCTCCCTGTCCCACTGTGGTTGGCTGGGCCCTCAACCTTGACCGACCCATTTCCCACACTACTGCCCTCACCCATTGCCACCCTTCCCAGAACATGATAGGGTTCCCTCGTCCCCATTGCTTTCATAGTCGAAGGATATCATTTGCCATTTCCATCAACTCCAGCACAATGGCGCCACCAAACACATCTCCACCCCCATGCCAGCATTGCAAATGAACCATTCCCTCCTGGTCCACTTCTCAATCATCCCCAACACCTCATCCTTTTCCTACAACATGTGCAATTGTAGGAGGTGTAACCCCCACCCTATTCAACCCCTCCGTCCTCACCATCCAAGACCACAAACACTCATTCCAGATGAAGCAACGATTTACTTGTACTTCTTTCAGTTTTGTCGACTGTATTCACTGTTAACAATGCAGTCTCCTCCACAGTGGGGCGAACAAATGCAGACTGTGTGACTGCTTTGCAGAACACCACCACTCAGTATGCAAGTATGAACCTGACCTTCGTGTTGCTTGCCATTTCAATGCACACCTTTCTCTCACGCTCGCATTCCTGTCCCTGGCCTGCTACAATGTTCCAGCGAAGCCCGATGCAAGCTGTAGGAATGGCAGGCACCTCATCTTTCAATTGGGCACTTTGCAGTCTCCTGGCCTCAACATGGATATTTTTTTCTTCTTTTTTTAAATTTAGAGTACCCAATTATTTTTTCCAATTAAGGGGCAATTTAGCACGGCCAATCCACCTAGCCTGTGCATCTTTGGGTTGTGGGGGTGAGACCCAACGCAAAGAGGAAGAATGTGCAAACTCCACATGGACAGTGACTGGGGCCGTTCAACATGGAATTCAACAACATCAGACCATAAACCCTGCCCCCCCAATTTGAATTTAATTTCCGTCCAAGTGCCAGGCTGTATCCTGTTCTCATGGTTTTGTTTTTGGACAATGCTGACCTTTTTTCTGCTATTAACTCATTGTGCTATTTTGCTTCCAGAGGGTGCTGGCCTCTATTCTGCTATTAACACCTACTCCGGACCAAAGCTTTAGTCCTTAATACTATCATTACCACTCCCCTTGTCTTGTGTTCCGTGACTTCTTTGTCATTTAATCTCTTCTGCCTTCAAACCTAGCCCCAATTTTCTCTTTTGCTTCACCTTCCCATCCCCTTTCTTACCAGAATAAAACCCATCAAAGTCCCACCTCTCTCCAGTTCTGAAGGAGGATCATATTGGACTCAAAATGTTAACTCTGTTTCCCTGTCCATGATTGCTGGCAGACCTGCTGAGTTCTTCCAGCATTTTATGTTCTTGTTTCAATGTAAACAAAAGCCAGATTTGGGAATTCAGATAAACCACTGTTCAGAAGGAGTTAACTGTATGGCAAAGCCTTCAAGTTGCAACTGTAATATGTGTTTAAACATGCCTAGGGAATGATGGTATGGTCAGTGATCCATGCAAGTGCTGAAACAATGACCAAAAGGGTGCAATGGCATCTATTTGAAGGGCCTTTTGTGCATGTTCCTAGAATTGCGAGCAAATAGAATGGTGTTCACTTTGATCTTTACCCTTGATTTTCTGAGCACATAGTCAGCCTTAAATATGATAGATGGATTTAATTTTATATTTTACACATTTTCAACTTTGAATAAGGAACAGAAAATGAATAAAGCAGAATCTGTGGAGCGAGGAATAGGTTTCAAGTTTGATGACCTTTCTCATCGTAACCAGTTACACAGAGGTGAACAGCTTTTAAGCAGGTTAGTCTGTAGCGTCTTCCAGTCCTGATGAAAGCTCAGTAATGCTTCTCTCTCCACAGATGCTGCCTCATCTGATGGATGTCTGCAGCCTTTTCTGTTTTTATTTCAAATTTCCAGCGTCCACAATATTTTGCTTATGTTAAAGTGGTTGATTTGTAGTGGGGAGGTGGAGAAGTTTAGAGAAGGGATTCCAGACAGTAGGACCTCGCAAGCAAGGGTGAGGCAAGCTCCTTCATATTCCATAGCATTACCCCTCTAGTGCAGGGTTTTTCAAAGTCAAGGTCGTGGCCAATGGATGGGTTGCGGGCGTATGTCAGGAGGGTCGCAGAGCGATTGGTCATGGTGTTCCTGATCGTGGGAGAAGTGCCCAATGGCCGCGACTGGGTTTCAAGAATGCCGGTCGTCCCATTTGTGCGGGCCCTCTCAGGCGGATACGGTAGTGCGCAGGCCTGAGATCTGAGGCCCACCACCTCCTGTCTCTGTTAACCAACTCCACTATTGCACTGCCCTTCCCCAGCAGCCCGTCCCCGCTCCGCTCTCAGAGCTGCAGGTCCACTCACCACGGCTCCAGTGTGTATTCCTCCATAACCGGAGGGTGGCCTGGAGCTCAGGGGGCAGACCAGCTCCTCCTGCCGTCAGTGTGCTGTCCCAGTACTGCCTCCTCCTGACATGGTCATGCTGTCCCAGGACCAAATGTTTTCTTAAAAACGGTGGAGTCTTCCCACCAGAAGAGGTGGCAGAGATCAGGTCACCCGTCCAGCACATACAATAACGTCATGCCCTGTACGCCTGAGCTTTGGATGCAAAATCACAGAGGAGAGATTCCTCAATTTTGTTGCTGCCAGCAGGCAAGGCAATAGGATTGTGAAGAATTGAAAATGCATTGTTTTGTAATAAGAAAGCGAGGGCCAGAACACAAATAGGCCAGGATCACACAACTAAATCTACTGGAGAGAGCTTCTCAGAATAGTCCAAGGCAGGACAAAGCAGTGCTGGTGTGAGCGAGCTGCAGGGCTTCTGGTAAACAACCTATTAAGAAGAATCTGAAATCGGGGACAAAGCAGTATAAAGATGATTTCTTGCGGTATGGCTCTGTTAATTGTCCCAATGCAAATCAGGGTGCAAAACCCATGTGTGTTATATGCAGGGTTGTGCAGGCAAATTAAAGTTTAAAAGTTTAAAACCCTCAAAATTTCAAAGGCATTTGAATACTAAGCATGGCGACTTCGAGGACAAACCTCTTGATTTTTTTCCAAAGGATGCAGTGACAACTTAAATCACCAGCTGAAGTCCTTACCAGAAATGTTACATTGAATGACAAAGCAAGTGAGATCGTGAGGACCAAGCAGGCTCACCTGTCACATTAAAGGTAAGCAAAAATGGTGTGTCGCGAAGGTCGGCTGGTGTGCGTCGCGAAGGTCGGCTGGCATGGGTCGCGAAGGTCGACTGGTTGATAAAGCTGGGTCGCCAGGAAAAAGGTTTGAAAAAAACAGCTCTAGCACTGTGTGCTGTTACCAAATCTGACTTTGTGGGAATTTGCAAAGGTCAAGTAATTAGCCCATTAATAATATGTTCCCTGTACACATTGTCTACTGTACAGGTTGTGCTCCCAGGGCAGTGGGTGGATTAACCAATGTGTTCTGGTTTTCTTCATTTCCTTAAAATGTCACTGTGCCAACAGTTTATTCAGGTGATAATCATGAAAGGCAACAATGAGGGGTAAGATCTGGGTTGTTCCTCTTGAGGCTGTTTAGCTAAAAGTGATGAGCTAGATGAGCCCTTACCAGATGAGTGGCCAAAGATTTGGAGATGCAGGTCAGCCGACATTCCTTCAAATATAAAAATGCTTTAGCGAGTGCATAAATGCTGTCTCTCAGGTGCACCATTTGCACGTCCTCACAACTATTAGAAGAAACACAGAAAGTGGAAAAGTTAAAAAAGGTAAACTCACCGTAGTCCCAGATGACCATAGGCTGCTTTCCCCTTTGAGGAGGAGAGCTGACTGGTGGTGATTTAACCCGAGGGTCACCACACCTCAGGCAAGGTTGAGAAGGCGGCGCCTTCATGAACAACCTCAGCCAGTACAGACATTGAACCCGCGTTGCTGGCCTTGTTCTGCAATGCAAACCCGCTGTCTAGCCCACTGAGCTAAACCAGCCCCAAGAAAGTGGGAAAGAATAGGGTAAGAAATGCTCCACAATCCTTCGGGCAAATTAAATTGAATCAACTGGAATTCTGTTGTGTCACACAAATCAATAGTGGTTAAAGCTGTATAAATAAAAGTATGTGAATGGAGTGGTAGGCCATGGACAGTAGTGAGTATACTGTCTGTTTGCATTTTACTCGCCACGTGTACAGAAGCTGAAATTTGCACTGCCTGTCTGAGGCACTAAAGTGGATAAGTCATCCAGAAACAAAAACAGAAAATGCTGGACAATCTCAGCAGGTCTGACAACATCTGTGGAGAGAGAACAGAGCTAACACTTTGAGCCTGAATGATTCATCCAGAAAGCCTGGCCTAAGTCTCCATGTGGATCATTTTAACTTTGAATGATGGTATAAAATGTGCACCATTAAGTTGGTCAACCATTATGACACTAACCTTAACTCCTAAATAGCCCAGATCTATTTTGAAGATTATGAAACTAGATTTCCAGTCCTGAATTTCCCTACCAGAGTAAATAGTTCCTGCATATCTACCCCGTTAAATGATTTTATCATTTTAAACATTCTAATTAGATTACATTGATACACGCTAAAAGAAGTAGATACAGGGTCAATCAAAATTTTCAACACTATGATTATTAAGTTTTCCAATAGAGTAAAGATGTTTCCACTTGTCGGGGAGTTGTAAACATAATTCACCAAATAAATCCGATAAGACATTCAGGGGAAATTGAGAGTGATGAGAATGTGGAACTCACCACAAGAATGTTGAGGCAAATAGCATAGGTTCTTTTCAAGACAGCTAGATACGTTTGAGGGAAATTGGAATACAAGGACATGGTGATAGGGCCAGACGAAGTAAAGTGAAAGGAGGCTGATGTCGAACATAAATAGTGGCCATAAACCTTTGAGGCTCAAATAGCCTGTTTGTCTGGCGTAAGGTTTGATGTAACATTTGTTGGGCAAGGGTACCAGAGAATAGTGAATAAAGGGAGAGAAATGCAAATGAGATACAGATCAGCAGAGCAGGTTTGAGTGTTGAAGGGCTTACTCCTGTTCCTAATGACTGGTCATGTCATACAGTGATAGGCTCCTTCAACTCATAACTGATCAAAAACAAATACAGTTTCAGCTGCCCTGAAATGTCTTTCGGTACACAGAAAACAAGCCGAGTCATCAAAATATATCTTCATTTCAGAGACAAGCTAGGAAAGTCAATGTAAAAATTTTGAGTAAGTCCAATTTCTTACTTATGATTCCCGGTGTTTGGAGGACTGCAAATCTATCAGTTTCCGAGTAAATCAGCAACAACAGCTTATATAGGGGCTGGTTTAGCACACTGGGCTAAATCGCTGGCTTTTAAAGCACACCAAAGCAGGCCAGCAGCACAGTTCACTTCCCGTACCAGCCTCCCCGAACAGGCGTCGGAATGTGGTGACTAGGGGCTTTTCATAGTAACTTCATTGAAGCCTGCTTATGACAATAAGCGATTGTATAGGGGCTGGTTTAGCACAGTGGGCTAATCAGCGGGCTCGTAATGCAGAACAAGGCCAGCAGCGCGGGTTCAATTCCCGTACTGGCCTCCCCGAACAGGTGCCGGAATGTGGCGACTAGGGGCTTTTAACAGTAACTTCATTGAAGCCTACTTGTGACAATAAGCAATTATTATAATATTTATATAGTGCCTTAAGCATAATAAAATGCCCTCAGATGCTTCACAGGGGCATTATAAAACAAAGTGTGACACTGAGCAAGTGAAATATGAAGCCAGACAATTAAAATATTGATTAAAGAGGTAGATTTAAGGAGTGTCTTTGGTAACTGAAGGTACGGCCCAATCATATTAAATCTTTTTAATACATGGAATTGCAAGATCACTACCTGTGTTTTGGAAACAAAATTCATGGTTTTGTCCATTTTTGCTTCGAAAACCATATGTCAGTGGGTCTGACACAGCGTCTTTCAATCAATGTTACATGCTTCTTTAAAATCAATGTTGCATCTATCCTTCTATCTTCCTAACATGCTTGCTTAGAATGCTGTTTTCTCAATAAGTCAATTGTTCAGGTTAGTTCAAGCATTCATTAACTTGCATTTTCCCCGTTTTGTTCATAGTAACTCCACATCCCATAGCAATTATGCATTTCTTGATCACTTTACAGGCTATTTCTCCAGCCTTGCCTAGTATTTCAGTGAAACTTAAGTGCTTTCGTTCTGAGTCATCACCAATGCTTTTGAACAGCAGCGGTGTTCTGCTGAATGGACATTTTAAAAATATCGGTAGACTTTTTAATTACAATTCTCTTCAACTTTTCACGTCCCGGAAATTGGGTTGTGTGCTGCTTTTGTTTCAGACAATGACTGACTCATTCACATAAATAAGCCCACGGGACAAATGATGTGCAAGTACCAAGCAATATAATTGATTATCAGAAAACAGCTATGCCGTGACTGTTTTCGTCAGTTGGTCATAAAATAAACAAATTGACACGGTGATAAACTACGGATTTGTATCCGCAATCAAAAATACCCGAGCAAGTGACAAACAAATAAGCTTAATTTTTCCTCCCATCAAATTGATGGTTTCAATACAGCTTAAACAATATTGAGAATTTGGACTTTAAAACCCATGTCACACGGGAATAAAATGTGCCAGCATTGATCGAAAATTGCAAGCCTCAGTACGTGTGTAAAACTTCCAAGACAACAATAAAAAATGAGTCGCTATAGCAACAAGGAACAAAAATCTGCACTCACATATGCTATGCTCCTTAAATTGCTAAGCCTTAGCTTTGGTATCTCATTCACTTCAGCACAGTTTATGGTAATTATTGCTCTTAGAATTTACACTGAGATTTTTTATCCCGATTTCTTTAAATAATGTTTTAATTATATTTGACTTCTAACATAAGCCTTCTTTATAACACAGCCATTGTTATGTTCCCCAGCTGGATAATCTGTTTACCAGTGCAACTCTGTAACTAACCCGGTAAGAAGGTAGGACAGCAGGATTGCAATTTCTCCATTCTTTGTGAACTATCTTTTAGTCAATTTATCAATTTATCCATCTGCCAAATTCTTCACCTTTATTCACCTCAGCCTTTTCTATCCCTCTCACCTCCCTTTTAAAGTTCTCAATGCTACTAATCCCTCAAACCCAACTCCATGTCTCTCATTGAGATGTTCTCTCTACATTTCCTCCTGATTCTTTGATAAGTCACACATCCTCCGTGATTTTAATCTCCATCTCATCTCTTCTTGGTTCCTCTCCTCTGAATCCAATCCAGACTAAACCTCTTCCCCTGTAAAAATTCTCTTCTTCATATTCACAGCTCCCTTGCCATCTCGTGTGGCCTCTAGTCTCATGGACTTCAATCAATGAATGATAGGTTGAGTAGACTGGGACTGTACTCGTTGGAATTTAGAAGGATGAGGGGGGATCTTATAGAAACATATAAAATTATGAAGGGAATAGATAGGATAGATGCGGGCAGGTTGTTTCCACTGGCGGGTGAAAGCAGATCTAGGGGGCATAGCCTCAAAATAAGGGGAAGTAGATTTAGGACTGAGTTTAGGAGGAACTTCTTCACCCAAAGGGTTGTGAATCTATGGAATTCCTTGCCCAGTGAAGCAGTAGAGGCTCCTTCATTAAATGTTTTTAAGATAAAGATAGATAGTTTTTTGACGAATAAAGGGATTAAGGGTTACGGTGTTCGGGCCGGAAAGTGGAGCTGAGTCCACAAAAGATCAGCCATGATCTCATTGAATGGTGGAGCACGCTCGAGGGGCCAGATGGCCTACTCCTGCTTCTAGTTCTTATGTTCTTATGACAGGTCATCCGTGACTGCTTCCTTACCATTCACATCCAATCCCTTTGTATCCATTATTGAAAATAACCCTTCCCCATGTTCCTTACACTGCACTATGAAATTCCTTCCATTCATGTACTTACTCGTTGATTTTCTCAGCCATTCCTTCACTTCTACTCTTGATGGTCTTCTCACGAATAAAACCTTTACTCTCTTCATCCCGGTTATTTAATATAGAACATACAGTGCAGGAGGTCATTTGGCTCATCGAGTCTGCACCGACTCACTTAAACCCTCACTTCCACCCTATCCCCGTAACCCAATAACCCCTCCTAACCTTTTTGGACACTAAGGGCAATTTAGCATGACCAATCCACCTAACCTGCACGTCTTTGAACTGTGGGAGGAAACTGGAGCACCCAGAGGAAACCCACAGACACGGGGAGAACGTGCAGACTCTGCACAGACAGTGATCCAGCAGGGAATCGAATCTGGGACCCTGGCGCTATGAAGCCACAGTGCTAGCCACTTGTGCTACCCCATACTGCCCTTGAATTTCCCAAGGGAAGTTACCTATTGCCTTTAGCTCCTGTAACAAATTCGATATCCCTGCTATTAGTTCCTCCATCTCCCCAGCCACTGTCCCAAGATGAACCTAATTGTTTTAAGGTTGTATCCCAGTTAACCCTGAGCCCAGTTTCTGACCCCCAATGTTGTACTTTGCAAAGACTGCCTCCTTTCTCTCTGTTTCTGACCCTATCCTAACAGGTTGCTGCTGCAACCCTTAACCTTGCATCTATCACCTCCAAACTTGCGTATCTCTGTGCTGTTCTGGGTGGTCTCCCATCTTCCAATCTCTGTTCCTCATAAACTTCAGCTCATCCAAACGTCTTTCACTTGTATCCTGCGCCCCTCACCAAGCACCCCTACTCTGACTGATTTACATTGACTCTTAGTTGCCCAATGTTTCAAATTTAAAGGTATTTATAGGCCTTTAGACCACTTAATTATTTTAGCCTCATCTTTTCCTGATACTTATCCATCTTTTTCCTTGAGGCTTTGGCATGTATCTTGATCTTCCAGCCTTCCCTTCTCCTTACCATTTTAAAAATTCATTTCATGGAGTCTGGGAGTCATTAGTTAGGCCAGCATTTATTGTCCATTTCTAGTTGTCCTTCAGAAGGCAGTGGTGAGCTGCATTCTTGAATCTCCATAGCCCCTGAGGTGTAGGTACACCCACAGTACAATTACAGAGGGAAATCCAAGATTTTGGCCCAGCCACAGTGAAGGAATGCAATCTATTTCCAAGTCAGGATGGTCAGTGGCTTGGAGAGGAATCTCCAGGTGGTGGTGTTCTTGGGTATCTGCTGCTCTTGTCTGTCTAGATGGTAGTGGTCGTGGGTTTGGAAAGTGCTGCCTAAGGAACCTTGGTGCATCTTGTAGATCATACATACGGCTGCCACTGTTCTTCAGTGGTGGAGGGATTGAATGTTTTGTGGAAGGGGTGCCAATCAAGCGGGTTGCTTTGTCCTGATTGATGTCAAACTTCTTGAGTGTTGTTAGAATTGCATTCACCTATGCAAGTGGAGAGTATTCCATTACAATCCTGACTGGTGCCTTGTAGATGGGATTTGGGGGTGGGGAGGGAGGGTGGGGGAGTCAGGATGTGAGTTACTCACCGCAGGATTCCTAGCCTTTGATCTGCTCTGGTCTCCACAGTATTTATATGGCTATCCAATTCAGTTTCTGGTCAATGGTAACCCTCAGGATATTGATAGCATGGGCAGCCATGTCATCAGCTGCCTAGGTACTTCACACAGAAAACTTTTCCCTAAACCACACCACCTTTCCATCTCCCTCTCTTCCTTTGATACCCTCCTTAAAACGTGTATCTTTAAGCAAACCTTTGCCGCTATGTCCATTTCTTTCCTATTTGCACCTCTGCAGGGCACATTGGAATATTTTCCTGTACCGATAGAGTTATAACAAAGGCAAGTAATTTGAATTGAAACCAATTAAATCAGACGTTATTCTACCTCATTTGTTAAACATCGTACCACGGTATATCAGAACCGGCACCTCAAGAGATTCATAGCTGGAACCTGGGTGGTTGTGAAAATATTGCCACTTTGTTTTACATCATAACTGTGAGAAATAAAATTTCACTGAATTGGTAATAGGTTTTGTAGATTTCTACACACAGGGACATAACTTGTTATCTCATGAAAAAAATGAAAAATCTAAATGGGAAATATAAACAAGACCCTCAATGAAGATAAAATCATAAGACTTGGAGGTCTGGAAAAATGAAGTGATTGATGCTAAAATACAGCATAAGAGATGAAACTTCAAAAAGTGAGGTAGATATATGCACGCGCAAATATATAATGTATATAAAATCACAATTGGCAGATTCAAAAAGAATAAATGGACACAATCTTTGGAAATTTGATCACCAGAGCTGTATTTGGAAGGCATTTGTTGAACCTCAAGGATATAGGTAACAAACAGTCCATTGCAGACTATTTGTTTTGTTTTATGAAGAGGGAGGGTGGGATGTTTGATCGATCAGTTTGGTAGGATGGTTGAAGGAAATCCTTGTGAACGTGTACTGGCAAAAGCAATGAAATATCAATACACAGCAGGGTTTCAAAACTCCGACCAGTAGCATTAAAATAAATGTTGTTGGTTTTCTTGTCGGGTCTCTCGAGGCAAACGGTTTTCTACAGATTTGTTAATGAAGTTTTTAACTATGCAATATAATAAAGCAACTTGTATGCCACATTTTTATCACTTGTCATATTATGAATGTTCAACAATTACCAACTCCCATAATCGGATATTGATTGTGACAAATAATGAACAGGCTGCTCTAATGCCTTTGCATAAGTACTCACTTGAAAGTGTCATCAAATCTTGTAGTTGCAGAGCAGTGATCAACAAAGTTAACAGGATGCTGAGCTACGGAGCAGAATCATGAGGGCATTATGCTGAGGTTGTAGTGCTCTGGGCAGCCTACAATCAGTGCTACTCTCTGAAGCATAAAGGAAAGGTTGATGTCTTTACAGTAGTGCAAAGAAAGACTGCAACATTGACTCATATGGCTTACGAACTAGGTTAAGTGAAAATAATTCTGACCATCTGTAGCCTTAAAAAGGCAATGAGAGGGGACCATGCTGAGATATATAAGGTTCTAGGTATAAAAGAAGAACATAATTCGAGCGCCATTTCATTAACAGAAGACAATGAGGCAATGATACCAACAAGTAAAAGGGCAGGTTCAGGACGAATGTTGAGAAGCACTACACACAAAGAGGAGTTGATACCTGGACTGGTCTTATTGATCAAGTGTTGGAGGTCTAAATTTTGAAATTGTTCAAGAGGTAATGGACTCCATTCAAAAAACAGTTGCATGCACCATAATGGTGTAGCCACAGGTATGTTTTGGTGACCTAATGGAATTCTTCTATCTGGAAAAAGGTCAAGTATACCGTTAGGGGGTCGGTTGCAGGGTTCTCCTGGAGGTAGCTGCCATGTGTTACCTACTGTGGTAAACCACTGTTGCACCTGTATTAGGTGATGTACGGTAGGACGTGTTCTACAGGTTCACCGGTAGTCCCTGCCTGTATAAATATGCGTGTCCTCCAGCCAGCCGCCATTTCGCCAGCTGCTGTGGGAGGCCACACATCTGATGGCAATAAAGCCTCAGTTGGATTCAACTATCGTCTTTGTCCAATTGATCGTGCCTCACCTACTTTAAGGAATTAGTCATCATCAGTTGCTGGAGTGGGGGTTAGTTTATTTTGTTTGTTTCTTCGGTTGTCTTTTTTAAAATCTTGGCAGAAGGAGTGGGCGTGATTAGTCAGGGTTTTTATTCTGTCGGTTTTTGTGTAAGGCACATGGTGGCACAGTGGTCAGTACTGCTGCCTCACAGCACCAGGGACCCGAGTTCAATTCCGGCCTTGGGTTACTGTCTGTGTGGAGTCAGTACGTTCTCCCTGTGTCGACGTGGGTTTCCTCCGGGTGCTCCGGTTTCCTCCCAGTCCAAAGATGGACAGGTTAGGTGGATTGACCATGCTAAATTGCCCCTTAGTGTCACAAAGACGTGCAGGTTAGGTGGGGTTATGGGGTTTCGGGGATCGAGCAGGGGAGTGGGCCTACATGTGGTTTCTTTCAGAGGGTCAGTGCAGACTCGGTGGGCCGAATGGCCTCTTTCTATACTGTAGGAATTCTATCGTTCTATGAGTTCTATCTGCTGTGGTAATATGGGTTTTGTTGTTAAATTTATTGTGAAATTGGAAAATCATAAATAAAAATATTTTAAAAAATATTTATGTGAGTTCGAATTTCAAAAACAAAACCTGTGGATCCTGAAATATCCTTGGGCCTACTGGCAGACCAAATGTTAATTTCCAATCAGCAGTTGTGCTGGATTTTCAAGTCATGTTTTGAGCTAGGAATAAGTACGACAAAATGATTATTCATGTGGCAATGTATAAACCTCATCACTGCGTTTGAGGTGTGTTAGAAGAAAACACTATTTTCACAAAAATACTTTCTTCAGAGACATTGACTTAAAAACGTTTGTACGATTTGCAAAGTTTTCTATTCCCAGTTCTGCTCCAATTGTCTGTGAATAACCCTTTATTTCTTCATAGTGCGTGGGTGTTCTGTCCTGTCAGTCGAACATTTCAATTGTAGATGGTGTCAGTGAAGTGCAGCAGAAGAACATGTAAATAACAATTTGCATATTCATATCGTAGCACAAGGAATCATTAGCATCTGAGGGGAGGGGGGGGGGGCGGTGGAAGGGGGGAGAAATACATTGTCAGATTACAAGCAGTTGCTTGATAGTACAGAACTCAAATATTGCTGAAAAGAAAGATGTTGCCAAAGCTTTTCATCTTGGCCTCATCAGGACAAAGGACAAATGCATGAATGCCAAACTTCAAAAAGATGCTGATTGGTTGTCAAGTAGACTCTGATTGGCTGAGGCATTGGCAGGAAGAAAAGAACAGGGAACTATAGGCTCCCCAAGCTTCCGGGTAATTCAACAAAGACATGGACTTGAACATCTTTTTATTTCCAGAGAAAGGGTCCCAATATATGAACGCATGTCAATTTTAATAAGTGTAAATGAATCACATTACAAGCACAACTGATTATCTTAAAATGATCATCAATGTAGCTTTTATGGAATCACTTCTGATAGTATACATTTGTTTTGGGTTTTACAAGCGCGGGCAGGTTAAATACGGTCCATGGTGAACACCGAAGGAACATGCAGTTTTATTCGATCAGCAAATCATTGGGATGCGCAGCCTGGCATCGCACTGGCACTGAAATTCATACACCATGATGCTCAACAGAACATCCTTTTTGGACTGATGTCAGCGCCCGATAGTGGAAGATATCACTCATGCAGCCACTGCATCGCAGTGAGCAACGGCTCCCTTAACCTGTTGTTCAGATTTTTGAGATACTTTGCCTTTCCAGGGTAATTTGAGATAGACTGGGCAACTTTCATGTCTGAAAGTTTCACCTATTTGTGAGTTTGCACAATACACGGTGATAAACGATTTGATCAGGGTATTCATTGCCTTGCAGGATAGCTTTGATGTGCTCTATTTCTGTATCAAGCTAGCATTGTGAGCAAATGGCTAGGGCCTTATTTTCATGTTTGCTGAGAACCCCTTTCTGTTAACATAGAGTACCCCCAGGTGGCCTGGTGAGCGCAGGGTGACGTGCGTGGCATTTATTACTATCTGGATATCCTGGCGATGGCAGAGAAACCTGCTGCTGGGCATCTTGCTGGGCTTGGTCCATGTCAAAGATGACGTAGTTTTCCGCCTGGGCATACAGAGTATCCGTGACCTGTCGGATGCACCTGTGGGTTGTGGCCTGTGATTTATCACACAGGTCCCTGCTCCAGCCCTGGAGTGATTCCGAGGCATAAAGGTTCAGGGCAGTGGTGACCTTGACGGCCACAGGGAGTGGGTGTCCTCCTCCTCCACGTGGTGCCAAGTCCATGAGGACATGGCTCGGGTGCCGCACCACTCCTGGTTGAGGCAGATGGGGTTTAGAAGAATGAGAGATGGTCTTATGAGAGGCTGCCGCAGGCAGGGAGGGGGGGGGGGGGGGGGGGGCGCTGTTGGCAGGACCAGAGAATCCCATTGCCAGAAAACAGACAGAGAATTCTCTGGCCGTTGCGATTCACTTTTCCCGCTGGCAACGCACCCCCGCCTGCCGGTGAACCGCCGAGAAACACGCGACTGGGGAGAGAAGCCAGTCCAATGATTTGATACGATCATCTCTCATTCTTTTAAACTCCAATGGGTATGAATCAAACCTGTTCAATCTTTCTTCATTGGATAAGCCCACATCCCAGGAACGAGTCAAATGAACATTCTGAGAACTGCTTCTAATCCAGTTATGCCCATTTTAAAATCAGACCAAAACTGTACACAGTACTCCACATGTGGTCTCGCCAAATGCCTCTACAGTTCAGTAAAACCTCCCTACTTTTGGGCAGCACACGTGGCTAGCATTGTGGCTTCACAGCGCCAGGGTCTCAGGTTCGATTCCATGCTGGGTCATGGTCTGTGTGGAGTCTGCACGTTCTCCCCGTGCCTGCGTGGGTTTCCTCTGGGTGCTCCGGTTTCCTCCCACAGTCCAAAGATGTGCAGGTTAGGTGGATTGGCTAGACTAAATTGCCCTTAGTGTCCAAAAAGGTTGGGAGGGATTATTGTTATGGCGATAGGGTGGAAGTGAGGGCTTAAGTGGGTCGGTGCAGACTCGATGGGCCGAATGGACTCCTTCTGCATTGTATGTTCTATGTTTTATATTTCATTCCCCTTGCAAAAACGACAACATCCCATTTGCCTTCCTAATCACTTGCTGTACCTGCATACTAACCGTGATTCATGCACTAGGACACCCAGATCCTTCTGTACCACTGAGTTCTGCAATCTCTTAACATTTAAATAGTACACATCTCTATTCATTCCTGCCAAAGTGGAGAAATTTATATTTTCCCACATTATACTCCATCTGCCAAATCTTTGCCCACTCACAACCTACCTATTGTTTCAATCAAATGCGGAGGGGTGAATAAATTCCTCTCTTTTCTGCTGCTGAGGTTGGTTATAATAGTTAAATTTTAGAAAATTGAGATTTTTCAATTCAATATGCACTTGACCGTATTTAACGCCATATGAAGAAGCCAGCCAGCCAGATCTCTTCAGTTAACAAGGAGCTAGTTTTGTTGTCCGTAAAGTTCAGACACTTCGACCAGTTTGTTATTCAAACGTTTTACCCAGGTAACCTTATCTGCAAGACGAACAAAGACAGACACAAGTTTACAATTGAACCCAAGTTTATTTTCAAACACAATAAAACAGTTTATCCCCCAAATGATCATAAGTCTAAAATTCTTAATTACTACCCATGCCGACGGATTGGATCACGAGTCTCGCACGCTGTCTCTGGTCTGCCGCCGTTGAGTCATCTCCGATTCCTGTGTTGAGTCTTCGCTGGGGAGGGTCTCTAGATGCCTCTTTCTTCTACCCTTCTTCGTGCCCTTCCAGCCAATGAGGTTGCTAGGTGGGGGTTGCAACATCCAATGAAATTGCCGATTGCAACTCTGCAGGACACCAGGAACATCCCCCAGAGGTCCATCCTCTGCACGTAACCTTATCCCACATATGGTGATCTAGGTGCCAGAAAGCCTGGCTTCATCCAATCAATCCACAGCAATCGATACATTTGAATGGGGCCAATTATCTTCCAATGAGGATGATGATCTTCCGACAGGACAAGCCAGACTTGCCCCAGCTGTCTGTCTTTGTCCAATGTGCTCGAGTTTGGTTGTTTGATTTCCCATCAGCCTGTTTGTGATTCTGACTGTGGCTTTAATTTAAAGTGTCCAATTCCATGTCAGACCCATGATTTGGACTGTTGGCCATTTTACCACAGTTTTATTATTAAATCGCACTCAGCTAAAAGTATAAGCAACATTAAAAAGGTAAGATGTGCTGAATCCCACGACAGGCAGACACATGCACGCACGCTTAAGTAAGCAAAACAGAATAAGTTACAGAGTGAATGAGGTGGACTTGATAAGGGTTAAAGTCCATCAGAAAAAAAATCTAAGTTCTGATGTTCCTTTGATGGTGTTGAAATTCCAGTGTTGCGGCAGATGCAAGTTAGTTGTCTTTCTGGAAACAATCTCCTATAACTGGTATCGGTCTTTTTCCAAATGGACCCGGGTTCAAATTTCACCACGGCAAATGTGGAATTTGAACTCACTTAATGAAAATCTGGAATTAAAAAGTCTAATGATGACAAAGAAACTATTGTCGATTGCTGTAAAAACCCATCTGGTTCGCTAATGTATTTTAGGGACGGAAATCTGTCACTACCTGGACTGGCCTGCATGTGACTCCAGGCCTACAGTAATATGGTTGACTTTTAGCTGCCCTCTGAAATGGCCGAGCTCCTTTGTGTCAAGCCACTAGAAAGTCTATAAGGAATGAAACTTGACAGTGCACTCGGCCATGATTTGGGCACCAGAAACAACAACTTCAAACTGAGCCCTGTTGACCCTGCAAAGTCCTCCTTGCAAACAAATGCAAAACTTGGGAGAGCTGCTTCAGACTGATCAAGCAACAACCTGACATTATCTATATACGATATGATTCCATGAATATGACACTATCCCAGACATCACCGGCAGAACACACTCAGCAAAGATGGTGGCACAGTAGGATACAGTCGAGTCTCCTCGATATCGACCTCTGGAACCCATGAAGTGTCATGGAATCAGGCCAAACATGGGTGAGGAAACCTCCAGCTGATTACCACATACAGCCCCCTCCCTCTCTCTTTCCCCTGTCCTCAGTTGATGAATCAGTACTCCTCCATGTCAAACACCACTTGGAGGAAACAGTAAGGGTGCAGACTGTACTCTAGGTGGAGACTTCAATGTCCATCACCAAGAGTGCCTCAGTAGCACCACTATTAACCGAGCTGGCCACATCATAATGGGCATAGCTGCTAGACTGGATCTGCAATAGGTGGTAGGAGAACAAACAGGAGGGAAGAACATACTTGACCTTGTCGTCCCCAATCTGCCTGTGACAGATCCATTTTTCCATGGCAGTATCAGTAGGAGTGCCGATTGCACAGTCCTTGTGGAGACAAAGTCCCATCTTCACATTGAGGAGACTCCATCGTGTTGTGTGGCACTACCAACATGCTAAATGGGATAGATTTTCAACAGATCTAATAACTCAATGCATGTAGCGCTGTGGGCCATCAGCAGCAGAATTGTCCTCAATCACAACCTGTAACCTTATAGGCTGGTATATCCCCGCTCTACCATTTATCACCAAGCCAAAGGCATCATCCCTGGTTCAATGGAGAATGCAGGAGGGCATGTGAAGAGCAGCAGCAAGCATACTGAAAAATGAGGTGCCAACCTGGTGAAGCCAGAAGTCAGGACTACTTGAGTGCCAAACAGCACAAGCAGCATTCAACAGACAGAGTTAAGCAACGGAACAACCAACAGATCAGATCTAAGCTTTGCAGTCCTGCTACTTCCAGTCGTGAATAGTGGTGGACAATTAAACAATTCAGTGGAGGAGGAGGCTCCACAAGATGTGGTGAGAGTGACTGTTCTTCACATGAAGGCAGCATTTGGCCAGATATCACATCAAGAAGCCCAAGCAAAACTGGAGTTGATGGGAATCAGGGGAAATTCTCCACTGGTTGGAGTCATACTTGGCACAAAGGTAGACGGTTGTGGTATTTGGAGGTCAATCATCTCAGTTCCAGGACATCACAGCCTGAGTTCCTCAGGTTGTGTCCAAGGTCCAACCATCTTCTGCTGCTTCATCAATAACCTTCCTTCCATGTCAGAAATAGGGATGTTTGCTGATGACTGCACAATGTTGACCACCATTGCGACGCATCAGACACTGAAGCAGTTCATGTCCAAATGCAGCAAGACCTGATGATACCTAGGCTTGGGAAGTAGTGAGAAGTAATGTTTGTTTTATTTAGTGTACATACTCACTAAGTCTGAATGCATATTTAACAAGTTTGTAATGAATTATATATTGTTCAGTTAATTATCTTAAAATGAACAGAGCATGATTACAAAAGTATAACATTTATTGATGGCGGTTTTGTTACTTTTTTGGAATTTAGTTGTTTAACTTTAACTTGTATTTTCATGGTATTTACCATTCAGAACTGTTAAATAAGCAAGCAATCATAAAAGGCAACCGCCCTTGGTTTACCAGAGTACTACAAGTTACATGAAAATAAACCATTAAAATACATACATTTTTTTGAGGTACAGCTGCTGTTTTAATGTAGACAGATAGGGTATCAGTGTGTGCACAGCAGGTTTCACAAGCAGCAAACTGGGTAACTAGGTGAACTGCTTTTAAAGTGGAATTAAGAACTAATAAGGTCTGCAACAGCCTTTTGATGGGAACTCGTATCAAGGGCTGGTTAGGGCACAAGTTTTGATTCCTTAGCTGAAGTTATTTTTGTTTACTACATGGTGCCCTGAATTATTAGCATTCCAGATTGGAGACTAACCGAGAACATGAATCCAAGTATGCGGAGATTGTAAAAATTCCTCTGGCATTTCATTCTTGTCCAAGAATGGAGGTTCGGTTGAGGTGAAGGTCTTCTAATCCTTTTTGCACTCTCCTTGTTCCTACTAAACATTTTTGCTGTCATAATGACATAAGAACTAGGAACAGGAGTAGGCCATCTGGCCACTCGAGCTTGCTCCGCCATTCAATGAGATCATGGCTGATCTTTGTGGACTGAGCTCCACTCTCCGGCCCGTACACTATATCCCCAAATCCCTTTATTCTTTAGAAAGGTATCTATCTTTTTCTTAAAAACGTTTAAAGAAGGAGCCTCAACTGCTTCACTGGGCAAGGAATTCCAGAGATTCACAACGCTTTGGGTGAAGAAGTTCCTCCTAAACTCGGTCCTAAATCTACTTCCCCTTATTTTGAGGCTCTGCCCCCTAGTTCTGCTTTCCCCGACTAGTGGAAACAACCTGCCCGCATCTATCCTATCTATTCCCTTCATAATTTTATATGTTTCAATAAGATCCCCCCCACATCCTTCTAAACTCCAATGAGTACAGTCCCAGTCTACTCAACCTCTCGTCATAATCTAATCCCCTCAACTCTGGGATCAACCTAGTGAATCTCCTCTGCACTCCCTCCAGTGCCAATATGTCCTTTCTCAGAAAAGGAGACCAAAACTGAACACAATACTCCAGATGTGGCCTCACCAACACCTTATACAATTGCAGCATAACCTCCCTAGTCTTGAACTCCATCCCTCTAGCAATGAAAGACAAAACTCGATTAGCCTTCTTAATCACCCGTTGCACCTGCACACCAACTTTTTGCGACTCGTGCACCAGCACACCCAGGACCCTCTGCACAGCAGCATGTTTTAACATCTTACCGTTTAAATAATAATCCATTCTGCTGTTATTCCTCCCAAAATGGATAGCCTCACACTTGGCAACATTGAATTCCATCTGCCAGACCCTAGCCCATTCACCTAACCTATCCAAGTCCTTCTGCAGACTTCCGGTATCCTCTGCACTTTTTGCTTTACCACTCATCTTAGTGTCGTCTGCAAACTTTGCCACATTGCACTTGGTCCCCAACTCCAAATCATCTATATAAATTGTGAACAACTGCGGGCCCAACACTGATCCTTGAGGGACCCCACTAGTTACAGGTTGCCAACCAGAGAAACACCCATTTATCCCCATTCTCTGCTTTCTGTTAGTTAACCAATCCTCTACCCATGCTACCACTTTACCCTCAATGCCATGCATCTTTAGTTTATGCAGCAACCTTTTGTGTGGCACCTTGTCAAAAGCTTTCTGGAAATCCAGATAAACCACATCCATTGGCTCCCCGTTATCTACTGCACTGGTAACGTCCTCAAAAAATTCTACCAAATTAGTCAGACACGACCTACCCTTTATGAACCCATGCTGCATCTGCCCAATGGGACAATTTCCCTCCAGGTGCCCCACTATTTCCTCCTTAATGATAGATTCCAGCATTTTCCCTACAACCGAAGTTAAGCTTACCGGCCTATAATTACCCGCTTTCTGCCAACCTCCTTTTTTAAACAGTGGTGTTACGTTTGCTACTTTCCAATCCTCTGGGACCACCCCAGAGTCTAGTGAATTTTGATAAATTATCACTAGTGCGTTTACAATTTCCCTAGCCATCTCTTTTAACACTCTGGGATGCATCCCATCAGGGCCAGGAGACTTGTCTACCTTTAGCCCCATTAGCTTGCCCAATACTGCCTCCTTAGTGATTATAATCATCTCAAGGTCCTCACCTATCATATCTTTATTTCCATCAGTCACTGGCATGTTATTTGTGTCTTCCACTGTGAAGACTGACCCAAAAAACATGTTCAGCTCCTCAGCCATTTCCCCGTCTCCTATTATTAAATCTCCCTTCTCATCTTCCAAAGGACCAATATTTACCTTAGCCACTCTTTTTTGTCTTATACATTTGTAGAAGCTTTTATTATCTGCTTTTATGTTCTGAGCCAGTTTACTTTCATAGTCTATCTTACTCTTCTTTATGGCTTTTTTAGTAGCTTTCTGTTGTCCCCTAAAGACTTCCCAGTCCTCTAGTCTCCCACTAATTTTTGCCACTTTGTATGTTTTTTCCTTCAATTTGATACTCTCCCTCACCTCCTTAGATATCCACGGTCGATTTTTCCCCTTTCTACCGTCTTTCTTTTTTGTCGGTATGAACCTTTCCTGAACACTGTGAAAGATCGCTCGGAAGGTTCTCCACTGTTCCTCAACTGCTTCACCATGAAGTCTTTGCTCCCAGTCTACCTTAGCTAGTTCTTCTCTCAAAGCCTCTTGCATCAGTATCATAGAATCCCGACAGTGTACAAGGAAGTCATTCAGCCCATTGAGCCTCTGAAAGAGCACCCTATATAGGCTCACTCCCCTGCCCGATCCCAGTGACTCCACCTAACCGGCCCATCTTTCAACACTAAGGGGCAATTTTGCATTTCCAATCCACTTAACCTGCACATCTTTGGACTGTGGGAGGAAACCAGAGCATCCAGAGGAAACTCACGCAGACACGGAGAGAGTGTGCAATCTCCATACAAGTCACCACCCAAGGCCGAATTGAACCCGGGTCCCTGGGGCTGTGAGGCAGCAGTGCAAACCAACTACAGCTAACTTTCAGCTTGTTTCTTGGAGAAACATTACATTCCCCTTGAAGTTTCAATAGGCTCTGTGGTTTCAATGTTGCAGTATGCCTTCTTTTATCCCTTTGTACTTGGTTGTTTACATTCAATTGAAATGAAATGAAAAAATGAAATGAAAATTGCTTATTGTCACAAGTAGGCTTCAAATGAAGTTACTGTGAAAAGCCCCTAGTCACCAAATTCCGGCGCCTGTTCCGGGAGGCTGTTCCGGGAATCGAACCGTGCTGCTGGCCTGCCTTGGTCTGCTTTCAAAGCCAGTGATTTAGCCCTGTGCTAAACAGCCCCAATTTTACACCCCAATGACTTTTACAAGCTTCTGAACTGATAGCTTAAGGTTATCTCAAAGGAGGGCTTAGTTTGGTTTGTTTCTAAAGCACTTTGCAGTCTATTAACTCAAGTGTTTCCTGGAAAGACCAGGTCGGACAGCAATTATTTAATATTTGGTCTTTTTCAACCTCTGATGCCTGAACAACGTGCTTGCACTCGAGTTACTTTACCACCATAGAAGCAGCTGGCACCGTTCAGACATTACATTGCAAGGGTTCCTCAATGAGGAAATTATCACAGCCACTGTTGGAATTCCATGGACATGGTAGTTATAGAATTTAACATCACAGAAAGAGGCCCTTCAGCCCATCGTGTCTGCACCAGCCTTCAAGTACCTATCTATTCTTATCCCATTTTCCATATTGCACATATATTATCTTTTATTTATCTCTGGGTGGGTGAATCAAATGGGCTGACTGGTTTTCTGCACCCATGATTCTTTTTTCTGAACTTTTAATCTTTTGTTCAATGAATGTCTTGTAAATGACACAAATCTGCAAAAGGACATTATTAATAATAATCTTTATTGTCACAAGTTGGCTTGCATTAACACTGCAATGAAGTTACTGTGAAAAGCCCCAAGTCGCCACACTCCGGCACCTGTTCAGGTACACATGGGAGAATTCAGAATGTCCAATTCACCTAACAGCACATCTTTCGGGACTTGTGGGAGAAACCCGAAGTACCTGGAGGAAACCCACGCAGACACAGGGAGAACGTTCAGACTCCACACAGTCAGTGACCCAAGCCGGGAATCGAACCTGGGTCCCTGGAGCTGTGAAGCAACAGTGCTATCCACTGTGCTACCGTGCTGGCCCATTTTTTGAGAGATGTCAAAATATCTCTCAATGTACGAGATAATGTAGATGATCCTCCCAGACCTCAACCTCTGGGAGTCAGGCTAAAACGAAAATTAGCATGATCAGCCATGTATATGAACAGTTGCTTCTCCTCTCTTCCTTCCGGTCTCAAAAGACCAAAGTCAACCTTGTAAATTAATTCTGAAACAATTGGATTATGCAATGGTGAGACTGTAGGTTCACCCTGGAGGGATGAACCAAGATGGACTCGACGGTCTGCCTTGACTAGTCTACCTGATGTTTTCTACCTCATAACCTGAGCTGAGGTTTTATCTTCTCCCAACCCTACTCACTGTCCATTAAGATGGTAGGCTACCCACCTACTTCAACTGCTGCTCCCCAACCAGAGACGTGGAAGTTTATCACAGGATTGTTGAAATCCCCTTTTCCTCCAGTGGTGCACCATATCAGAAAAATCCACAGAATTGCAAGGAAATCAATGAAAAACAAATTGGTCTCAAATGTTCCTTATATTGTACTCTTTACAAAGACTGCTCTGTCAGCAAAGACCGGCAGGAAATAGTAAAGTTTGTCTGATAGATTAACCCCGAGCAAATGGTTTCAACTTTGGCGAGTAGCACACAGAACATGCGATTGCAACAAAACAAGTTTCAGCCTGCAAAAGGCGTCAGGCTGTACAAGCCACCAAAGTGAGAGAGCTAGTGGCTTAAATGAGAAACTGGACACTCCATCAATCGGAGGTTTGGCTCCTGGAGTCACCTTCAAATGGACAATTTCCTAGTGTCAAATTTCTAACTGGAGTACAGCATTGTAATAAAAATGCCTTAAATGGTATTTAGTTGTTGTAACTTCTTGTGATTGGATCAGGTTTAGGTGGGGCATCCAATATAATGTGGCACTGGCCACCAGTGCTTCCAGCAATCTCAGCACACTCTTCTGCCAGATACAGACACTAGAAAACGGGATTGTTTGCCATTAGGACCTTTCATCAATATCAGTGACAGTAGAAATCGGATCAATATTGACTTTCTGTTACATCCAGCTATAAAGTTGCCTTTTTGTTAAAGCATTGTGCTCGTAAAAATAACTGGGAGAACTATTGGTGAATAACTAAGCTCAATGCTCCCCGAGAGTTCACTGAGTAGCCTCATTCTAAAAGCTACTGCAACCTTGGATTTGTCCTGGTAACAGGTTAACTTTAATGTGGCTCACTCACACCGTCAAAAAACGGAATTCTTCCAGCCAACAATGTCTCAAAAAGTGATTATTTAAACCAAAAGGAACATAAATTGGTATTCAAATTTATTACAATTCTTCAACTTTCGTCCCTCAAATGAAAGCCAGGTAGTGCCCAGTCACACTCCAAGATCCAAGTACTTCATTTTGGATGAAAGTAATGGAAATTCTATCAATTTAGACAGCAGGGAGGGGCAAAGAGATCCCTGGACAGCTTAGACACTTTTGTTGTTTTCCCGATGGTCAGGGACCTGGCTGGAAATTGCACTGGCACTACCAAAGGGTGAGTTTGAAAGGGTGGAGGGGGTGCCTTTGGAGAACCCATAGTGGGGTGTCGCTCACTGGCTGGGGTGGGGTGGGGTGGATGCTGATGACGACGATTGTAGGGGCCTGGGGTTTTGCCGGCGAGGTGGTGGGATGAAGGCCTTTTCTGGCAAGAAGGTGGTGGGGTGAGGGGGGGGGGGGGGGTCTTTGCCGGTACAACGGCAGGGGCTGTAGGGTTATTCTGAGATCCAGGTGCCTGTCCCACACATTTTCGGTGCAAATCTGCCCTGGCTTCAAAAAGATTTCTACGTGTGGGTGGACTGCGATCTGGATTGAGCCGGTCAACCAGGTGGGAACATAGTTTCCCGCTAGATACCACACATACACATTTTAGGGGAGAATTCTGCCCGTAAACTGAGAGCTTCGATTTTACCAACATTACATAATGGAACCAACTCCAAAGCAGCATGAAAAGTAATCCAAAGATATGGCATTACAGAAATTATAATTCTAAAACCTATGGGCAGCACGGTGGTGCAATGCTTAGCACTGCTGCCTCATAACGCCAAGGACCTGGGTTCGATCCCGGTCCCGTGTGGAGTTTGCACATTCTCCCCATGTCTGCATGGGTCTCACTCCCACCACCCAAAAAGATGTGCAAGGTAGGTGAATTGGCCATGCTAAATTGTCCCTTAATTAGAAAAATAAAGAATTGGATACTCTAAATATATTTTTAAAAAATGATTCTAAAACCTGGTAGAGGTTAATTGTCATCCAGTTCAACCAAAGTTTAGTGATGCTCTCTTTCTACTTGTATGATTTATTGTGTCTATGGTGCATGGATTGTAATACATTTTGAATTTATAAATTCAAATACAATTTTAATCAGGCCATGGTGAAAGAGGAGAGTGGGACTAATAGAACTCTTTAAAAGACCTAGTTAATGCACAGTGCACCAAATAGTATCTTAAAGCACAGAAGGAGACCATGGTTTACAGTATAATTTAGACAGAAGAATGAGAGGTGATCTAATTGAAACATAAAATACCGAAAGGGTTTGACAGGGTAGACACAGAGGTTGTTTCCATTGGTTGGGGATGGAACAGAGGCTCAAGAGAAATATTATTTTACACGGAGTTGAGGATAAATTTCCTCAGTTAAAGGTTTGTAAATCTTTGGTATCTCAGAGTGTTATGAATGCTCCATTGTTGAGTATATTTAAAGATGGGATAGACAGATTTCTGGGGTCTTCAGAGTCATTGAATATGAGGACTGGTCATGAAAGTGGAGTTGAAGGCCAAGATTATGTCGAATTACAGAGCAGACCCAACAGGCCATTGGGTCTACTCCTGCTCCAAGTTCTTATGTTCATGAGTAATGAAATAAGAGTAACGAGTAATGAAATAAGAGTAACATGATGCTGGTTTAATTGTTATAGAACTTTATTTTCCATTTACTATTTCTCCACATTATAAATGGCATTCTCATAGAATGTCTACATTTTCAAAAATGCATTTAACAGAATTCAATACTGTACATTAAGGTAAATATATTCAAATTGAGTCATGCATATTACTAATCAGGAAAGTGTTTTAACCCAAACCTCGCATTTATTTAATTTTACTTGGAAGGAAACAAGATCGCAGATTGCATATACCAGTTCGCAATTCTACTTTGATTAAAAAAAACTTGTATTTACTGGTCAGCCAACAAAATATCAAAACAAATATGGTTATGTTTAGGTTTATATTTTGAAATTGCGATTCTACTTTATTTTAAACAAGCATTTAAAAATACCATACTTAAATTCAAGACAACAAAGTTATTTTGTCAAAAAATAATTAGAACTTTTTTTTTAAAAAAGGGTCTATTTTCAGCAATCAGCAGTGAAAATGTGAAACCGTTCTCTGCAATTCAAAATAATTTTTGGTGCTTATTTGGTCCAGTATGTCAGTTAAGTACAATTTGTTCCAGCCCACGACTATTCCTAAATACTCCTAGAAATTACAGTCCAAAATATTTTACAGAGCTTGGTCGAAGAAATGCTGCTTGTGGATGCACATCAAGTCCACATTTCCATGATGCGCTTCATCACAATGTTCTTTAAAAGCCAAATACCACATTTTTTCATCAATGGCTTAGTTATTAAGGATTCAATAAACGTGTACTTTTATCATCAAATAATGTAAGTTATTACCCTTAAAAAGGCACAAACTATCAAGGAAAAAAACGTTTAAAAAGCTGGTATAATATATCAAAATTTTAAGAATCACCGATATTTAGTTTCTAAAAGTAACATTTGCATAAAAGAATGTATAACAATGCAAAAAATTACAAATGTTACACAAATTGGGCTGTAGTTCTTAAGATAGAAGGCAATACACTCCTACCAGCTGAATACACTGGCACATTAAAATGAATTGTAGGTGGAATTGGTCTTTGGTATTTGCACATAATGGAAGTGAAGTGCATGGAAAAGAAAATGGGTGGGTGTGAAATGCACATAAAAAAAATAATAAGAGTTATACGATCCTTCAAATCCACACTGCCATATGACAAGATCTATCTACAATCTACCTTCCTGCCCGATTCCCTTACAGACCAAAAATACAGCCTTAAACATACACATTGACTGGCATTCACAGCCTTCTGTGATACATAATTCCAAAGATTAACATTCACCCTCTTAGTGAAGAAATTCCTCCTTACCACAGTCTGAAATGATTCATCCATTATACTGAGTCGACGTTCCCCAGTTCTAGACTTTCCAACCTGCTGCTAATTAGCTAATGGCTGTTTAGTGCTACTGCTCGAGCCCAATTTCAACCCAAATATATTTTCATTTCAAATAAAGTAAAAAAAAGACTAAAATTGTCCAATGGCACAATTTACTGCAGTGATGTGACGGCACCCAAGATTTCCAACAGAACTCCCCAACTAGGGGGAAGATGGGAGAGAAAAAGAAGATTCATTTATAAAACTGTCCAGAATGATTGTTATTCTACACAATTTATTTAAGGCAGTTAAATTCATTTAAGTAAATACCCTTTGAATTTGTGGTGAATGATTATTCAGAATCATTTATTTGCATTGATAGCTGATTTTGCAAATGCATTAACTTAAACATTCCGTACCGGCCTCCCCGAACAGGCGCCAGAATGTGGTGACTTTTCACAGTAACTTCATTGAAGCCTACTTGTGACAATAAGCGATTTTCACTTTTTCACCTGAAGTTTAAAATTGGATAATTCCATTGATCTGTTTATTCTTTGGATTGTAGAATGTTCAAGTCATCAAAATAATTAAAAAATGCAAAAAGGGTAAATAATGTTGTTCCATCAAAAGATTTAAAAACATTAAAGAGTTCAGTATTTTTACTTTAAATGCACATGTACACGTTCTAACCAGAGAAAAGTAATACTTATACGCAGAAGCTTGACCAAATTCCAGATTTGTTTCTATGTGCTTTGTTTACCAGTCTTGTCTGCTTTCATCTCAGTCTGTTGTGAGGCCAGGAATGACTCCCATGTAGCTAGACACTAAACACAAAAACAATTTAAAAATATAGAATTGATAGCCTCAAACAAAAAAGTATACATGCCAGCAACCTGAAACAAAATCAACAATTCTGCAAACAGATGTTGGGGACTATGGAGAGATCAAGTGGGATGATATTTCAGGTGTGTGTACAGACCCTTTATCATCACTGGGAAAGGGGCTGAATCTGAAACGTTAACTGACTCATTCTCTCCACAGATGCCAACAGACCTACAGAATACAACAAGATTAACCAGGTTAAAAACATGCTGTAAAAGTAGGAAAACTGCTATTCCACTAAACCAGTTTTATAGGCAAGCATACGAGAAGTCAAGTTAAGTGTAGTCCTGAAATCAAGCAGGATTGGAGAGTAAGTGAACAATGATGCTCTTTCCTATGAACTTAGTTGCTCCTCCAGAACCATTATGACAGGGATATTTATTGAACATAAAAGTTTCAGGATTTTTATACTCTCAAGTCTAAATTATTTAATAGTAAACAGAAAATTGATGACAACTTGTACATAAAAGACAGCAGAAAGAAGAATTTCACTATTTTCAATCAAACTTCAGTATCAGTCATCAAAATTACTACAGAGATCTGGCACCATGGCATAGAAGATTTCTCTAAAATGTGACAATTAAAATCCCGAAACAACCGCATTTTCATTCTTCTCGGAAACCTATTTTCCACCACACTTTTGTCAATGAAATATAATCTGCACTTCAATTTTTTTTCTTTTTTAAGTGTTCACAGTTGAAAAGGTCAATTTAGAGGACCCAGTAGTGGATGAGAATTCACCTGAGGAAGGAGCAGTGCTCCAAAAGCTAGTGATTCGAAACAAACCTGTTGGACTTTAACCTGGTGTTGTAAGACTTCTTACTGTGCTCACCCCAGTCCAATGCCAGCATCTCCACATCATTGAATATTTTTGAGGTAGATAGATTCTTGATTATTAAACGAGGTAGATGTGAATGCGAAGTTGAGGTCACAATCATCAGGTATGATCTTATTGAATGGTGAAACAGGCTCGAGGGGCCGAATAGTCTAGACCTGCTCCTTTTTATATGTTCGTATGGATCAAAAGATTTGGGAAACATTGCTACAGTCATTCACAGGAATTCAATATTTTTATTTAATACCAATTGAGATTCTAATCAGTTATTAATTGAGCCCAAATTAGCTTGTGCAGGGACCAGCAGTTACTGCTGAAGAAACACACACAGCCGAAGAGCTGCACTGCCAAATGTTGTATTGTGCAGTGAAGATGACATTCTCCACAATTCACTGAAAAATAGATCCTGAATGGGTGTCAGGTAGGCAAATACAAATCTATGGTGCATCAACTAAATGCAGGCTTTTCTTTGCCTTCACCGACTCTCAGTTCCAAGCACTATTACATCTTTGATTTTCTATTTTAAAAATTGCTCTTACAATAACGCTTATGTTTTGCTATAAAATATACCAGCATACTTATGTTTTGAGGGCATTTTGTTCCCTGTGTTATTTAGTATTCTTCATTCATTACTAAACTGTATTTTACTCACTCCAGAAGAATCTGAATTTAAAAGTTTCTTACCCTTTCAAAATAATGAATATTATTTTCAGCTGCAGTTTGGAAAGCAGATTGCAAGTCATTCCGCATGTTGATAGACCACCTTTCCCAGTCCGCTTTCAAATCGCTATTGGCACATTCTACTTTATCCTCAAGTTGCCCAATATCCGCCTGAAGCTAAAATAAAATTATTTACATTAATCTACAAGCATGCCTGGAACATAAGTTGATTTTAGCCTATACCAAACAAAAGCGCAGGAACATGAAATATTAGTGAATAGACAGAATTGAATCCCACTAATACAAGTTATCTAGGTTTGAAAAAGGGTGAAAATTACACCTAGAAAATTATGTAATATTGAGTGCTACAAAAATATACATAACTAGGCATGAATTTAATACATATATTCAAAACTGTCAGCTGTTTGTAAGGCATTGTGCCATGGATCTACAATATATTCCCCAAAATGTACGATATGAAATAGCCATAAGAGAGGATGATTAGTAGTGATCAATTCAGAAATAAAATCTCATGTGCAGCCTTTATGCCCATCACGTGTACAACAGCTGTAGTAAATTGTTCATTATTCTTGCTTGACTATAATTAAATCAGCAAAATCAATGCAATTCTTCAGATAACTAAGCAACCTCAAGATATGGTGAATTTACTTAATACATGTTCAAAATTAATTTATCCCCTACCAATAAGTTTTTGACAGATTTATTGGAAACATTCAAAATGGCAGAAGTTCCAGTTTGGAAGCATTATCTTTGTGTCCAACAGCAAGAATCAAAAATCTTCCAAGGTTCCACTTTCATTTCCTGTAACTTGCTCTGCCAAGAACTTTGGCAAAATCAAAGTCAGATGAACTGGAATCCATTTCTACATTCTGTTCCATCTGTTGACATTTTACTTGACTCAATAAATCCAAGTGCCAAAGTTCTATCAAGACTTCCATGCTACTCCCACAGATACAAGTGACCAGATTGATAGTACATAATTTAATGCAAATGCATAAATGTGCTTTTTGAATTTAATGATTAATTTGTGCCTTTGAGCAAAAAAAGATTCCAACTAAACCAATAAGTAATTAAAAGATAGGAGCTGACTTTCCCTTGTTGCAGGCTATGTAAATCAAACTTCAGTGTTTAGGTCTTGGTGCAACATTAGGGGTGGTTCCTTTTGACACAAATTATAGTAGCTTGATATACAGTAGCACATGTGTTTTTAGAAAATATTACTCTCTAATTTCTGTAAGCAGCTTTGCCACAAGAATGGTCCAGATGCCAATCCTCAGAAACTTTACTTGCCAATGTAAGTACAAAATTGGTAAACTTATATTGAGATTGAACAACTGAATAACATCAGATCCACTTTCCACAGGTTGGTCTGTTTCATCCGATTGAAATTTGCCAAATACAAAGCTCTGTCCTTTAGTTTCACTATCCAACCTCGTATGACTTGGAGAAGGCCCACAATAGTGGAAGTGTGTCTCATTCTGCACTTCATGTCACATTGGTTAGGTGATATCTGAAACAAGCATTAAGCCCAATGTCTATGTAAATTATGGGGCCTGAGGTAATAAGGGGCAGGGGAGGCAGTTGCTGATGATGGGGCTTATTTCAGGGTCTACTGTGGGTCTATGCGTGGCTTGTGAGCATGGCCTTATAGCAGAGCATTTGAAGATTAGAACTACTCAAGATGTGATTTTGTTCAAAAGTCAGTAGGAGGGCCCAAATAAAAAAATAGCACCAATTGTGCAATGCAGAACACTGATTTCCTCATTTTATTACGGAATAGATCAGCACGGAGATGCACACATGCTATACCCATTATACGTTTGACCTAACCAGCTCCAAGGGTGAGCAAAGGTCCAAAATGGTAGATCTTCGTGGGAATGGAAAAAGGTCTTTTAAATTGAGACTGATCATCAGCAAAAAAATTAAGACACTGGCTTGTACTAGAGTCATACATTACATAAATTGGCAAATACATCATTTTATTCTTGACGGCTAGATATTAATGGTATAACAGTGCATGACAAAGGAGGGACAGTATTTACCACACCATCTCACTTCTGTTCTGGTCAGTGCCATTATGTCCTGGATACTGAAATGGGAAATACTGAAAATGTGCTAGAAAGAGGCAGGCATCTCGTTAGCACAGGGATATTAAGTTCCCAGTATGGCATTAAGAACCTGATGCAATTTTGAAAAATTTTGAAATAGACATACACATATTGGTACATGACACTAAACAATCTAACCAGTGACCCTCTTGGGGCTGCTGTTGGCCATAAAGAAAATATTTTGAAGAGCTTGTAAATTATTTTTATGGAGTCAAGTGCAGTATATACTACTGGCAGCTTACTGATTATGCATATTGTCAACATTACAGTGATTACAGTTCAAAAGTAAATAATTGGCTGTAAAGCACATTGGTGACGTTGAGGTTGTCAAAGGCCTGATACAAGCGTAATTCTTTTTATATTTCAATATTATTTATCAAGGTTCTTTTGAAAACATTTTTCAAACCTGCGACCCCTTACCACCCAGGACAAGGACAGCAGATGCATGGAACAACTCAGCCTGCAAGTTCCCCTCCAAGTGCTCACTATCCCAACTTGGAACTATATCCCCATTCCTTCACGGTTGCTGTGTCAAAATCCTGGAAACCCCTTCCTATTGGCTCTGCACCAAGCCATAGCTCACTCCCCTGTCTCCCATCCAGCACAAGTGGTCACATGATTATGTACCCCATCTTTCTAAAAACAAAAGTCCATTCATATGACGATCAAGCAACAGAACTAATCACGTAATACATAATTTGTGGGCTAACTATATTCAAATATATATGCTGCAGTTAAAATATGTACAGTAGGGGGTGGTATGACACAATAATATGTTGCACCAAGTTACTAAATCTGCACGTATTTAGTGACGGAGCTCAGCCATTCCATCCTTTGGGGGTTACAGACCACAAACCATAGGCGCTCCCAAGGAAGAATGGAAAAATCTGAGAGCAGTCACTCTCATTTGCCTCCAAGCATTTACTGAAAGCAGCATTTTACAGTGAGACCCACCTCTCCAGCTTGCATGGTATGCGGCAGGAAACCTGCTATTGTTAAAAAAATTGAAATAATAGTTACTAAAGCTGCAGCCCCCACTTTAATAAAATGTGCTATAATCATCTTACCTTACTCTGGTTTATATTTTTATTATGCAGCAACAGTCTTAGAATCAAAGAGTTCCTATACTTGGCAGGTAAAATTTCATTACAATACTTGGTTTTTTGGTTGGAGTGCCATCTATTGATGGTTAGTAATATCGTACAGAAGTGTTCTCACAATAGTAATATTGTAGTGGTAATTTACAAAACTGAATCAGAAAGCACCAACACCCGTATCTTACTAAATAATTTTCAGGAAGACTTGTAATTATGCAGCTCCTCCCACAGGATATGCTAAAGCACTCTGTAGGCAATGGATTACTTTTGAAGCACAGTCACTGTTGTAATGTAGGAAATGCAGCAGCCAAAAAGCAAAGTGATAATGACCAGATAATTTGTTTTGTATGTTAACGAAGGGATAATAGCTGGCCAGGAGACCATGGATAACTTTTCTTCTCATAAATAGTGCCATGGAATCTTTTAAATCCACCTGAGGTGGTATTCAGGACCCCTGTTTAATGCCTCATCCAAAAGATAGCACCTCGGTCAGCAATACTCCCTTCCAGTACTGCACTGCAGTGTCAGCCTGGGTTTCTGTGCTCAAGTCCCGGGGGTGTGACAATTGATCCGACAACCTTACAAGTAAAGTGGCGAGATTTCTACCAAGTGAGCAATGGCTGACACACAATAGTTCACAGCTAATAGGGCAAATGAACATTAAGAGCCATTTTAAAATATCTTAATTTACACGTTAAGAATAAAATTAAAACTAGCTGGTTTACATGCGGGTGAGAAAAATTCAATTATCTGAAGCAAAAGTATTAACTTCTTAAAATAGAATTATTTAAAATAAAAGTTGCTAAACTGGTTTGATAAAAAGCTTTCAGTAGAAGCAGAGAAAGAAGCAGGACAGTTGCTAAACAATATACATGCAGCTAACCAGACAAAGCAAACGGCACAGAATTTTGTGTGCTGCAAAATTTTGATAATAGTATATTTCTATGGGTTTTGTATAGGTTGAACTAATGTTTATGGACTTTTAAGGTAGCCACTTTTTAAATGGTCAGATGGAATTTCTGTTAAGACAATTAACAGACAAGGTAATTGGGAAACAGGAAAGCAGTTACTTGTGAGACGCTATACTTGATGAATTTATGATCCTAATGGTGCCTCCAAGTCTGAATTCAAGGATTTTTATGCTTTGATGGAATAGTTAAGTTTTGATCTTAATATGGTGCCCTGTATTTAAACAAACCATGCACTGCTTTAATTGATCTGTGCCAGTAGGAAAACTTTATCCCGATATGATAGGAAGTGGTCTTTAACCATTGTTTTTAATAGCTTTAGTGTGGGGCTTGGGTTAAAGCATGTTGACAAGAGAATGTGACCTTGTTTTTGACTGTTTGGCATCAAAAGGAAACCCTGCCATTGGTTTGTAACAGAATGTGACCTTCTGGGGTCTGAGGAAGGAAGTGATTGAGCTGTCTCAGTTAACGATCCATAAAGCAGAGGTTGCAAAGTTGAGGTGACACAAGATGATTTGCATCACATAATCAATAGAAAGTGTGCATTTGGACCATTCCCTCAAAATATAAGTGTTGAAGAAAGTTGTGGGGTTAAAAGTTGGAGAATTAGGGTCCTTGTTGGCACAGTTTTACCATCACTTCACTGGTATACCTCGTCTGAGACGTAGTTCATCATTACCTTTGACACAGAAGAAAACAAACTTCAACTGTGCTGTCAGCATACAAGGAATCCTAGGTTCTTGAGGATAGAGTATCTAGGCTGTCTACACTGCTTCTTGTTAAGTATATTTACACTTTACTTAATACATTCTACTTAATTCACAAATATTAGTAATTTGTCTCTTGTATGTCAAGCGCAACTGAGGACCTTCGTGTTAGAAATTAAAAATTCAGACCTTAAGAGTTTTATACCTCAAAAATTACATTGCACAGATCAAAAGTAAATAGCAAATGAAACAAATGTAGCTCATGAGCGGCAATGTATTTCCTTACATCTCTGCTTCTAATAAATCAACGGCAAAGTATTATTTTTGTTGCAAAAATTTCACAAAAATGTAAAGATGCGGCATTGATTTTGCAGTCAGCAATGTTCTTTGTGGGTTTCTTGAACGGAGGCGTGCTCACACCTGGCATTTAATTCAGCGCATGCAGTCTGCCTAAGACCTATGAGAACGATGAGAAACATTGAGGCTCTTCAGCCAGATTGAAGAATCCTCAAGAGAAATCTAGAAAATATAAGAGGAAAGCAAACTGAAAATTGTGAAGGATAGGATTGAGAGAGGAGAGGCAGACAGATGGTAAAGGAAACAAAATATAGCTATTAAAATCTCAAACACAAATTAGCTTCTGAAGGAATGTGACTCCACACTTATAAAATTAAATATATAAGCCCAGAGATGTGGTTTGGTAATAAAGAATACTTATGTCATTAAAAATTCACTTATTCCTGAATTAAGTCAGGAATAGTGGGTGGTGGTGCTACTTCACTCCATTGCATTTCAGTGCTGAGTCCATTGGCAAGGATTGTGACAATGCATCCCACAGAGCAGCAATATATTGCTGACAACAATTTCCACATTTCTGTGTTTAACTGCGCATGCGTACTATGGAAGCTGCAGTCCGATTTACTCCATCATGATGGTGAGCACAGACAACCTCACCATTATTATTTACACAAAACGTAAATAAATATTATAAATAATGTACTACCAAAAGCAATTGACAATGGTGATATGTCACTTTGGGAGTATAGATCTGTGATCTAAATAGGGCTCGGAGCCAGGGACACCTCAATCCAGCCCAGCTCCCTCCACAGACACAGGCTCCTGGCATCATCCGAACCCAAAGGAAACCACGTGATTAAAGTTTCTACCTTTATTTTGAGTATTATTTTTTCAGAGCATAAAGTCCAAGTCCGTGAGTTGCAGTTTGTTGATGACTTCGCGTTGTCATTCCATACTGAATTCACTTTCACCAGTTTGTGCCTGGGTTTTCCCAGGCCTGCAAGGAGTTTGGACTGTCAATCAGCATCAGGAAGAACAAAGTTATGGGCCAGGACATACAGACTCCACCATCGACAATCTCTCTCTGGGTGTCGGTGACACCTTCACTTAGCTTGAATCAACAATTACCAGCAACCTGTCCTCTGATGTTGAAAGCAGCACCAGAATTGCTTAAATCATGTCTTTCACATCAAAGTTGCGAAGGTGAATGTGAGTCAACAGAAAACTAACCAAACATTCAAAGCTCTTAAACTACCAGGCTTGTGTTCTCAAAGCCCTCCATTACATTGGCGAAGCATGGACAACTTATGCCAAGAAAAGGAGCTGAACAGCCTCCACACTCCTCTGCCTCAGATTAATATTGGGCGTCTCCTGACGGAACAGAATGCTGTGCTGTATCTGAAAGCACATCAGCATCTAGGGATCCCCAGAATGTTATTTTTCCTGGAGTCAGTGGCAACCCTGTTGGCTGAGTCATGTGCATCAAGTGGACGATGGCTGCTTTCCCAATGACATCCGGTCTGGCGAGCAGCACAACGTCTGTGATACAAGGTTATCTGTAAGCGAAACCTCAAGTTGAAAAACTGAGAGTCGGTGAATGGGGAGTCCTTGCTGCTCATCAGAGTACCTGGAAGCAAGCAGTCAGGAAAGGTGTGGAAAAAGCCGGGGACAAAAGAAATGACCAGATGGCGGAAAAGAGAGCCCGCTGGAAGGAACAATGGTCGACCTAAGGCCAACATTATTCATCTGTGCCAGCTGTGGAAGGGATTACCACTCACAAATCAGCCTCTATAGCCACAACAGACAACATTCAACCCAGAAGTCACATATGTTTGGCCGCATCTCCCCGGGTGGTGCAACTTGTTTATCATATACTGCTCTAACACTCTTAAGTCAACGCTGTGTCATATTGTAAGGTTTTGTATGCAATCATACGGCGAACAGAGGGAGTTATTCTCTAACACCACCACTGCCATTTCCCCCATAATTGATTGTTACATATTTGTTGTTGCCGCAAAGAGAAAAAGTTGTTCATGGAGGTGCCGCACTTGAAGTTCGCAAAAACTAGTGCAGAGTTTAAGAGATGTTGCTTTTATATAGGGCAAGATGGTGAACTCAAGAGCCCGCAAAATGCTCCACTGATCTCACTGCATAACATTTCACCAGCAAATAGTGTTATCTGAATACATAACAACCCTCCCCTTTTACTCCTTCAGTGCCAACGACTTCTCTTTAAAACATTTAAACAGATCCAACACAATATTAATTACATCATGTTATTTATACATATATACATCAGTAAGACAGTCTCTTCGGCGGACGTCTGTCTCGTTTAGGCAATATCCGATATTCAGGAATTTAGTCCTTTTGAGCTCACGCAAGTGTCACCTGTTCACTTGTTGGGGGCATTTCTTGTGAAACTAACTCAGTATCTCTCTCTGTTGGTACTGACGATTCTGCACTAACGGATTCAGTAATTTCTGCAGAAGTGGATCCATACATTCCGATGTGAATATTTCTGGTGAAGACTCTGTACATTCACTTTGTGAAGCTAATAACTGGTCAGTGTGCCGATGCTAAAGCTGTTCATAGATATAGATAGAACATACAGTGCAGAAGGAGGCCATTTGGCCCATCTAGTCTGCATCGACCCACTTAAGCCCTCACTTCCACCCCATCCCCGTAACCCACTAACCCATTCTAACCTTTTTGGTCACTAAGGGCAATTTTATCATGGCCAATCCACCCAACCTGCACGTCTTTGGACTGTGGGAGGAAACCGGAGCACCCGGAGGAAACCCACGCAGACACGGGGAGAACGTGCAAACTCCGCACAGACAGTGACCCAGCAGGGAATCGAACCTGGGACCCTGGCGCTGTGAAGCCACAGTGCTATTCACTTGTGCTACCGTGCTGTTCGTAGTCTGTTTGAACTGTGTAAAATAGCAGACTTGTCTTTGCTAGAATGATGGCTGGAGTTCATTTTTCACTTGTGGTATAATTCCTAGCGAAAACACATTTTCCACGAGTTTTGTTGTCTTCTAACCATTTGTGTTTGATGCGATTGCCTGTTAATTTTCAACGTTGTAGGTGATGTCAAGAAGTCAAATTGTGTTCTGAATTTCCTCTTTAATAGTAGCATCGCTGGTGAGCTTCGAGTTGTTGAACGTGTGGAATTTCTTTATGACATTAGAAAGTTGTTAAAAGAATCCCTACAGTGCAGGAGGCCATTTGGCCCATCGAGTCTGCACCGGCCCTCCAAAAGAGCCCACCCTGCCCTATCCTGTAACTCCATAACCCCTCCAAACGGTTGGACACTAAGGGGCAATTTAGCATGGTCAATCCAACTATCCTGCACATCTTTGGACTGTGGGAGGAAACCAGAGCATCCAGAGGAAACCCATGCAGACTCAGGGAGAATGTGCAAACTCCACACAATCACCCGAGGTCGGAATCAAACACGTGTCCCTGGCGCTGCGAGACAGCAATGCTAACCACTGTGCCACCCGTGTTAACACATCTGGGTAAAGAACTTGATTTCTCAATGCCTTTACTGCGTGTTTCAGCAATTGCACAAAGCATTCAGCTAACCCATTTGTTGCTGGATATATGGAGCAGAATGAATATGGCAGATACCAATCCCCTTCAAGTAATCTTCAAACTCTGTTATGCAACTTTTGTCCCATTATTACTCAAGTTGTTCCGGCCTTCTGAACCTTGCAAATACCTTATCTAGTCTCTAAATTGTTTGTTCTGTTGTTATGGACTTCAGGATTGCAACTTCTGGCTATTTAGCATGTGTGTCAACAATCACGAGGAACAAATGCCCCTCAATTGGACCAGCAGAGTCAATATGAATTCTCTGCCATGGCTGTGCAGGCCATTCCCACGAATATAAAGGTTAAAGGGGGTGGAGTATTCCTGAATGCAGAGCAAGACTGGCATAGACCCACTTATTCCTCAATTTGGGCATCTAATTCTGGCCACCAGAAGTAGCTGTGTGCCAACTCCTTCATCCTAACCACACCAGGATGCCCTTCATGTCGCTGTTCCAAGGATTCGGTTTCGTAGACATGGCGGAAGATTACTCAACTACCCACAGCAGAACACCACTCTGAACTATCAACTCAAGTCACTTCGTGGTGTAGGGCTTGAGGTCGGGATTCTATCAGTGCATATTTGTTAAAGTGCATTTTTGGATCATATCCGTAACCTGCCCCATCACGGGATTGGTGTTTGTATACTTCTGTACTTGAGATTAAGTTACCGGATGTTTTCAACATGAGAGAAATAAAAGAGATTTACGAAATTTTCATCAGATTCTTGTTTGACTTTCTCATCTTACCTGATTTATAGCGGCAGGCTAGCGGCACGATTCAGTGGCCCCATCGCGCCTGATTCAAGTGTCAGGACGAGGCCACTGAATCTCGCGAGTTTGCAAAATGTCTCATGAGATCTAATGGAATCTCACGAGACGTCGCGATCTGGATGTGGTTCAGATCAGCATATGTAAATGAGCCATACAACTCACTTAAATACAAGTGTGTTGGATTCTCCTGGTGCCCGGAACTTAACTGCCGCGCTTGCGAATCCTTGCCAGGGCGCCATTTAGTACTGTTCCACACAAACATGGACCTGACACAACAGCACCCGGAGGGGGGTGGTCTCCCAGGCCCCCAGGCACTGCCAGCCTGGCACCCTGCTGACCTCCTCCTAACAAAAACATGCTGACTGTTCTTCATTAATCCCCGCCTCTCCAAATGCAGATTAATTCTGTCTCTCTTTCTTCCAACAGTTTCCCTACTGCTGAGGTTAGACTGACTGGCCTGTAGTTTCCTTTTTGAATAATGGCACCATATTGGCTATCCTCCAGCACCAGAGGGCCAGAGAGGAATTTCTGGTAGAGCACGCATCACCTCCTCCAGCATTTGCCTGAAAGATAACAAAGTGATTTCAGCTTTTACACCATTTTTAAAACAAAATACTGAAGTTGCACCTTTCTCCTGAACTATGCAAGTTTCCGTCAATGCAATTCATTTTTGAAATCCTTATTTCACAATAGCGGCTGTCGCGATTAACCAATTGAATCATCGACGCCTCTCTACGATTTGAACTGTTTTCTTTGTGTTTTTTAAACTTGCAACAAACTCATTGATTTTCAACCTGAGTCTCGACGATGGTTTTCTTCAGACCTCCAAATCTTCGTCAATAGTTGTTTATGGCTTGAATCCCCATTGCGAGTTTCTCTTCTGTTATATATTTGTTGTGGCCACAAAGAGAAAATGAAGTTGAGGTACCACGCTTTAAGTTTGTAAAAACATAGTGCAGTGTTTATTAAGAGATGTGCCTTTGACAGAGTAAGGTGGCGAACTCCCCAAAAGCCGACGAAACACTCCGTTGACACCATAACGTATCACGTGACATTTCACCAGTCAATAGTGTTACTTGAATACATAACAGATATGTGGTTTCGTTAATTCAAAGATGGGCAATATAGCTGATTGTGATTTCCTTTCTAAAAAGGTCTTCCCATCAACAATGTACTTCAAGTATATAGGTGAGCATTTCTGTAGGCTATAATTGGATATGTAGGGTGCCTAAAGGGAGACATTAAAAATCCACCTCTCTCATAATAGGCATGCCATTGCGTTTGAGGTTTCTTATGTGCTCAATAATGAATTTAACAAGGGGCTGTGCCACATATAGGAGGAAAGCTCATTCAGGATTTAAAATTTTGATCATGTAGACTAATTAAAATCCACAATCACTTTTAATTACTGGAGTCATGCCTGATGTCGGTACATTAAAAACAAATTAAGGTTAATTTTTTTTAGCTGCTAGGTGATGTAGGCTATTTATTGTAGTTTTTCAGATATAACAAAGCTGTTCACACAATGCTTTTGTTCCCTCATTTCAGATTTGCATTTTAAACAGATGGAAAAGTGTCCTAAGCGGTTTTGACTGTGAACAATGCAGTCATTCGATGCCCAATGACCACAACACTACTGATTCGCTGCAGTGTATTTTGTTCGATAGGGGGCAGTACTTGACCTAATTTCAGCGGATGAAGTCAGGTAGAAGTGTCGGCGGGGGGGGGCGCATTTTGGTGATAGTGACCATAACTCAGCAAAGATTTAAGGTAGTTATGGAAATGATAAAGATGGACCGAAAATAAAGGTTCTGAATTGGGGGAAGGCTGGTTTTAATAGGATAAGACTGGTCAAAGTGGACTGGGAGCATCTATTGTTGGAAAATCCACATCAGAGCAGTGGGAGTCATTGAAAAAGGAAAGAGAGAGAGTACAAAGCCAACATGCTCCTGTAAAGGTAAAGGGTGGGACCTGAAAGTCCAGAGAACCTGGACGTCAAGGGAAATACACGATTGGATAAGGGAAGAAAGGGAGGTTTATGGCAGATACAGGGACTGAAAACAGTGGAGCCCTAGAGGAGTATAGAAAGTGCAGGCAGGGGGGCTTACTGAAAGAAATCAGGAGAGCAAAGAGGGGGTAAAATAAAGGAAACTCCCACTGTGTTTTATAAAAATATCAAAGGCAAGAGGGTAACCAGGGAAAGAGTAGGGCCCATGAGCAACCAAAGTGGCAATCTGAGTCTGGCGCCAAAAGATGTAGGTGAGGTATTCAATGAGTATTTTGCATGTGTTCACTATGGAGAAGGATGATGTGGTATAGAAATAAAGGACGGAGACTGTGATATAATTGAACAGATTAGCATCGAGAGGTAGGAGGTGTTAGCAATTTTAATAGGCTTAAAAGCAGATAAATCCCCAAGCACTGGTGAGATGATTCCTAGGCTGCAGTGTGAGGTAAGGGAGGAGATTGCAGATTGCCACAGGTGAGTTGCCAGAGGACTGAAGGACAGCTAATATGGTACCATTATTCAAGAAGGGAAGATCCAGGTAATTACAGGCCGGTGAGTACAACGTCAGTGGTAGGGATATTATTGGAAAACATTCTGAGGGACAGAATTAATCTCCACTAGGAAAGGAAAGGATTAATCAAGAGTAGTCAGTATGTGTGGGATTCACCGTAGCCCGACGGCGAAATCGGGATCGACGATCGGGCGGAGAATGACTTCCGACACCAGAATCAGGACAGGCGCCGGTTTGATGCCAGTTGCCAATGCTCCGTCCCCTCCAAATCAGCATCATCAAGACGCACACCGCACGCAGTCGCAACACCACTGGCGCGTCATCAGCCGGCCCACCCGCGATCCTCCAACCCCGACTGGCCGAGTTCCTGATGGCGCAGACCATACATGGGCCCAGCGGTCGAGAACCTGCCGCGATGGCTGCAGGCAGTGACCAGCGATGCCACACTAGACCGGGATCCGTGCCGCTGGCCGGGGCTTCTGTTAGGAGGGAGGGAGGGGGGGGTGGCCAGGGGGTGGGCTTTGGGGTCAGGGTGGGCTTAAACGCGGTCCAGCACTACCGGCACCATGTTTCCCGGCACGACCAGTGGGGCTGCTTGTCAGCTCTGCGCATGTGCGGCCCGGGATCCGCCGATTGTCCGGCCGTTCTCCGCGCGTGTTCCACGCGGCATCGGTGCTTGCCCCTCACCAGTACCGGAACCGTTGAGGGATTCGTGACGATTTTCCCATCGTGGAGTACCACGGATTCTCCGTTCTTAGCTGCAGAAATGGAGAATCTAACCGCATGTCCTTGACGAGGGGAGATCATGTCTAACAAATTTGACTGAATTTTTCAAGGTAGTGACAAGGTGTGTAGATTAGGGCAGCATAGTTGATGTAGTCTACAAGGACTTCAGTAAGGCTTTTGACAAGGTCCCACATTGGAGACTGGTCAAGATAAGAGCCCATGGGATACAGGGACATCTGGAACCAAAAATGGCTTATTGGCAGGAGGCAGAGCGTGTTGGCCGAAGGTTGGTTTTGACACTGGAAGCATGTGTTGAGTGATGTACCGCAGGGATTGATGCTGGATCCTTTGTTGTTTGCAGCGTACATTAATGATCTAGACATGAAAGTAGGAGGTATGATCAGTAAGTGTGCAGATAACACATCAATTGGTGGTGTGGTAAATAGCCGGGGAGATTGTCTTAGAGTGCAGGATATAAATGGGCTGGTTAGGTGGGCTGTACAGTAGCAAATGGAATTTAACCTTCAAAAGCGTGAGGTGATGCATTTTGGGGGGGGATCTAACAAGGCAAGAGAATACACAATGAATGGTAGGATACTAGGAAGCACAGAAGACCAGAGGGTCATTGGGGTTCATGCCCACAGGTCTCTGAGGCAGCAGGACAGGTAGACGAGGTGGTTAAAGAGGCATATGAGATACATGCCTTCATAAGCTGAGGCATAGAATATATGGGCAGGCTGGTTACGATGGAGCTATATAAAACACTTGTGAAGCCACAGCTAGAGTATTGTGTGTAGTTCTGGTCGCCACACAATAGGAAGGATGTTCTTGCACTAGAAAACATACCAGGATGTTGTCTGGGCTGGAGCATTTCAACTATGAAGAGAAACTGGTTAGGTTGGGATTGTTCTCCTTAGTGCAGAGAAGGCTGAGGGGGTACCTGATCAAGGGGTACAAAAGTATGAGGGACATTGATAGGAAGAAACATTTCCCCTTAGTAGAGGGGTAAATAACCAGGAGGCATTGGGCAGGTATTGGGCAGGAGATTTAGAGGGAATTTGAGGAAACAATTCTTCACCCAGAGCTGGTGGGAACCTGGAACTTGCTGTTTGAAAGGGTGGTTGAGGTGGAAACTGTCACAGTATTTTAGAAGCATTTGGTTGAGCACTTGAAACAGCACAGCAACCCTAGAAGAGCTGACTGAGAGCCAGGAACTACTGAATGGACAGGAAGTCCGACATTTGCAAATCAAAACTTTTTCCGCAAAGAGACAACGAGGTACCCTAGGGCCCCGAGAGACACATTGTTGGAGGAATTACTGGACGCGGAGAATCTGGGAAAGGGGAACTGCGGGGACACATATGGACGATTTTAAAAAGGACACACTCCCCATTGAACGGAACAAGGGAGAAATGGGAGGAAGAGTTAGGGACAGAAGTAGGGTGGGGATTCTGGAGCAAAGCACTGAACTGGGCTAACTCCACCTCCTCCTGCGCAAGGCCTCATGCAGCGTAAAGTGCACACCTGACAAGAACCCAAATGAACAGGTTCTTCCCGGAGGAGGACAAATGTGAACGGTGCCAGGGAGGCATGGCCAACCACACCCACATGTTCTGGGCATGCCCCAGACTTGTTGGGTTCGGGGCAGCCTTCTTCGAGGCAGTGAGCAAGGTTGTGGGGGTGAGGTGGAACTGTGCCCGAGAGTGGCAGGCCTCGAGGTATCGGACCAGCCAGAACCTCATATGGGGAAGAGGGCCAATGCCCTTGTCTTTGCTTCCCTAAATTGCACACTGAGGAATCCTGCGATCAGCAGCACCACCTAGCTGCAGATTGGCTGGTGGACCTTTCAGAATTTCTCCACCTGGAGAAGATCAAATAGACCATCTGCGGTTCTGAAGAAGGCTTCCACAAAGTGTGAGGACTATTCATTGGCCCGTTCCAAGGCCTGTTTGAAGCCAATAATTGATAGAACAGGATGGAGAGTGGGGTGGGGAACCACCAGGACCACAGAAAGTGGACAGGGGCGGTGGGGGGGGGGGGGGGGGGAGGAGAGAGAGAGAGACCAAAGAAAACACCAAAGGGGAGCCCAAAGAGAGACCGATACGGGGACCAGAGGGCCCATCACAACGCCACAAGAACAAGCCAAACACCGAACAAACCACCTATGGTGAAAGAAAGGGTCTGGATAAGACTTGGAAACAGCAGAAAAGGGGAAGTATGGAGGGGGGGGGGGGGGCAAGGAACAAAGGGGAGGAGGGGGTGCCAAAAAGGAACAACATGTAAACTGTTACCATCTCATCTATTTCTTGTACATTCTTGTACAGTCTAAAAATGCTAACTTTAATCAAAATATATATTTTTAAAAACTCCATAGCATACAAGATTATAGAACAAGTGCTAGAAAATGGGATTGGAGTAGAAAGGTGCTTAATGGCCGGCACAGACATAATGGGCTGAAGGACCTCTTTCTGTGCTATAAAACTCTATGACTCTAAATGCCTGGGAAAATACTGATGAACTTGCCTGCTCTATAGTGAGATTTATGGTGTATATTGTCAGTCAATAAATTTATATTTATATTTTTAAGGAAATCCTATTGCTGAGAAATGTTGGATTGAATTAATACTTCATCTGTGGCTTTTGTGAAATAGAATCATTCCTGTGAAGACAATGTGGAGTTTTGTTTTCTTGTTCCGTGATTGGATGTCTGGCAAAGACAGAATTTATTGACTATCCCTAATTGCCATTGAAGTGGAGATAGTGAGCCACTTTCTTAATAGAACAGAGCGGCACAGTGGCACAGTTTGCACTGCTGCCTCACAGTACCAGAGATCTGGGTTCACACACACACTTGCAAAAAATCTGTTATTTTGTGCTAGTTTTTTCTGACCTCCATTTGAACCCAGGAAGCTAGTTGAGCCTCATGTCCTCAGAGCTTCATTATCACATGGCACAATGCTCCTATCCTTGCAAAAGTAATTGGCCCAGAATTTCCAGAGATGCCATAAATTGGAGCTCCACACCCAATCACATGTGCACTATGAATTTACTCCAAAATTTCCTTGAAAATAAATTTGCATATGTCAGTTACATGCATTGGCAAATTAGTGACCTCAGCAGTGCAGCAAATGGCTTCCTCTCTCTGCATTAATGAAGCAGATTGATGTGCTCAAACCTGAGCCAAGAATTTTGAATTTCAAATCCTTTCAATAATTGAATTTGATCACTTAGTACTTAACTATGTGCACATTCAATTGCCGTATTCAGCTTTTCAGAAGCAGTCTCTTACATTACAGGTTTATGCTTTTATTATTTAAAATATTAGATTAGTAATTCAAGCTACTTAAAAAGTCCTAATGGTGGAATGGGAACAAAAGGTCAAATTTATGGGGCTATGTTCCACACCCTGAGGGAGCCTGAAATACTCAGCACCACATTGGGTGAAATGACATTCAGACGTACCAGGGAGCATCTCTTGACTAAACACAAGGTTCCTTTCACATACTAATGACGGTCATAACACCTGCTGAAGGACCTCTCTCCAGAACCAGTCAGAAACTGAGTATAATATGCTCTGGCAATGCTCTGCAGATTGCAATAATGCTTGATCTGTAAAAAAAAAAACCCTATATTTTAACAAAAACAGCTTGTCCCTGACAGAAACAGATGCCTTTGCCTCAGAATAAAGCAAATGGAATTCAGGTTGACGGCTTACTACTTACCTCTTCAATTTCACGATCAATCTTCTGCTGCTTCTGTTGTTTCATTTCCACTGTGTTTTTACCCAAGAAGGCACCAAACGTAAAGCTTAGATCAGAGTGCTCCAGCTGATAACAGTGGATGCAATACATTTTAGTCGAAAGATGGGACAGAGTTAAAATGTAAATTCTGTACAGATTTGGGTTAATCAATTAAATATCAAATATAAGCAGAATATTTTTCACTGTTAAATATTTATACAATTTATAACCTTACATTCAGTTATTCCAGTTAGAATTACATTTGCTTAAATTACTGGTTTTTGGATCTAAAAAACATGACCAAAAAAAATCATATTTTATACTCACCATTTCTTTATCTGCTTTCTTATTAGTTAAAGTATCAACCCGTAACTCATAATTTGCCTGAATGAGGTCTCTTCTCTTCAATACAGACTGAGGAGGAAAATATATTATTCTTTACATTATTACATATAAAATTTTGCACTATGGATACTGAATTTTTTAATTACGTTCAGTAACATGTGGATCACACGTTCATAGTTTCATTCCAATACTTAACATTTTGAGCTGTACTACAAATCTAAACAATAGGGTAACCACCAATACACCTACTATCTTAATTACTTTTAGAGTCGAAAGCTTAAATGTTTGTGTACTTCCAGGTTTTTTATGGCAATCGTACATCCTGCACGAGAGTCGAGTCTAATATCTTAAGAGTCATAGAATTTTGCAACACAAAAAGTGGCCCTTTGGCCCATCGTGTCTGTACCAGCCATTAAGCACCTATTTATTCTAATCCCATTTTCTAGCACTTGGTCCTTAGCCTCGTATGCTATGGTATTTCACGTTCTCATCCCATCTAGGTCCTTCATAATTTTGTACGCCTCAATTGTCCCTCCTCAGCCTTCTCTGCTCGAAGGAAAACAATCCCAACCTAAGCAGTATTTCATCATAGCTGAAATGCATCGTTCCTATAGTGTGGTGACCAGAACTGCACACAGTACCCTAAGAAACATTTAATACAGCTCCATCATAAACTCCCTCTCTTATATTCTATGCCTCAGCTAATAAAGGCAAATATCCTAGATGCTTGCTTCACAGTGCCAGGGTCCCAGGTTCGATTCCCGACTTGGGTCACTGTCTGTGCGGAGTCTGCATGTTCTCCCCATGTCTGCATGGGTTTCCTCCGGGTGCTCCGGTTTCCTCCCACAAGTCCTGTGCTGTTAGGTAATTTGGACATTCTGAATTCTTCCTCCGTGTACTCTAACAGGCGACGGAATGTGGCGACTAGGGGCTTTTCACAGTAACTTCATTGCAGTGTTAATGTAAGCCTACTTGTGACCAGAAAAATTATTATAACCATCTTATCTACCATCTATCCTGCTGCCTTCAGAGATCTATGGACATGCACCCCAAGGTCGTCTGTACTTCTTTTGATTCCGGCTTGGGTCACTGTCTGTGCAGAGTCTGCATATCCTCCCTGTGTGTGCGTGGGTTTCCTCCGGGTGCTCCAGTTTCCTCCCACAGTCCAAAGATGTGCAGGTTAGGTGGATTGGCCATGATAAATTAGTGTCCAAAAATTTTCCCTCTGTGTTGGGTGGGGTTACTGGGTTATGGGGATAGAGTGGAGGTGTTGACCTTGGGTGGGGTGCTCTTTCCGGGAGCCGGTGCAGACTCGATGGGCCGAATGGCCTCCTTCTGCACTGTAAATTCTATGATGGTAACCATGATCTTTGGACTGTGGGAGAAATCCACACAGACACATGGAGAAAATGTAAACTCGGCACAGGCAGTCACCCGAGGCCGGAATTGAACTCGGGTCCCTGGCGCTGTGAGGCAGCCACCATGCCACCCCATCTGCAAAATTACTGATCATACCTCCTACTCTCATGTCTAGATCTTTAATGTATGTTAATTACACACAGCAAGGGACCCTGCACCAACCCCCGTGGTTCATCAATGGACATGGGTCTCTAGTCACAAAAACAATCTTTGACCAACACCCCCTGCCTCAAAGTCAACTTTGGATACAATTTGCCACTGGACCCCATGGGCTCTTACCTTCTTGAACCCGTGCAGGACCTTGTTAAAAGCTTTCTATAGTCCATGTAGACCAAATCAACTACACTACCCTCATCTACACACCTCCTTGAAAAATACATCAATTAAAACTAAGCCAAGATTACATATTAATATGCACATTCATTTCACAGAATCAGGAGGTGGTCATTCGGCCTATCGTGTCTGCACTGGCTCTCCGAATGATTATGACTTAGTGCTATTCTCCTGCCTCTTCCTTGTACGCATGCACATTATTTAAATACAAGCAATCATCCATTGCCCTCGTGAATGCCTTGACTGAACCTGCCTTCAGCACACTTCCAGGCTGTGCATTCTAGACCCAAACCAATCAAGCTTGTGAAAAAGTGTTTTCTCACATCACAATTACTTCTTAATAAAACATCTTTCACAACTGCTCTCTCCACTTGTTCTTCCACCTTCAATGATCTATGCACATATACACCTCTGCTCCTGCACCTCCTATTTTATATTATCTGTCCATGTTCTTCCTACCAAAACGCACCACCTCATCTACACACCTAGTCACCTCCTCATTGAACTTCATCTGCCATCTATCTGCCCACTCCACCAATTTGTTTATATACCTCTGAAGTTCTACGGAGTGCTCCCCAATTTACAATATTTTCAAGTTTTGTGTCATCCACAAACTTTGAAATTGTCTCCTGCAGGTCAACATCTGGATAACCAATATACATCAAGAAAAGAAGGATCCCAATAAGAGTCCTGGTGAACTCCACTACAAACCTTCCTCCAGCCTGAAAATTACCCTCATTTTCCTATTACAGAGCCAATTTTGTATCCACATTGTTACTGTCCCGTTTATTCCATGAACTACAACCATTTTTCATTTGTCTGTTGTGTGGCACTGCATCGGATGCCTTTTAAAAGCCCATGTACACCACATCAACCCTTCCTGCTATCTCTTCAAACATGATTCCCCTTTAGAAATCTATGCTGGTTCTTCCTAATCAACTCGCATTTTTTGTTGCGACAAATCGTGCAGCACGGTAGTGCAGTGGTTAGCACTGTTGCTTCATAGCACCAGGGACCCGAGTTCGATTCCCGGCTTGGGTCACTGTCTGTGCGGAGTCTGCACGTTCACCATATGAGTGCATGAATTTCCTCCGTGTGCTCTGGATTCCTCCCACAAGTCCTGAAAGGAGTGCTTGTTAGATGAATTGGACATTCAGAATTCTCCCTCAGTGTACCCGAACAAGCGCCGGAGTGTGGAGACTATATAACAATAATATTTATAGTCACAAATAGGCTTACATTAACACTGCAATGAAGTTACTGTGAAAATCCCCTAGTCGCCACATTCCGGCGCCTGTTCGGGTACACAGAAAGAGCACAATATCTGCAATTCTCCAGCCCTCTGGCACCTCCCCCAAGTCTAGGAAGACTTAAAGATGATGGCCAGTGCCCCTGCAATTTCCACCCACTTCCTTCAATATCTTTTGATGCATCACATCTGGTCCCGGTCCCCTGTCAACTTTAAGTACCAACAGTCTATCCAACACTTCCTCCTCAGCAATTTTGAACTCTTTTATTGACAGAGATTCCTCCTCTGACACCGTGGCCTGGATAGCATATAGCTCCTTGGTAAAGACAGATTCAAAGTATTCATTTAGTACCTCCACCAGGCTCCCTGCCTCATGTATATAATTCCCTTTTAGGTCCCTAATCGGCCCTACTCACGCCTATAGAAGACTTTGGTATTTCCTCTTTATGTTGGCTGCCAGTCTTTTCATAGAATCATAGAATTTACAGTGCAGAAGGAGGCCATTCGGCCCATCCGAGTCTGCAACAGCCCTTGGAAAGAGAACCCTACTCAAGCCCACGCCTCCACCCTATCCCCGTAACCCCATTCATAATTTCTCATAATTCCTCTTCAATTCTCTAACATACTTTTCACCTTCCCCTTGAACCTTCTATAATCCTCTTGGTTCTCAATTGTATTTTCTACCTGACACGTGTCATAAGCACACTTTTACTTCTTTCGTGTAATTTCTTTCTCTTCTTCATCCAGAGAACTTTTGATTTTTTTGCCCTATCATTGCCTTTTGAGGGAATATACTTTTACTGTGCTCAAACCATTTTTTTTTTTAAAGGTAGCCCATTGTTTCGCTGCAGTTTTTCCCACCAACCTTTCGTTCCAGCTCCATTCTTGCCCTATTGAAGCCGACTCTCACCCAGTTGATTATTCCTACTCTGGATTGCCCATTTTCTACCAACATCCTAAAACCTTACGATACAATGTTCACTGTCTAGTGGTTGTAATTTCACACAGATCAAGTTGATAGATATGATGTCAATTTATAACTTTTAGAAACCGGGATGCAATATATTGTGTAATTGTACAAAATATGCAATTCAATAGCCTACAAATACGTTGAAGAAAATGCTTATGAAATGATTAAGTATTAGATTTTAAAGTCACAGCTCACAGGTATAAAGGATAGAGCTCATATATACAAATACAAATAGATGGGGGAAGAAAGCTCATAACCATAGATCTGTAATCTGTACAGAACTGGACTCCAAATATAGCACACAAGTACAATAGTTCACAAACCCTAAAGCAACAAACATTTGAAGGCAGTAGTGTTCATAAGGTCAATCACTGACCAATGAACTGAACACCTTTGAAACACAATAACACATTACAAATGTTTTCTACATTATTGTAAATATATTACTGACATACTGCTTAGTTGTTTAGACATATGCGCCTGAACATAATATTTATTTCGACATTTTCAATAAGAAATTAGGATTTGTACATTTCTTACCACAAAATCAAATGACAAATACCTAAACTATTCTATTAAGTTAGCACGATGATTTTCAAATACGAGTAGCGTTTACTTAAGAAAGTTAAGAAATTTAAATTAACATATCAATCCATGCAGCTTTAAAAAATATTGGACTCGTATCACATCCTGCAAAATGATTTTTCCATTATCTTTCTGCACTAGGATAAATGTAAAACTCAAATTAAATAAAAATCCCAGTATTTTGTTAAATTAATTTTATGGCCAAAATATTAGAATGATTATAGTTACCAATGCAATAACATTTACTTCTAAAAAATCCTAAGAGTAGATCATTCGTAGCTCATTCCATTGAAATAAACTAACATGCAATTGGCAGAAAGAAATTCAGTCGCTAGCCCTCTTGTGGGTGTATCATCACAAGGAATGCAGCTGTTGAAGGTGGTCAATTATCATTTTGTCAAGGCAACTAGGGATGCATAAGGAATGTAGCTTTGTCAGCGTCACCCATATCCCAAGAACAAAAATAACCTGTGACTGTATTAAACCTAAACACTGTAGGCTATTCTTGATTTGATTTTCTGTTTGATAATGCTGAATTATTTGCAATGAAACTTTCAAGTTTAGCGTTGCAAAATAAAGTTACATCATCATAATTAGCAAGCAATACCTACACAAGTCCATAAAATTTTCTTCAGACTTAATAAAGCCCTATTATTTTCTTACATAATGCTCAGATGCAGAATTTGGAAGGAAACTAATATAACCTAGAAAGCAGTATTTTGTTTTACAACAAATTTCAAGAGTTGTTCGTTCCAAAATACTACATAACTATTTTATCTACAACCTTGAAATTATAAATCCACTTATAATCTTTGATTTGGCCACACTTGCCCTCATTATTTTGTGACCCTGAGATTTAAATTAAAAAACAACCTACCTTCAGGGTTTCTGCACATAGAACATATTCATGCAAGGCAGGAAGCAAATCCTCTGTGAGGCCCATTGTAAGTCCTTCAATGGCTTTGCAGCAGTTTTCAATTGAACTAGCTACTCCTTTCAAAGGTTCAGCCAGCTCTTGTTCGGATTCAGACCATTGAGCATAAATGGGACTGTATTCCTTCGTCTCAGCCAAGTGTTCTTTAGCCCAAAAAATTAGAAAACATTTCAGTCTTTTCTTCTTAGTAGCCTCAAAAACAGATCAAAGAATCACAGACAAGAATTGAAATACACACATCCAAAAATATACATACCGAATTGGATAAGATTATGTCTGAGAAAATCAGAATGAGATTTCCCAACTTTGCCAGAAATGGGCTATATTATATCAGGACTGAATGCGGGAATAATGTTGGATTTATTAATCTCTTCCCAAACACACCTTCACAATTATTTTTCTGGGTAAGGTTTGTTTCAAAAACAATTTACACTTTCATTCTAAAAGATAATCAATGTGGGATTAGAACATTTTCCTCCAGAGGATATCAAATTAACTTCAAACTTGTCCGAGCAGTTTTAAATTAGTGGAACAATTATGAAAACCACTAAACACAATAATCATTTGAGAACACAAATAAATTGATGACTGTAATTTTATTGATTTTTCTAGAGATAAACCAGAAAGGTACACTTAACTCTCTAGTCTGGAATGCTGGAGACCAAGGCATTTCTGAGTTTTGTGGATTTCAGAAAAATGTTGGAATGCCTATCGGCAATTTTTGTAAGCCTACTTGGCACGTGTGTGTGTATGTGTGTGTGTGTCCGCGCGCATGCGCGTGCCTCCTCGAAATATACCACTTTGAAAGCATCCTCCTCAAACTTCACTTCTCCTACATGATATATGAGAGGTAACTGTACTTGACAAAGGGCATTAAAATAGTGCCCGAGAAAGCTCCAAAGATTTACCACTAACAACCAGTAGGGCCACTATCTGGAGTGCGATTCAACCAAAACATTTCTAAGTATCATTTTGGGCAAGTTTGGCAGGCTAATTCCCGCTGCCCTTTTGGCAAGATCCAGATCGGTATTTACCCAAGCTGAGTCATCTTTTTGGGCCTTGGAGAGTTTCTGCAAGTCGAGCTAAACCTGCTGGCGAGAATAGCTCCTCCGAGATCGTGGCTCCATTTGAAAGGGTTCCCCAATCTCCAAGTGACCTTGAGGGTCCCCCACATTCCCATCCATGGGCAATGCCACCCTCTGTAGACATGGGTATTTACCCTCTGCAGACATGGCATTTACACTCCCCGCCTCCCCAAGTGAGGAGACACCACTATGGGATCTCTGAGGGGACCCCTTTTCAGTCCCCACACCCCCGCTTCGGCACCTATGAGGCCCCTTCAAACCCCCCATTCACCTCCCCTCCCAATCTTTGAGGCCCCTGCAAAACCCCCTTCACCCTCCCCCACAACTTTTATGAGGCCTTTTTAACACCCCTTTCACATCCCCCGCCCAACTTTAATGAGGCCCCTTCACACCCCCATTCAATGTGCATGCTCCCCCGCCAGGGTACTGTGCTGCCCCCGACCACCTGAGGGCTCCAATGGTCTCCGAGACCCCCAAGTGGGCCAAGTGGCCATCATGACTGGTCTCTGCTTGTGGAGACTAGTACTAACCAGCGCCTGGTTGAGGCACAGCCGGTGAATGTTGTGTCAGCATATTTAAATGATATTGAAATATCATTGTCATATTATTGAAATATCATTATCTGGGCGTGATCCAGATTGCGTTGGGTGACTCGCAATCAGTCTGGCGCAAAGCCTGAGTTGGTCCCCTCCCGGGATTCACCCGTGCACCAGGCTCTGTGCTGGGTGCAACACGGTGGCTGAATTGTGCCAGTTAACTCTGTTGCAGCACCTCAAGTGGCCAGTCTTGGAATTGCTTGTGGACTCAAAATAAATTTCAGGTAACGTATTTCCACATTTTGGAGTTCCCGATTTGAAAGGTTACAGTGGATTACATGTTTTTACGGCACTACATGTGGAGAGTGCGATGCACAAAATCATCATATCTCCAGCAGCTTTGCTTGGAATGACTGGGACCTGGTGTAGTGCTTTTTATGGTTATTTTTACTTGGCAACCAAAATGTGACATTAATTTGATAAAAAACAGAAATTGTACTGAAATAATTGATGGTAGGCCAGTATAATAAACAAAAGTATAATAAACCTCAGACTGAAAGGTAGGGGCTCACAGATGTGGTGCCAGTAACTGTTCTAAACTGCTAGGTAATCGCATTTGTTTTTCCTACATCTCCTTCTGATCTCAAAAGTAGATATTTACATTACAAAATTAATTATATTCTAACACCCATGATAAATTTGCAATTTTTGCTCAAGATGTTTGTTTAATCGCACCCAAAATGTTTCCCTCATTTATACATGAAAGATCTTTTTTTTTTGTCCTCTTGGTTCCAGAATGGATTTGTATTGTTTACTGAAACTATCATGGTAGCACTGCCCAAGAAGAAACTTTCTCACCATGACTAACACCTGAACAGACCTCCTCACTGCAATGTCTTTTCTTTTCTTTTTTTAAAATAAATTTAAGTACCCAATTCATTTTTTCCAATTAAGGGGCAATTTAGCATGTTCAATCCACCTATATTGCACATCTTTGGGTTGTGGGGGCGAGACCCATGCAAACACAGGGAGAATGTGCAAACTCCACACCGACAGTGGCCCAGAGCCGGGGTCGAACCTTGGACCTCGGTGCCGTGAGACTGCAGTGCTACCACTGCACCACCGTGCTGCCCCCTTACTGCAATGGCTGAGGTCAGCACTAAAGACCTTATGGACTTCTGATCAGCCCAGTTCAATCATTAATCTATTCAGCAATACGAAAAAAACCCTCTCTTATTATTCTATTGGTTCAACTATAACATTTTCATGCCTTGATTGTTAATTTTCTAATTTCTGGGTGCAGTGTTCCATGGAATCGGTGAAAATTTAAACTCCCATGGTCAATCAATCTATCCATCCATCTCTCACTCACATACACAAACTCTGCATCACAGTTAAAACTCCCAAATTCCTTTCTTCCTGGTGGTCATGGAACTTGGGCTGTAACTGTGCATTCTGGGCATCATAGCACAAACTCTGCATCACAATTAAAACTCCCAAATTCCTTCCTTCCTGGTGGTCATGGAACTTGGGCTATAACTGTGCATTCTGGACATCATAGCAGAGTAAAAACTACAACTTACATGCTGTATTTATCTCACACAACACATACTTTATTTAGCCATTTAAATTAAGAGGTCAACAAATCCCTTTGGCAATTTGCATATTAGGTTTGACACTACACTGAATTTACTCTGATGTTATACTCAAGCAGTAAGAGACAAGTGCTCCATTCCTGAGCCCATTCATAACAGTTTGCACTGGGTGCTGAATTTGGTGCTTTTTGAGTGAGATAGTGAGAGTTTGGTGACCGAGGGAGTTAGGTGAGGAGGGAGTAAGGTGCTCCTTTCATTTTGTTTCCGACATTTCCGCAAAGAGTGCGAAGAGAGCCAGGAGTTTACAGGAAGTGTAGCTGACTGGGAGCAGAGTCGGAGGGCGGAGATCTAGTTAGTCCACACAGCAGCTATATTCTGTAGGGTAAGAGGGGATGGAGGCTAGGCCAGTTACATGCTCCTCCTGTAGGATGTGGGCGGTGAGGGATACCACCGGTGTCCCCACTGACTATACCTGCGGGAAGTGCACCCAACTTCAGCTCCTCAAAGACCGTGTTAGGGAACTGGAGCTGAAGCTGGATGAACTTCGGATCATCCGGGAGGCAGAGGGGGTGATTGAGAAGAGTTACAGGGAGGTAACCACACCCAAGGTACAGGACAAGAATAGCTGGGTTACAGTCAGGGGGAAAAAAACAAACAGGCAGACAGTGCAGGGATCCCTCGTGGCCGTTCCCCTTCAAAACAAGTATACCGTTTTGGATGCTGTTGGGGGGGATGACCTACCGAGGGAAGGCCCTAGCGGCCAGGTCTCTGGCACTGAGTCTGGCTCTGGGGCTCAGAAGGGAAGGGGGGAGAATAGAAAAGCAATAGTTGTAGGAGATTCAATGGTTAGGGGAATAGACAGGAGATTCTGTGGTCGCAAGCGAGACTCCCGGAAGGTATGTTGCCTCCCGGGTGCCAGGGCCAGGGATGTCTCGGATCGTGTCTTCAGGATCCTTAAGGGGGAGGGGGAGCAGCCAGAAGTCGTGGTGCACATTGGTACCAACGACATAGGTAGGAAAAGGGGTGTGGAGGTAAGATTCAAGTTTAGGGAGTTAGGCTGGAAGTTGAAAGCCAGGACAGACAGAGTTGTCATCTCTGGTTTGTTGCCGGTGCCACGTGATAGCGAGGCTAGGAATAGGGAGAGAGTGCAGTTGAACACGTGGCTGCAGGAATGGTGTAGGAGGGAGGGCTTCAGGTATTTGGATAATTGGAGCGCATTCTGGGGAAGGTGGGACCTGTACAAGCAGGACGGGTTGCATCTGAACCAGAGGGGCACCAATATCCTGGGAGGGAGGTTTGCTAGTACTCTTCGGGAGGGTTTAAACTAATTTGGCAGGGGAATGGGAACCGGATTTGTAGTCCAGCAACTAAGGTAGCCGATATTCAGGACGCCAAAGCATGTAATGAGGCAGTGGGGAAGGGAACACTGACAAAGGAGAGTATTTGCAGGCACGGAGATGGGTTGAAGTGTGTATACTTAAGGCATGGATCGGTACTTGGGACTACGATGTGGTGGCCATCACGGAAACTTGGATAGAAGAGGGGCAGAAATGGTTGTTGGAGGTCCCTGGTTATAGATGTTTCAATAAGATTAGGGAGGGTGGTAAAAGAGGTGGGGGGGGGTGGCATTATTAATTAGAGATAGTATAACAGCTGCAGAAAGGCAGTTCGAGGAGTATCACCCTATTGAGGTAGTATGGGTTGAAGTCAGAAATAGGAAAGGAGCAGTCACCTTGTTAGGAGTTTTCTATAGGCCCCCCAATAGTAGCAGAGATGTGGAGGAACAGATTGGGAAACAGATTTTGGAAAGGTGCAGAAGTCATAGGGTAGTAGTCATGGGCGACTTTAACTTCCCAAATATTGAGTGGAAACTCTTTAGATCAAATAGTTTGGATGGGGTGGTGTTTGTGCAGTGTGTCCAGGAAGCTTTTCTAACACAGTATGTAGATTGTCCGACCAGAGGAGGGGCAATATTGGATTTAGTACTGGGTAATGAACCAGGGCAAGTGATAGATTTGTTAGTGGGGGAGCATTTTGGAGATAGTGACCACAATTCTGTGACTTTCACTTTAGTAATGGAGAGGGATAGGTACGTGCAACAGGGCAAGGTTTACAATTGGGGGAAGGGTAAATACGATGTTGTCAGACAAGAATTGAAGTGCATAAGTTGGGAACATAGGCTGGCAGGGAAGGACACAAGTGAAATGTGGAACTTGTTCAAGGAACAGGTGCTACGTGTCCTTGATATGTATGTCCCTGTCAGGCAGGGAAGAGATGGTCGAGTGAGGGAACCATGGTTGACAAGAGAGGTTGAATGTCTTGTTAAGAGAAAAAAGGTGACTTATGTAAGGCTGAGGAAACAAGGTTCAGACAGGGCATTGGAGGGATACAAGATAGCCAGGAGGGAACTGAAGAAAGGGATTAGGAGAGCTAAGAGAGGGCATGAACAATCTTTGGCGGGTAGGATCAAGGAAAACCCCAAGGCCTTTTACACACATGTGAGAAATATGAGAATGACTAGAGCGAGGGTAGGTCCGATCAAGGACAGTAGCGGGAGATTGTGTATTGAGTCTGAAGAGATAGGAGAGGTCTTGAATGAGTACTTTTCTTCTGTATTTACAAATGAGAGGGGCGATATTGTTGGAGAGGACAGTGTGAAACAGATTGGTAAGCTCGAGGAAATACTTGTTAGGAAGGAAGATGTGTTGGGCATTTTGAAAAACTTGAGGATAGACAAGTCCCCCGGGCCTGACGGGATATATCCAAGGATTCTATGGGAAGCAAGAGATGAAATTGCAGAGCCGTTGGCAATTATCTTTTCGTCCTCACTGTCAACAGGGGTGGTACCAGGGGATTGGAGAGTGGCGAATGTCGTGCCCCTGTTCAAAAAAGGAACTAGGGATAACCCTGGGAATTATAGGCCAGTTAGTCTTACTTCGGTGGTAGGCAAAGTAATGGAAAGGGTACTGAAGGATAGGATTTCTGAGCATCTGGAAAGACACTGCTTGATTAGGGATAGTCAGCACGGATTTGTGAGGGGTAGGTCTTGCCTTACAAATCTTATTGAATTCTTTGAGGAGGTGACCAAGCATGTGGATGAAGGTAAAGCAGTGGATGTATACATGGATTTTAGTAAGGCATTTGATAAAGTTCCCCATGGTAGGCTTCTGCACAAAGTAAGGAGGCATGGGATAGTGGAAAATTTGGCCAGTTGGATAACGAACTGGCTAACCGATAGAAGTCAGAGAGTGGTGGTGGATGGCAAATATTCAGCCTGGATCCCAGTTACCAGTGGTGTACCGCAGGGATCAGTTCTGGGTCCTCTGCTGTTTGTGATTTTCATTAATGACTTGGATGAGGGAGTTGAAGGGTGGGTCAGTAAATTTGCAGACGATACGAAGATTGGTGGAGTTGTGGATAGTAAGGAGGGCTGTTGTCGGCTGCAAAGAGACATAGATAGGATGCAGAGCTGGGCTGAGAAGTGGCAGATGGAGTTTAACCCTGAAAAGTGTGAGGTTGTCCATTTTGGAAGGACAAATATGAATGCGGAATACAGGGTTAACGGTAGAGTTCTTGGCATTGTGGAGGAGCAGAGAGACCTTGGGGTCTATGTTCATACATCTTTGAAAGTTGCCACTCAAGTGGATAGAGCTGTGAAGAAGGCCTATGGTGTGCTCGCGTTCATTAACAGATGGATTGAATTTAAGAGCCGTGAGGTGATGATGCAGCTGTACAAAACTTTGGTAAGGCCACATTTGGAGTACTGTGTACAGTTCTGGTCGCCTCATTTTAGGAAGGATGTGGAAGCTCTGGAAAAGGTGCAAAGAAGATTTACCAGGATGTTGCCTGGAATGGAGAGTAGGTCTTACGAGGAAAGGTTGAGGGTGCTAGGCCTTTTCTCATTAGAGCGGAGAAGGATGAGGGGCGACTTGATAGAGGTTTATAAGATGATCAGGGGAATAGATAGACAGTCAGAGACTTTTTCCCCAGGTGGAACACACCATTACAAGGGGACATAAATTTAAGGTGAAAGGTGGAAGATATAGGAGGGATATCAGAGGTAGGTTCTTTACCCAGAGAGTAGTGGGGGCATGGAATGCACTGCCTGTGGAAGTAGTTGAGTCGGAAACATTAGGGACCTTCAAGCAGCTGTTGGATAGGTACATGGATTACGGGAAAATGATATAGTGTAGATTTATTTGTTCTTAAGGGCAGCACGGTAGCATTGTGGATAGCACAATTGCTTCACAGATCCATGGTCCCAGGTTTGATTCCGGCTTGGGTCATTGTCTGTGCGGAGTCTGCACGTCCTCCCCGTGTCTGCGTGGGTTTCCTCCGGGTGCTCCGGTTTCCTCCCACATCCAAAGATGTGCGGGTTAGGTGAATTGGCCAATGATAAATTGCCCTTAATGTCCAAATTGCCCTTGGTGTTGGGTGGAGGTGTTGAGTTTGGGTAGGGTGCTCTTTCCAAGAGCTGGTGCAGACTCAAAGGGCCGAATGGCCTCCTTCTGCACTGTAAATTCAATGATAATCTATGATTAATCTAGGACAAAGGTTCGGCACAACATCGTGGGCCGAAGGGCCTGTTCTGTGCTGTATTTTCTATGTTCTATGTTCATGAAGGGAAAAGTGTACATTTAACAAAATTATATATATTTTTTAAAAACTGTTAATTTCACAAATGAAATAGCACTTCCTACTAACTAACCATATGGTATTATCTGGTTGCTTGGAATAGTTTATGACTTCAATCATTTGACTCTAAATACTCTTCTCTTTGCAGGGGCAGGCCAGTCGATTTCGGCGGCGTGAGAGCAGCTGGTTAGTCAGTTTCAGCGGGAGCATTGCGGAAGGAGGGTGCTGGGAGGTAAGTCAACCTTTAAAAGCACTTCTCTTTGCAGGGGCAGGCCAGTCGATTTCGGCGGCGTGAGAGCAGCTGGTTAGTCAGTTTCAGCGGGAGCATTGCGGAAGGAGGGTGCTGGGAGGTAAGTCAACCTTTAAAAGCACTTCTCTTTGCAGGGGCAGGCCAGTCGATTTCGGCGGCGTGAGAGCAGCTGGTTAGTCAGTTTCAGCGGGAGCATTGCGGAAGGAGGGTGCTGGGAGGTAAGTCAACCTTTAAAAGCACTTCTCTTTGCAGGGGCAGGCCAGTCGATTTCGGCGGCGTGAGAGCAGCTGGTTAGTCAGTTTCAGCGGGAGCATTGCGGAAGGAGGGTGCTGGGAGGTAAGTCAACCTTTAAAAGCACTTCTCTTTGCAGGGGCAGGCCAGTCGATTTCGGCGGCGTGAGAGCAGCTGGTGAGTGGTGAGTCAGTTTCAGCAGGAGCTGAGACTTTTTCTCTTTTCTTTAAATTAGTTTTTTAGGCGGGATCAGGAAGTCGACCCGCGGACGTCTGGGAAGACCCTCACCAATAAATTCTGGTGGAGAGGAAACCCGAGACACTACACGTGTAGTGTCTCCCACCCGCCCTCCTCCTCTAACCTAATAATAAAACCCATTGGTCTGAGGTAAGTACCATATTTTTCTTATATTATTATTATTTTTTATAAAAATTTAATTTAGTTGTTAGCTAGATCTTGGTAGAAAGTTAGAGGAATGGCAGGGAAGGGAGCACAATGTTCCTCCTGCAGGATGTTTGAGGTGAGGGATGCAGTTAGTGTCCCTGCTGATTTTACCTGCAGGAAGTGCTGCCATCTCCAGCTCCTCCAAGACCGAGTTAGGGAACTGGTGCTGGAGTTGGAAGAACTTCGGATCATTCGGGAGGCAGAAGGGGTCATAGATAGCAGCTTCAGGGAATTAGTTACACCAAAGATTGGAGATAGGTGGGTAACTGTAAGAGGGACTGGGAAAAAACAGTCAGTGCAGGGATCCCCTGCGGTCGTTCCCCTGAGAAACAAGTATACCGCTTTGGATACTTGTGGGGGGGACGACTTACCAGGGGTAAGCCATGGGGTACGGGCCTCTGGCACGGAGTCTGTCCCTGTTGCTCAGAAGGGAAGGGGGGAGAGGAGCAGAGCATTAGTAATTGGGGACTCTATAGTCAGGGGCACAGATAGGAGATTTTGTGGGAGCGTGAGAGACTCACGTTTGGTATGTTGCCTCCCAGGTGCAAGGGTACGTGATGTCTCGGATCGTGTTTTCCGGGTCCTTAGGGGGGAGGGGGAGCAGCCCCAAGTCGTGGTCCACATTGGCACCAACGACATAGGTAGGAAAGGGGACAAGGATGTCAGGCAGGCTTTCAGGGAGCTAGGATGGAAGCTCAGAACTAGAACAAACAGAGTTGTTATCTCTGGGTTGTTGCCCGTGCCACGTGATAGTGAGATGAGGAATAGGGAGAGAGAGCATTTAAACACGTGGCTACAGGGATGGTGCAGGCGGGAGGGTTTCAGATTTTTGGATAACTGGGGCTCTTTCTGGGGAAGGTGGGACCTCTACAGACAGGATGGTCTACATCTGAACCTGAGGGGCACAAATATCCTGGGGGGGAGATTTGTTAGTGCTCTTTGGGGGGGTTTAAACTAATGCAGCAGGGGCATGGGAACCTGGATTGTAGTTTTAGGGTAAGGGAGAATGAGAGTATAGAGGTCAGGAGCACAGATTTGACGTCGCAGGAGGGGGCCAGCGTTCAGGTAGGTGGTTTGAAGTGTGTCTACTTCAATGCCAGGAGTATACGAAACAAGGTAGGGGAACTGGCAGCGTGGGTTGGTACCTGGGACTTCGATGTTGTGGCCATTTCGGAGACATGGATAGAGCAGGGACAGGAATGGATGTTGCAGGTTCCGGGGTTTAGGTGTTTTAGTAAGCTCAGAGAAGGAGGCAAAAGAGGGGGAGGTGTGGCGCTGCTAGTCAAGAGCAGTATTACGGTGGCGGAGAGGATGCTAGATGGGGACTCTTCTTCCGAGGTAGTATTGGCTGAAGTTAGAAACAGGAAAGGAGAGGTCACCCTGTTGGGAGTTTTTTATAGGCCTCCTAATAGTTCTAGGGATGTAGAGGAAAGGATGGCGAAGATGATTCTGGATATGAGCGAAAGTAACAGGGTAGTTATTATGGGAGACTTTAACTTTCCAAATATTGACTGGAAAAGATATAGTTCGAGTACAATAGATGGGTCGTTTTTTGTACAGTGTGTGCAGGAGGGTTTCCTGAAACAATATGTTGACAGGCCAACAAGAGGCGAGGCCACGTTGGATTTGGTTTTGGGTAATGAACCAGGCCAGGTGTTGGATTTGGAGGTAGGAGAGCACTTTGGGGACAGTGACCACAATTCGGTGACGTTTACGTTAATGATGGAAAGGGATAAGTATACACCGCAGGGCAAGAGTTATAGCTGGGGGAAGGGCAATTATGATGCCATTAGACGTGACTTGGGGGGGATAAGGTGGAGAAGTAGGCTGCAAGTGTTGGGCACACTGGATAAGTGGGGCTTGTTCAAGGATCAGCTACTGCGTGTTCTTGATAAGTATGTACCGGTCAGACAGGGAGGAAGGCGTCGAGCGAGGGAACCGTGGTTTACCAGGGAAGTGGAATCTCTTGTTAAGAGGAAGAAGGAGGCCTATGTGAAGATGAAGTGTGAAGTTTCGGTTGGGGCGATGGATAGTTACAAGGTAGCGAGGAAGGATCTAAAGAGAGAGCTAAGACGAGCAAGGAGGGGACATGAGAAGTATTTGGCAGGAAGGATCAAGGAAAACCCAAAAGCTTTCTATAGGTATGTCAGGAATAAGCGAATGACTAGGGAAAGAGTAGGACCAGTCAAGGACAGGGATGGGAAATTGTGTGTGGAGTCTGAAGAGATAGGCGAGATACTAAATGAATATTTTTCGTCAGTATTCACTCAGGAAAAAGATAATGTTGTGGAGGAGAATGCTGAGCCCCAGGCTAATAGAATAGATGGCATTGAGGTACGTAGGGAAGAGGTGTTGGCAATTCTGGACAGGCTGAAAATAGATAAGTCCCCGGGACCTGATGGGATTTATCCTAGGATTCTATGGGAGGCCAGGGAAGAGATTGCTGGACCTTTGGCTTTGATTTTTATGTCATCATTGGCTACAGGAATAGTGCCAGAGGACTGGAGGACAGCAAATGTGGTCCCTTTGTTCAAAAAGGGGAGCAGAGACAACCCCGGCAACTATAGACCGGTGAGCCTCACGTCTGTAGTGGGTAAAGTCTTGGAGGGGATTATAAGGGACAAGATTTATAATCATCTAGATAGGAATGATATGATCAGGGATAGTCAGCATGGCTTTGTGAAGGGTAGGTCATGCCTCACAAACCTTATTGAGTTCTTTGAGAAGGTGACTGAACAGGTAGACGAGGGTAGAGCAGTTGATGTGGTGTATATGGATTTCAGCAAAGCGTTTGATAAGGTTCCCCACGGTAGGCTATTGCAAAAAATACGGAGGCTGGGGATTAAGGGTGATTTAGAGATGTGGATCAGAAATTGGCTAGCTGAAAGAAGACAGAGGGTGGTGGTTGATGGGAAATGTTCAGAATGGAGTACAGTCACAAGTGGAGTACCACAAGGATCTGTTCTGGGGCCGTTGCTGTTTGTCATTTTTATCAATGACCTAGAGGAAGGCACAGAAGGGTGGGTGAGTAAATTTGCAGATGATACTAAAGTCGGTGGTGTTGTCGATAGTGTGGAAGGATGTAGCAGGTTACAGAGGGATATAGATAAGCTGCAGAGCTGGGCTGAGAGGTGGCAAATGGAGTTTAATGTAGAGAAGTGTGAGGTGATTCACTTTGGAAGGAATAACAGGAATGCGGAATATTTGGCTAATGGTAAAGTTCTTGAAAGTGTGGCTGAGCAGAGGGATCTAGGTGTCCATGTACATAGATCCCTGAAAGTTGCCACCCAGGTTGATAGGGTTGTGAAGAAGGCCTATGGAGTGTTGGCCTTTATTGGTAGAGGGATTGAGTTCCGGAGTCGGGAGGTCATGTTGCAGCTGTACAGAACTCTGGTCCGGCCGCATTTGGAGTATTGCGTACAGTTCTGGTCACCGCATTATAGGAAGGACGTGGAGGCTTTGGAGCGGGTGCAGAGGAGATTTACCAGGATGTTGCCTGGTATGGAGGGAAAATCTTATGAGGAAAGGCTGACGGACTTGAGGTTGTTTTCGTTGGAGAGAAGAAGGTTAAGAGGAGACTTAATAGAGGCATACAAAATGATCAGGGGGTTGGATAGGGTGGACAGTGAGAGCCTTCTCCCGCGGATGGATATGGCTGGCACGAGGGGACATAACTTTAAACTGAGGGGTAATAGATATAGGACAGAGGTCAGAGGTAGGTTCTTTACGCAAAGAGTAGTGAGGCCGTGGAATGCCCTACCTGCTACAGTAGTGAACTCGCCAACATTGAGGGCATTTAAAAGTTTATTGGATAAACATATGGATGATAATGGCATAGTGTAGGTTAGATGGCTTTTGTTTCGGTGCAACATCGTGGGCCGAAGGGCCTGTACTGCGCTGTATTGTTCTATGTTCTATGTTCTATAGGATACACGGTGCAAATTAGGCTTTGAAAAAGAAAGGGACTTTTAAGTCTTCTGCATATACTGCCTTCATTTCAACAAACATCTGGGCAGCAAATATGTTCATGTAGCTGAGCTTTATGTATACTTCACTCTCCTCTCTGAAAGTAATTATCAGTTTTACTAACCCAGGATCCAATACGCCACATTTAACTTAATAAAAAAAGCTTTTGTCAATTTTATGTGAACGTTAACGCTAAACTGATACATCAAATAATGTAACACACAAACAATGCAACTACATTGTCTCACCTGAATACAGCCAACTAGTCACATAAAAGGATGGAATTGTTCCCAACACTGCTGCTTACAGTGACTACTGAAATTGACAAGGTCCAACGCATGCATGCAGCAAGGCTGATTCACGACATCACAGAACTATTTGCAGTGGGCCTGATCAAGGTCAAATTAATCATGCACAAATTCAATGCAACACAAATACAAATTTGTTGCTGGCATTATGTACACAAGTTATAAGTAGACATTTCATATTAAAAATCAAGGGAGAAAGCGTTAGCAAATACATTTTTATGATTATTATTTTAGTAAAAGACTAATTTGCAATACTGACCTTTCAGTTCCCTTAAAATCCTTTGGCTGATTTTATCCAATGTTCCCATTTTCTGACGGAAAATGTCCACATAGTCACTCATGGTTGTGAATTCGTTGGGTCGATTCTTAACACTCCTAACTGTGCTAGCAACAGCCCTGACTGTTTCTCCCATTTTACTGATGAATCCTGGACCAAGTTTCTTGTGAGATGCCAAATCCTGCATTAACGTTTTAAAAAGATAAAAGTGAATAACCCAAAAGGAAAATAATTATACTGCATATCAAAAAAAAGAGAAATAAATTACAAAGTCGGCATGCAATGGATAAAATGGGAACAGATACATTAGTAGCAAGTCATTCAATTAGATTATGGCTAATCTATATTTTCATCTATCTGCCTTAGTTCCTTAAATCCTTTGACCTAATGAAAACCTACTAATCGTAGTTGTAAATTGTCAATTTACCTAGCCTCAACAGCTTTCTGGGGAGAATTCCAGATTTCATAGAAAATCGGAGATGTAGGCCATTCGGCCCTTCGAGACTGCTCTGCCATTCAAGATCATGGGCGATCCTCTATCTCAACACCTTACTTCTGCAATCTCCCCAAACCCATCGGCACCTTTAGAGACTAGAAATCTATTTTCTTCTTAAATATATTCAATGATTTGATAGAGAGCTCCATAGGTTCTGTGGTAGAGAGCTCCATAGGTTCACCACACCCTGAGTGAAGAGGTTTTTCCTCATTTCACTCCTGAATGGCCTCTCCTACACCCTGAAACTGCGACCCCTTGTTTTAGACCCAGTTTTGGGCATCTTACTTTGGGAAAGATATTTAAAGATTATGGAGAGCACACAGAAGAAATATCCTACAACAGAATTAGGGATGAGAGGTAGAATTACAAGAGGCTAGCAATACTGGGGCTATTTGTAATATAAAAAGCTGGATCATGGGCGATCTGACAGGTTTTAACAATTAGATTTTACTGCAATAAAATAGAAAAAAAAACTAATTCCATTGGCTGTTAGGTGAGCAACTAAAAAGCATAAATTGATGAGCATCACTAAAAAGACAATATATGTATTTAGAGGACTATTAGGTACGTGTAATGTTCCAGACATAGTGGTGGAAGTAGAATTCTTAATAGCTTTTAAAAAGGGGAATCAAATAAATATTTTAAAAAAGAGAAACTTAAAAGCAGAGAGGAAGATATTGTGATTGAGATTTGCTAAGTGTACAGCTCTTCTAGATTAGAGCCCCAATGCTGTAAAATCTTATTCAAACAAAACAGGAATGCAAAAGATACGGGGCTGGATTCTCCGTTCCGCCGCGCCCCATTTCTGCCCGACCCACTGGCGGGATTCTGTTACGCCGGCCGGTCAATGGGGTTTCCCATTGAGGGGCAGCCCCACGCCGTCAGGAAACCCCCGGGCGCTGGCAAAACGGAGAATCCAGCCCCCCGTGTCTCGGGAGCACTGAATTTAAGAACAATGTGAGCTTCCACATAGCTTTCATAAATATCTGTAAGGGTAACAAACCAGTGGTGGTGGGAGCAATTGTCCCATCACATTAATGAGCACAAATTTCAAAATAAATTCAATTTCCCCTTCTTTTTCCTCCTTTTTTCTCAGATGGGGTTACTGCATCTTGGCACAATTTTACAAGGAACTTGGGCTACATTTTAGTTGATTCAATTCTGTATTTATCACTATTGGTGCAGAAATATTATAATTAGGTGAACAACCAATATGCAATGTCACAGCTGCGGGATGGAATCGCATGTTCCTATTTTGTTGAATTATACTCATCTCCAGAACACATTGCAGCTTTGGTCCAAACTCAAGACAAAAGAGCCGAACTACAGAGATGGGTGAGAGTGACTGTCCTTGACGTCAAGCACTTGACCGAGTGTGGCATCAAGGAGCCCTAGTAAAATTTTAATCAGTGAGAGGTCAAGGAGGAAACTCTTCACTGGTTGCAGTCATAACATACACAAAGACAGAGTTGTGGCTGTTGGAGGCCAATCCTTTCAATCTCAGGACATCGCTGTAAGAGTTTCTCAGGATAGTGCTTTGTGCCCAACCATTTTCAGCTGCTTCATCAATGACCTTCCCCCCACCATGAGGTCAAAAATGGGGGTAATTGATGATGATTGTTGACCACTATGTGTGACCTCTCAGGTACTAAAGCAGTCCATGCCCATAAAAAGCAAGACCTGGACAACATGTAGGCTTGACCTGAAGTGGCAAGTGACATTCACACCATACAAGTACCAGGCAATTACCATCTCTAAAAAAGAATCAGATAATTTGCCCTTGACACTCAAGGGTATTATTTTTGCCAAATCCCTCACCTTAGAACATAAGAACTAGGAGTAGGAGTGGGCCATCTGACCCCTCGAGCCTACTCCGTCATTCAATAAGATCATGGCTGATCTTTTTGTGGACTCAGTGCCACTTACCCGCCCGCTCACCATAACCTTTAATTCCTTTACTGTTCAAAAATCTATCTTTGCTTTAAAAACATTCAACGAGGTAGCCTCAACTTCTTCACTGGGTTGGAAAGTCCACAGATTTACAACCCTTTGGGTGAAGAGGTTCCTCCTCAACTCAGTCCTAAAGCTGCTCCCCCTTATTTGGAGGCAATGCCCCTAGTTCCAGTTTCACCCGCCAGTGGGAACAACCTCCCTGCTTCTATCTCAATTATTCCCTTCATAATTTTATATATTTCTAACAGATCCCCCCTCATTCTTCTAAATTCCAGTATAGTCCCAGTCTACTCAGTCTCTCTTCACAAGCCAATCCTCTCAACTCTGGAATCAACCCAGTGAATCTCCACTGCACACCCTCCAGTGCCAGTACATCCTTTCTTAAGTAAGGAGACCAAAACTGTACACAGTACTCCAGGTATGGCCTCACCAGCCCCTATACAGCTGCAGCATAACCTCCCTGTTTGAAAACTCCATCCCTTTAGAAATGAAGGACAAAATTCCATTTGTCTCCTTAATTACCTGCTCCACCTGCAAACCAACTTTTTGCGATTCATACACAAGGACACCCAGGTCCCTCTGCACAGCAGCATGCTGCAATTTACCAACATTGAACTCCATCTGTCAGTCCCTTGCCAACTCACTTAAACTATCTATATCCCTCTGCAGACTTTGTGCCCTTTGCACATTTTATTCTACCACTCATCTTAGTGTCATCTGCAAACTTTTGACACTTTACACTTGGTCCCCAACTCCAGATGATCTAAGTAAATTGTAAACAATTGCAGTCCCAAAACTGATCCCTGAGGCACACCACTAGTCACTGGTCACCAACCAGCAAAACACCCATTTATCCCCACTCTTTGTTTTCTGCTAGTTAACCAATCCTCTACCATGCTAATACATTGGTGTGCATCAGGCTTTTGTGCAGCACCTTGTCGAATGCCTTCTGGAAATCCAGATACATCACATCCACAGTATCCCGTTGTTCACAGCACTCGTAATGTCCTCAAAGAGTTCCAATAAATTAGTTAAACATGACCAGCCTTTCATGAACTCATGCTGCATCTGCCCAATGGGACAGTTTCTATCCAGATGTTGCACTATTTCTTCCTAACGATAGATTCAAACATTTTTCCCACTTCAGAAGTTAAGCCAACCGGCGTATAGTTACCCGCCTTTTGTCTACCTCCTTTTTTAAAGTGCCGTCACATTTGCTGTTTTTCAATGTGACGGAACGGCCCCAAAGTCCAGCGAATTTTGGAAAATTACCACGAGCGCATTTCCTATTTCCCCCGCCATTTCTTTTAGTATCCTGGGATGTGTTATATTACAGAGATGTAATGTATATATTACTCATTTGCCTTGCCGAGTTGTATTTAACTTGATGATAAACAGTCAAAGTCTTCCAGTTGATGACAAATTATTTATTGAGTAACAAAATAATATACTTGTGAGTTCTTTTACTTTAATACTTTGACTAGTAATAGAATTAACTAAGATTAGATTAAATTAACAATTAATATAATACACTACATTCTGAGCTGGTCATGTCTATCCTCGAGCTGCAATGCACACACACTAACACGAAGAGTGGGAAACTCCTTATATAGTTCCTGTTAATGTTGCCATCGAGTGATAATTTGACTGTACTGACTGCACATTAACTAATCATGTTTTAACATGTACAGAGATCACTTCAGGATGTATTCCATCAGGGCCAGGAAACTTGTCTACCTTTAGGCCCATTAGCTTGCCCAATACTACTTCCTTAATGATAATGATCATTTTTAGATCCTCATCTGCCATAGCCTTCTTGCCATCAATTATTGGCATGTTGTTTGTGTCTTCCACTATGAAAACTGACACCTACCCTTTCAATGCCTCGGCCATTTCCATATTTCCCATTATTAAGTCCCCCTTTTCATCCTCTAAAGGACCAATGTTTACCTTAGCCACTCGTTTCATTTTATATATTTGTAGAAACTTTTGTTTAAAAAAAACTTTGACCAGTTATATAAATACTGTGGCTATAAGAGTGGCCAGAGACTGGGAATGTTCTTCCGAGTTACTGCCCCCCACGACACTCCCAATAAAGCCTGTCCATTAGTGCCTACATTACTTTTTAATCAATCCTTTTCTCTTTACGTACCTATGGAAACCTTTACAGTCAGATGTTATGTTCCCCGCTAGCTTACTTTCATATTGTATTTTCCCCTTATTAATCAATGCCTTTGCTGAATTTTAAATTGTCAGGTCTATTGCTTTTTCTTGCTAATTTGTATGCTTCTTCTTTGAATCTAATACTGTCTCTAATTTCCCTTGTAAGCCATGTTTTGGCCACAGTTCCCTTTCTTTTCTTGCACCAAATAGAAATAAACAACTTTTCGAGTTCACCTATTTGTTCTTGAATGTCTGCCATTGCATGCTCACTGTCCTTCCTTTCAGGAATGTTTCCCAGTCCGTCATAGACAACCCATGCCTCATACCATCACAGTTACCTTTACTGAAGTTCAGAAACCTGGGACGGGATTCTCTCAGCCCAGGCTGGGCTGGAGAATTGGTGGGTCGACGCGAAGCCGCCCCGACGCCGGTCCACCGATTCTCCGGAGAGTGGAGAATCGGCGCCAGGGGCGAGGCGTTGGTCACATAGGCAATTCTCCGCCCGGGATGGGCCGAGCGGCCGTACAAAAAAATCCGAGTCCCGCCGGCGGCATCCACGTGTGGTCTTACCCGGCGGGTTCTCTGCGAGCATGTATCTGGGGGCGGCCTGGTGGGAGGGCAGGGGTGTCCGACCCCGGGGTGGGGGTGGGGGGTGTCTCCGCTGTGGCCTGGCCCGCGATCGGGGCCTACCAATCGGCGGGCCGGCCTCTCGGGCTGGGGGCCTCTTTTGTTCCGCGACGGCCCCTGTAGCCCTGCGCATGTGCATGCGCGCATTGGCACCGGTCCCACTGTGCATGCGCAGACCCGCGGCGCCCATGTGACGCCGGCATCGGCAGCTGGAGCGGCGTGTGTTGCTCCAGTGCCGTGCTGGCCCCCTGGATCCGGCACTGGATCGCTCCAGGTCTAGGACGGGTAGGATGCCGGTGGCGGCTAGAGTGCTGAGGGGGTTTATGGACCAGATGGGAGGGGTGGACCCATGGAGATTTGCAAGACCGGGGGCTATGGAATTTTCATTCTTCTCACATGTCCATAAGGCTTATTCCCGAATCGACTTTTTCATCTTGAGTAGGGCGTTGATAGCGAGAGTGGAGGATACTGAGTATTCGGCAATAGCCATTTCGGACCATGCCCCGCATTGGGTGGACTTGGAGATGGGGGGGGAGAGGGACCAGCGCCCGCTGTGGCGCTTGGAGGTGGGGCTGTTGGTGGACGAGGAGGTGAGCGAGCGGGTCCGAGGAAGTATAGAGAGGTACCTGGAGACCAACGACAACGGGGAGGTCCGAGTGGAGATGGTATGGGAGGCACTGAAGGCAGTGGTGAGGGGAGAGCTGATCTCCATTAGGGCCCACAAGGAGCGGAGGGAGCGGGGGGAGAGGGAGAGGCTGGTGGGGGAGATAGTGAGGGGAGACAGCAGGTATGCGGAGGAGCCCGAGGAAGGATTGTTGAGGAAGAGGCGTAGCCTCCAGGCCGAATTCGATCTGGTGACCACCAGGAAGACGGAGGTGCAGTGGAGGAAGGCCCAGGGGGCGATTTACAAGTATGGGGAGAAGGCAAGCCGGATGCTGGCGCATCAGCTTCGGAAGCGGGACGCAGCTAGGGAGATCGGGAGAGTTAAGGACAGGGGAGGGAGTGTGGTGCGGAGTGGAGCTGGCATCAATGGGGTCTTCAGTGACTTCTATGAGGAATTGTACCGATCCGAGCCCCCACGGGAGGGAGGGAGGGATGGGCCGCTTCCTGGACCAACTGAGGTTTCCAAAGGTGGAAGAGGGACTGGTGGCGGGATTGGGGGCCCCGATTGGGCTGGAGGGGCTGATCAAAGGGATAGGAAGCATGCAGGAGGGGAAGGCACCAGGGCCGGACGGTTTCCCGGTCGAATTCTATAAAAAATATATGGACCTGTTGGGCCCGCTGTTAGTTAGGACCTTCAATGAGGCAAGGGAGGGGGGGGGCTTTGCCCCCGACGATGCCCCGGGCACTGATCTCCTTGATACTGAAGCGGGACAAGGATCCCCTGCAGTGTGGGTCTTACAGACCAATTTCCTTGCTAAATGTAGATGCCAAGGTGCTGGCGAAGGTCTTAGCCATGAGGATTGAGGATTGTGTGCCGCAGATCATCCATGAAGACCAGACGGGGTTTGTGAAGGGGAGGCAGTTGAACGCGAATGTGCAGAGGCTTTTGAACATTATCATGATGCCGGCGAGGGTGGGGGAGGCGGAGATAGTGGTGGCGATGGACGCTGGGAAAGCCTTCGATAGGGTAGAGTGGAGGTACCTTTGGGAGGTGCTGAAAAGGTTCGGGTTGGGGGAGGGGTTTGTCAGGTGGGTTAGGCTGTTGTATGAGCTCCCGATGGCGAGTGTGGCCACAAACAGGAGGAGGTCAGAGCACTTTTGGTTGCACCGAGGGACGAGACAGGGGTGTCCCTTATCTCCCCTGCTCTTCGCACTGGCGATTGAACCCCTGGCTATGGCACTGAGGGAGTCAAGGAACTGGAGGGGGTTGGTGCGTGGTGGGGAGGAGCATAGGGTGTCACTTTATGCGGACGACGTGCTGCTGTATGTGGCGGACCCGGTGGGAGGAATGCCAGAGGTAATGAGGATTCTTATGGAATTCGGGGACTTTTCGGGGTACAAGCTCAACATGGGGAAGAGCGAGCTGTTCGTAGTTCATCCAGGGGACCAGAAGAGGGGGATTGGCGAGCTCCCACTAAAAATGGCGGAGAGGAGCTTCCGGTATCTGGGAATCCAGGTGGCCAGGCGATGGGGGGCCCTGCATAGGCTTAATTTTACAAGGCTGGTGGAGCAAATGGAGGAGGAGTTCAAGAGGTGGGACTTGTTGCCGCTGTCCTTGGCGGGTAGGGTGCAGTCAATTAAAATGACTGTGCTCCCAAGGTTTTTGTTCCTGTTCCAGTGCCTCCCCGTGTTTATCCCGAAGGCTTTTTTCAGGCAGGTTAACAGGCGTATAATGGGGTTTGTGTGGGCACGAGGGACTCCGAGGGTGAGAAGGGTGTTCCTGGAGCGGAGTAGAGATAGGGGGGGCACCCAACCTTTGTGGATACTACTGGGCCGCCAATGCAATGATGGTGCGCAAGTGGGTGATGGAGGGGGAGGGGGCTGCATGGAAGAGGCTGGAGATGGCGTCTTGTGTGGGTACGAGTCTGGGGGCGCTGTCTTCGGCGCCGCTGCCGCTCCCTCCAAGGAGGTATACCACGAGCCCGGTGGTGGTGGCTGCCCTCAAAATTTGGGGGCAGTGGAGGCGGCACGGGGGGGGGGGGGGGGGGGAAGTGGGGGCCTCAGTGGGGACCCCATTATGGGGGAACCACCAGTTCGCCCCAGAAAGAACAGGTGGAGGGTTTGCGGGGTGGCACAGGGCAGGGATACGAAAGTTGGGGTACCTGTTTGTGGACGGGAAGTTCGCGAGCCTGGGTGAGCTGGAGGAGAAGTACGGGCTCCCCCGCCCCCAGGGAACACCTTCAGGTACTTACAGGTAAGGGCGTTTGCCAGACAGCAGGTGGTGGAATTCCCGCGGCTACGGCCACACACAGTACAGGACAGGGTGATCTCAGGGGGGTGGGTGGGAGTGGGGAAGATCTCGGAAACTTACCAGTTGATGCAGGAGAAGGAGGAGGAGACCTCGGTGGTGAAGGTAAAGTGGGAGGAGGAGTTGGGAGAGGAAATTGAGGAAGGGACGTGGGCGATGCCCTGGGGAGAGTGAACTCTTCCTCATCGTGCGCGAGGCTCAGCCTCATACAGTTTAAGGTGCTGCACAGGGCACACATGACCGGGACAAGGATGAGTTGGTTTTTTGGGGATGAGGACAGGTGTGTTAGGTGCTCAGGGAGCCCAGCAAATCACACCCATATGTTCTGGGCTTGCCCAGCGCTGGAGGAATTTTGGAAGGGCGTAGCGAGGACCGTGTCGAGGGTGGTAGGTTCCAGGGTCAAGCCGGGCTGGGGGCTCGCAATATTTGGGGTGGCAGAGAAGCCGGGAGTGCAGGAGGCGAAAGAAGCCAGAATTCTGGCCTTTGCGTCCCTGGTAGCCCGGCAAAGGATTCTTCTTCAGTGGAAGGATGCGAGGCCCCCAAGCGTGGAATCCTGGATCAACGATATGGCGGGGTTTATTACGTTGGAGAGGGTGAAATTCGCCTTGAGAGGGTCGGTACAAGGGTTCTTTCGGCGGTGGCAACCGTTCTTAGACTTCCTGGCAGAGCGCTAGACATTGGTCAATGGCAGCAGCAACTCGGGGGGGGGGGGGGGGGGGGGGTTCACTTTTTTTTTTGTTGTTTTGTTATTTACACTGGAGGGTCTGAGGGGGGTGTATATACTTAAGTCGGGGTGTTAATGTTAATTTATTATTTTATGTACAGGGGGCGGGGAGGGGGGTATGGAGGGTTGTTTTTCTGGACTGTGTTTTGTACTTAACCCTGTTGGGTTTAGTTTTCATTTTGTTATTGATATTTTATGAAAACCTTTAATAAAAATAATTTTTTAAAAAAAATTTGACCCTGGCAGATTTCACATCATCCGTGCTAATATCTTTCCTCAATAATGTATCAATATGGGGCAGTACGGTGGCGCAGTGGTTAGCACTGGGACTACGGCACTGAGGACCTGGGTTCGAATCCCGGCCCTGGGTCACTGTCCGTGTGGAGTTTGCACATTCTCTCCATGTCTGCGTGGGTTTCACCCCCACAACCCAAAAGATGTGCTGGTTAGATGGATTGGCCATGCTAAATTGTCCCTTAATTGGAAAAAAAATAATAATTGGGTAGTATTTTTAAAAAAAATAATGTATCAATAGGGATTGCCAAGCAATGCTGGACTTGTCAGTGGCGCGCGCATTTTTATAGGAGAGATATTTGGGTAACGCCAATTCCATTATCTTAATATCAGTAATAGACAAGAATAGGAATGCATCATACGACTAATCAGAGGGCGATACATCAGGGACACTTTTGTTTCAGAAAAAGGAAGCTCTGTCTTACGAATTTTCTGCTTTTTGAAGAAGTTTGGAAGACAGTAAATACAGAAACCCAGTAAACAATGCCTTCCCAGTCTTTCAAAAAGCTTTGAAAAAGGCTGCTGCACAAGATTGAAAGCTTAGATATTAGTGACAATGCACTATGCTGAAATCCCGAGGTAGAATGTAGCTGTGGAGGGATTTGGATCTGATTGGAGACCAGTCACCAATGGTGTCACGCCAGGATTAGTGTTGTTATTTACTATTTTCTGTAATGAGCGAGATGTGGGTGTTGGGAACGTGTTCTGTACGTTAGCCGGTATGCGAGAAGTCAGGACTGTAGGTGATGCTCAAACTCTACAGCAGACCTAGATGCGATTAGGCCAATTACTGACAAACAGTGTTTATCTTAGACTCTCTCAGGGAAAACAACTAAAGCAAATAGAGAAAGAAATTTAGATGTACCAGCGTGCAGGTCACAAAGTTTCAAGACCATTGCTACGAAGCAATAGGGTGTTATTTGCAGGAAAATGCACTGTAATATAAAGTATACTGTTTTATCCTGTGCAATTGATTGGCCTCAGTTAGATTATGATGGCTAGTTTCTGTTTTCTCACGCGGATGATACTGATGCTTTGGAAAGAATAAAGAAGGCCACAAGGTTAATTCCCATTTAAAACACCTTAGTCACCAAGTAGCTCGTGACATTTTAGAAAAGCACCAGTCCCTTGGGTGATTTGACTGAGTAAAAGGACTGGATTACGTTTGTGCAGATTGATTCAAGTGAATAAGTTGGAGAGGACCAGGGGTCTCAGTCCAAAGTTATATACGAGTGGAAATAGGTTAGAGTTAGGTGTTTTTATTCCCCTGGAGTACAGTTCATGTGGTGATTGCTGATTTGTTGAGTTCCTGCAAAGGCTCAGCCAACTTCTCGACCTGTACCATATGAATCATGTATGGATGATCGTCTAACTAGCTTTTATCACCCAAGGGAGTCAGGAGACAAATTTTTGTTGTTGTTCTGCCTCTTGAGAAGGGGAAACAAATGTACTGTGATGCACTAAATATCACATTTGTGTAAGAAAGGCCAATAACTCTTGTCCCCTGTGCAAAATTGCACATTCACCGAACTAGGAATATGTTTATAACACAATGACACTGAACATTTGATGGGTAGAAAAGGTCACTCATAGAAACACAAGCACATCAGGCAATCCAAACAAAACTCAAAAGCAGTTCTGTACAATGGTCATATGAACTTGAAATGTTAACTCTGTTTCTCTCTCCACAGATGCTGCCAGACCTGCTGAGCATATCCAGCATTTTCTGTTCTTGTTTCAAAAACAGATTAGCTATTCTGAAACAATTGTAGCTTCTAAGGTCTAATTTCAATATTGTTTGAAACCTTTAAAGCACATGATATAGATCAATGAGCAACAAATAATTCATCATAATTTCCCTATTAAAATCGATTCCCACATGCAAGTATATGTTAAAGCACATAATTACATATTTCTTAGTTTTCTTTGTTTAATGGATATATAATGAATAGATTTTACCTCTACAGTTAGAAATATTTTGAGGTCCTCATTAAAAGACAGAGTAGGGTGGTCAGCAATTCTGTTTAAAAATTTATGTAGTGCCTTCCGCCGAGTTGCTACGAAATCTTCATTAAAGCGTTCCATCATACCTCTCATTACAAATTTCTCTGGCAACGGCTAAGCAAAAGAGAAAATTAATAACGGTTGCATTCACATAATTATAGTACTCATCCACAATGAATTATAGCCCTACCCCAGTTTAATTTTGACACTTAATTTCATAATAAAATGACTAAAACAGAGAAAGCAAATCTTAAGAGCATCCATATAAAAAACACACTCTAAATGCATTTAATTTATGGGAATGACTGCTATTTTTGGCCAAAATAGTTTAAGACTAAGAAAAGTTGCAGTTGTAAATTTTAAAAAATAATAATGGGTTTATTTAATCAGTTTCAAGCTTTGTATATTCTATTGTTTGAAAGCTGGTGAAAATCAACAATATACTCAGATGAACTATGATCATTTTGACCCATGAAAGCATACTCCGGTAAGCTCTATGACTGGGTTTTTATATTGGCGGGGTGGGGGGTGGGGGGGGTAAATGGGGAGAGTGCAAAAGGGAGAAAACAAGATGATTTGTTAATTTCTGTCTCACTACATCTGACAATGGCAAATATTTTATTACAGTAGTCATGCCCATGAAATAAGCAAAATATTCCAAGAGTATTCGAATGGTTATTTTGCTTGCTTGAAAACATGAAGACCGCAAAGTTATATTCATCTTAGTTGCGGAATAACATCTGTGATGTTTTGCTTTCATTGTGATTTCCTCTGTGGGTTTCAACCACAGGAGTAAAAATTGCATATGACACAAATAGTAAAACTACCAGAGCAAAAACAAAAAACTCATGCTCCACACAATCAGACCGACATGCACATTTCATAAACAAACCTGTCGGGCATTTCCATTGATGACAATTGGTGTACTAAGCTGGCAATAAATGATTGCTTTCCACTTCAGAATTCCTGCTTATATTCAAGTATCAAAGGGTTCAATATCATAAAAACAGGAACAGAGAAAATATGCAAAAACACACATCTTATATCAGAGTGCAGAGCAAGAATTTAATCGAAGGTTGATTTCTGTGCCAGACATCAAAACATAGAAAATAGGACCAGCACACCAGTTCTGGCTGTTAAAATGTACATGTTCAGTAACTAAATTGTACAAATAAATTTCTACAAGTAAACACCCTGAAGGATCCATGGATAATATAATAGGTTATTGAGCATTACAAATCAACGATTCAGTTGCTGATTTGTGCTGCATTAGCTGATTTCAAACATACAGTGCGACAACTGACCTCGGAGCCCCTGTGCTGCAGAAACAGCAAAACCAATACAATCAGAGCTCGCAGCCCTGCTCAGGCTTCTTATGCAGACCCCAGGATTAGGCTCAGCATGGTTAAACAGACACGACGGAGCTTTGTTTGAACTTAGGACACTGAATCTAGAAACAATAATAAAAATCTCAGAATTTTTCCCAAAAGGTTACAGAAATTTGTTAGATTTGGCAGGCTGATACTAATGATCTGTGGAACAAATCAAGCTGATCAGCCACGTGAACACTGTTGTGACTCAAGTGGCCAACTTCAAGTCATCCAGGGCACAAGGTCAGTTCAAGACTTGAGCCAATTCGAAAAAAAAAACTCTGCGACATGTCCAAGTATATGCTACTCTTATTGTATCTATTTTTCTCATTATCTTTATAGTACATCAATTGTATTATTTCATTGCTACTCTACATTGTGTTCTATGTCTATTTATTGATTTTCTAGTTTTTAAATTGTACCTATCTCCATTACTCTTTCTTGTTAATCTTTTGTTGTATCTACTTGTGTTTTCTTTTTTTGACCATGAGCATTTATTTCTACTCCATCTCTTTCTCTTTGTTACGATCTTCTTGGGACCGGGTGACTGGGACTAGCTGGAGCAGATAATCATGGAAAGAAGAGTAGCACAAGACATGTCAACATGAGCATGCATTCTGAAAGCTGGCATGAATTTGGACTAAATCATGTAAGTGTAAAGATAAATACAATTGTATCACTGTCCAAGATGAGGGAAGGTCAAGCCTGTTCATTCTGTGGGTGGCTGGGAAACATGTCAGGCAAACTGCAACATACAAAGGGAAGTTTACAAACAAGTTCGAGACATTTTTTGATAAATGTTTATGTAATGTGTGTGTAACAAATTGAACTTCTGTTTCCAAAGATAAACAGTGGGGTACATACTAAACTATTACGGTCGCCCTCTCCACAGAATTTGTATAATAAATCGAGTCTGCATTTTTGAGAGTGAATTAAATCAGATGTGGCACTATAATGATACCAGAGATGTGTTTGATCCTTCCTTCGGGAAAACTAACTGGTTAACGGTAATGTCCTATGAAGAGACCTTGGGAGAAATTGGGCCTGTATTTTCTGGCGTTTCAAAGAATGAGAGGTGATCTCATTGAAAGGAACAAACCGGATAGATGCAGCTAAGATGGTTCCCCTGATTGGGGAGCCTAGAAATGGGGACACAATTTAAAAATAAGGGGAAAGCCACTTTGGACTAAGATGAGGAAGTCTACTTTTTCATGTGTATTCTCTACCCCGTCGACAGAAAATATGACAATATAATCACTTCACATTGTGCTCACACAGTCAAGATTTTTAATACAAAACAAAAAAGATACTTGTGGAATTATTTTGAAAATACTTAAGTGGAAGCAAATCTACAACTTTTCCAAAATTATTAAACTTACAGGAACAATTAAGGTAGAATGTGCTTCTTCAAGTTTGTCCTTTAGCCACAAGAAATCTTGATAACGTCTACGAACTTCATACTCACATGAGTCAAACTGACTCCGAGTGGTCTATAAAAATAGTATTAAGAAAGATTATATACAGAAGAGTGCAGATTATTTTGAAATACACAAACAGCCTTCTTACATTACAAAAGACATCCATTTATTCTTGTTAATATTTGGATATGGCAGAACAAACTGTTCAAAGATTTATTTAGGCTGATTAACTGAAGACTACCATGTTACACAGGGAAGATGATGAACGTAAAGCTCATAAAATGATTACAAATAACGCTTAACCAATAATTAAATCTCTAGTCTGAATTAAAATAGAAAATTGGTTTGAAACTAGTTCAGCTGTGTGAAACAGGTGATTATATAAAAAATCCTGGAATAGTCTAATCCTGCTAACTCAAATAAAATTACATATCAAGTGGAAATTAATTTATCATTTTAAAGAAAGTAGCAAATAGACAATCATTCAATTTTTCCAAATGTTAATTTTTTTTTCCAAGACCAACTATCGTTCCTTTTGGGTGGCACTGTAGCACAGTGGTTAGCACTGTTGCTTCACAGCACCAGGGACATGGGTTTGATTCCCAGCTTGAGTTACTGTCTGTGTGGAGTCTGCACGTTCTCCTCGCGTCTGCGTGGGTTTCCTCCGGGTGCTCCGGTTTTCTCCTATAAGCCCCGAAAGATGTGCTTGTTTGATAACTTGGACATTCTGAATTCTCCCTCCATGTGCCCGAACAGTGCCGTAGTGTGGCGACCAGGGGATTTTCACAGCAATTTCACTGCAGTGTTAACCTACTTAGGACTCTAATAAAGATTATTATTTTTCCATTCTTGAAAATATTCTCTCTTCAAATCCAGTTGCATTTGAGGTACATGCCCTCAACCATCTTCTATTAATTAATCATTTTTCACGAGCCTAGACAGTAAGTATCTGCTTACTATACGACAGACTAGTTGCATCTAGTTGTGAATGTTGGTGAATATTGAGAGACTCAATAAACAGCCCGATCTTCAACGATGGCACACACCAGTATGTGAGTGCAAAATACAAAACTGAAGCATCTGCAGCGATCTTCAGTCAGAAGTGCTGATTAAATAATCTGTTTCAACCGTTTCCTGAAAGATGCTAGTGTTTGGCCTATTCAAATTAGCTGAGTGGGACAGCAGGATGGCGCAGTGGTTAGCACTGCTACCTCATGGCACCGAGGTCCCAGGTTCGATCCCGGCTCTGGGTCACTGTCCGTGTGGAGTTTGCACATTCTCCCCGTGTTTGCCTGGGTTTCGCCCCCACAATCCAAAGATGTGCATGCTAGGTGGATTGACCATGCTACAGTGCCCCTTAATTGGAAAAAATGAATTGGGTACTCTGAATTTTTTTTTAAAGTGAGCTGAGTGCACCGGATGTTACACTGTGACCTTGACAAATTCCCATTGCAGTGCTGAAGATTTGTGCTCTCTAATCAGGTCTGCCTTGAATAAAGCTGTTGTGATGCAGCTGAAATACTGGCATCTACCCAACAATTTGGAAAATGTTCAGGTATTCTCTAGCCACCAAATCCATAAGACCATAAGACATCGGAGCAGAATTAGGCCACTCGGCCCATCGAGTCTGCTCCGCCATTCAATCATGGCTGATATTTCCCCATCTCCATTCTCCTGCCTTCTCCCCATAACCCCTGATCCTCTTATTAATCAAGAACCTATCTATCTTTGTCTTAAAGACACTCAGTGATTTGGCCTCCACGGCCTTCTGCGGCAAAGTGTTCCACAAATTCACCACTCTTTGGCTGAAACAAGTCCTCCTCATCTCTATTTTAAAGGATCGTCCCTTTAGTCTGAGGTGCTGTCCTCTGGATCTAGTTTTTCCTCAAAGACCCCTCATCCTTCTAAACTCCCAACAAGTACAGACCCAGAGTCCTCAACCATTCCTCATACGACAAGTTCTTCATTCCAGGGATCATTCTTGTGAACCTCCTCTGGACCCTTTCCAAGGCCAGCACATCCTTCCTTAGATACGGGCCCCAAAACGGCTCACAATACTCCAAATGGGGCCTGACCAGAGCCTTATACAGCCTCAGAAGTACATCCCTGGTCTTGTATTCTAGCCCTCTTGACATGAATGCTAACATTTCTTTTGCCTTCTTAACTGACGACTGAACCAGCACATTAACCTTAAGAGAATCGTAAACAAGGAGTCACAAGTCCCTTTGTACTTCTGATTTCCTAATCATTTCCCCATTTAGAAAATAGTCTATGCCTAAATTCCTCCTTCCAAAGTGCATAACCTCACACTTTTCCACATTGTATTTCATTTGCCACTTCATTGCTCACTTTCCTAGCTTGTCCAAATCCTTCTGCAGCCCCCTTGCTTCCTCAATACTACAAATCACACGGCAAATACAATCCGCCCAATTATTAACCCATTCGCCTACTTGATGGAGGGGTCGTCAATTGGGTTATCAAATGGCACATTCTCACCAATAACCTGCTCACTGAATTCCAGCAGGTAGGGTGGGTAACTGCTCTGACAGCAAGATAGCATATGACCGAATGTGAAATCAAAGTGCCCAAGTAAAATTAAACTCAATGGGAATCAAGGGGGAAACTCTTCACTGGCTGGAATCATAACTAACACACGGACACACAGGGTAAAAGAGCGGAAGCAGGACACAAGGCAAGTCACCAGGGAGTGCAGTCAGAGGGTGGAGCACTGGAGTGAAACTTCAAAAGAGCAGGGTAGCGTACCTTCACTGAATCCAGAGGCAGAGTTCCGGAGATGGCATCAGGATTCAGAGAGCAACGTGGGACAAAGGAAGCAGCACTGGTCTCGGGAGAGCAGTGGCGCAGGCTGTAAGTTTCAATGAGGTGTCCCCTCATCCTTCTAAACTCCAACGAGTACAGACCCAGAGTCCTCAACCATTCCTCATACGACAAGTTCTTCATTCCAGGGATCATTCTTGTGAACCTCCTCTGGACTCTTTCCAAGGCCAGCATATCCTTCCTTAGGTACGTGGCCCAAGACTGCTCACAATACTCCAAATGGGGTCTGACCAGAGTCTTATACAGCCTCAGACGTACATCCCTGGTCTTGTATTCTAGCCCTCTCCCACCACCCGCAAGTGGCGCGGGCGCAAGTGGCGTAGTGCGGGCGGGAGGCATGGGCGGGGAAGCATGGCACAGGTGGGTGGGGCACACAGGGGGGCCAGAAGCAGCGTGGGGATAGGGTGCCATCAGTGGGCGAGGGGAGCAGCAGACGGGGGCGCGAGGGGACCAACGGCCAGGGGGCATGGGAGCAGCAACAGGAGGGGGGGGGGCCGAGGGGAGCAGTAGCCTGGGGAGGGGGGGTGGGGCACTCCCGGGGGGTGAGGGGAGCACAACCGGGGGGTGAGGGGAGGAGCAGCAGGGCGATAGCAGCAGTGCAAACAGAGGCGAGACGGCAAGATATGAGGGGGAGTGAAAATTAAATGATATCATGCTTTGAATGTAGCATCTCTGACAGGCAGATCAGCGGAAGATGATGGGTGTGTGTGTTAGTCCCCGTCCTACAGCAAGTCTGGTCTCCAGTAGTCTCGGATGTCCCTGCCACTCGGCCAAGACCTCGCTCCACTGGTGGTTGGTTTATAATGACCACCCCACGTTAAAAGAATCCACGCATGGGCATTTTCCACCCCAAACCCACCCCATCCCTCCAAATGTATTTTGGGACCTGGAACGTCAGGACTCTCATGGACAACCCCAACAGCAGCAGATCTGAACATCGAACATACCCCAAAGCCAAAAACAGAGAGGCGTTCATCAAAGACAGAGAGATAGTCAACGCCCGCTGGAGAGAGCATTTCAAGGATCTCCTCAACCAAGACACAGCCTTCGACACAAACGTCCTCGACACCATCCCACAATACGCTACCCGCCACTATCGGAGCTTAACCCCAGCTCGCCGTTGGTCAAAAATGCCAACCGGCAGCTTAAGAACCGCAAGGCCTCTGGCGCAAATGGAATCCTCAAAGAAGTACTAAAATGTGGCAGAGATGCATTCTTGACAAGAATCCACAATTTCATAACCCTTGCCTGGAAGGAAGAAAGCATGCCGGATGATCTCGGAGATGCCGTATTTGTGACCATCTTCAAGAAAGGAGATAGGTCTGACTGCGAATATTAGAGGGATTTCCCTACTCCCCGCGATGGGAAAGGTCATAGTGAGAATACTCATCACCCGCTTCCCCCTAGTGGCTGAAGAGCACCTCACTGAGTCTCAGAGTAACTTCTGCCCATCAAGAGGCTCAATGGACATCACCTTCAGCGCACAACAAATCCAGGAACAGCGCAGGGAGCAACATCAACCTCCGTACATGGTCTTCTTCGATCTCGCAAAGGTGTCCGTCAACCATGAGGGATTGTGGAACATCCTCCTCAAATTCGGCTTCTTGCAGAAATTCGTCACCTGCTCCACAATGACATGCAAGCCGTGATCCTCACCAACAGAACAACCACAGACCAAATATATTTGCAAACTGAGGTCAAACAGGGCTGTTCCACCCCACTTCTCCATCTTCTTTGCAGCAACACTACCTCGTCACCCTGACCCCCCGCTGGAGTGGAGCTAACCTGCTGGACAAGCAGGAAACTGTTCAAGCTCCGACGCCTCCAGGCCAGAACCAAGACCACCCCAACCTCTATCATCAAGCTGCAGTGTGTAGACGACGTCTGTGTGTGCGCACAGAGGCTAAACTACAAACCATTGTTGCACATTCACTGAGGCATACGAGAGAATGGGCCTCAGACTAAACATCCGGAAATCAAGGGTTCTCTACCAGCCTGCTCCTGCCACACAAAACTGCTCCCCAACTATCAAGATCCATGGTGAGCCCTTGGACAAAGAGGATCATTTCCCATACTTCGGGGGCCTACTCTTGGTGCAAGGAGACATTGACGCAGAAATCCACTATAACGCACCACCGCAGTCTTCGGACACCTGAGGAACAGAGTATTCGAAGACCAAGACCTCAAACCCAGCACCAAGCTCATGGTCTACAGAGCAGCTGTGGTCCCCGCCCTCCTGCATGGATCAGAAACTTGGACAATGTACAGCAGGCACCTCAAATCCTTGGAGAGATATCACCAATGCTGCCTCCACAAAATTCTGCAAACAATAATAATCTTTATCAGTGTCACAAGTTGGCTTACATTAACATTGCAATGAAGTTACTGTGAAAATCCTCCAGTCGCCACACAATGGCACCTGTTCGGGTACACCGAGGGAGAATTCAGAATGTCCAATTCACCAAACAAGCACGTCTTTTGGGACTTATGGAAGAAAACCGGAGCACCCGAAGGAAACCCACGCAGACACGGAGAGAACGTGCAGATTCCGCACAGACAGTGATCCAAGCCAGGAATCGAACCCGGGACCATGGCGCAGTGAAGCCACAGTGCTACAGGATAGGCGTACCAATGTGAGCGTCCTCTCCCAGTGACGAGGCACTGGTCATGCTCAATGCCAGCATTCCCGACACAAGACAACCAAAACAAGTGCTCTACTTCAAGCTCTGTAATGGCAAGCAACACGAGGATGGCAGAGGAAATGCTACAAGGGCACTCTGAAAGCCTCCCTCAATAAATGCAACATTCCCACTGATACATGGGAATCACTTGCCTTGGAACACACAAGCTGGAGGAAAAGCATCCGCAAAGGCGGCAATGACCTTGGGCGTTGCAGGGTGGAGCACGCAAAGTTCAAGTGTAAACAGCGGAAGGAGAGCACAGAATCCAGAGCGTCCCACCCACCCACCCCATCAGGCACCTCTTGGCAAACCTGTGGCAGAGTCTGTGGATCCATGATTGGACTTTCAGTTCTCGCAGAAGCCACCTTCCCGGAGTAGAAGCAAGTCATTCTCAATGCTGAGGGACTATCTAAAGGAAGAGACCTAACATAAAGAAAGATTTGGGGGGGTTTTGATTGCCAATCATCTCCAGGATACCACAGCAGAAGATCCTCAGGGCAGTGTCAAATGCTTAGCAATCTTCAGCTGTTTCATCAATGACCTTCCCACTATCATAAAGTCAGAAATAGGGATATCCACTTATTCTTGTACAAGGTTCATTTCATTCAAATCTCCTTGGATAATGAAGCAGTTGATGCTCACATACAGCACGATCTGGACAACATTGTGTTGGACTGAATAGTGCCAAGTAACAGTAGCACTACAAAATGGACAAGCGGTGACCATCTCCAGCAAGAGATATTTAGTCACCACCCCATGACATTCAACAGCATTACCATTATCAAATTCCCCATCATCATCCTGGAATCACCACTGCTGGATTCACTAATTATAGAGGGGGGTCCTTTAAAATACTGGCTAAAATGATTCTTGAAAATTACTGAATTTGTAGAAATATGAGTAAGTTATAATTGTTTGAATACTGTTGTCCATGGCTGTCTCAAATGTTACGAATAATATCCTACAAGTTCTGATATGGAAGATACCTTGGACAAGATAGAAATAGTATGGGCCGCACGGTAGCATAGTGGTTAGCACAATTGCTGCACAGCTCCAGGGTCCCAGGTTCGATTCCCGACTGGGTCACTGGCTGTGCAGAGTCTGCACGGGTTTCCTCCGGGTGCTCCGGTTTCCTCCCACAGTCCAAAGGTGTGCAGGTTAGGTGGATTGGTAATGCTAAATTGCCCTCAAGTGTCCAAAAAGGTTAAGTGGGGGTTACTGGGTTACGGGGATAGGATAGATATGGGGGCTTGAGTAGGGTGCTCTTTGTAAGGGCCGGTCAGACTCGATGGGCCAAATGGCCTTCTTCTGCACTGTAAATTCTATGATCTATAATACCGTAGCTGAGACCAGACGTGACGTGGTGAGTTTGAACGTGGGCAAAAGTCATGGGACAGCTAATTAATTTGGAGTCATTGCTTGATGTCTAATTAACCAATCACCTGTTAAGTGACTGATACTTTCCTGAACGAATCAAGCTGAGAATTAGAACCAATGAAACTAAGTAAGGGGTTAAACCCAGATAAGGATTCCCTTAAGGATTAATCCATCTAACTGATTAACAGAGAAAATTATAGCCGTCGGAGAATAAATTTTGTAAATCTGAAGTCCCTTTTATCTTGAAATTTTGTTTTTACTTGTTCAAGGACATTTCCAGAGACACGGAAAAAGCATTTTCCAGTTAATTTTGTGTAAATGTACCAAAATGTGTTTTTAAGAAATAAACTTTGAATTCATTCAACCGGACAGACTTATCAATGAGCGAGAGATAAGACGAATCTTACTACCACTAACCAGAGGTGTCCCTGGACCACCCACATAAATGCTGTGACTACAACATTAGATAAGAAGCTAGGAATTCTGAGGCATGACAAGAACATAAGAACTAGGAACAGGTTAGGCCATCTGGCCCCTCGAGCCTGCTCCGCCATTCAATGAGATCATGGCTGATCTTTGTGGACTCAGCTCCACTCTCCGTCCCGTACACCATATCCCCGAATCCCTCTATTCTTTAGAAAGGGATCTACCTTTTCTTAAAAATGTTTAAAGAAGGAGCCTCAACTGCTTCACTGGGCAAGGAATTCCAGAGATTCACAACCCTTTGGGTGAAGAAGTTCCTCCTAAACTCGGTCCTAAATCTATTTCGCCTTATTTTGAGGCTATGCCCCCTAGTTCTGCTTTCCCCGACCAGTAGAAACAACCTGCCCGCATTTATCCTATCTATTCCCTTCATAATTTTATATGTTTCAATAAGATCCCCCCGCATCCTTCTAAACTCCAATGGGTACAGTCCCAGTCTACTCAACCTCTCGTCATAATCTAATCCCCTCAACTCTGGGATCAACCTAGTGAATCTCCTCTGCACTCCCTCCAGTGCCAATATGTCCTTTCTCAGGTAAGGAGACCAAAACTGAACACAATACTCCAGATGTGGCCTCACCAACACCTTATACAATTGCAGCATAACCTCCCTAGTCTTGAACTCCATCCCTCAGGCAATGAAAGACAAAACTCGATTAGCCTTCTTACTCAACTGTTGCACCTGCACACCAACTTTTTGTGACTCGTGCACCAGCACACCCAGGTCCCTCTACACAGCAGCATGTTTTAACTCACCTTCTGACTCTCCAAGCCTGTCCACCATTCACAAGGAGGGTGATTGAATATTTTTCAATTACCTGGATGAGCACAGCTTCAACAAAATCAAAGACGTTTGATGCCATCCAAGATAAAATCATTTGTTCAATTACCACCAGATGTAACCACTTAATAGACCGCTCCCCTCCACTGTTGCCATCATCTATAAGATGCAGCAACTCACCAAGGCTTATAGAACATAGAACTGTACAGCACAGTACAGGCTCTTCGGCCCACGATGTTGTGCCAAACTAGTCTGAAACTAAGACCAAATCAACCTACTCCCAATCATTCTAGTGCACTCCATATGCCTATGCAATAACCGCTTGAAAGTTCCTAAAGTGTCCGACTCCACTACCATAGCTGGGAGTGCGTTCCACGCCCCAACCACTCTCTGAGTAAAGAATCTACCTCTGACATCCCTCCTATATCTTCCACCATGAACCTTATAGTGATGCCCCCGTGTAACAGCTACATCCACCCAAGGAAAAAGACGCTGAACGTCCACTCTATCTATCCTTCTCATCATCTTGTACACCTCATTTAAGTCACCTCTCATCCTCCTTCACTCCAATGAGAAAAGCCCGAGCTCCCTCAACCTTTCCTCATAAGACTTACCCTCCAATCCAGGCAGCATCCTGGTAAATCTCCTTTGCACCCTTTCCAATGCTTCCACATCCTTCCAATAATGAGGTGACCAGAACTGCACACAATACTCCAAATGTGGTCTAACCAAGGTCTTGTACAGTTGCAGCATAACCTCACGGCTCTTAAACTCAATCCCCCTGTTAATAAATGCTAACGCACTACAGGCTTTCTTCACGGCTCTATCCACTTGGGTGGCAACTTTCAGAAATCTATGGACATGAACTCCGAGATCTCTCTGCTCCTCCCCATTCTTCAGAACCCTGCCGTTAACCCTGTAATCCGCATTCAAATTTGTCCTACCAAAATGAATCACCTCACACTTATCAGGGTGAAACTCCATCTGCCACTTTTCAGCCCAGCTCTGCATCCTATCAATATCTCTTTGCAACCTACAACAGCCCTCCATATTATTCACTACTCCACCAATCTTGGTGTTATCAGCAAATTTACTAACCCAACCTTCAACTTCATCATCCAAGTCATTGATAAAAATCACAAATAGCAGAGGACCCAGCACTGATCCCTGTGGTACACCGCTGGTGACTGGGCTCCAGGATGTAAATTTACCATCCACCACCACCCTCTGTCTTCTATGTGATAGCCAGTTACTGATCCAATCGGCCAAATTTCCCTCTATGCCATGCCTCCTTACTTTCTGCATGAGCCGACCATGGGGCACTTATCAAACGCCTTACTAAAATCCATGTATACGACATCAACTGCTCTACCTTCATCTTTGTACTTAGTTACCTCCTCAAAGAATACAATCAAACTTGTGAGGCAAGACTTACCTCTCACAAATCTGTGCTGACTATCCTGGATTAAGCTCTATCTTTCCAAATGATCATAAATCCTATCCCTCAGGACCCTTTCCAATAATTTACATATGACTGAAGTGAGGCTAACCGGCCTATAATTCCCAGGGTTATACCTATTCCCTTTCTTGAACAAGGGGACAACATTCGCCTCTCTCCAGTCTTCTGCACTATTCCTGTAGACAGTGAGGACATAAAGATCAAAGCCAAAGACTCTGCAATCTCATCCCTCGCCTCCCAAAGAATCCTGGGATATACCCCATCAGGCCCAGGGGACTTATCTATCCTCAGGCTTCTCAAAATTTCTAACACATCTTCCTTCCGAATATCTACCTCCTCCAGCCTACCAACCTGTATCGCACTATCCTCCTCAACAACATAGCCACACTCCTTTGTGAACACTGAAGAAAAGTATTAATTTAGGGCCTCTCCTATATCTTCAGACTCCATGCACACGTTCCCACTACTGTTCTTGGCCGGCCCTAACTTCACCTTGGTCATTCTTTTATTCCTCACATAAGTGTAAAAAGCCTTGATCTTACCCGCCAAGGACTTCTCATGCCCCCTCCTAGCTCTCCTAAGCCCTTTTTTGAGCTCCTTCCTAGCTATCTTGTATCCCTCAAGTGCCCTAACTGAACCATGTTTTCTCATCTTTACATAAGCCCCCTTCTTCCTCTTGACAAGACATTCAACCTCTTCTGCAAACCATGGTGCCCTCACTCGACCATTTCCTCCCTGTCTGACAGGGACATACATATCAAGGACTTGCAGTATTTGCTCCTTGAACAAGCTCCACATCTCAATTGTGCCTATCCCTGACAGTTCCTGTTTCCATCTTAGGCGCCCCAATTCTTGCCTTATCGCATCGTAATTACCCTTCACCCAGTCATAAATCTTGCCCTGCCATATGTTCCTATTCCTCGCCATGGCTATAATGAAAGTCATCGAATTGTGGTCCCTATCTCCAAAGTGCTGTCTCACAACCAAATCTAACACTTGGCACGGTTCATTACTATCATTACTATCAGTCTATCCACATATTGTGTGAGGAAACCCTCCTGCACACACCGGATAAAAACAGCCCCATCCAAACTATTCGAATTATAGTGGTTCCAATCAATATTTGGAAAGTTAAAGTCACCCATGACAACTACCCTGTGACTACCACACCTATCCAAAATCTGCATTGCAATCTTTACCTCCACATCTCTGTTACTGTTTGGCGGCCTATAGAAAACTCCGAACAAAGTGACTGCTCCTTTCCTATTTCTAACTTTAGCCCACACTACCTCAGTAGACAGATCCTCCTCAAACTGCCTTTCTGCAGCCATTATACTATCCTTGATTAACAATGCTACTCCCCCACCTCTTTTACCACCTTCCCTAATCTTACAGAAACATCTAAACCCCGGAACCTCCAACAACCATTCCTGCCCCTGTTCTATCCACGTCTCCGTAATGGCCACAACATAGTAGTCCCAGGTACCAATCCATATTTCAAGCTCACCAACCTTATTCCTGATGCTCCTCGCATTGAAGTAGACACACTTCAAACCACCTTCATGCCTTCAGGTCCACTCTTATGACCTTGGTACCTTCCTCAGTACTGCACTACCCTCAACTTCCTGAACTCCAGCAACGCTACCTCCTGGACTACAAATCAGTTTCCCACCCCCCTGCCAAATTAGTTTAAACCACACCACCCCCTTCCTCCCGAAGAGCTGTAGCAAATTTCCCTCCCAGGATATTAGTGCCCCTCTAGTTCAGGTGTAACCCGTCCTGTTTGTACAGGTCCCATCTTCCCCAGAATGTGCTCCAATTATCCAAGTAACTGAAACCCTCCCTCTTACACCATCCCTGTAGCCACGTGTTTCACTGCACTCTCTCCCTGTTCCTCACCTCGCTAGCACATGGCACTGGCAGCAAACCAGAGATGACAACACAGTCTGTCCTGGCTCTCAGCTTCCACCCGAGCTCCCTAAATTCCTGTTTTACATCCCCGTCCCTTTTCCTACCTATGTCGTTGGTACCGATGTGTACCACGACTTGTGGCTACTCCCCCTCCCACTTAAGGATCCTGAAAACGCGATCAGAGACGTCACGGACCTTGGCACCCGGGAGGCAACACACCAACTGTGAGCCTCTATCGTTGCCACAGAACCGCTTATCTGTACCTCTAACTATAGAGTCTCCAATAACGAATGCTCTCCTGCTCTCCCCCCTTCCCTTCTGAGCCACAGGGACAGATTCAGTGCCAGAGACCTGGTCACCGTGGTTTACATCTGGTAGGTCCCCCGCACCAACAGTATCCAAAACGGTATACCTGTTATTTAGGGGAACAACCGCAGGAGATCCCTGCACTGACTGCTTCTTCCCCCTCTTTTTAAACGTCACCCAGCTATCTTCATTCTTAGGAGTAACTACATCCCTGTAGCTTCTATCTATAACCGACTCTGCCTCCCGAATGATCCTGGGTTCATCCAGCTCCAGCTCCCTGACACGGTCTTTGAGGAGCTGGAGATGGGTGCACTTCCCGCAGGTGAACTCAGCAGGGCCACTGACGGTGTCCCTCACCTCGAACATGCTGCAGGAGGAACATTGCACTGCCCTCTCTTCCATTTATCCACTTGACAATTACAGAGAGAAAAAAAAAGCTTACCTGATTTTCACACTCCCCGCAGGTTAGAGGTGGTGGAAGGGTGGAGAGAGGAAAAGGAAATAAAAGCTTACCTCACCAACTCACCAGTCTTTTCTTTTGGTAAGAAGTCTTACAACACCAGGTTAAAGTCCAACAGGTTTGTTTCGATGTCACTAGCTTTCGGAGCGCTGCTCCTTCCTCAGGTGAATGAAGAGGTATGTTCCAGAACCAGTTTTTGGTTAGAGGAAGAGTATGGATGGGAGACACTACCTGTGTAGTGTCTCGGGTTTAGCCACTGCCTGAAATATATTAGTTCTAGAAACTCACCCGACAGCAGCTTTCCACAATTCACTCCCCGCGACAGCCAATCAGCGTCGCTGCTCTGCCATCCTCTGCAGGAAACTTGCCTCAACTTGTCCCCGCAGCCTATCCTCACTGAGAGCTCCTTCTAGTCGCAGTGACTGCACCGGAGGCAAATCACTCCCCGCAACAGCCACTCTGCTGCCCTCTGTTGCTTCTTTGCCAACACCTTCTAAATCCACAACTTCCACCATCCAGAAGGAGGAGGGCAACAAGCACATGGGAACACTGCCATTTCAGAGTTTTCCTTCAAGTCACACACCTTGGGCGGGATTCTCCGGTTGGCGACAGCGTAATTGCGTTCGGCTGGAGAATACGTTTCTGATTAAATCGGGGACGGGGTGCTTTCGCGATGCTCCGCCCCCTCCAAAGTGGCGTACTCTGTGAGTATGCCGCGCACCGTACCGACGGCCTCAGAACGTTGTCCGAAGCCCACTCCCCAACCGGCCGAGTTCCCGACGGCATCGGTCGTGTGCATCTTCCATCGGGAACTCAGCGTGGCGGCTGCGGACTCGGTCCAGTGCCGCCAGTCAGGGGAGGGCCAATCCGCGGGCAGGTGGGACTTCGTCAGGGGCTGGGGGCACTGTTGGGGGGTGGTCCGGGGCGCTGGCCAAAAGGGGGCATTATTTTGCAGGCCGGGTCCACGCGCGGCCAGTGCCATGTTGCACAATGTGGCTGCTGCAGGCCGCCCCCGCAGTTCTCCGGGCTGTATCGGCAGCTAGAGCCGGGTGCTCACGCTGCCTGCCTACTGGCCCCCAGCCAAACCGAGGATCGGTGGCCGTTTTGCGCCGAATTTCCGGTCGTAAAACGCCCCCGTTCCCACGCCAGCGTGAGGACATAGCCTCAGAATCGGAGAATCCAGCCCCTTGACTTGGAAACAGATCCTTTTTTGGAGCTGGGTCAAAATCCTGGAACTCCCAGCTTAATAGCATATACCCTGCAATGGTTCAAGGCAGTGCCCCATTACAAGTTTCACAAAGATAATTGGGGATGAGCAATAGTTAATTAATTTGGGCGTTACTGGCTAGAAAAAGCAAAACCAGCATTACAGTCAAGCCTGGTGCTGCTCTCATCAGATATTAACACATCAGCTTTCAAGTAACAGGGAAAAGGGAACCTCGGTTGGTGGTTCCATCTCTGGGCCAGAGGCCTTAGAAGCCAATGAAAATAATCGAACTGCATTTCCAGTGATTTATGGAGAAATGTCAAGATTCTAATTTCTTCATAAAACTGGACACTTTTTTTGAAAAATATATTTTAAAAGTGTTCTGCTTTGCATATACACTAATCACAGAACAGTATCTTATTTGACACAAATCCTATTTGAGTCAAAGTGAGGTATCGCTAAATTAATCATTCAAATTGTTCCCCAATAATAGTATATGAACATTTAAACTGGTAAACTGAAGATAATATGAATACTCTGTAACTAGAGAAAAAAACAATCTTACCACTAGGAAACAACATGCTATACTAATTGATATGTTCATGAAGCAGGTTAGTTTCCTTGGGAACTGTCAATAAAGCAGAAATCAGATGAAAGGGAACTATTTCACTGCTCAATTTTCATAAAGACTTTTAATTGGATAAAGCCTTAATCAGAGTTGTCTTTATTCTGTGCCCCTTAAGATTTAAAGTTGATAATCACGTCCTTTATTTACAAGTAAAAACTGCATATTGAGGAAATACAAACTTACATTTCTCACTTCACCTTACCTAACTTTCCACCCATTATTAAATAAACACAGTTAGGAGAAGGAAGGTATCTGAGACACCTAACTTCCAAGTCAATGGGACTTATAATTACAATAGTCAGGGAAATAATAAAACTGCTTCATGTTGCAACCTAAAGTTTATTAACAGAAAGTATTTAATTATATTCCAAAGGCAGACATAAATTTGCAATTCAACTGTTTATGTTAAGCAGCGTTGATTTTAAGAATAAAAATAGGTTTAGACTACAAGACTTTTTTGCTATGATCTTGAATTACAATCTTAAATGTTGTATTACCAAAAGTTAGTTGATTTATTTCATTTTAAATCAATCCCATGAAAGTGTAAGTATGCTAGATTTATGATTCGTGTTGACTTGAGTGGTGTAGTCAGAAAATCAGAGTTGGGTAAAATACCAATCAAGTCCTGGATCTATTAAAAATATTTTTGAATGTTACTTGAAATTTTAACAGCTTTAGGTAAATATTTAGCTATTTGTAAATTTTAAACATCTAACTTCTAGTAAAATCTGTTTTGTATGAAAGTGGCCCAGTGTACCAGTGAATAACACTCAAATATAGGAGCTTGAGGCATTACCTGGGCGTAATAAAAAGCGTATGTAATTTACAGCTACATGAAACAATGCTAAAAGCCTAACCATCAATACTTTCCGATGATCATCCTTTTCAAAATGTACCCAGCAAAACAAAAATGTTAAAGGACTGAGAAATAATAGAATTCAGATTTGGCAACATTTTCCTGTCAGAAATCAAAAGAATGTTAGGTAATAATGAAATACCTACATGAGCTATCTTTGATTCTATACTCAGTCTGCATTATAGGGCCAGAGCATCACACTATGTTTTGCTAGGTTTCTCTATCATTCGCAATAATGCACCATTGTTAAGCGACAAAATGTTCCTAAAATTATGTTAGTCAGTTTTCTAAATTAAGTATTGGAACTACGTTAATCAGTGACTATTTTCTCTTACCTTCGTAGTGATCCTGTAAGTGACAAAAGTTTCAATTGCTGTGACATGATTTTCTGGGTCATCTACTGCGACAAAAATATCTTTGCCATCAGACTCATCTTCCAAAGTGTGCTGATTGATCATAGAAGATGGCGAGGTTTGCATGGAGATGCTGAATGAACTTGCATCGGTGAAACTGGCATCCTGTTGGAAGACATAAAAACAAGATCTAAATAGAGATCCTGTCAGCATAAGTAGCAGTTGCACAAAGCCATACATAGAACTTATATAATCTGACCTTGTAAGATCCTGTTCTTGTACACTTAGTGAACCGATGTTCTAATTTGTATTGTGTGATTCTTCAGACAAAGGTACAACCCAGGAGTTGTGTTGTGAAGTTTTGAATGTAATTTTACAAACTGAAATTGGCAAGTACAAAATGTGATCAAACTTTAAATGTGACAACTAACACAAAAGTAAAATAAAGGGGATGCTGGAAATAAAAGCAGAAAATGCTGGAAATACTCAGCAGGTTAAGCAGCAAATGTGAGTTAACCTTTCAGATCTGTGGCCTTACATCAGAACTCTATTTTTCCCTTCACTGATGCTGCTTGACCTGAGTATTAGTTCAAATATGACAAGTTTCTTTAAAAGAAAATTGAAGATCAATTGCATTAAAACATTGTCACAATCCCATTTGGTGTTATAACTGTATGGGAAGATTCCAGAATGGAACCCTGGCTCAAAAGACCATCGGCGGGATTCTCCGTTTCTGAGACAAAGTGTTGACACCAGGGCAGGATTCATGGACTTCCACGACAGCAAAACTGGCGCCGCACCGGAACCGATTCAGCAACCGTGGAGGGGCTAGCACCGGTGCTACATGGAACACAATCTATTCCAATGAGAAATGGTGTGGGTTCGCCGGGTCCGTGACTGATACTCAGTAGGCTGACAAGTTGCAGCCGCATATACACGTTACACTCCTCACACACACTCATCCTGGCCAACAAGGAGGCACTGGTTGCGCTGGAGTGCGCCCATTCTGCTGGTCAGTCGGCTGGGACCAGAGGGCACCTAGGGAGGTGCACTGGGGCCACCCATATGACCTATGGCCCTAAGTTCACAGTGGGCAGTTAGCAGCATGTGCAGCTGCATGGCTGCCTTGTAGGCCACAGCAATTGTGCTCCGTGCCCCATCTCCTGGCCATCCTCCGCTACTCCTCTCACTATCAGAAGCACCCCGGCCTGCGGCACGACGATCAGCAAATTATGGCGATGTTGGACACTTTTCATACCCCACTCTATCCCTCAGCAGCCACGGCGCCTGTTCACGATTTTTAAAAGCGCAAGTGCACCTTGCCATCGGGAATTTGCCCCAGTGGAGGCAGAGCATCATGGAGGTACCGGAGAATACCAGGTCAGGCCCGCTAATATGCCAAAAGTGTTTACTGGATGTGCATTCTGGAATGCATCGACGCCGCTGTCGAGGCACCGGAGAATTGCGATTCAGTGTGAAACTGCCGCTTGCCATGATTTTGGACTCAAACCCGATTCTCTGCCCAATCACGTTTCCCAGTTCCAGCGCAGCCGATGGTGAAACCCGCCCCATATATTTAACTTTTTAAAAAAACATGGAGGAACAGTCTCATGACCGCTAATCCATTTTAACAAGAAAAAAAATTGAACATAAAATGTTGGATTATGCTACAATACTAACTCTCTCCCCCCACCCACCCCCCAAGTTTAACAAATGCACACAGATTTTAAGGTGAGCATGGCTTATAAGATATATCATAAGCTACAATGGTCTCAGTAACACAACATCCATTTGAATACATAAGGTGGTTGTGGTCAAATACACTCTCCACTCTGAACTCCAAGTGAATATCTGTGAATTTCTCCTCAGAATACCCCCAGATGATTGTCACGAGAGCCTCTGAACTCCACTTGCAAAAAACACACGCTTTAAAATCTTCTTTCAGAACAAAGCTTTCCATCAGTCCAGGTGACTTTTTTTTAAACAAAGCTTCCACTCCACTTTTAGTAACAAATCCAGTATCCACGATTTTCAACTCCTCTTTAAGATTTATTTGTTTTAACTGTTGTACAGACTGTTCATGAATATGTTAATTCTCAATTCCTAGACTCTATTAAAATGTGATGAATTGCAGCAAGTTAGAAAAGAAAATCAATGTGAAATAGAGGGATAACAGGGGAATTCAATAGGAAATGGGTGATTTAGTTTAGAAGGAGAAAATGATAAAAGATTGTTTTTTTAATCTGATATTTTAAAATTTAACCAAAAAATTCAAAACCTCAAGGAACAGTTTCCAAACTAGTTAACTAGTTAATGTTCAGTTCCAGAGGTTGATTGGCAGTAATGGTACAATTAAAAGGGTATTTACATTACTGATCACTAGCTAAAATGTTTGCGCTGAGCTTTTACACAAATACAACAACCTCACAGCATTCAAAGCATGCGAATGGTGAGGCAGATTGCAAAATTACACTTTGGTAAAACTAACATTGCAGTGGCAGAACCATTCACACGAACATTAAGGGCAGCACCATTCGCCTCACCATTACTTCAACAGCAATTAATTAAGGAATGCTGGCATGGATTTGTTCAAAGAAGAACTAACCTGACTCAGCTTTGTGATGAAATGAGAGAGGGTTGACGAGGGTAACGTTGTGTATATAGATTGATATGTGATTTCATTGCATATGAACTCCCAAAAGGCATTTCAAGAAGTGCCACATCATACACTTTCAGCAAAGTTAGCATCCATGGACTTAAAGGGGCAGTTACAGCATGGTTACAAGGTTGGTTGAGTGACAAAATGCAACATAAACTGTTTTTCTGAGGAAGGTATATTATGGTGTTCCCCCAAGGTCATTACCAGGACTTCTGCTCCTCTTGATGTACATTAATGTTTAGACTTCGGGTATACAGGGCACAATTTCAAAATTTGCAGATGACACAAGAGGCATTGTGAACTGTGAGAAGGATAGCGTTAAACCTCAAGACTTGGACAGGCTGGTAGAATGACCAGATACATGGCAGATGAAATTTAATGCAAAAAAATGTGAAGTGGTACATTTTAATAGGAAGAACAAAGAAAACAATATAAACTATGGGCACAATTCTAAAGGGAATGAGGGAACAAAAACATCTTGGAGTATGTGTGCACAAATCATTGAAGGCAGCAGGTAGGTTGAGAAAGTGGTTAAGAAGGCAACAGCAGTTGTTTGTACCTTTCTCATTTACCCTACTCTGACTGAGTAGATAAAAGCAATGAGATGGAGGAACTCAATTTGATACTGGTTTTAGCTTGTAGCTTTGCATTAATTACACTGCAACATGACAAGGTCACAACAGTGAAGATCTGTTTCCCTAATGAACTCAAAAAGAACTTTAAAAAAAATGTTTTAGCAAATTTTTCATCGTCTTGGCTCACTCTGTCGAGTTCTTTAAGTTTCTTTGCTTCTTCCTATTAATTTCAGACCAGCAATATTTCCCAAGTTTGTGATAGTTTGTAATCATTGTGCAACATTTATTGCAACATAACAATCTATAGTTATAAGAATAAACGCCTTAGAGCCAAGGCAGTGTAGAAATTTTTTGTAAAGGGAGTTTAACTGTATTTGCCAGACCAGGACAAGCCATTTCCTAGACTTGATTATCATCCCTGTATTGTGTGGTAACTGTAAGTTGGTTTTAACTTATATATTTATTTAAGTTGGATGTTGTTTGGGTAAACAGGGCAGTCTTAAGGCGTTCAGGGATTACTGATATAGTTCAGGACAAGGGGCACATTCTACATAAACTGTGTGTCTAGTAATACATGTACTTAAACGTCTTATAGTAGTCAGGTTTGTGTGTATTTGTCTACCCTGTAATTTAATAGTCTTTAATAATTGTTACACGACGATTGGACTGCTTATTCTCACTGGAGTTTCACTTGCCTCCTGACACCATTCCAATAAACAAAACTATACAACCCCACAAATCGGTGTTCCAAGTTGGAACTTGCAGATAACATCAGGGTGGTGCGTGACAAGCTCAAAGAAAATCATGTTTTTCCTTATACTCAGCAAATAGGTCGTCCCCTATTTTCAGCCATGACATGTACCAGCATTAGTATCGTCATCAACAGTGCTGTGAAGCGATACTTACTCAGCAATAACCTGCTCATGGAACTCAGTTTGGGATCCGCCAGGATTACTCAGCTCCTAACCTCATTACAGTCTTGGTTCAAATATGGACAAAAGAGCTGAATACCAGAGGTGAGATAAGAGTGACTGCCCTGGGCATTAAGGAGCCCAAGCTAAACTGGAATCAGTGGGAAAACTCTCCGCTAGTTTGAGTCATACCTGGCACAAAGGAAGATGGTTGTGGTGGTTAATCATCTCAGCTCCAGGACATCTCTGCAGAAGTTCTTCAGGGTAGTGTCCTAGGCCCAAGCACCTTCGGCTCTTCATCAATGACCTCCCTTCCATCACAAGTGGGGATGTTTGCAGATGATTGCACAATGTTCAGCACCATTCACAACTCCTTAGATAATGAAACAGTCCATGTCCAAATATAGCAAGACTTGGACAATATCCAGGCTTGGGCTGACAAGTGGCTAGTTACATTCACGCCACAGAAGTGCCAGGCAATGACCATCTTCCATCACAAGTGGGGATGTTTGCAGATGATTGCACAATGTTCAGCACCATTCACAACTCCTTAGATAATGAAACAGTCCATGTCCAAATATAGCAAGACTTGGACAATATCCAGGCTTGGGCTGACAAGTGGCTAGTTACATTCACGCCACAGAAGTGCCAGGCAATGACCATCTCCTACAAGAGAGGATCTACCCTTCACCCCATGACATTCAATGGCATTACCATCGCTGAATTACCCAAAATAAACGTCCTGGCAGTTACCATTGATCAGAAACCGAATTGGTCTAGCCATATTAATACTGTGGCTACCAGGGCAGGTCAAAGGCTAGGAGTCCTATGGTGGGAACTCACCTCCTGACCTCCCAAAGCCTGTCCACCATCTACAAGGCTCAAGTCAGGAGAGTAATGGAATATTCTCCACTTGCCCGGATGAGTACAGCTCCAACAACACTCAAGAAGCTCAACACCATGCAGGACAAAGCAGCCCGCTTAATTGCTCCCCCTTCCACAAACATTCAGCATCCGCCACCGACGAACAGTGGCTGCCGTGTGTACCATCTACAAGATGCACTGCAGTAACTCACCAAGGTTCCTTAGACAGCACCTTCCAAACCCACTACCATCTAGAAGGACAAGAGCATCAGACACATGGAAACACTATAGGTGTACTTACACCTCAGGGGCTGCAGCGGTTCAAGGCAGCAGCTCACCACCACCTTCTGAATGACAACAGGGGATGGGCAATAAATGCTTGCCTAACCAGCAACACCCACATCCCAGAAATATATATTTTTAAAAATAGTTATGAGCCTCAATTTTTCACCTCATAAATGAATGTTTTTCTTAGTACCTTATAAATGGCAGCAAGAGAACTCATAATATGCGTTGTTTGCAAAGCTGTGCAAGAGTTTAAGACACATCCACACAGAGCAAACTTCACATGGCGAAAGAAAGAGAGAAATTAGTTTTCCAACAATACAAATGAAGTATGAAGCTGGTTTCAAGCTAAAAGTCCTAACATTTGCTAACTTGTCAAATAACTGTGCTGCAGAGAGGAAGTTTTGTTTTCATATTTCAAAATGGCAAACAACCACCTGCGGTTAACATTTTATACTCAGCAAATAACCCCATTTTTGGAAGGTCTTTGAGGCTTGAAAGGACAATTTATATGCCATAGATTTAAAAAGATGGATGAATACAGTATGAACATAAGTTATTTGAAATGCTCAATTTGTCATTCTTTACTGCTTAAATACAGTATAATATTAAAAATTAAAGAAAAACTCATCACCTGAAATTTATTTTAATCTGCAAAGAGCACTGATTCTTTCTTTTGCTCGTTATCTGAAGTCATTCGCCTCCACACTGAATGGCAAACAACCACCTGCGGTTAACATTTTATACTCAGCAAATAACCCCATTTTTGGAAGGTCTTTGAGGCTTGAAAGGACAATTTATATGCCATAGATTTTAAAAGATGGATGAATACAGTATGATCATAAGTTATTTGAAATGCTCAATTTGTCATTCTTTACTGCTTAAATACAGTATAATATTAAAAATTAAAGAAAAACTCATCACCTGAAATTTATTTTAATCTGCAAAGAGCACTGATTCTTTCTTTTGCTCGTTATCTGAAGTCATTCGCCTCCACACTGAGTCATAAATTTCCAGTGTTTCATTATCTTTTGACTCAGTAAGTCACCAGTCTCTAATGGTGGGCATTTCAGGTAAGGAACATCTGTATGTACATACTCTGCACGTCTATTTCTTTAAAAGAAACAATTTCTGCATCAGACATTTCTCTGCAGATGTCAAGGTCATCATCCATTGAAAGGCTGAACGTGCTGCCTCCCTCAATCCACTGGGACTCCTTTAATCAACCTAATCAACTTGTGTCTACTATTTCACCACACACCTTTGTGTGGAAGGCTATGTCTCATTTTCCAGCAGCACAGGAATCGATTTGGTGCTTTGAAGCTTTCCACTCAGTTCTTTGAAAAGCTCATCAGCTTTTGAAAAGCAGGATTTTCTGAGTGATTAAGCCACCTTAACAGCACTTCATAAACATCAGCCACCTTACTTTCATGCTTCAATTTCCTATCCCGGTTCTCAATTCTCAGTTCTTCAAGGTGCCCAATTTTCTGTTAGAATTCTGAAATATTTAGTAATGCCAAGATTCTACATTTTTCTTGAGAAATGATGAGAGAATTCAACTTCTATTCCTGCCAAACAATAATAATACACAGCTGGATACCGGGTAAAATAAGTTCATCGTCACAGTGATGACCAAACACAATGAGATTGAAAGAGGAAGCACTCCGGTTCTAAAATAGAAAACGTTGTTAACTTGGGATTTCTGCGTATCTGTTTCATAAAATCAGGAATTGCAGTAAATGTAACTACAATAACACAAACATCTCACAATTGGAAGGATATAGGGCAAAAAAAGACAAAGAACTGATGGTGCTAAAATGGGAACTGCAATTAAGTGAGTTCTAAATAAGTTACGATCCCTGTGGGAGAACCATAAACCAAAATAACCAAGTTTACACAAACCCCCAAATGAAGAAATTGCCATTAAGATTTAACTTTTTTGTAACTTTTACTTGAACAGAAATGGAACCAAAGCAAACTAAACATGAAGAGGCAAAAGATACTTAAGTAAAACGGTAAATTTCACTTTAAATAGCCGATACAAAGATATGTCTTAAACTTACACAAGCACCTGCATCGCTCCCCGGCAGACACTCAGCACCACATGCAGCTCCAAAGTTCTCTAACTTGTTCTCTGGCGTGCAAAATCTCTCACTTTCCCACTTAATTGATTTGGCTCTCGAATAGTGGTCACTAGCAGCCACATCCGATTTGAGGTTCTCGGAGAAGGTCATCACCTGAGTGGGCCATTCCTGTAGAGCCCCCTCAGCTCGATTCACAACTTTTCATGACACAACTTCCCCAAAGCCTCTTTACCTGACTCCTTTAAGAAATTCATTAATTGGTCTGGTCAGCTGTGGAAAATCTAAGCATAGCTGTTTTATTGTCCAATCCACCATCCTAGCACTAAAAGCCTGTCTTCAGCTTTCTGTCCTTTTTAACAATATTTCACCCACAGCTCCTTGTAAATGTGTCTTCTCTGTTCTTCCCCTACTGGTTACAACTCTCTGGTCAAAAGGTGTCCATATCCTAAGTTCCTTCCTCTCGGTACAGCTTCCGGGTCAAGGGTCACCAGGTGACATGGACCAGTATTTCTTTTTACCCAAGAAAATTACAATTGATTCCTTTACTATTGATGCACACCCTCAAGACTTTTACAAACATTCTTAAAAACAATTACAGATTCCACAGCTATTTTAAAGAAATTACAAATGTCCTTTCTATACGGCTTCCAGGTCAAAGATGGTGACAACTACAACTATAGTTAATCTCAGTTCAAACAGCAGTTGATGGTTAATAACTGTTCTCAGCACCCATTTGGTGTATGGGAAAAAATAACTAGATTCTGTCTTTTTTATAAATAAATTTAGAGTACCTAATTCATTTTTTCCAATTAAGGGACAATTTAGCGAGGCCAATCCACCAACCTGCACATCGTTGGGCCAAACACGGGGAAAATGTGCAAACTCTACACAGACAGTGACCAAGAGCCCGGATCGAACCTGAGACCTCAGCGCTGTGAGGCAGCGATTCTAACCACTGCGCCACCATGCTGCCGTGCTAGACTCTGTCGAATATCAAGGTGGAAGAGGTGGCTTTTTAAAGAGGCGTATTAAAAGAGGAAAGGCAAGAGGAATGCTGAAGAGTTTAAGGAAGAAATTAGAAAGTTTGGGGCTGCGACAAGTGAAGGGATGAAAGGCAGCGGTGGATTGAAGGGGTGCACTAAAGGCCACAATCATTGGAGCAGAATTTTGAAGAGGGGTGATTTACACAGCTGAAGGAAATTGCAGAAGTAAAGTGAGACAATGAAGCTGTCTAAAAACACACACTCCTGAAAAATTGAGTTCCTAAGTCTATAATAGGGTTCAAATAAATTTAAAATAAATTACTGTAGCAGACATAGTGTAGCTGAAAGACTTTCCAGTCTTATCTAAAATGACAGCAGGCCGACAAATCATTTATTCATCTTTCTGACTCACATCTGGATTACTGGTTAAACACACAAAGACTCACTTTCAGTAAAGAGATAACTGTCTCAACAGCTCAAGACAATTGCATGAAAATCGATTAAGAATCATTAGCAGAAATGAAAAATAATTGGCATGTTAGAACTTGGGTTAGGAAAAGTAAAAATTAAAAAATAAGAGCATCACACAAGGTCAGGGAATTAGAATGAAATATTTTTTAATAGAATGAGCTTAAATAGTTTGGCACTGATTTGTTCTAAAATTGCATTCCAATTTGTAAAAGCAGTTTTAATTTCCGCCACTAAAGTTTGAAGAGGAAACATACAGAGAAAGATGATATACTTCTTGCAGTGCTTTGTGCTAAAATTTTAGTTTGGGGCCGCAGAATTTGTGAAAATGGCATTATGGCCAACTTACAAAAACAAAATTCTCTTAGCAATTAGTGATTCATGTAGCAAGGAAAGGATGCTGAAGCATGATTCAGTGAAGTGGCAAAGCAATAGGGTCAAAATCTGCTGCCATTTTCTGTTGTGTGTAAAATTTGATTTCAATGTGAGCAAAATTGAATGAACAGCAAATTGGACTGACAACCTAAATGTCAGCTAAAAAGCAAACTGCCAGCCTCACCTTATTTGTGCAGCGATATCATATCACAATCCAGTAATTAAACGCTGCTGCACTAAAATAAGTTTTGGAAGTAATAGTAACATTTAACACAGATCTGTTAGAAACATTAGAGTACAAGAAAAAAAATGTTCCTTTAAGTAGCTGGAATATGCTCACTGAACGTTTGGGCAACTAGCTTTCACTTGATACGACTTTGCATAAACAAGGTTTACTTGCTTCTCCAGACCTCTGTGCAGACCTCTGGAGACTTCCTTTAAGAGCAGATTCGGTGTATTTATGCTCAACCTAACAACATTTGGCAAAACTGCTAATCAACTTTAAATCCTTTTGTCGTGTCATAGTAAAATCCTGAGGCAAACAGACAGACCTGGCACCTCCCATTATTATATCATCTGTATCCCACTAAGATGTCACATGACCTCCTTAGTTAGGACTAAATACAACTCCCCCATAAACTATCTACTCTCCAGGGAATCTCCAGAAATCAGAACAATGTTCCATTAGTCCTATATATGTAACAGGTAAATGGTTAGAAACCATGGTTACCTCACTTTTTACGACTTAATTACAGCTTTAGCAGACTCACAGTTTGGATACTTTAACCTAGGTTCTTTTATTACTGGAACAAATATATACCTTAACACAGGCTTTTAAAAACATTACTGCAACAGATACAAAATATAATGCAACAAATTCTACATTCATCCCAACTTGTATACTAGCCTTTTATGATTCAGCACTAGGACACCCAGATCCATGTGCACTTCAGAACTCTCACCATTTAGATAAAAAGCTTATTTTTTATTCTTCCTGCCAAAATGGAAAATTTCATATATCGTCCACATTATACTCCAGTTGCCAGTTTTTGCTCACTCACTTAACCCATCAATGTCCCTTCGTAGCCTCCTTGCAGCCTCTTCACAATTTATTTTTCTACCTCTCTTTGTGTCAGCAAATTTAGCAACTATATCTTCAGTACCTTCATCCAAGTCATTTCTAGGAATTGTAAAAAGTCGAGGCCCCAGCACTGATCCCTGTGGCACCACTCATCACATCCTGACAACCAGAAAGAGACCCATTTAAGGCAACTGTTTCCTGTTAGCGAGCTAATCTTTAATCCATGCCAATATCTTAATCCCTACACCATGAGCTTTTATTTTCGACAATAACCTTTGATGTGGCACCTTATCAAATGCCTTCTGGAAATCTAAATAAAGTACATTCACAGGTTTCCTTTTATCCACAGTACATGTGACCCCTTCAAAGAACTCCAACAACTTGGTTAAACATGATATCTCTTTCACAAAACCACGTGGAGTCTGGCAGATTGCCTTGATTTCTTTCAAGTGCCCTACTATAACATCTTTAATAATGGCTTCGAACATTTTCCCAATGCAGATGTTAGGTTAACTGGCCTGCAGTTTTTGATTTTTGTATCCCTCCATTTTTGAATAAAGGAGTTACATTCGCTATCTTCCAATCTATCTATCTTCCCCGAATCGAAGGAATTTTGGAGAATGAGAGCCAATGCATCAACTATCTCATTAGCCACTTCTTTCTGGACTTTAGGGTGAAGTCCATCGGAACCCGACAATTTGTCAGCTCGCAGACCCAACCATTTGCTCAGTACCATTTCCCTCGTGATTGTAATTTTCCTGAGATTCTCCCTCCTATTTCGTTTCATGATTTGGAGCAATTTGTCGGATGTTACTTATGTCCTCGAGAACGAAGACTGTTTAATTAATTCTCCATTGCCCTACTTTCCATTATCAATTCTCCAAACTCACTTTCTATAGAACCAACACTCACACTGTTTACTCTTTTCTTATTTAAATTTCTAGAGAAACTCTTATAATCCATCTTCGTACAAATAGCTAGCTTTCTCTCATTCTCTAGTTATTCCCTCCTTATCAATCTTTGTCATTCTTTTATATTTTTTGATATTCTTTCCAATCTTCTGACCTGCCACTCATCTTTGTGCAAATATATGCTTTTTCTTAAGTGAAATGTCTTTATGAGCAGCATGGTGGTGTTCTGGTTAGCACTGTTGCCTCACGGCGCCGAGGTTCCAGGTTTGATCCCAGCTCTGGGTCACTGTCCGTGTGCAGTTTGCACACATTCTCCCCATGTCTGCGTCGGTTTCGCTCCCACAACCCAAAGATGTGGAGGCTAGGTGGATTGGCCACGCTAAATTGCCCCTTAATTGCAAAAATGAATTGGGTACTCTAAAAGTTTAATGTCTTTTAACATTTTTAGTGAACCACGGATGACAGGCCTTCCCCATGGAATTTTTCTTTCTCACTGGAATGTGTCTGTCTGTGTATTCTGAAATGTGCCTTTAAATGGCTGCCACTGAACCGCTATTGAAATATCCCTTAAGCAAAGTTGCCCGTTCACTCCAGCTAGCTATGCTTTTGTGCTCTCTTAATTGCCCTTATTTAAGTTTAAAATACTAGTCTTGGTCGCACTCTTCTCTCCCTCGAATTGAATGAAAAATTCAACCATATTATGATCGCTGCTACCCTGGGGTGCTTTCACTCAGATCATTTAATCCTATCTCATTGAACAACATCAGGTCTAGAATAGCAGCCACACTGGTTGTCTCCAGAATGTGCTGTTCTGCTAAGAAACTATCACAAAAACATTCTATAGACTCCTCATCCATACGACCCTTGCCCAAATGATTTTTCAAATCTGTGTGTAGATAAAGTTCCCCATGATTATATGGAATAGCGATCACAATTCCGTAAGTTTTAGAATACTCATGGACAAAGACGAGAGTGGTCCTAAAGGAAGAGTGCTAAATTGGGGAAAGGCCAAGTATAACAAAATTTGGCAGGAGCTAGGGAATGTGGATTGAGAGCAGCTGTTTAAGGGTAAATCCACATTTGAAATGTGGGAGTCTTTTAAGGAAAGATTAGAGTGCAGGACAGACATGTCCCTGTGAAAATGAGGGATAGAAATGGCAAGATTAGGGAACCATAGATGACGGGTGGAATTGTGAGACTAGCTAAGATGAAAAAGGAAGCATACATAAGATCTAGGCGACTTAAATCTGATGAAGCTTTGGAGGAATATCGGGAAAGTAGGACAAATCTCAAACGCGCAATAAAGAGAGCTAAAAGGGGTTAAGGAAAATCCCAAAACCTTTTATTCGTATATAAGGAGCAAGAGGGTAACTAGAGAAAGGATTGGCCCACTCAAAGACAAAAGAGGGAATTTATGCGTGGCGTCAGAGGAAATGGGTGAGATTCTTAATGAGTACTTTGCATCGGTATTCACCAAGGAGAGGGACATGACGGATGTTGAGGCTAGGGATGGATGTTTAATTATTCTAGGTCAAGTCGGCATAAGGAAGGGGGAAGTTTTGGGTATTCTAAAAGGCTTGAAGGTGGACGAAGGTATAGGTGGTCTGATTAGCAAATTTGCAGATGATACTAAGATTGTTGGAGTTGCAGATAGCGAGGAGGACTGTCAGAGAATACAGCAAAATATAGATAGATTGGAGAGTTGGGCAGAGAAATGGCAGATGGAGTTCAATCCAGGCAAATGCGGGGTGATGCATTTTGGAAGATCTATTTCAAGAGCGGACGATACGGTCAATGGAAGAGTCCTGGGGAAAATTGATGTACAGAAAGATCTGTGAGTTCAGGTCCACTGTACCCTGAAGGTGGCAACGCAGGTCGATAGAGTTGTCAAGAAGGCATACAGCATGCTTGCCTTCATCGGACGGGGTATTGAGTACAAGAGTCGGCAGGTCATGTTACAGTTGTATAGGACTTTGGTTAGGCCACATTTGGAATACTGCGTGCAGTTCTGGTCGCCACATTACCAGAAGGATGTGGATGCTTTAGAGAGGCTGCAGAGGAAGTTCGCCAGGAAGTTGCCTGGTATGGAGGGTGCTAGCTATGAAGAAAGGTTGAGTAGATTAGGATTGTTTTCATTGGAAAGACGGAGGTTGAGGGGGGACCTGATTGAGGTCTACAAAATTATGAGAGGTATGGACAGGGTGGATAGCAACAAGCTTTTTCCAAGAGTGGGGGTGTCAATTACAAGGGGTCACAATTTCAAGGTGAGAGGGGGAAAGTTTAAGGGAGATGTGCGTGGAAAGTTTTTTACGCAGAGGGTGGTGGGTGCCTGGAACGCTTTGCCAGCGGAGGTGGTAGAGGCGGGGCACGATAGCATCATTTAAGATGCATCTAGACAGATATATGAACGGGCGGGGAACAGAGGGAAGTAGATCCTTGGAAATAGAAGACAGGTTTAGATAAAGGATCTGGATCGGCGCAGGCTGGGCAGGCCGAAGGGCCTGTTCCTGTGCTGTAATTGTCTTTGTATGATTGTTGTCGTACCTTTCTGACAAGCTCCCACTATCTCTTCTTTTATACACTGTCCTATCATACAGGTACAATTAGGGGGACTGCACACCACTCCCACAGGCGACTTCTTGTTTTTATCATTTCTCATCTCAACGCAAACTGCTTCTACATCCTAGTTTCCTGAACTTAGGTCTTTCCTCGCTAATGTATTAATACCATCATTAATTAACAGAGCCACCCCTCCATCTTTTCTTAACTTCCTGTCCTTCCTTCATGTCACACATCCTTCAATATTTAGGTCGCAATCTATGTTATCATGTCTCTATAATGGCTATCAGATCGTACTTGGTCATTTGTATTTGCACAGAACATCAGTTAATCTGTTTTGCTTTGATTGCTGCGTGCATTTAGATACAACGTCTTTTGTTTTGTCCTTTAATTATTTTTGTAGGATCTAGCCTTCCCTGCTCAGTATTACCACCACAGCTGGCTGGGTCCTAAAGGGCATAGCTGCTAGACTGGGACTACAGCAGGTGGTGAGGGAACCAACAAGAGGGAAAAACATACTTGTCCTCACCCTTACCAATCTGCCTGCTGCTGATGCATCTGTCCATGACAGTATCGGTAGAAGTGACCACCACACAGTCCTTGTAAGACAAAGTACCGTCTTCACATTGAGGATGCCTTCCATCATGCGGTGTGGCATTATCACCGTGCTAAATGGGATAGACTTCAAACAGCAACTCAAGACTGGGCACCCATGAGGCGCTGTGGACCATCAGCAGCAGCGGAATTGTCTTCAACCACAATCTGCAACCTCATGGCCCGGCATATCCTTCACTCTATCATTAACACCAAGCCAAGGGAATTAATCCTGGTTCAATGAAGAATGCAGGAGAGCATGCCAGGAGCAACATCAAGCATACCAAAAATGAGATGTCAACCTGGTGAAGCTACAATGCACCACTAACTTGTGTGCCAAACAGCATAAGCAGCAAGTAATAGATGGAGCTAAGCGATTCCACAATGAACACATCAGATCTAAGCTCAGCAGTCCTGCCATATCCAGCCATAAATGGTGGTGGACAATTAAACAACTCACTGGAGGAGGAGGCTTCACAAATATCCCCATCCTCAATGATGGAGAGCCCAGCACTTTTGTGCAAAAGACAAGGCTGAGGCATTCGCAACAATCTTCAGCCAGAAGTGCTGAGTGAATGATCCATCTCGGTCCTCCTCCAGGAGTCCCCAGCATCAGACAGCCAATACAATTCACTCCACTTGATAACAAGAAATGGTGAAGGCATTGAATACTGCAGAGGCTATGGGCAATAGTACTGAAGACTTGTACTGCAGAACTTGCCGCACCCTTAGCCAAGCTGTTCCAGTACAGCTACAACAATGACATCCACCTGGCAATGTGGAAAATTGCCTGTCGTGTCCTGTACATAAGAAATAGGGCAACTTCAACCCAGCCAAGTACTGCCCGATCAGTCTATTCTCCATCATCAGCAAAGTGATGGGAGAAGTCATCAACAGTGCTATCAAGTGGCACTTACACAGCAATAATCTGCTCACAGACGCTCAGTTTGGGTTCCGTCAGGATCACTCAGCTCCTGACCTCATTACAGCCTTGGTTCAAACATGGACAAAAGAGGTGAACTGAGTGACTGCCCTTGACATCAAGGCAGCATTTGACCGCGTACAGCATCAAGGAGCCCAAGCTAAACTGGAGTCAATGCAAATTAGGGGGAAAACTCTCCACTGGTTGGAGTCATACCTGGCACATCGGAAGATGGTTGTGGTGGTTAGAGGTCAATCATCTCAGCTCCAGGACATCATTGCAGGAGTTCCTCAGGGTAGTGTCCAAGGCGCAACCATTTTCAGCTACTTCATCAATGACCTCCCTTCCATCATAAGGTCAGAGCTGGGGATGTTTGCAAATTGACCAGTATTATTCGTGACTCCTCAGATAATGAAGCAGTCCATGTCCAAATGCAGCAAGACCTGGACAATATCCAGGCTTGGGCTGACAAGTGACAGGTTACATTCGCGCCACACAAGTGCGAGGCAATGACCATCTCCTACAAGAGAGGATCTAAAAACCGCCCTTTGACATTCAAAGGCATTACCATCACTGAATCCCCCACAATCAACATCCTGGGGGATAACATTGATCAGAAACTGAACTGGACTAGCCACAAATAATACTGTAGCCACCAGGGCAGGTCAAAGGCTAGGATTCCTACTGCGAGTAACTCACCTCCTGACCCACCCAAATCATGTCCACCATCTGCAAGGCACAAGTCAGGAGTGTAATAGAATATTCTCCATTTGCCTGGATAAGTGCAGCTCCAACAACACTCAAGAAGCTCAACGCCATCCAGGACAAAGCAGCCCGCTTGATTTCTCCCAACTTCCACAAACATTCAAAGCATCCACCACTGACGAACAGTGGCAACTGTGTGTACCATCTACAAGATGCACTGCAGTAACTCACCAAGGTTCCTTAGACAGCACCTTCCAAACCCACGACCACTACCATCTAGAAGGACAAGAGCAGCCGATACCTGGGAACCCCATCACCTGGACGTTCCCTGCCAAGTCACTCACCACCCTGACTTGGAAATATATCGACGTTCCTTCACCGTCATTGGGGGAACATCCTGGAACTTCTTCCCTAACAGCACAGTGACTGCAGCGGTTCAAGAAAGCAACTCACCACCACCTTCTGAAGGGCACCGAGGGATGGGCAATAAATGCTGGCGTAACCAGCGATGCCCAAATCCCATAAATTATTATTATTTTTTTTAATTACTCTTAGGTGTGTACTCCTGTTCCTTCCTGTCATGGTCTGTTGATCTTTTCCCATATTAATAGCTTTCTCTCTTGCCTTGTCTTTGTTGTTTGGGAAACCACATCTTCCCAAATTTGATCCTTTGACCCCATTATTCAGTTTAAAACTCTCTTTCCTTCCCTAGTTATGCAGCTTGCTAGAATATCAGCCCCAGCACGGTTCATGTGTAGACAATCCCAACAGTGCAGATGCCACTTTCCCCAGTACTGGTGTCAGTGCCGCACAAATTGGAACCCACTTCGCTCACATCAGTCTTTGAGCCACAGGTTCATTTCTCTAATCATATTTGTCCTATGCCAATTTGCACAGGGTTCAGCTAATAATCTAGGAATTATTTTTGAGGTTCTGCTTAATTTGGTGCCTAGCTCCTCACACTACTATTCAGAGCCTACTTCCTCATCTTGTCTATGTTACTGGTACCTACATGGACCACGACCACCGGATATTGCCCCTCCCATTGCAAGTTCCTCTCCAGCCCTGAGCAGATGTTGTGAGCTCTGGCACACGGGCAGCCGACTCTCGCTCTTTGCTACAGAGAACAGTGTCAAGCCCCCTCACTATACTGGCCCTCACTACCACTACATTCTTATGTGTTCCCTTCACTTGAATGGCACCCTGTCCCATGATGCCACGGTTAGTCAGCTCACCACCATGAAGCCCCTACTCTCATCCAAACAAGCTGAAAGAGGTGGGAATAGGTTATTGAGCTGGATGATCACCAGTGATCATAATGAATGGTGGAGCAGGCTCCAAGAACCAAATGGCCTCCTCCTGCTTCTTTTTCTCTGTTTACCCATTTACCATATTCTCACCAAACAGCTAACTCCTGTCCCTGTAGTATGGTAAGAACCAATCCTAAACGGTGAGAAAGAAAGACAAAAAAAGCGAAGGGAAACAAACACCTCCTTTCCCCCTTCATCAAACTCTCCCATTTACCAAACTCCAAGCTTGCACTCAGTTCCTTGCTGAACTCTGTTTTCTTAAGATGCAATAAAGATTCTAAATTTATACAAAACTGAACTGGGACTACTGAACTGGCTCAAGGCAATGCTGGGGTAAACGTTATCTTTTATTGAACATTCTATTAACTGTACAATGCAAGGTTTAGCATGAGGCTTCACATACAATTCCCTCTCAGCATACCCATGTAATGTGATCTTATATCATTGATTTTTTTTTTTACATCATTGATTTTTTGTTTTTAAAGTGCCCAATTTTTTTTTTCTCATTAAGAGGCAATTTAGTGTTGCCAATCCACCTACTCTGCACATCTTTCGATTGCGGGGAAATGTACGAACTCCAGATGGACAGTGACCCGGGACCGGGATCAAAGCTGGGTCCTCAGCGCCGTGAGGCAGCAGTGTTAACCACTGTGCCATCGTACCATCTTACATCATTGATAATGTAGACTATTTACGTATTTAACATTAATCCATTACCCTCAACAGCCCCAGTCTGTGTCTATTAAACACATAATTTACATTATCCTACATCACCCCCAAAGTCTCTGCCTTCATTCATCCCTGGTGTTGTGGTGGTTTCATCAATTTCCCTGACCTTGCTCTCAGCTCTCTCTCGGGATGTATAGGATTCAGGTTCTCCATATTCTCTCTCAGCCTTGTTAGAGTCATAAATTAATCATAAGAGACTACTAGTTCTGTGTTCAGGTTGTCTTCCAGATCATCTGGGTAGCTGGCCCATTCCATTGATGGAATTCTTGTAGATAAAAGTGCACTTCTGTTTCTTTTCACTTCTTTCAGAGAGCCAGTGCAGCATCGATGGGCAGAATGGCCTCTGTCTGCAATGTAAAGATTCTGTGATTATTCCATTTTCAGTCTCCACAAGACACGATCACAGATGCATTGTTTTATTCCAAAACTTGTCAATTGCGATTCAGGTCACAAAACCACGCCGATTCTCCTGGTTGGAGTTTTGGTGAATCATGTACTTTATGGCATTGATTATAATTTCTAATTTGATTTGCACGTCATCTTCTGCCCTTATTCTCTCCATCTTTGTTGTTTTGAGACATTGCACCAGTGTCTTCCCATTAGAGCTGCAGACAGAGCCAAACCATTCTGGAGTGGTGTAGAATGGCAGCTCAAAAATGTCAAACCCATGGTTCTTCACAAAGCCATTACCATCCTTACGCCCCTTTCATTCTCCCATCAGCTTGTAGGTATGAGAGAGAAACAATCATGTGGACAACTCCACAGGCTTCTGTGAACTGCTTAAAAATTTGTTTGCCTTGTGTTGTAAAAATTTATTTTGGTAATTTAGTGAGAGCATCCGAGGTGGGACGATAAAGACGTTTAACTTCAATCAATAACACTGAGGAATGTCTTCCACTTAAGCTCAAAAGCATTCATTCCGAGACATTCCCATGGTCTGGGTGAAAATGAGGATACCATCAATCATTCCCTTTACTCCTGGCAATGATTGCACAGCTGACCCAGCTGAAAATAATTTCTTCAAATGATTTTGAGATCCCTGGCCACCAAACAGAATTTCACGTTGTAGTCCAACACTTTGTAATGCCTAGATGTCCTGGTGTATTCTCTGAAACGTCTCGAGTCTGTGGACTTTGAGCAGTCTCTCATCTTAAATCACATTTAAATCACATCCACAGCACCAAAATGGCTGTGTTGCTCATAAGAACATAACTAGGAGCAGGAGTAGGCCACCTGGCCTCTCGAACCTGCTCCGCCATTCAATAAAATCATGGCTGATCTTTTTATGGACTCAGCTCCACTTATCCGCCCGCTCACCGCAAACTTTTATTCTTTTGCTGTTCAATGTATGACATTTTTGAGCTGCCATTCTACACCACTATCTACCTTTACCTTAAAAACATTTAATGACGTAGCCTCAACTGCGTCACTGGGCAGGGATGTCCAGATTCAAGACCCTTTGGGTCAAGAGGTTCCTCCTCAACTCAGTCCTAAATATGCTCCCCCTTATTTTGAGGCAATGCCCCCTCGATCTAATTTCACCCGCCAGTGGGAACAATCTTTCTGCTTATAACTCATCTATTCCCTTCATAAATGTTATATGTTTCTATAAAATCCCCTCATTCTTCTAAATTACATTGAGTGTAGTCCCAGTCTACTTAGTCTCTCCTCATAAGATAATCCTCTCAACTCCGGAATCAACCTAGTGAATCTCCTCTGCACACCCTCCAGTGCCAGTACATCCTTTCTCAAGTAAGGAAACCAAAACTGTATACAGTACTCCAGGTGTGGCCTCACCAGCACGCTATACAGCAGCAACATAACCTCCCTGCTTTTAAACACCATCTCTCGAGCAATGAAAGACAACATTCCATTTGCCTTCTTAATCACTTACTGCACCTGCAAACCAACTTCTTGCGATTCATGCACAAGGACACCCAAGTCCTTCTGCACAGCAGCATGCTGCAATATTTTACCATTTAAATAATAGGCCATTTTGCTGTTATTCCGACCAAAATGGATGACTTCACATTTATCAACATTGAACTCCATCCACCAAACCCTTGCCCACCCACAAACTATCTATATCCCTCTTCAGACTTTGTGTTCTCTGCACACTGGGCTCTACCGCTCATCTTAATGTCATGTGAACTTTTACAAATTACACTTGGTCCCCAACCCCAGATCATCCATGTAAATTCTAAACAATTGCACCCAACACTGATCCCTGAGGCACACCACGAGCCACTGGTTGCCAACCAGAAAAAACACTGATGTATCCCTTATCTGCTTTCTGTCAGTTAACCACTCCTCTATCCATGCTAATACATTACCCGTAACGCCATGCACCTTTATCTTATGCAGCAGCCTTTTTTGCGGAACCTTGTCGAATGCCTTCTGGAAATCCAAATACACCACATTCACCAGTTCCCCATTGTCCACCGCACTCGTAATGTCCTCAAAGAATTCCACTAAATTAGTCAAACATGACCTGCCTTTCGTGAACCCGTGCTGCGTCTGCCCAATGGGACAATTGCTATCTAGATGTCTCGCCATTTTTCCTTAATGATAGATTCAAGCATTTCCCCCACTACAGAAGTTAAGCTAACCGGCATATCATTAGCCGCCTTTTGTTTAGCACCTTTTTTAAACAATGGCGTCAAATTTGCTGTTTTCCAATATGCCAGAACCGTCCCAGAGTCCAACGAATTTTGGTAAATTATCACGAGCGTGTTGCCGATTTTGATGAGTGGAATACTGTCCCACTAGCGTCACTAATAACTGTTGCTAATTCTGCACCGGAGACACCAATAATGTCTTTACTTGCTATAAATATGGCAGTCAATAAGATTGCCCTTCTTTTATCTAGATATTGATATAATATGCTTTCAGAGTCGCCAGGTATCAAATGATACCGCCACAAGGTTCAACCAGGTATTGATCAGAGCCAAACAACCAGTTAGTTAGTTCAAGATCAATGGTACTTTATTTACACACAAGATTAACTTACACATGCAACATAAACACTACGAGCTAAACTACGCCTAACAACTATGACAAACTGTACTTAACTTCAGGCACCCGGCTTAGGTCAGAGGAAAAGTGGCCTTTGTTTGAATCTGGATCGGCTGGATCTGGAGAAGTAACTGCGGTTTGACTAGGATCATCCATCTGGTAGCGAGCGTTGAACTTGAACTTGCTTCTGGTGGTGCTGCAGTTGGACATTGCCGGAGCGCCAGATCCAAAAGAGATCGAACACATGACAGTGTCTCTCTTTATCCTTGGGGAATTTTGAGCTCTTTTGGGCGGTCCTTAGGTTTGGACCCAATTAATTGGGCAGTTCTCGATCACTGCCTTTGATCAGAGCCAATAAAGGGGCAGGTGCCTTGATGGCTGGGCGTGTCCTAAGTGATCATTGACCCTGCTGTTTATGCTTCCTGAATAAAGGGAGTGGCGCCGAAATGTCTGGGCTTGTATCGGTTACCCGAGTATCAATCCTTTGTCTTACGGAGATGGGCCATTAAATGCTAATCGGTTGGTGGTTTCGATGCTGTCTGGATTCTCTGCTCACGAATACGCCTGTGCCTGCCTGAATCTTACATTGTCCATATTTCCCTTTAGGCTTTGCGAACGTCCATGTTTCTTGTTGTAAGTGGCCATCCCAGATGGCTACAGTCCGTCCTCTTGATCCTAAACGCTAAGTGTGATGGATCACACTACTGAATCTTCTTCTGTTCTCTGGTGTGCTGGGTACCCTTAATCAAGGACAGGTTCTATACTACTCTGTCCTATGGATTGGAACATTTACCTAAGTTTTAATACATCACACATCTATAAAAAATTCTAAGGGGGCACTATCACATTCAATCATACATTTTCAACTTCTTTACTCAAACAGGGGAACTTCTAACTGTCCTTATCTAAACAACACTTATGCTGCGAGCTAATGACCAAAAGAACTTATATTTCAGTACAAAATAAATGATAGCAGCATCACATTTCTACTTAACAGTTATGCCATTTACAGAGAGAGTAATTTGTCTTGAAAAACCGCGGAATTTATTAGACAGAAAAGGGTTCAGAAAGAGTGTGGGGTCTGTTGAAGTCTGAAAAAAGGGGCTCTGAGTGTGTATACTGGGAGCGGGAGGCTCTCCTTCACCATTTCCGAAGTCTAAGTGTCTGAACGACACTGCAAAATATTGCTATAATTAATAGGGCTTCTAACGTGTAAGAAAGTGAATACCACTTTATGATGGTATTGCACCATGTGGGGGTATCAGTGGCTGTTTCTATGTGTGGTGTAGTGTCCGGGCTAGGGGTATCGTGTTCGGTAGTCATATTTAGGGCCTGTGTGGTGAAGGATATAGGGGCTGATAACGCGCGCAACTGTAGTGATCCAACGACGATCATGATGCAGGTCATCAGGTCCGTCTTCATTTTGTCTTTGTCTTCCTCGGTCTATTCCTTTGTATATTCCTGGGGGTTCAAGCATAATATCTGTTATTATCTTGTTGTTTAATATCTCGTTTGTTTGTCTGTTTCTCCTTAACATCAATTTCCCCGTTTAGAATCGTCACCATATTTCCCTCATTTTTCTTTTTAAACCAACCATTTGGGAGACAAGACATCCGAGAAAGAAATTCTGTCACAGCGCGAGCAATCCCACAGCCTGTATGCGATGCGCTGAGTGGGCGGACAATTTCTCCATCCAGTGTTGAGGTAGTTTTTTTTTCTGGCAGCAAATTTGTTTCAATCAAGTGTTTGGACATGTAAGTAGTAGTTGGGGGTTAGCGACCAAAGCATCACCGGAACGCAAACAAAAACTGTGGCAAAGTGCATTCTTTAAACCACACTATGAAAAGAACAGTAAAAGAGTTTCGAAAAGAACTTTCCGAATGGGGTGCGTATGAGCCGTGGCAGGGCAAGAATGGGTGGAATCCCCGGGTAGGGCGGTGACCAGTGCCGTTGCTCCACTACCCGAGCTTGGCTGATCAAGTACATAGGGGGTCCTCAGGCAGGGCTGGGTAAGTGCCGTTACTCCGCTGCCTGGGTGACCTTACAAGAACGTAAAGAATTTGAATATATATGGACTTCCGACAAACTTGTTCCGTTAACTACCATGTGGCGTCAAAGGAGTAGGTATATGACTGCATCAAGAAATTTGGAATGAGATCGACACACAAAGTCATACAAGAGACAAACATTCAACATTTTAAAAAAACTAAAGAAAGAAAGCGGGCAGGCTCCATCAGGGAATAGGACACCGTAAATCGCACTCGTTTCCTTTCATCATTTGGACACCTCAGGGTTCCATTCCGAAAAGGGTCGTAAAGGGGTTAGCATGGTGGGAGTCAGACTCTGAGTCGTCACCATCTTCAGGTTGCCAAACTCGTGACTGGAGTTTCTGTGCCAATGCGGCGTGGGCCAATGTGGGATCCATCTCGTTGTTTCTTATCAGTCGTTAAGAGTTACCGTGGTGCCATTATTTCTCATCCTGTAGGGCGGTAGGGGCAAGGGGAGGGTCGCTATCGTCATCGGGCGGTGGGTCAGGTTCCGGTAGTGGCAAATAAATGGTCTCTGAGGTGCTGAACATATCGTGGTCGGTGTCACAGGGGCTGTAGTGACTGGGGCCTGGTCTGTTTTGCCATTGGTCGAGGATTTCAAGTACGTCCGTAGTGCTTTTGCTGTCGCTATCGCTGTCGCTAGCGGCCAAATCAAGTGTGAGGCGGAAACTGGTCTCTGGGGGCAGAGTCAAGGTCGTGTCTGTGGACGTGCTGACATGGCTGGGGAAGGGTTGGATTCGGGTGCCAGTGGGCGGTTCTTCGTTGTCTGCTATTGCCAGTGAAATGTGGTGTGAGTGGCTGCACTGCGTTCCATAAACCTTAAGCTGGTTTATATGAAACCATCCTGACTTTCCATTTGGATATGTAATCTTATAAACTGAGGGGCTTACTTTGTCAGAAATTGAGTAGGGTCCTGCAAATTTGGGGGAGAGGAATGAACTCGGATTGTACAGGGAGACCATGACTTGCTGCCCGACTGCATACTCTACCGGGTGTACTGTTTTATCAAAGCAGGCCTTACTCTGCTTTTTCCTAGTGCCCAGTCGAACCGCTGCAGTGAGCTGTGCTGCTTTAATATTCTCCATTATGTTTTGGACCGTTTTTTCATGGGCAAGGGCGGTGACTATGGGGCTTGCCAAATCAAGTCCAAATAAATACTCGGTACCCTTCATGGGTCGTCCGGTCATGAGGGTGTGGGGTGTATCCTGTCGAACTCGAAACAGGTGTTTCTAATAAACATCAGTGCGAATGGGAGAATTGTGTCCCATGTTGTGTTGTGTTGTTGGACCATCTTCCTAAGTGTTGTTTCTAGGGTCCGGTTCATGCGTTCCACAAATGCCGCTGGATTGTGGGTGATAGGCAATGTGAAACTTCTGTTTAATTCCGAAAATTGTTGGGACGTTTTTCATTACTCTTCCTGTGAAGTGCAAATCTTGGTCCGACTCAATACTACGGGGGAGTCCCCATCTTGTTAATATTTGCTGGGTTAGAATTTTTGCTGTCGCTTTAGCCGTGTTTGTCCTGGAAGGAAATGCTTCCACCCATTTTGTGAAGGTGTCGATTACGACCAACACATATTTAAATCCATTTCTGTAAGGGGGGAGGGGACCAATGTAATCTAATTGTAAGTTCGTCCATGGGCCAGTAACAGGGCGGGTGTGTCTTAGCTGACCTTTCTTTGCGTATCTGTCTGGGTTGTTCTGGGTGCAAATTAAACAATTTTCAATGTAGTGGGTTACATCAGTTTTTAAATCGGGCCACCAGCAGAGAGGTCTGAGGTGGGCAAGGGTGGATTCTATCCCTTGCTGTCCGTTACCGTCATGGAATTGACAAATAATCTGGTTCCTGTCCTGGGTGGGGACCACATAAATACCATCCTTTAATATGATTCTGTCGTGTACCGTTAAAGTGTCTTTGAGCCTATCATAGGAAGCTGGGAAGTTTCCTGTTAGAATTGCCTTAAGCATGTCGTCTTCTTTTTTTGCCTGTGCCAAATCTTGAATATTGGTCTGTGAGACCTGGACCGCGTGTACTGGGGCACTCTCGGGGGGGGGTTGCCAAAAGTGACCATGTATTGAACCTGCTTTTGCTAGGGCGTCTGCTTTTACGTTACCGGGTGGGGAGGAATTATGATGGCTTCTAACCTTTATGATGCCATATTTACGATCTTTAGCTTCCTTGAGAATGTGCTTTAGTAATGGCGCTGAGGATAGGGGTTTACCGTCGGCGGATACAAATCCTCTAGATTCCCACAGGGGCAGGAATTCAGTCAGGCCGTTGCAAACATATAAGCTGTCCGAATATATGTCTGCTGGGGTCGGGAACGAATCTGGGTGCTGCACAACGTATGCAATGGCTGCTAACTCGGCTGCCTGCGAACCTAAATGTCCGGGCAATTGTAACTATATCTCCTCTAATGCGCGTCCCTGTGTGTCTTCTACATATATGCCACATCCTATAATCCTTTTTCCATTTAGAATTGTGGAGGAGCCATCTACATAAATTTTTAGCAAATTATCTGTGGGCTGGGTTCTCTGTGGTCTGATGCCTGTTTTCTTTGGTAATGATTTGGGAATAAAGGGTCCTGTGTTGTGCTTGGCTGCAATGATCTCACACTCATGTGGGGTTCTTGCATATTGTAAATTATCGGCCAGAAACGCTGCTCTAATTTGGCTAACTGTATCGTCTTTTAGCCTACAGTAGCTGTGTCGGGATGTGTTCGGTCAAAATGGTTACGGGGTTGAGTCCTGTTATGCATGCGAAAAAAACTGCGAGCAAGTGCCTTTTGCAGGCAGAAAATCCTTGCTCTACCGGATCTAAAACTCGTGAGGCATAGGCTACGGGTCCGAAACGATCGTGCCATTCCTGGAGAAGTACGGCCGAAAGGGTTCGGTCGGTGGTCGCTACCTCTATTGCTTATGGGGAGTGTGGGTCTGGTGCCTGCAAAGCGGGAGCTGTACTTAGGGCGCGTTTCAATGCAACTACGGCATCCGTGTGCTGTGGAAGCTATTTCCATGGGGCCTGTTGCTTAAGCTCGGAAAGTGGGGTTGCCTTTGTGGCAAAACCATCTATATGGTTCCTGCAGTAATCAACCAGTCCTAAGAATGACCAGAGTGCTGTAACATTATGGGGCAAGGGCAATTTAGCAATTGAATCGATATGCTTTTGCTCGATCTCACGCTTACCATGCGTTATGACTGTACCTAAATAAGTGACCTTCTCTTGGAGGATTTGGGCTTTTTTGGGGTTGATTTTACATCCAATTTCTTTCAGGAGACCTAATAGTTCGGAGAGAAGCGAAATGTGCTCTTCCTTGCTGTCAGTCTGTAGGAGCAAGTCGTCCACATACTGAATGAGGCATTCGGGTCGGAAAAATTTTGATAATCCATTAGCCAATTGTCTGTGAAAAATGGAGGGGGAGTTGTGGAAACCTTGTGGAACGCATGTCCACATGTATTGCTGTCCCTGGAAGGTGAATGCAAATTTGTACCGGCACTTTTTATCCAATGGAATGGACCAAAAGCCATTGCTAATGTCCAGAACCGTGAAAAAGTTTGACTGTAGTCCCTGTTTAACATGGTCTCGGGACTCGTGGCAAATGTGGGGGCTGCTAACGGAATTACTTTGTTTAATTCTCTATAATCGATGGTCAGTCTCCATGAACCATCTGGTTTTCTTACGGGCCAAATCGGTGCATTGTTCGTTGAGGCTATGGGACAAATTACACCTTGATCCAATAAACTTTGAATTACCTGAGCTATTTCTCCCTCGGCTTGCTGTGGAAAACCGTATTGGTTCTAGGGCTTGGAATCGGGGCCTGTAATGGTGACTATTCCTGGAATTTTACCGCAATCGTGCTTGTGCTGGGCAAAAGATGCTTTGTGTCTCTTCAAGACTTCCCTAACAGTTTTGTTCATGGTAATGGTTTGTGGATCAAACCAGTAATCTCCCACTGAGCTAATCCTGTGTTTGTAGTCTCCTACTGTGAGCATGGCGGGGCTCATGCTGCTCTAGCCATTTTCCACACATACTTATTTACAGAGTCGAAAGAAAGGTTCTGTGAGCTCATGAAATCTATCCCCAAGATGTGCTCTGCTGTCTGGGGTAAATCTACCAAAACGACTGAGTGCTTGGTTCTAATGTTACTGATCTGAATGTCCACAGGGGCTGTAATGTGTCCCTGCTGGAGGTATACTGTAAATCCACTAAGAGTGATGGTGTCTGTAGTGGGCCATATATCTCGCTGGTACATCATGGAGGAGTTTAACGTGGTTCGGGACCCTCCTGACCCAAGTTGGGGAGTCCGAACACCGTCAATCGGTGCCATTTATGGCCAAATTGTATGAACGGGCGCTAACGCTGTGCATAGGCCTGGCATTGTTCCTAGGTGGGGCATTTGTGTGCTGATTCCGTTGCTGTTTCGGGGGGGCATTGCATTCTCGGGCGTAATGACCCTCGTGTCCACAATAGTAGCATTCCTGCATTTTAGGGTGCTGCGTGTTATTCCTACCTTCATTTACCCAGGCGGGATCTTGATGTGTCCTTACTGGATTCATGTTTGCTTCAGCTTCTCCTGCTCTGCCTTTTTATGTAGGGATTGTTCCCAAGCTCTAGATAGTCTCTTCAGAACCCACACTTCATTGTGTGTCGGGTCTGAGGGGTCATAATTTGCACATGCTTTTAGTCCTGCCTCTGTGGCGTGGGTGACTAGAATACGGGTCCATTTGGCCGTATTGTTTGCAGTTAAACGGGCACGAGCTAAATCTCCAAATACTGCTGGAAGTGTATCCAGAGGCGTCCAGCAAACACTGTTGGATGCTCTCCTTTTTTCTGCCTACATCGGTTGAGCCCTTCTATGGGATCTCCTCTAGATGCCAATTGCATCTAAGATGGCTGTCTTCATATCCTGGAGGCTACCTCCTCCTACATTGTGGATCGCGAAGAGCTGAACTAACAGACGGGTCAAGGCTCATTACTATGAGTTTCACTTCTTCCTGCTCATCCAGACCATACATGACGGTCTGTTGTCTAACTCGCTCAGAGAAATGGTGTGGGTCTGATGTGGGGTGAAAAGTTTCTATTTTATCACGGGCATCCCTTAACTGGGTGATGGTTAGTGGAGTGGTGTACACAAAATCGGGTTGGTCTTCTGTCGGTACTCCGCGCTGCGTGGTACATAAGGCCTTCATTGCCAACTCTACCGTACTCTCTGTATCTCTACCGGGAATTTGGGATGGGGGGAATAAAGTGGTGATGCAAACAGCGGGTATGGCTTAAGCTATTTTTCGATTCACACAACTCCCGAAAGTTTCATGCAACAAAATCTATCGAGTTTACCTTATATCCCTTGTTAGTATGCATGCAAATTACTACACACTTCCGAATCTTGGAGGTTTGATCGATACTGGTCTTACACTTGTGGCTTGTTTTACTTTTCCAATTGGATTTCTAATTCAAACGTTTTGCGTGCTCTCACGGAGTGACACAGTCACTTCTGGGTCGAGTCCCGTCAGAGGTCGCCAATAAATGTTGCCGATTTTGATGAATGGAATATTATCCCACTAGCGTCACTAATAACTGTTGCCAATTCTGCACCGGAGACACCAATAATGTTGCTATCTTTACTTGCTATAAATATGGCAGTCAATAAGGTTGCCCTTCTTTTATCTAGATATTGATATAATATGCTTTCAGAGTCGCCAGGTATCAAATGATACCGCCACAAGGTTCAACCGGGTATCGAACAAAGAGCCAAACAACCAGTTAGTTAGTTCAAGATCAATGGTACTTTATTTACACACAAGATTAACTTACACATGCAACATAAACACTACGAGCTAAACTCCACCTCACAACTATGACAACCTGTACTTAACTTCAGGCACCCGGCTTAGGTCAGAGGAAAAGTGGCCTTTATTTGAATCTGGATCGGCTGGATCTGGAGAAGTAACTGCGGTTCGACTAGGATCATCCGTCTGGTAGCGAGCGTTGAACTTGAACTTGCTTCTGGTGGTGCTGCAGTTGGAGATGACCGTTGCCGGAGCGCCAGGTCCAAAAGAGATCGAACACATGACAGTGTCTCTCTTTATCCTTGCGGAATTTTGCCCTCTTCTGGGCAGTCCTTAGGTTTGGACCCAATTAATTTGGCAGTTCTAGATCACTGCCTTCGATCTGAGCCAAGCCCAGACATTTTGGCACCACTCCCTTTACTCAGGAAGCATAAACAGCAGGGTCAATGACCGCTTAGGACACGCCCAGCCATCAAGGCACCTGCCCCTTTGATGGCTACAAGCGCATTTGCTATTTCTCCCGCCACCTCTTTTAGTACCCAGGGATGCATTCTATCAGGGCCAGAAGACTCGTCTATCTTTAGTCCCATTAACTTGCCCAACATTACCTCTTTAGTCATAATGATCATTTCTAGGTCCTCACCTGTCAAAGCCTCCTTGCCAACAATTATGGTCATGTTATTTGTGTCTTCCATTGTGAAGGCCGATACAAAATTACTGTTCAGTGCCTCAGCCATTTCCTCATTAACCTTTACCAAATCCCCCTTCTCATCCTCTAAAGGAGCAATGTTTACCTTAGCTACTCTTTCTTGTTTTATTTGCTTTAAATATTGCTTCAGGTGAGATTTGGAACATATTCTGGCCATCCTTTGATGCAGTATTCCCAAATGTAGCCCATTCTTCATCAACTTTTGTGCCATTAAATTTCATTCAGCCTCTGCGCAGTTGCTGAAAGAAACATTGTGGTCAATGAGGTATAGGACTCCACATCGCCAATTAAATTTGTGTCTTCCTGTTCAGGAGCTTTTCGGCTATGTGACATTGTGTCGGCACTGCAGTGCAATCAGTGGCGGGACAGTGTAATTGCAGTAATTAAAATAAGACAATTTTTAAAATGAAGAACAAATTTCCTGACCTTGAAATAAAGAATGAATTGTGTGTGCATGCTTTAGTTCTATTCTTCCTTACTTCTAATCCTGCTTCACTTCAAGGCTATAACTGATCCGGACTCTCAAAGCCACAAGAGATTAACTGGTTATGCAGAAATTGTTAAAATTTGTGTTTACGTTTTCATTAATTTGGTAACGCCTTGAAATAAAGGGTGTCATGATATGCAGACATGCAGATAATGATATACAGACAGGCAGCTAATGAACACAGAGAACAGGACATGACCAATGAGCAGGCAGGACACTCAGGGGTGGTATCTCACTATAAAAGGCACGAGGCACTCACACTCCACCTCTTTCCACTGATGAACATCTGCAGGGTGAGTCAGGGTGTATGTACAATATCACACCTCCAGCACGTGGCTAAGAGCTAGTCTGGTTCAGTCAGACAGAGTAACAACACTTAGGTTAGCAGAGAGTCGAACTCATAGAGAACTGTGCTAATTGTGCTACTGGTTCAATAAATCAGATTGAACTAACTTCAAGGTCTGGAGAATCTTTTAATTAAAGCTGCACCTAGTTGCAGCCTGTATTATCCCAGAGTACATAACACATCAAAGGGCATTTCCATTTGTTTTAATAAACAACAATAATGTCTGCTATTTACTCCTTCTACCATTGATGGTGGCGGCAATTGCCTAGCACTGAGTGGAATGTTCTTTCTCTGCCATGGTCTTAATTTTGGTGAAACAAAAATGTTGCTCCAGTTTCGCTGTGTGTTCTTAACGTCAGGCCAATCAGTAAATCTTTAGTGTATAAAACACTGCATCACCCATCTCTTCAAAGCTTTGACTATTGATTTCTCTTGGCAGCTTCTCATGGCTTCTCACTTCTCACCACCTCTGCTCATTGAAATGCAAGTGCAAAGCTGAATGTATGATTGTGGAAGGTGAAGGTTGGGATGTTTGGCTCGAGACACAGTTTCCAATTGTGTTTAGATGTATTTGTGGAGGTTTGACCACAAGACCATTTGCACCACCCAGCCAAATGGCCTTTCTTCCTCAGCTGTAATTTTAAAAAACTAATATTTAAGTGTTCAAGCAAATTCTTTTGATACACTTGTGTTTTTTCTCCCAGGTTGCTTTTAGCAGCATTCAGAAGATTCAGTCCTGAAGATTATTATGTATGATAAAAGCAAATTACTGCAGATGCTGGAATCTGAAACAAAAGAGAAAATGCTGGAAAATCTCAGCAGGCCTGGCAGCATCTGTAGGGAGAGAAAAGAGTTAACATTTCAAAGCTGACAAAGAGTCATTGGACTCGAAACGTTAGCTCTTTTCTCTCCCTACAGATGCTGCCAGACCTGCTGAGATTTTCCAGCATTTTCTCTTTCGTTATTCTACATGATGGTGGGAAAGAGGTTGCAGTGGGGGTAAAAAAAATGGCAGAGGCGAGGTGAAGAATTGAAAAGCTAAGAAATTGGTGGTGGGGAGTATAGAAAATGTCTAAGTGAAGTTTGAAAAGTTTGGAGAAAGAAACTAAAAAGTCTCAACAGGCTTAAAGGAATGTGGACTTTTACAAAACAATCAGTAACATGAAAAAAAAACATTTAAAAAGGCCGAGGAGAGAGGTTTAGATACCCAGAGAAGGGCTGAATGACCTCCTCTTGTGCTGTATTAAAAAAACAGATCTTGATTGGAAAATACAACTGCAAATTAGTTATGTACTTTTAAAAACTGGAAAATAAAATGAAAAGAAACAGAAACACTAGGAACAATGCTTGAAAGAGACAGTAGAGATAAACTTCAAAAAAACATGCACTGAAGCGAGTTTAAAAAAAAGAGGACGATGCTTAAAATGAGAAACAATGGGATCGACACCAAAAAATATATAAACATCAGAAGTTGAATGAGATAAAGAAACAAACTGCTGAATGTCAGGATTCATATCTGTGCCAGCACTGCACATTCCACTTCAGCTCCGCTTTTTAAATTTTGGAGCAAGCACAGCAGCTAGATTTGATCAGAAGCAAGCAGAGTCCAATTGTTGAAGTTCTTTTGGTATGAATTAGAATTACTTGCTGGTGGGGAGTGGTAGAAGGTAGAAAAAACTGTCTGCTCAAAGTAGAAAAACAATATATACTTTTTAAAGAAAAAAATCAGCTCGACTAAAACTTAGTGAAAGTATTTATACAGTACACACTAAATAGCCAGAAGCAATTGGAGCAGGGACTTAATGGACCAATTATTGGTGTGGGGCCAAGTAGCTTGCATGTTGAGTTGCAGGAATGTTTCCCTTGCTTATCTGTTATCTTCACACTGCTGATTATTGTTCTCTCTATATATATCAGCTTTGTTCGTGCATGAATCAGAAGATCACAGGTTCAAGGCCTACTCCAGAATTTGAACAGTTCATTTCGACTGACACCACAGTGCACTACTATTATTATTATTGACTGGGTGAGATGGCGCAAGGCACAAAATACCTGCTCAGGTAGATTTCTACAGCATTATAAAAGGAACAATTACGTTCTCTCTCACTGCTAAGATGAACATTTAAAATTTAACTGACCTTACTTCAACAAAATAACGGTGATTCATTTGATATTTTTGGAACCTTGTTCTGCATAAACTGGCTCATAATTTATCTAAATAACAAAAGTAATTATAGAAACAATAATTCATAGTTGTGAAATGTTTTGGTATGTCCCGAGCATACAAAAGATTCTATTCAAATGTAAGCTATCTACTGTGGGTCTACTATAACAAATATCTTCCACGGGCAAGAAAACTACAACATTCAAGGACCTCAGTACCACCCAGGACCAAGCAACCTGCTTAATTGGCACCCCATCCACCACCTTAAATAATTAATTCCTCCATGCACAGTAAACAGCAATGTGCACCATCCGCAAAATACACTGCAGCAACTTGTCAATGCTCCTCAGATAGTCCCTTCCAAACCTGCAGCCTCTACCCACTAGAGTAGCAGATACATGGGAACACTAACACCTACAAGCTCCTCTCCAGCCACTCACTTTCTGATTAAGGTGACTTAACCTGAGGAATAGGACAGAGCAGATGAATCTGTGTCTAAAGTGATGGTACAGGAGGAAAGGGTTTAATTTCCTGGATGACTGGGTCCATTTTGGGGGAAGGTGGGACCTGTACAAGTCGGATGGATGGAATGGATAAGGAAAAAAAGGAGTCTTATGGCAGATACAGAGGGCTCAAAACAATGGAAGCCCTAGCGAAGTATAAAAAGTGCAGAAAGAAATTATGAGAGCGAAGAGACGAAAAATGAAAAGCTCCTGGCACCAAATAAAATCCCAAAGTATTTTACAAGTATATTAAGGGCAAGAGGGTAACCAGGGAAAGGTAGAGTCTATTAAGGACCAAAGTGGCAATCTGTGTGTGGAGCCAGAGGACAGGGGTGAAATTTTAAATGAACTTTTTTGTATCTCTGTTCACTCTGGAGAAGGACGACGTAGGTACAGAAATCAAGGAGGGGGGCTGTGATATAATCGAACAAATTAGCATTGAGAGGGGAGAGGTGGTATGAGTTTTAGTGGGCTTATAAATGGATAGATCCACAGGGCCAGAAGAGATGTGGGAAGCAGGGGAGGAGATTTCAGGGGCTCCGATGCTAATTTTCAAATCCTCTCTGGCCACAGGAGAGGCGCCAGAGAACTGGAGGACAGCTAATATGATACCATTATTCAATAGGGTATATAATAGTATAGTGGTATTGTCACTGGACAATCCAGAGACCGAGGGTAATGCTCTGGGGCCCAGGTTCAGGTAGGGAAGGAAATGTGCCGTCCTCACCTGGTGGGGCCTACATGTGACTACCGATCCACAGCAATGTATTTGATTCTTAAATGTCCTCCGCGATGGGCAATAGATGCTGACTCAGCCAGTGATGCCCACATGTCATGAATGAATAAAAACAAAGGACGTAGGGATAAACAAGGCACTATAAGCCAGTGAATCTAATGTCAGTGATAGGGAAATTATTGGAAAAGATTCTGAGGGACAGAATTAATCTCCACTTGGGGAGGCAAAGATTAATCAATGATAAACAGCGTGGCTTTGTAAGGGGAGATCATCTCGCACAAATTTGATTGAAATTTTCAAGGAGGTGACTAGATGTGTAGATGAGGGCAGTGCCGTTGATGTAGTCTACATGGACTTCAGTAAGGCTTTTGACAAGGGACATGGGAGACTGGTCAAGAAGATAAGAGCCCACAGGCTACAGGAAAATTTGATCCAAAATTGGCTTAGTGGCAGGAGGCAGAAGATGATGGTCGAATGTTGTTTTTGTGACAGGGAGCCTGTGTTGAGTGATGTACCGCAGGGATCAGTGCTGGGTCCCTTGCATTTGTGGTGTACATTAATGATCTAGACGTGAAAGTAGGAGGGATGATCAGTAAGTTTGCCGATGCACGAAAATTGGGGGTGTGGTAAATAGCGAGGAGGAATGATACAGTATGATATAGACTGGTTGGTCTGATGAGCAGAACCGTCACAAATGGAATTTAACCCTGAGAAGTGTGAGGGGGTGCATTTTGCATCCAAAGCAAGCGAATATACAATGAACGGTAGGATGCTAGGAAGTACAAGGGACCAGAGAGATCTTGGGGTGCATGTCCATAGATCTCTGAAAGCATTAGCACATGTTGATAAGATAGTTAAGAAGGCAAATGGGATATCTGCCTTTATTAGCTAAGGCACAGAATATAAGAATAGGAAGGTATGATGCAGCTGTACAAAATGCTCATTAGGCCACAGCTGGAGTACTGTATGCAGTTCTGGTCGCCACATTATAGGAAGGATGTGATTGCTCTGGAGAGGGTGGAGAGGAGGTTCACCAGGATGTTGCCTGAACTGGAGTGTTTCAGTTACGAAGGGTGGTTGGTTGGACTGGGCTTGATTTCCTTAGAGCGGAGAAGACTGAAGGAGAACATGATTGAGATGTACAAAATTATAAGGGACATGGATAGGAAGAAACCTTTCCCTTAGTAGAGGGGTCAATTACCAGGGGGCATAGAATTAAAGTAATGACGGGAGATTTAGAGGGGATTTAAGGAAAAACTTTTTCACTAAGAGGCGGTGGGAGTCTGGCACTTACTGCTGAAAGGGCGATGAGGCAGAACCCTCACAACATTTTAAAAACATTTAGGTGAGCACATTGCATACAAGGCTACGGACTAAGTGCTGGAAAATGGGATTAGAATAGGTGTTGATTGCCGGTACAGACACGATGAGTCGAAGGGCCTCTTTTTGTGCTGCAAAAATCTATGACTATTCCAATGCACTTCTGGCTGGCCTGGCCCCTTGCTCTAAAACTTAAGCTCATCAGAAACTCTGCTGGCCCTATGCTTACTCGCACAAAGTACTGCCCGTGTTTCAACTCCTGCGTTGACCTAGACTGATTCCTGGTCTGGCAACAACTCGATTTAAAATTCTCATCCTTGTTTTCAAGTCTGTCTATGGTCATGTCCCCCCATCTCTAACCTCCTCCAGCCCTATAATCCTCAATGATCTCTCTGCTCCTATAATTCTGATCTCTTGCGCAACATAATTTTCATCACTCCACCACTGGTGGCAGCGCTTTCAGCTTGTATGGGCCCTAAACTCTGGAATTTCCTCCCGAAGCCACTGCCTCGCCTTCTCTAAGCCATTATTTAACACCCATCACTCTGACCAAACTGATATTTCCTTTGATAAAATTCTTGTGAAGCACCTTGGAAGATTTAACTATGGGAAAAACACAATATAAATGCAAGTAATGATGATTCTGTTATTGATGAAGTACATATAGTGTTTTTAAACAGATTAGAGTTAATAATCTGGTGCATTTATAATGCAGCTACTCTTTTTGACAAAGTAGTTGATGTATCACTTTGAGCCAGGAACTACCTCATTCATTTATGCTGCATGGTTTAAGTCAAAATTCCTCTACAGGGAATCTGGATATCTATTCTACTGGTTAAAATCTAAATGTCTGGGACGCACAGGTAGGAGTTAGCGCTCTATGAATTATAGTAAAAGTAAATTATAATAGATTATTTCCTCCCATCATTAACAAGGAGGTACAAATTTAAGATATTCACAAACATTTTTAAACTTTTTTAAGACCAGCATAAAATTCCACCACAAGCAATTATGAAGTAGACTTAATAAAGTATTTAAGAATGAGACAGTTACTTGAATATTTAAAATATTTCATGGTTAAAAGGTGGGGTGGGGGGTCCGGTAGTTGCAGTGCTAAAAATGGCATGGATTGAGAGGCCAAATAATCTATTTTGGTCCTGGAATAATGTATGATATCAACACCAGGTAGGTTTACAAGGATCCACTCAAAACATTTCTTAAATCCACATTTAAAAGCTTGGCACAGCACTGGACTTATACTCCAGGCAATTGTGAAGCTACCTCCTTCACGTCATTTCTGGTAGTTGGGTTGTACCTTGATCGCAGAGTGAAGTCTGAATTGCTGTTAAATGAAAGTGTATTTCCACCAATTTCAAAGCTTCAGTAGAAATACAACCTTGCATACAGCATGCAGACATACGGCAATGTCAGGTACCTGATCTCAACTGAAGAAAACATGTACAAATGATTCAAAAATAACTGGTGCAAAGTGAAAGTATTGTGTGGCAAACTTGTTTACGGCATGGCAATTGCTCCAAATATGTCCTGACTTGCCCAACTTGTTTTCAACACAGACAATCAGATTAGGTCATTGGATTATTTACTACATGCCCTGGCAATCCCATTAAAACAAAAACTCCTTACTTGTGTTTCCGACTATAAGCAAATCTGGTCACCCAAAACTGTGTAAACTTCATGGGGAAAGGGGGGGGGGGGGTCCTCCCATACATTTTAAAAACCATTTCCCCAAGAATGAAAGGAACAGATTTCCGAATTAGGGGCAGCCAGTCTGGACCTGATTCTGCCCCCAAATGCTGATGTCTAGGGTAGATGTTCTAATTTTAGGAACTCTATTTCTCTCTCCATCCATGTTTTAGTAACCGAAGAGAAAATGCTGGAAAATCTCAGCAGGTGTGGCAGCATCTGTAAGGGGAGACAAGAACTAACATTTCGAGTCCAGATGACCCTTTGTCAAAGCTGAAACAAAAGAGAAAATGCTGGAAAATCTCAGCAAGTCTGGCAGCATCTGTATGCAGAGAAAAGAGCTCACGTTTCAAGTCCGACTCTTCGTCAAAGTTTTGTCAAAGCAGGGGTCATCTCGAAACGTTCGCTCTTTTCTCTCCCTACAGATGCTGCCAGACCTGCTGAGATTTTCCAACATTTTCTCTTTCGTTGCAGATTCCAGCATCCGCAGTAATTTGCTTTTATATACGTTTTAGTAACTCTTGTTCCTCTCTCCACAGATACTGAGTTTCCCCAGCACCTTCTGTTTTCATTTCACATTTCCCGCACCGTTTTGCTTTTATGTCAATCATTGGTGTCTGGGTTGACACCAACTCTCTGTCTCCACCACAACTTGAGAAAACTCCCAACCCTCGATCTTCACTCCAGATACAACCTTTTTGCAAGGTGCTCAGGGTGAAAAAAGAAACGACTTGGCCACTTTTCTTTTTAAACAGCAGACACGACAATATAGTGAAAGAGTTAGTCTGCCTGCACAGAGAGTTTTTGCTTCAGTGGCGATCCGAGAGTGTGGGGAAAACAACATTGAAAACAAAAATCACTGCTTCAAAATTGGGGTGCAGTGAAGTGGCAGGAGAGTTTTCAGGGTCAGGTTAGGGCAGGTTTATCGCCGCCCCACCTCCCCTTGACAGCGAGTTTGGGGGGGATCTGCCGCCCCCCCCCAAAAAAAAACTTTAACCGCTGAACCGGCGCCGGCTGGCGCGGGCGAGCGGACCGACCTTACTGAACACCTCCAAGTCATCGTCCTCGTCCTCATCCTCGAAACCCAGCACATCCTTGGAGAGCGGGTGCGGAGCGGCCCCTTTCGAGGTCTTGCTGCTGCTGCCGGCGGCTTCCATCTTCCCTCCCCTGGCGGCCGCTGATGTGTCCGACTCGGAATCGACGCCCAGCCGCTCCCCGCCTCCACACAGCAGCCACAGGGACTGCTCACTGCGCAGCACCGGAAACGGCCCGCGCTCCAGCGTAAAACATTGCAAACGGCCGGGGCGCGAGGGTTGGGAACCGTTAGACCCGGGGGGGGGGGGGGGGGAGAAGAAGAGTGTGTGTGGGTGGGTAGAGGAGAGAGTGTGGGGGTGGGGGGGGGGGGGGGGGGAGGGGAGGAGAGAGTGTGGGGGGGGGGAGGAGAGAGTGTGGGGGGGGGGAGGAGAGAGTGTGGGGGGGGGGGGGAGGAGAGAGTGTGGGGGGGGGGGGGGGGAGGAGAGAGTGTGGGGGGGGGGGGGGGAGGAGAGAGTGTGGGGGGGGGGGGGAGGAGAGAGTGTGGGGGGGGGGGGGAGGAGAGAGTGTGGGGGGGGGGGGGGGAGGAGAGAGTGGGGGGGGGGGGGGGGGGAGGAGAGAGTGTGGGGGGGGGGGGGAGGAGAGAGTGGGGGGGGGGGGGAGGAGAGAGTGGGGGGGGGGGGAGGAGAGAGTGTGGGTGGGGGGGGGGGGGGGGAGGAGAGAGTGTGGGGGGGGGAGGAGAGAGTGTGGGGGGGGGAGGAGAGAGTGTGGGGGGGGGTGGGGGAGAGGAGAGAGTGTGGGGGGGGGGGAGAGGAGAGAGTGTGGGGGGGGGGGGGGGAGGAGAGAGTGTGGGGGGGGGGGAGGAGAGAGTGTGGGGGGGGGGGGGGGGGGGAGGAGAGAGTGTGGGTGGGGGGGGGGGAGGAGAGAGTGTGGGTGGGGGGGGGGGAGAGAGTGTGGGTGGGGGGGGGGGGAGGAGAGGGGGGGGGGGGGGGGGAGGAGAGGGGGGGGGGGGGGAGGAGAGAGTGTGGGGGGGGGAGGAGAGAGTGTGGGGGGGGGGGGGGGAGGAGAGAGTGTGGGGGGGGGGGGGGAGGAGAGAGTTTGGGGGGGGGGGGAGGAGAGAGTGTGGGGGGGGGGGGGAGGAGAGAGTGTGGGGGGGGGGGAGGAGAGAGTGGGGGGGAGGAGAGAGTGGGGGGGGGGGGGAGGAGAGAGTGTGGGGGGGGGGGGAGGAGAGAGTGTGGGGGGGGGAGGAGAGAGTGTGGGGGGGGAGGAGAGAGTGGGGGGGGGGGGGGGAGGAGAGAGTGTGGGGGGGGGGGGAGGAGAGAGTGGGGGGGGGGGAGGAGAGAGTGTGGGGGGGGGGGGGGAGGAGAGAGTGGGGGGGGGGGGAGGAGAGAGTGTGTGTGGGTGGGGAGAGGAGAGAGTGTGTGTGGGTGGGGAGAGGAGAGAGTGTGGGTGGGTGGGGAGAGGAGAGTGTGTGGGTGGGTGGGGAGAGGAGAGTGTGTGTGTGTGGGTGGGGAGAGGAGAGGAGAGGAGAGGAGAGTGTGTGTGGGTGGGGAGAGGAGAGTGTGTGGGTGGGTGGGGAGAGGAGAGTGTGTGTGTGTGGGTGGGGAGAGGAGAGGAGAGGAGAGTGTGTGTGTGGGTGGGGAGAGGAGAGTGTGTGTGGGGAGAGGAGAGTGTGTGTGTGGGTGGGGAGAGGAGAGTGTGTGTGTGGGTGGGGAGAGGAGAGAGTGTGTGTGGGTGGGGAGAGGAGAGAGTGTGTGTGGGTGGGGAGAGGAGAGAGTGTGTGTGGGTGGGGAGAGGAGAGTGTGTGTGTGTGGGGAGAGGAGAGTGTGCGTGGGTGGGGAGAGGAGAGTGTGCGTGGGTGGGGAGAGGAGAGAGTGTGTGTGGGTGGGGAGAGGAGAGAGTGTGTGTGGGTGGGGAGAGGAGAGAGTGTGTGTGGGTGGGGAGAGGAGAGTGTGGGTGGGTGGGGAGAGGAGAGTGTGTGGGTGGGTGGGGAGAGGAGAGTGTGTGTGTGTGGGTGGGGAGAGGAGAGGAGAGGAGAGTGTGTGTGTGGGTGGGGAGAGGAGAGTGTGTGTGGGGAGAGGAGAGTGTGTGTGTGGGTGGGGAGAGGAGAGTGTGTGTGTGGGTGGGGAGAGGAGAGAGTGTGTGTGGGTGGGGAGAGGAGAGAGTGTGTGTGGGTGGGGAGAGGAGAGAGTGTGTGTGGGTGGGGAGAGGAGAGAGTGTGTGTGGGTGGGGAGAGGAGAGTGTGTGTGGGTGGGGAGAGGAGAGAATGTGTGTGGGGGTGGGGAGAGGAGAGAGTGTGTGTGTGGGTGGGGAGAGGAGAGTGTGTGTGGGTGGGGAGAGGAGAGTGTGTGTGGGTGGGGAGAGGAGAGTGTGTGTGGGTGGGGAGAGGAGAGTGTGTGTGGGTGGGGAGAGGAGAGAATGTGTGTGGGGGTGGGGAGAGGAGAGAGTGTGTGTGTGGGTGGGGAGAGGAGAGTGTGTGTGGGTGGGGAGAGGAGAGTGTGTGTGGGTGGGGAGAGGAGAGAGTGTGTGGGTGGGTGGGTAGAGGAGAGAGTGTGTGTGGGTGGGTAGAGGAGAGAGTGCGTGTGTGGGTGGGGAGAGGAGAGTGTGTGTGGGTGGGGAGAGGAGAGTGTGTGTGGGTGGGGAGAGGAGAGTGTGTGTGGGTGGGGAGAGGAGAGAGTGTGTGGGTGGGGAGAGGAGAGAGTGTGTGGGTGGGTGGGTGGGGAGAGGAGAGTGTGTGTGGGTGGGGAGAGGAGAGTGTGTGTGGGTGGGTAGAGGAGAGTGTGTGTGGGTGGGTAGAGGAGAGTGTGTGTGGGTGGGTAGAGGAGAGAGTGTGTGTGTGGGTGGGGAGAGGAGAGAGTGTGTGTGGGTGGGGAGAGGAGAGTGTGTGTGGGTGGGGAGTGGAGAGTGTGTGTGGGTGGGGAGAGGAGAGAGTGTATGGGTGGGTGGGTGGGGAGAGAGTGTGTGGGGAGAGGAGAGTGTGTGTGGGTGGGGAGTGGAGAGTGTGTGTGGGTGGGGAGAGGAGAGTGTGTATGGGTGGGGAGAGGAGAGTGTGTATGGGTGGGTGGGTGGGGAGAGAGTGTGTGGGGAGAGGAGAGTGTGTGTGAAGGTGGGGGGGGAGAGGAGAGTGTGTGTGTGTGGGTGGGGGGGGGGAGGAGAGTGTGTGTGGGTGGGGGGGGGAGGAGAGTGTGTGTGGGTGGGGAGAGGAGAGAGTGTGTGTGGGTGGGGAGAGGAGAGAGTGTGTGTGGGTGGGGAGAGGAGAGAGTGTGTGTGGGTGGGGAGAGGAGAGAGTGTGTGTGGGTGGGGAGAGGAGAGTGTGGGTGGGTGGGGAGAGGAGAGTGTGTGGGTGGGTGGGGAGAGGAGAGTGTGTGTGTGTGGGTGGGGAGAGGAGAGGAGAGTGTGTGTGTGTGGGTGGGGAGAGGAGAGTGTGTGTGGGGAGAGGAGAGTGTGTGTGTGGGTGGGGAGAGGAGAGTGTGTGTGTGGGTGGGGAGAGGAGAGAGTGTGTGTGGGTGGGGAGAGGAGAGTGTGTGTGGGTGGGGAGAGGAGAGAATGTGTGTGGGGGTGGGGAGAGGAGAGAATGTGTGTGGGGGTGGGGAGAGGAGAGAGTGTGTGTGTGGGTGGGGAGAGGAGAGTGTGTGTGGGTGGGGAGAGGAGAGTGTGTGTGGGTGGGGAGAGGAGAGTGTGTGTGGGTGGGGAGAGGAGAGAGTGTGTGGGTGGGTGGGTAGAGGAGAGAGTGTGTGTGGGTGGGGAGAGGAGAGAGTGTGTGTGTGGGTGGGGAGAGGAGAGTGTGTGTGGGTGGGGAGAGGAGAGTGTGTGTGGGTGGGGAGAGGAGAGTGTGTGGGTGGGGAGAGGAGAGAGTGTGTGGGTGGGTGGGTGGGGAGAGGAGAGTGTGTGTGGGTGGGGAGAGGAGAGTGTGTGTGGGTGGGGAGAGGAGAGTGTGTGTGGGTGGGTAGAGGAGAGAGTGTGTGTGTGGGTGGGGAGAGGAGAGAGTGTATGGGTGGGTGGGTGGGGAGAGAGTGTGTGGGGAGAGGAGAGTGTGTGTGGGTGGGGAGTGGAGAGTGTGTGTGGGTGGGGAGAGGTGAGTGTGTATGGGTGGGTGGGTGGGGAGAGAGTGTGTGGGGAGAGGAGAGTGTGTGTGGGTGGGTAGAGGAGAGTGTGTGGGTGGGTAGAGGAGAGTGTGTGTGGGTGGGTAGAGGAGAGAGTGTGTGTGTGGGTGGGGAGAGGAGAGAGTGTGTGGGTGTGGGTGGGGAGAGGAGAGTGTGTGTGGGTGGGGAGAGGAGAGTGTGTGTGGGTGGGGAGAGGAGAGTGTGTGTGGGTGGGGAGAGGAGAGTGTGTGTGTGTGTGTGGGTGGGGAGAGGAGAGTGTGTGTGGGTGGGGAGAGGAGAGTGTGTGTGTGTGTGTGGGTGGGGAGAGGAGAGTGTGTGTGGGTGGGGAGAGGAGAGTGTGTGTGGGTGGGGAGAGGAGAGTGTGTGTGTGTGGGTGGGTAGAGGAGAGAGTGTGTGTGTGGATGGGGAGAGGAGAGAGTGTGTGGGTGGGGAGAGGAGAGTGTGTGTGGGTGGGGAGAGGAGAGTGTGTGTGGGTGGGGAGAGGAGAGAGTGTGTGGGTGGGGAGAGGAGAGAGTGTGTGGGTGGGGAGAGGAGAGAGTGTGTGTGTGGGTGGGGAGAGGAGAGTGTGTGTGGGTGGGGAGAGGAGAGTGTGTGTGGGTGGGGAGAGGAGAGTGTGTGTGGGTGGGGAGAGGAGAGTGTGTGTGGGTGGGGAGAGGAGAGAGTGTGTGGGTGGGTGGGTGGGTGGGGAGAGGGGAGAGAGTGTGTGTGGGTGGGTAGAGGAGAGAGAGTGTGTGTGTGTGTGTGGGTGGGGAGAGGAGAGTGTGTGTGGGTGGGGAGAGGAGAGTGTGTGGGTGGGGAGAGGAGAGAGTGTGTGGGTGGGTGGGTGGGGAGAGGGAGAGAGTGTGTGGGGAGAGGAGAGTGTGTGTGGGTGGGTAGAGGAGAGTGTGTGTGTGGGTGGGGAGAGGAGAGTGTGTGTGGGTGAGGAGAGTGTGTGTGGGTGGGGAGAGGAGAGTGTGTGTGGGTGGGGAGAGGAGAGTGTGTGTGGGTGGGGAGAGGAGAGAGTGTGTGGGTGGGTGGGTGGGGAGAGGGGAGAGTGTGTGTGGGGAGAGGAGAGTGTGTGTGGGTGGGTAGAGGAGAGTGTGTGTGTGTGTGGGTGGGTAGAGGAGAGTGTGTGTGGGTGGGGAGAGGAGAGAGTGTGTGTGTGGGTGGGGAGAGGAGAGAGTGTGTGCGTGGGTGGGGAGAGGAGAGAGTGTGTGGGTGTGGGTGGGGAGAGGAGAGAGTGTGTGTGTGGGTGGGGAGAGGAGAGAGTGTGTGTGGGTGGGGAGAGGAGAGTGTGTGTGTGTGGGTGGGTAGAGGAGAGAGTGTGTGTGTGTGTGGGTGGGGAGAGGAGAGTGTGTGTGGGTGTGGAGAGGAGAGAGTGTGTGGGTGGGTAGAGGAGAGTGTGTGTGTGGGTGGGTAGAGGAGAGTGTGTGTGGGTGGGGAGAGGAGAGTGTGTGTGGGTGGGGAGAGGAGAGAGTGTGTGAGTGGGGAGAGGAGAGAGTGTGTGGGTGGGTAGAGGAGAGTGTGTGTGTGTGGGTGGGTAGAGGAGAGTGTGTGTGGGTGGGGAGAGGAGAGTGTGTGTGGGTGGGTAGAGGAGAGTGTGCGTGTGTGGGTGGGTAGAGGAGAGTGTGTGTGGGTGGGTAGAGGAGAGTGTGTGTGTGTGGGTGGGGAGAGGAGAGTGTGTGTGGGTGGGGAGAGGAGAGAGTGTGTGAGTGGGGAGAGGAGAGAGTGTGTGGGTGGGTAGAGGAGAGTGTGTGTGTGTGGGTGGGTAGAGGAGAGTGTGTGTGGGTGGGGAGAGGAGAGTGTGTGTGGGTGGGTAGAGGAGAGTGTGCGTGTGTGGGTGGGTAGAGGAGAGTGTGTGTGGGTGGGGAGAGGAGAGTGTGTGTGTGGGTGGGGAGAGGAGAGTGTGTGTGCGGGTGGGGAGAGGAGAGTGTGTGTGGGTGGGGAGAGGAGAGAGTGTGTGTGGGTGGGGAGAGGAGAGTGTGTGTGGGTGGGGAGAGGAGAGGAGAGTGTGTGTGGGTGGGGAGAGGAGAGTGTGTGTGGGTGGGGAGAGGAGAGTGTGCGTGTGGGTGGGGAGAGGAGAGTGTGTGGGTGGGGAGAGGAGAGTGTGTGGGTGGGGAGAGGAGAGTGTGTGGGTGGGGAGAGGAGAGAGTGTGGGTGGGGAGAGGAGAGAGTGTGGGTGGGGAGAGGAGAGAGTGTGGGTGGGTAGAGGAGAGAGTGTGGGTGGGTAGAGGAGAGTGTGTGTGTGTGTGGGTGGGTAGAGGAGAGTGTGTGTGGGTGGGGAGAGGAGAGTGTATGTGGGTGGGGAGAGGAGAGAGTGTGTGGGTGGGTAGAGGAGAGAGTGTGTGTGTGTGGGTGGGTAGAGGAGAGTGTGTGTGTGGGTGGGTAGAGGAGAGTGTGTGTGTGTGTGGGTGGGGAGAGGAGAGAGTGTGAGTGGGGAGAGGAGAGAGTGTGTGGGTGGGTAGAGGAGAGTGTGTGTGTGTGGGTCGGTAGAGGAGAGTGTGTGTGGGTGGGGAGAGGAGAGTGTGTGTGGGTGGGGAGAGGAGAGTGTGCGTGTGTGGGTGGGTAGAGGAGAGTGTGTGTTGGTGGGTAGAGGAGAGTGTGTGTGTGTGTGGGTGGGGAGAGGAGAGTGTGTGTGGGTGGGGAGAGGAGAGAGTGTGTGAGTGGGGAGACGAGAGAGTGTGTGGGTGGGTAGAGGAGAGTGTGTGTGTGTGGGTGGGTAGAGGAGAGTGTGTGGGTGGGGAGAGGAGAGTGTGGGTGGGTGGGTAGAGGAGAGTGTGCGTGTGTGGGTGGGTAGAGGAGAGTGTGTGTGGGTGGGGAGAGGAGAGTGTGTGTGTGGGTGGGGAGAGGAGAGTGTGTGTGCGGGTGGGGAGAGGAGAGTGTGTGTGGGTGGGGAGAGGAGAGAGTGTGTGTGGGTGGGGAGAGGAGTGTGTGTGTGGGTGGGGTGGGGAGAGGAGAGTGTGTGTGGGTGGGGAGAGGAGAGTGTGTGTGGGTGGGGAGAGGAGAGTGTGTGTGGGTGGGGAGAGGAGAGTGTGTGTGTGTGGGTGGGTAGAGGAGAGTGTGTGTGGGTGGGGAGAGGAGAGTGTGTGGGTGGGGAGAGGAGAGTGTGTGGGTGGGGAGAGGAGAGAGTGTGGGTGGGGAGAGGAGAGAGTGTGGGTGGGTAGAGGAGAGAGTGTGGGTGGGTGGAGGAGAGTGTGTGTGTGGGTGGGTAGAGGAGAGTGTGTGTGGGTGGGGAGAGGAGAGTGTGTGTGGATGGGGAGAGGAGAGAGTGTGTGGGTGGGGAGAGGAGAGAGTGTGTGGGTGGGGAGAGGAGAGAGTGTGTGGGTGGGGAGAGGAGAGAGTGTGTGGGTGGGGAGAGGAGAGAGTGTGTGGGTGGGGAGAGGAGAGAGTGTGTGGGTGGGGAGAGGAGAGAGTGTGTGGGTGGGGAGAGGAGAGAGTGTGTGGGTGGGGAGAGGAGAGAGTGTGTGGGTGGGGAGAGGAGAGAGTGTGTGGGTGGGGAGAGGAGAGAGTGTGTGGGTGGGGAGAGGAGAGAGTGTGTGGGTGGGGAGAGGAGAGAGTGTGTGGGTGGGGAGAGGAGAGAGTGTGTGGGTGGGGAGAGGAGAGAGTGTGTGGGTGGGGAGAGGAGAGAGTGTGTGGGTGGGGAGAGGAGAGAGTGTGTGGGTGGGGAGAGGAGAGAGTGTGTGGGTGGGGAGAGGAGAGTGTGTGTGTGTGGGTGGGTAGAGGAGAGTGTGTGTGTGTGTGTGGGTGGGTAGAGGAGAGAGTGTGTGTGTGGGTGGGTAGAGGAGAGAGTGTGTGTGTGGGTGGGTAGAGGAGAGAGTGTGTGTGTGGGTGGGTAGAGGAGAGAGAGTGTGTGTGTGGGTGGGTAGAGGAGAGAGTGTGTGTGTGGGTGGGTAGAGGAGAGAGTGTGTGGGTGGGTGGGTAGAGGAGAGTGTGTGGGTGGGGAGAGGAGAGTGTGTGTGTGTGTGGGTGGGTAGAGGAGAGAGTGTGTGTGTGGGTGGGTAGAGGAGAGAGTGTGTGTGTGGGTGGGTAGAGGAGAGAGTGTGTGTGTGGGTGGGTAGAGGAGAGAGTGTGTGTGTGGGTGGGTAGAGGAGAGAGTGTGTGTGTGGGTGGGTAGAGGAGAGAGTGTGTGTGTGTGGGTGGGTAGAGGAGAGTGTGTGTGGGTGGGGAGAGGAGAGTGTGTGTGTGTGTGGGTGGGTAGAGGAGAGTGTGTGTGTGGGTGGGTAGAGGAGAGTGTGTGTGTGTGGGTGGGTAGAGGAGAGAGTGTGTGTGGGTGGGTAGAGGAGAGTGTGGGTGGGTGGGGATCGGGAGAGGAGAGTATGTGTGTGTGTGTGGAGAGGAGAGTGGAGTGTGTGTGGGTGGGGAGAGGAGTGTGTGGGGAGAGGAGAGTGTGTGTGGGTGGGGAGAGGAGAGTGTGTGTCGGTGGGGAGAGGTGTGTGTGGGTGGGAGAGGAGAGAGTGTGGGTGGGAGAGGAGAGAGTGTGGGTGGGCAGAGGAGTGTGGGTGGGTGGGCAGAGGAGTGTGGGTGGGTGGGAAAGGAGAGTGGGTGCGTAGGAAAGGAGAGTGGGTGGGTGGGAGAGGAGAGTGTGGGTGGGAAAGGAGAGTGGGTGGGTGGGAGAGGAGAGTGTGGGTGGGGAGAGGAGAGTGGGTGGGTGGGAGAGGAGAGTGGGTGGGTGGGAGAGGAGAGTGTGTGGGTGGGCAGAGGAGTGTGGGTGGGTGGGAAAGGAGAGTGGGTGGGTAGGAAAGGAGAGTGGGTGGGTGGGAGAGGAGAGTGTGGGTGGGCAGAGGAGAGTGTGTGGGTGGGAGAGGAGTGAGGGTGGGTGGGCAGAGGAGTGTGTGTGGGTGGGAATGGAGAGTGTGGGTGGGCAGAGGAGAGTGTGGGTGGGAGAGGAGAGTGTGGGTGGGAGAGGAGAGTGTGGGTGGGCAGAGGAGAGTGGGTGGGTGGGCAGAGGAGAGTGGATGGGTGGGAGAGTGGATGGGTGGGCAGTGGTGAGAGGGATGAGAGAACGTTACGCGGGGGAACGTGGTTGGGGAGGGGCCTGGTTTGGGGAAGAGGAGGGGGCTGATGAGAATATATAGGGGGAAGGGTGGGATAGTGGGGAGAAGTGACGGGGGGTTAGTGGCGAGTGGTGACGCGGGTTTAGTGGGGGGTGGTAATGGGGGGTGTTAGTGGGTAGAGATGACGGGGGGGGGGGCGGTTAGTAGGGAGAGGTGACAGAGGGTTGGTGAGGGGAGGTGACGGGGGGGGGGGGGTGTTGGTGAGAAGAGGTGGCGGGGGGTGTTGGTGAGGAGATGCGACGGGGGTGTTGGTTGGTGAGGAGAGGTGACGGAGAGGACACGAGGAGAGGTGACCGAGTGGGTGGGATGTGAGGCGAGGAGAGTTGACTGAGTGGGTGTGGGGTGGTGAGGTGACTGGAGGAGGAAAGTGCAAGGAGATGTGACCGGGGGGGGGAGGAGGCTGGTTTGGAGGAGGGATGTGGTGACAAGATGTTACAGAGGGAGGGGATGAGGAGATGACCGAGGGGGGCGAATGAGGAGAGCTGACCGAGGGAGTGGGGTGAAGAGAGGTGAGCGAGTGGGTGTGGGGGGGGGGGGGGGGAGGCAGGGAGAGAGAGATGTGTGGGGGAGAGGCGAGGAGAGATGTGTCGGGGGGAGGTGAGGAAAGATGAGTGTGAGGGGGAGGCAAGGAGAGTTAACTGGGTATTGAGGGGGAGGCGAGGAGAGATGTGTGGGGGGGAGGCGAGAAGAGATGAGTGTGAGGGGGGAGGCGAGGAGAGTTGACCGTGTGGTGTGGGAGGGGAACGAGAGGTGACCGAGTGAGTGTGGGAGGGGGTGAGGAAAGGGGGGGGGGGGGAGGCAAGGAGAGGTGGGGGGGCGAGGAGAGCTGATGAGCGGGGGGCGAGGAGAGATGACTAAGTGGGTGTTGGGGGGGTGGTGAGGAGAGGTGTCCAAGATGGCATGGGGGGGGGGGCTGAGGAGAGGTGACCGAGTGGGTGTGGGAGGATTTAGGAGAGGTGACCTAGTGGGTGTGGGGGGGGGGGGGGGGTGGTTAGGAGAGGTGAAGAGTTGACTGAGTGGTGTGGTGTGGGGGGGGGGGGGGGGGGGCCAGGAAAGGTAACCGTGTGGTGGGGGCCGAGGAGCGTTGACTGAGTGAGTGTGGGGGGGTGTTGAGGAGAGTTGACCGAGTTGGAAGGGTCGTGAGGCGAAGGGACGTGGCCGTGTGGGGTGGGGGTGGCGAGTAGAGGTGGGGGGGGGGGGCGAGCAGAGTTGACGGAGTGGGTGTGGTGGTGGTGGGGCGGGGGGGGGAGGGAAGAGAGAGGTGACCGTGTGGGGGGTGGGGTGGGGCGAGGAGTGGTAATCTAGTGTGTGGGGGGGGGGGTGAAGAGAGGTAACCGTGTTGGGGGAGGGGAGAGCCAGGAAAGATGATAGAGTGGGTGGGGGAGCGAGGAGAGGTTACCGAGTGGGTGGGGGTGGGCGAGGAGAGGTTACCGAGTGGGTGGGGGGGGGGCGAGGAGAGGTCAGATGGGCAATGGTTGGTGACCGAGTGGTTGGGTGGTGAGGAGAGGTAACCGAGTGGGTGGGGGGGGGGGCACGAGGAGAGGTGACCGAGTTGGGGGGGGGTAGGGTTAGGTGACCAGGTGAGGGAAGGGCAAGGAGAGGTGACCGGGAGGTGGGGTGGGGGGGGGGGGGGGTGAAGCGAGAGGGAGAGGTGACCGGTTGGGTTACAAGACGAGAGATGAGTTAGCCGAGTGCATAGAGGGGGCAAAGACAGGTGATCGAGTGGGTGTGGGAGGAGAGGAGGGGTGGGGTCCGAGGAGAAATAACTGAGTGGGTGTGGGGGGAGGGGTACAGCCGGGGGAGGTAACCGAGTGTGTGTGGGGGGGCAGTAAAAGTAACCGTGTGGGTGTGGGGCCAGGACAGATGAACAAGTGGGTGGGGAGGGGGGGGGCGAGGGTTAGTGACCAAGGGGGTGTGTGGGGTACTGATGCACTATCAATTACGACGAGATGAGAGTAGAGAGTAATCAAGGCTTTATTAAGCAGAGATGTGTTGCCTCCTGCAGCTGCTGCCGAAATGGCTGCAGCTCGGTGAGCACACACATTTATACTCCACCTACTGGGCTGAGCCAGCTGGCAGGGATCTACCCCCATACCTGTAGTACAGAAGCCTTACCGTATTACCTCTCATGTATGTATTATACAAACAGTGGTGACTACCACATTCACCCCCTGTTAAAAAAGAGTCCAGTAGGGTTGGTGGAAAACTATTTACATGGTATGTGAGCATTTTAAAAAACTATTTACATGGTATGTGAGCATTTTTAAAGAGTACAGTTTGGCGAAAGTTCACAAATTTAGCCGGTCAGGTGCCTTGATCCTCCGTTGTGAGCGCCGCAGTCCCTGTGGTGATGCAGGCGTCAGCTTGGTCGCCTGTGACTCCGGGAGCGTGTAGTCCTCATCCTCATCCCCGGGTGGAACCAATGGGAGGACGGATCGTCCTGAAGCGGGGTTGTGGTGAGGTTCGCTGGGGGGAGGGTGGGTGGCGCCGGGGCAATTGGAGGGGGGTGTGGGGAACCAGCTGGTGCCAGGTCCCTGAGGGTGACTGTGTCTTGGCGGCCGTCGTGGTACACCATGTAGGCGTACTGCGGGTTCGCATGTAGCAGCTGTACCCTTTCGACCCAACGGGTCCACCTTGTGGAGCCGCACGTGTTTGCGGAGGAAGACGGGTCCTGGGGCTGCCAGCCACGTTGGGATCAAAACCCTGGAGGTGGACTTCCTAGGGAAGGCAAGGAGACGTTCATGGGGGGTTTCATTAGTCGCAGTGCAAAGTAGCGTTTGGATTGAGTGGTGGGCGTCGGGGTCGACTTCCTGCCAGCGGGAGACCGGGAGATTTTTAGACCGTCGGGCCAGCAGGACGGCTTTCCAGACCGTCCCGTTCTCCCTCTCCACCTGCCCATTTCCCCGGGAATTGTAGCTGGTCGTCCTGCTCGAGGCAATGCCCTTGCTGAGCAGGAACTGACGCAGCTCATCACTCATAAAGGACGATCCCCGGTCGCTGTGGACATAAGCGGGGAAACCGAACAGGGTGAAGATGCTGTTGAGGGCTTTGATGACTGTTGCAGACGTCATATCCGGGCATGGGATGGCGAAGGGAGTATTCTGGAGTATTCATCGACCACGTTCAGGAAATATGTGTTTCGGTCGGACGAGAAGAGGGCCCCTTTGAAATCCATGCTGAGGCATTCAAAGGGACAGGAGGCCTTCACCAGGTGCGCTCGGTCTGGCCGGTAGAAGTGCAGTTTGCACTCCGCGCAGACCTGGCAGACTTTGGTGACCGTCCTGACTTCCGCAATGGTGTCGGGTAGGTTGCGGGCCTTTATGAAGTGAAAGAACCGGGTGACCCCTGTGTGACAAAGACCATCGTGTAGGGCCCGGAATCGGTCCACTTGTGCGCTGGCACATGTACCTTGGGATAGGGCATCGGGGGGCTCGTTGAGCTTACCGGGGCGATACAAAATCTCGTAATTGTAGGTGTACAGCTCGATCCTCCACCTCAACATTTTATCATTTTTGATCTTGCCCCGCTGTGTATTATTGAACATGAAGGCAACCGACCATTGGTCAGTGGGAGAGTGAATCTCCTGCCGGCCAGGTAATGCCTCCAATGCCGCACAGCTTCTACGATGGCTTGGGCCTCCTTTTCGACAGGAGTGCCGAATTTCGGAGGCATGGAGGGTGCGGGAAAAGAATATCATGGGTCTGCCTGCCAGGTTGAGGGTGGCGGCCAGAGCGACGTCTGATGCATCACTCTCGACTTAAAAGGGGAGGGTCTCGTTGACCGCGTGCATCGCGGCCTTGGCGATGTCGGCCATGATACGGTTGAAGGCCTGGTGGGCCTCAGCCGGCAGGGGGGAAACTGTGGAGTGGATGAGTGGGCGGGCCTTCCCTGCATAGTTAGGGACCCACTGGGCGTAGTATGAGAAGAACCCCAGACATCGTTTGAGGGCCTTGGGGCAGTGGGGGAGGGGGAGTTCCGTGAGGGGGCGCATGCGGTCGGGGTCGGGCCCTAGAACTCCATTTTGCACCACATAGCCAAGGATGGCTAAGCGGTTGGTGCTGAACACGCACTTCTTGTTATACTTGAGGTTCAGGAGTTTCGCGGTGTGGAGAAATTTGAAAAGGTTAGCGTCGTGGTCCTGCTGGTCGTGGCCGCAGATGGTGACGTTATTGAGGTACGGGAAGGTGGCCCGCAGTCCGTACCCGTCAACCATTCGGTCCATCTCCCATTGGAAGACCGAGACCCCATTAGTGACGCCGAAGGGAACCCTAAGGAAGTGGTAAAGGCAGCCGTCTGCTTCGAACGCAGTGTACTGGCGGTCCGCCTTTCGGATGGGGAGCTGGTGGTAGACAGATTTCAGGTCTACTGTAGAGAAAACCCGGTACTGTGCAATCTGATTGACCATATCAGATATGTGTGGAAGTGGGTATGCGTTGAGCTGCGTGTACCGATTGATGGTCTGACTGTAGTCAATGACTGTAGTCGTTACAACTACCACTTGGGCCCTCCAGGGGCTGTTGCTCGCCTCAATGATGCCTTCCCACAGTAGCCGCTGGACCTCCGACCTGATGAAGGTCCTGTCCTGGGCACTGTACCGTCTGCTCCTGGTGGTGACGGACTTGCAATCCAGGATGAGGTTTGCAAACAGGGAGGGTGGGTCGACCTTCAGGGTCGTGAGGCCGCATGCGGTGGTAGGGGTCCTCCGAATTTTAGAGTTAGACTTTGGAAGTCCAGGCCGAGTAGCAAGGCAGCGCACAGGTTGGGGAGGACGTAGAACCGGAAGTTGCTGAACTCTATGCCCTGGACGGTGATGCAGTACCCCCGGATCTCCACGGAATGGGATCCGGAGGCCAGGGAGATTCTTTGGGTAATGGGGTGTACCGCGAGGGAGGAGCGCCTTACCGTAGCGGGGTGGATGAAGTCTTCCGTGCTCTTGGAGTCGAGAAGGCAAGATGTCTTGTGGCCATCGACTTTCACCGTCGTTGCGAGGTTGTGTGGCCGGGACTGGTCGAGCGTGATGGAGGCGAGCTGCGGCTGGTGTTGGTGGGCCCCCGGGCTGGTCGGCGGCGGCTGCGGGCGATGAGCGGCCAGGTGAGGTGCCCGACGAGCGGGGGTCCTGAGGCGCTGTCCAAAATGGCGCCGAAGATGGCGGCGTCCATGGGGCGCACGTGGCGGGCGGTGTTAAAGATGGCGTCGCCCACAGGCCACACGAGGTCTGATGGGGGGAAGCTGGCGGCGCCCACGGGCCGCACTTAGGCTGCGGGGATGAAAATGGCGGTGCCCATGGGACGCACGTGGGGGGTGCAGGAGCAATGGGCCTGGATACAGCGGCGATCGACCGGGCCTGGCACACCGCAGCGAAATGCCCCATCTTCCCGCAGGTCTTGCAGATTGCATCCGCGCCGGGCAGCGATGCCGGGGGTGCTTTGTCTGCCCGCAGAAATAGCACTTGGCGGCCCCCCCCGGGGTTTGTTGGCTGCCGTCTGGCGCAGGCTTGAGATTGGCTGGGGGCGGTCGCTGGTGGGGCCCATGATGTCCATGAGGGGGGTGCCGTGCGGTCGGGGGCGTCGCCTGTACATTACGGGAGGATTCCCCACGGTAGGCTATTGCAAAAAATAGGAGGCTGGGGATTGAGGGTGATTTAGAGATGTGGATCAGAAATTGGCTAGCTGAAAGAAGACAGAGGGTGGTGGTTGATGGGAAATGTTCAGAATGGAGTACAGTCACAAGTGGAGTACCACAAGGATCTGTTCTGGGGCCGTTGCTGTTTGTCATTTTTATCAATGACCTAGAGGAAGGCACAGAAGGGTGGGTGAGTAAATTTGCAGACGATACTAAAGTCGGTGGTGTTGTCGATAGTGTGGAAGGATGTCGCAGGTTACAGAGGGATATAGATAAGCTGCAGAGCTGGGCTGAGAGGTGGCAAATGGAGTTTAATGTAGAGAAGTGTGAGGTGATTCACTTTGGAAGGAATAACAGGAATGCGGAATATTTGGCTAATGGTAAAGTTCTTGAAAGTGTGGACGAGCAGAGGGATCTAGGTGTCCATGTACATAGATCCCTGAAAGTTGCCACCCAGGTTGATAGGGTTGTGAAGAAGGCCTATGGAGTGTTGGCCTTTATTGGTAGAGGGATTGAGTTCCGGAGTCGGGAGGTCATGTTGCAGCTGTACAGAACTCTGGTACGGCCGCATTTGGAGTATTGCGTACAGTTCTGGTCACCGCATTATAGGAAGGACGTGGAGGCTTTGGAGCGGGTGCAGAGGAGATTTACCAGGATGTTGCCTGATATGGAGGGAAAATCTTATGAGGAAAGGCTGATGGACTTGAGGTTGTTTTCGTTGGAGAGAAGAAGGTTAAGAGGAGACTTAATAGAGGCATACAAAATGATCAGGGGGTTGGATAGGGTGGACAGTGAGAGCCTTCTCCCGCGGATGGATATGGCTGGCACGAGGGGACATAACTTTAAACTGAGGGGTAATAGATATAGAACAGAGGTCAGAGGTAGGTTCTTTACGCAAAGAGTAGTGAGGCCGTGGAATGCCCTACCTGCTACAGTAGTGAACTCGCCAACATTGAGGGCATTTAAAAGTTTATTGGATAAACATATGGATGATAATGGCATAGTGTAGGTTAGATGGCTTTTGTTTCGGTGCAACATCGTGGGCCGAAGGGCCTGTACTGCGCTGTATTGTTCTATGTTCTATGATACTATTAGTGAGGTCGCGAGTTCCTTGGTTGCTGCGAGGTCGAGCGTACCCCCTTCGAAGAGGCACTGGCGGATGTACGCCGACTCTATGCCCGTAACGAAAGCGTCCCTGATTAGGAGTTCAGTATGTTCAATGGCCAAAACTGCCTGGCCACCGCAGTTCCTCGCCAGGGTGTGCAGGGCACGCCAGAAATCATCCAATGACTCGCCGCGGAGTTGCAACGTGGACAGGAGGTGCCTGGCTTAGAGTTTGTTGATCGGCCGGATGTAGTTCTCTTTCAGAAGCGCCGTGGCCTCGGTATAGTTGGGCGCATCCCGGATAAGGGAAAAAATATCGGAGCTCAACTGTGTGTATAGGATCTGGAGTTTCTGTGCTTCTGAGGGTTGTTCTGCCGCTGCTCCGATGTAGGCTTCAAAGCAAGCTAGCCAGTGGTCGAAGGCCGACGTTGCGTTGTCTGCTTGAGGGTGCAGCTGCAGGCGATCTGGCTTGATGCGTAGGTTCAACGCCGTAAAATCTCTGCTTAATAAATTGATGCACTATCAATTACGACGAGACGAGAGTAGAGAGTAATCGAGGCTTTATTAAGCAGAGATGTGTTGCCTCCTGCAGCTGTTGCCGAAATGGCTGCAGCTTGGTGAGCACACACATTTATACTCCACCTACTGGGCGGAGCCAGCAGGCAGGGATCTACCCCCGTACCTGTAGTACAGGAGCCTTACCGTATTACCTCTCATATACGTATTAGACAAACAGTGGTGACTACCACAGGCACGAGGAGTGGTGACTGAGTTGGGGGAGGGGGTGGGTTAGGTGACCGGGGGAGGGAAGGGCAAGGAGAGGCGATGGGGGGTGGGGGTGAGGCGAGACAGAGAGGTGGCCGATTAGACGGGGACGTGAGGAGAGGTGAGTTAGCCAAGTGGGTGGAGGGGTTGAGGAGAGGTGATCGAGTGTGTGTGGGTGGGGGGGGGTGGGCATGAGGAGAGGTGAGTTGGGGCGAGGAGAGGCGACCGAGTGGATGTGGGGGACGGTCGAGGGGAGATGAACAAGTGGGTGGGGGGGGGGGGGGGCGAGGGGTGGGGGGGGGGGCGAGGGGAGATGACCGAGTTGTTGGGAAGGGGATGGCGAGGGGAGATGAACGAGTGGGTGGGTGGGGGTGGGGGGGGAGATGAACAAGTGGGGGGGGGGGGGGAGATGAACACGTGGGTGTGAGGGTGGGGGGCGGGGGAGATGACCGAGTGGGTGGGAAGGGGGGTGGCAAGGGGAGATGAACGAGTGGGTGGGTGGGGGGGGGGCCTGAGGGGAGATGAACAAGTGGGTTGGAGGGGGGGTGGTCGAGGGGAGGTGAACGAGTGGGTGGGAAGGGGGGGGCGAGGGGAGATGACCGGGTGGGTTGGGGGGGGGGGCGAGAGGAGATGACCGAGTGGGTGGGAAGGGGGGGGGGCACAAGGGGAGATGACCGAGTGTGTGTGGGGGGGGGCGGGGGGGGGATGCGAGGGGAGGTGACCAAGTGGGTAGGGGGGCAGGGGCAAGGGGAGGTGACCGAGTGGGTTTGAGGGGGGTCCAAGGGAAAATGACCTGGGTGGGAGGAGGGGTGCAAGGGGAGATGACCAAGTGGGTGAGAGGGGAGGAGAGGTGGGGGGGGGCGAGGAGAGGTGAGTTGGCCGAGTGGGTGGAGGGAGCAAGGGGTGGTTAGCACTGTGGCTTCACAGCTCCAGGGTCCCAGGTTCGATTCCCGGCTTGGGTCACTGTGCAGAGTCTGCAGGTTCTCCCCTGTGTCTGCGCGGGCTTCCTCCGGGTACTCAGGTTTCCTCCCACAGTCCAGATGTGCAGGTTAGGTGAATTGGCCATGCTAAATTGCCCTTAGTGTCCTAAAAGGTTAGGAGGGGTTACGGAGATAGGGTGGAAGTGTGGGCTTAAGTGGGGTGGTCTTTCCAAGGGTCGGTGCAGACTCGATGAGCCAAATGGCCTCCTTCTGCATTGTAAATTCTATGTTCTATAAAGACACTGAACTTTCATCTGATGTTTTCTCTGCCCCAGTCAAGAACTGGTCCGTTATGTTCCAGAAGCTACCTACTCTGGAAAGATATAACCTTTCGACTTCCAAGTTATCCCTCCTCTTGCAAAGTTTTAGCTCATGCACTATGCTTGTCCCCAACCTGTTAAACGGAAGAGCCTCTCAGTAGGAATGTGACTCTCGTTGCATAACATTATTTGAATACAAGACTCACTCGTTTTAATTTTGAAAATGTAACTTATTCCTAAAATAACCTGGAGAGAAGATTTGACCATCTCCCCATACCATTCAAAGACATTTCTATTGCAGAACTTCTCCCGTTATCTGCACCCTGTGGGCCATTGACCAAAAACTGAACTGAGCCATCCACTGTGGCTCCAAGAGCAGGTCAGAGGCTGGGAATTCTGCTGGAAGTAATTCCTCTACCTGCCCAGTGTTTGCCCACCTTATACGAGTCACATGTCAGGTATGTGATGGAATACTGTCCACTTTGCATGTGTGCAGTTCCAAAAATGCTTATGCTCAACACCATCAAAGACAAAGCAGTCTACATCAGCAGACATATGGAAATACACCCAAAAACTCTCCTCCAAGCCAATCACCACCCAACTTGGAAATATACCTCCTTTCCTTCACTTGGTCAAAATCTTAGAACTCACTTCCTTACAGCACTGCAGTTTTGCTTGCACCATAGGTTGTACCTGCTCATGCGGATTTAAAAGATTTCTTTCTGGAACAGGAATACCTGATATCCTGGCCAACTTTAACTCCATTACTGAAGTAGGTTTGTGGTCACTTCATCTACTTGCCCCTAATGTACGTTCACAGAATAATGAAGTGCAGAAGAGGCCCTTCAGCCCATCGTGTCTGCAATGACGAATGAAAGACTCCTGACCTGCCTACCTAATCCCATTTGCCAGCACATGGCCCATAGCCTTGAATGTTATAATGTGCCAAGTGCTCATCCAGGTACTTTTTAAAGGATGTGAGGTAACCCATCTCCACCACACCCCCAGGCAGTGCATTCCAGACCATCACCACCCTCTGGGTAATGAGGATTTTTCTCAAATGATCCCCTAAACCTCCCGTCCTTCGCTCCAGCTAAAACAACCCAAACCTATCCAACGACTTGTCATAACTTAAGTGATCCATCCCAGGCAACATCCTGGTGAATCGTCTCTGCACCCCCTCCAATGCAAGCACATCCTTCCTATAATGTGGCAACCAGAATTGCACACAGTGTTCCAGCTGTGGCCTCCCCAAAGTTCTATACAACTCCAACATGACCTCCCTGCTTTTGTAATCTGTTCCTTGATTGATAAAGGCAAGTGTCTCACATGCCTTTTTCACCACCCTATTAACCTGCCCTTTCTACCTTCAGAGATCAAGGTCCCTTTGTTCCACGGAACTTCCCAGTGTCAGGCCATTCATTTAATACTTGTCAAATTAATCCTTCCAAAGTATATTACCTCACACTTTTCAGGATTAAATTCCATCTGCCATTTTTCGGCCCATTTGACCATCCCCTCTGAATCTTCCTGTAACCCAAAACACTCAACCTCACTGTTAACCACCCGGCCAATCTTTGCGTCATCCACAAACTTACTGATCCTACCCCCCACATAGTCATCAATGTTGTTTGTATAAATGGCAAACAATAGGAGACCCAGCACACTGAGATACGCCACTGGACACTGGCTTCCAGTCACTAAAGCAGACGTCTGTCATCACCCTCTGTCTCTTACAGCTAAACCAGTTTGGAATCTACCTTGTCAAGTAACTATGTGTCCCATGTATCAAAGGCTCTGCTGAAATCCATGTAAACTACATCAAATGCACTACCCTCATCTACACACCTATCAATTAAATTTGTTAGGCATGACCTCCCTCTGACATTTCCTAATCCATCCTTGCCTCTCCAAGTAGAGATAGATTCTCTTTCAGAATTTTCTCCAGTAGTTTTCCTACCATTGACAGGAGACTCACTGTTCTGCAGTTCCCTGCCTTATCTCTACAACCTTTTTTAAATAGTGGGGCCACATTAGCTATTCTCCAGTCCTCTGGCATCTCCCCGTGGTCAGAAAGGAATTAAAAATTCAGGTCAGAGCCCCTTGAATCTCCTCCCTCGCCTTCAACAGCATCCTGGGACACAATTAATCTGGACCTGGAGATTTGGCAACTTTGAAGCCTGCCAGCACCTCCAATACCTTGTCACTCCCTTTGACAATTCGATCAAGAACCTCGCGGTCTCTCTCCCTGAGTTCCATATCTTTCTCCTCATTGTCTTGGGTGAAGAGAGATGTGAAGTATTTGTTCAATGCCCTACTAATGTTCTCTGGCTCCACCCACAGATTTCTCCCTTGGTCACTAATGGGTCCTACTCTTTCCCTGGTTATCCTCTTCTCATTGATATACTTACAGAATATCTTGGGGTTTTTACTATTTTTATCAGCCAGAGCTCTTCCATATCTTCTCTTTGCTCTCCTAATTGCTTTCTTAAACTCCATCCTACACTTTCTATAATCCGCTAATGCCTCTGTTAATTTGCTCCCCTTGAACATGCTAAAAGCCGCTCTTTTCCTTCTCATTGTATACTGAATTTCTCTGGTCATCCATGGTTCTCTGGGCTTGTTACTCCTTCCTATTACCGTAGAGGAAACATGTTGGGCCCATATCCTCGCCATTTCCTTTTTGAACGCCCTCACTGCTCTTCTGTAGATATCCCCACAAATAACTCTTTCCAGTCTACCTTGGCCAGATCCTGCCTTATTTTACGAAAATCCGCTCTCACTCAATCCAAAACATTTTCTTGCAACTTTTCTATTTCTTTGTCCATCACAAACTTAAAATTGTACCATGTCGTGGTCGCCATCACCAAAATGCTCCCCACCACCACCTTAACGATTTCATTCTCCCCCAGAATTGGGTCCTGCACTGGCCCGTCCCTTGTTGAACCCTCTACATATTGTGCTAAGAACTTTACATTGCTGTGTACAACTTAGTTGCTCTGTTTGCCTATAAGAGTGACCGCACTTAAAAGTAATTCATTGACTACAAAGCTCTTCGGTTGGAATTTAATGCCTTCCCTATGGCATGCTTGGTGATGGGGCAGCATTTAATCGAGTAGCAGGTGGGGATCTTGTCCCTTGCCTCTACCACCATTTAGTCCAGGGTGGAATGGCCTGTGGATGCCTAGACTCCACACAGACAGTGACCCAAGCGGGAATCGAACCCGGGACCCTGGCGTTGTGAAGCAACAGTGCTAAGCACTGTGCTACCTTGCCGCCCTTCAGTAATAGGATGGGAATAGAGGGATAAGGACCCCAGAAGTATCGAAGGTTTTAGGTTAGACGGACAGCATGGTCGGCTCAGGCTTGAAGGGCCGCAGAACCTGTTCCTGTGCTGTACTTTTCTTTGTTCTTGGTTCCTACATCTTATGGTCTTCCCTCTCACCACTGCCAACTGCAGCTCTAAAGTGGCCAATTTGTACACTGAAGGGCTTTGTCCACTGCCACTGGTATTAACCCAGTGGCGTGTGGGGGTGGGGTGGGAGGGGGGACTGGCAATGCAGGCAGCACAATAACAATCCATGGTGTGTTTGCTCAAGGTTCTGGGGAATGGGCTCATTCAAAGACTATGAGTGCCTGATCAAGGGACCTGGCATCGGGAAGGTGGGAGCCCACTGCGAGCTACCAGCCGTCTTTGCTGCCAACCCCCATCACCCACTCCCTACTGCAAACTTGACCTTGTCATTTCCTTCCTGCCACCTGTGTTTGGGGCCCATCTAGATCAGTGGCTTTGGATGAGTGTAACACCTGCAGCAGGCAATGTTGACTAGAAATGATGCAAGCCTCTGATTAGTGGGCAGCTCTAGGTAGCTGAGGCTCTGCCTCACCTCCATTAATTTCAGCCCAAAGTTGCATTCCTAAGCAATAGAGGGTATATTTTCTACTTTGACATTGAAATGAATTGGTTTCCAGTTCACATCAGTGCGAAAGTTGTATATTATAGGTCAAGAGTTGAGTCAACGTGACTCCCAAGAGAAGCAAAAAAAAATCAAGATTGCCTACTCTGCTGGTTGTTAGGATGATCCCCTTCTCTGAAATTATGTAGGATTTACATAAGCACATTTTACAAATGTGCTTACCAAGAATTAATTTCCATTAAAGTTAATGGGGGATAAATCTTGGGGACCATTTTAAATTCCTGGCAAGCTCCAAATGTCTCTGGGTGGGATTCTCCATCGGTCGACGCAGGAATCAGGAAACAAGATTGGGCAGAGAATTCAGCGTCAGCTGAAAACCAAGGCTGGCGCTGGGCGCCAAACGGAATGCCAGGCTCCCGTCCCTTGACACAGGCATGAATGTGTTCTACGCCGCATGCCAGCGTGGGCATGCAAATTGTACAGAAAGAGCCATTGGCATATCATTAACCGGCCCAACTCGGCATTTTCTGGGCTACCCACCATGCCAGGATGAATTACTGACGGCGAGGTTCACTTGTGATATTCCAAATTGGGGCACACGCGCTGTGGCTGCTAAGGATGTGGGAGGGGGTACAAACAGTGTTCAACATCGCTATAGTGTGCTGAGAGTTGTGCAACTGGCCGGGGGAGGTCTGCCAGGGTCAGGGGAGTAACGGGAGGCAACCAGGAAGTGGGCGGTTGGGTTTGGCTGGCCGGGCACGGACCACCATTGCCGCAGCTTACAAGGCAGCCATGCGGCTGTGCACGCTGCTGACTGCCCACTGGGAACTTGGCATCAGAGGTCTTATGGGTGCACCTCAGCCCCCCCCCCCCAGGTACCCTCTGGCGCCAGCCGACACATCAATGGGATAGACATGCTCCAGCGCAGCCGGTGCCATCATCTTGGCTGGGATGAGGGTGGGTATGTATTGGAGTTGCGCGAGTTCAGGTGGTGTCGATGCTAGCCCATTAATGGGACCTGAATCGCTCCGGGATTGGCACTGCATTTGTCCACATAGAACAATAGCGATTCAGTCCAAGCATCAGCACTTAGCCTCTCAAACGGAGAATTTGAGTCTCAGTCTTTCAGAAGATTGGGTTCAAGCATAAATTAGGATATTAGTACAATATCTTGTTGCCATTCAAAATTACAAAACTGAGGTTATGCTGTATTTTTGGATGTACTATTTTCAAATGAGATGTTAATCCAGCACCTGCCAGCAGATTGAAATTTTAATGATGCCATGCAACAATTTGGCTTTATCAATCTTTCTCCCTCAGCCAGCAGGAAATAAACATGCTCACTCATCTTAATGCAATCTTGCTGTGTGCAAAATGACTGCTTTGTTTGTCTATATAACACTCACCACTTCAATGTACTTATGCAAAAGGGTTTCAAAGCTACTTGAAGCAAGACTTTTAAAAATTGCAATTATTAATTTAATGATAATCTTTGCACATTATTTAATGTAAATTAAGTTTTTTAATCCTTGCATTCTTTGACATAGCCTTAGCTTCTCAATAAAGAAACATTACTATTCATGAATTCACTACTCTAATGAACATGACCATCTCTGTTGCTGCCCAATGCATCATTACTCTAACATATTCTTATTTCATGCTTCCTCCTGCATAACAAATATAGATTTATTGAGATTTTCAGAACTGGTCTTTCTCTTAGCAACTTGTAAAACAATAAAATATATAAAGGTCAGCTTTTCTCACCATTATCAATCCTCAGAAAACCCAAATAACAAGCTCCCTTTGTACAACATGAGCTGTAATTCTGGTCGATTGGCTTTATCACTTCATAATAAATCGCAAAGGCATCTATCTATCAAAATTACTATTTCTATGAAGTGTCTTTAAGAACAAAGGATTGTGGACTTTAAATTGTTGTCTGCATAAAAGACTAAATAGATTAATTATGGTCTTGTTATAAATAAATGTTGTAGCTAATCAGCACAGTTTTTTTGTTCATGCACACTTCTAAAGCACCACAGTATATCTGTTGTGTCAGTTGGCATCCCTTTACAATTACAATGTAATTTTAGTAGATTGCAGTTATTTTCTACTTGTTGCTAAGTGACAACACCGTACATTTAACTGCAGTAGAGCGGACCTAAAAGATTTTTGACCTTCTCCAATTAAAGAACATTTTTACCTCTTTTTTTTTTTTTCCCCCTAAGTTGGGTGATGTGGTAAGTAGTCTGGGGTCGGGTTAATCAGCTGTTCAGGCGGGTAGTCGGATCAAGGGAGTAGTTCATTGGTGGGAGAACATAAAATCCTGCCCTATGACGTTTATCCTTCTGGAATTGAGTACAGATTTCTAAATAGCTTACAGCAACTTCTAATATAGTACAACAGGACCAACAAAATCAACTTGAATTTAAGTGATATCAAAGAATTTATCAAGGCACTTCACAGGAAAATGCATGTTGAGCAAGCAAAGAATGCAGAACGTGGCGTTGCCAGCCTCGATTCAAAGAAACTAAGATTCAATAGAATATGAAAGGCTTGGGGAGAGTGAAAAGGTGGAGATATTTAGAATCATAAAATCTCTACAGTGCAGAAAGAAGCCATTCAGTCCATCAAGCCTGCACCCACCATCCGAAAGAGCAGATCCACAAGGTCCACTTCTCCCGGCCACCCCTCCCAACCCCCATGACCTAACCTGCACATTTCTGGACACAAAGGGCAATTTAGCATGGCCAATCCCCATACCCTGCACATCTTTGGACTGTGGGAGGAAACCTACGCAGACAGGGGGAGAATGTGCAAACTCCACCCAGACAAGGCCGGAATTTATCCCAGGTCCCTGACGCTGTAAGGCAGTTGTGCTAGCCACCGTGCCACCCTTTGAGGAAGAAATTTAAGGAAGAAATCCCTGAGGGTAAGACTCAAGAAGATGAAAGCTCAATTTGCCAATGATGGAATGAAGAGTCAGGATTAATAATCATAATACTGGGCTAGATTCTCTGGTCCCCTACCCACCTGATCCTGGGACCCCAATCTTATTGGCCGACACCTCCCACAGGTGGGACTGCCCTCTAAGGGCAGATGGAAGTCCTGCATGCTGCCAATCAATGCTCAAATGAGCGTTAAATGACAGTGGGTCTTAGAGAGTCGACGGCTGTGTGTTAGGCACCGACTCTCGGGATGGCAAGTGGTGATTGCTCGCCATCGTTAAAATTCTACGCATAGAGTTTTACAGATGAAAAGAGGTCCTTCGGCCCATGGATCTGTGTAATCCAACAAGCACTTGTCTATTCTAATCCCATTTTACAGTACTTGGTCGCTAGCTTTGTATGCTATGGCATTTCATCTAAATGCTTCTTAAATAAGAGCATAAGATATAGGAGCAGAATTAGGCCACTCGGCCCATCAAGTCTGCTACGCCATTCAATCTTGGCTGTTATTTTCCTCAGCCCCATTGTCATGCATTCTCCCCATAACCCCTGATCCACTGGGTGGAGAGGCTGCTCTTCATCCCAGCAGGATCCGCCTTCGGGTGATCAATGAGGCGAAGGCTATGATATCTGCCTCCGCTCCATTTCCAACCCTGGCTGGTCCGACATCCCGAATATGGCCTCCTGGGGACCCGGGTCCAGTTTCACACACACCACCTTGGAAATTACCCTAAACCCCTCCGTCCAGTACACCCCTAGCTTTGGACAGGACCAAAACATATGAACGTGATTCGCGGCCCCCCCTCCCGCAACGCTCACACACATCCTCTACTCCTTCAAAAAATCGGCTCATCCTCACCCTCGTGAGGTGTGCTCTATATACCACCTTCAGCTGTATCAGCCCCAACCTCGCACATGAGGTGGAGGCATTCATTCTCCGGAGCACCTCACACCAGACCCCCTCCTCTATAACCTCTCCCAGCTCTTCCTCCCACTTTGCTTTGATCCCTTCCAGTGGTGCCTTATCCTCTTCCAGAATAGCTCTGTACACCGCTGACACTGCCCCCTTCTCCAGTCCCCTTGTCGTCAACACCTCCTCCAGCAATGTGGAGGCCGGTTCCTCTGGGAAGCTCTGTATCTCCTTCCTGGCAAAATCCCGAACCTGCATGTACCTAAACACTTCTCCCTGCTCTAGCCCATACTTTGCTTCCAGCTCCCTCAATCCTGCAAACCGACCCCGAAGAAACAAATCTTTTCGCGTCTTAATCCCCTTCTCTTCCCATTTCTGAAAACGTCCATCCCACCTCCCGTGCTCAAATCTGTGGTTCCCCCGAATCGGCATTTCCCTTGACCCTAAACCCAACCCGAAGTGTTAGCAAAACTGCCTCCAGATTTTCAATGAAGCTATTATTACCGGACTCCCTGAATATTTCCCCGGAGCTATCGGGAGCGGCGCTGTTGCAAGTGCCTTCAGCCCCGACCCCTGCACAAACTCTCCTCCATTCTGACCCACTGAGAATCAACCCCTCTGACCCAGCTCCGCACTTTCTCCACGTTCGCCGCCCAGTAGTAGTACAACAGGTTCGGGAGACCCAGACCCCCTGCCTGCCTTCCCCTCTGTAGCAACACCTTTCTCACTCTGGCCACCTTCCCTCCCCATATGAATGAGGTAATCCTTCCCTCAATCGCCCTGAAAAAAGACTTTGGCAGGAAAATCGGTAGGCATTGAAAAATAAAAAGGAATCGCGGCAACACATTCATTTTAACCGCCTGTACCCGACCAGCCAGTGACAGAGGAAGGCCGTCCCACCTTGCCAGATCGGCTTTCACTCTCCCCACCAAACTAGTGATGTTGTACCTGCGAAGCCTTCCCCACTCCCGGGCAACCTGCACCCCCAGATACCTAAAATGAGTCCCTGCTCTACCGAATGGCAGCCCCCCCACCCCTGCCCCCACCCCCGGCCGAGACACCACAAAGTACTCACTCTTGTCCAGGTTCAACTTGTACCCCGAGAAAGACGCAAATACCCGCAGTAGCTCCAATATTCTTCCTATCGACGCACTCGGCTCCGACACATACAGCAGCAAGTCGTCGGCATATAAGGACACCCTATGCTCTATCCACCCCCCCCCGCACTATTCCTTTCCATGCTCCCGAACTTCTCAATGCGATGGCCAACGGCTCAATCGCAAGTGCAAACAGCAGGGGGGACATAGGACATCCCTGTCTCGTCCCACGGTGGAGAGAAAAGTATCTCGAACTGATATTATTTGTGCGGACACTCGCCTTCGGTTCCTTATATAATAGCTTTACCCAGTTCACAAACCTTGGTCCAATCCCAAACCGCTCCAGCACTGCCATTAGGTCCCCCCATTCTACCCAATCAAACGCCTTCTCGGCGTCCAATGCCACAACTACCTCTGTTTCCTTTCTTTCCGCCGGTGCCATAACAACGTTCAAAACCCTCCTAATGTTCGAAAACAGCTGTCTCCCTTTCACAAACCCCATCTGATCCTCCCCTATCACCTTCGGAAGGCACTCCTCCAGCCTACCCGCCAGTACCTTCACCAACACTTTTACGTCCACATTCAGAAGTGATATGGGCTGATACGACCCACACTCCGTCGGATCCTTATCTTTTTTTAGTAACAGGGAAATCGATGCCTGCCCCAAGGTTTGCGGCAACACCCACTTCCCTATCGCCTCCTCAAACATCCCCACCATCAGGGGTGCCAACCTATCCTTAAGTGTTTTATAATATTCCACCGGAAACCCATCCGGCCCTGCCACCTTCCCCGACTGCATCCTCCCAATCGCATCCTTTATCTCCTGCTCCACTACTGCTCCTTCTAATGTAGCCCTGCCCCCCTCCCCTAGCCTCGGGTACTCCAACACATCTAGAAATTCCTGCATCTCACGGTCTCCCCCAAATGGCTCTGACTTGTACAACCTCTCATAAAACTCCTCAAAAATCTTGTTAATCAGCACTGGGGCCACCACCAACTTCCCTGCCCTATCCTTCACCTGAAGAATTTCCCTTGCCGCTGCCTCCCTCCGGAGCTGGCCTGCTAACATACGCCTTATCTCCATGTTCATAAACTGCACCCCTTGCTCATCTCAGTTGGCGCACCGCCTTCCTGGTGGTCAGTTGGTCGAAGCTCGCCTGTAGTTCCTTCCTCTTCCAGCTTCGTCGGGTACCCATCCTCTGCATACCTCCTATCTACCTCCAACATCTCATCTATTACCCTCTGCCGCTCCAACCTCTCCTCTTTATCCACCCTGGCCTTAAACAAAATTACCTCACCTCTCACCACCGCCTTCAGAGCCTCCCAGATGACTGCCTTTGACACCTCACCCGTACAATTGTAACCTACATATTCCTTAATTACCTTTTCAATTTTCTCACAGAACACTTGGTTCCCCAAAAGCCCCACATCCAGTTTCCACCCCGGTCTCTGCGCTGCCCCCTTCTCCAGCACCATATCCACCCAATGTGGAGCGTGATCTGACACTGCAATCGCAGAGTATTCCGACCCCTTGACTCCAGCCAGCAAAGCCTTCCCCACCACAAAAAAGTCAATCCGCGAGTATACCTTATGGACCGCTGAGAAAAACGAATACTCCCGTTCCCTTGGGTGCAGGAACCTCCAAGGGTCCACCCCTCCCATTTCCACCATTAGCCCAGCCAGCGCCTTCGCCCCCCCTGATGGGAGCAGCAAGCGCGGCCGTGATCTGTCCAACCTTGGCTCCTGCACCAAGTTCCAGTTCCCCCCCCCCACAATCAGCTCATGCGTGTCCAAGTCGGGAATAGCCCCAAACACCTTCCTCGCGAAACCCACATCATCCCAATTGGGACCGTATACACTTAACAGCACCACTAATCTCCCCTCCAGTGCCCCTGTCACAATCACATATCTACCCCCCAGATCTGCCACCACCTTCTCCATCTGGAAGCGTACCCTTTTGCTGACCAGCACCGCTACCCCTCAAGCCCTTCCATCAAATCCAGTTGAAACACTTGGCTAACCCAGCCCTTTTTTTTATTTAAAAAAAATATGTTTATTCAAAGTTTTTCCAACAAAAATTTTCAACCAGCTAAACCCCACCCCCGGGTAACAGGAAAGAAAAAGACAACAGAGCAGAACAAAACATAAACATATCAAGCAAACATAGTACAGAACTTATACAATGGGTTTCTCCCGCACGTATTAACCCTCCCATATGCTTGTACAAGTACTACCTGGGGGAAAAAAACCTCCCCCACCCACCCAAATACCCCCCCCCCACAAAAGAAACCCCCCCCTCCCACTCCCCTCCCCCCCCCGGGTTGCTGCTGCTGCTGACCGAGCTCCTTCTAGCGCTCCACGAGATAGTCAAGGAACGGTTGCCACCGCCTGAAGAACCCCTGCGCAGACCCTCTCAAGGCAAACTTTATCCTCTCCAGCTTAATGAACCCTGCCATGTCATTTATCCAGGCTTCCACACTGGGGGGCTTCGCGTCCTTCCATAATAGCAAGATCCTCCGCCGGGCTACCAGGGCCGCAAAGGCCAGAATACCGGCCTCTTTCGCCTCCTGCACTCCAGGCTCGTCCACCACCCCAAATAATGCCAGCCCCCAACTTGGTTTGACCTGGACTTTCACCACCTTGAACATAGTCCTCGCGAAACCCCTCCAGAACCATTCCAGTGCCAGGCACGACCAAAACATGTGGACGTGATTCGCCGGGCTTCCCAAGCACCTCCCACATCTGTCCTCCACCCCAAAGAACCTACTCAGCCTCGCCCCTGTCATATGCGCTCTGTGAATAACCTTAAACTGTATCAGGCTGAGCCTGGCACATGAGGAAGAGGAATTGACCCTACTCAGGGCATCCGCCCACAGACCCTCTTCAATCTCCTCCCCCAACTCCTCCTCCCACTTGCCCTTCAGCTGATATATCGCCAAAACCTTGCCTTCTCCGACCCATACACCTGAAATCACCCTGTCCTGAATCCCCTGTGCCAGAAGCAACGGGAATCCCCTCACCTGCTGCCTCACAAACGCCCTCACTTGCATATACCTGAACGCATTTCCCTGGGGTAACCCAAACTTCTCCACCAGCGCCCCTAGGCTCGCAAACGTCCCGTCTATGAACAGGTCGCCCATTCTTCTGATCCCTGCCTGATGCCAGCTCCGAAACCCCCCGTCCATCCTTCCTGGGACGAACCGATGGTTCTCCCGGATCGGGGACCACACCGAGGCTTCCATCTCACCCCTCTGTCGTCTCCACTGCCCCCAGATCTTTAGCGTTGCCGCCACGACCGGACTCGTGGTGTACCTTGTCGGCGAGAGCGGCAGCGGTGCCATCACCAGCGCCCTCAGGCCTGTTTCTTTGCAGGATGCCACTCCAACCTCTTCCATGCCGCCCCCTCTCCCTCTATCACCCACTTATGGATCATCGCTACGTTGGCTGCCCAATAATAGCTCTCCAGATTCGGCAACGCCAGCCCACCCCTATCCCTACTACGCTCCAGAAACCCCCTCCTTACCCTCGGGGTCTTGTTTGCCCACACAAAGCCCATGATGCTCCTACCTACCCGCTTAAAAAAGGCCTTGGTAATCCTAATAGGAAGGCACTGGAAAACGAAAAGAAACTTTGGGAGGACCGTCATTTTAATCGACTGTACCCTGCCCGCTAGCGAGAGTGGCAACACATCCCATCTTTTGAAGTCCTCCTCCATCTGCTCCACCAGCCGCGTCAAATTAAGTTTGTGCAGGGCCCCCCAGCTCCTAGCTACCTGGATCCCCAAGTACCGAATGCTCCTTTCCGCCCTCCTCAACGGTAGGTCGTCTATCACTCTTCCCTGGTCCCCTGGATGCACCACAAAGAGCTCACTTTTCCCTACATTGAGCTTGTAGCCCGAGAAGTCCCCAAACTCCCTTAGGATCCGCATGACCTCCACCATCCCCTCCACTGGATTCGCCACATACAGCAACAGGTCATCCGCATACAGCGATACCCGATGCTCCTCTCCCCCTCGGACCACCCCCCTCCAGTTCCTGAACTCCCTTAATGCCATGGCCAAAGGCTCAATTGCTAATGCAAACAACAGGGGGGACAGGGCAGTGGGTCCTTGTCCCGCTTCAGGATCAGAGAAATCAGCACCCCGGACATTGTCGGGGGCAGGGTCCCCCCCTCCCTTGCCTCATTGAAAGTCCTCACCAACAACGGGGCTAAAAGGTCCGCATACTTCCTGTAAAACTCAACCGGGAACCCATCTGGCCCCGGGGCCTTCCCCGCCTGCATGCTCCCCAGTCCTTTAACCAGCTCCTCCAACCCAATTGGCGCCCCCAAACCAGCCACCTCCTGCTCCTCCACCCTCGGGAACCTCAGTTGATCAAGAAATCTTTGCATCCCCTCTTCCCCCGCTGGGGGCTGAGATCTGTACAGCTCCTCATAAAAGTCCTTAAATGCCTCATTTACTTTCACCGCACTCTGCACCATAGTTCCCCTGCTATCCTTGACTCCACCTATCTCCCTCGCTGCCATCCTCTTATGGAGCTGATGTGCCAGCATCCGGCTCGCCTTCTCCCCATACTCGTACGTCGCCCCCTGTGCTTTCCTCCACTGTGCCTCTGCCTTCCCTGTGGTCAACAGGTCAAATTCCGTCTGGAGACTTCACCGCTCCCTAAGTAGTCCCTCCTCGGGGGCCTCTGCATATCTTCTGTCTACCCTTAGGATCTCCCCCACTAACCGCTCCCTTTCCCTGCCCTCTCTCTTCTCCCTGTGAGCCCTGATGGAGATTAACTCTCCCCTGACTACCGCCTTCAGCGCCTCCCATACTACCCCCACCTGTACCTCCCCATTGCCGTTGGCCTCCAAATACCTTTCAATGCACCCCCGCACCCTCCCGCACACCTCCTCATCCGCCAATAATCCCACATCCAGACGCCACAGCGGGCGTTGGTCCCTCTCCTCTCCTAACTCCAGCTCCACCCAGTGCGGGGCGTGGTCTGAGATGGCTATGGCCGAGTACTCCGTTCCCTCCACTTTCGGGATTAGCGCCCTACTCAAAACAAAAAAATCTATCCGGGAGTAGGCGCTGTGTACGTGAGAAAAAAAAGAAAATTCCCTGGCCAGGGGCCTAGCAAATCTCCACGGATCTACTCCCCCCATCTGGTCCATAAACTCCCTAAGCACCTTGGCCGCAGCCGGCCTCTTCCCTGTCCTAGATCTGGAGCGATCTAATGCTGGATCCAACACTGTGTTGAAATCCCCCCCCAATTATCAAGCTTCCTGCCTCCAGATCCGGAATCCGCCCCAACATGCGCTTCATAAATCCAGCCTCATCCCAGTTCGGGGCGTATACGTTTACCAATACCACCCACACCCCCTGCAGCCTACCGCTCACCATCATGTATCGACCTCCATTATCCACTACAAAATTCTTGGCCTCAAACGACACCTGCTTCCCCACCAGTATTGCCACCCCTCTGTTCTTTGCATCCAGCCCCGAATGGAATACCTGTCCTACCCATCCCTTTCGTAACCTGACCTGGTCTGCCACCTTCAAATGTGTCTCCTGAAGCATGGCCACTTCAGTCCCTTTAAGTGCGCGAACACTTGGGCCCTCTTAACCGGCCCATTCAGGCCCCTCACATTCCAAGTTAGCAACCGGCTCCCCCCCCCCCCCCCCCCCCCCCCGCCCCCCTACCGACTAGCCATCTCCTTTTCCAGGCAGTCCCGTGCCCGCGCCTCCCACACCCTCCAGTCTCCCAGACTGGGGACCCCCTTCCCGACCACCTCTTCTGTTTCCAGTTCCCCATCGGCCAATGCAGCAGCAACCGTATATCCCCCCCCTCCCCCCGCTAGACCCATTTCTAGCTCTTTTGCTCCCCCCACAACACTCCCGTAAGTCAGCTGTCTCCTGCTGACCCCGGCCTCCCCCGCCATCCCATTGACCCCCCCCCCCGTGTGGGAATCCCCCCTCCTCCCCAGCAGTCAATGTGCGCTCCTCCACCCCCCCCGCTCCGTCTTTCCCTAATGCGGGAAAAAGCCCGCGCTTTCCTAAGCCGGCCCCGCCCCCTCTGGCGCAGCTCCTTTTGCGGCCTTATCCCAATTCCCCCATCCTCGGGCCTCCCCTCCCTCCAGCACCGATGCCCACATTCGCTCACAGTCTCCCCATCAGATCTCTTCCCCCATCCCCATCCATCCCCCAACCCGTGGAACATTCCCGACGCATAGTTAAAACCCTGTATACAACCGACACCCCACCACAACCATAGACCCTCAGTTTGAGTCCAACTTTTCAGTTTGTATAAAGGTCCAAGCCTCCTCAGCCGTTTCAAAGTAGTGGTGTCGATCCTGAAACGTGACCCACAATCGCGCTGGCTGCAGCATTCCGAACCGAACCTCCTTCCGATGGAGCACCGCCTTGGCCCGATTGAAACCAGCTCTCTTCTTTGCCACCTCCACGGTCCAGTCCAGGTAGATTCGGATCACCGCATTCTCCCACCTGCTGCTCCGCTCCTGCTTGGCCCATCTCAAAACACACTCTCTATCAACGAGACGGTGAAACATCACCACCACCGCCCTTGGCGGCTCGTTGGCCTTGGGTCTCCTCACCAGGACCCGATGAGCCCCATCCAGCTCTAGGGGACTCTGAGAGCTCCCCACTCCCATCAGCGAATTGAGCATCGTGCACCAGCATCGGCTCCCTCCACTCCTTCAGGGAGACCCAGAATCCGAAGATTCTTCCTCCTCGACCTATTCTCCAGGTCCTCGAATCTTTCCGCCCACCTCCTGTGCAACGCCTCGTGCGCCTCACCGCCAGGCCCAAGATCTCATCCTCATTCTCCGCGGTTTTTTCCCGCACCTCCTGGATCGCCGCCCCTTGGGCCTTCAGGGTCTCCACTAACCCCTCGATCGCTGTCAGCATTGGCGCCAGCACCTCTTTCTTCAGCTCCTCAAAGCAGCGCCTGAGAAACTCCTGCTGCTCCTGCACCCATGCCGCTTGATCTCCGCTCGCCGCCATCTTGTTTTTTCTCCCTCGCGCTTTTCGCTGCTCCAAAAGCGCTTTTTTGACCGCTCCACTCCTGGTCCAATTCATATACTATGGGGGGGGGGGACCTTGCTCACGTTCCCACACTAGAAGTTGTCGAAAAAAGTGCTTAATACTTTCTCCTTCATGCAAAACTTATGGAAGCAGATAATTACTGCCCTTGGCGGCTCGGTCACTTTGGACTTTGGCCTTAATGACCGATGAGCTCGGTCTAGCTCGTACAGGGTGGGGCTGTCACCCTCCCCCATCAGCTCCGCCAACTTCTTAGCGAAGTATTGCGTTGGCCTTGGGCCCTCTGTCCTTTCGGGCAAGCCCACAATTCTCAAATTGTGCCGCCTTGAGCGGTTTTCCAAGTCATCCAGCTTTGCTCGGAGTCCTCTGTTAACCTCCACCACCCTCCGCAGCTCGTCCTCCATCGAGGTGACCTGGTCACTGTGTCGTGTCACGGCCTCCTCCACCTCCTTCATCTTCTCGCCCTGCTCTCTCACCTCGGCCGATGCCTTTGCCACCTCCATCCTCATCAGGCCGATTGCCTCCTCCACCAATAACCTCAACACGACTGCCATTTCTTTCCTCAAGGCCTCCATGTGCCTCACAAAATGTTTTTCCAGCTCCACCGCCATCACCTCGGTCATCTTCTCCACCGTAAGTAGTGCGGCCCCGCCTTGCAGTTCGGCTTCCGCCATCCTGTCAACACTTTTGTTCATCTTCTCCTTCGGCGGCGAACCCGCGTTTCCTCCTTTCTTCGACGCTGCTCTTCGCATCCTTTAGCGGCTTATTGTTTCTTATCTTCTTTCTTTTCTCCTCTCTCCCCCTTCACCCTCCTGCCCTTCATCAATCTGACATTCTTCTTTTTTGAGAGAAAAAAAAAGGGGGGAGAGAGAAAAAACAAAAAACTTTCACCAAACTTCCTTAAATCTTCTTTCTTTCTCCTCTGCATTCATCTGGGACCAGGCTTCAACCTTCTTTCTTATTCCTAGGTGGGAGCCATCCGACGTGGAGCACCCTCCCTACATGGTGCCCTGGCCTCGGGCCTGCCGCCTCGGCCTCTTCGTAGCTCCGCCCCCGCTACTCTGACCTGCCGCGCCGGGCCCGGCGCCTCAGCCCCCCGCCACCCGACACCAGCGCGGGGTTCTTCAGCGGTTTTTAAAACGGCCCCACTGGCTACTCGTGGCGGCTCCAAAGGCCGACGATAGTCGGGGGGTGCGTGGAGACTCGGGGATTTCCCCGAAATCGCTGCGAATCGCGACCACCGGCGGGAGCTCTTGTTGCGCCCGCCCTGCATGCCCACGCCACCGGAAGTCCCCCGTGGTTAATAACTCTTCTGTGAAGGAGAAGAGGTCCTTCCCATCTTCCCTATCTATGCCCCTCATAATTTTGTGATAAGCGATCTGATTTTCATCCATACTCATTCTCTGGAAAACAGGAAGTCAGTGGAAAACTACTTCCTAGTATAATAAAGGCCAGGGAGTAGAGCTGGAGCCCAGTGAGATCTGCTAGAGGACAAATCAGAAGGATTGCATACCCTTTTAGGAAAGATTACACTTTGTGTAAAGCAGAAGTATTTTCCTTCTCCAAGAAACACTTACCTCAGAGATCTAAAAACTGTCATTTTGAAGCGAATCATTAAACTGCTATGGGCCAGTGTTTAGAAAACTCCAAAGTATATCATGGAGTTCACCTGACCTACAACTGTTTATTGATTTTGGTTTCGATGAGCACAAGAGCCTGTCTTTTTTTTAAATAAATTTAGAGTACCCAATTAATTTTTTCCAATTAAGGGGCAATTTAGCATGGCCAATCCACCTAGCCTGCACATCTTTGGGTTGTGGGGGTGAAACCCACGCAAACACGGGGAGAATGTGCAGACTCCACACGGACAATGACCCAGAGCCAGGATCGAACCTGGGACCTCGGTGCCGTGAGGCAGCAGTGCTAACCACTGGGCCACCATGCTGCCCGAAAAGAGCCTGTCTTTCAGGTGTTATTCAACAGAGTTCTTAGGCGCTTTTAATCAAAAAAGAAGCTTTATTCTACAAATTTAGTTAACATTTGTATAAACACCCACAGTAAAAATTTTTATCAACTACAAACATAAAGACCCCACACAGCTACAGTAATCTATGTATAACCCTTAATGAATTCCCCCTTAACTGTTCCAATTCAATAACAAGATCCCATAAACAAAAAGAAAGAACCCTTTTTACCAAAACAGCAGGTAACTATAATAATTGGGTTTCTTCCTTGGAATAACTCTTTAAAATTGAAAATGGGGAGACAGGCCAAAATACTTCCCTGTCTGAGTCTACAGCAGCCAAATATGAAAATGAAAGTAAAAGCTCACTGGGCCACAAACCAGCTCCAAAACTCAAAGCGAAAGTAAAATCTCACAGAGCCACAGCCCAGCTCCACCCTCACAATGACATCACTGAAGCCATATGATAAGACAAAAAACATTTCTTAAAGGGAAACTCCCACGCCAAAACAAACGAACAACTTTTAATATTCCTAAATAACCGTAGCAGCATTTTCTTTCCCATCTATGCTACTAGTTATATAATGCAAGAATGCCAGTGTTTAGTGTAAGATATGGAATTAGGGTTAGGCATATACAAATGGAGATAACTAATACAGTTCAATCTGAAAATATCCCCAGATTTATCTGCATTATAGGAAAAGAACACAAACTAGATTTCTATGAAGGTAACTTGCCTTTTATTTTCCTAGTTAAAACCACTAGATGCAAATGAAGCAGAAACCACAGACACCAGCTTCTTTCCTTCATTGACTCTAAAAATGTTACGGTACATATTTAAGGTGTTTCAGTCACCAAGGAAACATTAATAGACTTTATTCATAATAAAAGCTACTGTTATAAAGCAAAATATTGTGTTCAGTTCACAGAAACAAAGCACATAACAGTAAACTTTGCTATATTACATTATAGTTACAAACAAATAAAATAAGTTGTAACACTTGTACAACTTCAGCGTAATTGGGTCAATCTTTGCGTTATTTCCATAACATTATTAATTGTCTTCAATTCATTTCATTTGCCATTTGCTCAGTTGTTGCACTCAAAAGGTTAAATATTTGGAGGGAATATTTTCAGTACAGCATTTTCATTAAATGTTTCAATAGAATACGATATTAGGATGCTTTTTAAACACAAGTTCAAATATGAGAAGACAAATAAGTGTAATTATTTTACTCCTGTAATGTCCGCGAACCACTAGATGTTGCTGTTGTATAGGCTTGCCTTGCCTCATGTCTGTTTTTCAAAACATGCTATAAACTGTGACTCTTCAAACTGGGCCAATGAAAAGCAATTAATATTTTTTAATACAGTTCTCTCAGATTTTTGGAACTGTGCTCACAAAAGCAAAGAAAGCCTTATTCAAATTTATTGAAGTATTAATATAACATATTTGTTCAATATGATTCAGTTAGGATAAGGCATCAACGTAGGAATGCTGAAGAAAAAGATGAATGACTCAACATTTATTGAAAGTGGAGAGGTCTTGCTAATGAAAAATTCCTCCAGGTAACAAACAATATATTTACAGATTGACGCTAACTAAATAATATGAGTAGATTTAACAAATATAATTAGTGTAATATGAATTAGTACAAAAAATATGGTTGAAGCCTAAGAATGGCAAAAATTTGTTACCAGTTTAATGGTTTCCCATACCAACCAACAACCAGAAAATGAATACAAAATGTCTCTGCATGAACTGAAAAAGTTAAATAATAAAATGTAATTGTTTCACAGATCGTTGCTCAATCATGATACTGTGAAGTATAGCAGCTTTCCTAAGAATCTTATGCAGATATTTGTTAAATCTTTTACTTAATTTGAATGTAATTATGCATATGAGAAAGAAACGAAGGAATCAAAAGAAACAGTCACATTTATTGAACTTTCCAATCTATTTCTTTAGTTATTGAGAAAAGAGACAAGCTATCAAATCTTTTCAATTTGCACCCATCAGTATAGAATTATCCAACTGCAATGGGAGAACAATAATGCTCCATGCTGTATTCTCAATGGCAACACCTTCGCCAACCAAAGTCCATTTGCCAACCAACCAGCACTCTCTTCTCATGCAGCACAAGCAGGAACCTCAGATCAGCAATATGTTAGCTCTAAATCAGTCAATAGGAAGTGTGCAACAGCAGCCTCAACTAACTCTTGGATGTTCTCCAAACCCTTTTAGGAAAGCATCTTGGTGTGCAATTGTACATCCAGCCTTTGAATAATGCCTTCAAGGAGATGTGATTCCCAAGCCTCGGTGTTTTCTGATCAGTTATATAATGGTGTCACAAATTTCACTTGCCTGCACTAAACATTCTCTTAGGTTTATCAGTGGACCTTGCTGGTGTATGATCATAAGTCTACCCTAGCCACCAGTAAAACAATGTCATGACCAAATCCCTACAGTGCAGAAAGAGGCCATTCAGCCCATCAAGTCTGCACGGCCCTTAGAAAGAGCACCCTACTTAAGCCCATGCCTCCACCCTATCCCCATAACCGAGTGACCCTACCTAAATTTTGGACCCAAAGGGCAATTTAGCATGGTCAATCCACCTAATCTTTTTTTAAATTCATTTACGGGTGTGTGCGTCGCTGGTTAGGCCAACATTTATTGCCCATCCTTAGTTGCCCTTCAGAAGATGGTGGTGAGTTGCCTTCTTGAACCCCTGCAGTCCTTAAGGTGCAGGTACTTCTGCTGTGCTGTTAGGGAGGGTGTTCCAGGATGATGGCCCAATGACAGTGAAGGAACGGCGATATATTTCCAAGTCAGGGTGGTGAGTGACTTGGAGGGAAACCTCCAGGTGTTGGGGTTCCCAGGTATCTGCTGCTCTTCTCCTTTCAAATGGTAGTGGTCATGGGTTTGGAAGGTACTGTCTAAGGAGTTACTGCAGTGCATCATGTAGATGGTACACACAGCTGCCATTATTTGTCAGTGGTGAAGGGTTTGAATGTTTGCGGAAGGGGGAAGAATCAAGCAGGCTGCTTTGTCCTGGATGGTGTCGAGCTTCTTTTAAAAAAAATAATTTAAAGTACCCAATTAATTTTTTCCAATTAAGGGGCAATTCAGCGTGGCCAATCCACCTACCCTGCACAACTTTGCGTTGTGGGGGTGAAACCCACGCAAGCATGGGGAGAGTGTGCAAACTCCACACGGACAGTGACCCAGGGCCAGGATTGAACCTGGGACCTCGGCGCCATGAGGCAGCAATGCTAACCACTGAGCCACCGTGCTGCCCTGGTGTCAAGCTTCTTGATTGTTGTTGGATCTGTACTCATCCAGGCAAGTGGAGAGTATTCCATTACACTCCTGACTTGTGCCTTGTAGGTGGTGGACAGGCTTTGGAGGGGTCAGGAGGTGAGTTACTCACCATAGGATTACTAGCCTTCGACAGGCCCTGGTAACCATAATATTAATATGGCTAGTGCAGTTCAGTTTCTGATCAATGGTAACCCCCAGGATGTTGATTGTGGGGGTTCAGCGATAATAATGCCATTGAATGTCAAGGGGTGGTGGTTAGATCCTCTCTTGTAGGAGATGGTCATAGCCTGGCACTTGTGTGGCGTGAATGTACTTGCCACTTGTCAGTCCACACCTGGATCTTGTCCAGGTCTTGCTACATTTGAACATGGACTGCTTCATTATCTGAGGAGTTGCGAATCGTGCTGAACATTGTGCAGTCATCCGCAAATGTAATTCTGACCTTATGATAGAAGGGAGGTCATTGATGTAGCAGCGGAAGATGGTTGGGACACTAGAACACTACCCTGAAGAACCTGCACATCTTTGGACTGTGGCAGGAAACTGGAGCACCCAGAGGAAACCCATACAGACACGGGGAGAAAGTGCAAACTCCACAGACAGTCACCCGAATCCGGAATTGAACTCGGGTCCCTGGAGCTGTGAGACAGCAGTGCTAACCACTGTACCACCCACAAGTATTCATATTGGATGCTATACTCTGGCATATACCATCACTTCCCTTGATTTTAATACAAAGTGGAGTAAAAGGTATATGAGTGAGATAATGCATGATTATTTTGTTTTACGCACAACATGTGAATGAACAGAATATGATTATGTAGTGAGATATTGTTCCTGTATGATCAATGCATCGAAAATATATGTTGCTATCAGTGCCCTAGGCAAATCTCTATTGCACATTTGCTATCCTTAAGCTCATTGCAAGTCTACTGCCTCTGTTTCAGGTTGTATGTGCTTATACCTAGCCCTAAGCCTCCCGTTCTCCCTGACTACCAAGTGAGAGATAGCTCTCCGTGTTTCTTCCTCGCTCAGACTGTCTCTCCAAGGAAGAGAGAGAATTGCAGAATACCCTGCTGCAAAATTGTCTGCTGAGGTTTGATTTGTTGAGCTGACACTAAAAGCCAACACCTTGAATTGATGTGGGTACTGATGGAACCCATAAGCATGTTCTAGCCAAGCCTCTGCCAAGTACAATGACTGAAATTGATATGAACAATTATGGAATGTACATAACTTCCTATTGCCTCAAATTTGATGTTACATGCAAAAGTACACAAGTTGACAGCTGTTCTGTCTGGGGCCCCACCCAGGAACAACCAACACTGTCATCCCTTTGTTAAGCTGCATCTGCTCCTTGAAGTATTATAACAAAATCCCTTCCCGCAGAGGAAAATGTTCTAAAATGTTTCACAGAAGCTGTCATTCCTGACTTTCATCAGCTACATGATGGGCTTTTATCTTCAATGCTGCATAAGAACAAAATCCACCATTGTGAGTCACAAAGCAGAGCAGGTGACTAAGTGTCTTTTTATAGTACTGTTTTCAAGCTTCATTACAGGGCTGCTTTGAACTTCTCAGCTACACACAGTGGGAATCTCAGCAAGTAACACCTGTAAAATGCTTTGCATGAAAATCACTGTGGACCACATTACAAAGTGATCAGTAAAATCAACTTGTATCAATTAGCGCAGATTACAATTCAAAAGGATTTGGAAAGTAATAATGCATGTATTATGTTTGCAGGATCATTAAAAGAATATTCTAACATATTTCAAAATCCTGTTAAAAATCATGAAAAGCATATTTTATTTCTTCAGGATCTACATCCTTTTCAAAGCATAATCCCAAGGATTTACCGACAATGTCTCCCATACTGGTGAAAAAGCCGACTCTAGTTATGCCTTCAGCATGCAAATTGACTTGTCCACTTACAAACCAACAATATCCTTTTAGACATAGATTATCAAAATTATTTTCCATGTTCTTCAACTGGATTTATTGTTAATTAATTCAGCATGCATACAACTAAATGCCTATTCTCTTTGATTAAAATAATTCACCCCAGCCATTATTTATGGTTAATAACTTCAATACAAGGAAATTAGATCGGAGAGCAAATATTTATTTGTTTATCAACCAAGTTATCATTCCAGTGGGAATAAAAAAATGCCTTTGCTGCCAGAAGTAAAAGAAAAGCACGTAAAATAAAATGATTTTGATGCTCAAAAAGTCGATTTCGGCGGGAGAGGAGGAGCTGGTTTGTCAATTTCAGCGGGGGCAGTGCGGAAGTGATTGCTGGGAGGTAAGTCTGTGCTTTAAAAACACTTGTCTTTGCAGGGGCAGGCCAGTCGATTTCGGCGGGAGAACAGCTGGTTTGTCAATTTCAACGGGGGCAGTGCGGAAGTGATTGCTGGGAGGTAAGTCTGTGCTTTAAAAACACTTGTCTTTGCAGGGGCAGGCCAGTCGATTTCGGCGGGAGAACAGCTGGTTTGTCAATTTCAGCGGGGGCAGTGCGGAAGTGATTGTGGGGAGGTAAGTCTGTGCTTTAAAAACACTTACCTGGTCCCGTTTTCGGTCCCTCTTTTCTGTTTTTAAAAAATATTTTAGTATTTAAGGCGGGAACAGGAAGTTCGACCCGCGGACGTCTGGGAAGACCCTCACCAATAAATTCTGTTGGAGAGGAAACCCGAGACACTACACGTGTAGTGTCTCCCACCCGCTCTCCTCCTCTAACCTAATAATAAAACCCATTGGTGTGAGGTAAGTACCATATTTTATTATTAACACGAAGAAGGTAAGTAAGTGATTTTTACGCATTTTTACTTTTGTACCTTTTTCAAATTGTGTGTGTGTGTCGGGGGGGAAACTGAAGTGAAATCACAGAAAAGCTGTGGCCTGAGTGGCTGGTTGGGATTCTACACTAAATTAAAAAAACTGAGCATTGGTAACTAATTAAACATAATTACTTAATTATAATTTAGAGGGATATCTAAGCCAGAGATCGGAGAGTACTATATTTAGCTTTCGCATTTCTATTAGAAATCTAGTGCTAGGAAACAGATAGTCAACAGTAACTTTGAAATTAAAAAAAAAAAATATTCAAAAAAAAAATTGTTTTAATTTAAATTTAAATTTTAATTAATTGACGCAATGTCAGTTATAGGGGTGCTGTGCTCTGACTGTGAGATGTGGCAGGTCCGGGAGGCTTCCAGCGTCCCGGATGGCTTAATCTGCAGAAAGTGCACCCAACTGGAGCTCCTCACAGACCGCATGGTTCGGTTGGAGCGGCAATTGGATGCACTTAGGAGCATGCAGGTGGCGGAAAGCGTCATAGATCGCAGTTATGTAGATGTGGTCACACCCAAGGTGCAGGCAGAGAAATGGGTGACCACCAGAAAGGGCAGGCAGTCAGTGCAGGAATCCCCTGTGGTTGTCCCCCTCTCGAACAGATATACCCCTTTGGATACTGTCGGGGGGGATAGCCTATCAGGGGAAAACAGCAGCAGCCAGAGCAGTGGCACCACGGCTGGCTCTGATGTTCAGAAGGGAGGGTCAAAGCGCAGAAGAGTAATAGTAATAGGGGACTCTATAGTCAGGGGCACAGATAGGCGCTTCTGTGGACGTGAAAGAGACTCCAGGATGGTATGTTGCCTCCCTGGTGCCAGGGTCCAGGATGTCTCCGAACGGGTAGAGGGCATCCTGAAGGGGGAGGACAAACAGGCAGAGGCCGTTGTACATATTGGTACTAACGACATAGGCAGGAAGGGGCATGAGGTCCTGCAGAAGGAGTTCAGGGAGCTAGGCAGAAAGTTAAAAGACAGGACCTCGAGGGTTGTAATCTCGGGATTACTCCCTGTGCCACGTGCCAGTGAGGCTAGAAATAGGAAGATAGAGCAGCTAAACACGTGGCTAAACAGCTGGTGTAGGAGGGAGGGTTTCCATTATCTGGACCACTGGGAGCTCTTCCGGGGCAGGTGTGACCTGTATAAGAAGGACGGGTTGCATCTAAACCGGAGAGGCATAAATATCCTGGCCGTGAAGTTTGCTAGTGTCACACGGGAGGGTTTAAACTAGTATGGCAGGGGGGTGGGCACGGGAGCAATAGGTCAGAAGGTGAGAGCATTGAGGCAGAACTAGGGAATAGGGACAGTGTGGCTCTGAGGCAGAGCAGACAGGGAGAAGTTGCTGAACACAGCGGGTCTGGTGGCCTGAAGTGCGTATGTTTTAATGCAAGAAGTATTACGGGTAAGGCAGATGAACTTAGAGCTTGGATTAGTACTTGGAACTATGATATTGTTGCCATTACAGAGACCTGGTTGAGGGAAGGGCAGGATTGGCAGCTAAACGTTCCAGGATTTAGATGTTTCAGGCGGGATAGAGCGGGATGTAAAAGGGGAGGTGGAGTTGCGCTACTGGTTCGGGAGAATATCACAGCTGTACTGCGAGAGGACACCTCAGAGGGCAGTGAGGCTATATAGGTAGAGATCAGGAAGAAGAAGGGTGCAGTCACAATGTTGGGGGTTTACTACAGGCCTCCCAACAGCCAGCGGGAGATAGAGGAGCAGATAGGTAGACAGATTTTGGAAAAGAGTAAAAACAACAGGGTTGTGGTGATGGGAGACTTCAACTTCCCCAATATTGACTGGGACTCACTTAGTGCCAGGGGCTTAGACAGGGCGGAGTTTGTAAGGAGCATCCAGGAGGGCTTCTTAAAACAATATGTAGACAGTCCAACTAGGGAAGGGGCGGTACTGGACCTGGTATTGGGGAATGAGCCCGGCCAGCTGGTAGATGTTTCAGTAGGGGAGCATTTCGGTAACAGTGACCACAATTCAGTAAGTTTTAAAGTACTGGTGGACAAGGATAAGAGTGGTCCTAGGATGAATGTGCTAAATTGGGGGAAGGCTAATTATAACAATATTAGGCGGGAACTGAAGAACATAGATTGGGGTTGGATGTTTGAGGGCAAATCAACATCTGACATGTGGGAGGCTTTCAAGTGGCAGTTGAAAGGGATTCAGGACCGGCATGTTCCTGTGAGGAAGAAGGATAAATACGGCAATTTTCGGGAACCTTGGATGACGAGAGATATTGTAGGCCTCGTCAAAAAGAAAAAGGAGGCATTTATCAGGGCTAAAAGGCTGGGAACAGACGAAGCCTGCATGGAATATAAGGAAAGTAGGAAGGAACATAAGCAAGGAGTCAGGAGGGCTAGAAGGGGTCACGAAAAGTCATTGGCAAATAGGGTTAAGGAAAATCCCAAGGCTTTTTACACGTACATAAAAAGCAAAAGGGTAGCCAGGGAAAGGGTTGGCCCACTGAAGGATAGGCAAGGGAATCTATGTGTGGAGCCAGAGGAAATGGGCGAGGTACTAAATGAATACTTTGCATCAGTATTCACCAAAGAGAAGGAATTGGTAGATGTTGAGTCTGGAGAAGGGTGTGTAGATAGCCTGGGTCACATTGAGATCCAAAAAGAAGAGGTGTTGGGTGTCTTAAAAAATATTAAGGTAGATAAGTCCCCAGGGCCTGATGGGATCTACCCCAGAATACTGAAGGAGGCTGGAGAGGAAATTGCTGAGGCCTTGACGGAAATCTTTGGATCCTCGCTGTCTTCGGGGGATGTCCCGGAGGACTGGAGAATAGCCAATGTTGTTCCTCTGTTTAAGAAGGGTAGCAAGGATAATCCAGGGAACTACAGGCCGGTGAGCCTTACTTCAGTGGTAGGGAAATTACTGGAGAGAATTCTTCGAGACAGGATCTACTCCCATTTGGAAGCAAATGGACGTATTAGTGAGAGGCAGCACGGTTTTGTGAAGGGGAGGTCGTGTCTCACTAACTTGATAGAGTTTTTCGAGGAGGTCACTAAGATGATTGATGCAGGTAGGGCAGTGGATGTTGTCTATATGGACTTCAGTAAGGCCTTTGACAAGGTCCCTCATGGTAGACTAGTACAAAAGGTGAAGTCACACGGGATCAGGGGTGAGCTGGCAAGGTGGATACAGAACTGGCTAGGCCATAGAAGGCAGAGAGTAGCAATGGAAGGATGCTTTTCTAATTGGAGGGCTGTGACCAGTGGTGTTCCACAGGGATCAGTGCTGGGGCCTTTTCTCTTTGTAGTATATATAAATGATTTGGAGGAAAATGTAACTGGTCTGATTAGTAAGTTTGCAGACGACACAAAGGTTGGTGGAATTGCGGATAGCGATGAGGGCTGTCGGAGGATACAGCAGGATTTAGATTGTTTGGAGACTTGGGCGGAGAGATGGCAGATGGAGTTTAATCCGGACAAATGTGAGGTAATGCATTTTGGAAGGTCTAATGCAGGTAGGGAATATACAGTGAATGGTAGAACCCTCAAGAGTATTGAAAGTCAAAGAGACCTAGGAGTACAGGTCCACACGTCACTGAAAGGGGCAACACAGGTGGAGAAGGTAGTCAAGAAGGCATGCGGCATGCTTGCCTTCATTGGCCGGGGCATTGAGTATAAGAATTGGCAAGTCATGTTGCAGCTGTATAGAACCTTAGTTAGGCCACACTTGGAGTATAGTGTTCAATTCTGGTCGCCACACTACCAGAAGGATGTGGAGGCTTTAGAGAGGGTGCAGAAGAGATTTACCAGAATGTTGCCTGGTATGGAGGGCATTAGCTATGAGGAGCGGTTGAATAAACTCGGTTTGTTCTCACTGGAACGAAGGAGGTTGAGGGGAGACCTGATAGAGGTCTACAAAATTATGGGGGGCATAGACAGAGTGGATAGTCAGAGGCTTTTCCCCAGGGTAGAGGGGTCAATTACTAGGGGGCATAGGTTTAAGGTGAGAGGGGCAAGGTTTAGAGTAGATGTACGAGGCAAGTTTTTTACGCAGAGGGTAGTGGGTGCCTGGAACTCGCTACCGGAGGAGGTGGTGGAAGCAGGGACGATAGTGACATTTAAGGGGCATCTTGACAAATACATGAATAGGATGGGAATAGAGGGATACGGACCCAGGAAGTGTAGAAGATTGTAGTTTAGTCGGGAAGCATGGTCGGCACGGGCTTGGAGGGCCGAAGGGCCTGTTCCTGTGCTGTACATTTCTTTGTTCTTTGTTCTTTGTTCTAACCTTGAATGCGCAATGGACACTATTTATCACACGCAGAATCACCTCACTGTATAAATCACCAATTATTCAACACATGTCATGTGAGAGTCCCTTTTATGAAATGGGTGTTTATAAATGGGTGTGTATATAAATATCTGTTGTGAGAGTACCTTTAAGAAATGGGTGTTTATTACTGCAGTGATGTCAGAGAGGGGGTGGAGCTGGGCTGTCTGTCAGCTTTTTACTTTTGTTTTAGGCTGCAGGGTGTGTTTTAGTTTTGTTTTCAGTGTTGGAGCTGAAGCCAGACAGAGCAGGTGTACTGTTGCTCTCTCTGCCATAAAAGACTATCTCTTAACCTTTTGGTGAATTCAGAATTATAAATGTTTTCAGGAGTGAATACAAACCTGATGTGCTTCTGATAAAAAGTGTTTCTTCTGTCTTCTGAATGTTTGGGAAGTTATTAAGCATTACTTAGTGTTGTATTCTTTGGGGGTTATACTTGAACTAATGGTTGCTAAGATGCTCACTGCATGTTTTAAAAAGGTTAACTTGAGTTCATAGAATAAACATTGTTTTGTTTTTAAAAATACTTTTCCATTTCTGCTGTACCATACCTGTAGAGTGGGCCATGTGCTCCCCATACAACAATCTATTAAAAGTTGTAGGTCAGGTGAACTCCATGGTACACTTTAGGGTTCTCTAAACTCTGGCCCATAAAAAATTGGGGGCTCATCCGGGATAAAAGTCTATCTATTGGATTGGCTTAGTGAACTTAAAGACAGTGAGGGGTGAGCATATTGTGGTTGCTTTTCAGGTGTGGTATTTTAGTTTAAGTGGGGAGTGTGTTGTGGACAATGGCTCTTTCAGAGGCTCTGAAGTTTTTGGGGGTGGAGATGGTCACACGCAGCACCTTATGGACAGAGACTAAAAGCAGACTGTTAGATTTGGCAAATACATTGCAGTTAGCATTACCTGACAACATGCAAAAAAATGAGGTAATTATGGCGGTGGCTAAGCATTTAAAGTTGCCTGAGATACAGTTTGACTCATTGGAAATGGCAGAAATTCAGTTACAACTTAAACAAATAGAACATGAGAAAGAATTAGAGCAGCTTGAATACGAAAGAGAGAGAGAAGAAAAAGAAAGAGAGAGAGAAGAAAGAAGAAAAGAAAGAATAGCCCTAGCAGAACAAAAAGAAAGAGAAAGGGAGATACAGATCAGGGAAAAAAATAAAGAGAGTGAGTTCGAACTTCAGCAAATGGGCATGAAACATGACAGTCAGTTAAAATTGGCAGACGTCAAGGGAAATGTTGGATGATAGCGATGAGGATAGTGAGAAACAGCGTCACAGTCGAAGGCTTGGTGGGGGTCTATTTCAATATGTCCAAGCATTGCCAAGATTTGATGAGAAAGAAGTAGAAGCCTTTTTAATTTCATTTGAGAAGGTAGCTAAACAAATAAAATGGCCACAGCACATGTGGGTATTACTGATTCAAACAAAGATGAAAGGTACGGCGAATGAAGTGTTTGCATCACTACCGGAGGAGGTATCTGGGACGTCTGAGGAGGTGAAAAAAATCCACCTTAGGTGCATATGAACTAGTGCCTGAAGCTTACAGACAAAGGTTTAGAAATTTAAGGAAAGAATTTGGTCAAACATACATGGAGTTTGAAAGGCTCATACAGAGTAATTTTGATAGGTGGATACGGGCTTTGAAAATGGACCAAACGTATGAAGCTCTCAGAGAAATTATACTTTTGGAGGAGTTTAAAAATTCAATTCCTAATGTAGTGAGAACTCGTGTGGAAGAGCAGAGGGTTAAAACTGCGAGGTTAGCAGGAGAAATGGCTGATGATTATGAATTAGTTCAAAAATCAAAGCTTGGTTTCCAACATCAGTTTCAGCCTGTGAGGGTAGAAACTGGGGACATCAGAAATACACAAGTGGTAAAGGTAAAGGTGATCTGATGGGAGATAATAAGGAGAGTGTATCTCAGATTAAAAAAGAAATCCAAGAGTGTGGAAGTGAAATGAAAAGTTTCAAATGTTTTCACTGTAATAAACTAGGCCATGTAAAGTCACAGTGTTGGTGGTTGAAGAAAAGCACTGAGAAGGCTGATGTGGTAAAACAGGATAAGACAGTGGGGTTTGTTAGAGTGGTAAAGGAAAGCCCAAGTGAAGCGAAGGAGGTGCAAAAGAGTGTACAGCCTGATCAAGAGGTGATTGATAAGAAGGTGCCAGATCTCTTTAAAGAATTTACTTGTGTGGGTAAAGTTTACTCATGTGTATCAGGAGGAGCAGGAAAATAAGTCACAATTTTAAGAGATACGGGAGCGAGTCAATCGTTAATGGTAAGAGATGAGGAGTTATGTAGTTTGGGAAGAGTGTTGCCAGAAAAGGTGGTAATATGTGGAATTCAGGGTGAGAGGAGTAGTGTTCCATTATATAAGGTAAGGTTGGAAAGTCCAATGAAGAGTGCTGAAGTGGTAGTAGGAGTAATAGAGAAACTATCTTGTCCAGGAATACAGTTTATCTTGGGTAATGATATGGCTGGATCGCAGGTGGGAGTGATGCCTACTGTGGTTGATAAGCCAGGAAAATCAGACAACTGAAGTGTTGAAGGACGAATATCCTGGGATTTTTCTGGATTGTGTAGTAACAAGGTTGCAAAGTCACAGGTTAAGACAAGAGGAGAAATCAAAGAGTGAAGATGAAGTAGAAGTGCAATTATCAGAAACGATTTTTGATCAGATGGTTGAAAAAGAACAAGAACAGGTGGAGGATGAGGCGGATATTTTTAGTTCAGGAAAATTGGCGGAGTTACAACAGAAAGATATAGAAATAAAATGGATGTATCAGAAAGCATATACGGAAGAGGAATCTGAGTGTATACCAGAGTTATTACCGTAAAAGTAATGTCTTGATGAGAAAATGGAGACCTTTACATATGCAGGCGGATGAAAAGTGGGCAGAAGTTCATCAAGTAGTATTGCCGGTAGGGTATAGAAAGAAGGTGTTGCGAGTTGCACATGAGGTACCAGTGGTGGTCATTTGGGAATCAGGAAAACTCAAGCTAAAATCCAAAATCATTTTTATTGGCCTGGACTACATAAAGATGTAGTTAAATTTTGTCAATCATGTCACACATGTCAAATGATAGGGAAACCTCAAGCAGTGATAAAACCAGAGCCCTTAATACCCATTCCAGCATTTGAGGGACCTTTTACAAGGGTCCTAATTGATGGCGTAGGACCGCTTCCAAAAACAAAAAGTGGGAATCAATATCTTTTGACGATAATGGATGTGTCTACTAGGTTTCAAGAGGCCATTCCAGGACGTAATATTACAGCTAAAAAGATTGTGGAGGAGTTACTTAAATTCTTTACTAGATATGGTCTACCCACAGAAATACAATCAGATCACGGATCAAATTTTACCTCAAGGTTATTCAAAGAAGTTATGCATAGCTTAGGAATAAAACAATTTAAATTAACTGCGTACCATCCAGAATCACAGGGAGCGTTAGAAAGGTGGCATCAAACATTAAAGACAATGTTGAGTGCTTAGTGTCAAGATTATCCAGAGGATTGGGATAAAGGAATTCCATTCGTACTATTTCCAATTAGGGATGCAGGTAATGAGTCAACCAAATTCAGTCCTTTTGAACTAATTTTTGGTCATGATGTAAGAGGACCACTTAAATTGATTAAGGAAAAATTGGTGAGTGAGAAATCAGAAATTACATTATTGGATTACGTGTCAAATTTTAGAGAACGATTAAATAGAGCAGGTGAATTGGCTAGACAACATTTAAAAGTTGCACAAAATGTGATGAAACGGGTCGCGGGCAAGAAATCCAAAGTTTGTAGTTTTGCCAGTGGGGATAAAGTTTTAGTGTTGTTACCAGTGGTAGGTGAGCCTTGAAAAGCTAGGTTTTGTGGACCTTATCAGATTGAAAGGAAATTAAGTGAGGTGAATTATGTGGTTAAAAACACCAGTTAGAAGGACAACTCACCGTGTGTGTCATGTGAATATGCTGAAAAGATACTTTGAAAGGGGAGGAGAGAAAAAGGAGGAGATTTTAATGATTCTAACTCAAAGTGATCAACCAAATCCAGATGACTGTGAATTTGACATACCTCAAATTAAATTGGAAAACGAGGATGTTCTTAAAAATTGGGATAAATTGTTGATTTACCTTCCAGAGGAAAAATGGACTGACCTGAAAGAGTTATTGATATCACATGGGTAAGTTTGTGGAGATAAGTTGGGAAGTACTAAAATGGCTGTACATGATGTAGATGTGGGAAAGGCTGTTCCAATCAAACAACATCCACATAGACTTAACCCTTCAAAATTGGCACAGGTTAACAAAGAGATTTAGAGTATGCTTAAAAATGGCATAATTGAAGTGGGTTGCAGCCAATGGAGCTCACCCATAGCGATGGTACCTAAACCAGACGGTACCCAGTGGTTGTGTGTGGACTATAGAAAGGTTAATGCAGTTACAAGAATGGACTCTTATCCTATCCCACGTTTGGAGGATTGCATTGAGAAAGTGGGACAATCAGCTTTTATTTCCAAACTGGATTTACTTAAAGGTTACTGGCAGGTACCTTTATCTAAAAGGGCGAAGGAGGTTTCAGCTTTTGTGACTCCAGATGGTATATACCAATTCAAAGTTATGCCATTTGGCATGAAAAGAGCCCCAGCCACATTTCAATGGTTAGCTAACAAAGTCGTTTCAGGATTACCCAACTGTGCGGCATACGATCTGGTAATTTTCAGCCAGACATGGACAGAACATTTCAATCATCTGATGGAGTTATTCGATCGACTTCAGGAGGCGGGTTTGGTGATAAAACTAGCCAAAAGTGAATTTGGAAGGGCCCAAGTCAATTTCCTTGGCCACACAATCGGACAGGGTCGAATAGTCCCACGGAATGTGAAAACAAAAGTTATTGGGGAGTTTCCGATACTCTCGACATGACCTGAATAATGCGATTTCTTGGTATGAGTGGATTTTACCGGAAATTTATACCGACTTTTAGCAGTGTGGTCGCTCCACTGACGGACTTGCTCAAGAAGGGTAACAAATTCCCGTGGACAGCGAAGTGTCAACAGGCATTTGACTGCCTGAAGGCTGTGTTAACCACTGCTCCTGTGTTAGTCATCCCAAATTATATGAAACCATTCAAAGTGGTGGTTTGTGCGAGTGATGTGGGTGTAGGTGCGGTGCTTCTACAAGACTACGATGAAGGGCTAGAGCGGCCTATTGGTTATTTTTCAAAGAAATTGAATTCTCACCAGAAAAAGTATTCGACGATTGAGAAGGAGACTTTGAGTTTGGTGCTGGCTTGGCAACATTTTCACATTTATGTGACCAGCAATCTGTCTGAAACCATTATATATACTGATCATAATCCGTTAACGTTTTTGGAGCAAATCCAGAATAACAATGCAAGACAGTTTCACTGGAGTTTATTGTTACAGCCATTTCATGTAAAAATAGTACATGTGGCAGGACAAGAAACTGTGATAACCAATACTCCTGTGTTGGAGAATTACAAGGGACTCTGCGATCAGATTGAACTAAAGTATCTGACTCGAAAGAGAAATGCCGAGGCGTAGAGAAATGGACGGATTGTGCAGAGACCTTCTTGTTTAAAGAGACTGTCAATCAGGAAGGATTTCAGTTGGAGGAAGAAGAACAAAAATGGACTATATTATTGTACTTGTTTGCGTGTGTTGGTTTTTTTTTAACAAAAAAGTTGTGGGTCAGGCGAACTCCATAATACACTTTGGGGTTCTCTAAACCCTGGCTCATACCACATAACTGACTACATGGATCTTATCAAGTAACTTGACTAAATATTCCATGAGAATATTCATAGATCCAAAATTTATTCCAGATACTGACTACGAAAACAAAAATATCAGATTTCTGCATGTACAGCTAGCTTAATAAAAGTCAATGGCCAGGATTTTCTGCTCACATTAATGTCCGGCGGGTTTAGCGACGGGAGCGGAAAATATTGCAAGAAGGCGAAAGCTTTTTATGTCAGTGGCGGGCAGCGTTTCCTGCCACTCAACATCCACCCCCGCCCTTCAAATTATCCATCCATAGCAGCATCAGATCAGCATGAATCACAATGGCTTCAAAAGATGTGCACCTAGCGGGGAACCCTTTGAGGGGAGCTCTGAGGTAAGTGCAGCGATCACGGACCGACCACGCATTTTAAGGGGGCTGGCTGAAGAGTGCTGTTCTGGTTGAAGGTGACCAGCCTTTGACTCATGGGTGCCAGTCCTGACTGGGGTGATCAACCTTTGACTTTGGGTGACTGGCCTTTGACTCGACTGGGATAACATTGGAGCACGACCGGAGTGACACTGGAATGTAGTTGACTTCCAAATCTAGAAGTGTGAGGTTTCCTTCTGCTGCTGGACCATGGGTTTCTTGGAAATGCATCACAAAGGGAAGGGAAGCTTAGGGCAATGCGGTGGGTACGAACATGGTTGATGTGGTCAGTCACTGTGAAAGGATTCCACCAACTGCTGGAAATCTTGCACAAAGCACATGGAGCAAGCCCAGGATTCAGCATCCTGCCTTCATCTTATTCAGGAATCCAGGTTTCAGGTCGGGACTACAGGAATACAGTTCACCAGAAGAAGGAACCATAGAAAGGGTGCAATTAGTGATAATACATTTACAGAGGTGAACGTGCCCATGCTGTGTAACTATAGCCTCTTAACCTTTCGAACCCTGCAGCTACGTCTTGATGCATCCCCAACAGCTACAGCAGAGGTGGAGACAGCCACTCCCTGTTGTCTGTGATGACCTTGGCGCCGGTCCTCTGGAGGACTGAGACTGGAGGGCTGAGGCCTGCTTTCGGAGTCCTATTCTTCGGCAATGTCACCCTCCCCATCCTGTGGAGCAGAGGTGGTCACGGTAACAGGATATTCGGATGGGTGGGACACCACCGGAGTGGAAGGCCCCGGAGTGTGCACCAGCTGATCCTCCTCCCTGTGGAACACCCCCTAGATGCCATTATGACTGGGCCATGTTTGTGAAAACCAGTACAAAATGGCACCCTGGCGAGTTCTCCCTAATGGCTCATTTAAATATGCTGAACTGGATCATGCCCAATGAGGGCAAGATCCAGATTGCAACGTCTCATGGACCTCAATGCTGTTTGGGAGGGTTTAAACTAGAATGGCAGGGGGATTGGAAGCTGAGCAGGGAGACAGAGGAGGGAGAAACAAGGATGGAAACTAAAGACAGAAATGTGAGAAGCAAAAGTGGAAGTCAGAAAAAACAAGAACAATAAACAAATGGGACCAGAATGCAAAATAAAGCTAAGATGACTAACAAGGTTAAAATGGCTTTGTGTCTTAATGCGTGGAGCATTCATAATAAGGTCGATGACCATTATCATCGGTAACTTTAATTTACACATAGATTGGACAAACTAGCAATGATATTGGGGTTGGGAGAGGGGAAGAGCTCCTAGAGTGTGTATGTGATGATTTTTTTAGATCAATTTCCTTGAGGAACCAACCAAAGAATAGGCTATTCTAGACTTGGTATTGTGCAATGAGAAAAGATTATGAAACGTTCTTCTCTTGGGAAAGAGTGACCATAATCTGATGGAATTATTCATTAATATGGAGAATGAAGTATTCAAATCTGAAACTTGAGGCCCTGGATCTAAATAAAGGGAACTATGAGAGTATGAGGCATATGGCAAGGATAGATTGGAGTCGACGGTGGATAGGCAATTAAAAAACGTGTGCATGAATTGCAATAATTATTCATTCCTGTCTTGCTCAAAAATAAAAGGGGAAAGGTAGCTCACCTATGGCTTACAAAAGAAATTAGGGATAGTATAATATATATAACATTACCAGAAAAAGCAGCAAGCCTCAGCTTTGGGGCATTTTAGAATTCAGTAAAAGATGACAAAAAATTTGATCAAGTCGGGGAAAATAGAGTATGAGAGCAAAATTGCATAGAACATAGAAGCTGACCATAAATGCTTCTATGAATATGAGAAGAGAAAAAGATTAGTCCCTTACAATCAGAAGTCAGGGGAGTTAGAATGGAGAATGGGGAACAAAGAAATGGCAGAAGCATTGAACACATACTTTTGTTTTCTTCACAAAGTAGAGCACAAATAACCTTCCAGAAATGTTAGGGAAGCAAGGGTCTAGGGCAGGGTTTTTCAACCTGCGGGTTGCAGGCAGGTGTTGGGAGGGTCACGACATTCTCAATCATGGAAGAAGCGCCCAATGGCTGTGACCAGCTTTTAAGAATTCCAGCTGTGACCAGCTTTTAAGAATGCCGGCTGCGATCAGGTTTTAAGTTGAAATGCTGGCCACAAGGGATTGGTTTCCAGCCAAGTGCAGATGATGTCCTTGCTCCAGTTGCTGAGTGCCACGGCTCTCCTCTCTGGTGCCATGCCTGTGTGATTCTCACGTGGAATGAGCCAATACTGAGATCAGCAGAGTCGGGGAAGCCTATACGAGCAAGAGAAATTATTGTGATACAGCTGCACTCTCTGTGCTGGGAATCTGCCGTTTTACACTACCGAGGAACAGATCCATGAACTCTTGAAAGGCGAGAGATACCAAAGAGACCAGACGGGAAATTTTTCACACAGAGGGTGGTGAGCATCTGGAACGGGCTGCCAGAAGCAGTGGTAGAGATGGGTACAATCCTTTCCTTTAAAAACAGTTAAATAATTACATGGGCAAGGTGGGGAAAGAGGAATATGGACCAAATGCGGGCAAGTGGGACTAGCTTAGAACATAGAACATACAGTGCAGAAGGAGCCCATTCAGCCCATTGAGTCTGCACCGACCCACTTAAGACCTCACTTCCACCCTATCCCCAGAACCTCTCCTAACCTTTTTTGGACCCTAGGGCAATTTAGCATGGCCAATCCACCTAACCTGCACGTCTTTGGAGTGTGGGAGGAAACCAGAGCACGCAGAGGAAACCCACACAGACACGGGGAGAACGTGCAGACTCCACACAGACAGTGACCCAGCGGGGAATTGAACCTGGGACCCTGGTGCTGTGAAGCCACAGTGCTATCCACTTGTGCTACCATGCTGCTTAGTGATAGAAACTGGGCGGCATGGACAAGCTGGGCCAAAGGGCCTGTTTCCATGCTGTAAACATCTATGGCTCTATCTAACTCTTCTCAAAAAGCAGTGATGTTAAGCGAATCATCATGGGTTTGGACAAAATCAAGAGCATTTCATGTGGTTTTCGTTTTGTGGAATATTACACAACTGGTGATGCTGAACAGTGCATGAGATGTATTAATGGAACAAGTTTGGATGATCGAATCATCAGAACTGATTGGGATACTGGCTTCAAAGAAGGCAGGCAGTTTGGGCGAGGGAAATCTGATGTCAGGTACATGATGAATATAGAACTGATTAGACACTGGCAAAGGTGGATTTGGAAAACTGATCCAGATGCAGAGAGTCCCAGAACATGGAGAAAAATTCTAGATTTTCACTGACTGTACATTTGAGATTATGAAGCTGGAATCTTCCTAGAAACCCGGGATTGAAGAATACAGCTGGCATGTTACTGCCTATAGCTTTGTGCAGTTTATTCTTTCATCAGCCCAATTAACTCTTTTTAACAGTTTCAAAAAAGAAGCTCCCAGTTTCTTAGGTGCAATCATTGTGTTCAATTTTGGCTCCTTCTAAAGTTGTAATTTTTGTCACTCCTAATAAAAACAGAATAAAACCTGAAAAAAAAGAGAATGCTGGTCGCGACCGGGCTTTAAAGCATCAGAGATCAGAGAGAAAGTCACACGCCTGGCATGTATACTGACGTCACTGTATGTCCATGCGTTTGTGCAAAATTTGAGGCGAGATTCCTCCATTTTCTAGCTGTGAGCAAGCATGGCAACAGGACTGTGAAGAACTGAAGGTGGATCGATTTGTCATAAGGAAGAGAGGGCCAGAGATGCAAACAGGCCAGGATCTCACAACCGAATCTGGAGAGATCTTCTCAGGAGAGTCCACGGCAGGACAAAGCAGTGCTGGTGTGAGCTGTATCCAGAGGTCCAGAGTCTCTGGTGAACAACCTACTAAGAAGAAACTGAAATCGGGAACAAAGCAGTAAAAAGATGATGGGCGGGATTCTCCGACCCCCAAGCTGGGTCGGAGAATCGCTGGAGGGCGGCGTGAATCTCCGCCGGCTGCCGAATTCTCCGGTGCCGGTTTTCGGGTGGGGATCACGCCGCGCCGGTCGGGGGCCGTTGGCAGCGGCCCCCCCGCAAATTCTCTGGGGCCCGATGGGTTGAGCGGCCACCCGTTTTCGGCCAGTCCCGCCGGCGTGAAATGGACATGGTTCATCCCGGCAGGACCTGGCTTGGAGGGCGGCTAGCGGAATCGTAAGGGGGGCGCATGGGGATTCGGCCCCGAGGGGTCCCCCAGGGTGGCCTGGCCTGTGATTAGGGTCCACCAATCTGCAGGTGGGCCTGTGCCATGGGGGCACTCTTTCCCTCCGCGCCGGCCTCTGTCAGGCTCCGCCATAGCTGGTGCGGAGAAGAAACCCCCTGCGCATGCGCAGTATACACGCCGGCGGTTCTGCGCATGCGACAACTCGCGCCGGCCCACGGCGGCCCTTCGGCGTCGTATGGCACAGCACCAACCCCTCCAGCACCGGCCTAGCCCCTGGAGGTGCGGAGGATTCCACAACTTCCGGGTGGCCCGACGCCAGAGTGGTTCGTGCCGCTCTTGGAGCGGGCGTCGGGCCATCGTGCCAAGTGTGGGAGAATCCCGCCACATCTTGAGGTATTGCTTTGTTAATTGTGCCAGTGCAAATCAGGATGCAAAGCCTATGTGTGCTATATAGCAGAGACATACTGGAAAATGAAAGTTTAAAACCCTAAAAACTTCAAAGGCATGTGAAGTTCTAGGACAAACCTCAAAGGTTGCAGTGAGAACATAAATCATCAGCTTAAGTCCTTAGCGGAAATGTAATATTGAATGACGAAGCAAGTGAGATCGTGAGGACCAAGCAGGCTCACCTGCCACATTAAAGGTAAGTGAAAATGGTGTGTCACGAAGGTCGGCTGGCGTGGATCATGAAGGCCAGCCGGCATAGGTCCTGAAGGTTGGTCTGTTGGTAAAGGTGGGTCCTGGGAAAATAACTTTTTAAAATATTGATCTAGGGAGAGGGCGGAATTGAAGGAAATCAGTATTAGTAAGCAAATCGTGCTGGGGAAATTAATGGATTTAAAGGCTGGCAAATTAACAATGCCTGATAATCTACTTACCAGAGTATTAAAGGAAATAGCCCTGGAAATATTGAATGCATTGGTGATCATATTCCAAAATTCTATCGACTCTTGAGCAGTTCCTATAGATTGGAGGGTGGAAAATGTAATTCCACAATTTAAAAAGGGAGGGACTGAAACAAAACTGAAATGATCAGTGAGCCTGACATCAGTAGCGGGGAAGATGATAGAGTGTATTATAAAAGAAGTAATGTCAGAACATTTGAAAGCATAATGGGACTGGACAAAGCCAGCATGGGTTTATGAGTGGCAAATAATGCTTAATAAATCTACTGGAATATTTTGAGTATGTAACTAGCAGAATAGATAAGGGAGAACCGGTGGATGTAGTGTACTTGGACTTTCAGAAGGATTTTGAGAAGTTCCCTCATAAGAGATTAGTGGACAAAATTAAAGCACATGGGATAGGGGGAGTGCAGCGGAACTTCACTAGGCTGATACCAGGGTTGGCAGGACTGTCCTATGAGGAGAGATTTGTTCGATTTGGCCTGTGCTCACCGGAATTTAGAAGGAAGAGAGGCAATCTGATTGAAACATATAAAATTCTAACAGGGCTGGACAGATGAGATGCAGGGAGGATGTTTTCCTTGGTTGGGGAATCTAGACCCAGGGCACACAGTCTCAGGATATTGGCGAGACCATTTAAGACTGAGATGAGGAACCATTTCTTCACTCAAAGTGTAGTGAACCTGTGGAATTCTCTACCACCCAAGACTGTGGAGGCCAAGTCACTGAATGTCTTCAAGAAAGAGATAGATAAATTTTTAGATTTTAATAGCGTCAGGGGGTTTGGTGCAAAAGCGAGATTACGGCATTAAGATGGAGGATCAGCCATGATCATATTGAACAGGCTAGAAGGGCTGAATGGCCTACTCCTGGTTTATATGTATAGTAATTGAGCTGGGAAATCTCCAGGGCGAAGGAAAAAAACAATAAACCTACAAATATTTCCTAAGAGATGATATCCTTGTCATTACCCCGTTTAGGAAGGATATTGCATGAAAAGCATCTCACCTACAATATTCTCTTTAAATTCACCTCAGTCATGACATTATACCCACTGCGAGGTTTAAATTTTACTTTGAAATGTAAAGATTGATAAACTGCTCTTAAGAGGTTGCTATATTTAGTGTTGGAAATAATATTTACTGCTAATAATTTTGTTTGGTTTTATTATTGGATTGGACACAGATTTGTGTGCAGTCATTTGTAGGAAGAAGTGCATGACTTGGCAATATTTTTGGCCATACGATGCATTTGAAGCTGTTTGTTTGTGCAAGAATAGAGAAAGAATGTAATATTGGCAGGTCGCTTTAGATACAAATCTTGCGATAAAATGCTACTATTATTCCAATTATATGTAAATGTTCACCTCACCCCTGGCTGTGGGGGCCCTGAATGAGATGAATTGGGTGATAGTTGATATTATACACTTTAAAGCAACCACATTTTCCACATATTTTGAGATTATTGATTGTCCTCATTTTCATTCCACAGTCACAATCCAATAGTAACCTAATGTTTTATGCATATCATTTTGTGAAATTTCTGAATTTAGCATTACATCCAGGTTTTGCTAATGTTTTTCACTTATCACTCAGTGCTGCCTCAGCTTGACAAGCACCTTATTTACTACACAGCAGAAATATGGTAGATTTAGGTTTATTACTTTGAGGCTTGGCTGCAGGGTGCATAGAAACAAAAGGCGTGACAGAAAATCAAGTAGAAAGAGCAACAAAAGTAAATAAAAAGGACAGAAGCTTGGCGACATAAAGGGAGGAACAGAGAAAATATTCAATACATATTCACCCACACTTTGGACATTAAAGGACAACATGGATGTTCCTCCCAAAGAAGCTTAACCAGGTTCATTCTGGCCATTTATCCCTTTGTGATTATTGCATATTATATTTCCCACATGTTATTCGGGCAACATGAATGTGAATTAACACAGTTAAGGCAGTAGTATGCCAAACTCCAATCAATGAAGATATATACACAAAAAAACTAAGCCTTCCAAATAACTATCAATCAAATTCACTTCTCATACATTTGAGTCGCACCAGGTTAAATATTGCTTGAATTCTGTCAGCATGCAGACAATCTTATATTACTAGTGTACAAACTGAAGGCTTTGTCTAGCCTGATCTGTCATTACTGCAATTGCTAGAGGCTCTTGTGCTAAGATAAATAATAATGGTGATAACAGACAGTTCAGTCTAGTGTCTGTTCCCAACTTAAAGTGCGCCAAAACCATGACACGTATTACAGATGCTAGAGGGGCTAAGTATAGACAGAGGATTAATTTAATAAAACTGGAGCCAAATTGGTCATCCCTTCATTAAATCATCCAATCAAGTTGTGACTGGGATGGTAAAATTGCAAATTGTAGCGGTTTTGTGCAGTGTGTTAACATGAACATTGCAGACTGATGACAACATAGCGGAACGCCATATATCTGAGTCTCACATGTTTGACGCAATCAATTAAGTGTTTTAGCTTCAGCACTCCTGTATCTCAGGGACTTCCTTACTAAGTGGACATATTCATCTCTCTGCCTTTTGTATAGAAGAAGATGTTGAACCTGGAATGTTTACACAGCGTTGTGTTCTTTGTTCTATTGGCTTTGCTTAATTGCTAGATATCACTAAAAATCTGTTTCTCCAGGGTTAGATTATAAATGGACAGTGAAGTATATATACATGCATGTCTCCAATCATAAATAGTGCACAATGGCTTTGCATATGTCAAAAAATGTTTTAATTAACATTCTTATCAAGGTTGTTTTACACATTTCATCTTCAAAAATAATTATTTTGAATTGGTATGGAATTTACAATTTTCCCCTTCAGTATTTTCAAACTCAAAATTCCAACACCTTTTGCCACTGACTCTCATTAGCCCTGCTATTGACCACAACGTATAATACTGATGGTCCCGCGAGAACTATTGCTGATAATACATAGTCCAACCTGACTTCAGCACTTCTGTCATAAAATGTAACTCAGCTGCTCTGGTGACTGCCTGATTAAAAAGCATGGCTTCCGCAAAAATAGGAATAAAATAATCATGGTGCTACTGATATATCTATCTCATGAGGACCTCCTTGCAAATCTGAAAAGAAATCAGCTCTGGACTAGGTTTATATATGATTGAAACAACAATTCTGTCCCACATGCTTGACAGAATTTCCCATGTCAAATCTTGTATCACTTCAAAATTGACATGATGACACCAACATTTTAGAATAAATACATTCATCTAAAATAGTTTTCATCATGTTATTCTGCCTTAAATTTAATGGTTTGGAGAAGACTATGTATCACGCTGTTTTTGAAAATATAAATCATAATTACCCCCATGCTTTCGCAAGTGTCCTTACCTGGGTAAGTCACCAGTGGGAATTTGAACAAAAAGTAAATGTGGCATCCAGTTGCAATGCTCACTGATGGCAATCCTTGAGGGGCGCCGGCACCCGGCGTGGTGCATGGATTACAGGGGTGGCGTTCGTCTTGAGCAGTATTTTGTATCGGTACGGGAGCGTGCCCATTCCATCGAATACGCTGTGGTACTGCGTGATAATGTCGTCTATGTCGGCTTGCAAATTTCCATCGGGCGAGGCCGTCGCCGGTGATGATGACATGGTGTGGACTCGCTGAACCAGGTTCAGGAGCTTGCAGGCGCGAGCACCGAGCAGGGACGCCCTGTCAGGCCTGACTATTTCAAATCATAACGTTGCCTTGATCGCCTTGTTGGACACCCCTAGTTGACACGAGCCACTGGCAGCTATGGCATTGCCATTGTAGTCAAGGAGCTGGCAGGCCGGTGGAAGAATGCTTGGTTGGGCCCGGATGGTATCGAGGTCGGATTGTGAGATGAGGTTCGCAGACGTGCCGGTGTCCAGTTTAAATCGGATGTGAGCCTTGTTAACTGTGAGGACAGCAGACCACTCGTCGTCGGGATCCACACTGAGGATCGAGAGGCGTTGCGCAGGTGTGGTGGAGGCCAGCTCATGTGTGGTCATGATGCCCACCCGGTATGGGGACTTGAGGCAGTCAGCATCAGGGTCCGTTGGGCTGTCGGGATCAGAATCTGGCATGCCTTGTTGTATTGAGCGGATACTTCTGTGCCGCAGCTGGGATCGCTGGCTGCTGAGCGGTCGAGTGGATCTGCAGAAGACAGCGTAGTGGCCAAGCTTGCCACACTGGAGACATCGGCATCCTCTTGTCGCTTTAAGTGGGCGGAGCCACAATTTGGACACGTCAGCGCGATCCGTGCGACATCGCGCATGCACAGTGCGGTCGGCCGACGTAATGACCTGCGCAGTCGGGTTTTCGGTCTCGTCGTCCACTCGGTCGTGGCGTGCATGCGCAGGGATCCGTGAAATGTGCGCGAAATGGCCACTCTCCTCGATGCTCAGGCCCTGCATCTGTGCAATGGCCTGCATCCTTTCTGCCTCATGGGAGGCTAGCCTTGCAGTTTCTGCCGCCCCGATGTGGGAGTAACGATGCTTGTCATGCTCATGGACAACGCATGTCTCGATAGCGACAGAGAGGGTCAACTGTTTGATATTAAAGAGCTGCTGCTGCAGGGAGTCGGAGTGGACCCCGAAAACAATCTGATCCCGGATCATGGAATCAGCCATCGAGCATAGTTACTTGACTGCGCTAGGACACGGAGATGGGTCAAGAAGGACTGAAAAGTTCATCCTTACCCTGAAGCCTCTGCTGGAAGATATACCGTTCAAAGCTCTCATTCATCTCAGTGTCGCAGTGGCTGTCGAACTTCAGCAGGACTGTTTTGAATTTCATTTTGTCTTCACCGTCAGCGAACGTAAGCGAATTGTAGATATGAATGGCATGGTCCCCCGCAGTGGAGAGAAATAGCGCGACATTCTTGGCATCCGATGCTGTCTCGAGGTCGGAGGCCTCGATGTACAAGAGGAACCTTTGCTTGAAGATTTTCCAGTTGGCGCCGAGGTTGCCGGAGATGCGGAGTTGCGGAGGAGGCTGGATGTTTTCCATTTCGCTGGATGGCTGGTCGATGCTGATTCACTCGAGGTAGGTCCATCAGATCAATATCACTCTGGTACCATGATGTGTTAGGCAGGTTGGTTCGATGTGGACTGCACTCAATGCAGGGAAGTTAGAAACAGACGTCTAACACAGGAGAAGATCCAACACTGTTTTATTCAACTAGATGAACTGCTGTACATATTCAGCTGTGGGTCGACACTATACTGATCTGACTAGTGACCTTGTAGTAGCCTGACCAGACTTACTAGCTACCGCATGGTGTTTGTGCTTGCTAGCTCGTGGATTCTGACTGTCTCAGTAGCTGGTCCCGAGAGAGCGGGAAACCTAGTGCCCACTGGCTTTATAGTGGTCGTGTCCTGTCTGGTGATTGGCTGAGTTGTGTTGTATGCTTACTGGTCATCCTATATGTCAATTACTGCCTGTCTGCATCTCATTATATACATGAGTGGATATTATGACAGTGAGGGATCCGGAAGGGGAGATATGTGATTGTGAGTGGAGTATTGGAAGGGGCACCGATGGTGTTGGTAAGTGTGTATAGCCCAAATTGGGACGATGTGAGTTTTATGAGGGAGTTGCTAGCAGTGATCCCGGATTTGGCCACGTACCAGTCGATCATGGGATGAGATTTTAACTGTGTCATAGAGCCGGTGGTGGGGTATGAATGGCGAGGGAGCTGGGGGAGTTTACTTTGTAGTGAGTTGGGAGATTCTGGTTGGAGTGGAGGGGCAGAGTATGTGTGGATAGTTACCTCGGACCATGCGCCCCCGTCTGTAGATTTGGTTTAGAACGGGACGAGAGCAGAGGTCGGGGTGGAGGTTTGACTCGGGATTGTTGGCGGATGGAGGTTTTTGTGATCAGGTGCGGGCGGCGATTAAGGAGTATGTGGAGTTGAATCAGAATGGGGAGGTGTCAGCAGCCATTTTTTGCGAAGCACTGGAGGCAGTGGTCCGGGGGGGGGGAAATTATTTTGTTTAAGGCTTGTGCGGAAAGAGAAAGGAGGGAGGAACATGACCATCTAGTGAGCGAGATAATGGAGGTGGACAGGGAAAATTCGAGGGTGCCCACTGCAGAGGGATTGGCGAGGAGGAAAAAGTCGCAGGGGCAGCTTGACAGGCTGACAACAGGGAGGGCAATAGGGCAACTGCGTAGGGCAAGAGGGATGCATAATTTTTTTTTTTTTAAATTTAAATATAAATTGTGTACCCAATTCATTTTTTTTCCAATTAAGGGGTAATTTAGTGTGGCCAATCCACCTACCCTGCACTTCTTTTAGGTTGTGGGGGCGAAACCCATGCAAACACGGGGAGAATGTGCAAATTCCACACAGACAGTGACCCAGAGCCGGGATCGAACCTGGGACTTCGGCGTCATGAGGCAACAGGGTTAACCCACTGCACCACCGTGCTGCCCCAGAGGAGTGCAATATGAGTAAGGGGAGAAGGCGAGCCGCATGCTGACACACCAGCTGCGGAAGCAGGCTGCGTTCAGATAAATATTGAAGATACGGACTGGGGCTGGGGGTGTGGTGTCGGAGCCGGAGAAGATAAACTAGGCATTTAGGGAGTACGACCAGGGAATTAACGAGGTGGACCCGGGGGGAGAGGAGGGGTAATGGGACGGTATCTGGGCAAGCTGGAATTTCCCCAGGTGGAGGATGTGAAAATATTGGCTAAGTTGTTGGCAGGGAGGATGGAGGACTGTGTCCCGGGGGTGGTTGCAGAAACAGGATTCGTGAAGGGTAGGCAGCTCTCGAGTAATATAAGACGGCTGTTGAATGTCGTGATGAATCCGTCGGGGGCTCTGGTACCGGAGGTGGTGGTGTCCATAGACACGGAGAAGGCATTTGATCAGGTGGAGTGGCGGTACTTGTTCAAGGTTTTGGGAAGATTTGGGCCGAGGTTTGTGACGTGGGTTTGGTTGCTGGATGTGGCACCAAGGGCGAGGGTGAGGATGAATAATATGAGCTCATGAAGCTTTGACTTACACAGAGGTATGAGGCATGGGTGCCCGCTGTCGCCATTGCTGTTTGGGCTGGCCATAGAGCCATTGGCTCTCAGGGGTTGGCGGAGTGGCGGGGGATTATGAGGGGACAGAGGGAGCATCGGGTGTTGCTCTAGGCCGATGATCTCTTGCTGTATGTTTCGGATCCGTTGGAGAGTATGGGAAGGATTATGGGTCTGGTGGGGAGGTTTGGAGAGTTCTCGGGGTACAAACTGAATGTCGGGAAAAGCGAGGTATTCCCGGTGAATGAGCTGGGACAGCGGGCTAATTTAGGGGGGATGCCATTTATGGTAGCGAGGGATAGGTTTAGGTATTTGGGGATTCAGGTAGCGAGGGAATGTGCGACTCTCCATAAGTGGAACTTAATGAAGCTGGTGGAGGAGGCCAGGGAGGATCATAGGAGGTGGGATACACTGCACTTGATGTTGGTGGGGCGGGTCCAAGTGGTGAAAATGAATATTGTGCCGAGGTTCTTGTTTATCTTTCAGGCTCTCCTGATCTTTATACCAAAGGCCTTTTTTCGGAAAGTGGACACAATCATCTCAGACGTTATATGGGCAGGGAAGGTGCCGAGGGTGGGGAGGATCCTACCATAGAGACAGAGGCAACAGAGGGGTTTGGCGTTGCCGAACCTGCTTCATTATTATTGGGCGGCGAATGTGGACAAGGTGGGGCGGTGGTGGGAAGGAGAAGGGGTACAGTGGGTTAAGATGGAGGAGGAATCTTGTAAGGGGTCTAGTTTGAGGGCTATGGTGCCAGCAGCATTGCCAAGCCTACAGCACCATGTAGGTATTCAGGGAGCCTCGTTGTACAGTCCACGGTGAAGATATGCAATCAGCTGAGGAGGTATTTTAAGGTGGAAGGGATGTTGCCACTAACGGCACTGTGTGAGAATCATGGGATGGGCCGGGGCAGGGGGGGGGGGGGGGGGGGGGGGGGGGAGTGGATGGTCGAGACAGGAGGTGGAGGGAAGTGGGGCTGGTCAAGGTGAGGGATTTATATTTGGAGGAAGGGTTTATCAGTCTGGAGGAGCTAAGGAAGAGGGTAGAGCTGCCTAGAGGGAGTGAGTTCAGGTATCTGCAGGTTAGGGACTTTGCGCGAAAGGTCTGGAAGGGGTTCCCTAGGCTGCCGGGATACATCCTGCTGGAATGACTGCTGCTCCTGGATGTGGTAGGGGAGGGAAGAATTGGGGATATATACAAGTGGCTGGGGGAGTAGGGCAGTGAGCGGGTGGTGAAGTTCAAGGAGAAATGGGAAGTGGAGTTGGGAAGGGAGATCAATTGGGGAGAATAGAGAGAGGCACTGCGAAGGGTAAACGGGACCTCGTCTTGTGCAAGGATGAGCCTGATACCGTTTAAGGCGGTGCACAGGGTGCATATGATTTAGGCGAGAATGAGTGTGTTCTTTCAGGGAGTAGAAGATGAGTGTGAGAGGTGTGGGCAATGGCCAGTGAATCACGCGCACATGTTTTGGCGTTGCGAAAAATTGGGAAGATTCTGGGCGGGAGTGTGTGGTAGTTTGTGTAGAGGTATTACGGTACCTGGTAATGCTGGAACACCATTGGTAGATATTGTATGTTTCCTATTGGTCAAGCTGTATGGTAGCTCCGCCCTGCAAGGCGGGGTATAAGAGCCCGTGCTGCCCCAGCAGCCTTCATTCTGTACCTGAGCTGCTGCGAGAAACATCTAGCTCATCAAAGCCTTCAGTTGGACTACAACCTCGCTTTAGTGGTCATTGATCGTGCAACAATTTAATAAGCTAGATTTAAAAGGATGGAGCTCCGAATCAAGTCGGAGTGTCTGCAACTCAGCCCTCACGCGGCGAACTCAGCGGCAATCTTCAAGCACTGGCTGGCGTGCTTTAAAGGATATCTTGGAATGGCCGAAAACACACCCATGGGAGAACAGAAAATGCAAGTCCTGCACTCGAGGGTGAGCCCGGAAATTTACACCCTCATCGAGGACGCGGAAGACTTTGATGCAGCAATAGAGCTGCTAAAAGGACATTATATTCGTCCGGTAAACCAGGTCTATGCCCGACATCTGCTAGCAACGAGGCGACAAATCCCTGGGGAAACACTGGAAGAATTCTACCGTGTGCTCCTGGTGTTGGGGAGAAACTGCAGCTGCCCGCAAGTTTCGGCGAGCGACCACACAGAACTCTTGATCCGGGACGCATTCGTGGCAGGTATGCTGTCCTCCCAAATCCGCCAGCGATTGCTGGAAAAAGACACCCTAGGCCTCAAGGAGGCACGGGCCCTTGCAGGCTCTCTGGATGTGGCCTTCAGAAACGCCCGCGCATACGTTCCCGACCGCGCGGCAGCCCCCTGGGCAGCGTGGAACCCCTCCGCAGACGACCCCGAGACATCCCCCATCCCCCCACAAGCTTGTGCTGCAAGGCAGCCTGGCAACCCCAGGGGGCCCCACTGCTACTTTTGCGGGCAGGCCAAGCACCCCCGCCAGCGCTGCCCGGCCCACGCATCCACCTGCAAGGGATGCGGTAAAAAGGGCCACTTCATGGTGGTATGCCAGGCCCGTGCAGTCGCCGCGGTCTCCGGCAGCAAATGCGGACCGCCACCACAAACCTCTCCATGGTCTCCGTGCAGCCAGCGGGTGCCGCCATTTTCCTACTCCAGGGCCAAGTGCAGTTCCCGGGCGCCGCCATCTTGTCCCATGGACGCTATGTTCGATGGATGGGCGCCGCCATTTTGTGCAGCCCCAGCCATGTGCGACCAATGTGTGCTGCCATCTTGGATGGACTCCCAGGACCCCAGCTCGGCTGACCGCACACCGCCCGAAGAGAACACTCAACTGCTCAGATTAGCCTCTGTGACCCTGGATCAGTCCCGGCCTCGAACACTCTCAACTGCTACAACAACAGTACTAATCAATGGGCATAAGACGTCCTGCTTAATCAACTTTGGGAGCATGGAGAGCTTCATACACCCCGACACGTTAAGGTGCTGTTCTCTCCTCGTCCACCCCGTTAATCAAAAAATCTCCCTGGCCTCCGGTTCCCTCTCAGTAGAGATAAAGGGGTTTTGTGTAGCAAACCTCACAGACCAGGGAAGGGCGTTTAAAAATTACAGGCTCTACATCCTTCCCCCACTTCTGCGCGGCCACAATCCTAGGTTTAGACTTCCAGTGTAATCTCCAAAGTCTAACTTTCAAATTCGGCGGCCCTTTACCCCCTTCACTGTCTGCGGCCTCGCAACCCTCAAGGTCGATCCGCCTTCCCTGTTTGCGAACCTCACCCCGGATTGCAAACCCGTCGCCACCAGGAGCAGACGGTACAATGCCCAGGATCGGATCTTTATTAGGTCAGAGGTCCAAAGGCTACTGAGGGAATGAGTCATTGAAGCCAGTAACAGCCCCTGGAGAGCTCAAGTAGTGGTGGTAAAAACCAGGGAGAAGCATCGGATGGTCATCGACTACAGTCAGACCATCAACAGGTTTACGCAGCTGGACACGTACCCTCTCCCCCGCATATCCGACCTGGTAAACAGGATCGCGCATTACAAGGTCTTCTCCACGGTGGATCTTAAGTCCGCCTGCCACCAGCTCCCCATCCGCACTAGTGACCGCATATACACTGCCTTCGAGGCAGATGGGCAGCTCTATCACTTCTGAAGGGTTCCCTTCGGTGTCACCAGCGGGGTCTTGGTCTTTCAGCGCGAGATGGACCGAATGGTTGACCGGTATGGTTTACGGGCAACGTTCCCATATCTCGATAATGTCACCATCTGCGGCCACGACGAGCAGGACCACGACACCAACCTCCGAAAATTCCTCCAGACCGCAAAGATCCTTAACCTTACATATAACAAGGATAAATGCGTGTTTAGCACCGACCGCTGAGCCATCCTCGGCTACGTAGTGCGAAATGGAGTTATAGGCCCCGACCCTGAACACATGCACCCCCTTATGGAGTTTCCCCTCCCTCACTGCTCCAAGGCCCTGAAGCGCTGCCTGGAGTTTTTCTCTTACTATGCCCAGTGGGTCCCCAACTATGCGGACAAGGCCCGTCCCCTGATCCAATCCACAGCTTTTCCCCTGTCGATAGAGTCCCGCCAGGCATTCAGCCGCATCAAAGCAGACATTGCAAAGGCCACGATGCATGCCATCGACGAGTCCCCACGATGCATGCCATCGACGAGTCCCTCCCCTTCCAGGTCGAGAGCGACGCGTCTGACGTAGCTCTGTCGGCCACCCTCAACCAAGAACGCAGACCCGTGGCCTTCTTCTCACATACCCTCCATGCTTCCGAAATCCGCCACTCCTCAGTCGAAAAAGAAGCCCAGGCCGTAGTAGAAGCTGTGCGACATTGAAGGCATTACCTGGCCGATAGGAGATTCACTCTCCTCACTGACCAACGGTCGGTTGCTTTCATGTTCGATAATGCACAGCGGGGCAAGATAAAAAACGATAAGATCTTGTGGCGGAGGATCGAACTCTCCACCTACAACTATGAGATCTTGTATCGACCCGGGAAGCTAAACGAGCCTCCTGATGCCCTATCCCGCGGCACAAGTGGACCACCTCCGAGCCCTCCACGAGGACCTCTGCCAACCGGGAGTCACTCGCTTTTTCCACTTTATCAAGTCCCGCAACCTGCCCTACTCCATTGAGGAGGTCAGGACGGCCACCAGGGACTGCCAAATCTGTGCAGAATGCAAACCGCACTTCTACCGGCCAGAGAAAGCGTACCTGATAAAGGCTTCCAGTCCCTTTGAACGCCTCAGCATGGACATCAAAGGCCCCCTCCCCTCCACCGACCGCAACACGTACTTCCTGAACGTGATTGCCGAGTACTCCCGGTCCCCATTCGCCGTCCCCTGCCCCGACATGACCGCAACCACCGTCATCAAGGCCCTCCATAGCATCTTTGCACTGTTCAGGTTCCCCGCTTACATACATAGTGATAGGGGGTCCTCCTTTATGAGCGACAAACTGCGTCAATTCCTGCTCAGCAAGGGCATCGCCTCGAAATGAAATGAAAATGAAATGAAAATCGCTTATTGTCACAAGTAGGCTTCAAATGAAGTGACTGTGAAAAGCCCCTAGTCGCCACATTCCGGCGCCTGTTCGGGCAGGCTGTTACGTGAATTGAACCGTGCTGCTGGCCTGCCTTGGTCTGCTTTCAAAGCCAGCGATTTAGCCTTGTGCTAAACAGCCCCATATAGGGGCTCAACCAGTTACAATCCCCGGGGTAACGGACAGGTAGAGAGGGAGAATGGAACGGGCTGGAAGACCGGCCTACTGGCCCTATGGTCCAGGAATCTCCCAGTCTCCCGCTGGCAGGAAGTCCTCCCAGATGCCCTCCATGCCATCCGGTCACTGCTTTGTACCACAACCAACCAAACACCTCACAAACGTCTCCTGGTCTTCCCCAGGAAGTCCTCCTCTGGGACCTCGCCCGCGACCTGGCTGGCAGCTCCCGGACCCATCCTGCTCCGAAAACATGTGCGGGCGCACAAGTCGGACCCGTTGGTCGAGAGGGTCCATCTTCTCCACGCTAACCCCCAGTACGCCGCGTACCCCGACGGCCGACAAGATATGGTTTCCCTACGAGACCTGCCGCCCGCCAGAGCCCCCCGCACACCCCAGCCACCAGTCCCACCCTCCCTCCCACCAGTGCACCTTACAGGAGGATCGGTCCTTCCACCGGACCCATCTAGGCCCCCCCACACACCGTCTAGGCACCCCGCAGACGTTCCCTTCCCAGGTCAACCGTTTTCCCCACCAGTGCTGGATAGGGGTGTCGAAGCTGCTACAGAGATCGAGGCCACGCCCCCGGAGTCACAGACGCCCGACCCTCCACCAGAGTCACCACCGAAGCTTCAACGATCACAGAGGACGACCAGGGCCCCCGATCGACTGATTGCTTCATTTTAAAGTGTATAGTTAATTATGAAGCATAAATTGTAAATAGTAAATAGAATTGTAAATAGTTACAAAACGCTGTACGGAGGTATTACGGTACCTCCATCACTATTATTTCTACCAATTTACCATGTTGTAATATCAGGCCACCACCCCCGCCGGACTCTTTTTTAACAGGGGGTGAATGTGGTAGTATGTGTAGAGGTATTACGGTATCTGGTAATGCTGGAACACCATTGGTAGATATTGTATGTTTCCTATTGGTCAAGCTGTATGGTAGCTCTGCCCTGCAAGGTGGGGTATAAGAGCCCGTGCTGCCCCAGCAGCCTTCATCCTGTACCTGAGCTGCTAGGGGAAACATCTAGCTTAGGACTGTAGTCCTTCAGTTGGACTACAACCTCGCTTTAGTGGTCATTGATTGTGCATCAGAGTGTTCGCAGTCTTAGCCAGGATAGTGGAGGAGGAGGTGGACTCCGACCCTATGGTGGCGATATTTGGGGTTTCAGAGAAGCCGGAGCTCATGGAGAGGAGGAAGGCCGTGTTGTGGCCTTTGCCTCTCTGATTGCACGGCGGCGAATATTACTGGATGGCGGTTGGCATCCCCACCAGGGATAGCAGCATGGTTGGGTGACCTGTCCGACTTCCTGTGGTTAGAGAAGATAAAGTATGAGTTAAGGGGCTCAGCAGACGGGTTTGAGTAAAGGTGGGGAATGTTTGTGACTGTGTTTGAAGAGCCGTTTGTCGCGGGGGGGGGGGGGGGGGTAAGGGTGGGGGAGGTTGGGGGGGAAGGGGGAAGAAGGGGGGAAGTCTGTACTGACTGTACAGTTGATTGCTGGGAAGTATGTTTCCTGGGGTGTTTATTTGCTGTTTAGATGCATGTTCGTAATAAAATACATTTAAAATGGTATGTTTCTTTAAATTCTTCCCTGGACTGATGCAAAGTAACAATTCAGTTCCTGTGCCATTTCTTTGTTTCCTATTACGTCTCCAGCCTAATTTTCCAGTGGTCCAATGTCTATTCTTGCCTCTCTCTTATCTTTTATATATTGAAAAAAAATCTTCCTATCTTCTTTTATATTACTGCCGAGCTTACACTCATATTTCATCTTCTCCCCCCTTATTGCCTTTTTAGTTGTCCTCTGCTCGCCTTGAAAGGCTTCGCTAAATTGCCCCTTAATTGGAATTTTCTGTTTAAAGCTTTAATTTGCTTTCTGTCAACAATCGTATTTGGATAGCTTCACTCCTTAACCCCCACACTAGTATGTCTCTAATGGTGTCGTTCAAGCCATCTCCAAATTCACAGTATTCAGCTAATTTCTTCAAAGTAGCTACGAGCTGTTTGACTGATTTAACTTCTTGTTGGTTACGTGTATGGAACATGAACCTCTTGCCGACACCCAAAGGTTTAGGTGAGAAGTGGTCCTGCAATACCCCCACAACCTCATCATAGGGTTTCGCGCCTGGATTTTCTGGTTGCACCAGACTTTGCAGGGGGCAGTATGTTCCACCACCCTCCCCCAACCTCGGCATTGTACTCAGGAAAGTTGGGACTACAAATTTGCTTAGACAAAATAATCAGCTCCACCGCTTAGTGTTCTCATCGTACGCATGGTGCCAAACATTCCTGCTACTTTTTTACTATGGAAAAGGCTGGCACAAGGCCAATATGCCATGAATGTTTTAGCACTACCCCACTTTGTTTTTCATACAAGGTACCCCTGAGCTCAGCCTGTTTCCTTCTGAATCTTGAAACACCACCGGCTCTAAACTATTGTTTCAGGGTACTTGCTACTCACAGTGCTCCCTGTACTGTTCTCGACCTTTCCAGGAAGAACACGTGGCGAGCTTCTTTTTAATGATGTTTGCTCCGAAATTTACTTTTCTGTGATGGCTCTGACTGATATTTGGTACCCCTCCATCGGCAGCTTTGCTGTGGCAAAGTTTTTTGCTTCATAATTTTGGGATGTCTGTGCACAAATCAACAATTTTTTCTATTTTTTTTAGTTCTCCAGGTGTCTGCCAGTATGATTCCAACCTGCTTGTCGCGAGTTTTCTTCATGGTATTTTAAAACGATAGCCTTGCAGACTACAAAGGTACAAACCAACAAGAGCTTTATTGGAAAGGTGTCTACTCAACAGGCTTTTAAGATAGACTGCTTATTTGTCCGCGCAAATGGCCGATAATATCATCAATGCATCATGTGATTGGATTCTTAAAATGATCTTGTTTCAACTTGGAACAAGCATAATAATAATCGCTTATTGTCACAAGTAGGCTTCAATGAAGTTACTGTGAAAAGCCCCTAGTCACCACATTCTGGCGCCTGCGCAGGGAGGCCAGTACGAGAATTGAACCCACACTGCTGGCATTATTCTGCATTGCAAGCCAGCTATTTAGCCCACTGTGCTAAACCAGCATGAATACACAACAAACGGGATTTCCTGTTGAACACACCCCTTGCTTCTGTGAGACACGCGGCAGGGTTTCACTGTTGGCGGACAGGAAGACCCCGCCGGCATGAATGGCCAGAAAATACCGCCTATAAACTTTGACAGCTGAAGGGGTTTTGAAGTCCGATTATCAGTTGGGTGAAGTTATTATTCAATCAATCCTGTTTGGAACAAGCTCTTATATCACATATTTCTGTACTTTGGCTTTTAAAAAATGCAATTTTAGTCACAAAATGATTCCTTGTAAATAAATACCTCTGTTTTAAAATGACCTGTATGATGACATTGGGAATAGTGTGGAATGGTGGAGTTGAAGTAAAAGATCCACCATTGAATGGTGGAATATTCACAAATAGCCTGCTCTAGATCTATTTCCTGTTTTTAACCATTTCAGTGTGCAATTAATATTTTATTTGTCTTGAAAATCACTTTAAAAATAATTTAAAGAATGATCATTGTAATATATTGAATTAATCAAACTTACTGCAGCTTTTGCTCGGTATAATCGATGACTCTATAATCTCCGGTCTTGAGTTATTCAGTAAAGTAAAGTCCCTGATGACCATAGGTTGCTTCACCCTTTGAAGGGGAGAGCTGACTGATGGTGATTTAACCTGAGGATCACCGCACCACAGGTGAGGGGCAAGATTGAGACGGCGGGGCCTTCACGAATAACCTCAACCTGTATGGGAATTGGTGGCCTCGCGCTGCATCACAAACCAACTGTCCAGCTCAACTTCTGACACGGACCCAGTGAGCACTGCAAAGCACTGCACTAAAAACTTTGAACAAGAGGACCATGTGGAAATGGCTCACTGGGTATGTCAGTTAAGGTAATGTGCCTGTCATGAAGAAAACAAAAATGGGCTAGAAGGGATGCGGGCACTGGACCCAATGTGAATTAGGATGGGGGCGGGGTGGTGGTTAGAGGAGAAGCAAGATGGGTGAGAAGTGGTGTCTATTTTGCTGGCTGCCTCTCGTGGTGCCTTTAAAGGACCCAGGCTTGTCTTTCAGCTGCTGTTCACCTGCGAAAGCTGACTGCAGTCATAATCCAATATCAGAAAGGTGCTTCAACTAAGTGTTACTCCTCCGATTTTTTATTTACTCATTTATGGGACGTGGGCGTTGCTGTCTAGATCCAAATTTATTGCTCATCCCTGGTTGCCTTTCAGAAGGTGGTGGTGAGTTGCCTTCGTGAGCTGCTGCAGTCCTTCAGGTGTAAGTACACCCAATGTGCTGTTAGGGACAGAGTTCCAAGATTTTACCCCAGCGACAGTGAAGGAACAGGGTGGTGAGTCATTTGCAGGAGAACCTGCAGGTGATGGGGTTCCCAGGTATCTGCTGCTCCTGTCCTTCTAGATGGTGGTGGTCATGGGTTTGGAAGGTACTCTAAGGAACTTTGGTGAGTTATTGCAGTGCATCTTGTAGATGGTACACAACGCTGCTACTGTTCATCGATGGTGGAGGGTTTGAATGTCTGTGGAAGGGGGAGCAATCAAGTGGGCTGTTTTGTCCTGGATGGTGTTGAGCTTCTTGAGTTTGTTGGAGCTGCACTCATCTAGGCAAATGGACAGTATTCCATTACACTCCTGACTTGTGCCTTGTGATGGTGGACTGGCTTTGGGGGGGGGGGGTCAGGAAATAAGTTACTCACCGTAGAATTTCTAGCCTTTCACGTGCCCTGATAGCCACAGTATTAATATGGCTAGTCCAGTTCAGTTTCTGATCGATGGTAACCCCCAGGATATTGATTGTGGAGGATTCTCTGATGGCAATGCCATTGAATGTTAAGGGCGATGGTTTGATCCTCTCTTGTCGGGTGTGAGTCGGAGATGGGCTCCTTGATGCCTGTTAGAGGTGAAAATATTCACACAAAGGCCTGAGTATAAGTAAAAAAAAGTAGTTTATTATATCAGAATTCTGGGAGAAAAGGCCTGAGGCTCCTCAGCCTACTGACAGCACCCTTTTCTCACTTGAGCTAAGGTTCACATGGGATAATATACAGATCCAAGGGGCGGAATTAGATGTATTATTATTTACATACGTAGCATTGTGGGTAGCACAATTGCTTCACAGCTCCAGGGTCCCAGGTTCGATTCCGGCTTGGGTCACTGTCTGTGTGGAGTCTGCACATCCTCCCCGTGTGTGCGTGGGTTTCCTCCAGGTGCTCCGGTTTCCTCCCACAGTCCAAAGATGTGCAGGTTAGGTGGATTGGCCATGATAAATTGCCCTTAGTGTCCAAAATTGCCCTTAGTGTTGGGTGGGGTTGCTGGGTTATGAGGATAGGGTGGAGGTGTTGACCTTGGGTGGGGTGCTCTTTCCAAGAGCCGGTGCAGACTTGATGGGCCGAATGGCCTCCTTCTGCACTGTAAATTCTATGATGATAATCTATATTTGTGTCATACTTCATTACATACAGTCAATCAATTTTCTTAGCATCCCAGTTATCACATATATGGTTAAAGTGGGTGTTGTCTTACAGAAGTCATTCAAAACTAACACAAGGATATGTCCTGTCTGCAGCTGTGGACCTTGAGCTTACTAATGATACATTGCATTCCTTGTTCTGTAAAGCTGTTATCAGTGGCTGTTAAAATACTCCCTATACATACCCACGCCTGGTTCTCATGAGGTAGTTTACACAGTTTGTAACTTATTGTTCAGGAATGTGGCTAGTTCGGCCATTTTGTGTCTTTAGTATTGCTTTAATAGCTAACAGCCATTTTGTGTCCTTTCTGATATTAACAAGCATTGTGTATACACTATCTATTTCTACAAATTGCTTCTTCTAAACAGGCATCCAAGCCAATGAGTACCTTTTGTCTCATCAGAACTATTCAAAAGTAATATAGGAACACAAATGTAGTTACAGGGACACCTATAATTTATATCCTGGTCCAGTATCAGAAAATGCCCTCCAACAATGCCATACTTGGTCAAAATCTGTCTTGATGTTAAGGGCAGTCACTGCCTCCTCATCTCTGGCTTTCAGCTCTTTTGTCCATGTTTGAACCAAGGCTGTAATGAGGTCAGGGGCTGTGTGACCCTGGCTGAACCCAAACTGAGCACCGTGAACAGGTTATTGCTGAGTGAGTGCCGCTTGATAGCACTGTTGATGACTCCTTCCATCACTTTGCTAATGATGGAGAGCAGACTGATAGGACGGTAATTGGCTGGATTGGATTTGTCCTGTTTCTTGTATACAGGGCACGCCTGTGCAATTTTCTGCATTGCCTGGTAGATATCAGTATTGTAGCTGTACTGGAACAGCTTGGTGTAGGCATAGGCAATGGGCCAATGCCTCTTTCAGCAAATCATCTGGAGGGCTAAATATGCCTTGCAGAACATATCCAATATAAGGATGTGCTGCTGAGTATATTGGAATGTTTGCCACACATTTGTCACCTGCAAATGGTGCAGCATGATCCACTTTGTATGCCTAGATTTTGAATACCGAGTAAATTTATTTTTGTCAACTTCCAGTTGCTCATATCTACTGTTGCTTCAACGTCAAGAAGTTTCATCCTTATTTTCAAGTTTCTCTTTGGCTTTATTTGGCAGTATCTTCCTATCCTGTTGTCCTTTACCCTCTACTTTTCCAAATTCTAGTCAAGTCTGCATTTTCCCATCCCACCATTGGTGGTAAAGTTTTTCATCAATGTACTCGCAATTCTGTAATTGTCTTCCTAAAATGTTTATGTTGTAAACTCTTTCCTTATCTCCAAATGCATCTCAGAGTCCAGCCATTTTGTTCCCTTTTCTATCAATTCTCCCACCTTTTGTCCTCCAATCTCCTCTCAAAGAACAAGGATTGTTTTCTTTGTATGAAAATAAAGAAAGGTTAGTAATTATCTAGCACCTGTCATGACCTCAAAGCACTTCAAAACCAATGGTGTGCTTTTGAAGTATAGTTGCAGCTGGAATCTAAGAAATGTGGCAGCCATATTGCACACATCAAAGGCTCATGAACAGCAATGCGATGAGTCTTAGCTGTTAGTTGTGAAATAAATGTTTGCACAACAAACTGGGAGACATCACTTTTCTTCTTTGATGACTGCCCTGAGAGCCATAAGTCCATGTCACATGGCAGACATAGCCTTAATATAACAATCAGTGACGCAGATTCGGGGAATTTGGGAAAATTCCCAGCTCAGCCCACCCACCTAGGAGAAAGTGTCCACTGGGGAATGGGTGTGAACTGGAGTTGGGCCAGCTGACCTGATAAGAAGTGTGGAGGCAGCCACAGGCCTATCAGATGAGAAGGTGGGCTGTTTAAAAAGCCTGCCTCGGTGCCATTGGGTTTCGTCCCAGTTAAAAAAAATACAAAGGCCCTCCAGCCCTTACCTCTCATACCCCCTTGATCCTCCAAACATTCCCCATTCCCGATCTATGCCGCATCATGCCCCTCACAGACTTCTGATGTTTTCACTTATTCATTCAAGGCATGTAAGCATCACTGGCTTTGCCAGCATTTATTATCAATGTCTAATTGTTCTTGAGAATGTGGTGGTGAGCTGACTTCTTAAACTGCTGAAGTCCATGCACAATGCTATTTTTACCCAGCGACGGTGAAGGAATAGTGATCCATTTCCAAGTCAGGATGGTGCATGGCTTAGAGGGATCTTCCAGGTGGTGGTGTTCCCATGCAACTACTGTCCTTGTCCGTCCACATGGTAATGGTCATGGGTGTTACGTCCTAGTGCTTTGCAATGATTGAGTCAATGCACCAAAGAACATCTAGTTCAAGATTAGCTAAGATTTATTAAATTACAAAAGGTGGGTAGAAAACAATACTAATACCACTATCAACCTGTAAACTATTAACAACTAGAATACAAGAGCTTATATAAACATGACTATCCACGACGTCTCTTCACCCAGACTCCTCGAGGTTGCAGTGTCATGTAGTGTAGTTCTACTGCCACCTGATGGTTGGAGATCTAACATATTAACATACAGAATTGCTTATGCATATCATTACAATGGGGTTGAAAGGTGCTGTCGAATGAGCGTAAATGAGTTCCTGCAGTGTACCTTAAAGATAGTACACACCACTGCCACTGTGTGTTGCTCGTGGAGAGACTGGGTGTTTGTGTCAATAAAACAGATTATATTATGAAGTATACTTGGCTGTGAGCCCAGACATCTATTAGAATAACAGAAATCACCTGCACTCCAGAAGAAACATTTCTTGATCGATCGCTCAGGCTCCCTGATCTCTGTGGTCAATTTCACAATGCTTGTTAGCATATTCAAGTGGTTTTAAGTGTTTATCATTTGTGGTTTTTGAAAGGACCTAGATGATTGACACCGTTAATAGGTTGCCATCTGCAATTCTCATTTCGTACGAGAAAGTGGATTAAATTTTTTCCAAAGCTTTTTTATACACCCCACTTTACAATGTGGTGTTCATTGATTCTAGAATGTTTACAGTGGGTCAATGAGCATGGAAGTGTAAGAGTCTGGTATAGGGAGAATGAGGAGGTGAATGGATGAGCAGAGACAGGCATGGGGGTATAAGGGGACATGGGGGATGGGTATAAGGGCACAGCTTGGCATAGGGGGCATGGGGGGAGCTTTGGAATTTCACTTTTAAGGGTTCTCTCATAGAACATGCAGTGCAGAAGGAGACCATTTGACCCATCAAGTCTGCACTGACCCACTTAAGCCCTCACTTCCAGCCTATCCCTGTAACCCAATAACCCCTCCTAACCTTTTTTGGACACTGAGAGCAATTTATCATGGCCAATCCACCTAACCTGCACGTCTTTCGACTGTGGGAGGAAGCCGTAGCACCCGGAGGAAACCCACTCAGACACGGGGAGAACGTGCAGAGTCTGCATAGACAGTGACCCAGCAGTGAATCGAAGCAAGGACACTGGCGCTGTGAAGCCACAGTGCTAACCATTATGCTACCATGCTGCCCATATGCACACAAGGGCTCAAGGTTCTGCTGAGTAGCTGTGAAGCACAGCTTATCAAAAGCCTGGTCCGATTCCATGAAAATTGTGGAAGAGTTGGAAATACCTATCTCCGCAATGGAACCGGCCAGATCAGGAATGCCAGATGCGGGCTTCTGATAGGAAGCAGGCTGTACCCTTTAAAGGCACTCCCGTAAATCACACAAACTGAGAATGGGGAGGGGAATCCCGAAATCAGGACTCGCCCATCATTTTTAAAGAGCTCCTGAGTTAACCATACTGGGTGAAAACCAAAAGCAATGTCTCACCTGAAGTGTCATCCTAGATTTTGTACTCAAGTCTTTGAAGTAGGACTTTAATCCACAATCTTCTCACTGAGATGCATGAATACAATCACAGAACCCTGGCTGATATCAAATATACACAAGTTGTTGCTACTGTAACATAAATGTTGAACAACACTTGTGTTTTCCTCCATCTCTAAACCTGCTGATTATTGTGTTCAGTCTGGTAAAGATATGGCCAAAATGCAAGTGTCTAACCGGAACAAATTAACGTGGCAAAATAACTTTGTGACATAATTTCATGAAATATGATACCTTATTCTGTTGAAGAATATATTGTATGGCGAAAAGCGAGACATGAAGAAAACTGAACAACAAAGATCACTTGACTGATAAATTATACATTCCAGGATGTATTCTGCATAACCATTAAACATCAAACCAGTTCAAGCAGATCTGACATAGCATTTCTTGTAAAACATCAATTTTAGAACTCCATTCAAAGAGGTTTTAAGAAGGGCAAACTATTTGAGACATCTCTGTTGTGAAACAGTAAAGCAACTGCCAATTATGATAAAACGTCTCTGCCTTTTTTCATTAAAATCTCACTCAGTCAGCAGTATCCCTTTGGATCAAAACTATTGCCTACCTTATTTAAAAGGATATCAAGCATTTAAATATTTATTGGTTTCACGGTATGATTCTTACTGAGCAGGAGAAAAATGTAATAAGCTGTGATATATATTGGAATTTGTATATAGGTAAGCAAGGGAATCAGATTTTTTTGCATTCAGCACAGGCTAGGGATGTGTAAAACACTACTGGTGATGAAATTCCTCCTCCCAGAATATTTTGGTGCAAAGAAAAATCAATTAGAATGCAAAGCAAATTTAATTATAATTATTGACAGCTAATCAGAACAATTTTGCTAATTTTCAAAAGGATAAGTAACATTGCACATTCTCAAACCAAATAAATAGCTATGTTCCCAGAAATTATGTTAGTCAGGAGATTTCATTCAAATTACGCAGGATGCACTTTACTCGGTTGATCAAGCTACTTAATTCTGAAACCATTTTATTGTCCTGCGCAATCAATGCAAAAAGAACCACATGAATATTTATATTAATTTCAAAAATGTGATTTTGAAATGTAGCCAATTAAACCAATTGATACGTTTTGGGTTCAATGTGTAATGTATTAAGAGCTGTCATTCATCTGTAATAAAATTAGCTTTCACAAGCTGCCGGTTTTAAATTGAAACTTTTGGGGAGGAATTTTAACACCCAAGGATTGATGGGTTGGGTTCAGGTAGAAGATAAAAGAATTTAAATTCCCAATTCCGCTTCTGTTCTGCTCACTTCCGATTTTAATAGAATCCAGTCAGTGGTGGGCAATCAATCCACTGTCAGGAGGTGGGCTAATCACTAAAATCTTTCAAGGCTGCCTCCATTTTTGCAGTTTTTAAAAACTCTTTGTGGCCGAGATTACCAAGCCTTGCAAATCGCAGTAGTTAAAAGGAGAAGTGTCTTAAAGGCATTGTCACAAGCCTTATGGCAAGTGCCTTTATTGCACTGTTTGTGGGCTAGATGGAACAAGGGTGTGTCTTTTGGCCAAAGCTTACTTATATATTATTGTGCTCCTTCCTTCCTTAATCAGCCAAGCCCCCCACTCCTGCCTGGTGTCCAATTTAGTTCAATTCTACAATGCCCGATTTCTTGATGTCCAACGGCTTCAGTGTCCAACTCCCCCCCCCCCCCCCCCCCCCACCCTGTTATTTCCAATTCATTCCATACTCATTTTTTCTGGCCCCTTCATCTGTCTGCAATATCAACCGTACCTGACATCTGTTCCCCAGCTGCCATGCACTAGCTATGATTTTCCAAAATTCCCCAGATTCTGGAATGGTTGCTGCTGATTAGAAATGAGCAAATGTAAGGTTGCTATCCAAAAAAAGAGGTAAAGAGAAAACAGGGAACTACAGGCCAGTAGGCCTTTATCAGCCATTGGGAAAGTGTTGGAATCCATTATTCAGGATGTCTTGGAAACTCACAATGTGACCAGACAGAGTCAACATGGTTTTGCAAAAATTAAATTATGTTTGACAAATTTATCAGAGTTTTTTGAGAAAGTAGCTAGTAAGGTAGATGGAAGGGAACCAGTAGATTTAGCAAAATGTGATTTCCAATTGACATTTGAGAAGGTGCTACACAACAGATTAATATGGGGGTGATATATTAGTCTGGATAGTGGATTGCTTAATGGACCGACAGCAAACAGTAGGCATAAATTAGGGGCGCCATTTAAAGGAAATGAAACAGAGTCCCATGTTGAGCGCGTTTAGCTGGGTGTTTCCCGGTGCTGGCTGTTCCGAGAACAGTCCCACTATTAAACGGGACTCTAATTCATTTTGGGGCTTCAGTGAGGAATGACACACTGAGGCCCATTTCCTGCACTAATGAGCTCCACTCGCCAGTGCAGGAAGAGATCAAATGGCACCCCAATCTCTAGACCCTCTACCACTGCCTCCGGAACCCCCAAATGAGGGGGTAATCAAACCCCCGCACCCCCACCTCATTAGGGCAGGGCACCCCCAGGCCCGATCTCTGGCATGGGCAAAATGCCACCTGGGCACCTTGGCACTGCCAGTGGACTAGATGGAACAAGGGTGTGTCTTTTGGCCACAGCTTACTTACATATTATTGGGCTCCTTCCTTCCTTAATCAGCCAAGCCCTTCTCTCCTACCTGGTGTCCAAATCACCTCAAACCCACAATGTCCGATTTAACCCAGTGCCACTTGAGTTAATTTCAGGAGGACATGTGGGAAATCCCTCCGGGTCTTCTGTCCAAATAGCGTTCTCTCCTCCCATCACCTATCTCGTTCTTTTTGGCCTTGCGAAAATATTGGGTTCTTTGCCCTTACCTTTCTTTAACATAAATAATTGAGGTTACGGAGGGAACTTTAACCAGTGGGGATGTGAACATCATATTAAAAAACTCATGTATTTAAAGCAACTTGCACTTCTTTGAAGGCAGGTTACCTCATGGCATGCACAAAGAAAAAACAATCCCCATTTTTTTCAGTTGCAGACAGTTATTAAGTAGATCAACAAAACCCCGTAACAATGAATTAGATGGATCAGTTTCTTTCAAATTGCATTTCCTTCCTGTTAGAAACCATTAGAGTCACAAACACGAGTGTCTTTCGAAACTGCATTATTGCATCTGCCCTTCAGCACCATTTCCAGAATGGATAATGTTGCACATATTATGGGCAATTACACCAAATCTCCTATCTGTCTGTTGATCAATTCCTAGATCTGTGAGCTGGTGCCACCAACTAAACTAGTCTGTTAGTACATTTCATGCTTCTTAGAAGTTTCTTCCAATATGTAGTTCAGAGCCTCAGCATTGCAAATGTGGCCATAATTGTTTTGTAATATAAGCTGTGGAAAAATAAGATCCATTGCTAAACACAAGTTTTAATATATTTCAATACCAGTTTTTTTTCCGATAAATATGAAGCTGGGTTAATAAATGTGCTGTTATAAGCAAGCATTGACACCTTTATAATATCTATAATTAGTAAATGTGACAATGTAATTGTGAGATTGACATGGCAGAAGACGCATTTCATGTTGCCATTATTGGTGCTTGGGGGAATTTCTGGTGTTGTGCTGCCTCTGATCTTCCTCTGGGCATGTTGGTTGTTGCGTGCTTGCCGTAGATGGTTCTCTTAGCACATTGAACCAAATTCCAGCACTTGCCTCCACATTGTCATAGGTCAGGGTTTAGAGAACCCCACAGTGTATCATGGAGTTCACCTGACCCACAAACTTTTAATAGATTGTAGTATGGGGAGCACATGGCCCACTCAAGAGGTGTGGTACAGCAGAAATGGAAAAGTATTTTTTTAAACAAAACAATGTTTATTCTATGAACTCAAGTTAACCTTTCTAAACCAAACAGTGAACATTTTAGCAACCAGTAAATCAAATACACCCCCCAAAGACCACAACACTAAGTAATCTGTATGCTGTCCTTTTAACACCCAGAAGACTTAACAAACCTGAAAACAGAAGCACATCAGAGTTTACATTCTCTACTGAAAACATTTATAATTCTGAATTCACCAAATGATTAAGAGATAGTCCTTCATGGCAGAGAGATCAACAGTACAGCTGCGTTGTCTGACTTCAGCTGCAACACACTGAAAAACGAAACCAAAAAGACAGAGACACACCCAAGCTTTTCTCAAAGTGAAACTAAAAAGCAGAACCAGAGCTCAGCTCCACCCACACTCTGACATCACTGCAGTAACATGAGCAGCCAAACATTTCTTAAAGCGACATTCTCATGACACCTCCTCCCAAGAAAAAAAAAAACTATCAACTTCAAGATGGTTTCCTTTTTCACCTTTTCACCATCCTTTAAGAAATGCACACAGTAAATATACTTTTCGTTTCAAAAAACAACACACTCAAAAAGGTATAATAATATCGTCCATTTTTTGTTTATTCTTCTTCCAATTGAAATCTTTCTCGATTGACAGTCTCTTTGAACAAAAAGGTCTCTGCACGATCATTCCATTTCTCTACGCCTTTGCATTTCTCTTTAAAGTCAGATACTTTAGTTCAATCTGATCACAGAATCCCTTGTAATTCTCCAACACAGGAGCATTGGTTATCACAGCTTTCAGGCAGTCAAATGCCTGTCGAAAGTCCGCTGTCCATTGAAATTTTCGACGTTTCTTCAGCAAGTTCATCAGTGGAGCAATCACGCCACAAAACCTTTGCACAATATTCGATCAAATCCACTCATGCCAAGAAATCGCATTATTTCCCGTCGTGTCGAGGGTATCGGAAACTCCCCAATAACTTTTGTTTTCACATCCTGTGGGACCAATTGACCCTGTCCGATTGTATGGCCAAGGAAAGTGACTTGGGCTTTTCCAAATTCACTTTTGGCTAGGTTTATCACCAAACCCGCCTCCTGAAGTCGATCGAATAACTCCATCAGATGTTCTAAATGGTCTTTCCATGTCTGGCTGAAAATTACCAGATCGTCGATGTATACCGCACTATTGGGTAATCCTGAAACAACTTGGTTAGTTAACCGTTGAAATGTGGCTGGGGCGTTTTTCATGCCAAATGGCATAACTTGGTATATACCATCTGGAGTCACAAAAGCTGAAATCTCCTTCGCCCTTTCGGATAAAGGTACCTGCCAGTAACCTTTAAGTAAATCCAATTTGGAAATAAAAGCGGACTGCCCCACTTTCTCAATGCAATCCTCCAAACGTGGGACAGGATAAGAGTCCGTTCTTGTAACTGCATTAACTTTTCTATAGTCCGCACACAACCGCTAGGTACTGTCTGGTTTAGGTACCATCACTATGGGTGAGCGCCATTGGCTGCAACCCACTTCAATTATGCCATTTTTAGTTTTTAAAAATAAATTTAGTGTACCCAATTCATTTTTTTTTCAATTAAGGGGCAATTTAGCGTGTTCAACCCATCTATCCTGCACATCTTTGGGTTGTGGGGGCGAAACCCACGCAAACACGGGGAGAATGTGCAAACTCCACACGGACAGTGACCCAGAGCCGGGATCGAACCTGGGACCTCGGTGCTGTGAGACAGCAGGGCTAACCCACTGCACCACCATGCTGCCCAATTATGCCATTTTTAAGCATACTCTCAATCTCTTTGTTAACCTGTGCCACTTTTAAAGGATTAAGTCTGTATGGATGTTGTTTGATTGGAACAGCATTTCCCACATCTACATCATGTACAGCCATTTTAGTACTCCCAATTTATCGCCACAAACTTGCCCATGTGATATCAATAACTCTTTCAGGTCAGTTTGTTTTTCCTCTGGAAGATAACTCAACAATTTATCCCAATTTTTAAGAACATACTCAAATTAAATTGAAAAATGAGGATGTCAAATTCACTGTCATCTGGATTTGGTTCGTCACTTTGAGTTAGAATTATTAAAACATCCTCCTTTTTCTCTCCTTCCCTTTCAAAGTACCTTTTAAGCATGTTCACATGACACACTCGGTGAGTCCTCCTTCTATCTGGTGTTTTTACCACATAATTCACCTCACTTAATTTCCTTTCAATCTGATAAGTTCCACAAAACTTTGCTTTTAAAGGCTCACCTACCACTGGTAACAACACTAAGACTTTATCTCCACTGGCAAAACTACGAACTTTGGATTTCTTGTCCGCGACCCTTTTCATCACATTTTGTGCAACTTTCAAATGCCAATTCACCTGCTTTATTTAATCATTCCCTAAAATTTGACACGTAATCCAATAATGTAACTTCCGATTTCTCACCCACCAATTTTTCCTTAATCAATTTAAGTGGTCCCCTTACCTCATGACCAAAAATTAATTCAAAAGGACTAAATTTGGTTGACTCATTAGATGCATCCCTAATTGCAAACAGTACGAATGGAATTCCTTTATCCCAATCCTCTGGATAATCTTGACAATAAGCCCTCAACATTGTTTTTAATGTCTGATGCCACCTTTCTAACGCTCCCTGCGATTCTGGATGGTACGTAGTTGATTTAAATTGTTTTATTCCTAAGCTATCCATAACTTCTTTGAATAACTTTGAGGTAAAATTTGATCCTTGATCTGATTGTATTTCTGTGGGTAGTCCATATCTAGTAAAGAATTAAAGTGTAACTCCTCCACAATCTTTTTAGCTGTAATATTACATACTGGAATGGCCTTTGGAAACCTAGTAGACACATCCATTCTCGTCAAAAGATATTGATTCACACTTTTTGTTTTAGGAAGTGGTCCTACGCAATCAATTAGGACCCTTGTAAAAGGTTCCTCAAATGCTGGAATGGGTATTAAGGGTGCTGGTTTTGTCACTGCTTGAGGTTTCCCTATCACTTGACATGTGTGACATGATTGACAAAATTTAACTACATCTTTATGTAGTCCAGGCCAATAAAAATGATTTTGGATTTTAGCTTGAGTTTTCCTGATTCCCAAATGACCACCACTGGTACCTCATGTGCAACTCGCAACACCTTCTTTCTATACCCTACTGGCAATACTACTTGATGAACATCTGCCCACTTTTCATCCGCCTGTATATGTAAAGGTCTCCATTTTCTCATCAAGACATTACTTTTACGGTAATAACTCTGGTATACACTCAGATTCCTCTTCCGTATATGCTTTCTGATACATCCATTTTATCCGCCTCACCCTCCACCTGTTCTTGTTCTTTTTCAACCATCTGATCAAAAATCGTTTCTGATAATTGCACTTCAACTTCATCTTCACTCTTTGATTTCTCCTCTTGTCTTAACCTGTGACTTTGCGACCTTGTTACTACACAATCTGGAAAAATCCCAGGATATTCATCCTTCAACACTTCAGTTGTCTGATTTTCCACTGGCTTATCAACCACAGTAGGCATCACTTCCACTTGCGATCCAGCTATATCATTACCCAAGATAAACTGTATTCCAGGACAAGATAGTTTCTCTATTACTCCTACTACCACTTCACTACTCTTCACTCGACTTTCCAACCTTACATTATATAATGGAATGCTGCTCCTCTCACCCTGAATTCCACATATTATCACCTTTTCTGGCAACATTCTTCCCAACCTACATAACTCCTCATCTCTTACCATTAAAGATTGACTAGCTCCCATATCTCTTAAAATTGTGACTTATTTACCTGCTCCTCCTGATACACATGAGTAAACTTTACCCACACAATTATTTAAAGACATCTGGCACCTTCTTATCAATCACCTCTTGAACAGTCTGTACAATATTTTGCACCTCCTTTGCTTCCCTTGGGCTTTCCTTTACCACTTTAACAAACCCCACTGTCTTATCCTGTTTTACCACATCAGCCTTCCCAGTGATTTTCTTCAACAACAAACTCTGTGACTTTACATGGCCTTGTTTATTACAGTGAAAACATTTGAAACTTTTCATTTCTTTTCCACCCTCCTGGTTTTTGTTTTTAATCTGGAGGCACACTCTCCTTATTATCTCCCATCAGATCACCTTTACCTTTACCACTTGATTATTTCTCATATCCCCAGTTTCTATCCCTCACAGGCTGAAACTGATGTCGGAAACCAAGCGTTGATTTATGAACTAATTCATAATCATCTGCCATTTCTGCTGCTAATCTCATAGTTTTAACCCTCTGCTCTTCCACATGAGTTCTCACTACATCAGGAATTGAATTTTTAAACTCCTCCAAAAGTATAATTTCTCTCAGAGCTTCATACGTTTATTTTCAAAGCCTTTATCCACCTATCAAAATTACTCTGTTTGAGCCTTTCAAACTCCATGTATGTTTGACCAAATTCTTTCCTTAAATTTCGAAACCTTTGTCTGTAAGCTTCAGTTACTTGTTCATATGCACCCAAGATGGATTTTTTCACCTCCTCATACGTGCCAGATACCTCTTCCAGTAGTGATGCAAACACTTCACTAGCCCTACCTACCAGCTTTGTTTGAATCAGTAATACCAACATGTCCTTTGGCCATTTCATTTGTATAGCTACCTTCTCAAATGAAATTAAAAAGGCTTCCACCTCCTTCTCGTCAAACCTTGGCAATGCTTGGACATATTTAAATGGATCCCCACCACGTCTTCAACTATGACGCTCTTTCTCACTATCCTCATCACTATCATCCAACTGTACATTTCCCTTTACGTCTGCCAATTTTAACTGACTGTCATGTTTCATGGCCATTTTCTGAAGTTCAAACTCTCTCTCTTTATCTTTTTCCCTGATCTGTATCTCCCTTTCTTTTTATTTTTGTTTTGCTAGGGCTATTCTTTCTTTCCTCCTTTCTGCTCTCTCCTTTTCTTTGTCCTCCCTATCTCTCGCTCTTTCTTTTTCTTTTTCCTCTCTTTTGTATTCAAGCTGCTTTAATTCTTTCTCATGTTCCATTTGTTTAATTTGTAACTGAAGTTTTGCCATTTCCAATGAGTCAAACTGTATCTCAGGCAACTTTAAATGCTTAACCACCACCATAATTACCTCATCTTTTAGCATTTTGTCAGGTAATGTTAACTGCAATGTTTTTGCCAAATCTAACAGTTTGCTTTTAGTCTCTCTCCGTAACGTACTGCGTGTGACCGTCTCCACCCCCAAAAACTTCAGAGCCTCTGAAAGAGCCATTGTCCACAACACACTCCCCATTTAAACTAAAATACCACACCTGAAAAGCAACCACAATATGCTCACCCCTCACTATCTTTAAGTTCAATAAGCCAATCCAATAGATAGACTTTTATCCCCCTCGAGCCCCAAATTGTTATGGGTCAGGGTTTAGAGAGCCCCAAAGTGTATCATGGAGTTCACCTGACCCACAACTTTTAATATATTGTGGTATGGGGAGCACACAGCCCACTCAAGAGGTGTGGTACAGCAGAAATGGAAATGTATTTTTTAAAACAAAACAATGTTTATTCTATGAACTCAAGTTGACCTTTCTAAAAAAAACAATGAACTTCTTAGCAACCAGTAAATCAAATACACCCCCAAAGAATACAGCACTAAGTAATCTGTATGCTGTCCTTTTAACACCCAGAAGACTAACAAACCTTTAAACAGAAGCACATCAGAGTTTACATTCACTACTGAAAACATTTATAATTCTGAATTCAGCAAATGATCAAAAGACAGTCCTTCATGGCAGAGAGATCAACAGTACAGCTGCTTTGTCTAACTTCAGCTGCAACACACCTGAAAAACGAAACCAAAAAGACAGAGACACACCCAAACCTTTCTCAAAGTGAAACTAAAAACAGAACCAGAGGTCAGCTCCACCCACACTCTGACATCACAGCAGTAACATGAGCAGCCGAACATTTCTTAAAGCGACATTCTCATGAAAACATGGGCTGGCCAGCTGCAGTCATTTCCCTAGAGAGGTGGTCTTCAATGTAAAAGTTTGAAGGCTCTCTTTTAGCGTGCTGATCACATTGGTGTTGTTTGCCCTGAGGCAGTTCCCCATTGAAAATGTGCTGGGGATTCTGCAGTCATCCATGTGCAAGGCATAGCACGGCAATTTATGTTGCATTTACTTGAGGGTTATCTCCATGCCTTTGAACCCAGCAGGATGAAGCACCTTGTTGATTGTGATTTTGCCCTGCCATTAAATTCTCATGATAGACCCCAGGTATCTTTGATGGAAGGGTCCAGAATTTAGATATGACACCTTTGGCAGATCCAGAAATCTGTACCGTGCAGCAGGTTGGTAAGGACAATAGCCTGGTAGAGTTTGATTCTGATCTTCAATTAAATGCCATGCTGCTGTGTTAAGGACAAGGCTGATGGTAAATGTTGAGCTGTTCAAATCCCAGAAGGTAAAGTTGAAAAAACTGCCCTTATGTTTGTCTTTGCAGGGTATGAGGAGGCATCTTAAAATCCAGAAATGATGGCATGATGGCCCCGGCTACTTGTGATGATTTTATAGTAAAGAAACAGGAAAAGGAACAATAAAATAAAATAGAATTACACTTAAATACGACAATGGCTTCACACTCCCAATATTTGAAAACAGCTACAAACAATCTTAATTTAACTACCTTCAAAGCTAACCTTCCCCATTTGTTCAGCAACACCTTATAAATTTTAAGATCTATAAGAGTCCAGTAACTTTTACCACATAGTACCCTTAATTCTTCCTTGGGTTGTCCTCTGAGGTTATCAGAAGGTGGACTTGAAAAATGAAAAATGAAAATTGTCACGAGTAGGCTTCAATGAAGTTACTGTAAAAAGCCCCTAGTCGCCACATTCCGGCGCCTGTCCGGGGAGGCTGGTACGGGAATCGAACCGTGTTGCTGGCCTGCCTTGGTCTGCTTTAAAAGCCAACGATTTAGCCCAGTGAGCTAAACTAGCCCTTCTAAACTTATAGATATTGCTTTGTTCACACTGCTTTCTGGGAGTTTGACAAATGATTTTTGCTATCTGCTGACATTCCTTTGGGATTTTCTTTAGTGTGGTGGCTGTTTTTTTTTTACCCTTTGACGAATAGTGAGGAGGAGTGGAGGAAGGGTGCAAAGCTGATGATCAGCCTCTGGAACCTCCTCCCGTGACCAGCAAGTCCTGGCATTGAACTCAAACCCGGAGCTACCACTGCGCCACAAGGCCTCTTCCAGATACCCTTGAAGATGGTCAACAGGTTCTGTGCTATTTATTACATTTGCGAATCTCTGCTGATAGGCTGTCCGGGCCAGCAGCTTTGCCTTGTATAGTTGACATGATTATCTTTAGCACCTCTTCGGCGTAAAGAGGAAAACATTCCTTCTCAGGCAACTGTTTAATTTGATACAGAGAATCTGCAGAGGTGTGGAAGTGTCTAACGAGGAGCTCGGCAAAATGCTCAAGCCACCTTTCCATTACGGCAGTTTTATCAGCCATTAGTTAATTTCAGGATTGTGGTGGGTCGTCCATATGTGGTCACAGATCATGCCACTCGGCTGGATGTTGCAGCTCACCAGTTTTCTGTTCCACCAGTTGTGCAGCATGTCTCTTAAAACACCCAGGAGGAAGATCAAGTTGCAGAAAGGTGTGTTGTACGTCCACTAAGCTCAATGAGGTGAAATGGTTTTGCCTGAGCGCTGACATCAAAATGGGACAGCAATTTAAAATTAGGTTGCTGATCTGACTCCCAAGTGAATTAAAATGAGAGCTCAGAGTCTAACCCAGTTAAGTAATATCCCACAGTTTGGACTTTGCGGTGACGGAAGTCCATTCATTGCTGAATCTAAAAAGTGACCAAGTGGTCTGCTGCATTTCACAAAGTTACTTTTCAATATTTTTCGTCTTAGAAGAGATGCACTGCTCTTTCCACATTCTATTAATATTATCAAAAAGTCATCTGTGACATAGAACTCTACATATAGCTCTAAGCATGCGTACACACAACGTATTTGACAGTAAGCTCATGGCAAAGTGTGGGCAGGCGTATAACCTGGAGCTCCTAGCTGTGTATCACATTTGGCAGACACGGTACTGATCTAAACCTGTGGAAGGATGGAATGGGTGACTGTACATGCTCATGTGGGCTCTCCCCCTCCATGTCTTGTGCAGCTGTTTTGGGTCATCATAAGGACTTACAAAAAGGAAAAATGGACAAGGGTTTGCAAGCAATGGGAAAATTAAGCAGGAGTGGAAGAGCAAAGCAGGAACAGGTTGCTAGGCGGCCCTGGACATGTGATTGCTTAAAGGGAGATTAAAGGTAAGGCAAATAGGCATGATAACATAAGACCATAAAAAATAGAAACAGGAGTGGGCCGTTCGGCCCCTCAAGCCTGCTCCACCATTCAATAGGATCATGGCTGATCCAACATTCCTCACGTTTACTTTCCTGTCCTTTCTCCATAACCCTTGATTTCCTTACTGATCAAGAATCATCTCTCTCAGCCTCAAAGATAAACAACCCCCACAGCTCTCTGTGGCAAGGGTTTCCAAAGTCTCGCAACTCTCTGAGAAAATAAATTCCTCCTCATCTCAGTCTTAAATGGGCATTCCTTTATTCTGAGACTATGCCATCTGCTCCTATACCCTCACATCCCCTCAGCATTTACCCTCTCAAGTCTCTTAAAATCCTGCTGCCCTTGCTCCAATCTTGCCTGTTCCAATGCTTCTGCCACTTACTCCAGTTTTGCCAATGGTTTCCTTATCTATCTGAGTGAGAGTTGGAATAGAGTTGGCCCTTTCCCTGTTGTGGCTCTTTCTCTGTTAACAAGAGAAAGCTTTCCCTGAAACAAATGTGGGTGTGAGTTAGCTGAAAGGATTGTGCAGATGTGCGAGATTGCTTCGTGTAGTGAACACATTTAAAGGAGGAAGAAGCACGTTGTGAGCATATGGTGTTATGGCCCAGGGTTGAGAGAACCCCAAAGTGTATCATGGAGTTCACCTGACCCACAACTTTTAATAGATTGTGGTATGGGGAGCACACGGCCCACTCTACAGGTGTGGTGCAGCAGAAATGGAAAAGTATTCTTTAAAGCAAAACAGTGTTTATTCTATGAACTCAAGTTAACCTTTTTAAAACAAACAGTGAATATCTTAGCAACCATTAATTCAAATACAACCCACAAAGAGTGCAACACTAAGTAATGCTTACGCTGTCCTTTTAACATCCAGAAGACTTACAAAAAAACAACATAACCTTTAACAGAAGCACATCAGGTTAAAGTCACTGCTGAAAACATTTATAATTCTGAATTCACCAAATGATCAAGAGATAGTCTTTTCATGGCAGAGAGAACAGCAGTACAGCTGCTTTGTCTGACTTCAGCTCCAACACTGAAAACAAAACTAAAACACATCCTGCAGCAAACAGCCTAAAACGAAAGTAAAAAGCTGACAGACAGTCCAGCTCCACCCACTCTCTGACATCACTGCAGTAATAAACACCCATTTCTTAAAGGTACTCTTACTACAGATATTTATATACACACCCATTTATAAACACCCATTTCTTAAAGGTGCTCTCACATGGCAATGGTAACAACAAATTAAAGTGGCTCCACTTGGTTAATTAATAGAAAGCAAAGAGTGGGGATTAATGGGTGTTTCTCTGGTTGGCAATCAGTAGCTAGTGGTGTCCCTCAGGGATCAGTGTTGGCCCCACAATTGTTCACAATTTACATAGATGATTTGGAGTTGGGGACCAAGGGCAATATGTCCAAGTTTGCAGACGACACTAAGGTGAGTGGTAAAGCAAAAAGTGCAGAGAAGACTGGAAGTCTGCAGAGGGATTTGGATAGGTTAAGTGAATGGGCTAGATCTGGCAGATGGAATACAATGTTGACAAATGTGAGGTTATCCATTTTGGTAGGAATAACAGCAAAAGGGATTATTATTTAAATGATAAAATATTAAATCATGCTGCTGTGCAGAGGGACCTGGGTGTGCTAGTGCATGAGTCGCAAAAAGTTGGTTTACAGGTACAACAGGTGATTAAGAAGGCGAATGGAATTTTGTCCTTCATTGCTAGAGGGATGGAGTTTAAGACTAGGGAGGTTATGCTGCAATTATATAAGGTGTTAGTGAGGCCACACCTGGAGTATTGTGTTCAGTTTTGGTCTCCTTAGCTGAGAAAGGACGTACTGGCGCTGGAGGGTGTGCAGAGGAGATTCACTAGGTTAATCCCAGATCTGAAGGGGTTGGATTACGAGGAGAGGTTGAGTTGACTGGGACTGTACTCGTTGGAATTTAGAAGGATGAAGGGGATCTTATAGAAACATATAAAATTATGAAGGGAATAGATAGGATAGATGTGGGCAGGTGGTTTCCACTGGCAGGTGAAAGCAGAACAAGGGGGCATAGCCTCAAAATAAGGCGAAGTAGATTTAGGACTGAGTTTAGGAGGAACTTCTTCACCCAAAGGATTGTGAATCTATGGAATTCCTTGCCCAGTGAAGCAGTTGAGGCTCCTTCATTAAATGTTTTTAAGATAAAGATAGATAGGTATTTGAAGAATAAAGGGATTAAGGGTTATGGTGTTTGGGCCGGAAAGTGGAGCTGAGTCCACAATAGATCAGTCATGATCTCATTGAATGGCGGAGCTGGCTCGAGGGGGCAGATGGCCTACTCCTGCTCCTAGTTCTTATGTCCTTACGTTCAATGGGAGCAGAAGAGTAAAATGCTTTCTACTTGTTACCATACTCCCATCCGAAGTTAATGGACCTTTCACTGGTCCACGCACCCCCCCCCCTTCCCCCGCAATTAATCCTTTCATTGACATTCTCTGTTTCAAGGAAAGTGACATCAGCTTCTCGATTCTTTCCATAAAACCGCTGCAGCATTCATCTGCACATCCTTCTGTTAGCTGTGGGGACACGGGCCTGTCTCCAGAATCTGCAGGACCAAGAATTGCACCAATGTATCACTGAAACTGGACTCTTTCACTGGAGAGGAGGCAACCCTCACGGAAAGTTACAAGAATTTCCCCAAGATGTTTCTTCTTTTCAAACTTCATGCACATCTTACCTTCAGAAGTAAAATTTCAAATTAAATGGGCACATATGTCTGCCAGAAATCCCACCATCCCAAGTGGCAAGTTGCCAATCAATGCACAGATAGCGTGTCGATGAGATTTATATGGGTGGCACTGTTGCCATGTTGTGGAGGGAACAGCAGATCTTGAAAATGCAGGAGACTCTCTTGGGCTGTATTGTAGAGCCCCATCCAGATCTGTCGAGGCAGCGGAATTGCACCTTTAACAGGCCAATGCATCGCTTGACGATCGATCGGGTTGCACTGTGTGCCTCATTGTGCCTGGCCTCTGCAGCGGCCGGTGGCCTCCGCACTACCGTCATTAGTCACGACCTGAGGGGATATCTGTATTGGCTGAGGATGTAGCTGCTATGTAAACTCCCTAGAAAATGGGTACACATATGCAGGGCAGCACGGTAGCATTGTGGATAGCACAATTGCTTCACAGCTCCAGGGTCCCAGGTTCAATTCCGGCTTGGGTCACTGTCTGTGCGGAGTCTGCACATCCTCCCCGTGTGTGTGTGGGTTTCCTCCGGGTTTCCTCCCACAGTCCAAAGATGTGCAGGTTAGGTGGATTGGCCATGATAAATTGCCCTAAATGTCCAAAATTGCCCTTAGTGTTGGGTGGGGTTACTGGGTTATGGGGATAGGGTGGCGGTGTTGACCTTGGGTAGGGTGCTCTTTCCAAGAGCCGGTGCAGACTCGATGGGCCAAATGGCCTCCTTCTGCACTGTAAATTCTATGATAAGCAACCTATGATAAGCATGAAATACATTTGCTGGACATTGAGGGAGTGAAATCCCTTTACGGTTGATGAACAGGTCTCTGTGGTGCTATGGGACATGGAGAGTGACAAGGATGCAGTCGATCGCCCCCTGCAACTGCGGCAGACCAGCTATCTTCCTAAAGCCCATTGACCTCTCATTCTGCCAGGCCTGGTCCAGGTCAAAATATATGTTGTACAGAACTCTAGCATAAAGTACATCTGTCACATCATGGATGCACTTATGGGTGGATGCCTGTAATATTCCACAAAGGTCTCCTGTGGAGCCCTGGAAGGACCCCATGGGGGAGAGGTTTAGGGCCTGTGTGACCTTCATGGCCACAGGAAGCGGGTGTCCTCCACTGCCACTTTGTGCCAAGACCACAGGATATGGCACAGGTGCTGCACAGTCTCCCTCATGAAGTGGAATCTTCGAAGGCACATGCTGTGCAATAGTTCCATGAAGGACACACGAGTCCCGTAGAACCTCGGCCTCCTTCGGCACCTTTGGGTCCCCTGAATGGCTGGTGCGGTCTCTGGCCCCTGAGTCTGCCCTACGGCCCCCAGTTTCTTTCTGCAGGGTCTTCCCTCAGTGCTCCTGCACATTTCTGCTGGGGTCTCTGCTCCTCCAGAGCATTTATTAGTAGGCTGGCCAGCTCCACTGGCTCCATTCCAATATCAATCAGATTCCTGCGAAGGATAAAAGAGAGAGAGAGAGAGAGAGTGAGAGACAGTCAGGTTGGTGTCACTGACCATCATTACCTCCCCTGACTCATTGGGCTTCTGAACCTGGAAGCAGACAGTCTTAGACCTTAGCAGGTGGTGACAGCTCACTCACAGCTCAGATGCCCTCCCACCTCCACAACTGAGCTGGCCCAGGCATTTACCCTTGCCCACCTGGACTCCACTTTAGTCTTCCGTCCGGTTCGTCCCTCCCTTAAGCTTACTAACACTGGGGGTTCTAACAGGAGGTTTATATGCTCGCTCACCCGAATGGTCAACTGGATGGTTATGGGCGCCTTGGTGGCTAATGGATTCTGACTGGCAGGCGTTGGGGTCTCGGCAGAGAGGCGAGCCCATTGCCTCTTGATCGCTGTGGTGAATGTATTATACCAATAATCCACCACTGTATCAGTACCATGTTTTGCCTTTGTATTTGCATCTATGCTATGCTGTTGCCCTTGTGGGCTCCACCTATGAGCCATTGTATGGCATCATCCATAGGGGAACATGTTGGGATACGTATGGGCTCCACCCATGGCTCCTCCCCTTGAAGGGGGTATAAAGAGCAGTCGACCTGTAGGCGGTGCACAGTATCGTCTCAGTCGCAGGCAGGCACTGTTCTAAGTTGATTAAAGCCACGGTTTACTTTTACTCTTGTCTCGAGTGAATTGATGGTCGCATCAATCGCATGCAACAAAGCTTTCAGCCCTGAACCCCGAGTATTTATCCCATTCCTTGACATTGAGACTATGGTGAGTTGACATTGCTAAGGGTTAACACTTGATGGCCAATTAGAGTCACGGGCATGAGTCTTGTGAGTGTTCGAGGGCACAATCCCTTTCTGCTTCAGAGTGAGGCGGAGCTAATAGGCACACCATTCTAACTTAGGCTGCATACTTCAGAGATCTCATTACTGTCATGCCTCAACATTAAGCTTTCTGGACAGCTACTCCCTAGGTTAAGAACCCTCCCCCCCCCCCGTGACTGCATCGTGTTGCTTTCTCTTTCGGGGTCTCTTCCCCCTCGTCCATTCAGCCTGGTTCCTTGACTCTCATCACACCCCACCCATGTGTCCCACAGCTACCCCCTGCCCCATCCTTCCATGCTACAGAAAGACTTACATAGCACTGAAAACTCACTTAAACAACAGTCAACAGACTCCAGCACCATCCACACCAACCACGACCACCATTCCACCCTGTGAGTGCAGCCTTATGCCCTCGACAGCTGCCCACCTCATTGTTTCACATTCCCCAAATCTCCTGCCCGGACTCCCCCTCCTCTCCGGAGCTGCCTAGTGGTCTCTGTACCCTTGGACTCCCTGCTGCTCAGTAAAGACAGTGGTGCTCACCTCCTTCCTCCCTCTCGGAGGTCATAGCACCTGGTTCCCATTTTAAAGAGTAGCAGCAATTCACGTCAGCGTGATGTCACAGCTGGTGGGTGGGAAGATTCGATGAATGGTGAAGATGAAAAATTAACCACGCTAAGTATATGGTAATGGATTCACATTCATGGTAACCATGTTCCTGGGCATGAATCTGATCATGTCATCGGGAAGGCCCAGGAATATCGGGATCGGAAATCTTGCCGGCGCAAGGTTTTTGCCTCCCGCAAGGTTTAGCGGGATTTGCGCCTGTGGCTTACACGGTGGCTAAATCGTGTCCATTATGATTCATATTGGAACGTTCTTCAAATAATGAGCATTTATTTTCCAATGTCTCTTAATTAATTCCGTGCCAGACTTTGTTATTAGTAAAACCCACAGGTACTGAAACTGCATCAATTTAGTGAAGCAGTTGGTGCAGATAAGTTGTCACAGATCTCATTAAGCCAACCAAAATAATATTGTGAAGGGGTCAGGCAATACACCACAAAAATTGTTGCTGTGCAGCCTCGAAAGAAGTGATTAGATCTTATTTGTGTATAAAACCAAATTAAAATAACCATTGAGCAGTGTTACAGATGCTATAACATGCACTGAAGTAACTTAATATTAATTGAAAAACTCTGTGGCATTTATATAGTTCAGACAAATAATTGCATCTACCAGGATCAAATGTTGAGGCTATGTTAAAGAAACAGCATAAATTCATAAAATCCAACTGATTATTAAATTGTACCAGTAAGATTATGGTCTTCCCATGCTATGAATGTTGCTTTGCCTCCAAAATGGCACCCGCAGTGCTTATGGTCACTTCTGGTGCTCACTGTACCTGGTTTGGTGAGGGTGTTCATGTGCATATAGGGACCACCCACTGGAATGTGCAGCTTAAGCAGATACTGTCACCAACTCTGAATTCTTTCCTCAAACCAGAGAGTACAATAGCTTTGAAGTCACTAGTCCCACCCCACAAAGAATCATCGACATGCATCATAAAGATGCCAGAAAGATTTCCTTTATAGTGCCAGTAAAACATTGCCGGATCTGCTTTCAACTGGCAACATCCTAACTTTAACAAAACTTACCTTACCGTAAAGTACTAGACTCTAAACGCATCATTCACTCCATCATTCACTCCATATACACATTTGTTCAACTTCCAGAGTACCCCTTCTGTGTTAACTGCCTCTTTAGGAGGACGGAGAAAAATGTCTCTCTGGAGCTGATGCCCCTGCAAAAAGGCAGCTTTTATATCTATAGATTTGCATTCCCATGCCTTTGTGGCTAATAGAGCCAAGAAGATCTTTAAAATAACCTTTCCTGCCATACGTGGATCTACCCTTAAATCCTGATCTTCTAAGTTTTCTTCACATCCCCTTGCCACAAGCCTGGCCTTTGCCTTACAAGTCCCACCCGGAAGAACCTTTTCCGTGCAAATCCATCTGTGGGATAGAGCTCTTTGTCCCCTATCCGTATACCCCAAATTCACTCCAACTATGCAGTTCTTGCTGTTCAGCATCTTTGATAACTTTTTCATCTAATTTATTGGAAGCCACCAAATTCTCACGTGCATGTGGGCTTCTACTCCTATTAGTATTTGTAGTCTTACTCATGTTCCGAGAACTTGATAAACTACATCCCCTCTCCCGCCTGGTATCTCATTCTGTACTGCTACTGCTTGACCTTTCCCTTCTGCTGTGGGATGTTCTTTCAATAGTTCTCGATCTTTTCCTGCAGACCTGATCACTATCCGATGTACTATCTGAACTGGCACTGCGTTTCTGTGCCCTCCATTTTTGAACTTTGTGTTCCCAATCCATTGTCTTGACTCCCTCCCCTGAATGCTGTACATTCAACCAATGTTTATACTTTCCAGTGGCCTTCCCTGCTCTACTAATAACAGTTGCATCCTTCCATTGACTTGACCCTTCAGGCATGTATGTCATATCCGGACATCTTTATCCTAGGTTCAGCGATATATCTGTTTTGGGTTTTTTTTCTTCTCACTCACTCCTTGGTTTGGTCTTCAAAAGTTGTATCTTTCAACCCTTCACATTTGCACAGCAACCGTCCTCTGCTACCATTTGTTAGACGTTTAGCTGCTGTTGTATAAAGAGTCAAAGATTCTGCTGCCTTTCCACAAACACCTTTAATTTACTTCAACAGACTTTGCACAAAACTCTAACATCACATCACCTGACACAAAGGCCACCTGAAGCCCCTTTACATATCAGTGTCAATTATTGGATACTTAACATAAATGAGACAACTAATTGGAATGTTTCTTAACCCACTACTTAACATTTACCACTCCAACAATTTTCATATCATCCCCGAACTTACTGATGAACCCTCCTAATTCAAATCTAAACCATTTATATGAATCACAAGCAGCAAGGGCCCCAACACTAATCCCAGTCGGACCTCACTGGACACAAGCTTCCAGTCATAAAAACACCCCTCTGACACCTCCTATCACTCAGCCAATTCTGGATCCAATATGCCAAATTCCTTGGATCCTTTGCTATCAGTTTCCCATGAAATCTATAGAAGCCAAACAGTGCAGAAGGAGGCCATTCGGCCCATCACACCTGCACGAACCTCCTGAAAGAGCACCCTACCTAGGCCCACACCCCCACCCTATCCCTGCCTAGCCTGCACATCTTTGGACACTAAACCGCAATTTTAGCATGGCCAATCCACCTAATCGCTCATGTGGGACCTTATCAAAAGCCTTGCTGATGTCCAAGTAGACTACATCAAATGCATTGCCCTCATCTACACACCTGGTCACCTCTTCGAAAAATTAAATCAAGTTGGCCGGACATGACCTCCCCTTAACAAAACCATGCTGACTGTTCTTGATTAATCTATGCCTCTCCAAAAGCAGATTAATTCTGTCTCTCAGAATTGCTTCCAATAGTTTCCCCCTCACTGAGGTGGTGTGACAATGACAATGGGTCACACGTCTTCACTTCACCATTCTCGCTGAAATCTGTCATCTGTGCAGTCTCAAAGCAGAGCAAGGATGGCATTTCAGTGGCTCTAGATTAGTGTAGCCATGAACTTCTTTGTATTTAGCTCCTGACATACAAAGTGGGCAATATTTCCAACATCTCTTACTTTTTGCCATCCACTGATGTGTAAGGCAGGTCATCAAGGCTGTTTTTTAGAAACCTATATGCATTTCATACTGTCTTCTGATGAGAAGCAGGCAGAGGGAGAATATGCCTTCATGAAGATTCCAGGCTCCTCAATGTTCCATGATATTATTAACTGCAGGCATGTCCCCTTGTGGGCACCACATGTCAACCGAGTGAAACTTTACTCCCCAAACACCCAGCTGATATGTAACCATTCACAATATGTTATACAGGTCAAACCCATCACCTCAGCAAGAGTCTTGTGGATACAGTAGGGAGGGCACCCTGTTGACAAGTTATGCCGTGATCCACAAAGGTACCTTTAGTGTTGATGCGCAATCAATTACTCTCAAGACAAAGTGATTCATAACTGAAGGCTTTAATCTGCTAGAACTCTTCCCCAGCAGCTTGGATACAGAAAGTGAAGGCTGCTGGGATGGCACCGGTTCTTATACTCCTTCTCTCAGGGCGGAGCTATGTACAACAGCCAATAGTAGACTCCTGGGTCTAACCAATGGTCATCCCCCTCTTAGGTACCGCAATACCTGGTACTACCACATTCATCCCCTGTGAAAAAAGAGCCCGGCGGGGGTGGTGGGCAGCGTTAATAGTCGCCCTTCGCATGGTATGACCAGGTATGGAGGTACCGTGATGTCGAGGGAATTTACAAAGTGTTCATAGTGCAGCAATCAGTCGATCGGGTGGCCTGGTCGTCCTTCTGGAGCGTCTGAGCCTCGGCGGTGATTCTGATGAGGGTCCCGGCGGTTGCGACTCCGGGGGCGTGATGTTGTCCTCCCTGGCAGCTTCGTCACCCCTAGGCGGCGCTGTTGGACAGGGGGGGAAAGCGCCTGTAGGGGACGTCAGTGTGTGGTCGGGCCTAGGCAGGAGCGGCGGGAGTACTGACCCTCCAGTCAGGTGCTGCGGGGAGGGTGGGGGTGAGGGCAGTGGTTCGGATACGCATGGGGCTCCAGCGGGCGCCAGGTCCCGAAGGGAGACTGTGCCCTGCCGGCCTTCAGGGAACGCTACGAAGGCATACTGGGGGTTGGCGTGCAGCAGGTGGACCCTCTCGACCAACGGGTCCGACTTGTGTGCCCTCACATGTTTCCGAAGCAGGATGGGTCCGGGTGTCGCCAGCCAGGTTGGGAGCGAGGTCCCAGAGGAGGACTTCCTGGGGAAAACAAGGAGACGTTCATGAGGTGTCTGATTTGTGGCTGTACAGAGCAGTGACTGATGGAGTGGAGGGCCACAGGGAGGATTTCCTGCCAGCGTGAGACTGGGATATTCCTGGACCGTAAGGCCAGCAGGACGGTCTTCCAGACCGTTCTGGTCTCCCTCTCTACTTGCCCGTTTCCCCGGTGGTTGTAACTTGTCGTCCTGCTCGAGGCAATGCCCTTGCTGAGCAGGAATTGACGCAGTTCGTCGCTCATGAAGGAGGACCCCCTATCACTGTGAATGTATGCGGGGAAACCGAACAGTATAAAGATACCCTGGAGGGCCTAGATAACGGTGGTTGTGGTCATGTCTGGGCAGGGGATGGCGAATGGGAACCGGGAGTACTCGTCAATCACGTTAAGGAAGTACGTGTTGCGGTCGGTGGAGGGGAGGGGGCCTTTGAAATCCGTACTGAGGCGTTCAAAGGGACGGGAAGCCTTTATCAGGTGCGCCCTCTCTGGCCGGTAGAAGTGTGGTTTGCACTCCGCGCAGATTTGGCAGTCCCTGGTGACTGTCCTGACCTCGATGGAGTAGGGCAGGTTGCGGGTCTTGATAAAATGAAAAAAACGAGTGACCACCGGGTGGCAGAGGTCCTCGTGGAGGGATCGGAGGCGGTCCACTTGTGCGGTGGCACAAGTGCCGCAGGACAGGGCATCAGGAGGCTCGTTCAGCTTAACCGGACGGTATAAGATCTCATAATTGTAGGTGGAGAGTTCTATCCTCCACCGCAAGATCTTGTCGTTTTTAATCTTGCCCCGCTGTGTATTATCGGACATGAAGGCAACTGACCGTTGGTCTGTGAGGAGAGTGAATCTCCTGCCGGCCAGGTAATGCCTCCAGTGTCGCGCAGCTTCTACTATGGCCTAGGCCTCCTTTTCGACCGAGGAATGGTGAATTTCAGAAGCATGAAGAGTACGGGAGAAGAAAGCCACAGGCCTGCCCGCTTGGTTGAGGGTGGCCGCCAGAGCTACATCGGACGCATCGCTCTCGACCTGGAAGGGGAGGGACTCATCGATGGCGCGCATCGTGGCTTTTGCAATGTCTGCTTTGAAGCGGCTGAAGGCCTGGCGGGCCTCCGTCGACAGGGGGAAGGTCGTGGACTGGATTAGGGGTCGGGCAATGTCTGCGTAATTGGGGACCCACTGTGCATAAATAGCTGAAGAACCCTAGGCAGCGCTTCAGGGCCTTGGGGCAGTGAGGGAGGGGGGAACTCCATGAGGGGGCGCATGCGCTCAGGGTCGGGGCCTATGACTCCACTTCGCACTACGTAGCCTAGAATGGCTAGACAGTCGGTGCTAAACACGCATTTATCCTTATTGTATGTCAAATTAAGGATTTCCGCGGTCTGGAGAAATTTGCGGAGGTTGGTGTCGTGGTCCTGCTGGTCATGGCCGCAGATGGTGACGTTATCCAGATATGGGAACGGTGTGCGTAAGCCGTACCGGTCAACCATTCGGTCCATCTCTCGCTGGAAGACCGAGACCCCGTTCGTGACAGCGAAGGGAACTCTTAAAAAGTGATAGAGCCGCCCATCTGCTTCGAAGGCAGTGTACTTGCGGTCACCAATATGGAGGATTGGCTGGTGGTAGGCAGACTTGAGATCCACCGTGGAGAAAACCTTTTATTGCGCGATCCTGTTTACCAGGTCGGCTATACGGGGGAGAGGGTACGCATCCAGCTGCGTAAGCCTGTTGACGGTCTGACTGTAGTCAATGACCATCCTATGTTTCTCCCCGGTCTTTACCACCACTACCTGAGCTCTCCAGGGAATGTTGCTCGCTTCGAGGACCCCTTCCCTCAGCAGTCTTTGGACCTCTGACCCGATAAATATCCGGTCCTGGGCACTGTACCATCTGCTCCTGGTGGCGACGGGTTTGCAATCCGGGGTGAGGTTCGTAAACAGGGAAGGCGGGTCGACCTTAAAGGTCGCGAGGCCGCAGATAGTAAGGGGGGGTATAGGGCCGCCGAATTTAAAGGTCAGGCTTTGCAGTTGGCACTGGAAATCCAGCCCAAGGAGGGTGGCTGCGCAGAGGTGCAGCAGGACATACAGGCAGAAATTGTGGAATTCCCTGCCTTGGACAGTGAGATTCGCTAGGCAGAACCCCTTTATCTCCACCGAGTGTGACCCGGAGGCCAGGGAGACCCTTTGATTTACGGGATGGGTGACAAGAGAACAGCGTCTTACCGTGTCGGGGTGAACAATGCTTTCCGTGCTCCCAGAGTCAATTAAGCAAGACATCTCGTGGCCGTTGATGGAGATCGTTGTTGTAGCTGTTGCAAGCGTCCGGGGCCGACTCTGGTCCAGAGTCACCGAGGCCAGCTGAAGTAATTGAGGGTTCTGGTCGGGCAGCGTGTAGTCGGCTGTGCTGGGGGCCTGGGGCCCCATCCAAGATGGCGTCACCTATGGGTCGCACATGGTGTCCGGGGATGAAGAAGATGGCGGCGGCGAGGGACAAAATGGCGGCGCCCACCCGTCCAGCGTGGTGCCGGGGGGAAAAATGGCCACGCCCGCGGGTCGCACGTGGCCTTAGGATAGGGGGGTGGTGGTGAGCGCTGGCAGGTCGGGGCCTGAAGGAGGGGTTGCCGATAGTCGCTGGAGACCGCGGCCACGGCGCGGGCCTCGCAGACCCCCACATAGTGGCCCTTCTTGTCGCACCCTTTGCAGTTGGCGGTGCATGCCGGGCAGCGCGGGCGGGGATGATTCGCCTGCCCGCAGAAGAAACAGCGGGGTCCGGCGGCGTTAGTGAGCCGTCTCGCTGCGCAGGCTTGCGGGGTCAGGGGGAAGGTCTGAGGGGCTGCCGCTGCGGGCTGCCACGCATCCCAGGGGGCCACCACGTGATCGAATGCAAAGGACAGCGCGTTTTTATAGGCAACGTCCATGGACCCTGCCAGGGCCCGTGCCTCTGTAAGTCCCAGAGTGTCCCTTTCTAGGCACCTTCAGCGGATATTGGGGCAGGTCATAGCTGCCACGAAAGCAACCCTGATCAAAAGTTCCGTGTGCTCGCTCCCCGAAACTGGCGGGCAGCCACAGTTTCGGCCCAGTATCAGCAGCGCCCGGCAGAAGTCTTCCAACGTTTCCTCGGGGCTTTGCTGCCTAGGCACCAGCAGGTGACGAGCATGGACCTGGTTCACAGGGCGGATATAATGTCCTTCTAGCAGCTCGATCGCGGCAGCATAATTCTCCGCCTCCTCGATAAGAGGGTAGATCCCAGGGCTGACCCGTGAGCGTAGGAGATGCATCTTTTCTCCTTCCGTGGGGGTGTCGGCGGCCATGTCGAGGGAGCCCTTAAAGCACGCCAGCCAATGTTTAAAAATAGCAGCAGAGTTGTCCGCGTGGGGGCTGAGCTGAAGGCACTCCGGTTTGATACGGAGATCCATCCTTCCAACTGAAGTTGTAGCAGATTAAATTGATGCGCAATCAATTACTCTCAAGACAAAGTGATTCATAACTGAAGGCTTTAATCTGCTAGAACTCTCCCCCAGCAGCTTCGATACAGAAAGTGAAGGCTGCTGGGACGGCACCGGTTCTTATACTCTGCCTCTCAGGGCAGAGCTATGTACAACAGCCAATGGTAGACTCCTGGGTCTAACCAATGGTCATCCACCTCTTAGGTACTGCAATACCTGGTACTACCACAAGTGTCAAGGACTGTCCCCCGCTGAAAGAGTCTCCAAGGCCTCCTCTTCAAATGCTGCCCCCACCACTTTCCGGGGCCTGCCTGACTGGTGACGGCTGGGAACTTGAATTCCCAGTTCTGTTAAAGAGGACTGTAATGCTTCAATGGCACAATCTTTAAAAGAAAAATCTTCCACAAGAACCGTCACTTGCTGCGTGGGTCTTGGGACCTGCTGCATCTCAGTCAGCACGTGTAGAGTTCCCCGCTTCTAGATCTAGGCGTAGGACGAATGTACATGTGTTCCTCGTGATGTCATATCACTTGTCATATCACTGATACGTTGTTTTTCGGCAAGCTGGGAGATGGTACTTATGTCATCTATGTAAACTGGAATGGGGTAAAATTTAAGGGCCATGGTCATTTTGACATCCACCGACAATACTGTACATGCCCCAGTTTGCGGTTTCAATTGTGGCTGTAGCTGGTGTCAGAGCTTTGATTACAGCCTCCTCAGTTAGCCCAGATGCTGAACACAGGGTTCCTTGGTCTAGCTGAGAGGGGAAAAATGTTGTCCAAATTGGGTCTGGTCTCCCATGCAGTGTCTTCCCTGTTCCTCTATACCCAGGTGCTCATGCTGCCTCCTCAGCCGGGCCTTATAAACTACCTAGGAGGAGAGTGAGATATCTCCAACAATCTCGAGTACTACCAAGTCAGTTGTTGATCAGAAAAAGAGTCAGAAGAAAAGGCCATAGAGCACATTGTAAAAGCTCAAAACAGTGCATAACCTGTGAGGGAGGGAAGTCGTTCAATTGCACTTTTGCAAAGTCCACCCTGACTATGAGCAGCTATAACCTGAGTTTTTCATATGATGAGTCAGGTACTTTGACAGACCAATTTCGCCGCAGGATCCTTTATTTGTTGTCCTAAATGACAATTTGCCTTTTTAATACCCTCGTGTGGGCCTGGATTCCTCATGAATTTCTTGTCCAGTATGGTGGGTGGCACACTGTGTGCAGTGGGCACATACGTGCTGCTGCCATAGAGGAGATTTGGGCAGTGATTTCATGCCTGAAAAATGGACATGGCACAGTCCGATTTCATCAAAGTTTAGTTTCAGTTCACCTTTAGGAAAATGTCAAACCTAAAGCAACTATTTTAGTGTAAAAATTTGAAATGGAAATTGCTATGAATTGCAATAGCAACTGCATCCTACAAAACGTTTCCTCTCTCCGGCAGTTGGATTGGTTTCAAGTAAAATGAGTTTGTGTAATCTGACCCCAGGCCTAGTAGGAACAAATAAGTAGTGTAAAATTGTCTACATTCTTGCACTGATAATCCTAAATGGTCAGTCTAACATGTAACATTCATACTGCTGTCGTAGATGAGTGTTCTTATGACTGTGTTTGAGGTACATTGTTGTGGAGGGAATTTTAATGCTCATTTATGCTTCACTACACCTGATCGGCAATCATTTCATGCTGATGCTAAGTGCTCATCAAAGTGCTGAACATTACTTTGGAATGGAACACTTTTCTCCTTTGACCACTCAATGTCAGCACCAGGCACGCTTAGGTCAGTTAGGACAGAGCCAGAAGTGGAGTAAAGATCTATTTATTCTTCCCAAACAAAAGTCTTAACTCTAACCTGAGCGGAACAGTGTGGCAGCAAGGTCAGCTTTCGACTTCCCATGTAGTTGGACTGAAACTAGCAATTTTGTGCCAGGCAGATTGCCTGCATTATTGGCACTTGGGGTAACCATGTGAATTCATTTCACTTGAATTTCACAGATAAGTGAAAAGACTTTCATCCTGTTTGTCAGGGATGGGTTTCAATCCAGGTCCCAGACATGAAAAGGTGATGTGCTCATCCACCATGTGAGCTACTTACACAAAGGTTTGCTTTTGGATCCTGGAGTGGGTTAGCACATAACACTTTGGGTTTGAATTTAAATCTTGCTCCGACTGATAGGTAGAGGTTTCCCCTCTCTAATAGCTATAGGCGTTGGCGGCTCGTAATAGCGGCGAACTTACAATCCCCAATATATTGCAGCCTCAAGCTGTGGTTTCTCTCCCGTCTTTGTCCTCACCTATCATAATTGCTGGTTTGACCTTTTCAAATTTGGGTCACTGAATTTTGGTGTGCCTTTTTTGTTATGAGCGAAATAGCGTTTTCTTCCACAAGAAATAATGCATTTCATGAGGTTGGGTACTCAAATTATAACAGATAGTTTAAGCGTCACATCAAAAGCATTATTTGAGCATTACTATCTATTGTCCCCCAATGCTAACTAAATAAGCAAATGTACCTATCAACCTTTTCACGTGCAGATATTTTTTAATATTAAAGCTGCAGTCCCTCGATTAATGATAATAGCTCTGAGGAATAAAATCATTGGCGGAATTTACAAAATGCTGGTGGTGATCACTCAATGCAACAGTTAGAAGCTACAAATGGATTGTAGGTTTACATAGAAACATACATGGAAAATAGAAGCAGGAGGAGGCCTTTCAGCCTTTCAAGCCTGCTCTGACATTCATTACTGTCATGGCTGATCATCAAGTTCAATACTCTGATCCCACCTTCCCCCCATATCCCTTGAACCCTTTAGCCCCAAGAGCTATATCTAATTCCTTCTTGAAATCACACAACGTTTTGACCTCAACTACTTTTTCTGGTTGTGAATTCCACAGATTCACCACTCTCCGGGTGAAGAAATCTATCCTCTGCTCAGTCCTAAAGGGTTTACCCCTTACCTCCCTCACAATCCTCATCGCTCACCCCCCTCCACCCCTCAACCCGCAAACCCCTCCACCCACACCCCATCACCCTCCCAACTCGCACCCCCCTCAACCCACACCCCTCTCAGCCCTCACCCTCTCACCCCCCCAAACACACACACCCCTCAGCGCACACCCCCTCACTCCCCCTACTTGCATCCCCCTCAGCACACACACCCCTCACTCCCTTCACCCTTACACCCTTATAACCCGCAGAGCGAGTTGTCATTATCCTCCATCCCATGGACCAGATGAGCTGTTACCGCAAACCCAGGGTCCCCAGCTCGTAGCGCCGCAGATATGTATCATGGAGGGGTGTGTATGCGGGCGGTTCTGTGGTGTGGGAGGTGAGTGGGTGTGGGTCTGGGATGTGGTGTCCGTGCCCATGACCAGCAATCTCCCCCCTACTAGTCGGTGAACCTTGTCGCAATCAGAGCATTCCGTGTACGCTGGCCCTGGCCCTGGTGATGGCGTCGTGTGGCCTCCCCTGCCTGTCTGGGCCCCATGTCCTGCTCATTGTCTCCCTCCCCCGCATCCTCCTTGTCAGACGAGGCCTGCACTTCCTCCTCATCCTCCTCCTCCAGCACATCGCCTCTCTGCTATGCTATATTGTGGAGGATGCAGCAGGCCACCACGATGCGGGGAACTCTCTCAGCCTCACACTGGAGGGCCCCTCCAGAGTGGTCCAGGCACCTGAAGCGCATCTTGAGGATGTCGAAGCACCACTCAAACACATTTCTGGCCACTGTATGGGCGTCACATTGTATCAGGTCTCCCCATTGGTCTGTGGCCTCCGAATAGGCGCTATCAGCCACGACTGCAGCCAGGAGAGGCGTGCCCCTCAAACATGTCGGGTATCACCGAGTGTGCAAAGGTGAATGAGTCGTGCATGCTGCCCGGGTATTGGGCGCAGACGTGCATGATGCACATCTATTGATCGCAGACCAGCTGTATGTTCATGGAGTGAAACCCCTTTTGGTTCGTGTACAGCGGCCTGTTATCTGCCAGTTCCCGTAGGGCGACATGTATTCTGTCGATCACCCCCTGGACCTGGGGCATCCTGCCGATGGCAGCGAACCCCGCTGCCCGGGCATCCTGGTGTGCTCGATCCACATGGAACTGGATGTACTGGTCCGCCTGGGCATCAGGGCATCTGTGACGGCGCCGATACACCTGTGCGCCGAGGCCTGCGAGATCCCGGATAGGTCCCCACTCGGCAGCTGGAAGGTCACCAGAGCGTAAAGGTTGAGGGCAACCGTCACCTTGAGGGTCACCGGGAGCGGGTGTCCTCTCCCATACCCCTGCGGTGCCAGGTGTGCCATCATCTGGCAGATGTGTCACACTGTCCCTCTGCTCATCCGCAGTCTCTGTTGGCATGCCCACTCTGGCAGGTCCTCGAACGACGCCCGGCCCACCCGGGGCCTCATGCCACACCTCCATGGCGCCTACTCTTCCTCAGCCTGTTGGGCAGCCGGCCCTTCAGCCTGTGCGGCCGCCACCTGCCCCTCGACAGTCTGTTCCTCTGCTGCAGGTTGTGGTAAACCACTGTTGCACCTGTATTAGGTGAAGTGCGGTAGGGCCTGTATTACAGGTTCGCCGTTAGTCCCTGCCTGTATAAAAATGCGTGTCCTCCAGCCAGCAGCCATTTCGCCAGCTGCTGTGGAAGGCCACACATCTGATAGCAATAAAGCCTCAGTTGGATTCAACTATCGTCTTTTGTCCAATTGATCGTGCCTCAATTTATTGCTTTCAGTTTCTAAGGATGGACCTCCGTATCAAACCTGATCGCCTGCAGCTGGATCCTCACTCAAGTGACGCCAGAAAGGACTTCCAGCACTGGCTAGCTTGCTTCGAAGCGTATATCAACGCGGCACCAACCCCTGTACCGGAGGCTCAGAAGATTCAGATTTTATATTTCAGGTTGAGCTCCAAAGTCTTTCCGTTAATCCAGGACGCGCCGAACTATGCCGAAGCCATAACTCGACTCAAGGACAACTACGCACAGAAAACGAACACGCTCTTCGCCAGGCCCGCACTCGCCCTCGCTCTAAACTCCCTGGTGAGTCCATAGAAGACTTCTGGCGGGCCCTAATCCCATTACGGCCACTGAACACGCAGACCTCCTTCTGCGGGACACTTTTGTGACTGGAATTGCATCAGATCTCATACGCCAGCGACTCCTAGAAGGGGCCACACGCGACCTCGCAGAGACTAAAACGCTAGCGCTCTCCATGACGGTCGCCCTGCACAACGTCCAGTGCTACACCCCCAGTCACGCAACCCACCCCTCCTACGCTTCGTGGACCCCACAGACAGCCGCCCCAGCGGGGGCGCTGCCCACCCAATACACCTGCGCTGCACACCAGCCAGCGAACCCCGGAGGCCCCCAATGCTATTTTGGCGGCCAACAGAAGCACCCCCGCCAATGCTGCCAGGTCCGCGCTGCCCTTTGTAAAGCCTGCGGGAAGAAGGGCCACTTCACCGCGGTGTGCCAGGCCCGCGCAGTAGCTGCTATCGCCCTCACCCCCCTCGGTCACAGACAATGGGCGCCGCCATCGCCCCCCCTCAGACCACGTGCGGCAAGTGGGCGCCGCCATCTTCCCCTCCGTGCAACACGTGCGTTCCATGGGCGCCGCCATCTTGTTCCATCCCGCAACGTGCTTTCCATGGGCGCCGCCATTTTGTAACCCTCAAGGTCTTCGTGCGCTACCATCTTGTCTACCCCTCAGCAGATGGGCACGACCAGCGTTCCAGCCGCCCCATTACCCGACGACCAACCAAGACTCGCCTCCATGTCAATCGACCAGTCTCGTCCGCATAACCTGACCAACGCATCCACCAGCGTGAAAGTCGACAGACATGTAACCTCCTGCCTGCTGGACTCCGGGAGCTTCATACACCCGGATACGGTAAGGCGTTGCTCCCTCACGATACACCGCACCAACCAAAAAATCTCCCTGGCCTCCGGATCCCATTGCGTAGCGATCCGGAGGTACTGTATGGTCACGCTCATGGTCCAGGATGTAGAATTCAGTGGCTTCCGCCTCTCCGTTCTCCCTAACCTCTGCGCTGCACTAATCCTCAGCCTGGACTTCCAGTGCAACCTCCAGAGCCTAACTCTGAAATTCGGCGGGCCCTTACCACCCCTTACTGTGTGCGGCCTCGCGACCCTAAAGGTCGACCCACCTTCCCTCTAACTCCAGATTGCAAACCCGTCGCCACCAGGAGCAGACGGTACAGCACCCAGGACAAGACCTTCATCAGGTCCGAAGTCCAGCGGCTGCTTTGGGAAGGCATCATCGAGGCCAGCAACAGCCCCTGGAGAGCTCAAGTGGTGGTAGTTAAAACTGGGGAGAAGCACCGAATGGTTGTGGACTACAGCCAGACCATCTACCGGTACACGCAGCACGACGCGTATCCCCTCCCACGCATATCTGATATGGTCAATCAGATTGCACAGTACCCGGTCTTCTCAACGGTAGAGCTGAAATCCGCCTGCCACCAGCTCACCATCCGTAAATCGGACCGTCCATACACCGCCTTCGAGGCAGACGACCGCCTATACCACTTCCTTCGGGTCCCCTTTGGCGTCACAAACGGGGTCTCGGTCTTCCAAAGGGAGATGGACCGAATGGTCGACCGGTAAGGGTTGCGGACCACCTTTCCGTACCTAGACAACGTCACCATCTTCGGCCATGATCAGCAGGACCACGACGCCAACCTTGCTAAATTTCTCCACACCGCTACTCTCCTAAACCTCACTTACAACAAGGAGAAATGCGTGTTCAGCACGAACCGCTTAGCCATCCTCGGCTATGTGGTCCAGAACGGAGTTCTGGGGCCCGATCCCGACCGCATGCGCCCCCTCATGGAGTTCCCCCTCCCCCACTGCTCCAAGGCCCTCAAACGCTGCCTGGAGTTCTTTTCATACTACGCTCAGTGGGTCCCAAACTATGCGGACAAGGCCCTCCCACTCATACAGTCCACCCAGTTTCCCCTGACGGCCGAGGCCCAACAGGCCTTCGCCCGGATCAGAGCTGATATTGCCAAGGCCACAATGCACGCTGTAGATGAGACACTGCCCTTCCAAGTAGAAAGCAATGCATCAGACGTCGCCCTTGCCACCACCCTCAATCAGGCAGGCAGGCCCGTGGCATTGTTTTCCCGCACCCTTCATGCTTCAGAAATTAGGCACTCATCTGTCGAAAAGGGGGCCCAAGCTATCGTTGAAGCTGTGCGGCATTGGAGGCATTACCTGGCCGGCAGGAGATCAACTCTCCTCACTGACCAACGGTCGGTGGCCTTCATGTTCAACAGCACACAGCGGGGCAAGATCAAAAATGATAAAAACTTGCAGTGGAGAAACGAGCTCTCCACCTATAATTACAAGATTATGTATCGCCCCGGCAAACTCAACGGACCTCCAGATGCCCTATCACGAGGTACATGTGCCAGCGCACAGGGAGACCGACTCCGGGCCCTGCACGACAGTCTTTGTCACCCAGGAGTCACACGGTTGTACCACTTCATTAAGGCATGAAATCTGCCCTACTCTGTCGAGGAACTAAGGACAATCACCAGGGAATGCCAGGTCTGTGTGGAGTGCAAGCCGCACTTCTACCGGCCGGACTGCATGTGCCTGGTGAAGGCCTCCCGCCCCTTTGAACGCCTCAGCGTGGACTTCAAAGACCTCCTCCCCTCTATCGACCGTCACACATATTTTCTCAGTGTGATCGACGAATACTCCAGATTCCCCTTTCCCATCCCATGCCTCGACATGACGTCTGCCACCATCATCAAAGCCCTCAACACAATCTTCACTCTGTTCGGTTTCCCCGGCTACATCCACAGTGACAGGGGATCCTCATTCATGAGTGATGAGCTGCGTCAGTTCCTGCTCAGCAGGGGTATCGCCTCCAGCAGAACGACAAGCTATAACCCCGGGGAAACGGACAGGTAGAAAGGGAGAATGGGACGGTATGGAGGGCCGTCCAGCTGGCCCTACGGTCCAGAAACCTCCGGCCTCCTGCTGGCAGGAGGTCTTCACTGATGCACTCCACTCCATTCGCTCATTACTCTGCACTGCCACGAACAATACACCCCATGAACATCTTTTTGCCTTCCCTAGGAAGTCCACATCCGGGGTGTTGCTCCTGACTTGGCTCGCAGCTCTGGGAACCGTGCTTCTCCGTAAACATGTGCGACTCCACAAGGTGGACCTGTTGGTGGAGAGGGTGCACTTGCTCCATGCAAACCCCCAGTATGCCTACGTGGCGTTCCGCGACGGCCGCCAGGATACTGTCTTCCTCAGGGACCTTGCACCAGCAGGTTCCAACCCCACACCCCCTCCGCCCCCGGCGCCACCCTCCCCTCTCCCGTCGCTCCCAACAGCACCCCCCCCAGGACCATCCGTCCCCCCCCTGCCCACGCCCGACGATGAAGAGGATTTTGGCATGCTCCCGGAGTCACCATCGACTGGATCAGCACCAACATCGCCGACACCACTGCGTCGCTCCCAGAGGAACATCAAGGCCCCGGACCGGCTAAACCTCTGACCGGTCCACCGGACATCAAAGGACATTTGTTTGCTGAAATCTTGTAAATATTAGCTCATTGTTGTATATAGTTATCCACCACCCCTGTCGGACTCAATTTTTAACAGGGGGTGAATGTGGTAAACCACTGTTGCACCTGTATTAGGTGATGTACAGTAGGACCTGTTCTACAGGTTCACCGGTAGTCCCTGCCTGTATAAATATGCGTGTCCTCCAGCCAGCCGCCATTTCGCCAGCTGCTGTGGGAGGCCACACATCTGATAGCAATAAAGCCTCAGTTGGATTCAACTATCGTCTTTTTGTCCAATTCACCGTGCCTCACAGGTTCCCCCTCCTCTCTTAGTGGCCCCTGCTCACGTTGCCGCAGGGTATCTCACAGGGCGGTGGCCATCACCATAGTGGCCAGCATCGCATGTCGATGTCCGAATGTCAATGGGTGTTCAGCAAGATGGCCGCCGTAATGGCAGGCAGTGCCTGGGTACCGCTTCAGTCCTGTGGGGGTCACTCCGGCTGCTCGCCCCCCCTCCCCCTCCCCCCACACCCCTTCCTCTCCCCCGGCCCTGGCAGGGTCCCCCTGCCGCAGCCAGCACAGCCAATGTCCGGGCCAGCAGCCCGCAGTCCCTCCACGCCACATCCCACCTCCTCTCTCTCATTCAGCAGCCAGGTCAGCAGGTTCATGATTTTGAAAACCACAAGTGAACCACTGCGTCGGGAAATCGGCCCGTTGGAGGTGCTGAATCGCGGTGGCCCCGGAGCATAGGGTGTCAGGCACACTAATGAAAAGCCTTGTGTACTTTCACCTGGCGCGGTGAGTGACGCATTGACGCCATTTTCGGGGTGCATCCCGATTTGGCGTCAAACCGGCGTTTACCCCGATTCCGACGTCGGAAACTATTCTCCGCCCGATCGCGTTTCGCGATTTCGGCGTTGGCAAGCAGAGAACCCTGCGCTTGGAATTCAAAATTTAGCCTGTGATCAATAAGTTAATGGTCAGAGGTATAAATGGGAAAACATTGAACAGTGTAGGGCCCCTTTCTTCGTTTCCTGGGAGAGGCAAGATGACGACAATTGTCTTCATATGGGTTTCCAAGAACAAAGGGCGAGTATAGGAATGGGGGATATTGAGGGGTCTTTCTTGGAGCCTGCAAGTTGAAGGAAACAATGTGGAATCTTACCATATTTTTTCAACGTGACCGTACTGATGAGAAAACCCACCGAAAATTCAGCCAGTCTAACATTTTTTTCCCCATCTAATTCACACTGTGCTCGTGACGGTTTGCCTCTGAGTTGCTCATCCTGGGAAAACGTAATCAATGGGAGGCTCCTTTTAAACACCTCCCCAGAACCCCCTGCACTTGTGTCCAGTCAGGGGGATGGCCGCCAGAAATTCAGCGCCATGTTTGACAGACGGAGACCTCACCAACCTCCTGGATGGCGTGGAGCAGAGGTGTGGCTTCTGTACTTGTGATCATGCACAGTGCATCAAACAAAGTCACCACTGCTGTCTGGGAGACAGTGGCTGCGATAGTGAGTGCCAGATCCTGTATAACAGGACGGAGCAACAGTGACGGAAGAAGATCAATGGCCTTCTTCGTGCAGCCCGGTAAGTCTTGCTCCTGTCTTCTGCTGCACCCCTTCACGCACCCTTCACACCTCCACGGTGATCTCTCATCACGCCACATCAAGGATTCCTAATATTTCTCATGCAGCAGTGCAGAGGGCGAAGTGGAGCACCAAAGATGAGGGGCGGGATTCTCCGACCCCCCGGGTTGGAGAATCGCCTGGGGCTGGCGTGAATCCCGCCCCCGCCGGTTGCCGAATTCTCCGGCACCGGATATTCGGCGGGGGTGGGAGTCGCGCCGCGCCGATTGGCGGGCCCTCCCCCCCCGCCGGCGATTCTCAGGCCCGTGATGGGCCGAAGTCCCGCTGCTGGAATGCCTGTTCCGCTGGCGAAAATCAAACCACCTATCTTACCGGCGGGACAAGGTGGCGCGGGCGGGCTCTGGGGTTCTGGGGGGGGGGGCGCGATCTGGCCCCGGGGGGTGCCCCCACGGTGGCCTGGCCCGCGATCGGGGCCCACCGATCCGCGGGCGGGCCTGTGCCGTGGGGGCACTCTTTTCCTTCCGCCTTCGCCATGGCAACGCTCCCGCGCATGCGCCGCCCGGCAAAGTCATTTCCACGCCAGCTGGCGGGGCACCAAAGGCCTTTCCCACCAGCTGGCGGGGCGGAAATCAGTTCGGCGGGGGCCTCGCCCCTCAAGGTGAGGGCTCGGCCCCTCAAGATGCGGAGAATTCCGCACTTTGGGGCGGCGCGATGCCGGACTGATTCGCGCCGTTTTTGGCGCCAGTCAGCGGACATCGCGCCGATTGCGGAGAATCCCGCCCGAGAAGTCTCAACACATCCAGCCATATGGTGCAAGATTCACGTGATTTAAATTTTTCCCATCAGTCTGCCCCTGTGGCGCACCAATGCCAACTCGCTTCTCTTGCAGGTCAATCAGTTGGCCAGCCCAGACCATCCTTGCATCCTCTGGAGATCACAGACCAGAGTAGCTCTGAGGGAGACATCCCAGAGACAAGCATCGAGGAAGGGTCACAGCTGTCACCCACACCCTCCACCAGCGCAGATACTCACTCCTTGGTGGGATTAAGTAGAAAGCAGGCCTTTGGGTCACCCACTGGTGAGCACGTCGCAGCTGAAGATTTACAGCAGGCGGAGAAAGGAATGTCCTAGGGAACTGGCACTCGGAGGGAAGCCGAAGCCCAGGACTCTGCTGAGTCCTTTACCAATGACATGTCCCTGGTCTGTTCTTCCCAGAGCTGCCTGAACTGCAAAGGCAGAATGGGAGCATCAGGGCGGAATGGCAGTGTTCCCCCTCAGCCTGAAAGGTTGACAGGAATGTCATAGCCTGCATGGGAGCTACGGGGTGGGAATGATACTCTTCACCATGGTTCTCACAGAGTACGGGTTCCCCACTGAGTGGAGGAGGAAACTATGTATTAAAGGGTGGCCAGTAAAGCACCAACCATGTAGAAACCAGGTAGGGATCTACCGGTCGTTGTACATAATGTAATTGTAAATAAACCAAAGTTCTTTATTCTTGCTAGATGTGGACTCCCCGTGTTCTTATTAAAGAAGGAGTCCCACTGCCTTCTGTGCGAGCAGATGGTGCCACCACTGCAACACAACAAGGCCAACAGTGCAAGGGTGGTGTCTGCAGTGGGGTTCTTGGCACACGACATGCACTCTGTGGCAGGAGATGTCCGCTCCATGGCGCAGCTCATGACTTCCATAGCTGAGGGCGCCAACTGTGCAGTGCAGGCACTGGTCGGAATCCACGAATGTCAGAGCCAAAAGAAGGCATGGCTTCTGGATGTCACTCCAGCTCTATGCAATGAAGGAGCCCAGGGGCCCCAGGCACCTGAAAGGAAGAGGATCAGCAGGAACACAGCCCAGGGCCTTCCCACCAGCAGACCCTGGGGGTGTCCAGCCAATTTGATACCCTCCTCCTTGTGAGCAACACACCTCCAGCCCTGCACACCGAGGAGGGCAGCACTGTCACCTTCATGCAACCCGAAAGTAGACCTGGCCCCTCAAGGTCAAGTCACCTCAACTCCAGCTGTGGATCCTGGGAATACAAATGGAGGAGGCGGGAGGGTGAGAAAGAGTAAGAAACTATCGGCATGGCTGAATCGAGGCACAAGTAGAGATAAGCCACCATTGTTATATCACTCTTGAATTAAACATCACTTTATTCACCCTTACAGATCCTCCAAGCTGTGATTTCATAGCGTCATGGTCTGCAAAACCCTCCCGCGCACACACGACACTTCAGCCCTGTGGAGTATGAGAATGGCAGCATTATTTCTCTCCCACCTCTCACACTGACGATGCTGTAAAGACACGCTTCAGTAGAGTTGGAGGGCTGCCTAGCCAGATGCAAGTGTAAGGATCCTCAGAAATCTCATGCCTTAGGGAATGGTGGGAATGATGTGGAGAATCAAAGTTAATTCCTGAATGCTGTGGCACACTTTATTGTGGCCTCAGGGGAAGTGATGGAACCCTCAAGATTCCATAATATTTGGGAACTCTTGGATGAAAATAAAAATAGAATAGGGAGTGCCCTGTTGAAATTTACAAAAATAAAGAGCAATTTAGCACGGCCAATCCATCTACCCTGCACGCCTTTGGGTTGTGGGGGGTGAGTCCCAACAGGCACAGGGAGAATGTGCAAACTCCACACAGACAGTGGACTGGGATCAGGAATGACCTAGGGTCTACGGCGCCATGAGCCAGCAGTGCTAACCACTGCGCCACTATGCTGCTCCACAAAATATATTGTTAAGTTGACACTTGACTTGTCTAACTCTTGTACATTAAATGTTTATGTTTAAAACTTGAAACCTTGATGCATAGTTCTTTCAGTTAATAACTAGGAAATTGCATTTATTTTTAAACTTTCCTGGTCTCCCTTGGAATCTTGACCCAAAAATGATCCACAAAATGATTGCTTTAAAACTAACTTCAGTCCAAGGAAGGTGACTCATTACGTCCCATCTCCGAATTGCAATTGCTATAAACACAGGAAATAATGATGCTCATGGGTCTCAAATATAATATCACAAGCTTTTTTCTTTACTTTTATGCTCGCTCCCTGCGGCTATGTAGGAAGCAAACATGATGTTTAGAACTAACTTTAAATAAATTTCACGGAGTCCGTCTTTGCAGACTATGTAAAAATCATGTCTTCTTCAATGAAAACAATTCCCTTGCAGTAGCAAATCTGACGTTGAAAGCCATAAACATTATAGTTTCAAACACACAATATAATATTTTATGGCCAAATTTATCTTCTGTGACGATGCCAGACCTGAATCTTTTGTTTCTATCTTTTTCTTAATGGACCTTAGCACAGATGGAACACCATCTCAGACAAGATCTTCAGAGCAGAAACTCTTTGTTAACTGTTCAATTTTATTGATATTAAAAGTCAGGATACTAGATTTTTTGAATCCTTCTGTTTAATCTCCAAGACACATCTGGCCCCTCCATTGAGTTAAAGGTTGAGGGAAATTTATTTCCAATGTATTTCTTCCATCCAAATAAGAGTATAACTGTTCACGTTTCCCTGTATGACTCTGCATTGTAATAAAGTAGCAAATTATAAAGCAGAAATGTACTTACATTTATTTAATTTCTTCAACTTTCAAAGCCCACGACACTCCAGTCCGACATTTTGATTTAATTTCTGAGTGAAGATTATGTTTCCCCATTCAGTGGGTAATTCATCATTTCCCTGCCAGAATTAAAAATAGTGTGGCGAATTCTCCGTTTGAGAGGCTAGGTGTAGACGCTGGGACTGAATCGCGAGTGTTCTATGTGGATGAAAGAGGTGCCAGCCCCAAAGAGATTCAGGTCCCGTTAATGGGCTAACACCGGCGCCACGTAGAACTCATGAAATTCCAATGCATGCCGACTGTCATTCCAGCCAAGCTGATGAACTGGTTGCGTTGCAGCACACTCATCCTGTTGATGTGTCGACTGAGGACAGAGGGTGCCTCGGGGGACGGGGTGGGGGAGGGGGGGCGGCCCTAGCGGGGTACCCATACGACCCGTGGCGCTAGGTTCCCCGGGTCAGTCAGCAACATTCCCGGCTGCCCCAATCCCACGGCTCACCTCCTGGTCGTACACCCACTACTACCTCCCGCCCTGGCAGATGCCCACCCCCGGCCAGCGACACAACTGTCAGCACACCATAGCAGTGTTGGACACTGTTTGTATACCCTCCTGCACCCTCAGCAGCCATGGTACCTGTTTCCCGATTTGAAATATCGTAAGTGAACCTCGCCGTCACCAATTTCGTCCTGGCGGAGGGGGAGCATCGCCGAGGACCAGGAAAATGCCGGGTCGGACCAGTTAATGATATGCCAACGGCCTTTACTGTACAATTTGCATGCCCACTCAGAACGCATTCATGGCGCTGTCGAGGGACTGGAGCATGGCATTCTATTTGGCACCTGGCGTCAACCTCAATTTTTGGCTGACGCCGAATTCTACGCCCAATTGTGTTTCCCGATTCTGGCGTCGGCCAAAGGAGCTTCCCATCCAGTGTAACTCAATTCAACTCGTTGAAATAAATTAAAAATATAACAATGCACTGTTGAAATCTGATAAACAAGAAATTGCTAATTTCTCACTCCCATGTTATCATAGATTTGGGGTGTGATTTAATGGTCACATTGCGCTTGAGTGAGAGCATGGCGTGGCCAACAGACCGCGGGAGTGGCCAAAATGGAGAAACATGCCGGGCTCCGATCGGATTGCGATCTGACCGGCCCGCTTCTGCTGGCAAAATCAGGATGCCGCTGTGGCGTGGTGAGAAACCAATAATCACCACTTAAGGTCAACCTCCCTACAATTAACGGGAGCGCCCACTCTCCAACGGCCTCCCGTGGTCTAACAGCCTCCCCAGCAAGTAGTCATGCCGGCCCCGATTAGTGCATCTTTTTAAAAACGTGAAGCTGGCAGAAGAGCTGCTGCGAGGACCCCAGGAGGTGAGTAACCATCTTCGCTCCCAGGCAATGGGCCCTGGGGCTGATGGGGGGGTTGGATGTCTCAGGCCATGCCACCCCCTGGATCATGTGTACCCGTTATGCGGGCAACCACCTATAGGCACCACTGATCGCGGAGGCCTCTGGCCACGAGGCTGAAGGCTATCGCTAATAGGGAATTGGCAATTATAGTTAAGTGAGCGCTTCACAGCTCCAAATGGAATCCCGTGGGTGGGTGTGCCATGTAGCATGTGGTAGTTATTGCCCAGAATTCCACTCAGACCATGATGTCTCGACACTGTGCCTGAGCACTGCAGAAAGCAACTCCAGGAACGCAGCGGCCAACATCCGGACACCCAGGGGCTGAGCCCCAGCACCGGGGGAATTTCTGCAACCAGAGGATCGAGGTGTGCACTGGTAAGTGGAGCAGTGCCCGGTACAGGTAACACTGAGTGCGGGTGCCTGGGGTACAGGGTATGGGGTCCGGTGACCAGGGGCCCCCGCTGTGGCCGTGGGTGCATGTGCAGGGTGTGTCGGATGGCAGGGGATGTGGGGGGGGGGGGAAATGAGGGGTCCTGGGGTGGATGGCACCACTGGTTGGCAGTCTCTCACCCTCACCTATTCCTTACAGATATTACATGGAATGGATGATATCTTGGACCTCGTGGAGGCTGCCCTCATGGTACTGCTGGCAGGCCAGGCGGCCAGACGCCGGGGAAGACAGCGGCAGCAGTGTCGACAGAGGCTCGAGGCTGCGTCCCATGAGCAGGGCCCGCCCCACATCCTGAGGACCAAGCCGCCCTTCAGGCCAGGGAGGGACCCAGAGGGGCAGGCCAGCGACAGCCCAACGTGTACAGGCATCGCTGGTCTTTCGAACAGATGACAGACAGTGTGTGCATCAGGAGGCTCCGCCTCAGCAAGGGGACAGTGCAGCACCTGCGCCATGTACTCACGGATCTGGCACCACTTGGAGGAGGATACCCGCCCCCGGTGGCCGACAAGGTCACCGCTACCCTGATCCTCTGTGCCTCAGGGTCATTTCAGGGCTTAAGCGGGGACTTATGTGGCTTCTCACAATCTACAGCCCATAGATGCACCTGTGAGATCATGGATTCCCTGTTTGCCTGGGCCAACCAAGATGTGGGGCTGCAGGATTCTCTTCCATCGCCAGGGTGCCCCATGTCCAGAAGGTAATAGGCGGCATGCATGCCGCCTTGCACTCACCCGGCCATCAGGGAGTGCCCTCCATCAACAGGAAGGGGTTACACTCCCTGAACGTCCAGCTCGTGTAAAACCACAACATGAAGTTCATGCACGTTTCCCAGGGAATGTGCATGACAGCTACATCCTGGGGGAGTCGGACATCCCCGGCCTCTTCGAGAAACACCCCAGATGGCCAGTTGGCAATTGGCGGATAAGGGGTATCTGCTGAGGATTGGCTAATGACTCCATTTCGGAGGCCGTTGACCAATGTGGAGACCCGATACAATGAGGCCCATGCGGCCACCCAGGCTGTCATTGAGTGGTGCATGAGGCTCTTCAAAATGCAGTTCTGGTGCCCCTGGTGGTGCACTGCAGAACACCACCTAGAGGTCCACCCCCTTTGGAGTGGTCTGCTGTGCCCTCCACAATCTGGAACTTGCTGCCGGAGGAGGTGGTGGAAGCAGGGGCGATAGTGACGTTTAAGGGGCATCTTGACAAATACATGAATAGGACAGGAATGGAGGGATACGGACTCTGGAAGTGTAGAAGATTTTAGTTTAGACGGGCAGCATGGTCGGCGCAGGCTTGGAGGGCCGAAGGGCCTTTTCCTGTGCTGTATTTTTCTTTGTTCTTTGTTCTTTTAGCAGCGGGACGATATGCTGGAGGTGGAGGGGGAGGGATATGTGGCCACATCCAAAGAGGGGGAGGAGGATGAGGAGATGCCAGATCAGGAGGTGTTGGTGGACGAGCCCAGGGAGGACCCACAGGGCCAGCGGGAGGATGGAGGACAGGCAGCAGCAGCGAGGGTCTGGCAAACCCAGAGGACAGAGTGGCCCTCATTCTCGCCAGCTTCACATAGGACGTGGTCTCGTCCATCATTCCTCCCCTCCCCCATTTCCCCACCTCCCTCCCACTTCCCACCCCCATCCCTCAGCCTCCCCCTCCTCCCTCCCTCCCCCCTCCCCTTCCACCCAACTCCAATACTTGCCCTATCCCCCCCCCCCTCCCCCACCCTGTTCCACCCTCCCAGGGTCTGTGTAACATCACTCCAGGGCGATGAGATGTCGGTGCCGTCAGTGGGTCACTGTGGAGGGCAGTGGTGTGATGATAACTCGCTGAGAGCTGAGCGCTGGTGCTCCTAAATCTGTGCCATAGTCTGACTCCTGCCTGTCCGCTGAGTGCTCGGCCACACCCATCGCCTGCACATGGTGTGCCTGGGGTGGGGGAAGGGGGGGAAGAGATATCCAGTGCCTCCATGCCCGGGTAAAGGTGCTCGGCTCGCATTGCGTAATAAAGTGCCAGAGGTGTCATATTTATCCAGTGCAACTTTTTAAATGCTGTACTTATGTGTATGCAACTATCCCAATCCCTCGATGGTCCTGTCCCACCTTCCCCACCCCTACCCGACCCCTACCCCCCATCGCAACCTCCACCCCTTATCCCCAATCCCCCTACCCCTCGTGCCCTCTCAGTGATCCTCGACCTGCTTAGCCCTCCGTGCTCTACAGCTGCGCTTAGGTGTGCCCCCAGGTTGCACATCAAAGGTGGAGGCAGCCTGCTGCCTACTGCGTCCCAAGCCCTTCGATGCCCCAGGCGGGCATCTTCTGGGGGTCCAGGGGCCAGAGGGCCCCGGTCCACTTGATGGCAGCACATGCCCCACCATGCCACCCTGTTCCGGATGCTGGCTTAGGGGTGACCCTTCGTCGGGGGGGGGGGGGGGGGGGGGGGGTTCTCGGGGGAGCTGGTGGCTGCCCTTGCCACTCCATAGGGTGGCTCCAGGTTAGCACTTATTAACCCCTCCTCTCAATCACTGTCCATCGGGCCCTGGAGTTCACCTCGGGGAGGAGGGGCAGCTGGAACACAGTCCCGGCTGCCCCTGCGTTCTCTGGCTCTGTAAGCCCTGTTGGCTCTCCAATGTCTGCAGCATGGTGTCGACGCCCTCCGCAATGTTCCTCAGTGACTGGGACATGCTCTGGGGCACCCCGGCAATGCCCACCTGCGACTGGGACACATCTACCAGCGACCGGGACATGCTCTGAGGGGCCTCGGCAATGCCCGCCTGAGACTGGGACATGCTCCTCAGTGGCTCATCAATGTCAATCTGGGACTGGAACACATCCCCCGGCAACTGGGACATGATACCAAGGCCCTCAGCCATGTCCACCTAGGACTGAGACATGCTACCAAGGCCCTCAGCCTTGGATACCACCACTCATGCTGCTGACATTGTGCAGCAGGCTCTCCACTGATATCGCCACCCTAGCAGTGTGGGCCTGGGTGCCATGCATTGCTGGCGCTATCTCCTGTGCCCATAGCCTCTGGGTCTCCTGCAATTGGCTATGGACCCGCTGGAGTGTCGCTGATATCGTCCTCTGAATATCACAACCGCAACCTATCGACGGCATCAGTTTCGGGTAAACATGGTCCAGAGAATCAGCTTCTGACCTAGCTGGGGTCCAGTAGACCTCTGCTGTCTCGCTTGGGCATTCCTGCCTCCACCTGATGTGCATCAGCAACTGGGTGGTGCTCACCAGAATATGCCCCAGAACCCTGTCCACTATTGTCGCCCACTGAGGTTTGTGTCTCCTGTGGGGATAACTGCTGTGCCGCAAATACGGTGGTCTTCTCGGAGTTCCTCGCTGAGGTATTCTCACGGGGATCAGGTGGGGGATCTACTCCAGGGAATGCACATATCGTCAGTGGGAGGATGGGTCGTTCTGTATGGCATTAACAACTCACGTATACAGGTCATCTGGATGGGGCCCAGTGGATCCTCACCTCTGCGTTGTACGGCAACTTCAATTTTGGTGACAGAACTGACCTCGGCTACCCTCGCGACCTCCAGGACCCCTGCCTCATAGTGGGTGACGACTCTGGTGTCCGACACACCACCGTCCGTCTGGGCCATCTCCTGTGTGTTGTGAGCCAACCTCTCCTGCGGGGGCACAGAGGGGTCATTGTGAGCTTCACATGTCATTCATCATGGGGGTGGAGGTTGCTGGGGAGTATTGGGGGGTGGTGTGGGTGACACTGCTGGATATGGGTGGGCCATGCATGGGTGCTGGGCGGAGGCGATGCCAGGTGTGTGCTCGCTGTGGTCGGTGCTAGGAGGCTGGTCCAAACATACCCATGTGGCCCGGTGGAGGTCCTTGATCTTCTTACAGCATTGGGGCCCTGTTCCTCCTGGTGATGCTCCCAGGCGCACTGGCTGCACTGTGACTGACCCTCTGAGCCCCTTGGGGGAACAGGGCATCCCATCTGATCTCGACTGCGTCCCACAATCTGGCCAGGTCGGGATCCATGAATCGTGGGACTGGTCTCCTTGGTGGCATGGCTGCGAGGTGTGTGGGGTTTTCTCTGCAGGATCTGTTTAAGTGCTGCTCTCCCTTATTAGTGGGGAGTTGCCTTGCACGGTTCCTGGCGAATCAGCTGGCAGGACCATCATTTGTGGTGTGACGCCTGTGTGGCCTCGTTAAGTGGACCAATTAACGTTTGATACTGGTGGCGGCCTCGCCGGGTTGAGTGTCAGGAACCTCGCGGCAGTTCCTGCTCACTACCACACTTAGAAACTTTTCCATTTTATTGCGCCCATGCTATTAAGTCCAACTTTATCACCGACATATTTTTTTCTTGGAAATCTATATGGTAGCGGCCTTCTACTTAAACGTCTACCTGCCTGAAAGATTTCCAAGCTTCCATGATCATGGCACTAAGCAACGCAGGATAAATAGCATAAAAGACAATTGTGTTTTTTTTCATTATCTTTGAACAACTTTGTTTATTGGTTATAAAACTATTGGAGATGGGAAGAAAGATCTTTGGCTAGGTGGGATGGATGGATGTGGACGTCCATGTGATAAAACCTCCAGTTGCTGAACAGCTCACATATTCACACGTGCTCAAAAGATCCAAACGTAGTAATTATGGAGGAAGATTTGGGGACTGCCTAAATGTTTCTGTTCAAGATATTACCAGAAATACTTTTGTACATTCTCATAGCAGTCTTATGTCCACATTTTTTAAAAGGCGCATTACCTCTGTTAATATAGTGGTCAAACCAACATGTTTGTAGGTTAAATGGTAGTACCTTTGTTGGCGATATTATAAATGTGGAAGGAGAATTTCGTATCGCGAAAGAGCAGGCTATCAATTTCCCCAGACCTAGCCGTCAGAGGACATCCTTTCGCTACTCTTTTCAGGTGACTGGCAGAAGGTTTCCAGAGGATAACTTTACCTTTACCACAGAGGATATCTCCGCTGTGGCCTGGCCAGCGATCGGAGCCCACCAATTGGTGGGCCAGCCTCTCGGGCTGGGGGCCTCTTTTGTTCCGCATCGGCCCATGTAGCCCTCCGCCATGTTGCTTCGGAGCCGGCGTGGAGAAGGGAGCCACCACGCATGCGCGCCAATTGCGCCGGTCCCACTGCGCATGCACGCATTGGCGCTGGTCCCACTGCGCATGCGCGCACCCCGTGGTGCCCATCTGACACCAGGATTGGCAGCTGGAGCGGCGTGAGTCCCTCCAGTGCCATGCTGGCCCCCTGCAGGGGTCAGAATTGCTGCTCCTGAGGCCATGTTGACGCCGTCGAGAAACGTGACGCCGTTTACGATGGCGTCAACACTTAGCCTCAGGATCAGAGAATCCCGCCCCCTATGTTTCACAAGGCAGAGTTACTTACCAACATTGCAGAGCACCACCAAGTAAACTCAGTTTAATCTTAGCTCCTTGTGTGAGAAAAACATAATTTGGTTTGATGGTGGAACAACCGGATTGAGGAGTACAATAAAGCAGGGCAAACAGATAGAAAAATAAATGCAAATGTATGTGGAGACAAATGCTTCCATTGTTTTACAGAAGAAGGGCAAACTCTTAGATAGATGAAAGCTGATCAGATCTGATGACAAACTACAAAAGTGATTGCCTCAAACAGGATTGTAGGTTTGAGATCAGCACTTTGTTTTCGTGAATAATTAACAAGAACTGCTAGCTTAATGTCTAAGTCTTGCTGTTGATGTTCCGGAAAGCTAATGGAGTAAAACGTTTATCAATGTGGTCAACACATTAAAAGTTAAAAGTAATCCATTATCGCCACTAAAAGAGTCCATAACACAAAGCATCAACATGACAAATGAAAACAGACCGAAAGCAAAATGATATTTGGGATTGAAATTTTAAGAAATGTAAGTAGCATCACTGAGACTTGAATAAAAAATCACAAGATTAATAGTAATTTTCTGCCACAAAATAGAGCAAAACAATGTTTAACCTCTATTATTAAAGGGGATACTCTAGTGAAAGCTTCATTATATTGCAGCTTCTCATTGTGGCAAGGTAGCACAGTGGGTAGCACTGTTGCTTCAGCGCGCCAGGGACCCGGGTTCGATTCCCAGCTTGGGTCACTGTCTGTCCAGAGTCTGCATGGTTCTCCCTGTTTCTGTGTGGATTTCCTCTGAATGCTCCAGTTTCCTCCCACAAGTCCTGAAAGACGTACTTGTTAGGTGAGTTAGACATTCTGAATTCTCCTTCCGTGTACCTGAACAGGTGCCGGAATGTGGCGACGAGGGTTTTTTCACAGCAACTTCATTGCAGTGTTAATGTAAGCCTACTTGTGTCAATAAAGATTATTGTTATTATCTGCTGAGGAAATAACTAATTGTACAAGAAAAAACTCAATGATGGATCTACAATCGGTGCACAGCCATTTGCAGGTATGTTGTCCATAAGGGTATTTAGGATCAGTATTTATCAGTATTTTATGAAGTGCGATGAAGTCATTTTATAAATTAAAATACAGAATCATAGGAAGTTTTCAGCACAGAAAGAGGCCACTTGGCCCATCCTGTTTGCGCCAGCCTAATCCCGCTTTCCAGTGTTTGATCCAGAGCCCTGCAGATTACATCACATGAGGCGCACACCCAGGCACATTGTAAATGAGTTGAAGGATTCGGACTGAGTTCCACACCCCTACAACCCAATAGTGTTTTCTCATTTCCCTTATAATCCAATCACTGAAAGCTATGCCCTGGGCGGCACGGTAGCACAGTGAACAAAGAAAAGCATAGCACAGGAACAGGCCCTTTGGCCCTCCAAGCCTGCGCCGACCATGCTGCCCGTCTAAACTAAAATCTTCTACACTTCCGGGGTCCGTATCCCTCTATTCCCATTCTATTCATGTATCTGTCAAGATGCCCCTTAAACATCACTATCATCCCTGCTTCCACCACCTCCTCCGGCAGCGAGTTCTAGGCACCCACTACCCTCTGTGTAAAAAACTTGCCTCGTACATCTACTCTAAACCTTGTCCCTCGCACCTTAAACCTATGCCCCCTAGTAATTGACCCCTCCTCCCTGGGAAAAAGCCTCTGACTATTCACTCTGTCTATGCCCCTCATAATTTTGTAGACCTCTATCAGGTCTCCCCTCAACCTCCTTCGTTCCAGTTAGAACAAACTGAGTTTATTCAACCTCTCATCATAGCTCATGCCCTCCATACCAGGCAACAACCTGGTAAATCTCTTCTGCACCCACATACTTCTGGTTGTGTGACGACCAGAATTGAACACTATACTCCAAGTGTGGCCTAACTAAGGTTCTATACAGCTGCAACATGACTTGCCAATTTTTCCAATCAATGCCCCGGCCAATGAAGGCAAACATGCCGTATGCCTTCTTGACAACCTTCTCCACCTGTGTTGCCCCTTTCAGTGACCTGTGGACCTGTACATCTACATCTCTCTGACTGTCAATATTCTTGAGGGTTCTGCCATTCACTGTATATTCCCTACCTGTATTAGACCTTCAAAATGCATTTGTCCGGATTAAACTCCATCTGCCCTCGCTCCGCCCAAGTCTCCAAACGATCTAAATCCTGCTGTATCCTCTGACAGTCCTCATCGCTATCCGCAATTCCACCAACCTTTGTGTCGTTCGCAAACTTACAAATCAGACCAGTTACATTTTCCTCCAAATTATTTATATGTACTACGAACAGCAAAGGTCCCAGCATTGACGCCTGTGGAACACTACTAGCCACAGCCCTCCAATCAGAAAAGCACCCTTCCATTGCTACTCTCTGTCTTCGATGACCTAGCCAGTTCTGTATCCATCTTGCCAGCTCTACTCTGATCCCATGTGACTTCACCTTTTGTACCAGTCTGCCCTGAGGGGCCTTGTCAAAGGCCTTTCTGAAGTCTATATAGACAACATTCACTGCCCTACCTGCATCAATCATCTTTGTGACCTCCTCGAAAAACTCCAATCAAGTTAGTGAGACACGACCTCCCCTTCACAAAACCATGCTGCCTCTCGCTTATATGTCCACTTGCTTCCAAATGGGAGTAGATCCTGTCTCAAAGAATTCTCTCCAGTAATTTCCCTAACACTGTTGGGGAAGTTTTAAACTAATGTGGCAGGGGGATGGGAACCAGATTAGGAAGTTAGAGGTCAGTAAAGAGGCAGCAACTAAAGCCAGTAAGGTACTCGATAATAAACTCAATGTGACTAAGGGGAAGAGTAGACAGGGAAGAGATGAAGAACGCAAAGGGACAGGTGGTCTGAGGTGCATATGTTTCAATGCGAGAAGTGTAGCAGGTAAGGCAGATGAATTTAGGGCTTGGATTAGTACCTGGGAATATGATGTTATTGGTATTACGGAGACTTGGTTGAGGGAAGGGCAAGACTGGCAACTAAATATCCCAGGGTATAGATTTTTCAGGAGGGATAGAGAGGGAGGTAAAAGGGGTGGAGGAGTCGCATTACTGGTCAGAGATGGTATCACAGCTATGATTAAGGAGGGCATGATGGAGGATTCGAGCACTGAGGCAATATGGGTAGAGCTAAGAAATAGGAAGGGTGCACTAACATTGTTGGGACTTTACTACAGGCCTCCCAAAAGCGAGCGTGAAGTAGAGGTACAAATATGTAGACAGATTATAGAAAAATGTAGGAGCAATAGGGTGGTCGTGATGGGAGATTTTAACTTCCCCAACATTGAATGGGACTCATGTAGGGTTGGAGGCGTAGATGGAGCAGAATTTGTAAAGAGCATCCAGGAGAGTTTTTTAGAGCAGTATGTAAATAGTCCAACTCGGGAAGGGTCCATACTGGACCTGGTATTGGGGAATGATCCCGGCCAGGTGGTTAAAGTTTCAGTCGGTGATTACTTTGGCAATAGCGATCACAATTCCGTAAGTTTTAGAATACTCATGGACAAAGACGAGAGTGGTCCTAAAGAAAGAGTGCTAAATTGGGGAAAGGCCAAGCATAACAAAATTCGGCAGGAGCTAGGGAATGTGGATTGGGAGCAGCTTTTTAAGGGTAAATCCACATTTGAAATGTGGGAGTCTTTTCAGGAAAGGTTGATTAGAGTGCAGGACAGACATGTCCCTGTGAAAATGAGGAATAGAAATGGCAAGATTAGGGAACCATGGATGACGGGTGGAATTGTGAGACTAGCTAAGATGAAAAAGGGAGCATACATAAGCTCTAGGCGACTTAAATCTGATGAAGCTTTGGAGGAATATCGGGAAAGTAGGACAAATCTCAAACGCACAATAAAGAGGGCTAAATGGGGTCATGAAATATCTTTGGCTAACAGGGTTAAGAAAAATCCCAAAGCCTTTTATTTGTATATAAGGAGCAAGAGGGTAACTAGAGAAAGGATTGGCCCACTCAAAGACAAAAGAGGGCATTTATGCGTGGAGTCAGAGGAAATGGGTGAGATTCTTAATGAGTACTTTGCATCGGTATTCACCAAGGAGAGGAACATGACGGATGTTGAGGCTACGGATGGATGTTTAAATACCCTATGTCAAGTCGGCATAAGGAAGGGGGAAGTTTTGGGTATTCTAAAAGGCATTAAGGTGGACAAGTCCCCAGGTCCGGATGGGATCTATCCCAGGTTACTGAGGGAAGCGAGGGAAGAAATAGCTGGGGCCTTAACAGATATCTTTGCAGCATCCTTGAGCACGGGTGAGGTCCCGGAGGACTGGAGAATTGCTAATGTTGTCCCTTTGTTTAAGAAGGGTAGCAGGGATAATCCAGGGAATTATAGACCTGTGAGCTTGACGTCAGTGGTAGGCAAACTGCTGGAGAAGATACTGAGGGATAGGATCTATTCACATTTGAAAGAAAATAGACTTATCAGTGATAGGCAGCTTGGTTTTGTGCAGGGAAGGTCATGTCTTACAAATCTAATAGAATTCTTTGAGGAAGTGACAACGTTAATTGATGATGGAAGGGCTGTACATGTCATAAACATGGACTTCCGTAAGGCGTTTGATAAAGTTTCCCATGGCAGGTTGATGGAAAAAGTGAAGTCATATGGGGTTCAGGGCGTACTAGCTAGATGGATAAAGAACTGGCTGGGCAACAGGAGACAGAGAGTAGTGGTGGGAGGGAGTGTCTCAAAATGGAGAAAGGTGACTAGTGGTGTTCCACAGGGATCCGTGCTCGGACCACTGTTGTTTGTGATATACATAAATGATCTGGGCGAAGGTATAGGTGGTCTGATTAGCAAGTTTGCAGATAATACTAAGATTGGTGGAGTTGCAGATAGCGAGGAGGACTGTCAGAGAATACAGCAAAATATAAATAGATTGGAGAGTTGGGCAGAGAAATGGCAGATGGAGTTCAATCCAGGTGATGCATTTTGGAAGACCAAATTCAAAAGCTGACTATACGGTCAATGGAAGAGTCCTGGGAAAATTGATGTACAGAGAGATCTGGGAGTTCAGGTCCATTATACCCTGAAGGTGGCAACGCAGGTCGATAGAGTGGTCAAGAAGGCAGACAGCATGCTGGCCTTCATTGGACGGGGTATTGAGTACAAGAGTCAGCAGTTCATGTTACAGTTGTATAGGACTTTGGTTAGGCCACATTTGGAATAATGCGTGCAGTTCTGGTCGCCGCATTACCAGAAAGATGTGGATGCTTTAGAGAGGGTGGAGAGGAGGTTCACCAGGATGTTGCCTGGTATGGAGGGCGCTAGCTATGAAGAAAGGTTGAGTAGATTAGGATTGTTTTCGTTGGAAAGACGGAGGTTGAGGGGAGACCTGATTGAGGTCTACAAAATTATGAGAGGTATGGACAGGGTGGATAGCAACAAGCTTTTTCCAAGAGTGGGGGTGTCAATTACAAGGGGTCACGATTTCAAGGTGAGAGGGGGAAAGTTTAACGGAGATGTGCGTGGAAAGTTTTTTACGCAGAGGGTGGTGGGTGCCTGGAACGCTTTGCCAGCGGAGGTGGTAGAGGCGGGGCACGATAGCATCATTTAAGATGCATCTAGACAGATATATGAACGGGCGGGGAACAGAGGGAAGTAGATCCTTGGAAAATAGATGACAGGTTTAGATAAAGGATCTGGATCGGCGCAGGCTGGGAGGGCCAAAGGGCCTGTTCCTGTGCTGTAATTTTCTTTGTTCTTTGTTCTTTGTACCACTGACGTAAGGCTCACCGGCCTGTAGTTCTCTTGTCTCCTTCAGTATTCTGGGGTAGATCTCATCAGGTCCTGGGGACTTATCCACCTTATTATTTTTCAAGAGTCCCAACGCCTCTTCTTTTTGGATCTCAATGTCACCCAGGCTATTTACACACCCTTCTCCAGACTCAACATCCACCAATTCCTTCTCTGGTGGTTAGCACTTTTGCTTTAAAGCGCCAGGGTCCCAGGTTCGATTCACGCTTGGGTCACTGTTTTGTGCGGAATCTGCACATTCTCCCCGTGCCTGCGTGGGTTTCCTCCGGGTACTCCAGTTTCCTCTAAAAACTCCCGAAAGACGTGCTTGTTAAGTGAATTGGATATTCTGAATTCTCCCTCTGTGTACCCTAGCCAGTGTGGTGGCTAGGGGCTTTTCATAGTAACTAAATTGCAGTATTAATGTAAGCCTACTTGGGACAATAATAAAGATTATTATTATTATAGTCACTGACTTCTTTTTAAGTAAATCGGCCCTTCCCATTCACTTTATCCAGGTCCCTCAGAATTCCGTCCATCTCAATCAAGGCGGGATTCTCCTGCAACTGGCCGGATGGTCTGACGCCGGGGCCAAGAGTGGGGCGATCCACTCTGGCGTCGGGCCGTTTGGAAGGTGCGGAATCCTCCGCACTTCTAGGGGCTAGGCCGGCGATGAGGGGTTGGCACTGCACCAACTGCCGCCGAAGGACTAGAGCGAGTTGGCGCATGCGCAGAACCGCTGGCGTGGTTCCGCGCATGCGCAGACCGGCTGACATGTTCCTGTGCATGCGTAGGGGGGTTCTTCTCCATGTGGCCATGGTGGACCCCTACAGAGGCCGGCGCGGAAGGAAAGAGTGCCCCCACGGCACAGGCCCGCCCGCAGATCGGTGGACCCCGATTGCGGGCCAGGCCACCGTGGGGGATCCCATCCCGGGGCCAGATCCACCCGCGCTCCCCCAAGGACTCACCTAGCCCGCCTACAAGCCAGGTCCTGCCGTGAAAGTCCATGTCCATTTCACCGGCGGCGGGACTGGCCGAAAACGGGCAGCCGCACGGCCCATCCGGGCCTGGAGAATTGCTGGGGGCGGGGGGGGTCGCTGCTAACGGCCCCTGACTGGCGCGGCGTGATTCCCGCCCCGTCCGAAAACCAGCGCCGGAGAATTCGGCAGCCGCGTCGGAGCGGCGGGGCAGGATTCATGCCGCACCCTGGGGATTCTCCGAACCGACGGGGGGGTCGGAGAATCCCGCCCCAAATCTCCATCTATGCTTTTGTACACCAAAACTCTGTTGCTCCGTGGTAAATCAAAGTCTTGCACAAAATATATACCGAGCGGCCTTGACACACATCCGATAATGTGGGTAACGGATACAAGCCAAATTGATGCCCATGCATCATTTTATTAACCGTGGCAAGATGCCAACATTATTCATGCTGTTTACTGGCAGCTCGTTGATTGTGGGCATGATGCCGCTTAAAGAAGTGCAATTTGATTTTAGCCAATCATTGCATTGAGTCATTGCTGCAAACTACCACACTGGCTTCAACAACTCACCAACAACTGGTGGGTCATCTTGCCCACTTCACTTGGGTTCAAGTCGATAGTCTCCCCCAGACAGTTTTTTCAATTATGGATATTACAGGAAGCAACGTTATTGACAAGAAACATGTGTAATGTGTGAGATTTTTAATAATCTGCACAAATGCATTCTATTGAAGTGTTTGTTCAAAGCTGTGATTATTAATCGTTTGTCATACTCAACATCAGAACAATCTGAAACTGTATTCTGTTACTTTCACCTTGTTCAGAAAGTGTTTCTCATGGTTAAGCCCAAACCAACCAATGTTGACAACAGCACTGTCAGTACTTCTATTGCTTTGTCAGGTACTTGCATTATTAAAAGTTACACAAGATTTAGACTTTTAAATTAGATATTCTTTACTAAAAGATCCTGCACAGTGTATGGAACACAGTTATTCTTAAATCAATATAGCATGAAATCAATTGCAAGTTTCCTTATCACCAACTCCTCAAAAATAATAAGTGCATGTATCCATTGTGAAATCCTTTCTGAAAAAGTATCACAAACACCACAATAATGTGAATATCTTCTAGCAAGTTCAGTGGATTAAGAGACAGGCTTCAAGTTGCAAATCCACAGAACTTGCTTCTCAATTTTAAAAAATTTATTCACGGGATGTGGGCATCGCTGGCCGGGTCAGTATTTATTGCTCATGCCTAATTATCTTGAACTGAGTGGCTTTTTAAGCCATTTCAGAGGATATTTAAGAGTCAACCACATTTCTGTAGGTCTGGAGTCACATGTAGGCCAGACTAGGTAAGGATGGCAGATTTCCTTCTCTAAAGGACAGTAGTGAAGCAGATGGTTTTTTACAACAATCGCTAATTGTTCCATAGTTGGCTTTACTGGATTCAAATCTCACCATCTATCATAACCTAACTCCCCAGAGCATTGCCCCTGAACTTTGGATGACTATTCGAGTGCCAATACCATTATGCCACCACCTCCCCATCAATCCAATCCACTCCACTCTTTTCTTTGCATAAAGGGCACCTCACCTGTTATGCTGTCCTGTTATTTTGAAGAACTTGCTGGATTGGATTTGTGCATCATTGCCCATTGAACCTGGCTCAGAAAACTAATGCTGTTAATAAACAAAGCAAGTACCCGTTGAATGTCATTCTGTTTGTTAATGTGATGTCAATTAATCTCTCTGACCCAGGAACTGGACAATTGTAACTCTGAAGGTGAGGTTTTTGAAACAAAAATTCAGGGGAAAAAAATCAACCGGCACTTGGAGAGGTTTGAGTCAATGAGTCAGCATAGATTTGTAAAAGGAAGATTGTGCTTGACCAATCTAATTGAATTTTTTGATGAAGCGGCAGATGGGTGAAATCAGTGAATATTGGCTATATGGATTTTAAGAAAGCATTTGACAAAGTAGCACATACAAGGCTGGTTACATAAATTGAGTCTCATAGAATAGGAGGGTCAGTGTCAACATGCATCCTTAATTAATTATTTTATTGAGAGTTTTGAATACCACAGGTGTGTGTCCTGGAAGAAAATGGAGGATCTATACATTATGGTGGGTGGAACTTCTCTATCATGGGACATCTATTTGTGCATTGCAGTCTATATAGATGCTTATGACCTATATTTTCACCACAACGGACAATCTCTGCGTTGTGGCAAAAGTGGCAGGTAAATCCAGCAATCCTAGGTCCCATCCTCGAACATGGTACTTTTTAAATTTCACGGGGTGGATGAGAGTCAGACCAGGTTTGATGCATGCTCGGCTTACGGAGGCAGCTAGCCATTTAAATCACCAGCTGCCTCCTTGGAAGTGGGATTTTGGTAGGGCAGGACTGCGAAACCTGGAGTGTGCAGATTAGACCAACTATGAGCTGGTCCGAACTTGACGGATTACTTTGGATAACCAGGGTACTCGGCACACATGAGGAAGAGATAAGGTTCTCATTGGGTTAGGTAATTACTCTCTGCAATTGTTAAATGTAAACATAATTGTGTGTAAAAAGTGCATAAATTTATTGGAACTGTCAAAGCTGTCAATGAACTTTCAAAGCTGTCAAAGAACTGTCAAAGGATACTAGGTGTGTTGACATAAAAAAGGGTTAGGGAAAAGGTGGTGAACAGGAGGCATGAGTTGGCAATACTTTGGCATAGGGGATAGAAAGAGCCATTGGAATTTGGGGGCATAAGCTGTATGTGGAGCCACTGGGGGTGGATAGAGGGGCATGGATTGGCATATAGGGTATGAGGAGCCATAGGGATTGTTGGAGGAGCCCGGTTTGCCATAAAGATTTAAGGAGCCATGACGGATGGGTGGGGTTGGGCAGGGTTGAAATAGGTTGGCACAGATAGAGCATAGGGTGTGCATGGCAGGTGAGGGGGGAGGGGTAAGTGGTTGGGGACTGTCTTTTGTTTCAATTTTAAAAATGTAATTCAACAAAGTGCCTGAGCACAGAGGCGGACCTTCTGCCCAGCCATCTTCTGCACCCAACATTCGTTCCGGGGGTGGCACACCCAACTTCTGATCCAGCCTGTGTCCCCATTCCAGAATGAAAATCAGGGGCGTGATCCTCCGACCCCCCGCTGGGTCGGAGAATCGCCGGGGGGCGGCATGAATCCCACCCCCGCTGGCTGCCGAATTCACCGGCACCGGAGATTTGGCGGGGGCGGGAATGGTAGCGACCCCCCCGGCGATTCTCCGGTCCGCGGTGGGCCGAGTGGCCGCCCGTTTACGGCCGGTCCCGCCGCCATAAATTAGAGTAGGTACTTACCGGCGGGACCTGGCTGCGCGGGCAGCCTCCGGGGTCCTCGGGGGGGGGGGGGCGCGGGGGATCTGACCTCGGGGAGTGCCCCCACGGTGGCCTGGCCCGCGATTGGGGTCCACTGATCTGCGGGCGGGCCTGTGCTGCGGGGGCACTCTATTCTTCCGCGTCGGCCGCTGTGGTCCTCCGCGATGGCCTACGCGGAGTTGAAACCCCCCCCCTGCGCATGCGCTGGGATGATGCCAGCACACGCTGGCCTCCCTGCACATGTGCCAACTCGTGTCGGCCGGCGGATACCCTTCGGCGCCGGTTGGCGTGGTGCCAAGCCCCTTCCACGACGGCCGGCGCAACGCAAACCACTCCGGCGCCGGCCTAGCCCCTGAAGGTGCGGAGGATTCCGCACCTTTGGGGCGGCCCGACGCCGGAGTGGTTCACGCCACTCCTCGGCGCCGGAGTTGCCCGCCCCGCCGATTCCCGCAGAATCTCGCCCCAGAACTGCTGGTGGCCATTTTAAACTTTCATGTCCACAGTGCCAGGAAATCGCCTGTCTCTGGTCTTCGACTCGAAAGAGAAATTCTGAGCCACGTGCCCATTTTATGCCTATAAAATGGTTGCAGAGTCATCATATCTCAAGATCGTAAAGTTTCCTTTGCATGTTTAATGGCCCAGTGGTTTTGGTTTGTTGCACTGCATGCATCAGGACCTTTTGTGCAATTGTTATGCTTCAGTCCCTGATCTGCCATATGATCAACTGGTTGAGCAATTCATGGTACAAATAGGCATCAAGGACCTTTTATCTTTTAAAGGTTTCATGCACCACCTACAAGGTTGTCCTTTGGAGCAGCTGGTTAAATCTTGAGCACCTTTAAAACTTTTTTTTTCACTTCTACATCACATTCTGAGAGGGAATGTTTTCTCATGCCTCACTATTTTTGGCAGCTTTTACGACAGTTTTTCTGCAGTTAGGGGTGGCCTGGTTGGGCTGCCTTTGGGTATGGAGGGCAGGCAGCCAGGAAAATAGTAGAGACGGAGCAGCTGCTATTTCTCTGCCCCAGGTTTTCCTCCCTCCCCTGAATGCACTTGCCCCCACTTCACCACACTCCCGACAGCTAATTCCACACTAGCCTCGCAAAATCAAAGCCTTACAAGCTCCAAACAACTGATTCGATATTACTTTCAAATATTTAATTGACAGAACGGATTGCGTAACTGAATCCTCTGTGCAGCCTATGAGCACCCTGATTTGTTATGCTCTAGGTGTAGCATAAGCGGCTTCCTTGCGGTGCACTTGACAAAGGAAGGTTCAGACGTGGAGATAACTTCAACACGTTTATTAAACTATTTACACTTCCATTACTCAGGTTCGACATTACTGCTAATCCTACTATAGCTACCCAGACTGACTAACCAGTTGCTGCAATCCACATGGTGGGTGTAATATTGAATCAACCTTGTGTCTCTACTCACTGACTGTCTCCACTGGAAAGAGGCAGATCATGTGTGTGGTGTCCTTTATATATGGGTTGGTGTAATGCCCTCCTGTGGTCGTGTTACCTCCTGTGTGTATCGTGAATGTTCATTGGTCATGTCCTATCTAACTGATCTACTGGTTGAGTGTGTGTGTGTGTGATGTCTCTGGTGCTGCTCTAGTGTCTAGCTAGCCTATATGTATTTACATTAACCCCCCGTGTACCCACAGTGATGAACATCACCAAACCCCCCCTTTTCTTTATGTTACATATTTTCTGTACACTTTAAGAAAATTGAACAAAAAACAGGTAGATACGTTAAGGTATATACAAGTCATGGGAACAGTGATTAAACAATATGTCCAAATCATTCGTGTGAGTCCCAAAAACCATCAATCATCATGGTCAAATGTCTCTCTTGGTTATGAACGCCATCAACGTCCCTGTGCCACAGGAACCAAGGAGTGGTCAAATCACTTTCGTGTCTGATTTGGAGTCCCTTTCTTTTTCGATGTTTGTGATGGTGCTATCGGATGGCATCTTGAAGCTGACAAGGTGTTGACGTTGAAGAGGTACCATCAACCGTATCATTCGAGGTCATGGATGTGCCATATGTTGAAGTTGGATAAGACTCTACGTACTGGTTCTGGCCACATGCTGTGCAGGACGGGTGATCCTGCTGAGAACCGTTGAAGCTTGTCAACTTGGAAACAGAATTGCTGCTCGCATAAATACCTGGTGATGGTGTGAAACTAGAACCTTGCATCTCATAGGAATATGCCGTCTGGCCTGGCTGGGGAGCAGCAAATCCTGGGCTGTAACTAAGGCATCCAGTCTGTAGTGCAGATTGCGCTTGCGGTAGTCCTCCTTCGGTCTTGATTCCATTAGTGGGCAATCCGTAGTGCTGGCCTGTTTGAGGATATGCTGCATAGACTGCTGGCTGCTGCATGGCTGAATACTGGGTTTGTCCAGCATGAGCTGTCATTGGCTGCACTGCTGTTGTGGAAAAAAATGTGTGGATATAGCTGTGGTGAATATTGGTGTATTCCTCTTGGACTGTAGCCGCTGCTTGTTATTACTGACCCAGGGTAATTGTTAAATGATCCATCTCCTGTCATTGTGGCATCTGCTGTCACCCTGAGCGTGCCATCATTGAGGTTGCGGCACTCCCTGTCTGGAGTAAAGTCTGGCTTACGTGAATCAGAGTCGGCGTTTGGTTGCTCCCCATCTGGAGTCTGGTCTGTTTTAACTGAGTCAGTGTTGGTTTGTTGATGCTCCCCATCCGGAGTCTTAGCAGGTTCACTGGAGTCAGCTGAGATTTCTTTAAGCTGCACGTCTGGAGTTGGAACATGCAGGAATGCATTGACTTGTGGAGAGCTTCGAGCGAATGAGGGTGGAAGCATCATGGTGTCACCGGAGTCACCAATGGTCTCACAGTGATCGTCGAGTGCCACTGTACACACTAGCTGAGGTCTGTCACTTTGCACATCTTGCATGGGAAGTGGGATGCTGACGTCACTCGTCTCACATACCGTGGGTAGATCCTCAGTAGTTGCTTGTTGTTCACTTGGGTTGGGTAAGGGGCAGCACGGTAGCCTTGTGGATAGCACAATTGCTTCACAGCTCCAGGGTCCCAGGTTCGATTCCAGCTTGGGTCACTGTCTGTGCAGAGTCTGCACATCCTCCCCGTGTGTGCACGGGTTTCCTCCGGGTGCTCCGATTTCCTCCCACAGTCCAAAGATGTGCAGGTTAGGTGGATTGGCCATGATAAATTGCCCTTAGTGTCCAAAATTGCCCTTAGTGTTGGGTGGGGTTACTGGGTTATGGGGATAGGGTGGAGGTGTGTACCTTGGGTAGGGTGCTCTTTCCAAGAGCCGGTGCAGACTCGATGGGCCGAATGGCCTCCTTCTGCACTGTAAATTCTATGATTCAAATTGTCAGAGTCTTCATCTGGTGGTGCAAACAATGTGGGTGGACTGTCATTGACTTGCTGTTGTCCTTCATTTGGGCTTGGACTGTCATTGTCGCTTTGTTCTTCATTGTAGCATGATAGACCGTCATGGTCGTCCTGCTGTGCACTGGAGCGTGGTAGATTGTCATCGTCTTGCTGTTTACTTGAGCATGGTAAACTTGCATCGTCTGCCGCTAGTTGGTCAGAGGAGGTTGCTGGACCCTCATGGTCTTGTTCCTGCAAGGACTGCACGTCGGAGTCTTGCATTGCTTCTATCGTGGAGCCTGTCCACGAGCTCGCTGCGGAGGCTTGTGACACTGGAGTCACGTCTTGTGTGTGCAAGGGCTGCGCTCTGGAGTCTTGCGTTTCTTCCATCGTGGAGTCTGTCCACGAGCTCGCTGTGGAGGATTGTGACACTGGAGTCACTTCTTGTTCATGCAAGGACTGCGGTGTGAAGTCTTGCAGTGTCTTCTTTCGTAGAGTTGGGAACCCTGAGCAGTCCGTGGACCATGCTTTGTGTGGCAGCAGGCCGCTCTCTGTGGGCTTGTACCGCTCTCTGTCTCTTGGTTTCAGGCCGCAGCATAATCCTGCACTCACGAGTCGGGATGTCATATCTGCTGGGCTGAAGATCCTCAAATCCAAAGAACTCGTCGTCAGGGTCGTCAATGTGCAACACGTCTAGTTGCGGATCGGATTTGGTACTGGGGTAGCCTCCCAAGGTGAAAGGTTCGTCTGAGTCATTGTCTTCCAAGACCACATCATCACATTTTGTGTCGGAGCTGGCATTGGGCTCGCGTGGTCCAGAGAAAATGTAAAGGTCGGTTTCGAAGTATTCAAGGTCAGAATCATCGGTTTGGGCGTAGGTAACTGCTTGTTGCAGGGTTCTTCGGAGGTTAATTTCATTTCCTGGTTCAATTTGAGGCATTGTGCTGTCATTCCAGGTGAAGGAAGGTTGTTTTACGGCTTTAAAAGATTTTTTCTTTGATTTGAGACGTTTCTACTTTACATGGGGGTGGTCCGGGGCCTCTGACGTCATGATGCATGTGACATACGTAGGAAGCGTTTGCTCATGCGCAAATCGCTTTTCCTGTACTGGGGGCCGTTTTCGTGATTGCGCATGGGCGGCGTCTCGCGCATGCGCAAACAGATCTTCCCGTTCTGTGCGCTTCTCGCGCAACTGCGCAAGTGCAGTCCCTTCAGCAAGATGGCCGCCGATCAAAATTGTTCTCTGCTCCGGGATCTCGGCCTCGTGGTGAGTACTGGTGCTTCTCTTACCTTTTCTTGCTGGTTGGAGTGTGTTTTCCTCACAGTATTTACCCAATTTGTCCAGGACTGCTGGAAGTTGCTCCTGTTTTGCCCTTTGGAGAACTTGAATTTCTTGACACTCCAGAATTTGCTCTGGCACCGGTGATGGTGAGCAGAAGCCCTGTCTTTTCAGCATCAGCAACGTTTTCTAGGTTGGCTGCTACCAGGGCGATTTCAAACATTTGGCGGAATACCCGCCAGTTGTCACGGAGATCGCCATGGCACTGCAGCTGCTGCGGAACCCAGATCTCGAACATCTTGCCTGGGTATCATTGCTGGTTGTCACTGTACGCTGAGGTACGGCTAGATGGATTGAAACAGTTCACTGCTGGTACCATGATTTGTTATGCTCTAGGTGTAGCATAAGCGGCTTCCTTGTGGTGCACTTGACAAAGGAAGGTTCAGACGTGGAGATAACTTCAACTATTTACACTTCTATTACTCGGGTGCGACACTACTGCTAATCCTACTATAGCTACCCAGACTGACAACCAGTTGCTGCAATCCACGTGGTGGGTGTAATATTGAATCAACCCTGTGTCTGTACTCACTGACTGTCTCCACTGGAAAGAGGCAGATCATGTGTGTGGTGTCCTTTATATATGGGTTGGTGTAATGCCCCCCTGTGGTCGTGTCACCTATGTGTGTATCGTGAATGTCCATTGGTCGTGTCCTGTCTAACTGATCTACTGGTTGAGCGTGTGTGTGCGATGTCTCTGGTGCTCCCTCTAGTGTCTAGCTAGCCTACATGTATTTACATTAGCCCCCCCCCGTGTACCCACAGTGATGCATATCACCACACACACAACACTAACTAAACCCAATTCAGATTTTACATTAATTCAAAAACGTTCTCAGACACTGAAAAAACACGACCAGATAATTTCAGTGGACGCCATTTGATTAAAAAAATGATTAAGGGATTATATTTTCTGACATTGCTTCACCTTTCCACAAACAAAGCTGTGTATGTTCTTGGAATGTTCAAACTTTTTCAACTATTAAAGTCTAAACATTAAAATTTTGTGCCATCAGGATATTATGCAGATACTGTATCTGCCTACTGATCAGCAAACAATGTTTTGATCAGTGAATAATGTTTTTTGAGTGCGCTTTTAGATCTCACAGCATAAAAGACAGTTGCCATACGCCTCAGATGCCCCTGATGAGTAAGCATGTGTCTATAATGTGCAAATCACGGCTACATCAGTTCAAGGCACAGGGACTAATTACACTGATACTGCTTCCTTTTAAGTAGCCAATGCATTACATTTCTACTCACTGTGCTTAGATTTCCATTAACTAATAATCTGCACCACCGCATTATCATTGCAATTTGTGTTTGTACTATTTAGCTTGCTTTACTCTAAAACATTGCCCGCTCTTCTTTATAAATAATAAAATATAGGCCAATAGTGCAGGAAGTAGCTTCATAATGCATTCTTAACAATGTTATTTTACAGTTTATAATTGAATGTGAAACATTACTGCAAGCCGGCTGCGAACATTTTTTTAACTGCCCTTGTAAAAATACATACGTACTGAAATGCAAGTAATTTCCTTGCACGATATCGGAAAGAACAGACCATGGGGCAGCTGTGGAAAAGCTTCTCCACAAAAGTGAACAACTTGCATTCAGCAGTCACACCTTATTGCAAATAAACACTGTAAATGTTATTATTGGATGGAAAGTGAAGCAGGCATGTCTGGTCAAATTCAATAGTATGTTAGGTATATTTAAGGTTAAGGATATACTGGTGGAGGACATTGATTGATTAAGTAACTTGGGCATGAATAAAGAGAGAATTCTGGGATACGGGTGTTGGTTGGGGAAGATGCAGACACTTGTAATGTTGCATTCTGTAAATAGGTCCAGTATTAAGTAAAGGGCATTGCCATCTAATTCACCAACTGGTTTTGGAATCAATGAACAATCAACAGATATTATTTTGGAGTTAGTTAATTGTCAGCAGGCCACATAAGCTAGATTTTGTTCAGCGAACCGTTTATGTACCACATATCAGAAAGGCTTGGAAATCTTCAAAACAATAGTTCTCAGGACCAATGTATATGACATAATCAGGGCCTTGGCAGTGTTTATTTTCCACACCATGAATATTTATCTAGGTATGTATGTAGATTCAGAACATTCAGCTGTAGAAGTCTTCATAAGAACATAAGAACGAGGAGCCCTTTGAGCCTGTTCTGCCATTCAATGAGATCATGGCTGATCTTTTGTGGACTCAGCTCCACTTTCCCGGCCAAATACTACAACCCTTAATCCCTTTATTCTTCAAAGCACTATCTAGCTTTATCTTGGAATGGAGGAGCCTCAACTGCTTCACTGGGCAGGGAATTCCATAGATTCACAACTCTTTGGGTGAAGAAGTTCCGCCTAAACTCATTCCTAAATCTACTTCCCCTTATTTTGAGGCTAGGCGCCCTAGTTCTACTTTCATCCGCCAGTGGAAACAATCCTCCCGCAACTATCCCATCTATTCCCTTCGTAATTTTAAATGTTTCTATAAGATCCCCCCCCCGCCCCCCGCATCCTTCTAAATTCCAACGAGTACAGTCCCAGTCTACTCAACCTCTCCTCGTAATCCAACCCCTTCAGCTCTGGGATTAACCTAGTGAATCTCCTCTGCACACACTCCAGCGCCAGTACATCCTTTCTCAGGTAAGGAGATCAAAACTGAGCACAATACTCCAGGTGTGGCCTCACTAACACCTTATACAGTTGCAGCATAACCTCTCTAGTCTTAAACTCCATCCCTCTTGCAATGAAGAACAAAACTCCATTCACTTTCTTAATCACCTGTTGCCTGTAAACCAACTTTTTGCGACTCATGCACTCGGACACCCAGGTCCCTCTACGCAGCAGCATGTTTTAATATTTTATCATTTAAATCATAATCCCTTTTGCTGTTATTCCTACTAAAATGGATAACCTCACACTTGTCAATATTGTATTCCATGTGCCAGGCCCTAGCCCATTCACTTAAACTATCCAAATCCCTCTGCAGACTTCCAGTATCCTCTGCATTTTTTGCTTTACCACTCATCTTCGTGTCGTCTGCAAACTTGGACACGTTGCCCTTGGTCCCCAACTCCAAATCATCTGTGTAATTGTGAACAATTGTGGACCCAACACTGATCCCTGAGGGACACCACGAGCTACTGATTGCCAACCAGGGAAACACTCATTAATCCCCACTCTTTGCTTTCTATTAATTAACCAATCCTCTATCCTCATCTCTGATCATTTATCATGATCTTTACATTTTCCATTAAATTAAATTTATTCTGAGTATTAAAACATCAAACATTAAAAATTATAACACGTTCAATCTTACTACTCCAAACAAATCAAGAATTGATTATTTTTATTATAAAATCAATTTTAATAATCAGGTAAGTCAGGGAGTCAGGTAATTCCCAAGAGGCCGCTGCATTCGACTTCAGTCTCGTTAATAAGATTGAAATGGGGCAGCACGGTGGCGCAGTGGTTAGCACTGCTGTCTCATGGCGCCGAGGTCCCAGGTTCGATTCCGGCTCTGGGTCACTGTCCGTGTGGAGTTTGCACATTCTCCCCCTGTTTGCGTGGGTTTTGCCCCCACAACTCAAAGATGTGCTGGATAGGTGGATTGGCCACACTAAAATTGCCCCTTAATTGGAAAAAAATGAATTGGGTACTCTAAATTTATTTTTAAAAATAAGATTGATATGAATGCAAATGTTATTCCTGCCATGTTAAGGTGCTGGCCGGGTGAATTGCAAAATGGTTCGCGGGGCGTGCCAGGTGGCTATCCAAGCCTGGCGCAATGCAGTCGCTGAATCGCGCCCGTTTCCTTTGTTAGCCTGACTACTAATCTGTGGAAACGTCACTGTATATTCAGCCTCTTTAACAAAGATTTTTATTCCACGTGTTTCAGGCTGGGCTTGTGACGGCTTGCCTCCGATCCGTTCACCCGGTAAAACATGAGTGGCAATTTCGGAACTGCGTCTATCTTCAGGTCTCAGCCGATATTTTGTATGGATTTTAATGCTTGAACTTAATTGTTGGGCATCCAAAGCTGGTAATTCCATAGACATTTCTAAAGCCTTCTTTAGGTTTAAGTTTCTTTCTGTTAATAATCTTTTTTGGATAGCTTCACTTCTTATCCTCACTCACACTCGTCTGGCTCTAATGGTGCCGTTCAAGATATCTCCAAATTCACAGTATTCTGCTCATTTCCTCAAAGAAGCTACGAATTGTGTGATTGATCCACCATCTTGTTGTTTACGTTTATGGAACCTAAACCTCTCAGCAGTAACCAAAGGTTTAGGTGAGATGTGGCCCTGCAATATCTCATCATAGATTTTTGAAGCTGGTTTTTCTGACTTCATAGTCTGTGGAAGGTTTCCCCCCTTTGTACTCAGGAAAGTTGGGAGTACAAGATCAGCCACCATTTTATTCGCTTGGACAAAATAATCAAATCTTCCAGAATATGAGTTCCACCACTCGGTGTTTTCACCGTTCGGTGAAAGCACCACATTTCATGGAGGGAGTCCTCACCTAACCTCTGAATGGTGTCGAGCAGAGGCGTGACATCTTGTACCTGTGATTGGCCAGACCTCTTGTGAGCAAGGTCACTAACCGCGCCTGGGAGGCTGTGGCCATGATACTGAGTGCCAACTTGCTCCATTAGAGGGCAGGACGGCAGTGCCAAAAGAGGATGAAGGACCTCCTTCATGTAGCCAGGTTAACCCTGCCTCCTCACGTCTCCAATTGCACCCCTTAACACACGCATCACACCTCCACGTTGCTCTCTCTCTCTGCCACCTCACAGGGCACCAGGACTTTCTCATGGCGCACTTCCCCCACCTCATTCCCCCACTCCGACTCACCATGGTCTCCCCAATAGATAATCTACCCCTCACATCCTCACTACATCTAATCCACCATGCATGCCCGACATCATTACCATCTGACCTGGCAGGACACCCGCGTACATTCTCCCCACCTGTCTCATTGCAGAACAAACTTGAGCACAACCGCCAAAGCCTGTTGGAGTAATGTCCGAGCTAAAAATCCTAACCCCCTTTGAGGAGAGGGGCCCTTGAGCGAGGCAGCAAGCAGCAGGATCGCACCTGTACAGAGGGTGAGGCGGGGGCAAGAGACAAAAGTGAGAACCCTCAACATATCCAGCCATGGTGTAAGCCTCACCTGAGTTAACTTTCTCCCATAAGTCTGCCCCTGTGTCGCACGAATGCCATCTCACTTCCCTTGTACGTCAATCAATCGACCAGACCGGACCATCCTTACGCCATCCAAAGAGTGACATAATTCCAGTCCCACACACCAAGGAGGATATCACTGCAAAACCTGTGCAGTCCGAAAGCAGGTTGGAACCCCCAAGGTCCAGGCTCCCCATGGGGGCAGCCGCAAATGTCAGCTCAGGCACCAGGGCGTGGAAGTCAGCAGGCCACCTCAACCTCAGATATGGATTCTGGGGATACACCTAGACGTAACAGGAGGGTGAGGAAGAATAAGAAACTATAGGCACTCAGTGGACACAAATGTACCTCGGTACTAGTAGAGATAAGTCACCATTGTAATAGCAGTAAAGCTGCACTGCTCCGTGTGCGGGATGCTAGCCCCCCCCCCCAACCCCCATCCATGGAAGGTTCAACGCCTCGCCCATAGCGACGCTCAGTCCTCTCATATCTGCCACCATTCTCAAGTTATGAGGATGCTAAGGGTTGAAAATGTGTGAGAGTCTGTCCACCTCATTAGTAGGTGGAGAAATAGACCGGGACCCCTGGCATCGGAGGAGGCGGGAGCAGCTGAGATGTGTCATTCAGGCTGTCTGGGCCACCAGATCAATCCATTCAGTAGCAGGTTGCGCTCAGCTGTCTCTCAGGCAGGAGTCAAACAATTCGCAGATGCTAAGAGGAGCGCCGCTCTGTCCTCTCTGCAAGTCATCATCATTCTCTTATAGCGTTTGGCCAATTGATTTAACGCCTTGCCTATGAATGTAGCCACCATCATGATGAGTTCCTGCAGTCACGACAGTAGTGAGAGGGTGTCAGACCCCATGGTGGGAGAGATCTTCATACCTTAGTCCTGGTCATCCCAAACCGAGAGGTTGTGAGGGCGTCCCTAGCTCTGCGCCCCTTGCGGATCCTGGCCATCACCCGAGGTCCTTCCTCTGCCTCCTCTGAGGGTTTCCCCTCACCATCATCCTCCACATTCTTGGCCCATCCCGACTGGTTCATACACCAAACCGCATCTTGAGCAGTCCAGTCGCCTGTTCAACCAGCGCATGCATGGACACATGAGTCTTGTAGCGAGTCTCAACTGGTCTTTTTATCCTGCACACTGGCATCATCAGCCACCTCCTGAGTGGGCATCTTTTGTCCCTGAGGATCCACCCCTCCAGCCACTGTACGCCTTCAAAAATGGCTGGGATCTGCGTGTGTCCCAACATGTTACTTTCATAGACACTTTCCGGGGAACGGGAATACACCTATATCGCAGGTCACAGTTGATCTGGACATTGAGGGAGTGGTATCCCTTACAGTTCAATTGGGTGCAGTCGATGACACCCTACACCTGGGGCATGCCTGCTATGTTGGTGTAGACCATGGCCCTGGCATCATAGAATCATAGAATTTACAGTGCAGAAGGAGGCCATTCGGCCCATCGAGTCCGCACCGGCTCTTGGAAAGAGCACCCTACCCAAGGTCCACACCTCCACCCTATCACCGTAACCTAGTAACCCCACCCAACACTAAGGGCAATTTTGGACACGATGGGCAATTTAGCATGGCCAATCCACCTAACCCGCACATCTTTGGACTGTGGGAGGAAACCCGAGCACCCGGAGGAAACCCACGCACACACGGGGAGGATGTGCAGACTCCGCACAGACAGTGACTCAAGCCGGGAATCGAACTTGGACCCTGGAGCTGTGAAGCAATTGTGCTATCCACAATGCTACCGTGCTGCCTGGTCCCAGTACAAGTTGATGTACATGTGGGCCCTCGCAAATAGCACATCTGTGACCACCTTTATGCCCTTGTGTGAAGCTGACTGGGATATGTCACACAGGCTAGCCGTGGAAACCTGAAACAAGTGCTGGCATAGATGTTAAGCGTGGCAGTGACTTTCAGGGCCACAGGCAGTTAGTGATCCCCCAGCCTATGTGGTGCCCACTTATGTATCACCTGGCCCAGGTGGTCCACCATCTCTCGGGACAGACGCAGTCTTCTCTGGCACTGGACCTCTCACATCGGGAGGCAGGACGTTCCATGGTGGTATACCCATGGCTGGTGGTGTCTCCTCTGAGGCACCGCCATCTGTCCTGGCTGCGTGCAGCGGCACATTTATGTTGCATGTTCTTGCTGCTGCTCGATAGCAATCAAAAGAATTGCCAACTCGACTGTCTCCATGAATCTCCAGAATCAAAGTCTGAAAGGAAGAGAACGTTAAAGTTAGCAATGAGGTGGTGGCATGGTGGCACAGTGGTTAGTGCTGCGGCCAGGGATCTGGGTTCAATTCTGGCCTCAGGTGACTGTTTGGAGTTTGCACCGGGTGCTTCGGTTTCCTCCTAGAGTCCAAAGATGTGCAGATTAGGTGGATTGGCCATGCAAAATTGTCCCTTAGTTTCCAAAAAGTTGCTGGGTTACAGGGATGGGGTGGGGGCACGGGCAAAGATAGAGTGCTCTTTCAGAGAATCGGTGCGGACTTATTGGGCCAAATGACCTCCTTCTGCACTGTAGGGAATTCTGTGATGCTATAATTCTCACCATGACAATGCCCTGACCCACACTCCTCTCAGAATCTAGAATATCCACCCATGGGCACACCGTATGTGAGCGTCTTTCCAATGAGCCACTCTCCCTTTTCTCTCACACAACAGCATTCTCCACAGTTATCCCTCTCAACTCCGCCTGAATGAAATGCTATGGGCGGCACGGTGGTTAGCACTGTTGCTTTACAGCGCCAGGGGCTTGTGTTCGATTCCCTTCGCTTGGGTCACTGTCTGTGTGGGGTCTGCATGTTCGCCCTGTGTCTGCGTGGTTTCCTCCGGGTGCTCCGGTTTCCTCCCACAAGTCCCAAAAGACGTGCTGTTAGGTGAATTGGACATTCTGAATTCGCCCTCAGTGTACCCGAACAGGCGCTGGAGTGTGGCGACTAGGGGATTTTCACAGTAGCTTCATTGCAGTGTTAATGTAAGCCTACTTGTGACACTAATAAAGATTATTATTATGATGCTTCAACCCTTGAGAGTTTCAGCGGGCCACGTAACTCTCCTAAGCCTGAGAAATGAGGGCAGTTGAATGCATCAACAAACCTGCACGGGGGAAAGAGACTGCCTCCTGCCATATCTTGAACTGGGTGACTATTGAGCGCATTCACCATCGCACCTTGCATGGGGGCCAACATCCGTATGTCGTGACATCCTGGGCTAATGTACGATCAATTCCAGCCCCACTTTACCCACAGTCGTAACACAGGTGACATTATATTTTATTTAAAATACCCGCGGTCCTTGGTTTAGCCCCAAAATCTACAGTCACCAGATTTGTAACAGTAACATAAGTAACCTTTTATTATGTCCAGTATTATAATTAAACAGGCAGAACATGTAACTGACTATCGGATCTAATTGAGGTGTATAAGATGATAAAAGTTATTGACAAAGTAGACGTGGAACAGATGCTTCCTCTTGAGTGGCAATCTAAAATGAGAGGTCATAGTTTTAGGATAAGGGGTAGCAGATTTAAAACAGAGATGAGGAGAAACTACTTTTCTCAAAGGGTCATGAACCTGTGGAATTCATGATCCCAGACAGCAGTAGATGCTGGGACATTGAGTAAATTTAAGGAGGAGATAGACAGATTTTTAATTACTAAAGGGTTGAAGGGTTATGGAGAACGGGCAGGAAAGTGGAAATGAGGCCAAGAGGAGATCACCCATGATTGTATTGAATGGCAGAGTTGGCTCAAGGAGATGAATTGGCTCCTTCTGCTCCTAGGTCTTGTGTTCCTACACCATCTTTATTAATGCCACAGACTAATCTGTCCTCGAGCATGTCCTCTAATAGTGCCCCAAACTCACAATGCTCAAAACATTGAAGCAATTCGGCCACAAGGGTAGTTACCGACTGTACCACCTTAAGACAATTACTATGGAACATAAAACATTGAACAATCACTGATGGCTTAGGACAGTGATGATTCTGAACAAATGCAACTAACTCTGCAAATTAAATGTCCCCTGGTTTCTGTGGTGTTGCTATATTTCTCATTAGCTTGTAAGACTTTGCCCCATGCTCACTCAAGAGAATTCAACACCATTTAGACTGTCTGTGTGGAGTTTGCATGTTCTCCGCATGCCTGCATGGGTTTCCTCCGGGTGTTTCGGTTTCCTCCCACATTCCAAGGATGTGCAGATTAGATGGATTGGCCAGGCTAAATTGTCCCTTTGTGTCCAAAGAGGTGCATGTTGTGTAGATTGGCCATGCAAGTTGCACCTTAGTGTCCAAAGATGTGTAGGCTAGGTTGCAAAGTTGCAGGGATGGGGCAGCAGTGTGGGTCTGGGTGGGGTACTTTTCAGAGGGTCAGTGCAGGCTCAATGGGGCAAATGGCCTCCTTCTGCACTGTAGGGATTCTGTGATTCTAATAGCCTCATCTGCAATTCCATTCACCAGGAAAGAGTGTCCTAACCTTTCCATATATTCAGTCCAGTGCTCATACCCCTCCAGAAACTCACAGTTAATCCCAAACATAGCCATGGTCACCAACTCATTTTTCATCGGTAAACTCACAAAATCTGGCTGGTTAGAGCTTTTGACTGCCGTTTACACTGCAAACTAGCTACTTACTGTACAAGACTTTGTGTTACCATGCTGAACCTGTTTAATCCTTGTTGCCAAAAATATGTGGTAACTTGACCACGAAAAGGTAGTGAAATGCATTGACGGTTCTTTACTTATAAAAGTCGTGGCATTCTTTTCCCGCACCCTCCATGCCTCCGAAATTCGGCACTCCTCCGTCGAAAAGGAGGCCCAAGCTATCGTTGAAGCTGTGCGGCACTGTAGGCATTACCTGGCCAGCAGGAGATTCACTCTCCTCACAGACCAACGGTCGGTTGCCTTTATGTTTAACAACATACAGCGGGGTAAAATCAAAAATGATAAGATCTTGAGGTGGAGGATCGAGCGCTCTCCACCTTTAATTATGAGATTTTGTATCGCCCCGGTAAGCTTAATGAGCCCCCCCGATGCCCTGTCCCGAGGTACATGTGCCAGCGCACAAATAGACCGACTGCGGACCTTGCACGATGATCTCAGTCACCCAGGGGTCACCCGCTTTGATCACTTCATTAAGGCCCGCAATCTGCCCTACTCCATCGAGGAAGTCAGGGCCATCCCCAGAAACTGCCAGGTCTGCGCGGAGTGTAAACCGCACTTCTACCGGCCAGACCGTGCGTGCCTGGTGAAGGTCTCCCGCCCCTTTGAACGCCTCAGCGTGGACTTCAAAGGGCCCCACCCCTCCACCAACCGCAACACATATTTTCTCAATGTGGCCGACGAATATTCCAGATTCCCCTTCGCCATCCGATGCCCCGATATGACGTTTGCCACCATCATCAAAGTCCTCAACACCATCTTCGCTCTGTTCGGTTTCCCCGCTTACATCCACAGCGACTGGGGATCCTAATTTGTGAGCGATGAGCTGCGTCAGTACCTGCTCAACAGGGGCAATGCCTCGAGCAGGACGACCAGCTACAACCCCCGGGCAAACGGGCAGGTGGAGCGGGAGAATAGGATGGTCTGGAAGACCATCCAGCTGGCCCTACGGTCCAGAAATCTCCCGGCCTCCCGCTGGCAGTAGGTTCTCCCCGACACCCTTCACTCCATCCGATCGCTACTTTGCACTACGACTAATGCAACCTGCCATGAATGTCTCTTTGCCTTCCCCAGGAAGTCCACCTCCGGGGTTTCGCTCCCAACTTGGCTGGCAGCTCCAGGACCCGATCTCCTCTGCAAGCATGTGCGGCTCCACAAGGCGGACCCGTCGGTTGAGAGGGCACAGCTACTCCACGCAAACCCGCAGTACGCCTACGTAGCCTACCCCGACGGCCGCCAAGACACAGTATCCCTCAGGGACCTGGCACCAGCTGGGTCCCCACAGCACCACCCCCCCTCTGCCCCGACGCCACACTCCCTTCCACCAGCGTACCCCACCACAGCCCCCGCTACAGGACAATCCGTCCTCCCCTTGGTCCCACCCGGGGATGAAGAGGATGTCGACACGCTCCCGGAGTCACTGACGACCGAGCTGATGCCTGACTCGCCACCAGCACTGCGGCGCTCTCAACAACGGATCAAAGCTCCCAACCGTCTAAATTTGTAAACGTCTCTGAAATTTTAATGACAACCTGTATGTAAATAGTTTTCCACCACCCCCACTGGACTCATTTTTAACAGGGTGTGAATGTGGTAGTCACCACTGTTGTATTATATTGTATATACTGCACTGCATACGAGGGTCTTACGGTAAGGCCCTTGTAGTACAGGTACGGGGTAGATCCCTGCCTACTGGCACCGCCCAGTAGGCGGAGTATAAATGTGTGTGCTCTCCGAACTGCAGCTGTAGGAGGCCACACATCTCTGTGTAATAAAGCCTTGATTAGTCTCTACTCTCGTCTCGTCGTAATTGATAGTGCATCACTTCCCCCAACCACATTTAGGAAAATCAGACCACAAGATGCTGCTCATTCTCCTGGAATACAAGCAGGACCTTAAACGGAAGGATCTGATTAAGAGATTTGTACAATGCTGGTCCGAGACAACGGGACAGCTGCTACGCGACTGCTCGGAGTCAATGGACTGGTCCATGCTTAAGAACTCGCTGAGCATCCTCGACGAGTATGCCACTACCATCACAGACTTCATCAGTAATTTGTCGAGGACCGCCTGCCGAAGAAGGTGGTACGTGCATTCCCCAAGTCAAAACCATGGTTTAACCTGGAGATCCACTCCCTACTGAAGTCCAGGTCTGTGGCGTTCAAGACGAGTGACCCTGACTATACAAGAAATCCAGGTACGACCTCCGCAAAGCCATCAGGGATGGCAGGAGAAAATATCAGACTAAGCTAGTGTCCCAGACTAACAACAGAAACTCCCGTCGGTTGTGGCAAGGCTTAAACAAAAAAATGGGCTACAAAGCAAAGCCGAGTAGAATCTCTGACAACAGAGCACCTCTCCCCGATGAACTCAATGCATTCTATGCTCGTTTTGAGTAGGAAGCAAATGAACTGATAACCTCGGGCACACCCATACCTACCGTCACAGCCTCTGAAGTCAGATCGGCCTTCTCGAAAGTGAACCCACGGAAACCAACAAGTCCTGATGGAATCCGTGGTCATGCACTCAGATCCTGCGTGGACCAACTGGTGAGTGTGTTCGCGGACATCTTTAACCTCTCCCTTCTCGTTTCCAAGGTTCCCACCTGCTTCAAGATGACGGCTATCATACCCGTGCCAAAGAAGAACCAGGCAATGTGCCTCAAAGACTACCAACCGGTGGCTCTGACATCTATCAATATGAAGTGCTTTCAGAGGTTAGTCATGAGACACATCAACTCCAACCTTCCACATTGCCTTAATCCACTACAATTCGCCTACTGCCACAACCGGTCCACAGCAGATGCTATCTCCCTACACTAATAATAATCTTTATTGTCACAAGCCGCATCTCGACAACAAGGGCACCTATGTCAGACTCCTATTCATTGACACCAAGGACGCGGCTCCTCCCACTGCAACTGGATCCTCTACAAGTTTGCCGATGACACGACCGTAGTGGGTTGGATCTTGAACAATGATGAGTCAGAGTACAGGAGAGAGATGGAGAACCTAGTGGCTAGCTGCAAGGACAACAATCTCTCCCTCAACGTCAACAAAACTAAGGAGCTGGTCAATGACTTCAGGAAGCGAAGCGTCGTCCATACCCCTGTCTGTATCTATGGTCTGAGGTGGAGACGGTTGACAGCTTCAAATTCCTACATGTAAACGTCACCAGCAATCAGACTTCCTCAGGAAACTAAGGAAATTCGATATATCCACAATTACTCTTATCAAAAATTTCTATACCATAGAAAGCATCCTATCTGGCAGCATCACAGCTCGGTATGGCAACTGCTCAGCCCAAGACCACAAGAAATTACAGAGAGCTGTGAACACAGCCCAGTCTAGCACGCGAGCCCGCCTCCCATCCATTGACTCCATCCAGACCTCCCGCTGCCTTGGGAAAGCAGACAGCATAATCAAAGACCACTCCCACCCGTGTTATTCTCTCTTCCAACCTCTTCCATCAGGCAGACGATACAAAGGTTTGAGAACACGCACCAATGGATTCAAAAACAGCTTCTTCCCTGCTGATACCAGACTCTTGAATGGCCCTCTCATGGACTGAACTGACCTTATGAACTGAATTGATCGTTCTACGCATCTTCTCTACAGTTGTAGCACTATGTACCGTATACTTCACCCACTGTCTATGTTTATGTACTTTCATTATGTATCCTCATGTATTTATCATCTGTTCTATGTTTTCACACATGGAACGATTTGCATGGACTGCAGAACAATACTTTTCACTGTACCTTGGTACACTTGACAATAAATCTAAATCTTGCTGAAAGAACTGCTTTATAAAAATTTTTTTAGAGTACCCAATTCATTTTTTCCAACTAAGGGGCAATTTAGCGTGGCCAATCCACCTACCCTGCACATCTGAGGGTTGTGTGGGTGAAACCCATGCAAACACGGGGAAAATGTGCAAAACTCCACACAGACAGTGACCCAGAGCCGGGATCGAACCTGGGACCTTGGCGCCGTGAGACAGCAGTGCTACTCACTGCGCCACTGTGCTGCCCCTGAAATAACTGCTTTATTGTTCTGCAAGCAGAGACTGCCTGGAACGTCTTTGCTATAAATCTGAAATGATCCTGAGTCTGCAGAGAAAGTAGACAACCTTGCCCAAGAAACCCACCTCAAGCCTAGAAGGAAGAAGTACCAAAATGAAAGTCTGAACTTCAGAAAAACAAAACTAGAAGTCATCCCAGTGCATCAAAGATCCTTTCTCCTTTCTGTTATTAATATTTTCTTAACCTTTCAAAAACTCTTTCCCCTTTGTTGTTTGTCTGTGTGTGTGTGTGTGTGTCTGTGTGTGTGTGTGTGTGTGTGGAGAAAGTTGGGCTAGATAGGAAGGGAAACTTGGGAAGTCAGGTAGTCAGTTACATTTTCTGTCCGTTTAATAAAATAATGTACCTAATAAAAGATTACTTGTGTTAAAGTTACAAACCTGGTTATTGTGCACAGCCAAGGGTATTTAAAATGAAATCTAATTTCACCTGTGTTGCGACTCCGGGTCAAGTGGGGCTGGAACTGACTGCGCACTAGCCCAGGGTGTCGTGCTAATATCCAAAGGGGTGAGTGGGGAAACGTAGATTGGCACAGAGGGTTTCAGTGCCAATAGTGGGTGGGTGGAGGAATACTTGGATGGAGGGAATGACAGGCCTTTGGGGTCTATTTGGGGGGTATATCTTGGCATGGAGACCATGAGGGGCCATGGAGCACGCGGTAGCATAGGTTGGCATGAATTGGGCACAGGAGTGTTGGGGGAGGGGAGTGAGACCTGGGGGGGTTGTTTTATGTTACATTTTTGGTCACAGTGCCGGATCCCTGAGGCAGGCCTTCCACCCAATCACCTCTGCACCGAGCATCCTCCTCACATCTTCCAGGGTCGCTCGTCTCAACTTCTAGTCCAATCCCAGACCAAACATCCAGGCAGCCATTATTAAGGGTTGCTCCCTTCTCTGTGCACCTGACCCAGGAGCAAAAATCTAGGCCGAAATGTTCATTTTTACCTCAGTATTATTGAAGACAAGTTGAATTTTCTAATATGGTGTTAAGGAACTATAATGTTTGACATTAAAACAACATTTGGGGGGTAGTCATTAGGTAGAAAAACCTTTTACCCCAAATGGAAATAGTGTCCAGAGAAAGCACTTTTTGTGGAGGGCATGGCTAGCTGTATTTTTTCTAAATCATCAATAGAGGCTGATCATGGCGGGCTTTATACCATCAACTCATTCTAGTGGCGAGGAATCCTAAGCATTTCTGAGAAGCTGCACTCATTATAATGAAGGCCATGTTTTCAACTGAGATTTAGGTTCAATACAGTGCCTATAGACTCGAGAAGAACAAGCTGACATTAATAATCAAGAAAGTGGTGAATACAACCATGCATAACTGTGGGCAGCACGGGGGTTAGCACTGTTGCTTCAGGGTCCCTGTTCGATTCCTGGCTTGGGTCACTGTCTGTTTGGAGTCTGAATGTTCTCTCCGTGTCTGCGTGAGTTTCCTTCGGGTGCTCCAGTTTCCTCCCACAAGTCCCAAAAGACGTGCTGTCGGGTGAATTGGACATTCTGAATTCTCCCTCTGTGTACCCGAACAGATGCCAGAGTGTGGCGACTAGGGGCTTTTCACAGTAACTTCATTGCAGCGTTAATGTAAGCCTACTTATGACAATAAAGATTATTATATTATAACTGTGTCAGAATTATTTATTTTATCCGAAGAGTTTACCTAAAATCAAAGGTATTTCCTTGGGAATAAATCTACACAGTCATCTCCAGGGAACTGAACGGATGTGTAGTCCATGATCACTGAGGTTGCCATTGGGCAAGGAAGAAAGTTGAATGGTATTCTCAAAGGCTCCCCCCAAAAAATAATTGAAGAGGCTCTGCTGTGTTTAAAAAGCTCAGTAAGAAGTCTTACAACACCAGGTTAAAGTCCAACAGGTTTGTTTCAAACACTAGCTTTCGGAGCACTGCTCCTTCCTCAGGTGAATCAAAAAGCTCGTCAGTGGCCTGAGGAAATGATCACTTAAATGTTCAACCTATTTCAAAAGGAGGGATCATTTGCAGAATTCCAGCTGTTAGTTAGTGCAAAATGCATTTTGTTTTTACGAAACAATTTCTCCATGCAGTGAACATAATTGGGAGCAGTGGGGTAAATTTATTCCACCAGCCTTCAAAGCAGGGAGTCACAATTGAAGGAAGAGCTGATCAGGGACAGAACCACAACGCTGTAAAACCAATTTTCTGGCTTGAGTTGCATTCGAGGAGGCTCCCTGCAGGCACTGTGCAATCAGTTAATTCCCTCGGGTGTGCATGATATTCTAGCTTGCTCATACACTTTCGCAAAATCATTAATAATTTTGTGGAGCCCTCTTTCTAAATATTCCACAACCGCACTTAATATGTGTGCTGCCATTCTTTCCATCACCTATCTCATGCCTCTATCCTCTATTCATTCTTATTGCACATGTAGTCTTGTGACATAAATTGAATAATTCCTCTTTTGCTCCAGTGGACTCACCTAGGTATTTCCGCATCCCAAATGATTTTCATAGACTAAGGAAATTATTCATGAGGGAAAGTCACCTGCAAGCATTGGAAAATTACCATCCAGGGAGGAGAGTGCCAAGTAATGCATTGAGAGATAAGGAAGCCTATCAGCTGTTAAAAGACCTGAGAACAAAAGGCAGCATCTGCGTAGAGAAAGAGAGTTAACGCTTCAGGTCTGTGACTTTTCATCAGATTCCATTAACAGATCCTCTACAAGGGCGGCACGGTAGCACAGTGGTTAGCACAGTTGCTTCACACCGCCTGTGTCCCAGGTTCAATTCCCGGCTTGGGTCACTGTCTGTGTGGAGTTTGCACTTTTTCCCTTTGTCTGCGTGGGTTTCCTCCGGGTGCTCCGATTTCCTCCCACAGTCCAAAGACGTGCAGGTTAGGTGGATTGACCATGCTAAATTGCCCTTAGTGTCCAAAACTGTTAGGAGGGGTTATTGGGTTACGGGGATGGATGGGATGGGATGGGGTGAGGTGTGGGTTTGGGTGGGGGTGCTATTTCCAAGGGCAGGTGCAGACTCGATGGGTCGAATGGCCTCCCTCTCCACTGTCAATTCTATGATATGCCTAAGATAAGGGGCTGGATTCTCTGCACCCCGATGCCGAAATCATGTCCGGTGCCGGGACGGAGAATCCACTTTTGCATATAGAATCGGGACCAGCGATGGATCCCCGATTCTCCGGCCCCAAAAAAGCGACGTAGCTAGGAAGTACGCCGTGCCGCGTAACCCCCACCTGCGGCCATTGATGGCGGCCCGCCCCGCCATTCTCCACCCCCGACTGGCCGAAGTACCGGCAGCGTGGACCACTCATGGTCCTGCCGTTTGGGATACTCGCATGGCGGCTGCAGACTCAGTCCGTGGCCGCCAATGTCGGGGACGGGCCGATCGGAGGGCAAGGGGAGGCCTCATATGGCACTGGGCTATTTTGGGGGAGCGGTTCGGGTTGAGCGCGCGGCCGATCGGGGCCACTATTTAGGAGGTCCAGCTCCGTGGTCTGAGTCCGCATGGAGAACGGCGTGGCCACTGGAGGCTGTCCCTGTGCGCATGCGTGGCCTCTGACCGGAAGTGCGGGGGCCCTTACCTTCAGCTAAAGCTGCTAGATTCATGATGGGTCCCTGCTAGCCCTCTGCAGGATTATGAGTATGTGGCCTTTTCACGCCAGTTCTTCTGGCGTGAAAGGCCACAGTTTTTACGACGGCGTGGGGACAAAGTCCCTGAAACGGAGAATCCAGTCCAAGGTCTACTTTGCCATCCTATCAACATGCGAGAGGATCTGTAGGCGTGGAGATGAAACTACACAGGGTAAATGCTGGCCCCCAACAACAACCAGAGCTATATGCTGCATCTGAACGTGAAGGTTGATGTGAAATTTGAGAACTCTCAGTTGATCTATTTAAATGTGTTTACATGTGGCTTCTATGTCTTGACCAAGCGACACAGTTCACATTGCAGATAGTTTATTTCAAAGTGTCAAACTTTGTTTCAGCTGCCAGGCAATCTTAGAAAAAGAGAAAAAGCGAGTCATCTAATCCTGGTCCTGGTCCTGAAATTTGCAAGGCAATTACAATCGTGGTAATGTTCGGCTGAAGCAGATAATGGGCAGGTGATGGGCAAGAAGTGTGTCTGCTGTCCACCATTTGTTACCACCATAAAATCCAAATCATTTTGAGACAACCTTGTTAACCCTGTTGTCAGTGAGCTGCGAGCAGTAAACGGGCATCCAATAATGATCTCGGTGGGGGATGAGAGAATTGCTGATTAGGAAAGTTTCCCTCACTGCTGTGAGCCAGCCGGAAACTAGTTGGTTCCCATGTAGAGGTGGTTGACAGTGGGTCAGAGGACGGGAAAGAGAACCAAGGGCAGAAACTAGTGTGGTCCGAGAACAGGCCAAAATATTTTTGTGAGGTCAATGTGCAAACATGCTTGTTGCCGTGATGCTAGCCAAGAACAATACTCTGTTCCCACGTGCTAACAATTGCAGAACGAGGAAGAACCCTTCATAGTTCAGCCACTTTAGTTCTTTTGAACACCTCCCCATCCTGCTTGCAATTCTACTTTATCTCACCACGGCATATGCACTACACAGTGCAATCCCATTCACAGGTGCACATTCCTGCTCAATAACCACCCTAACATTCTCTTTGACAAAGAGTCATCCAGACTCAAAACGTTAGCTTCCTTCTCTCTCCACAGATGCTGTCAGACCTGCTGAGATTGTCCAGCGTTTTCTGTTTTTTTTTCAGATTCCAGCATCCGCTGTAATTTGCTTTAATCGAACATTCTCTCTATCTGTCTACAGGAGGAAAATAGGAAGAGGAACAAGACCAGGGAGAGGCGTGCACCTTCCATGTCCTGAGAAAAATGGAACAGGCAGGCATGGACAGCAGTGGTGGTGCAATGCTTCAGAGATGGTGAGGTTGGATGTTTAACAGAATATCTGCCTATTAGTTTCACCCTTCCATACATTCCAAATCATCTCCCTTTGAAGCAGTCTGACAACTTCAGATTGCATAGTGAAGTTAGCCATCTACGTCTATAAAATCTGCTGGTGCCATGCTGAATCCCATGCCTTTCTCCTCTCTGGAGGTCCTTCTCGGCACCTGGGCCTTCTCAAGAAGAATTTGGAGGAGGTCTATCTTTTGGAGGACGTACTTCTACATGCTCAAACCCTCCCAAGCGAACAACACTGTGTCTGGCATCCCAGGCAAGTTGGACAATGGGGTCCACACTTGGTGGAGCAGCCAACACAAGTGAGCTAGGGCAAAGACTACTGGAAAGGACAGACAGTCGAGGAGATGGTTCACTGCAGAGCAAGCTCAGCTTCAAGTTCTGCTGAGGAGTACAGGGGCACCACCTACCTAACCCCACTCCCCCACCCTATCCCCGTAACCCCACCTAACCTGTGCATCTTTGCACCCTAAGGGGCAATTTAGCACGGCCAATCCACCTAACCTGCACATATTTGGACTGTGGGAGAAAACTGGAGCACCAGGAGGAAACCCACGCAGACACGGGGGGAACCTGCAAACTTCACTCGACGGGCTGAATGGTCTGCCTCTGCACTGTAAGGATTCTATGGAAAACAGCAGGGGCCCAACGTTGAAAAGGAAATTCCTTTCGAAAAAAGGCTACTTGTGTATTGTATTCGAAATTTTATCAAGAAGCTGGTGAACTGAATGTTTGGAGAATTCCACTTTGAGCATGTGTGTTAAACCATTGTAGACCTTTCTGAAATCTTCCATGGAGCAGGTGGGACCCTCTATGGGCTCTCCCAGCAGAGGCCCAATTTGAACCCAGTCAGTGCTGTGAAAAGAGGGTTGGGGGTCTTTTAAATTCGGACCCTTTGCAGCTTGATGTGTTGTCTCCAGCTACCCATTTTAGTCAGTCAGAATTTAGGTGCAGGTCAGCCAGCCCCCACGGGGAGGGGCCTAAATAACATGCTGACGTCTCAACGCAATGATGCCATCTGTGCCTCGGCAGAGTTTTAACTTGAAAAGCAAGACAGCCTGTAGGCTAAATCCGCCAAGAAAACTTGGCGGGGGTCAGCAGAGTGGCCAGGAAGACCCTTGGTAAGGACTAATATTCCAGATTCTGGCCTGAAGGAAAACCAGCTGCAGGTATGTTTTTTCCAGAATATTGGATTCATTTGGTGTACACATCACTGAAAACAGGAAACCTTTTTGTGGCGAGTTATTATAATAATTATAGAACAGATATTCAAATCATAACAGGCATATTATAAATGGATGTGGTGCATTCCAAATGGAGTTAGTACTGAACAGCAACGTGAGGAATAACTTTTGGGGGAGGGGTTCTTAAAGAACCAATTTACCTCTTCTTATCCATTACACTCTCTCAGAAACTCGAGGAAAACATTAAAACTGCAAGAGATGAACAACATGCACGATAAAATTCAGGTGCACAATTGCAAAGTTTATAGTTGGGATAACAAGTTCAAATCCAGGGTCCCGCTGAAGGTTTGTGGCAGCCAGCCAAGGTGACAAGGATTTGTTCAGAACCAAGGTGTTCTGAAGTCATTACACGCCAGGCACAACGGTGAGGCACAAATGAGGAAAAATCAGGGGCCCGATTCTCCGTTAGCCGATGCCGAAATCAGGAAAGGCGATTGGGCGGATAATCGGTTCCCACGCCAAATCGTGGCAGGCGCTGATTTGACGCCAAATCGCAATGCTCCAGCACCTCTACAGCGGTGTCAATGCATTCCGGAATTCCCGTACAGTAGACACTGTTTGCATATTATTAGCGGGCCCGACCCGGTATTCTCCGGGGCCTCCGTGATTCTGTGCCTCCGATGGGCATAGTTCCTGCCGGCGGGGTTCACCTGCGCTTTCAAAAATCGTGAAACCGGCGTGGCAGCTGCTGAGGGAGAGAGAGGGCGTACGGTTTGCTGACAGTTGTGCCGCTGGCCAGTGGGCTTCTACCAGGACTGCGGACTGCGGACTGGCAGTAGTGAGGGGGTGTGGCCAGGAGGTGGGCTGTGGGGTCGGGGTGGACAGGCACGGAACACCATTGCTGCAGCCAACAAGGAGGTCATGCAGCTGCGCTCACCGCTAACAACCCACATTGAACTTAGTGCCCTGGGTGCCCTCTGGCCCCAGCCAACCCATCAGCCGTATGAGCATGCTCCAGCACAACCAGTGTCACCTTGTTGGCTGGGAAAAGTGTGTGTGGGGTGTGTAATGTGAATGTGCGGCTGCAGCTTGTCAACCTCCCGAGTGTCAATCACAGACCCAGCAAATCCCGCACCGTTTTTCATTGGAATCGATTGTGTCACACGGCACTCGTGCTAGCCCCTCAACGATAGCAGAATCGTTCCAGGTGCGGCGCTGGTTTTTCTGTCGAATAGTCCACGGATTCTGCTTTGGCGGCAACACGTGGGCCGGGATTCTCCGTTGCCCGGCGCTGTTATCGTAATCGCCGATCGGGCGGAGAATCCCTGTTTTCGACCGAATCGGGGACGGCACCTGTTTCCGGATGCTCCGCCCCCTCCAAAACGGCATCATCGAGGAGTACGGTGAACGCCATTGGGACGGCCTCAGGACATTATCTGACGGCCCTCCCCGATGCTCCGCCCCCGATGGGCCGAGTTCCCGACGGCGCGGGACACGTGTGCTCTCAGGTTTCGTGAACATGGCGTGGCAGCTGCAGACTGTGTCAAGCGCAGCCACTGTCAGGGGGTGTAGCCGTGCCGCTGGCCGGGGGGGGGGGGAGGTGGGGGGGGTGGAGGAGGGGGGGCTTCGGTGAGGGCTGGGGGACTGGTGGGGGGGGCAAGGGGGTGTCCAGTGGGGTACCATCTGGCAGGTCGGGTCCGCGCACGGCCGGCGCCATGTTGTACGGTGCGACCGCTGTATGTTTCCGCCGAGCGCATGCGCGGCCACGGACCCGGCAATTGTACAGGCGTTTATATCGGGAAGGCCATGCGTTTTACATGCTAGCCCCGCACCGGTCTATAGGGAATTGGCAATCTTGGTTAAGTGAGCACTTCACACAACCCAAGTGAATTCCCGTTGATAGGCGGGCAATGTAGCATGTGTGAGTAATTGCCTAGCATCTCAATGACACCTTGATGCCTGGACATTGTGCCTGATTGTGGTAAACCACTGTTACACCTTTATTTGGTGATGTAAGGTAGGATCTGTACTACAGGTTCGCCGGTAGTCCCTGCCTGCTGGCTCCGCCCAGTAGGCAGAGTATAAATATGCATGTCCTCCATTCAGCAGCCATTTTGCCAGCTGCTGTGGGAGGCCACACATCTTAGAGCAATAAAGCCTCAGTTGTATCCAACTCTAGTCTTTGTTCAATTGATCGTGCATCACTGATCACTGCGGGAGGCAATACCACACGCAGCAGCCAACATCCGAACATGCAGGGGATGGGACACAGCTCCAGGGACATATCCTCTCCTGAAGATGGCTCCTGAAGATGGCGCCGGAGCAAGGTGACTCTCTGCGAGTTCTCCCCAACAGATCCACTTTTTACTTAACTAATATTTGTTTTAATCTTTTAAAATTTAATTCTATGACTAACATTATTACTAACCTCTCTCTTTTATCTTTCCTTGCAGGCTTGAACAACCTCCGAGGCCCGTGGAGACCTTTTGACCCGCCCGACCTGACCTCCACGACCTGGAAGTGGATCGGGCCCAAACCGGAAGTGAAGCCCCGGCCTCGATTTGGAGCCGACCCGGACCTCGGAGCTTGATACACCATCAATAATAGACGACGAGTGATGAACGTAACTGAGGCTTTAATACACTAAACAGCAAGCCTCCTGCCTCTGGACCCGAACTGGGTCCGGAGGCAGAGACTTGCCACTTTTATAGAGAAGCCCCGAGGGGAGGAGCCAAAGACGGAGCCAGCCTGGACAAGCCTAGGCATGTACAACACAGCACAGTGAATATAATACAATGAACACAATAACGTGGTTTACCACAGAGCTCCCAACGCCAGCCCCCGGATCGCCCGGCCCGGTCCCCAGAGCTCCCGACCTGACCCCCGATGACGAGACCCAGCCCAACTCGATCCTGAGAGACCCGCCCAGTGACCCGACCCGGAGAGGCCCGCCCAGCAACCCGACCTACCTAGAGATGGAAGAAAGAAAAATCCATGTGGAGGCCCAACCAGACTTACCTCTCAGAGGGAAGTAAGAGACTGCTGTGTGCTCTGTTTCACAGAGACATGGCTCACCACCACCTCACCGGACTGTGCCATACAATGTGAAGGCTTCTCAATTCACCGGGCGGACCGCACGGCATCATCAGGCAAAGCAAAGGGTGGAGGGGTTTGCCTCCTCATCAACTCCTCCTGGTACTTGGATGTGGCGACCCTGGCGACCTACTGCTCCCCAGACCTGGAATACCTGACCATGAAGTGCCCCCCATATTATCTTCAACGTGAGTTCACTTCAGCAATTATCACAGCGGTCTACATCCCACTCCAGGCAGAAGTGAGGAAGGCGCTGGACAAACTGTACACAGTTATGAACAACTCTGAAATAGAACACCCGGAGGCCTTGTTCATCATGGCCGAAGACTTCAACAAGGCCAACCTCAAGAGTGTACTGCCAAAATTCCACCAGCACATCTCCTGTCCCACCAGGGGCGACAACACTCTTGACCACTGCTTCTCAAAAATCAAGGGCGCCTACCGTTCCATCCCCCGACCGCACTTTGGGAAATCAGACCATAAGACGGTGCTCCTTCTCCCGGCATACAAGCAGAAACTCAAGTGGGAGAATGCATCTAAGAAGGTCGTGCAGTGCTGGTCCGAGGAAACAGAAGAGCTCTTACGTGACTGCTTAGAGACAGTGGACTGGTCCATATTTACGAACTCAGCGACCAACTTAAATGAGTATGCCACCACCGTCACAGACTTCAAATGCGTGGACGACTGCGTGCCAAAGAAAGCAGTACGTACGTTCCCCAACCGGAAACCATGGCTCAATCGCGAGATTGACTCCCTACTGAAGGACAGATCTGAGGCACTCAAGTCAGACGACCCTGACCTATATAAAAAATCCAGGTATGACCCCCGCAAAGCCATCGAGATGCCAAGAGAGAATATCAAACCAAGCTAGTGTCACAGACAGACTCTCGACGGTTGTGGCAAGAACTAAACAACATAACGGGCTACAAAGTGAAGCCGAACAGTATCTCCGGCAGCAGCGCACCCCTCCCCGATGAACTCAATGCATTCTATGCTCAGTTCAAGTAGGTAACCAACAATCCGCTGTAGAGTGCCCCAGCAGCCCATAACTCACCCATTACCCACCATCACAGCTTCCGACATCAGATCGGCCTTCCTGAAAGTGAATCCTCGGAAGACGACGGGCCCGGACGGGATCCCTGGTCGTGCACTCAGAGGATGCGCGGACCAGCTGGCAGAGGTGTTCGCGGACATCTTTAACCTGTCCCTACTCCACTCCGAGTTCCCCACCAGCTTCAAGAAGACCACCATCATACCAGTGCCAAAGAAGAACCAGGCAATGTGCCTCAATGACTACCGTCCGGTGGCCCTGACTTCAGTCGTAATGAAGTGCTTTGAGAGGTTGATCATGAAGCTCATCACCTCCATACTCCCAGAACGCCTAGATCCACTGCAATTCGCATACCGTCGCTGATGTGTTGGGTACTCTGAGACACAGACGAACCAACACGGTTGCGAATGGTACAACGCAGTTTTATTTCATTTAACTATTGACATAGTAAACTCTGGTACTCAGCACATGGTGACTGTCTGAGTGGCTGGCAATAAGGTCTGTGCCCTGAGCCGTCTCCTGATGGACTGCCCAGGAAGTGTCGTGTTCCTTGTTTTGTACTGTGTATGCTCTTGTCTGAAATGAAATGAAAATGAAAATCGCTTATTGTCACAAGTATTGCCTTGGTCTGCTTGCAAAGCCAACAATTTAGTCCTGTGCTAAACAGCCCCTAAATGAAAATCACTTATTGTCACAAGTAGGCTTCAAATGAAGTTACTGTGAAAAGCCCCTAGTCTCCACATTCCAGCGCCTGTTCGGGGAGGCTGTTACGGGAATTGAACCGTGCTGCTGGCCTGCCTTGAAAGCCATTGATTTAGCCCTGTGCTAAACAGCCCCTTTCATTGGCTGTCGTGTTGTGTGTGCTAATTGGTCCGTTGATCTGTCCATCATTATGTATGTGTGTATGTGCTGTGATGTTCACTTGAATATCATGACATCCCCCCTTTTTTACAAGATTATGTGCCTACGTGGTTATAAATAGAGATGTGTACTGAGTGCAGCTAAATGTGTGTGTGTGTAATATTTACAGCATGTACATGGGGCTTAACTATATACAAGGGGCGATGTCGGGTGTGACATAATAGCGAGGTTGTACCATAACAAAGAACGGGGAAATGTGGAATGATAAAACAAATTCCAGTAACGATAAGAACATAAACATGTTAATACAGTGGTTGCATGAGTTCAACGTGTAAACAGTCTCATAATTCCAGTCTAGTAGGTGGGCGCCGAATTTGGGTTGACCGTCTCAAGGGTAGGTCTGGAACCACCTGCTGAGGTGCGGGCCTGGCCATGGGCGACGATGGAATGGGCATGGTAGCAGGCAGCTCCACAAAGTCGCCATCAGGAACGACAGGAGGTCACGGTGTCAGTGTAAGGTCTCGTAGCGAGCATGGAAGTAGGCGAAGAACCCGGCGATTGCGCCTACGAACGGATCCATCAGGCATGCGAACCAGGAACAAGCAGGGAGTCACGCGTCGGAGAACTTTGGCAAGTACTGACCAGCCACCTTCTGGTAGGTGGATGCGGACTTCGTCTCCAGGGGCCAGGGCGGGAAGATCAGTTGCCCGTGTGTCATATGACCTCTTCTGGCGACCGCGCTGCAGTTGCATCCTGTGCAATACCGGAGCATGGTCTATTGTGGGTGCCAGGATGGAAGGCACAGTGGTCCTGAGGGCGCGACACATCAGCAGCTGGGCTGGTGAGAGACCAGTGGCTAGTGGGGCCGAGCGATAGGCCAGCAGGGCGAGGCAGAAATCCGATCTGGCAGCAGCAGCCTTGCAGAGGAGCCGCTTTACAATGTGAACGCCCTTCTCCGCCTTTCCATTGGACTGGGGTTGCAGAGGGCTAGATGTCACGTGTGTAAAGCCATACGAGGCAGCAAACGATGACCATTCCTGGCTGGCGAAACAGGGCCCATTGTCCGACATGACAGTCATCGGAATGCCGTGGCGAGCGAATATGTCTTTGCAAGCCCTTATGACAGCAGATGACGTCAAATCTTGCAGGCGTATGACTTCTGGGTAGTTGGAGAAGTAGTCAACGATGAAGACATAGTCCCTGCCGAGTGCGTGAAATAGGTCCACACCCACCTTCGCCCAGGGGGACGTCACCAGCTCATGGGGCAGAAGCGTTTCAGGAGGTTGCGCCGGCTGAAACCTTTGGCAGGTGGGACAGTTGAGCACCATGTTGGCAATATCGTCACTGATGCCCGGCCAGTATACCGCCTCTCGGGTCCTCCGTCTGCACTTCTCAACCCCCAGGTGGCCTTCGTGTAGTTGGTCGAGAACCAGCTTGTGCATGCTGTGCGGAATCACAATCCGGTCCAGCTACAGAAGGACACCATCAATGACGGCCAGGTCGTCTCGGACATTGTAGAACTGCGGGCACTGCCCTTTGAGCCACCCTCCCAACATGTAGCGCATCACACATTGTAGAAGGGGGTCGGCCGCAGTCTCTCGGCGAATACGGGCCAGACTGGAGTCATCAGCTGGCAGATTTGCCGATGTGAAGGCCACCTGTGCCTCGTCCTGGCATGCGAACCTCTCCGAATCTGGCGGCGTGCTCACTGCTCTGGATAGGGCATCCGCAGCGATGAGTTCCTTCCCTGGGGTGTAGACCAGTTGGAAGTCGTACCTCCTGAGTTTCAGTAGGATGCGCTGGAGGCGAGGGGTCATCTTGTTCAGATCCTTGTTTATGATGCTGACCAGGGGGCAGTGGTCAGTTTCAACAGTGAACCGGGGAAGACCATACACATTATCATGGAACTTGTCTAAACCGGTTAGCAAGCCCAGGCACTCCTTTTCGATCTGTGCGTAGCGCTGCTCTGTGGGGGTCATGGCTCGCGATGCATAGGCAACTGGGGCCCATGACGCCGTGTCATCACGCTGCAGGAGCACTGCCCCAATGCCGGACTGGCTGGCATCAGTCGAGATTTTGGTGGCACGAGACGTGTCAAAAAACGCCTATACCAGTGCAATGGTGAGTTTGAGTTTGAGCTCCTCCCATTCCAGCTGGTGTGTGTGTTGCCGCTGGAACTCTGTGGACTTTTTGACGAGGTGGCGCAGAGCTGTCGTGTGGGAGGCAAGGTTGGGAATGAACTTCCCCAGGAAGTTGACCATGCCAAGGAAGCGTAGCACTGCTTTCTTGTCTGCCGGCTGCGGCATGGCTGTGATGGCGCTCACCTTGTCTGCATCCGGACGGACCCCTGACCGGGAAATATGGTCCTCAGGAACTTCAGCTCGGTTTGGCCAAAGGAACACTTGGCTCGGTTGAGGCGCAGGCCGTTTTCCCGTATGCGGGCAAAAACGTGGTGTGGTGGACCAGATGATGACGTTGTCCACGTATACGCACACCCCTTCGATGCCTTCCATCATCTGCTCCATGATCCTATGAAAGACCTTGGATGCCGAGATGATGCCAAATGGCATCCGGTTGTAGCAGAACCTGCCGAAAGGGGTATTGAAGGTGCACAGCTTTCAGCTGGACGGATCGAGTTGGATCTGCCAAAACCCCTTAGAGGCATCCAGTTTTGTAAAGATTTTAGCCCGGGCCATTTCGCTCGTGATCTCCTCATATCTCTTTGGGTATGGGATAATGTTCCCTCATGATATTGTTATTGAGGTCTTTTGGGTCAATACATATCCGGAGCTCGCCGGAGGGCTTCTTGACACACACCATGGAGCTGACCCGCGGCGTGGACTCCATGACCCTGGATAGGACCCCTTGGTCCTGGTGATCCTGCAGCTGCTGCTTGAGGCGGTCTTTGAGTGGCGCAGGGACTCTGCGAGGTGCGTGAATGACCGGGATGGCGCCTGGTTTGAGGCGAATTCGGTAGGTGTATGGCAGTGTTCCCATGCCCTCGAATGCCTCCTGGTTATGGGCGAGGAGCAATTGGAGCTGTGCGTTGAACTCTGCGCCCGGGAAGTCAGACGTGCCGTCTGGAGAGAGAGAGTGGACTTGTTGCACGAGGTGGAGAGCCTTGCATGCCTGTGCGCCTAGCAGGGAGTCCTTCGATGAGCCGACTATCTCGAACGAGAGTGTGGCCGTGTGTGTTTTGTGTGTCACCTGGAGCTGGCAGGATCCCATAGCCGGGATAACATTCCCGTTGTAATGAAATGAAATGAAATGAAAATCGCTTATTGTCACAAGCAGGCTTCAAATGAAGTTACTGTGAAAAGCCCCTAGTCGCCACATTCCGGCGCCTGTTCAGGGAGGCTGGTACAGGAATTGAACCGTGCTGCTGGCCTGCCTTGGTCTGCTTTAAAAGCCAGCTCTTTAGCCCTGTGCTAAACCAGCCAGTCGACCATCCTGCACCGGGACGGCCGGATTGGTGGTCCGACCTTCATGGCGTAGAAGGCTGACCATGCTATGAGATTGTCGGAGGCGCCAATGTCCAGGCGGAAAGTGATCGGCGATCGGTTGACCGTCAGGGTGGCACACCATTCATCACCCGGATTGATCGTGTTGACTCGGTTCCCATCAATGACCGCAACCCGGAAGGCGTCTCGGTCATCTGTGTCATCGGTCTGGATGTCGTCTGGGCCCGATTCGTAATGGGGAGGCTGAATGGTCCGCACATCCCTGCGAGGTTGTCGGAGATGTGGAAGATCGACAGGTTGAGCTGCTCGACAGTAAGCAGCGTAGTGGCCCACCTTGCCACAGTGTAGGCATTGTCGGGTTCTTGCGGGACATTGCCCTTTTAAATATGCAGCTCCACAGTTGCCGCACGTTGTGACGTCATGGCGTTCGTTGCGCCACTGCGCATGCGCAGTTCGGTCTTGCGTCGAGCGCGCCTGCGCATCACGTCCCTCAGTGTTGCTGTAGGTTTTGGCGCACACAAGCGCGGGAGGCCTCGAAAAGCGCGCAAAATGGCCACCCTCGTCCGGGCGGCGGGCCGGGAGGAACTCGATTGCCTGGACCCGTTCGGCCTCGTGGGGCACCTGGCTCGACGATCCGGTCGCGTAGGACCCCCTCCGCGCCGATTCGGTCATCTGAAATTGGGCATAGCGGCGAGTCGCGTTCTCTTGCGGGACACAGGCTTCGATTGAAGAGGCTAAGGTTAGGCCTTTTATTTTTAAAAGCTGCTGGCATAGGGTGCCCGAGGCGACCCCAAAAACGATCTGGTCCCGGATCATGGACTCTGAGGTGGTGTCGTAACCGCAGGACTGCGCGAGTATGCGGAGATGCGTCAGGAATGACTGAAAGAGCTCATCCTTACCGGCAGGCGCTGCTGGAAGACATACCTCTCAAAGCTCTCGTTGACCTCGACGTTGAAGTGTTGGTCGAGCTTGAGGAGGACCGTCTTGTATTTAGATTTGTTCTCGCCTTCCGCGAACACCAGGGAGTTGTAGACATGGATGGCGTGCTGACCTGCGGTGGCGAGGAGGATGGCGATCTTTCTTTTGTCCGAGGCGCTCTCTTTGTCGTTGGCTTCCAGAAAGAGTTCGAAACGCTGTTTGAACAACGTCCAATTTACGTCAAGGTTCCCAGCGACTTGCAACGGCTGCGGTGTGTAGACGGTGTCCATGGTGCAGGATGGCAGATTTGTGGGTAGATATTAATTCATTTCTGGTACCATGATGTGTTGGGTACTCTGAGACACAGACGAACCAACACGGTTGCGAATGGTACAACGCAGTTTTATTTCATTTAACTATTGACATAGTAAACTCTGGTACTCAGCACATGGTGACTGCCTGAGTGGCTGGCAATGAGGTCTGTGCCCTGAGCCGTCTCCTGATGGACTGCCCAGGAAGTGTTGTGTTCCTTGTTTTGTCCTGTGTATGCTCTTGTCTGTGATTTGCTGTCGTGTTGTGTATGCTAATTGGTCCTTTGATCTGTCCATCATTATGTATGTGTGTATGTGCTGTGATGTTCACTTGAATATCATGACAGTCGCAACCAGTCCACAGCAGATGCCATTTCTCTGGCCCTACACTCATCCCTAGAGCATCTCGGCAACAAGGGCTCTGACATCAGACTCCTATTTATTGACTACAGCTCCGCCTTCAACACCATAATCCCAGCCAAGCTCACATCAAAGCTCAAAAACCTAGGACTTGGCCCCCCACTCTGCAACTGGATCCTCGATTTTCTGACCAACAGACCACAATCAGTAAGAATGAACAACAACACCTCCTCCACAATAGTCCTCAATACCGGGGCCTCGCAAGGCTGCGTACTTAGCCCCCTACTCTACTCCCTGTGCACACACGACTGCGTGGCAAAATTTGGTTCCAACTCCATCTCCAAGTTTGCTGATGATACGACCATAATGGGCTGGATCTCGAATAACGACGAGTCAGAATACAGGAGGGAGATAGAGAACCTAGTGGAGTGGTGCAGCGACAACAATCTCTCCCTCAATGCCAGCAAAACTAAAGAGCTGGTCATTGATTTCAGGAAGCAAAGTACTGTACACACCCCTGTCAGCATCAACGGGGCCGAGGTGGAGATGGTAAGCAGTTTCAAATTCCTAGGGGTGCACATCTCCAAATATCTGTCCTGGTCCACCCACATCGATGCTACCACCAAGGAAGCACAACAGCGCCTATACTTCCTCAGGAAACTAAGGAAATTCGGCATGTCCACATTAACCCTTACCAACTTTTACAGATGCACCATACAAAGTATCCTATCTGGCTGCATCACAGCCTGGTATGGCAACTGCTCGGCCCAGGACCGGAAGAAACATCAGAGTCGTGAACACCGCCCAGTCCATCACACAAACCTGCCTCCCATCCACTGACTCCATCTACACCTCCCGCTGCCTGGGGAAAGAGGGCAGCATAATCAAAGGTCCCTCCCACCCGGCTTACTCACTCTTCCAACTTCTTCCATCGGGCAGGAGATACTGAATTCTGACAACACGCACGAACAGACTCAAAAACAGCTTCTTCCCCGCTGTTACCAGACTCCTAAATGACCCTCTTGTGGATTGACCTCATTAACACTACACCCCTGTATGTTTCTCCCGATGCCGGTGCTTATGTAGTTACATTGTATACCTTGTGTTGCCCTATTATGTATTTTCTTTTCTTTTCTTCTCATGTACTTAATGATCTGTTGAGCTGCTCGCAGAAAAATACTTTTCACTGTACCTCGGTACACGTGACAATAAACAAATCCAATCCAATCCAATCCAATATCCATGGCCAGACGGTGGGTGGGTGCTACGGGGAGGGGGAAATGTCTGGAGAGATGGGCCAAGTATTTAGAGGTCAGCCTGCATTGCGGAAGAAAGTGACAGAGGTGTCGTAATGGTTGTGCACAAGAATGTTTAATGTGTACTACAATTCCCCATTCTCCCGATGGTGCTGCCCCTCCACCCTCCCAACCCCTAAGCCCCCAACTCCCCCTCTCCACCCTCCCTCATCCCCTACCTACCCCCTCAAATCTCCCCCCCCGGTGCCCTCAGTGATGCTCAATGTGCGTGGTCCTCCTAGCTCTATCTCTACATCTACATCTAGGGTTTCACCGGGATTGCCATTAGAGGTGGGGGCAGCCATCTGCTTACCGCTTCCCGTGGCCTTCGATGCCCCTGGCGAGCGTCCTCTGCTGGCTCTGAGAGTGGAAGGCCCCAGCTCACCTAGCAGCGGCACATACACAGCTGTGCCGCCCTGTCCCATGTGCTGCCTGTGAGAAACGGCCTCATCCAGAGGGGTAGAACTTGGGGGAGCTGGTGGTCACCGTCGCCACTCCATGGCATGGGTCCGGGTTGGCACTCAGCGCCCCGTCCTCCTGCTCGGTGACCATAGGGTCCTGGGTTCACGTTGGGACGGGGGGCAGCTGGTTTGAGCCCAGGCTACCCCTGCATCATCTGGCTCTGCCAACCCTGGCAATGAAATGAAATTAAATGAAAATCGCTTATTGTCACGAGTAGGCTTCAATGAAGTTACTGTGAAAAGCCCCTAGTCGTCACATTCCGGCGCCTGTTCGGGGAGGCTGGTACGGGAATTGAACCGTGCTGCTGGCCTGCCTTGGTCTGCTTTAAAAGCCGGCGATTTAGCCCAGTGAGCTAAGCCAGCCCCTGTGGTTGGTTTATGGTCCCTATGGTCTGCACCATTCTGCTGAGACCCTCAGCCATGGCCGTCACCGACTGCACAACACCTTGGACATCTTCACTAAGTCGACGTCGTGCACCAAGCTCTCCACAGCAGTCGTCATCCTAGCAGTGTTGGCCTCAGTGTCACACATTGCCGGAGACATCTCCTGTGCCTGTAGCTTCTGGGACTCCTCCAAATGGCTATGGATCTGCTGGAGTGACACTGACCTCTCCCCCTGAATGTCCCGGCTGCTGCTGATCAGCTATATCAGCTCCGGGTCACCCGGTTCCAGAGGCTCAACATCAGGCTCGGACTCAGCTGGGTCTGGGATCCAGCAGCCCTCCGACTGTTGTCTTGCCTGGGGGTTCCTGCCTCCCCATGATGCATATCAGCAACAGTGTGGTACTCATCAGATTGTGCCCCCCAAGCCTGTCCACTAACATGTCCCACCGAGGTGTGTGTATCTGCGCTGGTGGAGGGTGGGGATGACAGCTGTGTCGCAACTATAACAGTGGCATCCTCGGAGCTCTCCTCTGAGGTGGTATCCTGGGAGGCTGGAGAGGGTGCTGCCTGGGATTGGCCGGCGCTGTCAGCTGGAGGAGCTGTGGGAGAATGGACACGTGGTCAGTGGGAGGGATGGGTCAGTCTGTAAGACAATAACAACTCACGATTGACAGGTCCCCCGGGTGGAGCCCAGTGGTTCCTCTCCTGTGGGGCATCCGCCAGCGTCCGCATGGGTGACCACCCTTTCCTCGGCCACCCCAGTCACCTCCAGGGCACGCACCTTGAAATAAGTGAGAATTCTTAGGTCTGGCATACCACCAGCAGTTTGGGCCCTCTCCCGGAGATTGTGGGAGAGATGTTCCTGAGGAGACACAGTGAGGGTAGCGTTAGCAACACGCATGGTTCACAGTGGTGGGAGGGGGATGCGAAGGAAGGGTTGGGGGGGCGTTGAAGTGGGGTGGAGGGAAGGTTGGTGGTCGCATGGATAGTTGGGGGGTGGATGCTCTCATGTGGTGAAAAGCCCGTGGGGCCTCATTAAGCGGACCAATTAATGTTGATTGAGTTGCTTTGCCAGCCTTGCCATGGGCGAGGCACATACAGTGGAGAACTCTATTGACCTCGGGCAGGATTCTCCGGTTGCTGAGCAGGTGCAGCCGAAGAATCCCGCCCCTAGATATTTTGGGGGAGAATTAAGGCCATACACATTCACCTCCCTCTCCAGGGCTTGAGAATAGAAATCAAGGACAGTTGCTGTTGAAGCGGAGAATCCTGCCTTAGTGAAGAAAACGGGATTGGCTTCTGTTTCCAATGCTCCAGCCCCCACACTGGCATCAGGATTGAGCTTCATGCCCCGTGCCCTGCGCCAGTAGGCCAGGCAGCATATTCTCCAGGCCCACGTATTTCTCCGATCCACTGGGCTGCGACTCATGTGGACGGGAATTACTACGGGTCCTGACAAATGTGTACCTGTCGCGGTGGACCTTGCAGTATGCCAACGGGGTAACCCCTGAAGGAAACTGCCCGCAAAGTCCATCCAAGGGCCCCCCCCACAATACAAGACCTGCGCACCCAACCCTCAGCAACCCCTCAATAAAGAGGCCCCCCACAGAGATTCTCTAAATAAGGAGACCTCCCAGAGACCCCACAAATAAAGCCATCCCAGACACCCCATAAATGAATATATCCCCCCCACAGAGACCCCCCTAAATGAAGAGAACCCCCACAGAGACTCCCTAAATAAGGAGACTCTGCCATAGACCCCCCTAAATAAAGAGATCCCCACAGAGCCCCAAAGAAGAGACCCCAGTCAAGAAGCCCTCAGAAAAGAGACCCGTCAAGAAGCAAAGAATACTTACAGTGCAGAAGGAGGCCATTCGCCTGATTGAGTCCACACCGACCCTCGGAAAAAGCACTCTATCTAGGCCCACTCCCCCACCTTATCCCCGTCTGTGATGGTGCTGGACACAGTCCACAGCCTTCAGGCGGGTTCCCGACCGCTGAGACCACACGTCAACTGCGTGGTCGGGAACTCGGCCCATCGGGGGCGGAGCATCGGGGGAGGACCTTCAGGTGACTCACGAACGCCATTCCAACGGCGTGCGGTGTGTGACATGATGATGCCATTTCGGAGGGGGTGGAGGATACAAAACCTGCGTCAAACAGGTGCCGCCCCAGATTTCAGCGTCAGAAGGAGTTCTCCGCCCGATCGACGATTACGAAATCGGCGTCGGGGAACGGTGAACCCCGCCCACAGTCACCCAAACGGAGAATTTCGCCCAAAGGCTGACAGTCCAGTGTGGACTGAGGAAGTTCTGCATTGTCGTTGCCTTTTTGGATGAAACGTTAAACCAAGGCTCCAGCTACCCTGTGAACATTTCTCCCCAGTGGACTGGCCAACATTTATTCAAAATCAACATCACAAAAACGGATTCTCTGGTCATTATCACATTGCTGTTTGTGGGAGTTCATTGTGCGGATATTGGTTGCCAGGTTACCAACATTACAACAGTGACTGCATTTCATTGACTGTGGTCGTGAACAACACTATAGAAGGGCAAGTCTCTTTCTTTACTTCCAACACCTTAATGCAATTCTTTGACTCACAGGACAAGATATCTTCAATCAACAAAAATAGACATGCACAGAGCTATTGATTAAGTCATTGATTTCTTTCAGTGAGGCCACCATGGAAATCAGTGGCTGTGAGCATATCGAGGGAATTGTGTTGTAATGCCAGAGGCTTCCTGTGGTGAATGTATTATGCCAATAATCCACCATTGTATTGGTATCTGTGCTGTTGCCCTTGTATTTGTATCTGTGCTATGCTGTTGCCCTTGTGGGCTCCTCCGATGGGCCATTGTATGGCATTATCCATAGGGGAACATGTTGTGGCCTGTATGGGCTTCGCCCATGGCTCCTCCCCTTGAAGGGGGTATAAAGAGCAGTCATCCTGTAGGCAGTTCTCAGTATTGGATCAGTCGCAGGCAGGCACTGTTCTCAGTTGATTAAAGCCACAGTTTACTTCTACTCCCGTCTCGAGTGAATTGATGGTCGCATCACTTCCCTCAAACTGAGGGTTAATACTATAAGGTTCATGTTGTGTCTTGTCCGCTGAATAGATCCATAGCTAGTTACAGCAACACCACAGTCTCAAGCAATGAAAGAAGTGTTTCAAGTTGGTTCTTTGAGACACCATTTTAGCAAATTGTTCTTTTCTGTTTCTTTCAGAACAGATGCTGCTGCAGCTGGCATCTTTTGGCCAGAGATCCTTGTCTTGACTGCAGTGCTTAGAAACTCTCAGCTGGCAAGGCCTGCTTACAACAAATAGAAATTACTGGCTGAGCTCAATTATCTAGATGAGCCACTTACATCTGTGCAAAAATCTGGACAGGAGTATAAAACATTCCATTACTTGGATCTGCATAGTTATTGTCACAGCAATTCCTGTGGCAGCTGCAATGGAATATAGGGCTGATAATGTGGTCCAAAAACAGTGGCAGATTAGATTCCTCCATCTACTCCATGGTTAGGTCTCTCGGCAGAGCAAATGGTGCAACACGCAGCAGGCAATGGTGTGCACGAAAGCCCTGGGGGGGGGTGCCTGTGTTGTAATATGTCTCTGACATGTCACGGTAGTTGTTTCAACTCACTGTATTTGTGTTAGACCATAAGACCATAAGGCATAGGAGCAGAATTAGGCCACTCGGCCCATCGCGTCTGCTCCGCCATTCAATCATGGCTGATATTTTCTCATCCCCATTCTCCTGCCTTCTCCCATAACCCCTGATCCCTTATTAATCAAGAACCTATCTATCTCGGTCTTAAAGGCATTCAGTGATTTGGCCTCCACAGCCTTCTGCGGCAAAGAGTTCCACAGATTCACCACCCTTTGGCTGAAAATATTCCTCCTCATCTCTGTTTTAAAAGATCGTTCCTTCAGTCTGAGGTGTGTCCTCTGGTTCTAGTTTTTCCTACAAGTGGAAACATCCTCTCCACGTCCACTCTATCCAGGCCTCGCAGTATCCCGTAAGTTTCAATAAGATGCCCACTCATCCTTCTAAACTCTAACGTGTACAGACACAGAATCCTCAACCGTTCCTCATATGACAAGCTCGACATTCCAGGGATTATTCTTGTGAACCTCCTCTGGACCCTTTCCAAGCCCAGCACATCCTTCCTTAGATATTGTGTTGTATCTGTACCGGTGGCACAACCTTTGCCAGATCTACATGCAGCCAACAGTACCTGCTTTTCACAAGGATGTCATGAGTGGGGACTGAAGGATTGAAGCATTGACTCTTGGAAGCCATCTTCTCAGTCTGGTTTCTCGATCATATAACCTGGATATGAAGAGCTAGGCCATTCAGGGGTGATACCAGGAAGCACTTCATCACATAAAAGTCATCAGAAGTCTGGAATTCGCTCCCCAAACAGCTGTTGAGCATAGGTCAATTGAAAGTTTCAAACCTACGATTGCTGGACTTTTGTTAGGTGATGGTATTCAGGGATACGGGACCAAAATATATTAATGCCGTTATAGGTGAGCCACATTCTAAATGATTGCTAGAACAAACTTGTGGGGCTAAATGGCCCATTGCTATGTTCCTATAATTTCTCATGGGGAAGTGATGAATTGTTGTCCTGACTTGATGCATTTCTCTCCTGCAAATTGACTAATAACCCCTGAGCCAGTTTGACAGAAGCCAGAGGCAAAAAGCTCGGTTGTGTGTTCATTATGATCACTAGCAGGATTTATCATTATTTTTTGTTGTTCTGATTGCTGTAACTGGCATTGCACAGTTTCCCTGTTAGATGCGCCTGGGTCTATAGCCCAGCTGAGGGAGTTAAGAAGGATATATGTAATCTGCCTCTTGTGCAAGCAGACCTGCCTCATATCTTTCCTATCAAACACCCCTACCTCCAAAAACCCGAGCATTGAGCACACAGTCCTAAACCCACTTTCATATCTATCCTGTATATTAAGACCCAGGATGCCAAGTGGTAAGGTGAATGTCAATTTATTTGTGGTCACAAAATGTCTGTCTACTGCAGCAAATATATATAGAGAGTAAAGTCCTTTGGGACAACAAACATGCCGGTCTCTGTGTGGGCCGGCCTTTATACTGAATTTGTATGAGTGCTAGCTGGGCGGCCTACACCCACAGCGGGGAGCTCATATTCCATGAGTCCCACAGGGTATTCCCCCTGGTCTCGTGGGGGTTATTACACTGTACTACTGACTTTTCAAACCAAAGATAGTGCACTTTTCCAGAGAGAAGAATGTGAAATCTTCTCTTCAGATAATTGTCCTTCATTTACATAAGACTTTCACCTTTAATGAAGATTTTGCCTATTTTGTGTGGAAGCATGAAAAATCACAAGGCACACTAATCAGGTGTGGATCTGCCCAAATCCTTGGACTCTGTACTGTGAGAAATGATCCTGCCGGTTTTAAGGTTAATTTTGAAATAGTCTCCCAAACCTTTACAGCCAGAGTCAAAACTACAGTGTGAACCTCTTGAGCTATTTTTGTAAGGTGTACCGACAAACATTGTAGCGGTTTGTCCCCCGCTGTTGTTACATGTTTGGTAGTTGCTTGCTATCTGTTGTTAGACGAATATTGACTCACACAGAACAATAACTTCATGTCAGATGGACCCAGAAATAAAATAAAATAGCTTGAGCTCATATGAATCTGTCAATTCTTGCTGGTAAAATGGTACTGATTATCCCAATTCAATATTCAAATTTATATACAACCAATTAATTGGGCATTCAATATTATGGAACCAATTTTGTGCACTTTGGGAAAGAATGGAAAAAGTGAAGGAGACCGACGATGCTGGATTTTTGTCCGTCTTGCTTTGCTTGGAGATTTCTTGTGAATCCCCTGAGGGAAGTGAACCTACAACAGTATAAGCATACAGATAAGGAAGAAGGGGCATAATAGTTTCTTATTGCTGTCAAAGCACCTATTTTGGACGTGCAACCAGAAGTAAACCTTAGGCTTGGGGCCTGCTCTTCCCAGATTTGAAGATGTAAGAGGACAAGCAGCAATGACATGGGATCCAAGTATGTCTTGCAGTGGTGCTTTAACATTGGAGCTTCTGCACTTAGACAGCACTTAGCTAAATCTGTAGCCAGTGGAATCACTACTGCTGCAGCCCTTTTTGAGCAGCAGCACCTGCTAACTTACTTTCCTTATTAGCAGATGCTAATCTGCCGAGGGGGCCTGTGCTGGCTTACTTGTCGAGCTTAATCTCAAAATACAGCTAAGTAATAATAATAATCTTTATTAGTGTCAGAAGTAGGCTTACATTAACACTGCAATGAAGTTACAGTGAAAATCCCCCAGTCGCCACACTCCGGCGCCTGTTCGGGTACACTGACGGAGCATTCAGAACATCCAATTCACCTAACAAGCACGTCTATCAGGACTTGTGGGAGGAAACCATGCAGACACGGGGAGAACGTGCCGACTCCGCACAGAAATGACCCAAGCCGGGAATCGCCAGAGTTCTGCTGCATCAGCCTGACGATCACCCAGCTTGCAGATGGTAGAGCCCTGACAATTCTTGGGCATACTGAAATATCTTATGCAAATATCCTCACATTAGAATTTCAGTTAGTATTTCTGTTATTGGCACAAAATAAATGAGCCATTTAACAATTTTCATTTTAAATTAACTTAATTGCAGTACTTTGTTAGTAAAATTAGTGAGCATTCTGAGAATCAAAATCAGAAAATCAAAAAAATCCACCATGTTTGAGTGCAGAAATATTCACACAGTAATTCACAAGGAAGAATTACAAAAACCTGCTCATGTTAAGTGCTCCTTGTGAGTAATTGAGCTCTGACTGAATGGATCTATTTTCAGCTTTAATATACATCATGTTATCTGGAAAAGAACCAGCTGACAAATCATTGGGATCAAACCTTCTCCAACTGTGATTGCAACCTAGCTGGGAAGGTATATTGATCTGCTCTATTTACTGAACTGCTACACAGTTACTATACCGAGGAGAGTTCTACTGTTTTAATCTTGTTTAGCAAAGTTCTAACTGCAAGTTATAACTGTGAGGATTAACCTGTCTGAACAATCCCCACTTACTATTTTCTCAGTTTTCACATCAGACGGATTAATTTTTCATCGCCAACCAGGACATGACAAACATAGTACACAGAATTGGGTACTGTTGCAATTGACGACATACACTTTCAATCCCCTTTTCCCTCATGTGCCCCTTAAAAGCTTTGATGCATTGGCAGCTTTTTGCATACTTGAGGGAAAAGTGAACAGACGGTTTATAGGTTCAGGGTGGGAAGATGCACAGGCCAGTTGGGCTGCCGACCTGTTTCTGTGCTGTAGATTCAATGTAGGTCTTTGGAGATTATGTTAATTCCGGTGTCATTTGTATCTGCCAATTTAACTTGTTTTTGTTTATCATTTGACATTAAAAAAAAGCAAGAATACTGTCAAGTTTTCATTTTAATCTCTAGATTTTGCTGGGAATTTGCCTCCACAAGGTGGATAGTAGGTCATTGTATACACCAGGTTGAAGATCCTGATTATTCTGATAAGGCTTCTCAACTGGCATATATATTCAGTCTAAGCAACACAGTCACCATCAGAAGAGGGAGTGGCTTATCAGATGGTTATTCACCAGGCTCGCTTACCTTCAGCAAGTATTTCACACATGAGGTCCGGTTTGCTGTGGCAACATGGCCTTTTACGTGCAAGTTATCATCTGGAGCTATAATTGTTGATGATAGAAGCTGTAACTTTGGTTCCTATTATATTACCACGACTGGTATGTGTTGTATTCTTTGTCTTTTCCTCCAGAATTATCCGATGTAGTGTTGACAAAGAATACACCAATCAAAAGATTGAAACAAAACTAATTTATTATTACTCTACTAATTCAATGAATTTCACACACTCTACTGAGTTATAGATGGTAAGCAAATGATATTGAATCTGAACTACAGTTTTCAATATTCTATCTAACTACTAACTACACTATGACTTGACCTCATGCTATCTATCTCTAACTATCACTATGCTCTCTCCATGTTTCTCTCAGCGTCTCCTTCCAGCTTCTCCCATAAATCCTTGAGAGGCTGTCTTAAATACAGTGAATTAGTAACGCCTGCTCGTGTTTGATTTACACATAAATGTAATTATTAACCCTTCACTAGCCTGACTATATACATATCATTACATCCCCCTTTTTTTTTAGACATTTCTTTTCTATTATTTCTTTTTTTTTCTTTGAAAATTTTTTTTTAGAGTACCCAATTCATTGTTTTCAATTAAGGGGCAATTTAGCGTGGCCAATTCACCTAGGCTGTACATCTTTGGGCTGTGGGGGCGAAACCCACGCAAACACGGGGAGAATGTGCAAACTCCACACGGACAGTGACCCAGAGCTGGGATCGAACCGGGCACCTCGGCGCCGTGAGGCAGCAGGGCTAACCCACTGCGCCACCGTGCTACCCTTCTTTTCTATTATTGAAGAAAAAAATGTATAATATCGGTGCATAATACATGATATGTATATAAATTAACATGTTAATTTTAAAAAAAATCAAACAGTCCAACTGTGATGATTCACAAATTGAGTCTGTCCGGCTTCCTTCTAATCCTAGATGATCTTCTCAAACCAAGAAGAGGAATGTCAGAAGTTATTAACGTCTTCTGTGAGTCTTGAATAATCTTGGAAGATGTCAAAGTGTTGTGAAAGAAACTTTCATGCATTTGAAGATCAGGAAAAATCTTGTCTGATGATTGACCTTTTAAAAGTGCTCGTCGATTTTGTCGAACAATAGAACCTTAATTTGTTTGAATGATATAGGTGCGTGGTGCTGCTTGACAAATTACATGAGCAATAGCAGACCAACCTCCATCGGGAATGCGAATCCTGACTTGATCACTTGGATTCAGTGATTCTAGTGTTGTCACATGTTGATTGTAGTATTTTTCTTGAATGCTTTGTTGACGTTGAATCTTTTTAATGATTGGCTGATGATCTGTATCAGGAAGTCTAATGCATGGAATGGTTGTTCTTAACTCTCTGTTCATCAACAGTTGAGCAGGAGATAAACATGTTGCAAGAGGAGTTGCTCTGTAGTTCAGTAAAGCTAGGTTCATATCGGCATGAGAATCAAAGGATTTATGTAAAGGTTGCTTCACTATGTGAACCCCTGTCTCAACTTTTCCATTCGATTCTGGATAGTGAGGACTTGAAGTTATGTGAGCAAAATGATATGCTTTGGCAAATTCTGTCCATTCATAACTATCAAAACATGGCCCATTATCTGTTATGATTGTGCACGGAATACCATGTCCAGCAAAAATTTCTTTTGTAGCTTTTACCACGGATTTAGCAGTCAAGTCAGACAATTTGATAACTTCAGGATAATTTGAAAAGTAGTCTATGATTAACGCGTAATCATGACCATAGAAATGTAACAAGTCGATTCCTACTTTTGACCATGGAGTCGTCTCCAATTCATGCGGTAGAAGTTTTTCTTTGCATTGAGCAGGTTGTTGTTTTTGACATGTTTCACACTCAAGAACAAGATTAGTGATGTCCTTGTTGATGCCTGGCCAATATACTGCTTGTCTCACTCTTCTTTCACATTTCTCTTTGCCTAGATGACCTTCATGTATCTGTCATAGAATCATGGGTCTGAGTGACACAGGAATCACTCTGCGATCGAGACAGAGTAAAAATCCATCAACAACTGTGAGTTCAGCTTGTATGTTTCTTTATTTGGAACAGTGTCCTTTAGGCCAACCATTGTTTAAATGGTCTATGACACGTTGCAGCATTGAATCTTTGGTGGTCTCATCACGGATGAGTTTCAGCTTGTCGTCCGAGGCAGGTAAGGTTTCAGCTCGAAACTGCACTTGAGCTTCTATGTGCTGAATAAATTCTGGTGGTCGTTCTTCTGAGTTGGCAGAATGAGATAACGCATCAGCTGTTACCAAATCCTTGCCTGGAGTATAGATAAGACAAAGGTCGTATCAAAGTAATTTAAGAAGAATACGCTGTAATCTCGGTGTCATGTCATTCAAATCCTTATGAATGATGTGAACAAGTGGTCGGTCATCAGTCTCGACCATGAATGTAAGTAGGCCATATACATAGTCGTGAAACTTGAGAATTGCAGTTAGTAAGCCTAAACATTCCTTTTCTATCTGGGCATATCTTTGTTCAATAAGTGTCACTGCTCTTGAAGCATAAGCTACTGGTGCTCACAAAAAATTGTCATCTCTTTGTCAAATTCCACTTTAACTTGCATCCGTCGAGATGTTTGTCTCTCTTTCGGTGTCAAAGAAGGAAAGAACAGATGCAATGGTCAATTGTGACTTCAGATTCATCCATTCAGTTTGATGAGCATCAGTTCATGAAAAAGTAGTAGACTTTTTGATGAGATTTTGCAAAGCTGTAGTTCTGGAAGGGAGGTTTGGAATGAAGTTTCCAAGAAAGTTTACAATGCCTAGGAATCTCAACACGGCTTCCTTGTCCTCTGGGACTGTCATTTTTTTTATGGCAGCAAACTTGTCGCAGTCAGGTCGCACACCATGTTCCGAAATCTGATCTCCCAGGAACTTTAAAGTTGAGATACCAAAATTACATTTGGCTCTGTTTAGTTTTAAACCAAATTTGTGTATTTGTTGGAAGACTTGCAACAGCCTTGCATTGTGCTCTTCATGTGTTGATCAAGTTCGTGGAAGTGCCTGTATCAAGTTTGAAAATTATTTCAGAACCATTTACTTGAAGTGTTGTGTTCCATTCAGATTCTGTGTTAATAGATTGAACTATTTGAAGAGGAGATGAAACATCTGTAGTAGCATTACATTTTTCAATAATGCCTACAAAAAAGGAATCTTCTCAGCAGTAAGCATCAAGATCATTGGCAAAATTATCATTCTGAAAAGCTTCTTCTGTTGTGTTAACACTTCTTAATTCATATGTGTCTTAGGTATTTTTCAAGATTTCAACTGTGTTGCTTTAAGTGAAGTTCTGCATTGCACAGCAAAGAGTTTGAGTTTGCCACATTGTGAACAGGTTTTTCTCCATGCAGGACATTTTGGTGGGTGTGTCCACAGCGTCCACACATCATGACGTTCATGTGTTCACACATACAGTGCTTTCGCGCATGCGCAGATCGGTCTTCTTCCATCTCGCCTCTTTTTGCTAAGTGCACATATGTAGGTCGAGAATGCACATGCGCAATATGGCTACCATCTGAAACGCGCATTTTTCTGAACTGCACCACAGCTCCAACCTATTTGGTCTCACTTACACTACTAATTAAATGAAGTTCGCACACTCTACTGAGTTATAGATGATAAACAAATGATTAACAAATGATATTGAGTCTGTACTGCAGTATTCAATATTCTATCTACCTACTAACTACACTATGACTTGACCTCATGCTATCTGTCCCTAACTAACTATTACTATGCTCGCTCCATGTTTCTCTCAGCTTCTCCTTCCAGCTTCTCCCAGAATTCCTTGAGAGGCTGTCTTAAATAAAGTGAATTAGTAACGCCCTCTAGTGTTTGATTTACACATATATGTAATTATTAACCCTTCACTAGCCTGACTATACATATCATTATAGTTCCCACTTATGGAAGCCTATTTTGCGCTGTTTCAGAGTTGCGCTTAGGTGGTCTTTAAATGCATTTTGCTGTCTGCGATAAGATTGCCCTTGTTTTTGGATTTGTTCATCAGACATTCACAACACAACACATGACTAGCTTATTCATACCTTCATAATGAGATATGCATCCATGTTTATTATGTCAGCTTTTATCTTTAAACTTCTTGTCTTGCCATTTATCTTTCATCATCTCAGGCAGTTTAGGTGAATGTTATTCTGTTTCTTAATATGACATGCATATGTTGTCTAAGTTTCAAAGGCATAAATAAGTTCCATGAGATCGACAGTCCTGTTTACTGCAAGCTCACTCCGAAGGATGATGCCTTCCTTGTTCCAGAGGCGCTCACAGACTTTGCCAAAAGCCATGTTGGCTTTGGCAACACTGCAGATGCTCCTGTGTTGATGCAGAGTCCCTCAACAGGATGCTTCCCAGGTGGATGAATCTCTCCAAAGCCTTGAATGTGTGATCACAGATAGTGGTAACAACTCGAGTGCAATGTTTGCCTGGGGCTGATTTGGAAAGTCGCGTTGCCTATTTATTTTCAGACTGATAGTAATCCATAATTGTCAGTAATCTATTTCAATGTGGTCCAGGATAGTTGGCCTGAGAGTGATACAGGAGAGCACAGTCATGAACAAAATGGCTGGGATTTTCATAGAATTTCATAGAATTTACAGTGCAGAAGGAGACCATTCGGCCTATCGAGTCCGCACTGGCCCTTGGTAAGATCACCCTACCTAAGCCCACACCTCCACCCTATCCCCGTAACCCAGTAACGCCACCTATTCTTTTTGGACACTAAGGGCAATTTAGCATGGCCAATCCACCTAACCTGCACATCTTTGGACTATGGGAGGAAACCGGAGCACCCGGAGGAAACCAACGCACACATTGGGAGAACGTGCAGACTCCGCACAGACAGTGACCCAAGCCAGGAATCGAACCTGGGACCCTGGAGCTGCGAAGCCACTGTGCTAACCACTGTGCTACCGTGCTGTCCCTTCCCACTGGTGGGATTGTCCAGTCCCATCGAAGGTGTCCCCCTCTGCAGTGGGATGCCCGGCGGTTTGGCTGGCAATCAATGTTAATGGCCATTGACTTCAGCGGGACCGGATGTTCCTGCTAACGGTCTCCTCCGCCACCAGAAAACGCGCCATTCGGGGTGGGGGTGAAAATTCCAGCCAATGACTATTCTAAGGTTCCTTCAGCCCTGGGTCTGATCTTGACCCCCAACCTCAAAATTATTAAAAGCTATAAGAATCTGAAAACAGCGTACAGAACACAGCTGAGTGCTGACCACAGGGACACACATCCTTGCTCAATACCATTTATAGCAGAAAAGGGGACAGATTTCCCCATCTTCCAACGCCATTGCACCATTATAAAATGATCTGACTATAGAAATAAATCTGTTTTTACAACCAAACATGGAGAGAATTTTCCAGAGACCTATTTTACTGGCAATGTTAAATGCCTTTGTCAGGTCAAAACGAGGGGCATTAACATTGGAATAAGAACACAAGAGATGAGAGCAGGTATAGGCCATGGGCCCCCGAACCTACTTTGTTATTTAATAAGTTCATGGCTCAATATCATCTTCATTATCCTCTCCAGCCGCGTGTTTCTCAGAGCCACGCCATTCGCTGGCAATGGGACTCTCTATTCCCTCCACTTGTCAATGGGATTTTCCATTGAAGCCATGTCATGCTGCCAGGAAGCCCATGGTGATGGAAAATCCCACTTATTCACTCCTTTGTTCCTGACAATGGAAAATGTGAATTGCAGCCTAGGTTAGAGAGAAGCTCTCAGCATCCATATGTGCCCTGTTAAATGTGGAACTTGCTATCCAGTTTGTTCTTTTTTTCCAGGGACTTCACTTGAACAATTTCTTCCTTCCTAACAGCACTGTGGATGTGCCTACACTAGATCAACTGCAGTCCTTCAAGGAGGTACCTGACCCACATGCACAATAAGTGATCAGCAACAAATGCTAGCCTTGTCAGTCATTCTCACACCCCATGGCGGCAATGTTATAGTGGTATTGTCACTGGACTGGTAATTCAGAAACCCAGGGTAATAATCTCGGAGCAGAGTTCGAATCGCACCAGGGCAAATGGTAAAATTTGAATTCAATAAAAAATAAGGACCATGAAACCATTGTCAACTGTCATAAAAACACCTTTGGTTCTCTGATGTCCTTTAGGGAAGAAATCTGCCATCCGTATGTAATCTTACATGTGACTGACTCCAGATCCACAACAATGTGGTTGTCTCTTAACTGACTTCTGAAATGGCCGAGCAAGCCACTCAATTCAGTGGCAATTAGGGATGGGCAAGAAATGCTGGCCTTGCCAGAGATGCCCACATAAATGGATAAAAATGAAAGCATAAAATAACGATTCAGCATTGAAACTCATGAGCAGATAAGGAGACAGCCATTTGGTACTGAGATGAGCAGAAATGTTTTCTTTCAAAGTATTCTGATTCTTTCAAATTCTGTGGGAGGCATGGTGGCACAGTGGTTAGCACTTTTGCCTCACAGTGCCAGAGACCCAGGTTCAATTCCAGTCTTGGGTGACTGTCTGTGTGGAGTTTGCACCTTCATCCCGTATCTGCATGGTTTTCCACTGGGTGCTCCGGTTTCCTCCCACAGTCCAAAACAGTGCAAGTTAGGTGGTTTGGCCATGATGAATTGCCCCTTAGTGTCAAAGATGTGTAGGTTAGGTGGGGTTTTGGGGTTACAGGGATAAGGCGGGAAAGTGGGCCTCGGAGCTCTTTCAGATGGTCAGTGCAAACTCGATGGGCTGAATGGCCTCCTTCTGCACTGTAGGGTTTCTCTGACTCTATCCCAGGGGCCAGCTTTTGCCGAGTTGCTGAGTATATTTAACACTGAAATCAATGGTTTGGGGACACTGAGGGGATCAAGAGATGTGAGGATAGGGTGGGAAATTGGAGTTGATGTAAATGATTGACCATGATCTTATTGGATGCCGGTGCAGACTCGATGGGCCGAAGGGCTTCTTCTGCACTGTAGTATTCTGTGATTCTGTGAATCGTAAAGTAGGCTAGGGGGGGCCATTTGGCCTACCCCTGCCCTAGTTATTGACATATGTTGGAGGGTATATGAGTTTAGTGGGGAGGAAGTGTGTATGGAGTAATCACACCAGCAGAGACCTCTTTGGCTCAATGGCCTCTTTCTGTGCAATGCATTTTATGTAACTCTATGGTGAAGCCAGAGATGGCTTGCGGTTGAGTTAGAAGGTTGTTATTGGGGCATGTAAAAAGATCTTTACCCAATCTGAAGGTTACCTTTTCACTGACATGGCAATGCTGAATGTTGGCACGAGCTGTGAAAGGAAATATGTCTCGTTACACAGCAATGATATCTTTAACTTGAATGGCAACAAATTTATCAAAAGCAAGTAAATTAATAAGTAAGGGAAGTGGCACCAAACAGAAAAGATAAATGGGAAAAACAGCTGGACCATAAACTATTCTGGTTATAATGGAAACGCAAGGAACTGTAAAACAAATTACATTTTTTGCTCTAAAAGACATTATCATGGTATTGGACAAACTTACATATCGATGGACATTGTGGAAACTGCAGTAATTAGGAACAGTTGTGTTTCATTAGAATTGGAAAACAAGCTGACACAATGACACAGAGAGGGCGCGATTTAACAGAAACATTTCTAAGTGTCATTTTGGGCGCGATTGGCGGAGTGTTTCTCGACGGCTGCATTGGCGAGATCCTGATGTGGCTCCCCTTGAATTTCCTCGCACCATCCCCACCACCGTAGGGCTGGTAAACCTCAACCCACAGTGCTTGAGATGTCTTGGCATTCTCACAATAGTTTGGGAGTTGACACTGCAAGCTTCTTCCTCCCAATATTCTTAGGCGCTATTTACATTGATTAAAAAAATTCTTGAAGGAGAAGTTGCAAAATGCTGCCAGCCAAATAAAACTAAATTTTCAATGTGCCCAAACAACTGCAAACTGATTTGGAGGAGTCCCATTGAGCAGGCATTACTTGCTCAGCACTAAGGCACCCAGCTTTTCTGTTTAAGGCAGAGCTTCACTTGGAACAATTAGTGTGGGTTTTGTTTTCCTAATTTGCCATGTTTCTGATGACTATGGGCAATAAATGCTGGCCTAACCAGCGACGTTCACACACCCTGTAAAATGACTTTGAACACAAAATGTTGTTACTGCGGCCTTACAAAGACGGCCCAAAGCACTCATTGCCAAAATGAGGTGTGCGGCACTCTGGGCGCGATTCAACCAAATTATTTCTATCTCCGGTTTTAGCCGCGTTTAGCAGGGTGCTTCCTGGTGCAATACCAAGGAAGACCTCACTATCCAATGGCACTTTGCCATTTTTTTGGTCTCGGCAAAAGGCTGCACTTACGTCATTTCCTGCACTGGCGAGTTGAGCTCGGTGAAGGAAGACGACTCGTGGGTCGGGGCTCCATTGTTAAAGGCAACCCTGATCTTTTATACCCCCCTTGGCGACCCTACCGTGGCCTCCGGACCCCCCACCTCACCCAACTTACCTCTCCCAAGGTCCTCGGGCCCCTCTTCACCCCACCTCTTAAAGGCATCGCACCCCCAGGCCCGACTTCTGGCATGGGCAACCTGGCACCTGGGTCCTTGGTACTGCCAGCGTACCACCCCGCCCAATTCCCGATCACCCGGGAGTCTGGAATGGCCTGGTAGACCCTCCCCCCGCCGGTGCCATTAGGACTGGCCCACGTTTGTGTGGGTCAGTACAAAACAGTGCCCTGGTGAGCTCTGCCAGATGTGAAGAGTGAATCCCAGGCCGTGGGAGAATCCAGAAAACGCATACTTAAATGAGCCTTTTACATATGCATCTCTGGATCTCGCCCAGCGAAAGTGAGATCCAGATCGCGACACCTTGAGCGGACTCTCGTGAGATTTAACGGTCTCATCCCACCACCAAGTCAGGTGTGATGAGGTCATTGAATTGCACCCTATGAATCAGGACCTCATGGCTGGGGTCCAGATTCTGTGATGTGCATCCACAGGCTGAAAGGTGCCCGTGCCTTGGAAACCCTTTCTTTTGCAATTAACTTTTTGTCCAGATTTTTTTAACACATTTCTGCTTTTTATATCACCATAAATTCACAATTCCACATATAAGAGTGACAATTTTTTATAAGGGGAACAATAGTGGTTATAATGATGAGCCGAAAAATAATTCACAGATCCCTGTACGTTTATTCAGAACTGCAGTGCAATTCTGAGACTGCACTTGGAGCACAAAAAATTTTAAGGTGAGGATTATTTTGTTTAAGTTATCAACAATAAATGTCAATGGACCAGATAAAGGGATACACACTTGTATTCAAGACATTATTTGTTTGCCTGTTGGCACTTCTGTACAAATTTTTAACCTGCCTGTAGCTATAGGCTCAATTTCATGGAACATTTGCTCGAATCACAAATTGCAGTTGTTTACGGCTACACCTTGTTGTTATCCCAACAACATTATTTAACAAAAGGCATGTTTCACATATCTTACCCTGCTGCAATTATCCGTTCACTTAAATTGTACACATTTAAGAATTGGATTTAAACATTTGTTTGTCTTCTAAATCGTTAAGGATTATAGTGCTGTAATTATATTTTCATCGCTGATTGATAATTTTAACATTATCGGCGTGGATTTCTGAGAGATTGTTATTCATAATTCTTACCGACGTAGTGTGATTTTCATTTTAAAGTCAATGAAATCATTGCGAAATGAATAAAATGTATGATTTTACATATTTTCAAACTGGAGTACATCACACCTCAGGTAATAAATTGTCATGGCATCTAAAAAGGACAGCTTCATTTCTGTCAGCCATGAATCAATGGGCAGCACTCATGCTTTGAAACCAGAAGTTCATGGTTTTGAGTCCCACTAAAGAAACTAGAACACAAAATCTAACAGATACTCCCAGGACATTATTGAATGAGTTCTGCACTGTTGGAGGAGCCGCCTTTTGAATGAGACGTTAAATAGAGGCTATCTGCCCCCTCACGTCGACCTGAAGGATTTCAGAGCACTGTGTCTAAGAATATCAGGGGGAGTTCTCCCTGGTGTCCTGGTCAATAATTAACCCGCAACCTCATTACAAAATTAGATTATCTGGTCATAAGAACATTTTTCCAGCTCTACTTCACAACCAACTCTCTCCATTCCCTCTCATTTTTCACACTGCTCATTTGGCTGATGACATGAAGCTAGGTGGAAAGGTAAGCTGTGGGGTGGACACAACGAGGCTGCAAAGAAATATAGACAGGTTAAGTGAGTGGGCAACAAGATGGCAGATGGAGTGTAATATAGGTAAGCATGAAATTATTCACTTTGTTCGTAGATGTTCTGTGGGATTCTCCGTCGGTGGGATCCTCCGCTCTGCCGGCAGCGCACCCACGGGTTTCCCGATGGCGTGGGGTGATCACAATGGGAAACCCCATTGGCCAGCTGCGGGAACGGAGAATACCACTGCTGGCAGGGGCGCACCACACAGGAAAATGGGGCTGGCGGGATGGAGAATCCCGCCCATTAAACTTGTAAGTGTTGATGTTCAAAGAAACTTGGGCGTCCTTGTACAAGAAATGCAGAAAGTTAGCAAGCAAGTACACTGAGCAATTAGGAAGGCAAATAGTATATTGGGCTTAATTGCAAGAGCATTAGAGAACCAGAATAAATAAGCCTTGCTACAGTTGTACAGGGCTTTGGTGAGACTAAATCTGGAGTACTATTTGCAGCTTTGGTCTCCACATTTAAGAAAGGATATACTTGCATTGGAGACAACACAGCGAATGTTCACTAAATTGGTCCCTGGGATGAGGGGGATGTCCTATGATGAGAAGCTAAGTAATTTGGGCTTATTGTCTCTGGGGTTTAGAAGAATGAGAGGCGATCGCATTGAAACCTACTGTTGTACTTCAAATTTGGGTCAACTAGCATTACAGACAAAACACTCAAACTCTCAAATTACCGTACAACAATTTCCTTTATTGTACCTTAGCAAGTTACTCTGTTCTGCAAAAGGTATCAAACCTCATGGCTTGGACCTAAATACCACCAGTTAACAGGCAAGGTGATCAGACTTCCTCTTGATGGATTCCACTGTCCTCTTTCAGTTCCGGACCCAGGGCTCTGCTTCTTACGATGCAGGCTATCATTCCAGATATTCCTTTGTCTCTTCTGATTATACAGGAAATAATTTGACATTCCTTCACTGTCGCTGGGGCAAAATCCTGGAACTCCCTCCCTAACAGCACAGTAGGTTTACCTACACCTCAGGGACTGCAGCAGTTCAAGAAGGCACCTCACCCCCACCTTCTGAAGAGGAACTAGGGATGGGCAACAAATGCTGACCTCACCAGCGACGCCCACATCCTGTAAATGGAAAACAAAAGATCGTGCTCATGCTTCTGGTCACATATTCACAGGATAAGCAGGAATCAATCACTATCCTTGAGTCACGAATGCTCAGGAGCCGTGACTTTCTCAGGAGTCTTTTTCTCTCTTGACCACGACCCAGGGATCAATCACACATGTGTTCAATCACTGGCTATTCAAGGCATAGCAACAGCCACTGTCCAATCAGCACCTGTGCCTGTTCTTCACTCAACTCAGTCCTTAACCTGATCCAGAGTTAGGTCTTTTAGCCATCAGGCTTTGCTGGTGCCTTCACTTTGCTGGTGTCTTTCCAAATACCCATCAGGTTACACTACAAAGTTCTGAGGGGCTTGATGGGGTACACGCTGCGAGACTGTTTTCTCCAGTTGGGGTGTCTAAAACACTGGGGCACAATCTCAGGATAAGGGGGCAATCATTTAGAACTGAGAGGAGGAGAAATTACTTCACTCAAAAGATTGTGAATCTTAGCAAACTTCTGCTCTGGAGGATTGTCGATGCCCCATCACTGAACATTTAAGACTGGGATAGACAGAATTTTGGTGTTTCAGGGAATCAAGTGATATGAGGAATGGGCGGGGAAGTGGAGTTGAAATCCAAGATTAGGCACCATCGTATTGAATGGTGGAGCAGGCTCAACGAGCCATATGGCCCCTGCTCCTATTTCTTGTTTTCTTCTATTCTTGGCACTCAACATTGGACTTCGACCTAAACACTGGGAAGATTGAAGCAATTGTCTTCAATCCCTGACAGGAACTCAGTTCCCCAACTATGAATTCCATTGTTCTCCCTGGCCATTGTGAGGCTAAACCAGATACTTTGTGACCGTCCTGTCCTATTTGACCCTGAGCTGAACTTCTGATCCCATATCCATTCCATCGTTTCAAGCTCTATGACATTGTCCATCTCTGCCCATCTCTGCCCTCAACTCTTTTGCTGCTGAAACCTTTATTTAGGCCTTTGTTACCTCCAGACTCAACCGCTCCAACCACCTCAGGTTAGTCTACCTTGCATGTCCTGTAAATTTGGGATCACCCCAAAACTCTGCAGTCTGTATCCTAATTCACACCTGCTCACCCATCACCCCTGTGCTCACTGACCTACATTTGCAGCTTTTCAATTTTAAGATTTACATCCTTGATTTCAAATCCGTCCATGGCCTCACATCTCCCTATCACTTTAATGTCCTCCAGAACCACAACCATTTGAGGTCTCGGCACTCCTCCAATTCTGACTCCTTGCACATCCCTGATTTTCATTGCTCATCCATGGCTGGTCATTCTTTCAGTTGCCCAGGTCCTCGGGTCTAATACTGACTTTGCAAACCACTGTGCCTGTTCCTCCTTCTTTAGATGCTCCTTAAATTCTACCTCTTTGAACACGCTTTTGGTCATCTGTCCTATTTTGTCCTCGTGTAGCTTAACGTCACAGTTTGTTTCCAAATGCTCTTGCTATTGCGAAACACTTTGCAACACCTGAGATCATGGACGTTATATAAATGCAAGTCGTTCTTTCTATCCTGTCGCCAAACATTGCAATGAAGAATCCAGCTGATCGAATGAAGTTGTGGAAAACTGTAAAATCTTCCTTCATTTTTATGTTGCTCTCAATTCATGTACTTGTATTGCATGGAGTCATCCTTTTTCAGATCTTTGTTGTAGCTTCTCAGATGCAGGCTATGGCTGGGATTTTCCGCTCCGGAGACCTTGTGCGGTGGCGGGCGGGAAAAGCGGCACGCTTCACGTCAGCTGTCATGGCGGGTTTCCACGCCAGACCGTCTGCTTTTCCGATCATTATTTGTGCATGAACATGAAACACTCTCTATCTCGTGGCGGTATGGCCTGGGATTTGTCTGCCCCATTGTTACCTCACCAGAACATCCTTTCAGACGTCATACTTGAACCGCATCTACGCACACAGTCACTCACCGCAGTCCAGAACATGTTGTGGCAGATATCAGAATGCTCCCCCAAGAAAAACTAAGCACGCTACTCCGAAGTTTAATGATTCTGCAGTGGCTGAATGCCTGAATGCAGTGGAAGAATGGTGGGATATACTTTCCCTTGTGATGGGAGGAGGACATCCACCAACCTCATCACACCCGCATGAGAGGGGGTCGCCAGGCCGATCAGTGCTAATGCGCCCCAGAGGAGAACCCCCACCACGCACAGAAAAAGGATAAATGATCTAATCCACTCCACTAGGGTAAGTTCACATTTTCCTCACTCTCAACTCACACCTACACAAGGCCAGCAGGCATTTAGGAGGAACTTCTTCACCCAAAGCAAAGGGTTGTGAATCGATGGAATTCCTTGCCCAGTGAATCAGTTGAGGCTCATTCATTAAATGTTTTCAAGATAAAGATAGATAATTTTTTGAAGAAAAAAGGACTAAAGGGTCATGGTGTTCGGGCGGGAAAGTGGAGCTGAGTCCGCAAAAGATCAGCCATGATCTCATTGAATGGCGAGCAGGCTCGAAGGGCCAGATGGCCTACTCCTGCTCCTAGTTCTTATGTTCTTATGTTCTTATTTACAGGCTTTCACTCCACAGGGATCTCACAATCTACCAACACAAGGGACAACGTCACAGATTCTCTCACACACACATTGGCATCTTTATCTCTTCTCACATCCTGTACAGCTCACGCCCTGTTTCCTTACACAGTTCTATTGAGCATGCACAGAAGGCAGGCATCCTTTCATCTGCCTTGTCAGTTGGCACTTATCCTGCTCACAATCTGTCCATATTCCTTTGTGCAGGACAAGATCAGCCGCAGCAACAGGAAGAGATTGCTGACCAGAGAGGGGATGTCTGAGCTCAGGGCCCTCACCCAGAATGAAGAGCGGGCAGTAGAACTGGTCAAAAAGGGACAGGACACTTCCTGTGCCAAGCATGAGGTCAGAGTCTGCCAAGCCAGCGAGGACTCATAAGCAGCTCCTTGGACAGCCAGCAAAAAAATTGAGTGCTTTGTAATGTTGGTTCCATACAGCCAATCACTCATTATCTCTTTCCTCTTTAACGCACGAGCAGGAAGAGAGACACCAGCAGCCAGTCCATCAGCCCCAGCCCCACACCACCTCAGATGGGAATCTTGTGGACCCACTAGATGTAGAACCATCACATCGTTCACTCGCACCTTGCACAGCGCAGAGACATGCGCTTCGCCGGCACCTAGCTCAAGAGCAGGCTCTGGGTCGCAATCCGGTGAGTACAGCACAGATTCGGGTCTACAACAGGCAGGGATAATGGCAGCCAGGATCACCGGCAGTCAGAGGCCTGCTCGAGGCCGGACTCCTGCTGAGTCTGAGTCTGAAGATTAGCCTCTGAACCTGGCCCTAGCACAGGTGTTGAAGCTCCAAAACCATCAGGCAGGATGTTCGAAGCCGTCATCAGCTTACAACAGCCAATGGAGGTGTCCATCTGTGTTTGGCATGATGTTGTCCTGCTGACATGCCATACACCGAGGTCAACGCTGGTAGTACGGCAGCTGCCATGGAGATCTTGACACAGGTCTTTGCACCTGATCAACACCAGGATCTGCAGTCCATTGCTCCAAGCTGAGGTGAGATCCATCAGTTGCTAGGCGAGAGGGGGAACGAGCCATCTTGGCCTCACTTCAAGTGCCCTTCCTACTCTGATAACCTTTCACCCCCTTGTTAATGTCAGACACCACATCCTTAGACAATTATCTATGGGACTACCTCTCACTCGTCTATAGGTAGCAGAGGTGTCTTCTGTCAACCCGCGGTCTTGTCAGTTGCCTCCGCTCAATGTGGTGGCCCCGTTGGTCCTCGTTCATCAGATTGTTCTCTTAGCCCAGACGGGCAGTGATGGGCCTCTCATCTTTTCCTTCTTAGTTGCCTGATTGCCAGGAAGAACACAAGGTTTCTTGCTTCATCCTTAAGGCACTTGTGCTTCGTGTCTGTGGATAGATTGAACAGACACACAAATGACCAGAAACCTGCAATGGTCACCTTCCAGTCACTAACTAGGGAGACAGTGTGGAGTCTGGGATCTGACTGAGTTCTGCCAGATGAGAGAGGCCTCAGTCAGGACACTGTGAGGCTATATCCTTTGGATTGCCCCGCAGCCCCAACTTGCACTCTTGAGAGAATCGTGGGGGGAAGGGGCCTTAAAAATGAGAACCTGCCAGCTGCCAGGTTTAGAGGTCTTAGGGCAACGAGGAAGTTGCATTTTGGCCTGTAGCCCCTTTTCAGTGGGCTCCTTCTGACACTCGGGATTTGCACAAGAGGGACAGGACTGCACGGTGGCACAGTCGGTAGCACTGTTGCTTCACAGCTCCAGGGTCCCAGGTTCGATTCCTGGCTTGGGTCACTGTCTGAGTGGAGTCTGCACGTTCTCCCCGTGTCTGCGTGCGTTTCCTTTGGGTGCTGCGGTTTCCTCCCACAGTCCAAAGATGTGCAGATTAGGTGAATAGGCCATGATAAAAAAAATAATTGCCCTTAGTGTCCAAAAAGGTTAGGTTGGGTTACGGGGATAGGGTGGAGGCATGGGCTTAAGTACATGGGCCAGTGCAGACCCGTTGGGCTGAATGGCGTCCTTCTGCACTGTAAATTCAATGATTCTATGACGAAGTGCCTTTGGAAGCCAATGGCCCCAATCAGCTTTATACCAGTGAAAGAATATGCAACATGAGTTAAGGCGCCCCATTCCCTAAATTGGCATTTGACTGTTCCTAACATAACTCAGCTGTGCCTTCCAGTCTATTTTGAAATGTGAAAATTCTATCAGTCCTGAGGTGCAGCAGTGGACTCCTCCCACAAGCTCTGACAGCAGCTCCCCCCCCCCGGCAATTTAGTTTTGTTACTTATTCATTGGATCAGCATGAAAAACGATGATGCTGACGTTTTTCTACCAGACCAGCTTCAACCCCACCCCTCTGTGAACACCAAATTCCCACCCATCATTCCGGAATAACAGCATGTGCAGGTTTCCCTCCCTCCAGCCGCTCTCCTTTCTGCCTCTCTAATCCTTAATCCCGTCCTTATAGTTGCTGATATCCCTCTCCTCAACAGTTTTGGTGTCCTTATCTGAGGAGTTCTTTGGTGTTCTTTCTATGGAGCGAGTGCAGCAAAGGTTTACCAGGCTGACTCCTGAGATGGCAGGCTTGTCATATGAGTAGAGATTAAGTCGATTGGGATTACATTCAATGGAGTTTTGGAAAATGAGAGGGGATCTCATAGAAACTTATAAAACTCTAACAGGATTAGACAGAGTAGATTCAGAAAGAATGTTCCCAATGGTGGGAAGTCCAGAACTAGGGGTCATAGTTTGAGGATAATGGGTAAACCTTTTGGGACTGAGGTGAGGAGACATTTCTTCACCTAGCGAGTGATGAATCTGTGGAATTCATTACCACAGAAAGTAGTTGAGGCCAAAACATTGTGTAATTTCAAGAAGGAATTAGATATAGCTCTTGGGGCTAAAGGGATCAAGGGATATGAGGGGGAGGTGGGATCAGGGTATTGAACTTGATGATCAGCCATTATCATAATGAAGGGTCGAATGGCCTCCTCCTGCTTCTATTTTTCATGTATCTATGGCTCCTCACTTCGAACTGTTTCAAGTTGATGTCCCAATGCCCCATGTAGATCTGGGGCTTTGTAATCTGACCCCTCCCTATCGTGATGCCCATTGTGGCTTTCAGAGAGCCCCACATTCCCCGTGAGACCACGCTCTGCTCTTCCCCTCAGCTAAATTACCTGTTTCCCATCATCAGGCTGCAGATGCCCTCATTGACTGTGATGGTGCCATCTGCAGCCCAGGATCAAGTCACCAATCCCCAAGACCAATGTGTGAGTGACTCACCATGTCCTGCATACCATCTTGACACAGGACTAAGAGGCCCTCCCCCTCCCTGACTTGGTCAGGGCATGTATCCCAAGCACAGCAGCTTAAATGGTTGCACAACTGTAGATGGACTGGCCCTTTGTGGCCCCGACTACTTCTAGCGCAACTTCCCAGGGCTTTCTGCTTTTTGGCCCCAACTAATTCCCAATCCCCCATCCCCCCAAGTCAAGCCTTTGCCCTCAAGCCCAGTGCACACATCCCCACCACCTTCCCGAAAGTCTCCAATGTTAATCCTTGGCTCTAAGCACCCCTTGAGTTCCTGCTACCCTTCTCTGTACAGCCTTGGCATGGAGTTGAAGGCGCCATAAGCATAGCACAATGAAAGGTAGGCGAACATTCCACAATGTTGCAAGTGACGCGGTGCTCGACAGGTGCACGTCACTTCGATCTGTTAGTGATTCACGCCAGAGTGCCCATTTTATCTGGAGAGGAGATGTGATTCCGGCAAGCTGGGTTTTTAATGAGTATTCCTGATATTCAAATGCAGCTCCTGACATGGTGCAGCGAGCTAGCTGACCAGGCATGAACGTCAATCGTGGAGAATTGCTAAACCATTTTTACGCCAGCAAAAACAGGGGAGGGATTCTCTTTTCTGGAACCAACATACTCCTGCCAGCGGAGAATGCTGCTAGGAGTGGGGCCCTGAATGCAAATCTCTCCCCTTCACCATGATGATTTAGGCATGGGGACAAGCTCTCCAGATCCCATCGGAATCTCTGTATCAAGCCGCCATTTTGCGTGGGTGGCCCAAGACTGATGTCTGGCGGTGCGACCCCACAATGCTAATTCTGCCCCCGACCCGCTAATAAGATGCGGCATCCTTCACCATCACATGAATAACGGGTTGCCCTCCCCATAACATACATGCATGAAGGTGACCCGACCCCACCACCATACCCCCAGCCCATCCCATCAGACCCCTCCATCAAATTCCCCCATCAGACCCCACCATCAGAGACCCCCATCTGAGACCCCCCCCCATCAAACCCCCATCAGTCACCACTTTCTGAAAGCTGAAGAGTAGTCCTGACAATAGAGTGAAAAATCACTGTATTTTCACTTACCCTTCCCTAATATCTGCTGCCTCAGACAAACGTGTTTAAAGCAGCAGCTGTTGCAAGTATCAATGGTTTTCGTGAAAGCCAATACACTTCAAAGAGCTTCCAATCCCGTGACAGTCTTTGAAATGCAAATCTTCCTTTCAATTTCATACATTACATTGAACTAACCAGTGATTGAGTTTTATTGGTCCACACACAGCTGCTAAGGGGGTTTGCATCACAATTACCCTGCTTTGATGAGAACCACAATGTTTGTACACATTCTTGCAATGGTTGACAGCTTCTCACCACATCAAAACATCAGCTGAGAAAAAAAGAAACTGCGTGTGCGCTGTGGGAAGAGCAGGATTTGCATTGTGGTGGGGTGCCTTCTAATGGACTTTGGGGAGTGCCTCGGTTAAGTACTGCACCCTCCTGACCCACCTCGGGGTCTGCCACATCAGGGCCAAGCTTGGGCAAACTTTGACCAATGCTCACTTTGGGTGCATAAGGGGGGAGGGGGTGAATCTGGCTTCCAGTCCATTAATAAAATGGAAATGGGTCTCTGTTGGTTGTGTGGGCAACATTTCTTTTCATCCTTGGGAACTGTACTGATGTAATAAGCCTCAATTGCAACATACTTCCTTGAACCTCGCACCCCCCCCCGACCCCCACCCAAAGTTATTCCTGGGATCTTCTTGGCTGTTCAAATAAGGCTCGTACAATTGATTGCGATGTTGTGCTATTGGCAGGTGCTCAGGCAGCCTTTAAAGCATTTTCAGACCCACTAAATATAGTGACATTTAATTCAAATGATTCTGAATGTTTTGAACTTACTTGAAATACTTACCGAGCTTAGCTTGAACATTTAATGATCAGCAGGGGGAATTCATCCACAAGCATCTAAAACAGAAACAATTTGAAATTCATCGCACAATAATCATATCTCGCCAAAAATTTAATATCAGGACACATTTTATCCTCCTTTTAACCTTGAACAAAAACAGAACAATCTCACTTTATATTCTGCCTCTATTCCTCAAACACAGCTTTCTCTATTATTCCATGAACATCTCTTCCAAATCTCCATGGAGACAGAATGTAAAGAAAAGTTGTTGTTATTTCTTTCTTAAATATAGGTGCAGTGATTTTGTACTGCATTCATGCTGTATGATTTGGGATGTTGGGCGCAATCCAACCAAATCTGTTTGAAGTCTGGTAACAAGCGGGAATCGCTGGGTGATTCCCAACGGCTGACCCAGCGGAGCCGTCACCAGTATCTGACATTAATTAAGCCACTTATCGATGCCCCTAGGGCTTTATGTGCAAATGGCTGTCCCGCATATGATTCACCGGGACCGCGCCCGGCAGCTCCCCGCTAACAAAGGGGAGCAGCACTTAAACTGATCCCGCAGAGCGAACCCTAGGCAGCACGCAGAATAGACCAGTGCCACGATTCGGGAATGCCCACCTGGCCAGGCTCATGGATACGGTGGAGTCCAGGAGGGAGACTCTGTTCCCCCGAGGCGGCCGGGGGTTCAGCCGCAGGGCAGCGGCTGGGCAGCCAGTGCTGCCTGGGAGGTAGTGGCAGAGGCCATCAGCTCAGGGAATGTGACCAGGAGGACGTTCACTCAGTGCCACAAGAAGCTTACTGACCTCCACCGGGCCACATGGGTGAATTGACATCGGCCTCCTGACACTGGTCTTGCCTGCCATCCCAGGTGCCCCCCTCCCCGGCGACTCTGCGCCCGACACCACATCTCAAGAAAAATGCCGCGCCCATGTGCCAGCAAACCCTGGCACCCACCAGCACACCCCACTCACATCCAGCAGTGCTGCCCTCACCATTCCCGACCATGCCCCCCCCCCTGCCCACCTGCGAAGCATGCAGTGTTTGGCTCACGATGCCCCCTCTGTGTTTCCACAGGAGAAATTGGCGTACAATTGGTGGGAAAGGGCTCAGATGGGCGATGGGTTGCTGAACCTCAAAGACTTCACCCCCCATGAGGAATGAGCCCTGGAGTTTGCAGGGGTGGCTGAGGATAGATCAGTCATCGACATTGAGCTGGGCCTATGCCGCAGAGATGAGTATCCACCGACCCGCATCCGGATGACCTGTCACACATGAATTGTTCATGCCAGTATGATGATCCTTCCCTCTCACTGACCACATATCCTTATTCCGACAGGATCTCCAGCTGGCACCGATCAGGAGGAGGTAGTGCTGGAGGCCAACCTGGAGTCTCCCTACAGGGAGACAATGGCAGTCGCCAGCTCCCCCGTGTCCAGTTTCCTGACAACGGTGTGTCTCGGGGTCAGTGTGCGGAACAGGGTTGCACGGCAAGGTATGTGACACCGTCAAGTTGGCAGGGGCTCTCCGGCCCCAGGTCCTCCAGAAGACGCCTGCCAGGGGCATCAAAGGCCACAGGTCGCGGTAAAGCAGCAGGCTGCCTCCACCCATTATGTACACCCTGGGGACACACCTAGACATAGCCAGAGAGTACGGAGGGCTAAGTACATTGAGGAAAACTGAGAAGGCACTGCGGAGGGAGGGGGGGGGCAGCACCATCAGAGGCTAGGGACAGTTGGGGCCACTTTTGCATTTGTACAACATTAAAACACGTTTCGCCTGAAACAAGTGAAGCCTCCATTAGGTCTGCCCTGGCAATGCCCTGGCAGTGCCAACCTGCACTGGGGCAGTGCCAGGTTGGGGAGGAGGGGGAGGGGTGTGGGGGCAGGGGGGATAGTGCGGGGGTGGTTGGCGGGGCTGGCGAGAACCCTGATATTGATGGTGGTGGGGGAAGAGTCACGATGCTGATGGTGGTGGGGGAGAAGGGTGGAGAGCACCCGATGTTTGTTGGGGGGAGGTCCCCCTTTTTAAGGGCGCCTTAATCTCTATGCAGCCGGCCTTGCTCGCTCTATTAGGTGTGACCCCCCCCCCCTCCCGACGACATAAACTAATTGCCGGGTTTCAATCAGAGCCTGGCACTATGAAATAATATGAGAAAATTCAACCCACAGTGGCAGAACTTGAAGATCGATTAATGAGCATGTTTTTCAGGCAAATTAATGATCATGATCAGACATTGTGCCTTTTGTGAATTAAACAAAACATGGAGGACAATAGTTCCCTGCTGCATTCTGCATCGCAACACCTCAACCAATCAGAGTCGACTTGCCTGCCAATCAGCATCCAATTCTCATGCATTATAAATTATTACTTCCTTTGAAATTTGGCATTCTGATGATCACAAGATGAAAAGCTTCAACAGCATGTTTCCTTTTAAGGGAATATTTAAAAGTGACTACATTTTAGTTTGTTATGCAAAGGGACATGGCTAGTGTAATTGATGCAAGGCCTAGGCAATGCTTCCAGTGGTGAGCAAACACTGGAGTTTCTGGTTTCACGAGGGGCGACATGGTGGCACAGTGGTCAGCACTGCATCAGAGACCTGTGTTCAATTCCGGCCTTGGGAGACTGTGTGGAGTTTGCAAACTCTCCCTGTGTCTGCTTGCGCTTCCTCTGGGTGCTCCGGTTGTCTCTCGCAGTCCAACGATCTCCAGGTTAGATGGATTGGCCGTGCTAAAATTGCCCCTTGGTGTCCAGGGATGTGCAGATCAGGTGGGGTCAGGGATAGAGAAGGGGAATGGGCCTAGGTAGGGTGCTCTTTCAGAGGGTCAGTGCAGACCCAATGGAGTGAATGGCCTCCTTCTGCAATATTGGGATTCTAGGACTTCTGTGAGGTTGGCACTGTCTCACAGTAGTGCATGTGCCTTTCCACCCCGTGCAAATTAGGTACCCTACCACAGGGCACCAACAAGTTCGATCTCAATCCTGTCAGGATTATGCCCCGTGGCTTTTCAGGGCTATGCTGTTTCTTTGTGCAAGGCAACGTTTAGCTGGTTTAGCTCAGTGGACTAGACAGCTGGTTTGTGATGGAGAACAAGGCCAGCAGCGTGGGTTCAATTCCCGCACCAGCTGAGAATTCTGAATTCTCCCTCAGTGTACCCGAACAGGCGCCGGAATGTGGCGACTGGGGGCTTTTCACAGTAACTTCATTGCAGTGTTAATGTAAGCCTACTTGTGACAATAAAAAAAAAGATTATTATTACGTTCTGCATTGGCCACTGTCAAACCTCTTCACCAACTCTGGTAAAATGAGCAAAATACAATTGCAGTTAACAAGTTCATTCTGAACTTCAGACAGACAACTCACAGAATTACAAAATCGCAGAATAATACAGTGCAGAAGAGGCCCTTCAGCCCATCGAGTCTTCACCGACATAGCATGGTAGCATAGTGGTTAGCACAGGGGCTTTGGCACAGGAGCTCCAAGGTCCCAGGTTCGATTCCCTGCTGGGTCACTGTCTGTGTGCAGTCTGCACATTCTCCCCGTGTCTGCGTGTTCCTCTGGGTGCTCCCATGGTCCAAAGAAGAGCAGGTTAGGTGGATTGGCCATGATAAATTCCCCTTAGTGTCCAAAAAAGGTTAGGAGGGGTTGTTGGGTGGGGGGGAGGTGAGGGCTTGAGTGGGTCAGTGCAGAGTCGAGGGGCCAAATGGCCTCCTTCTGCATTCTATGTTCTATGAAAAAGTATGCTAAAGCTCTCACCCAAGTGTGCAGTTTTCATGGAAAATGGCACCTCACATAATTAATTGCAATGACCATAGTGTCCATTTTTAGGTTGCTGGCAGTAGGTGTTACCTCAGAGTATAACTCACATCAGAAAAGCATTGCCAAAACAAATATGAACACGAGGGTTTTCAGCTTAGTGTTTGCTGGCCTTTGAACCTCCACTAACTTAATTTAATTGGTGGAAAATTGAGAACAAATAGAAAATTCCACTTAAAGTCTGTTACTATCTAGTTAGTATTAAATTGATGTAATAGTGACACTCCAGCCATGACCCTGACAAAGCAGCCAAAGAATATCTCAAACCTGTTTCGACAGACAACATTTCATATTAATTTTGCGGAAACTCATTTTCATAAATAAAAAATCTAAAGTTTAGCTAACATGGCATGGTGAATAAATCTTCTCTGGTTAGTTTTTTTTTGGATATTTCCAGCAGTGTCCCCTTTTATCCCATTTGTTACAAAATGCACCGTGTGCTCCTCTGATGGTGTTGCTCTTCATTCAAAAAGAAATTCTAAAGGCTGAGAAGGTATCAATAATATTGTTGATATATGATATTATAAAATGATGAAGTCATTAAAATAGTAATTGCAACCATTGCTTAATATATACCATAAATAAGCCCATCTGTAACGGCGCTCACATTTTCTCAATTATCTCTCGTGCTATATTGGAAAGCTCACTTGAGGAACTAAAAATTGGATGGTAAATTTTAATATTTTCTTTAAAAGTTATATACTTGCACTGAAATGGTTCATTAAATCGAGCATAAATTAACATGGCACCTCATTGTTTCTTTGTTAGAAATATTGCATATTTTATTGAGGTATATTTAGTATTGCACGCAGCAGTTTTTCCTTGTCGTTGCTACATTTTACATCTTTAAAAAAAATATATTCTTTCATGGGATGTGGGCAACAAGGCCAGCATTTGTTGGCCCTTCCTAATTGCCTTTGAACCGAGTGACTTGCCACACCATTTCAGTGGAGCTAGTTATGGGCCATACCAGGTAAGGATGGCAGATTTCATTCCCTCGAATGAACTAGATAGGTTTTTATGACAGTAGCTTTTTAATCACCCCTACTGAGACTAGGTTCCAGATTATTGATTGAATTTAAATTCCACCAGTTGCCCTGGTGGGATTTGAACCTATGTCGTCCGAGCATTAACCTGGGCTTCTGGATTACTCATCCAGTGACATTACCACTATGTCACCCTCTCTCCCTGATCAAAGAGCTGCATAAATGTCCCACAGCATTTGCCAATTCTTGTAAAAATAGTGTCAAGTACATGGAAACAAGAATCATGCAAATTAAAATGAGCCCATCCATAATTCAGAGAATCAGACAATCATAGAAGGAGGTCATTCGGCCCATTAAGTCTGCACCGACCCCTGGAAGAGCACGCTACCTAAACCCACACCTCCACCCTATCCCCGTAGCCCAGGAACCTTTTTTTGGATACTAAGGGCAATTTAGTGTGACAAACCCACCTACCTAAGTCACACATATTTGGACTGTGAGAGGAAACTGGAGCACTCGGAGGAAACTTATGCAGACACGGGGAAAACGTGCAGACTCCACACAGACAGTGACCCAAGCTGGGAATCGAACCTGGGACCCTGGCGCTGTGAAGAAACATTGCTGACCACTGTGTTACCGTGCTGCCCAAGAATCCTGTGTTGAGATTATTCTGGGGATCATCCAGAGAAAATGAATTTGTGGCCATCAACAGCCTCGCTTAAAAATGTAACAATAGGGCAGCATGTGATGCAGTGGTTAGCACTGGGACTGCAGCGCTGAGGACCCGGGTTTGAATGCTGGCCCGGGGTTACTGTCCGTGTGGAGTTTGCACATTCTCCCCATGTCTGCGTGGGTTTCACCCCCACAACCCAAAGATGCGCAGGTTAGGTGGATTGCCCACGTTAAATTGCCTCTTAACTGGAGAATGCCATGAAGGGTCAATCAGGTTGGTTAGCATGACTGGGACATGGGGAGTGGATGTGAGGGTTGTAGGGACATGAGAGGTGAGAACTAGCAGGCCTAATATTGAACAAACCAACTGGGATGAAGTCCCAGAGAACTAGACTGGGCCTTTTAAACAACCTGCCTCGGCAGTCGTTTGCTTCTGTCGCTGCCTCCGAACAGTTTCCTGGGCCAACAGCCCCAGTTGGATGTTGATTGCTTTCCCCTGGAGTGGAAATCCACACCTTTCAAGGCACTTTTTTTCCAGAGGAGGTGCACTGAGCCAAGAAATTTCCAAACACTGCCCCAGACTGCAAGATCCCACCAGAGGGAAAGGCTGGAAAATCCTGTCCGAAATCTCCAAAAAGAGTTTTTGTCAACCTCGGTGAAACAAAGATTGGCATGTTGAAAGAATCAGTCAACAGTTTCTTGCTGGCTTAAATCAATCTCAACTCCTATTACTTCTTTCTGCACTTAGCATATACCTTTGTGCCTCCATCTTCTTCCACTATTTGGCATACACCCAGCACTGTAATAACTACTATTCCTTAATTTGAATCAAACAGATTATGTCTTCAAACTATCAATTGCTAGTGCTTAATTCTTTGATCTGTATTTGATCTTACTCCTTCTTTTCCTTCCTTATCCTTCCTTATCTTCCCTAAATATATTGTAGCATATTCTCATCCCTCTCCTTGTCAAAGCAAGGTCATCGTTATTGCCACCATATCATAATCCCATGTGGCTAGTAGATCAGCCACTATATTTGCCTTGTTCTCGGCATTTAGGTACACACGTTCCAAACAGCCTCCTGATATTTGCATTAAATATCTTGAATACACTCCTAAGATTTTCATTCTTATCCTGTTCCACATGGAGTTAACTGTGCCAGTACTTCAAAGCCGCCTGTTCCAGCATCAATAATAGTTGATATTGGCTGCAGAATGCCTTCCATCAGCTGACGTATACATGTTAATGCATTGGATAAGCCAGAGGATAATGACTAATCCTTATTACTGGTGCTGGGTAGCTTTCAAGTGCCATGTTACAATGATAGCCCTTCCAAATTGAATGTAGAAAATAATCAGCGCTATTAGGCTTTTGGTGACACAAAGGAGAAAGATAGACAAAGGCAGATATAAGTGCATCTCGGTTTTCTAAGTTTCAAAATGTTAAATTGGTCACTGATACTGTGAGATTGCTTGACTTTTTTTAGACATGAAAGGATCTGTGTCTCTGCTGTAAAAATATAACCATAACAGAGTCTAAGGCACTGTAATGTATTAAAATACTAAATGTTAAAGAGCGCACGGCTTCGTTTGTCCAAATCTGTTACAAGTGAACTGTTGTTGGCTTGATTTCTAACGTCTTTTTGTGCAGTCGCAAAGCTGCTTACATTTCCTTTTAGAAGCGCATCATCTTTTACAATTATATCAAGTCAATTTCATTTTATCGGATTAGAAAAAGTGGTTCAATTAGACACGCAACTTAAAAATATTGAATTTCAATGTACCATGTTCCAGCATTAATAGATCCCAATTGTAAATAATAGTGGCAGAAAAGTAAGGAATGGTTTGAATGAGTGGAAAGGTGATAAATTTTGCATGATTTTGGCATTTTGCATGGTTTGTGCATAGTTATGCTGTCAGTCAGGAAAATTACCTTTAGAAACTAAAGAGAATTTAATAAATAATGTCTATTCGCTTTAGTTGAATATTTCATTAACACTGGGGTGGCAGCAATTTAAAGAGGTCTTTGGCGCAGTGGATAATGCCCTTGCTTCTGAGCTGGAAGCTCTGGGTTCGACTCCTATACCAGGAGTTGATGGCCAAGGAAGGTACGCTCACTAACACAGTCAAACAGGTTTAGTATCAACCAGCAAACACCGTTTGGCAGATGGTAAGAGAGATTCCTAGTAAGCCATGTGATGTTCTTTCCATTCAAGAACATTGGGGGTAGGATGTTCCAGCCCCCTCCCCCCTCCCCCCTCCCCCCCTCCCCCCCTCTGGTCCCGCCGCTGTCAACGGGGTTTCCCGTTGTTCATACCCTCCACTACTGGGGAACCCACAGTGAGGGGCGGGGGCACCGTCTGTGGGACCAGAAGATCCCAGCCTGGAACTTCTACCAAGACTATCCATAGCATCAGGCTACAAATGTGTGTACTAGTGCATGTTGCCATTTGTACTCCCTGAGTGAACTGTAACATACCAGCAGCAATTAAATGCCTAGTTTAGAAAAAAGATATAACGAAACAAGGGAATGTGGCAAGCTATATTGGCTTATTTAATTTCTTTATTCCAATGATGGTGAACTCTGATAGACACTGAACCTTCTGGATAACCTCAGGAAGATTTACTTGGCTTAGGATTTTGATAATAAAAATAGTGTATGCAATATTACAGCATGAATTGCAACAGAACACTCTCACAACTTGATGGCGATGAGCTTTCGTACCTGAACTTGGATATGCCAAGATAATTCAATATACGTGGGTAATTCAATATGCCTTGGTAACTCGACGTGCAAAGAGAGCTTCTTGTCGAACAGCTATGGGCGATTGCATGCAATGTAATGGAATTTTAAATTGCTACTGCAGCCATATAAAGGGAGTCCCAACCACAAACTGAATGATGCCAGTATTATTAAGTTTGTACTAAAAATAAAATACAACTGGCATTGCATTGAATATGATAAATATTGTCCAAAATAAAACTCTAAAGCTTATCAGTATTAAGAAGTTACAAATCACAAAGCTCCAATGCAGTAAATGAAAGCCCATCAATTATGATGAACATTTAGCATCTTTCAATTGCTTGTTTGCATTTCACCACAAAAATAAATTATTTTCTGGCCTGTAGTTTGCAAGATGATGAAATTTCATTAAAAAGGAACCTCTGCATTGCAAGTGCAGTGGCGAGGAGGTTTTTCCCTGTGATGTGCAAGTAAAATACTTCTATTAAAAAATGAAGAGAAGTATAGAAATTCATGTCAGAAATACGCCAACATATCTGCGTGGCTAAGCTTGCGCACAGCTTTTCCATTGTCGTTTTTATGATTCAGTTGGAAGAAATATACATGTCTCGCAAGCAAGGGCACTGTGTACTTTGAGGAATGCACGTTAATAAGAAAGTTAACAATGTTTTTGAATTCTCCTCAGTAGTTCCCATAATGTTTACCTTCATATCATAGTACAATATACATCTTATAACAGTTTTAATGGCAGACAATGAGGACCGAACCAGACGTAATCTTACCCATGCAGTCCACACATGTCATTTAGTGGGCCCAGCACCCTATGCTCAGGCACGTGGGCATGGATCACTTGTGGTTTTTAACAGTGTGGCCCTGATGTGCTGGACTTCAATGATTGCCCCCTTGGCCCACTGCAAGGTTCACCAAGCCAGGGCCATGATGATAGAGACCATCCGAGCCCATCCGAGGGCCACCCCCCACAAAGGCAGGACGGTGGAGTTGAGGCCAGGATGGGATTAGCCATGATCACATTGAGGGCGTTAGGCTCGGGAGGCTAAATTGCCTTCTCCCGCTTCTAAGTCATGTGTTCCAGGGAGGAGGTGCTCTTGCTGATTTCGCAATCCAGCTCTTGGTCTGTAACATTGTAGGTAGCAGATGAGGAACATATCAGCCATGGTAGAATGTCGGAGGAAACTCAATGAACCGAATGGTCTAATTCTGCTCCTATATCTTATGAACTTATGAACTAACCCTCCACCATGGACACATCATGGCTTTGGTTATGTGCCATCTACAAGAAGCATCTCAGCAACTTTCCAAAATTTCTTTGACAGCACTCCCAAATCCACAACCTCCAAACACCCACAAGGGCAAAGACAACAGGTGCATGGTAATGCCACAACCTGCAAATTATCCACCAAGTAACACACCATCCTGACTTGGAATAAATCCTCCATTATTCTAGGTCATAATCCTGGAACCCCCTACCTAACAGCACTGTGGAAGCGCTGTCACCACATGGACAGCAGCAGTTCAGGAAGGCAGCTCACCACTGTTTCAAGGCTATATAGGGATGGGTAATGAGTGATGCTCTTTCTAGGAATGTTTACATCCCTTAATTTTCTTACCTCCCAAGTAACCTTCAAACATGCCAATGTTCAATGATATTCCCTGCATCATAAGGTCAGAAGTGGAGATGTTTGCTGATGATTGCGATATGGTCAGCACCATCTGCAACTACTTAGATACTGAAGCAGTCCCCTGTCCATATGCAGCAAGATCTAGACAACGTTCAGGCTTGAGTTGGTAAGTGGCAAGTTACATATGCACCATCTACGTTTTTGGCAAGGATTATACCCCAGAAGAGAGAATCTCACCATCTCTCCATGACATTCAATGACATTACCATCACTGAATTTCTCACTATTAACATCCTGAGGATTACCATTGGCTAGAAACCAGCTGGATACAGTGGCTACAAAAGCATTTCAGAAGCTGAGAATTCTGCAGCAAGTAACTCATCTCTTGACTCCCCAGAACCTGTCCTCCATCTACAAGGCACCAATCAGGAATGCGATGGAATACTCTCCATTGCCTGGATGAGTGCAGCTCCAACAACACTCGAGAATCTCAGCATTATCCAGCACAAAGTAGACTGATGTGCACCCCATCCACCCACCACTTCAAAAATTCAGTCCCTCTACCACCAATCCACAGTGGTAGCAGATGCATCTCAACGCTTCGTTCACATCACCTTCTAAACCGGCAACCTCTACCCTGTAGAAGGACAAGGGCAGCATGTGAATGAGAACACCACCACCTCCCCTCTGACTTGGAAATATATCGCCATTTCTTTAATGCTGCTGGTCAAAGTCATGGAACACCTTCCCTAATACCATATGGACTACAGTGGTTCAAAAAGGCGGCTCAAAACCACCTTCTCAAGGACAATTAGGATGGGTTGGCCCACAAGCAATGCCCCATATCCCGTGAAAGAATTAAAAACTAATTGATTCTCAATTTGTGCCCTTGCAAAGGCAGTTCATTCAACTCTCACACAAATTTGTTCTTAAAACAGTTTAATTCTAATTTATAAGTCATGCCAGCGTTGTTAGGGCTGCCTTTCCTGGAGTAAAGAATCATTTCTTAACTATCCTGCTAATGAATCTTAATGACCTCAAATTCCCTGCTAAGTCCTCCTCACCAGCATCTGGAGGCTGGTATCCAAGTTGGCGCAGCTGTTTGACAGACTAGTCACTTTAACAGCATTACCTGACCCTTCAACCTCCACCATCATGAAACGTATCGTACAACTGCTTCATCAATCAATTACTGTGTTAACACTGAACCACTGATACTGATGAATTTCGCAATCGATCCGCAAAAAGCTGTTGCCCTCTTACCCTCCCCCACTCTTCAATAAGACAATTGTCGGGGCAGCGAAGAACAAGAAAGGAGTTCATTTTGACCACCTCCTCCTTTCATTGCTTCAGACATGTCTATCACTGTGCTTTTTACGATGATTATGGTTTAAGGTAGAAACCTTCTCACAAATGTAATTGCAGCATTTGTGCACCCAACCAGTAAAAAGAAATGAGGTTATTGATTTCAGCAGCTTTCCTGGACTTCAACATTCCCGTCATACTGTGGCGCAAGATATTTTACAATCTGCTTATAATTAAATGAGAATAACAAAGTGAAAACAAACGTAGTATCATAGAATCGCTATGCAGAAGGAGGTCATTCGGCCCATCGAGTCTGCGCCAACCCTTTGAAAGAGTACCCTACCTAGGACCAGACACGACCCTATGCCCTTTACACAATTACCTCACCTAACCTTTTGGACATGAAGGTAAAGCAATTTAGTAAAACCACTCCACCTAACTTGCACATCTTTGGACTGTGGGAGGAAACTGGAGGAAACACACACAGACACGGGGAGAACATGCAAACACCACGCAGTCACCCGAGGCTGGAATTGAACCTGGGTCCCTGGCACTGTGAGGCAGCAGTGCTAACCACTGTGCCACCGTGCCACCCGTACTCACAATGATAATAGTATTTTAAATCCCTCAATGGCCTCACCCTCCCTATCTCTGCAATCTCTTCCAGCTCCATAATCTTCTAAAATGTCTGTACTTCTCTAATTGTGGCCTCTTATGCATCCCTGATTTTAGTTGTTCCACCATTGGTGACCTTGCCTTCAGTTGCCTGGATCCTAAGCTCCGGAAAATCCTTCCTCTACCTCTCCACCTTTCGTATGGGCGGCACGGTAGCACAGTGATTAGCACTGTTGCTTCACAGCTCCAGGGCCCCAGGTTCGATTCCTGGCTTGAGTTACTGTCCGTGTGGAGTCTGCACATTCTCCCCATGGCTGCGTGGGTTTCCTCCGGGTGCTCCGGTTTCCTCCCACAAGTTCCGAAGACGTGCTGTTAGGTAATTTGGACATTCTGAATTCTCCCTCCGTGTACCCAAACAGGCGCTGAATGTGGCGACCCGGGGCTTTTCACAGTAACTTCAGTGCCGTGTTAATGTAAGCCTACTTGTGACAATAAAGATTATTATTATATCTAAATTTCTTCTTTCAGATATTTGTTAAAACCTATCTCTCTTGCCAAGTGATTGCTCATCAGACCTGATATCTCCATATGTGGCGGGATGTCATCTTTGTTTCATAACGGTCCTGTGAAGTGCCTTGTGAGGTTCATTACGTTGAAGGTGCAATATAAATAAAAGTTGTTGTTGCATATGTGAATGACATTGTAACAGCTTGCAGATTTATTTGTGCTTTTGTTTAGTTAGCTTGAAATTGTAAAATAATACGAAGGAACTACAGTAAAACAAATAAAATTATTTCCTTATTTTGCAAGCCATCACCATGAAATTAGGAATTAAATTGAAGTCATCAGATGACCACCAGCTTTCCCCTTTGAGGAGGAGAGCTGACTGGTGGTGATTTAACCTGAGGATCATCACACCTCATGTGAGGGGCAAGGTTGAGACTTCATGAATACCCTCAACCGGAACAGGTATTGAACCCGCTGCTGGCCTCGCTCTGCATCATGAACCAGCTGTCCAGCCAACTGAGCTAAACCGGCCGCAAACTCGGAATTAAATATGAAAGATTGCTTCAGTTTTTTCAACTCAAGATTTTCAGGGAAGTTGGTATGTCAGAAGACTCATGTCGGTGATCACCTGCTCCTCAGGTTGCAGAGTGTGCTGACAGTTTCCCAGGAAACTATGTAGGGTGCCCGAGGATGGATCATAGAACCCTTTTCCCTCATTTACGCTCCCTGATCCTGTCATATGTCTCCACGTGATCCTTTTATTGTCTCCTGAAAACAGCAGAAGAAATATATCAGCACACTGTGACACAGGAGTTTAACCGCTCAGCACATTGCTTCAACAGTAAAAGAATAAACCAGTAGTAGCAACAACGCACTGTGGACTCTATCTTAATCAAGCTTAAATAATGAAAAACAGTTAGCACTCTGGACTGACAACAGGAATGTCCCTGACAGATTCTGTAGGGTTAATGTAGAAAAGTGAAAAAATGCTTTTCACAAATAATGGGGTCCACGCTAATTTAACTAATTGTTCAAATCTAAAAGCATTATCAATCAAAAGCATCTTCAACTTAAAAGAAAACTGCAAAATACAGAAGAAGCTGTAAATCTGGAATAAAAATAGAAAATGGTGGGAAACATTCTGCAGGTCAGGCAGCAGGTGTGTGATGAGGAAAGTAGGGTTAATGTTTCACATTGGTAGCTTTTTAGTCTTCATCCAGGGGAGTCTTGTGGTGCAGTGGTAGCTTCCCTGCCTCTGAGCCTGAAGCTCCATGTTCAAGTCCCACTTCAGGACCCAATGGCCAGGGAAGGTATGTTCCTAATGTAGCCAAACAGGTTAAGTGTCAACCTTCAAAATCATTCCAGCATATCAATAGCAGGCAGTCAGAGCAGTATTTAGATTTATTGTCACATATATTGAGGTATAGTGAAAAGTATTAATCTGTGTACAGTCCAGGCAGATCGTTCCATACATGAAAAACATAGGACATAAAATAAATACGCAATGTAAATACATAGACATCGGGTGAAGCACACAGAGTGCAGTGCTACATAGTGGAGAAGATGCATGGAAAGATCAGTTCAGTCCATAAGAGGGTCATTCAAGAGTCTGGTAACAGCGGGGAAGAAGCTGTTTTGAATCTGTTCATGTGTATTCTCAGACTTTTGTATCTCCTGTCCGATGGAAGAAGTTGGAAGGAAGAATAACTCGGGTGGGAGGGGCCTATGATTACGCTGATCGCTTTCCCAAGGTAGCGGGAGGTGTAGTTAGAGTCAATGCATGGGAGGCAGGTTTGTGTGATGGACTGGGCTGTGTTCACGACTCTCTGCAGTTTCTTACGGTTTTGGGCCGAGCAGTTGCCACACCAGGCTGTGATGCAGCCAGATAGGATGCTTTCTATGGTGCATCTGTAAAAATTGATGAGTCAATGTGTGAATGCCGAATTTCCTTAGTTTCCTGAGGACATGTAGGCGCTGTTGTGCTTTCTTGGTCGTAGCGTTGACATGGGCAGACCAGAACAGATTGTTGGTGATGTGTAGTCCCAGGAATTTGAAGCTGCTAACCATCTCCCCCTCAGCACCACTGATGCAGACAGCAGTGTATATGAGACTTTGCTTCCTGAAGTCAATGACCAGCTCCGCAGTTTTGCTGACATTGAGGGAGTGATTGTTGTTGTTGCATCATGCCACTAGGTTCTCTTTCTCCCTCCTGTACTCTGACTCATTGTTGTTTGAGATCTGATTCGCGACAGTCGTGTCATAAGCAAACTTGTCGATGGAATTGGAGCTGCATCTTGCCACACAATCGTGTGTGTATAGGGAGTATAGTGGGGGTTAAATACGCAGCCTTGCAGGGTCCTGGTATTGAGGACTATCATGGAGGAGGTGTCATTGTTTATCCTTACTGATTGTGGTCTATGGGTCAGGAAGTCAAGGATCCAGTTGCAGAGGGAGGAGCCAAGTCCCAGGTTTTGGAGTTTTGATATGAGCTTGGCTGGGATTATGTTGTTGAAGGCGGAACTGGAGTCAATGAATAGGAGTCTGACGTAGGAATCCTTGTTGTCGAGATGCTCCAGGGATGGGTTTAAGGCCAGGGAGATGGTGTCTGCTGTGGACCGGTTGTGGCATGCAAATTGCAGTGGATCAAGGCATTCTGGGAGAATGGAGTCGATGTGTCTCATGACCAACCTCTCGAAGCACTTCATAATAATAGATGTCAAGGCCACCGGAGAGTAGGCGTTGAGGCACATTGCCTGGTTCATCTGTGGCACTGGTATGATGGTGGTCTTCTTGAAGCTGGTAGGTACCTCAGAACGGAGTAGGCAGAGGTTGAAAATATTCGCAAACACACCCTCCAGTTGGTCCATGCACGAGTAGCAACTCCGTCAGGACCCATTGCTTTCCATGGGTTCACTTTCAAGAAGGCTGATCTAACGTTGGAGCCTGTGACGGTAGGTATGGGTGTGTCCGAGGCTGTTGGGGCAGCTGACAACAGTTTGTTGGTTTCCTGCCCAATCGAGCATAGAATGCATTGAGTTCATCAGGGAAATGTGCTCTGTTGCCAGAGATTCTACTCGGCTTTGCTTTGTAGCCCATTATATTGTTTAAACCTTGCCATAACCGATGAGAGTCCGTGTCATTAGTCTATGACTCTAGCTTAGTCTGGTATTGTCTCTTGGCATCCCTGATGGCTTTGCGGAGGTCATACCCAGATTTCTTGTGTAGGTCAGGGTCGCCGGTCTTGAACTCCTCAGACCTACCCATCAGTAGGGAGTGAATCTCCTGGTTAAACCATGGTTTCTGGTTGGGGAATGCACGTACTACCTGACTCCGAGTCAGGCATGCTTGATGTGGAGTGGTGCCTCTCAAGCTATAAGCCCCTTGACAACCTGTTCCAGGTAAAAACCTCTCTATGGGAACAGATGCAAGTCTGCCTTTGTGCACTACAAGATGTGGGAAGAGAAACCTTGATCCAAGGTTAAAATTAAAACAAATTATTGCAGATGCTGGAATCTGAAAATACTGGACTATCTCAGCAGGTCTGACAGCATCTGTGGAGAGAAAAGGGAGCTAACGTTTGAAGCCTGGACAAGATTGTCAAAGCTGGAGAGAACTGGAAATAAGATCAGATTTATACTGTACTGGGGGGACAGGGAGCGGTGGAGCTTGATAGAGGGCCAGCCATCGGTGGAGATTGACAAAGAAGTCATGGACAGAAAGACAAAGAGAATGTAAATAGTAGAGATAATGACTAAGAAGGGTGCTGATAGTGGCACATTAATAGATCAGAATGAGTTAATAGCAAAACAAAGGTCAGCAGTGTGTCAAAGGACAACCTAGAACAAGAAACATATGGCCCAGGTCGGGTGGGTTGGATGGGAGGGGAGACAAAGGTGAGGGAAAACAGATCAATAGAAGAAATGAAAATAAATTGATAGAAATAAAAATGGGGTGAAGGTGGAGGAGAGAATTAACAGTCGGAAGTTGGTGAACTCATTGTTAAGTCCAAAAGGCTTTAATGTGCCTAATTGGATGATGAGGTGCTGTTCCTCCAGTTAGCTCTAGGCTTCACTGGAATATTACATCAGGCCAAAGATGGACATGAGAACAGGGTGATGAGTTGAAATGGCAAGTGATGGGTTATCTGTGGTATCACTAGTTGTGCATAGGCGGATCAAACAACACTTGTGTTGTTCAGTGGGAATAGCACTTTGAGCTTCTTTTTCCACTAAATAATAACTAGACCTATGCTGCACCAATCCAAACACAAATCCCAATGCCATCCCACCAACACCAACCCCATCCCCATCTCCATCACCACCCTCACCTCCCATAATCCTGTATTTTCCTCAGCTTCAATTGTTTATCCAATCTCCCTGGGTCTTCCTCAGTTATTTTCAGTTATATTTCCGTGTTGCCGCAAAAAGTGGAGGTGCTCACACTCTGGATTCTTGTAAAACACGATAAGAGGCTTATCAGGGCTGGTTTAGCTCAGTGGGCTAGACAGTTGGTTTGTGATGCAGAACAAGGCCAGCAGCGCGGGTTCAATTGCAGGCAGCACGGTAGCATTGTGGATAGCGCACAATTGCTTCACAGCTCCAGGGTCCCAGGTTCGATTCCGGCTTGGGTCACTGTCTGTGAGGAGTCTGCACGTCCTCCCCGTGTGCGCGTGGGTTTCCTCCGGGTGCTCCGGTTTCCTCCCACAGTCCAAAGATGTGCAGGTTAGGTGGATTGGCCGTGATAAATTGCCCTTAGTGTCCAAAATTGCCCTTAGTGTTAGGTGGGGTTACTGGGTTATGGGGATAGGGTGGAGGTGTGGGCTTGGGTAGGGTGCTCTTTCCAGGAGCACTCGATGGGCCGGGTGGCCTCCTTCTGCACTGTAAATTCTATGATAATTTATGTGCCAGCTGAGAATTCTGAATTCCCCCTCTGTGTACCCGAACAGGTGCCGGAATGTGGCTTTTCACAGTAACTTCATTGCAGTGTTAATGTAAGCCTACTTGTGACAATAAAGATTATTTAAAGGTGTTGCACATAAAATCAAAATTGGTGATCTGCCCAAAACCCACACAAACACTCTGCTGATGTCACTGCACATCACATGACACTTTATCAGCAGAAATGTATTCCCAGATAAAGATGTTTTCCATGACAACATATTCCACAGACAGCTCTTTGCGTAAAGAAACTTCATTCTGTTTGCTCTTAATGACAATTATAATTTGATCACTGATTTCCCATCAAGGGTACTCATCTTTCCAACTGACCATTATTAAAAGTTTCTGTAATTTTAATCTCCCTTTAACCTTCGCTGCTTTCATGGAGGTAACCCAGGCATTTCAACATTTTATAGATAAGTATAGCTTCTCATGTTCAATACTATTCTGGTAAATTTATGCTGTGATTTATTTCTGCTTTTGAAATCCTTCCTGCAATGTGGCATCATAACTTTCACACAACCTTAACAATATACACGCTAACCAATGCCATGTAAAAATGTCTTACTACTTCTTTGCATTTTCACTCTATGGGCTGTGTCTAATTCTACCCTCAAGAGTGGGTTGAGAGTTGGGGATGGATTGAGGAGGTGAAGGTGCTACAGAATCAGGAGAGAAAGCAGGAGGGGTGGCAGTGGTGGAAGAATTTCCATCACATTCCTGAGTCAGTCAGGGCTGGAGATGTTTGAGGACGGCCAATAAAGACCTAAGAGTCTCATTCCAGCGCTGCTGGTAGCACACCTTCTTCCACATGGGAAGGCGACCCAGTAAAAGTTGCCAAACTATTCTGAAGCAGCAGCAGATGAAGATCTTTTTTTTATTTTTATGTTTTTATTCAAGATTTTTCAATAATTTTTACAAAACACTCCAAAAAGGAAAATAGTACAAAGAAAACAGGGCAATATACCAACAAAACAAAACAACTTAACCCTCTAAACGATTAACAATTTAACACCCATCCAAAGCAAAATGGGGCATGCATCCCTGACAAAAAAGAAAAAGAAATCAGCCTCCCCGGGTTGCTGCTGCTGACCTCCACCTAACGTTCCGCGAGAAAGGAACGGTTGCCACCGCCCAGAGAACCCCTTCAAGGACCCTCGCAAGGCAAACTTTATCTTCTCCAACCTAAGAAACCCCGCCATGTCGTTGACCCAAGCCTCTACGCTTGGGGGCTTCGCGTCCCTCCACATTAACAAGAGCCTTTTCAGGGCTGCAAAGGAGGCAAAGGCCAGAACTCCGGCCTCTTTCGACTCCTGCACTCCCGGATCGTCCGATACCCCAAATATCGCTATCCCCCAGTTCGGTTTTACCCAAGTATCCAAGACCTTGGACATAGCCTTTGCGAAGCCCTTCCAAAATTCCATAAGCGCCGGGCATGCCCAAAACATATGGGCGCAGTTTGCTGGGCTCCCCGAACACCTCACACACCTGTCCTCTACCCCAAAAAACTTACTCATTCTCGCCCCTGTCATATGCGCCCGGTGCACCACTTTAAACTGGATCAGGCTGAGCCTGGCGCAAAATGAGGAGGAATTGACCCTGCCCAGGGCGTCAGCCCACAGGCTCTCATCCAGCTCCTCACCCAGCTCCTCCTCCCACTTGCCCATCAGCTCCTCCACCGAGGCTTCCTCCCCCTCCTGCAGCTCCTGGTATATCTCCGATATCTTACCCTCCCCGACCTGCACGCCCGAAACCATCCTGTCCTGTATCCTTCGGGCAGGCAGCAGCGGGAATTCCCCTACCTGCTTTCTCACGAACGCCCGAACCTGCATATACTTAAAGGCATTTCCCGGAGGTAACCCAAATTTCTCCTCCAGCGCCCTCAGACTGGCAAAAGTCCCATCAATTAATAAATCCCCCATCCTTTTAATTCCCGCCCGGTGCCAGCTTAGGAACCCGCCATTTATCCTACCTGGAACGAACCTATGGTTGTCCCGTATCGGAGCCCAGACTGAGGCCTCTACCTCCCCCCTATGCCGTCTCCACTGCCCCCAAATCCTCAATGTCGCCGCCACCACCGGGCTCGTGGTATTCCGCGTCGGCGGAGCGGCAACGGTGCCGTCACCAGTACCCCCAGGCTAGTACCTATAGAGGACGCCGCCTCTAACCTTTTCCACGCTGTCCCCTCTCCCTCCATTACCCACTTCCGAATCATAGACACATTCGCTGCCTAGTAATAACTGCACAGGTTCAGCAACGCCAAATCCCCCACCCCACCGACTGCGCTGCAAGAACAGCCTCTTAACCCTCGGGGACTTATTTGCCCACACAAATCCCATAATGCTCCTGTTTACCCGCTTAAAGAAGGCCTTGGGGATGAGAATGGGCAAGCACTGAAAGACGAACAGGAACCTGGGGAGGACCGTCATCTTAACGGACTGCGCCCTACCCGCCAGGGAGAGTGGCAACATGTCCCACCTCCTGAAGTCCTCCTCCATCTGGTCCACCAGCCGTGCCAGATTGAGCTTATGCAAGACCCCCCAACTCTTAGCCACCTGGATACCCAAATACCAAAAACTCCTCTCCACCACCTTGAGCGGTAGCTCCTCCAACCTCTTTTCCTGGCCCCTCGCATGCACCACAAACAGCTCGCTCTTCCCCACGTTGAGCTTTTATCCCGAGAAGTCTCCAAATTCCCTAAGGGTCTGCATGACCTCCCTCATCCCCTCCACTGGATCCGCAATGTACAGCAGCAGGTCATCCGCATACAGTGAGACATGGTGCTCCCCCCCCCCCCCCCCCCCCCCCCCCCCCCGCCGAAGCAACCCCTTCCAGTTTCTGGACTCCCTCAATGCCATGGCCAGCGGCTCAATCGCCAGGGCAAAGAGCAGGGGGGACAAAGGGCGCCCCTGCCTCGTTCCACGGCACAACCTAAAATACCCTGACCGCAGCCGGTTCGTCGATACACTCGCCACCGAGGCCTGGTACAGCAATTTAACCCACCCTATGAACTCCTCCCCGAACTCAAATCTGCCTAACACCTCCCACAGGTACTCCCACTCCACCCGGTCAAAGGCCTTCTCCGCGTCCATTGCTGCTACCACTTCTGCATCCACCCCCCCCCCCCCCCCCCCTCCAAAGGCATCATAATCACATTCAGGAGCCTCCGTACGTTCGTGTTCAGCTGCCTGCCCTTCACAAACCCCGTCTGGTCCTCATGTATCACGCCCGGGACACAATCCTCAATCCTGGTGGCCAAAATGTTTGCCAACAGCTTGGCATCCACATTGAGAAGCGAAATCAGCCTATAAGAGCCACACTGCAGCGGGTCCTTATCCCGCTTGAGGATAAGCAAGATCAAAGCCTGTGACATCGTCGGGGGAAGGATTCCCTTTTCCTTCACCTCATTAAAGGTTGTCAGCAACAACGTGCCCAATAGCTCCGAGAACTTCCTGTAGAACTCAACCGGGAACCCATCCGGCCCTGGGGCCTTGCCCGCCTGCATACTCCCCAATCCCTTAACCAGCTCCTCCATCTCGATCGGAGCCCCCAAACCCTCTACCCGCCCTTCCTCCACCCTTGGGAACCTCAGTTGATCCAGGAACTGCCGCATCCCCTCCCCCCCGTCCGGGGGTTCTGACTTGTACAACTTACCATAAAAGTCCCTAAAGACCTTGTTTATTTTAGCTGGACTCCGCACCGTGTCCCCCCCCCCCCTCTATCTCTGACTCCCCCAATCTCCCTAGCCGCCTCCCTCCTCCGCAGCTGATGCGCCAACATCCGACTCGCCTTCTCCCCTTACCCATACACTGCTCCCTGTACCCTCCTTCACTGGGCCTCAGCTTTCCCCATGGTCAGCAAGTCAAACTCCGTTTGGAGGCTCCGGTGCTTCCTCAGCAGCCCCTATTCGGGGGATTCGCATATCTCCTATCCACCCTCAGTATCTCCCCACCAATCTCTCCCTCTCCATCCTCTTCCTCTTCTCCCTGTGAGCCCTGATTGAAATTAGCTTCCCCCTGACCACTGCCTTCAACGCCTCCCAGACCACACTCACCGACACCTCCCCATTATCATTGACTTCCACATATCTTTGGATGCACCCCCGAACCCACCCACAAACCTCCTCGTCCGCCAGCAGTCCCACATCCATTCGCCACAACGGGCGCTGGCCCCTCTCCTCCCCCAACTCCAGCTCCACCCAGTACGGGGCGTGATCCGAAATCGCATTGGCCGAATATTCCGCCCCCACCACTCTCGGGATCAGTGCCCTGCTTACTACAAATAAATCTATTCGCGAGTAGGCCTTGTGCACATGGGAGAAGAAGGAGAACTCCCTCGCCCTTGGCCTGGCAAACCTCCACGGATCCACTCCCCCCATCTGATCCATAAACCCCCTCAGGACCTTGGCCGCTGCTGGCCTCTTACCCGACCTCGACTTAGACCGATCTAGTGCCGGGTCCAGCACCGTGTTGAAGATCCCCCCCCCATTATCAGATTACCTGCCTCCAGATCCGGGATCCGACTCCACATCCGCATCATAAACCCTGTACCGTCCCAGTTTGGGGCATATACATTCACCAGCACCACCCGGGCCCTTGCAGCCTGCCACTCACCATCACATATCGACCCCCTTTACCCGCCACAATGCCCACCACCTCAAATGCCACCCGCTTACTCACCAGGATTGCGACCCCCCCTGTTTTTCGCGTCCAGCCCAGAGTGAAAATCCTGCCCCACCCATCCCTTCCTCAGCCTGGTCTGATCCGCGATCTTCAGGTGCGTCTCCTGTAACATGGCTACGTCTGCCTTTAGCCCCTTTAAGTGCGCAAACACCCGGGCCATCTTGACCGGCCCATTCAAGCCTCTCACGTTCCATGTGATCAGCCGGATCGGGGGACTACCCGCCCTTCCCCCCCCCTGCCAACTAGCCATCTCCTTTTTTAGGCCAGCCACGTGCCCACGCCTCCCGCACTCTCCAGCCCCCCAGGCGGAGGCTCCCCGCCCCGACTCTCCCTCTGACCTTCAACTCCCCCTCAGTCAGCACAGCAGCAACCCAGTTCCCCCCATCCCCCCCAGCCCCCCCCCCCCCCCCGGCCAAGCAACTGCTTAACCCCCCTGCTCCCCCCATTGCACTCCCGTAAGTCAGCTGACTCCTGCTGACCCCGGCCGCTCCCGCCTCTGTCTCCGATCCCCCTATTGGATTCCCTCTTGAAGTCTCCAGCCCTCCCCCCACTAAAGTGGGGTGGCCAATGTCCCCCCCCTCTACCCCCCCTATACACCAATGTGGACACCAAGCCAGTACCGCCCCCCGCCTCAGGCCCCGCCCCCCCTTTTCATGCGAAAAAGCCCGCTGGGCCGACCCCACCCCCTGTGGCGCAGCTCCTTCCACCTGCAACCTCACCCCAATCCCCGAAGGCCCAAGGCCACAGGCCCACACAACCCCAAAAAAACGCTGGGGGACAACACCCCCCAAACAAGTCCACATAAAGAAAAAACATCGCCCCCTCCCACTCCCCAGCATCCCCCATAGCATGCTAAAAACCATTCATTTGAGTCCAACTTCTCATTTTTGATAAAGGTCCACGCCTCATCCGGCGCATCAAAATAGTAGTAACGGTCCTGATACGTGACCCACAGCCGCGCCGGCTGTTATAGCCCGAACTTCACCCCCTTTCCGTGGGGAACCGCCTTGGCCCGGTTGAACCTTGCCCGCTTCTTGGCCAGCTCTGCTCTCTAGTCCTGATAGATGCGGATTTCGGCATTCTCTCACCTACTGCTCCGCTCCTTCTTCGCCCATCGCAGGACACACTCCCTGTCGGTGAAGCGGTGGAACCTCACCACCACGGCCCTTGGCGGCTCATTCGCCCTCGGCCTTGTCGCCAGGACCCTGTGCGCCCCATCCAGCTCCAGGGGCCTCGGGAAGGCACCCGCAGCCATCAGCGTACTCAGCATCATAGCCACATATGCCCCAGCATCCGACCCCTCCACGCCCTCAGGAAGACCCCGAATCCGCAGGTTCTTCCTCCTCGACCTATTCTCCAGGTCCTCGAACTTCTCCTGCCATTTTTTATGCAGCGCCTCGTGCGCTTCCACAGCCAGGCCCAGGATCTCATCCTCGTTATCAGAGGCCTTCAGCTGCACATCCTTTATCGCCGTCCCCTGCATCTTCTGGGTCTCCACCAACCTTTCAATCGATGTCTTCATAGGGGCCAACATCTCCGCCTTCAATTCCGCAAGGCAGCTTCTCAAAAACTCCTGCTGCTCCCGAGCCCACTGAGCCCACGCTGCCTGGTCCCCGCCCGCTGCCATCTTGCTTTTTCGCGCCCGTTCTCTTCTCTTCTCTAGTGCCACTTTTTTGACCACTCCGCTCCTGGTCCACTACATACAGTGCTGGTGACGAATGTGATATAAAATAGTTACTTTAGAGATATTAGTTACTGTAATGTAGAGATAGGCCAGTCTCATTCTGGTGAGTTCACAGACAAAGGATTTCAGACCGCATGGCAAAGCAAGGAGGAGGTGTGTCCACCAAAGGAGGAGAAAAGGATGCTGGGTAATAGGGGCCAGAGGGAGGGATTGGAAGTGAGCCAATCAGAATGTCTGACTAGGTCAGGAGGGGTATAGGATGACCTATGGGAATCGAGTATGTGAAACTTGATACCATTTGAATTGATTTGCAGAGATCCCTTTGTCTCTTTGTTCATTCGCTTTCTGGGGTGTAGGAGACTGGATGTGTCTTATGCCTCTGTGAAATGAATCAAGCTTGCAAGCTAAATAATATAACTAATGCTGTACCTGCAAATCCATCTCGACTTTTATTGAGGCCAGACTGACGGGTAAAGAAATTTGGGATTTGACAATTGGTGCCGAAAACCTGGGATTTCTCAAGACGGTTCTGACCAACTGCGAAATCAGAATTAGGCTGATTATGAACAGGAGGATGGGGAAAAAGGGCCGACAATGTACAGCTGGAAAATGACCGCGCATTGATTTTTCCCCTCTTCTTATCGTCTGATTAGTCTGGTCACTCGCGGTTGGTACGGAAAGATCGTCTCGACGAAATCAAAGGTCAGTCTCGGGATTAGAAATTTAATTGATGGGATTTCATATTGTTGATTCGGCTTGGGTTAGGTTTTGGGTTGATGGGACATCTAAAAGATGATTCAATTCCAAGTATAAGTGTTTTTATGGCTGATGTGACTTCAGTAGATGGGGGTTCAGTCAAGTATAAGTGTTTTTATGGCTGATGTGACTTCAGTAGATGGAGGTTCAGTCAAGTATAAGTGTTTTTATGGCTGATGTGACCTCAGGATGAGGGTTCAGTTCAATGAGTGTTTTTAAATCTGAAGATGATTCAATTCCATGTGTGAGTGTTTTAAATCTATAGTTGATTAAGCTAAAAAAAAATTGTACCCTTGGACTGTAGTGGCAAAAAACGCAGTTCTGAGGACTAGTTGAGATTGTGGGGAATTGCTTGGATAAATTTCAAGACAAGAACATCCTGTCTTGAAAGCTGGATGCTGCATATTGGTTGAAGCAGAAGTCTCTCAAAGGGTTAACAGCAGCAGCCAAAGTTAAAGACGACAGACAGTGCTTCTCACTCAGGCCTTGAGATAACAGCAGCAGCCTGTAGTGTAATCGGATACCTTTCCTTTGAGTCAGTGAACTCCAGCAAAGTTATGTTTTGAATTAATTAAAGGAAACCAGTGGGTTTCTCCACCTCTTTGATTAAAGTTATTATTTTCGAAAGCAATTGATTGAAATTGCCAGAATCTTAAGTTTTACTTCCTTGAAATAATGTTTATCTCATTTTATTTGTGAATTAATAGAAACTTAAAGAAGATCACTGACACCATTTTAAAAAGTGTAAATCTGGAGATGATAGTTGACTTTGCCAACATTTTTGTGAATGTAAGAAAAACTTGTTAAAAGAAAAATTGTTAAGATAAAGAATTAATTAAGTTGTAAATGTTATACAAGTTGTGTTAAGCAAATCGTAAATTTAGTTCTGAGTTGAGATCAGAGCTAAGCTTGCAAGTTGCAGTAATTCAATTTGAATTTTCAAACATTTTTAAGTTTTAAAAGAACATTGTTAGAACCTTTTCAATCGTTTTGCCAAGAAAAAAAAAAAAACGCGCAAGTAGAGACAGGAAAGTCTCGGGTCAAACAAAAGATGAGCTACGTAGTTCAATGGCTGGCCTTGAATTGACAGAAAATGATTAATTCAATAATTTAAAAATGTCAGTAAAAGTTTTGACTGCACCTGTAGCATTGTCTGCACTAATTCCAGAACCACCAGAGTGTAATAATTTATATCCAGTCACTGCTCCCCAGATTCCAATCATGCCAGTAACTCCAGCCCTTTTTGGTTGATAGTGCGGGTTCCGATTTACCATCTTCACGATCAGTAGAGAAAGAGGAGCTCTGTTCCGCAAGCCCAGTTAGCTCTAGGACCAGATCTCGGACAGCAAGAGAAGGGCTTGATCCTAACCAGAAACAATTAAGCATCCCACCTAAATCCCTCCAAACCAAGGGGAAACCGCAAATTTCAGAAAAAAGGGAGCTGCAACAGATGATTCTGAAGAGAAAGAACTCCCTCTAGTGACAGGGAGGGAGGTCGAAGTCTTGGAAGAACCAGAGGAAATAGCTAGAGTGCCCCCTGGTGAGACTCGGAGACAGTTGCCGATTAGGAAGATACCAATCACCTGAATTATGCTAGCCACGCCGCACTTCAGCAAGCCCATGCGTTAGACGACGATAGACGGACACAGATCCCGAATGCGTTGAATAGCACATTTCAAAAGCCCATAAATATTTCTGCTATCTTAGACCTAAAACCTAAGAAGACTGAAGAGCCAGAGGAATTTCTGGGGCGTTTTAATGAAATCTACCGTGGGCAGTCAGGCGACTTGCCATATCAAAATGGTCAGAATTCCCCTCAATATTGTGCTATGTTAATGCATTGCCTACCACCTTCTGTGGCTACTGCTGTGAAATGTAATAACATGAATTGGACAGAGAACGACCCTTCCCAGATGGCAAGGGCAGTCAGATTTTATTGGAAGGAGGGTGTAGGCCAGGAAGGAGGCTCAGTTATGAAGGTTAAGACTGAGTATGTAATGAAAAAGGATGATCTGCGACCCCAACAAGCGGCAGAAATGGTAGTTTACCAGCAGGAGCCCCAATATTGTGACTTTGGGTGGGTGGATCAGCGAGGGGGAGGATACCAAACCCACCCAAAGGGACCCTCAGCTCCTTTTTATGGCCCACCGTATGCACCAACAGCTTTACAACCGCCGCCCCCTCTGAGGGGCCATTGGTCTACTGGGAGAAGAGGACGGGGCAGATATAGAGGGAGCAATGCATATTTTAATTGCGGCCGTGCAGATCACTGGCAACAGGAATGCCCCTTTAAAAGACAGGCAGCAGAAGGAGATTATCCGACCCAAAGGAGGGGGTACCCACCAAGGGGAGGACAGACGAGATACACTGACTTCTCCCAGGCAAACCCTTTCCCAACACAGGATTGACAAGCTAATTTAGTCATAAGGACTCTCCAATCGGACAGGGAACCTATTATCTCTCTGCAGATAGGAGATTAACATCACTCATTTGTAAACGACACTGGAGCAGCCATGTCTTCTGTGCAATCAGAACTTCGACTACCATTATCCGACCACACCCAGCAATTGTCGGGGTTCTAAGGACAGGTGTGTGAGTATCCTATTTCTGAACCTGTGACAGTCACTTACGAGAATAAGTCTGCAGATCATCAGTTTGTAGTGACTACTGGATTGGACTGTAATTTGTTGGCCCGAGATTTACTGTGTATCTTCCAGCTACAGCTAGAGTACGGAGACGAAGGGGTAACGGTCCAATCATGGAGGATGAGACAACAGTGCTATATTTCTATCACCCCCAGTGGTGGACGTTAGACATTGAACATTCACTGCATCACGTTACCCTGGCCTATGACAGAACCGGACAAAACAGGGAGTTGGAGGACAAATACCAGCCATTAATTGGGACCGAATGGCCAGTCAAAGGTACAGCCACAGTCATGGGAAAAGAAGGTACAGCCGATTTTGTTACAATACCGCCACATTTATGGCCACAGTCAGCTTCGGTAAGCCCCCATATTACACGTCAGGTCCACGACCAGTACCATGCCAGGGACCTGGGGCAAATGGTAAGGAGGGCAGTGGATCATTCGGATCCAACAGAGTACGCACTTCAAGTAATGCCGGACGGCATTGCCATAAAATATTTTGAGGTCCCTGAAACAATTAACACTCGACTGCAGCATCACTGGGGACATGATGTTTTGGAATATGTCAATCCACAGGTCTGGGCGAAATACCCATCACAAGTGGGAAAGACAAATGTTACACCTATAAAGGTAACGATTAAGGATCATGTAAAGCTACCTTCCATTCGGCAATACCCCCTGAAATCCCAAGCTGCTCCGTTTATAGACAAATTAATTCAAGAGCTGTTGCAACAGGGTATTTTGGTCCCTTGCCAATCAGAATGTAACACCCTCATACTTGCTGTGCCTAAACCAGCCAAACCAGACCAGTACCGATTAGTACAGGATTTACGTTCAATCAATGCCATCGCATAGCCGTTACACGCTCTCACCCTCCAACAGGATATTACAGTGTATAGCTCCCACTCGGTCATCGCACTACTGAGGCAACTGCAGACTCAGCATCTTACCGCAGCTCGTCAGAATAGGTATGAGGTATACCTTTTGAACAATCCACGTCTGACATTTAAATACTGTACCACTATCAATCCAGCCTGTTTTCTTAGTGGTCCCCCTGTCCATGAAGATGCACCTGGCTACGACTGTTTAGCCTTGATTCAGGAAACTACCACAATAAGGGACGATTTGAGTGACATTTCATCAGAACAACCTGACATGATTATGTGTGGTCAAATATCCCACCAGGGTTTAGTTAATGACTTACTGCAGGCCCTTCTTATGCCCGCGCAGATTTCCGTTATTAAATGCGCTGCCCACACAAATGGTAAGACCCCAGTTGACATTGGTAATGAACAAGCAGATTGTGCAGCGCGGACAGCCGCGCAAATTCAGCAAGTGATGGTGCCTAAAATGTTAAGTCAGACTAAACGATCTACTATAAATATGTCTGCTTCTGACAAGTCAATGCCAACCATCCAAGACGTCATAAGGTTACAGGAGGACGCTCCTGAGAGTGATAAACAAATGTGGAAACGGTTAGGTTGTACATATGATTCTGTTTCCTCTTTATGGACCACGCCTGCACATCAGACTTGTATGTCTGATGTACTGGCTTTATGGGTCATCGAATGTGTACACTTTGCAACTCATTGTGGGGCTCGGGGGACTAGTGATTTGTTGCTAGACACTTGGTGGCACCCTAAAATGCAGGGGTTGGCCCAGAGTATCAGTAATCAGTGTTTGATTTGTCAGCAAAATAACACCGGCAAAGGTATCCCTTGTGGGATGGGGCAAACCCCGTTGCCCAGTGGTCCCTTTGAGACGCTCCTAATGGATTACATTGAGTTGGAAAGGTGTCAATGTTATAAATATGTTTTGGTCATTGTGGATGGGTTCAGCAGATGGGTTGAGGCGTATCCGACTACCGATAATAAAGCTGCTACTGTGGTTAAAGTTCTGATGCGGGAAATCATTCCCCGGTACAGTAGACCAGCTCAGTTGAGTTCTGATAACGGGCCTCATTTTCTTGGACAGATTAACCTGCCTCCCTTCTCCAGTGCTATTTTACAGGTGTGGAGCATGATGGGGTGGCTACGCACCGTCTGTGTGATATTTGGCCTCACCTCGCTTGGAGTGTTATTGGCGACGGACATAGAAAAAGGGAATATTATCTACATTTGTAACCCCAACCAAGCTACAAGGACAGTTCAGTTATACAAAGGTGATGTCCTTCGCTGCCCCCATATACGAAGACATGGTATCGGCTCATGGAAGGTCATCAAAGTTAAGGAGAATGCAGGAGTCAGGAAGCAATTGCACCGGTCCCGGCAATGGGAAGGGAACATTATATGGACATTGCCTTGTTTTTGGAGTACATGTAAATTTGATTTTGGATGTGTTAAGATTGGTGCGATAAAGGTAACATCAGACCGTCAGGAGAGCGTAGGAAGAGATTGTGAGAGAGAGAGAGGGACGAGAGAAAGGACGGGGCGTGTGAGAAGGGAAGTACAGCTAGAACGTAGGTTATCGGGAGATACACTTAATTTAGTTAAAGGCCAAACTGAGGAAAACCTGGGTAGTATGAATCACGTCTACCAGATTTACCACCGCTTGTATGGCCACGGACGGGTTGTCTGCTACCCGAACCCCGCAGCGGTGTCTAGGTTATTTTCTGTTTCACCGCTTTGGGGCACTCCCCAAACGGTAGTTCATTGTCAGCGTTCCGAGCCACCGCCCGAGCAAGTCACTCTTCCTTACGATCCGGGTTCAGCACAACCGGCTATTTGCCTTCCCCTTCCTCGGGATAATTCCCATTCACAGTATGATAGGCTGCAATGGTGGAGGGCATATATACCTAGCCACTTCACTCCCAATAGGGATTCCCGGTCGTACGAGAATTGTTTCAGCAGTGAAGGATACGGCTGTTTGCTGGTCGAGGTGGAAACGAATATAACATGCCTGTTCCCCACCTGTACGGACAGGAGGTGCCATATCACCCAGGCGTCTGGCCAATGCGTTTGTTACAACACCACTTGCGTTCCATTGAACGCCGGCCTCCAGCTCCTTTGTGGCTGGGCGAATGTCTCTCATATCACTGTTGGGACGAGGGCTTTCCGCATTGCTAGGCGGCCCGAATGGGCGTTTCGAAGCTAGATAAACTGGGCTACTGGGGGGTTCCTTGGCTGTCAGCAATAGGAATTATTTTATTTGTGGCCTTACCATCTTGGGAAATGAAACCTTGGGAGCCCTCGGGGCAATAACCAAGGAATTGTCTCAGCTACGGTTGTTTGCAATGCAGAACCGGTATGCTCTTGACTATCTTCTGGCCCGTGAGGGTGGGGTATGCGCCATAGTGCAGGGCAAGTGTATCATGGGAGTTCAGGACTTGACCGCTAACATCACTAAATTTATGGATCACATACAGGATCACCTGGACGGAATGCAGGATCCTGGCGCTTGGGGTAACTGGGGATTTGGAGGTTGGAAGGACTGGTTGATAAATATGGTCATGTATTTAGTGGTGGCTATCGGCTGCATCTTTGTGGGCCCAGCCATCCTTAAATGTGTGATGGGTAGAATGCGGGTTACACTGGAACAGATCAACGCCCCTAAAATCTTAGCTGTCAAAATCCATGAGGGTGCAGCAGATGAAGGGGGGCTACGCCAGGAATTGGAAATGCAGTGACAGATCTTTTTAGATGAGGGACCGTAGCTATGGATTGGATAGTTCGGTTATCATGGAATGATAAAAGGAGGGAATGACGAATGTGATATAAAATAGTTACTTTAGAGATATTAGTTACTATAATGTAGAGATAGGCCAGTCTCATTCTGGTGAGTTCACAGACAAAGGATTTCAGACCGCGTGGCAAAGCAAGGAGGAGGTGTGTCCACCAAAGGAGGAGAAAAGGATGCTGGGTAATAGGGGCCAGAGGAAGGGATTGGAAGTGAGCCAATCAGAATGTCTGACTAGTTCAGGAGGGGTATAGGATGACCTATGGGAATCGTGTATGTGAAACTTGATACCATTTGAATTGATTTGCAGAGATCCCTTTGTCTCTTTGTTCATTCACTTTCCGGGGTGTAGGAGACTGGATGTGTCTTATACCTCTGTGAAATGAATCAAGTTTGCAAGCTAAATAAAATAACTAATGCTGTACCTGCAAATCCATCTCGACTTTTATTGAGGCCAGACTGACGGGTAAAGAAATTTGGGATTTGACACTGGGGGAACCTCACTGCTTCCTTCCCACACCGGGAATCGTTGTCCAAGTGCCGCTAGAGCTCCTTAAAAGGGCCCAAAAGCCCGTTCTCGGCGGGAGCTGCCGACCGTGTGACCTACCCAGGCATAGCCACAACCGGAAGTTGGAGATTAAGATCTGATAGTATTTCCAGAAGTACGATTAGAGAGAGATTGGAGGAGTCTATCTCTCGTGTGAATTCCATAATGCCTCAGGCCTTTGGACTGATGCCAAATCGCTGGAAAAAGTGACCTCCTGCATGGAGCATCAGACAGGGCAAGTGCATGCTGGTCCCCTGAAATGGCCTGAACACTCAATCTGTTAATTCAAGTAAAATAGAGAAAACCTTGCCTTGACTGCTCAGTGCCACACTGAGGGTGCAGCAAAGTGGCCACCAGCAAGGGGTTGTGGGAGGGAAAAGGCAGAAAGGGAACTTGTAAATGGCGGAACCTTTGTGCAGTGTTTCCACTCCTCACTCCTTGACCACCACTCAGCACCCCTTTCCCATCCCACCCCACTGTCAGATCTCCACATGTTTCTTCATGCCCCGTCGGGCAAGTTTGCCCCTACTGAGATATAAGTGTGAAATTACTAATGGGGCCCTCATAGCCTCCAAACGTTTCAATCAGGGTGTTGACCTCAAGCATTTCAGCCTCAGAGCAGGGAAACGAGCAGTCTGCCTCCAGCTCTGCCAGAGTCAAAGGCGCCACATCGCACAGGAGGAACATAGAACATACAGTGCAGAAGGAGGCCATTTGGCCCACCGAGTCTGCACCGACCCACTTAAGCCCTCACTTCCACCCTATCCCCATAAATCACTAACCCCACCCAACCTTTTTAGACACTAAGGGCAATTTAGCATGGCCAATCCACCTAACCTGCACGTCTTTGGACTGTGGGAGGAAACCGCAGCACCCAGAGGAAACCCACGCAGACACGGGGAGAACGTGCAGACTCCGCACAGACAGTGTCCCAGCGGGGAATCGAAGCTGGGACCCTGGCGCTGTGAAGCCACAGTACTAGCCACTTGTGCTACCGTGCTGCCCTGATAAAAAGCAGCACGGTAACATGATAAAGAAGAGAACGGATTTGTCGTTACATAAGTGTCACTTGATTGCTTAACTGTCTTACAGTGTCACATTTCTGCTCAATGTTTACGTACCATTAAAGAAGAAGAGACATCATATTGGGCTAAAACGTCACCTTTGTTTCTCTCTCCATAGATGCTACCAGACCTGTTGAGTTTTTCCTACACTTCCCATTTTTATTGATGAACCATTAAATTGAACTCAATGGTTCATTATTCTATCCTCTACATTGTTGCCAAGTGGCCTTCTGCTTTGAGAAAAATGGTCTGACAAGAGCTAAAAGCCACACATTAATGGCACGGTAGCACAGTGGATAGCACTGTTGCTTCACAGCGGCAGATCCCAGGTTCGATTGCCGGCTTGGGTCACTGTCTGTGCGGAGTCTGCACGATCTGCCCATGTGTGCGTGGGTTTCCTCCGAGCACTCCAGTTTCCTCCCCCAAGTCCTGAAAGATGTGCTGTTAGGGAATTTGGACATTCTGTATTCTCCCTCAGTGTACCCGAACAGGCGACGGAGTGTGGTGATTAGGGGTTTTTCACTGTAACTTCATTGCAGTGTCAATTTAAGCCTACTTGTGACAATAAGGATTATTATTATATTAGATTTTAGTGAGGGGAATGGATTGCTGATTGTGCTGGGAACTGAGGGTGTGCAGTAGGTTCAGTACCGGCATGCCAGATGGCTGCATTACCTCAGATTAGTTGAAGCGTGCCTGAATCATTCCATCCCAGCCATGCCTGACAGCTAAGTGACTGGATACAGGTGCCTTTGCCACATCACACACTTCATCCTCTTCTCTATTTACTCCTCCTCTCCTGAAGATATAGAACTCTCATTACCTTCCTCCCCCGATCACTCCAGTACCTTCTTCTGTGGAACATTATGCAAAGATCTGTGACTCAGGAGATGATAGACCTCGCACAGGGTGTATTACACCTCTGGACTGAACATCATCTGCTGTGGTTGTAGTGATCGTTCACAAGTGCCAGTACCTTCCGCAGCTGGCACAGATGTATAATATCAGCCTGACGGCACTGGATGTTTTTTCCTTCCGAAGGGTTCTCTTTTCTTGGCCATCTGATCATTCCCTTTGTCCTCTGCATTTTCCACAGTCTTCCTGATGGCTTATCCCCAGGCCCTCTGATCAAAGCAAGGACTCCCCATCCAGTGACTCCAATCCTGGTCAACTTGAACTCGTGCCTGCACACATCCTTGGGATTGGTGTTGACCTGGTGATCTTGTGCAATAACAGTTTCACCATAGTGCTTGTCTTCGGGGATGAAGCCATCATCCATGTGGCTCACATGATCTAGCCATCGTCGTCTCCAGTGACTCTAGAGTAAACATGCTGTGGATTCCTGCAGGCTGGTCCATATCAACACTCTGCCTTGCCAATATTTGTCTGAGGCAGCAAAGGCGGAAACTATTCAACAGCTTTTACTTTCATTTCTTCCATGAATCTGTTTTTCCCTCACCCTTGTCCCCCCTCCTCACTTGGGCCATCTGTTCCTTTGTTCCCGGTTGTCCTTTGACACAATGCTCACCTTTGTTCTGCCATTAACACATTCTAGTCTCTTTATGTGCCACTATCAGCTCCCTTCTTAGCCTTAATCACCGCCATTTACATTCCTTTTGTCTTTCTGTCCATCACATCTTTGTCAATCTCCACCCATTGCTGGTTCCTTATCCAGCCCCACCGCTTCACGTCCCCCCCTCCCTCCCCACAACAATATAAATCTGATTCTATTTCCAATTCTCTACAGCTTTGGCAAAGAGTCATAGAATTTACAGTGCAGAAGGAGGCCATTCGGCCCATCGAGTCTGCACCGGCTCTTGGAAAGAGCACTCTACCCAAGGTCAACACCTCCACCCTAGCCCCATAACTCAGTAACCCCGCCCAACACTAAGGGCAATTTTGGACACTAAGGGCAATTTATCATGGCCAATCCACCTAGCCTGCACATCTTTGGACTGTGGGAGGAAACCGGAGCACCCGGAGGAAACCCATGCACACACGGGGAGGATGTGCAGACTCCGCACAGACAGTGACCCAAGCCGGAATCGAACCTGGGACCTTGGAGCTGTGAAGCAATTGTGCTATCCACAATGCTACCGTGCTGCCCAGAGTCATCCAGAGTCCAAACGTTAGCTGCCTTCTCTCTCCAGAGATGCTGTCAGACCTGCCGAGTTTGTCCAGTATTTTCTGTTAGTGTTTTAGATTCCAGCACCTGCAATAACTTGCTTTTATCAACTGCTTTTCTCGTCTGGCATAAGTCGTCTGTGCCTCGCTTTTGTAAAAGAGACCACAAGCCTTGTACACACGGATCTTTATATTCTCAGTTAGTCTGCTGTCAGTTCACACTCAACCTCTCAACATTGACATGACAGCTGTGGCCTTGGTAATCCTGGGGCTGATTTCAGCATCAAAGGGGACAAGTTTCTGGTGATTGCCGAAAAAAAGAGGCACGTCAAAACTTTGTAGCTTGCATTCATCAGGACAAAAGTACAGACATAAGGGGGAAACCTGCTAACCAATCAGAATTTTCTTCTCATGCAGTATAAATTGTTGTTTTACCCTTTGATTGGGATTCTTGCAAAGTGTCCTGATAACTGCAAGACATAACGCTTCAACATGCCTCTTTTTCCAGCAATATTCCAACCTCTGTATTACCAAATGACTCTCTGCCGGTAATTGGTAATCCAAGGTTTGTGAATCTGTTGGTGACCTCCAGAGTGAGGTTGCTGACGTTGATGCAAGGGGCATTCTCTGGCCCATAACTTTTGTGGGCCTGACACTGATTGTCAGTTCAAATTCCTTTGCAGGCCTGGGAGAACCCATCTACAAACTTCCGCAAGTGAACTGCACTATGGGATTGCCAGCGTGGAGTCATCAGCAAATAATAACTCACAGTCTGGGATATTATACACTTTGGGCGTGGCAAACACAATCTTGCCAAGTTGAACAGCTTGCCCTCATATCTGGCATGCAGGTCAACACCAAAATTTTATAATAGCAGAATGGAGAGTTAATGGCAGCCCTGATCTACCCCACTGCTGATGTTGAAAGCCTCTGACGATGCTCCATTGTACCTGACAAAACTGCGCATGTTCTCGTGGAAAGAAAAATGACACCCAGCACACAACTGACTTAAAGTCGAAGACCTGTGAAAGAATGTAGAGTGGTCTGTGCTGAACATGGCACTTCTCTTGTAACTACCAAAATGCGAAAATCTACTCTTGAGGTCGGCATGGCAGCACAGTGGTTAGCACTGTTGCTTCACAGCAGCCCCAGGGGCCCCGGTTTGATTCCTGCTAGGGTCACTGCCTGTGCAGACTCTGCATGTTCCCCCCGTGTCTGCGTTCCATCGGGTGCTCCGGTTTCCTCCCACAAGTCCCGAAAGACGTGCTATTTGGTGATTTTGACATTCTGAATTCTCCCTAAATATACCTGAACAGGTGCTGTAGTATGGCGACTAAGGGATTTTCACAGTAACTTAATCAAGTGTTAATCTAAGCCTACTTGTGACACTAAATAGATTATGATTATCTGCTTGCTTGGAGACTTAGGGTGGATGTGTGACGATGGGTCTGCATTCTGTTCAGAGCATCACACACAAAGACCGACCCACTTATCAAGGAGAAGCCTCGGTAATTGTTGCAGTCACTGAAAACTCCTTTAAGACATAAGACACAGGAGCAGAATTAGGCCATTCGCCCATCGAGTCTGCTCCGCCATTCAATCATAGCTGATATGTTTCTCATCCCCATGCTCCTGCCTTCTCCCCATAAACCCTGATCCCCTTATTAATCAGGAACCTATCCATATCTATCTTAAAGGCACCCAGTGATTTGGCCTCCACAGCCTTCTGCGGTAAAGAGTTCCACAGATTCACCACCCTCTGGCTGAAGAAATTCCTCCTCATCTCTGTTTTAAAGGGTCGTCGCTTCAGTCTGAGGCTGTGCCCTCGGGTTCCAGTTTTTCCTACTCGTGGAAACATACTCTTCTCATCCACTCTATCTAGGCCATTCAGTATCCTGTAAGTTTCCATAAGATCCCGCTCATCCTTCTTAACTCCAATGAGTACAGACCCAGAAGCCTCAACTGCTCCTTTATTCCAGGGGTCATTCTTGTGAACCTCCTCTGTACCCTTTCCAAGGCCACCACATCCTTCATAGAATTTACAGTGCAGAAGGAGGCCATTCGGCCCATCGAGTCTGCACCGGCTCTTGGAAAGAGCACCCCACCCAAGGTCAACACCGCCACCCCATCCCCATAACCCAGCAACCCCACCCAACACTAAGGGCAATTTTGGACACTAAGGGCAATTTATCATGGCCAATCCACCTAACCTGCACATCTTTGGACTGTGGGAGGAAACCGGAGCACCAGGAGGAAACCCACGCACACACGGGGAGGATGTGCAGACTCCGCACAGACAGTGACCCAAGCTGCAATCGAACCTGGGACCCTGGAGCTGTGAAGCAATTGTGCTATCCACAAGGCTACCGTGCTGCCCCTTCTTTAGATAAGGGGCCCAAAAATGTTCACAATACTCCAAATGGGGTCTGAGCAGAGCCTTATACAGCCTCAGAAGTACATCCATGCTCTTGTATTCTAACCCCCTCGCTCGACATGGGCGGCACGGTGGTACTGTTTCTTCACAGTGCCAGCGTCCTGAGTTCGGTTTCCGCTTGGGTCACTGTCTGTGTGGGGCTTTATCATTGGCAAGAAGGACAATGGCCTTGTTTTTTAAAAAATGATTTCATGTGATATAGGCATCACTGGCTACGCCAGAATCCATTATCCATCCCTAATGGCCCTTGATAAGGTGGTGGGTGAGCTGTTGTCTTGAACCTCAGCAGTCCATGCTGTGTAGGTGCACCCATAGTGCTGTTAGGGAGGGAGTTGCAGGATTTTGGCCCAGCGATAGTGAAGCAACGCCCGATGTATTTCCAAGTCAGGATGTTGAGTGACTTGGAGGAAAACTTTCAGCTGGTCGTGTTCCCATTTATCTGCCTTCCCCGTCCTTCTAGATGGGTTAAAAGGTGCTGTTTAAGGAGCCTTAGTAAGTTCCTGTAGTGCATTTTTTAGATGCACATTGACCTGAGGAAGGAGCAGTGCTCTGAAAGCTAGTGTTTGAAGGAAACCTGTTGGACTTTAACCTGGTGTTGTAAGACTTCTTACTGTGCAATTTTTAGATGGCACACATTTCTGTCACTGTGCATTGGTTTTGGAGGGCGTGAATGTTTGGGGAAGGAGTTCCAATAGAGTGGGTTTCTTTGTCCTGGATGGCGACAAGCTTTTTGAGTATGGAGATGCATTCAACCAGCAAGGGAAGAGTATACCACCACACTCCCAATTTGTGCCTTGTAGATTGTGGACAGGCTTTGAGGAGTCAGGAGGTGAGTTACTCACTACAGGATTCCTAGCCTCTGACCTGCTCTTGTATGGCTAATCCAGTTGAGTTTCTGGTTGATGGCAACCCTCAGGATGTTGATAGTGGGGGATTCAGCGATGGTAATGCCATTGAATGTCATGGGGTGATGGTTGGATTCTCTTTTATTGGAGAGGTGCTCATTTCCTGGCACTTGTGTGGCGTGAATGTAACTTACCATTTGTCAGCCCAAGCCTGGATATTGTCCAGATCTTGCTGCATTTGGACGTGGACTGCATCAGTATCTGAGGAGTCGCAAATGATACTGAACATACTGTGATCATCAGTGACCATCCCTACCTCTCATCTTATGATGGAAGGAAGGGCATTGATGAAGCTGCTGAAGATGGTTGGGCCTAGGACACTCTGCTGAGAAACACCTGCAGTGATGTTCCAGAGCTGAAATGATTGAGCTCCAACAACTGTTGAGCTTTACTATGATGGGCTCACTGTCTAGCTCCTTTGTGACAGCAACGTCCCCAATGGCACTGAGAGCTTCTTCAGTGACAACGTTCTCCGTTGCATTGAGTTCGAGATAATGCTCCTCTCAACTTTCCATCTTCTTGTTAGATTCAGCAATAATCATCCCTGTTTTTGTCTCCAAAGGGACTGATTTGGTTGTTACTGTGCCTGTTTCTTTCAAGATTCCTTTATACATCCCTCTAGCATCTCCAGATCCACAGCAGATTGTATGCCATTGCAGAGTTTCAACTTGCGTTGCTTGATGCAGTGTCGCGTCCACTTGGACTTGACCCTGGCAGCTCTGAGTGTATCTCGATTTTGTTTGCTGGGGACTTGTTTGTAGTTCATGAGGGCGTTCCTCTTGCTTGCAGTAACTAGTTCTATTTTAGTACAATATGCCACAAATCAGTCAGTACTTCACAAATCTCTTTTCTTGTACGTCGTAAGTGCAGAGTTATCGATGGTGCTGTACAGCTAGTCTCACTTTGACACTGCACTATGGCCTTGGATGTTCTTGTTTGAAAGAGCCTGATCGAGGATGGTGAGGACTTTTTGGTCCTTGTACGGAAAATGTTGATCCAAGGACTGCCATTCTTTTTGGAGTCATTTAATTCTCCTTGGCTGAATCCTGACCTTGTTACACCCCAGGAAGTGGTCAGTGCCATGGTGAGTACTGTGATAGGATACGTGATGAGGACACTGTTGAAGGTTGTTGTGATGGGAGACTTTAACTTCCCCAATATTGACTGGGACTCACTTAGTGCTAGAGGCTTTGACGGGGCAGAGTTTGTAAGGAGCATCCAGGAGGGCTTCTTAAAACAATATGTAGACAGTCCAACTAGGGAAGGGACTAAACTGGGCCTGGTATTGGGGAATGAGCCTGGCCAGGTGGTAGAAGTTTCAGTCAGGGAGCATTTCGGGAACAGTGACCACAATTCAGTAAGTTTTAAAGTGCTGGTGGACAAGGATAAGTGTGAACCTACGGTGAATGTGCTAAATTGGGGGAAGGCTAATTGTAACAATATTAGGTGGGAACTGAAGAACCTACATTAGGGGCGGATGTTTGAGGGTAAATCAACATCTGACATGTGGGAGGCTTTCAAGTTTCAGTTGAAAGGAATTCAGGACCGGCATGTTCCTGTGCGGAAGAAGGATAAATATGGCAAATTTCGGGAACCTTGGATAACGAAAGATATTGTAGGTCTCGTCAAAAAGAAAAAGGAGGCATTTGTCAGGGCTAGAAGGCTGGGAACAGACAAAGCCCGTGTGGAATATAAGGAAAGTAGGAATGTACTTATGCAAGGAGTCAGGAGGGCTAAAAGGGGTCACAAAAAGTCATTGGCAAATAGGGTTAAGGAAAATCCCAAGGCTTTTTACACGTACATAAAAAGCAAGAGGGTAGCCAGGGAAAGGGTTGGCCCACTGAAAGACAGGGGAGGGAATCTATGTGTGGAGCCAGAGGAAATGGGCTAGGTACTAAATGAATACTTTGCATCAGTATTCACCAAAGAGAAGGAATTGGTGGATGTTGAGTCTGGAGAAGGGTGTGTAGATAGCCTGGGTCACATTGAGATCCAGAAAGACGAGGTGTTGGGCGTCTTGAAAAATATTAAGGTGGATAAGTCCCCAGGACCTGATGGGATCTATCCCAGAATACTGAAGGAGGCAAGAGAGGAAATTGCTGAGGCCTTAACAGAAATCTTTGGATCCTCACTGTCTTCAGGTGATGTCCCGGAGGACTGGAGAATAGCCAATGTTGTTCCTTTGTTGAAGAAAGGTAGCAAGGATAATCCAGGGAACTATAGGCCAGTGAGTCTTACGTCAATGGTAGGGAAATTACTGGACAGAATTCTTCGAGACAGGACCTACTCCCATTTGGAAGCAAGTGGACTTATTAGTGAGAGGCAGCATGGTTTTGTGAAGGGGAGGTCATGCCTCACTAACTTGATAGAGTTTTTCGAGGAGGTCACAAAGATGGTTGATGCAGGTAGGGTGGTGGATGTTATCTATATGGATTTCAGTAAGGCCTTTGACAATGTCCCTCATGGCAGACTGGTGCAAAAGATGAAGTCACACGGGATCAGAGGTGAGCTGGCAAGCTGGATACAGAACTGGCTAGGTCATAGAAGGCAGAGAGTAGCAATGGAAGGGTGCTTTTCTGATTGGAGGGCTGTGACTAGTGGTGTTCCGCAGGGATCAGTGCTGGGACCTTTGCTGTTCGTAATATATAAATGATTTGGAGGAAAATGTAACTGGTCTGATTAGTAAGTTTGCGGACCACACAAAGGTTGGTGGAATTGCGGACAGTGATGAAGACTGTCAGAGGATATAGCAGGATTTAGATCGTTTGGAGACTTGGGCGGAAAGATGGCAGAATGAGTTTAATCCGGACAAATGTGAGGTAATGCATTTTGGAACGTCTAATACAGGTAGGGAATATACAGTGAATGGTAGAACCCTCAAAAGTATTGACAGTCAGAGTGATCTAGGTGTACAGGTCCACAGGTCACTGAAAGGGGCAACACAGGTGGAGAAGGTAGTCAAGAAGGCATACGGCATGTTTGCCTTCATTGGCCGGGGCATTGAGTATAAGAATTGGCAAGTCATGTTGCAGTTGTATAGAACCTTAATTAGGCCACATTTGGAGTCTAGTGTTCAATTCTGGTCGCCACACTACCAGAAGGATGTGGAGGCTTTAGAGAGGGTGCAGAAGAGATTTACTAGGATGTTGCCTGGTATGAAGGGCATAAGCTATGAGGAGAGGTTGAATAAACTTGGTTTGTTCTCACTGGATCGACGGAGGTTGAGGGGCGACCTGGTAGAGGCCTACAAAATTATGAGGGGCATAGAGAGAGTGGATGGTCAGAGACTTTTTCCCAGGGTGGAGGGGTCAATTACTAGGGGGCATATGTTTAAGGTGCGAGGGGCAGGGTTTAGAGGAAATGTACGAGGCAGGTTTTTTACACAGAGGGTAGTGGGTGCCTGGAACTCGCTACCGGAGGAGGTGGTGGAAGCAGGGACGATAGTGACATTTAAGGAGCATCTTGACAAATACATGAATAGGATGGGAATAGAGGGAAACAGGCCCCGGAAGCGTAGAAGATTTTAGTTTAGACGGGCAGCATGGTCGGCGCAGGCTTGGAGGGCCAAAGGGCCTGTTCCTGTGCTGTACTTTTCTTTGTTCTTTCTTCTTTGTTGGCGGTGCAGTGATTAGCACTGTTGCCTCAAAGCGCCAGGCACCTGGGTTTGATTCCGGCCTTGGGTAACTGGGTGGAGTTTGCACATTCTCCTTGTGTCTGCGTGTGTTTCCTCTGGCTGCTCCGGTTTCCTCCCACAGATATGCAGGTTAGGTGAATTGGCATGCTAAATTGCCCCTTAGTGTCCAAAGGTTAATTGGGGTTGCAGTATTATGGGGATAAGGTGGGGGAGTGGGTTTGGGCAGGGTGTTCTTTCAGAGGGTCAGTGAAGAATGGCCTCCTTCTGCACTGTAGTTATTCTAGGATTATTCTGTTATTCTAACTGTTCATCACACAGAGTCCATGATAACAGTATTTTTGCAGCAACCCCAGGCCATTTTGTGTTCAATTGCGAGTTTCTTGTGTCCTAAGCACATTGGCCAACCTGTGTCGTGTGTACCTAGCCTTGCGTTGAAGCCCTCTAAAACATATAGTGCCTCAGTGCTGGGAATTCGGCTGATGGCAGCGTGGGATATCTCGGAGAATTGATCCTTGACATCTTGGGCAGAGGTGAATGTCTCGGCATAGGTGCACAGAGGGTAAATTGGGCCTGAGCTTAATTCGGTCTCCCTAAGCCTTCTGTTGGGTTACAACATCGCGAGTCGAGTGCTTTTTTACTGCGAAACCCATTCCGGGCTCACATGTTGTTTCTTGAGTATTTCCTGCCAGAAGAACATGCAGTGTTCTCTTTAAATGAGTCTAGTTCCTTACTGTGCAACAATACCCACATTGAGCCTTTTAAAGTTCTTCGTTGATCACAGCTGTCTTGAGCTCATTGTCAAATTGCAGAAGGTTGTCGGTATAGCTTGGCAGACAATCGTTAGGTTCCAGCTTGTGATGTGTGAGGCACGATCAATTAGACTAAAGACCTGGGGGGGGTGCTGTTGTGAGCGACGGGGGAGGGGAGGGTGGCGCGGGGGACAAAGGGGGTGGTGTGGGGGTGGAACCTGGTGGTGCCAGGTCCCTGAGGGAGACAGTATCCTGGCGGCCGTCGGGGAGCGCCACGTAGGCGTACTGGGGGTTTGCGTGGAGCAAGTGCACCCTCTCCACCAACGGGTCCGCCTTGTGGAGTCGGATGTGTTTACGTAGAAGCACGGTTCCCGGAGCTGTGAGCCAAGTCGGGAGCGAAACCCCGGATGTGGACTTCCTGGGGAAGGCAAAAAGACGTTCGTGTGGTGTATTGTTCGTGGCAGTGCAGAGTAATGAGCGAATGGAACGGAGTGCATCAGAAAGGACCTCCTGCAAGCGGGAGGCTGGGAGAATTCTGGACCATAGGGCCAGCTGGACGGCCCTCCATACCGTCCCATTCTCCCTTTCTACCTGTCCGTTTCCCCGGGGGTTGTAGCTCGTCATTCTGCTGGAGGCGATACCCCTGCTGAGCAGGAACTGACGTAGCTCATCGCTCATGAATGAGGATCCCCTGTCACTGTGGATGTAGGCGGGGAAACCGAACAGAGTGAAGATCGAATTGAGGGCTTTAATGATGGTGGCAGGTGTCATGTCGGGGCATGGGATGGCGAAGGGGAACCGGGTGTATTCGTCGATCACACCGAGGAAATGTGTGATGATCGGTGGAGGGGAGGGGCCCTTTGAAATCCACGCTGAGGCGTTCAAAGGGGCAGGAGGCCTTCACCAGGCGTGCGCGGTCCGGCCGGTAGAAGTGCGGCTTGCACTCCGCACAGACTTGGCAGTCCATGGTGATTGTCCTTACTTCCTCGACGGAGTAGGGCAGATTTCGTGCCTTAATGAAGTGGTACAACCGTGTGACTCCTGGGTGACAAAGGCTGTCGTGCAGGGTCCGGAGTCAGCCTACCTGTGCGCTGGCACATGTACCTCGGGATAGGGCATCTGGGGGCTCATTGAGTTTGCCGGGGCGATACATAATCTCGTAATTATAGGAGGAGAGCTCGATTCTCCACCGCAAGATTTTATCATTTTTGATCTTGCTCCGCTGTGTGTTGTTGAACATGAAGGCTACCGACCGTTGGTCAGTGAGGAGAGTGAATCTCCTGCCGCCAGGTAATGCCTCCAATGCCGCACAGCTTCAACGACAGCTTGGGCCTCTTTTTTGACGGATGAATGCCGAATTTCAGAGGCGGGAAAATAATGCCACGGGCCTGCCTGCCTGATTGAGGGTGGCGGCAAAGGCAACGTCTGATGTGTTGCTTTCTACTTGGAAGGGCAGTGTTTCATCTACAGCGTGCATTGTGGCCTTGGCAATATCAGCTCTGATCCGGGCGAAGGCCTGTTAGGCCTCGGCCGTCAATGGGAAGTGGGTGGACTGTATGAGTGGGCAGGCCTTGTCCGCATAGTTTGGGACCCAGTTTGGGACCCACTGGGCGTAGTATGAAAAGAGCTCCAGGCAGCGTTTGAGGGCCTAGGGGCAGTGGGGGAGGGGGAGCTCCATGAGGGGGTGCATGCGGTCAGGATCGGGCCCCAGAACTCCGTTCTGGACCACATAGCCGAGGATGGCTAAGCGGTTCATGCTGAACATACACTTCTCCTTGTTGTGGAGGTTTAGGAGAGTAGCGGTGTGGAGAAATTTAGCAAGGTTGCCGTCGTGGTCCTGTTGATCATGGCCGCAGATGGTGACGTTATCTAGGTACAGAAAGGTGGCCCGCAACCCGTACCGGTTGACCATTCGGTCCACATCCCTTTGAAAGACCGAGACCCCGTTAGTGACGCCGAAGGGGACCCTAAGGAAGTGGTATAGGCGGCCGTCTGCCTCGAAGGTCGGATTTACGAATGGGGAGCTGGTGGTAGGCGGATTTCAGATCTACCATTGAGAAGACCCGGTACTGTGCAATCTGGTTAACCATGTCAGATATGCGTGGGAGGAGGTACGCGCCGAGCTGCGTATACCGGTTGACGGTCTGGCTGTAGTCCACGACCATTCGGTGCTTCTCCCCAGTTTTAACTACCACCACTTGAGCTCTCCAGGGGCTGTTGCTGGCCTCGATGATGCCTTCCTAAAGCAGCCGCTGGACTTCGGACCTGATGAAGGTCTTGGCCTGGGTGCTGTACCGTCTGCTCCTGGTGGCGACGGGTTTGCAATCTGGAGTTAGATTGGCAAAGAGGGAAGGTGGGTTGACCTTTAGGGTCACGAGGCCGCACACAGTAAGGGGTGGTAAGGGCCCGCCGAATTTCAGGGTTAGGCTCTGGAGGTTACACTGGAAATCCAGGCCGAGGATTAGTGCAGTACAGAGGTTAGGGAGAATGTAGAGGCGGAAGCCGTCGAATTCTACACCCTGGACCGTGAGCGTGACCGTACAGCACCCCCAGATCGCTACGCAATGGGATCCGGAGGCCAGGGAGATTTTTTGATTGGCGGGGTGCATCGTGAGGGAGCAACGCCTTACCATATCCGGGTGTATGAAGCTTTCGGTGCTCCCGGAGTCCAGCAGGCAGGAGGTTACATGGCCGTCGACTTTCACACTGGTGGATGCGTTGGTCAGTTTATGCAGGCGAGACTGGTTGATTGACATGGAGGCGAGCCTTGGTTGGTTGTCGGGTAATGGGGCGGCCATTGAGCTCCGGTCCTTGAACGCCGGTGGTGCCCATGTGCTGAGGGGTAGACAAGATGGCGGCACCCATGAAATGCACGTGTTGCGCGGAGGGGAAGATGGTGGTGCCCACTGGTCGCACGTGGTCTGGGGGGGTAGGATGAGATGACGGCGCCCATTTTCCGTGACCGGGGAGGAGTGGGGGCGATAGCAGCTACTGAGCGGGCCTGGCACATCTCGGCGAAGTGGCCCTTCTTCCCGCAGGCTTTACAAAGGGCAGCGCTGGCGGGGGTGCTTTTGCTGGCCGCAAAGATAGCATCAGGGCCCCCCGGGGTTCGTTGGCTGCCGTGCAGCGCAGGCGTATTGGGTGGGCAGCTGGGGTGGCTGTCTGTGGGGCCAACGAAGCATAGGAGGGGTGGGCCGCGCGGTTGGATGCGTATGACTGGACGTTGCACAGGCGACCGTCATGGAGAGCGCGTGGCCCCTTCTAGGAGTCGCTGGCGTATGATATCTGACCCAATTCCAGTCACAAAGGCCTCCCACATAAGGAGGCCTGAGTGCTCCTTGGCCGTGACGTCCTGGCAGTCACAGTCCCGGGCTAGTGGGATTAGGGCACTCCAGAAGTCTTCTATGGACTCACCAGGTAGTTGAGAGCGAGTGGCGAGCGCGTGCCTGGCGAAGAGCGTGTTCGTAGTTGTCCTTGAGTCGAGTCATGGCTTCGGCGTAGTTCGGCGCATCCTGGATTAACGGAAAGACTTTGGAGCTCAACCTGGAATATAAAATCTGGATCTTCTGAGCCTCCGGAACAGGGGTTGGCGCCGCGTTGATATACGCTTCGAAGCAAGCTAGCCAGTGCTGGAAGTCCTTTCTGGCGTCGATTGAGTGTGGATCCAGCTGCAGGCGATCCGGTTTGATACGGAGGTCCATCCTTAGCAATAAATTGAGGCACAATCAATTGGACTAAAGACGATAGTTGAATCCAAACTGAGGCTTTATTGTTTTCAGATGTGTAGCCTCCCACAGCAGCTGGCGAAATGGCTGCGAGCTGGAGGACACGCATATTATTACCCCGCCTCCTGGGCGGAACCAGAAGGCAGGGGCTACAGGAGAACCTGTAATGCAGGTTCCACCGTACATCCTCTAATATAGGTACAACAGTGGTTTACCACAATGTGAAAGACTGGTGTTTTCTTTGCTGACTTGGGGGACAGCACCGAACTGACTGGGGGCAACCTAGCTTTAGGCAGGTGATTGCTGTCTAATATGACAGAATGGTTTCTCCCACCAGTAATGACTGGTGCTCCTTCTCTACACCAGTTGAACAAGACCTTGGGCGGGATTCTCTGACCCCCCGCAATGGCTGGTGCAGAGACGAAGCCCTCTGCGCATGCGCTGGGATGGCGCCAGCACACGCTGACGTGCCAACTCGCACCGGCCAGCGGAGGCCCTTCGGCGCCGGTTGGCATGGCGTCAAGCCCCGACCCCGCCGGCCGGCACGGCGCAAACCACTCTGGGGCTGGCCTAGCCCCTGAAGGTGCGGAGGTTTCCGCACCTTTGGGGCGGCCCGACGCCGGAGTGGTTCACGCCACTCCTTCCAGCCGGAGTGGCCCGCCCCGCCGATTCCCGCAGAATCCCGCCCCATTTCTTTATTCATTCATGGGGTGTGGGCGTCGCTGGCCAGGCCTGTAATTATTCCCCATTCCTAATTGCCCTTGCAAAGAGAGCATTTAAGTGTCAACCATACTTGCTGGAGTAACATGCAGGGTAATGACAGCAGATTTCCCTCACTGAAGCATATAAATGAACCAGATGGGTTTTTACAACAATGATTTCATGGTTAGATTTTTAATGCTATATTTTTAATTGAATTCAAACCCAAGACGCCAGAGCATTATGCTGGGTAATATCCAGTCATATTACCACTCCGCTTGTATCTCTCTTAAATAATGGTAACTGTTGCTTCCTGTGTTGTGCCAACACAAACTACGGAGCTGGAGTGTCCCCTCCCCATAGTGCAGGCCTGGGCAAATAGTATGGAGATCCTGAGTTACCCAAGCATCAGCGACTCCTCTCAGCATCAGGAAAGGATGGAACCTTTTGTAAGGGCCCCGAAGAATCCAGCACGAGTTTAAGGATACAAAATAATAACGTTTATTTACTATAACAATATATACATAACAGTAGCAGTAACTTCCCTTGCTACCTTCTCCTTCCTCCTGGTTCCTGGACTGGCCAGCTTATTTATAGTAGGAGTTTCTCTGCCCCCCCTCATTGGGGAAGTTCATACTCCCATAGGATTGTGGGATAGTCATTAGTCCCCAGCCAATCATCAGTAGGCAGGTTATAACATCCCTCCCCCCCAAAGTCCAAGGAATCCACTGTAGGCCCTGGCGAAGGAAGGCGTCAAACTCGTTTGGCCGCAGGCCGGACGCCATTTTCACGCGGCGCTGGATCAGGCGGCGTATAACGAGACGGAGACCGGCACTTCCGTGATGAACGGCGCGGTTGTACATCCACGGCCTGTGGACCCGAGGATTCCCCCTCTGATTCATCCTGTGTCTCCATCTCGGAGTCAGAGTCTGCTGCCTCCGTCATGTCAGCGTCTCTATCCCCATTCGGTCCCGTAATGACCTGCGCAGGCTTCGAGTGAGGCACCAGTGGAAGATTTGGAGGACTACCTTCCCTTGTTTCTGATCTTTGCCGCTGTTGAACTGAGCTCCGGGGGCGGGGAATCTTTTGCGGGGATGATCTTCTGGACCGGACGTGGTCTACGTGTTTTCGCTGGAGACGACCCTGGGCTTGCACTTGGTACGATATAGGGCCCGTTTGGCGAAAGATTACACCAGGAACCCATTGGGCACCACCAGCAAAATTCCGCACGAATACTGGGTCACCGGGCGCAAACTGCCGAATCGGACGATGCCGAGACAATCCCGGTCCCTGCCGTTCTTGTGTGCGGCGTACTTTTGCGCCAATGTCCGGGAAGACCATACTAAGGCGGGTGCGAAGTCTCCGGCCCATTAGGAGTTCTGCGGGAGCTACCCCAGTCACTGTATGGGGGGTGGTCCTGTACGTAAACAAAAACCGAGCCAGTCTCGTGTCCATTGATCCGGAAGACTGCTTCTTTAGGCCTCTTTTGAATGTTTGCACTGCACGCTCTGCCAACCCATTTGAAGCCGGGTGGTAAGGGGCAGTGCGGATATGGCGGATGCCGTTCATCTTTGTAAACCTAGCAAACTCCTCACTCGTGAATGGAGTGCCATTATCCGTGACCAGCACCTCGGGGAGGCCATGCGTACTAAATGATAAACGCATTTTTCAATTGTTGCGCAGGACGTTGTCCCCTGCATCTTATGCACCTCCAGCCATTTGGACTGGGCGTCAATTAGTAGAAGGAACATGGATCCCTGAAAAGGGCCTGCGAAATCTGCATGTAAGCGTGCCCAAGGCCGCCCTGGCCATTCCCAGTGATGTAGGGGCGCGGCCGGCGGAAGCTTCTGATGCTCCTGGCAAATGGAGCAGTTTTGGGCCACCTTCTCAATGTCGGTGTCGAGGCCTGGCCACCAGACATAACTCCGGGCCAACATTTTCATTTTGGTCACGCCCAGATGCCCATTGTGCAAGTCTGTTAGTATCAGCTCCTGGCCTTTTTCCGGGACAATCACACGCGTCCCCCACAAGAGGATGCCGTCTTCCACGTTGAACTCTGACAGCTTGGAGGAAAATGCCCGCAACTCGCCTGGGAGCTGTCTATGCTGCCCACCATACAGGACTATGTGCCGAACCTTTGACAAGACTGGCTCCGTCTGGGTCCACTCACGGATCTGTGATGCCGTGACAGACAAGGTGTCCATAAAATTTAGGGTTGCGACCACCTCACCGGTCGTGGGGGTCGACATGGGGCCGGTAGATAAAGGCAATCGGCTCAGTGCGTCGGCATTTGCTATCTGCGTACCTGGTTTGTGCTCCAGAGAATACTCATATGCAGCAAGCAACAAAGCCCAGCGCTGGATCCGTGCAGAAGCAATGGGCGGTATTGGCTTATCCTCTCTGAAGAGTCCCAGCAGGGGCTTATGATCAGTCACGATAGTGAAATGGCGGCCGTACACATACTGGTGGAAGCGTTTCACCGCGAAAACCACTGCCAGGCCCTCCTTCGTGATCTGCGCGTACTTTTTCTCCGCTGCAGTCAATGTGCGGGAGGCGAAAGCTATCGGTTGCTCGGCCCCGTTCTCCATCTTGTGGGACAGGACAGCCCCAATACCATACGGGGATGCATCACATGTGACGAGCAAAGGCTTTCCCGGATCATAGTGGGTTAGTAACCCAGACGACGACAATTGCTTTACCCGCCGGAAAGCGGTTTCTTGCGGCTGACCCCAAACCCAGGTGAGATTTTTCTTTAGCAGCAGGTGCAAGGGGGCCAGCGTAGTTGCCAGATTGGGGAGGAACTTCCCGTAATAGTTTACGAGACCGAGAAAAGAACGAAGATGCGAAGTGTCAGTTGGGGTGGGGGCATGTTGAATTGCACGCACCTTCTCTGCGACGGGGTGCAGACCCTCGCGGTCCACCCGATAACCTAGGTAGACTACTTCTTTTGCCTGAAATAGGCACTTTGTGTGACGTAAACGAACTCCAGCCTCCGAAAGGCGTCGAAGGACAGCCTCCAGATTTTCCAAATGCTCTTGCTCCGACGTCCCTGTAATCAACACGTCATCTAGGTAGACAGCCACACGTGGTAAACCTCTCAAAATGCCCTCCTAACACGTTGAAAAATTGCGCAGGCAGAGGATACTCCAAAGGGCAACCGTGTATATTCATACAGGCCCCGGTGTGTGTTAATTGTTACATATGGTCGGGAGGCAGGGTCCAGCTCCAACTGCAGGTAGGCGTGACTCATATCTAATTTTGTGAATGAGAGTCCGCCTGCAAGTTTCGCGTAGAGATCCTCTATGCGAGGCATTGGGTATCGGTCGAGTCGGGAAACTGTATTCACTGTAAGTTTATAGTCGCCACACAAGCGAACTGTGGCATCTGGCTTCATTACTGGTACAATTGGTGCTGCCCAGTCAGCAAAACGGACGGGCCTGATAATACCCAAACTCTCCAAACGAGTGAGCTCCCCTTCTACCTTCTCGAGCAAAGCGTAAGGCACTGGGCGCGCCCGGAAATAGCGCGGCGTGGCTCCTGGCTCAACTTGGATACGGGCTACGGCCCCTTTTATTTTCCCCAAACCAGGCTGGAATACATCTGGGTATCGTCCTAGCACCTCAGTCAACCCTCCAGAAACTGTTTGGAGGATGTGCTGCCATTGCAACCGCAAATGGCGCTACCAGTCCCGACCCAACAGGCTGGGCCCATGGCCACGCACTACGATAAGTGGGAAACGCCCCTCCTGGCATCCATAGACAACAGGGGTCATTGTAGTTCCTGCAATGTCCAGTGGTTCCCCCGTGTAGGTGGCCAACCTGGCCTGTGAGTTAGTTAATGTAAGGGTCTGTATACCCGGCTTGATGCGGTCGAATGTCCTCTGGGCGATCACGGAGACCGCTGCGCCAGTATCCAATTCCATCTCCAGCGGGTGGCCATTGACCCGTACTGTCACCTTAATGGGGGCCACACGGGGAGCTGCCACACAATGCAGCTGCAGGCAGTCGTCCTCCGTCTCCACGTCCTCAGGGGTGGTCGCCGCAGGTTCATCCACATGGAAGGTACGGCCTCTGGGCTGGTCCCAGTTACGGCCCCTGGGCTGGTCCCAGTTTCGGTCGGAACGACGGCGCCTCTGGCGTCCCCAGGACCGCTGTCCGCGACGGGGTCGGCGCCTACAAATCTGACACGGACATGGCTCCTCATCCATTGGCTCTGGAGAAGGCTCCCTTCGGGGAGGAATGTCCGATGGCCACTGGCATCGGTCTGGTCGTTGCCTCGCCCAAGGTACCGCAGGAGTGCGGGGGGACGTTTTTGGGCGGAAAGGGTTGCGCCCCAAGGCATGCACTTCCATTCCCTGTAGCTCCTGTACTCCTCGCTCTGCGCTCTCTCGGGACAATACTATTTGTATTGCCTGTTGAAAAGTCAATGTTGGCTCCGCTAACAACTTTCTCTGGGTGGCCGCATTGTTAATACCGCAAACCAAACGGTCGCGTAACATTTCTGACAAGGTCTCACCATAGTCACAGTATTCCGCAATCCCGCGTAGCCTGGATAAAAAAATCAGCAAGGAATTCTCCAGGGGTCCTCTCAGCGGTATTAAACCGGTAACGCTGGACTATCGTGGACGGGGTTGGGTTAAAGTGTTGCCCCACTATATTCACAAGTTCGTCAAACGTTTTGGTGTCCGGCGCAGCTGGGTACGTAAGGCTCCTAATCACCCCAAACGTATGCGGGCCGCAGGCAGTGAGCAATATGACCACCTGGCGCTCGTTTTCAGTGATATTGTTTGCCCGGAAATAGTAACGCATCCGTTGTGTGTACTGGTTCCAGCTTTCCAGCGCAGCATCAAAAACATCCAAACGTCCGTACAGAGGCATGGTATAATAGAAAACAACTTCCAACCTGTATCCAACAAAAATCCAGGGAGGTGGCTTCAGCAGTGTAGACAGCTATTCACTTTTACCTTCGTCGCCAGTTTTGTAAGGGCCCCGAAGAATCCAGCACGAGTTTTAAGGATACAAAATAATAACGTTTATTTACTATAACAATATATACATAACAGTAGCAGTAACTTCCCTTGCTACCTTCTCCTTCCTCCTGGTTCCTGGACTGGCCAGCTTATTTATAGTAGGAGTTTCTCCGCCCCCCTCATTGGGGAAGTTCATACTCCCATAGGATTGTGGGATAGTCATTAGTCCCCAGCCAATCATCAGTAGGTAGGTTATAACAGAACCAGTTCTGCTTGGTACCAATTCTGCTACATGAGTTGATGGAAAGCTGCCTGATAGATGACAATTTACTGCCCCCTAAATCTAATCCAGATTTTCTATCAGGTTTTACTCTTCTTCTCTCCCAAAACATCCACAAACCAATGGGGCTAATTACCCATAGTTAGGTCTCTGATCTGTGGCCACCAGGGTGTAACCACACACCGGTGGACCTGTAAGCCATGCATCTGGGACCCGGTCTCCTCCAAATGCCCTGGAGTTTATCCTGGATCCACGAGGCGCCCAGTTTACGAAGCCAGCACAGGGAGGCACAACAGCTGATGAAAAGGCTATGTACTGGCGGCACAGGCTTACACACTGGATTCTCGTTTCACAATAGTTCTAATACTAGCCAGCAGTGACAGCTGAAAGCAAGAGGTGACAAGCAGACTGACTTCTACATGCCACGCCCACGACACTAACACACATGCATTTTATCGATCGATGACAAAGAACACCTACCAAAGAACAGTAGAGTGCTATTATTCTGCAAATCGTTGCTGTCTCATACTGCCATTCATCCCCAGAACAATCCAGGGAGCTGAATTGCATCTACAGCAATGCCATGGATTTCATAATGTCCTGTAATCATGTGACTTTGGTTAGACCATTCCTGCATGTTAGTAAAATGGCCCTCACAGGTATCAGCTGCCACCTCCTTAGAAGATGGTCCTTGCCTCCATGGAGACCCCCTCATCCTGCCTATCCCAGAATCTGCTTGTCTACCCGTAACCCCTCCAACAGTCCTCATCGCCCCTTCGCTCTCCCATCCTACCAGCTCCCACTGCCCCCTTTAACCCTTAACATCCCTTCAATTCACCAAATCCCTCAGTATGTCCCCCAGGTAAGGTAAAGTGGCCACAGTCCCAGATGACCATAGGCTGCTTTCCCCTTTGAGGGGGGAGAGCTGACTGGTGGTGGTTTCGCCTGAGGATCACCACACTTCAGGTGAAGGGGAAGGTTGAGAAGGCAGTGTCTTCATGAATAACCTCAGTTGGTACGGGAATTTAACCCGTGCTGTTAGCCTCACTCTGCATTATGAACCAGCTGTCCAGCACTGATGGTGTCTCTGAACCCCTTTACCCTCTTCAGCATTCCCCCCACCTCCCCACATCCCCCTATGCCAGTTCACCTCAGTTTGGAGGTGAGAATATCTGTGGATGCCCTGACTGGTGCAAGTTCAAGGAATTTCGGCAGCTTCCTGGGTATCTTACACAGACATGCACAGTAATCTTTCAGCGCTTTCGTAAATGGGGTGGAATCCCTTTCAATTGATGAGTGCTGCTGGGTGATCTGAGAGTTCCTCGATTGAGGTGTGTTTGCAATCTATGACTCCATCAGTGGGAAATCAGTGAGAAGGGCAAATCTGAGGGTCCTTTCAGTTCTGCTGGCCTCATCAGTGACAAACGTGCATAGAAGAGCTGGCACTAGCTAATCTGCTATCTCAGAGATACACTGGGGGAGAGCAGATGATGAAGTTTAACAAATGTCATCAACAGCTGGCTGCAAGGTGCTCGAGGTAAAGAAATTCAGGGCGGTGTACCTTTACCACTGCAGGCACAGGGTGGCCACCTGATCCACTTGATAGCAGGAGGCTCCAATGCTCGCAACAACCCGATGGGGAAGCCTGAGTCTCCTGAAGCACTGGTACTCGGTGATGTCCAGAAAGTTCATCTTTATCGCACATTGTCAGATCAAGTTATGTGAGCTTTAGGCAAGCTGTCACACCTCAGTATTTTAAATCCTTTTTTGCCTGTCAATTGTTCAACTCCATCAATCTCCTCTGTCCTCACACCTTGTTTTACCTGACAAGTTCAAGGAAACCCAGAAAAGCCACAAACTCAGAGTTAAGGATAGAATCCAGGGTTAAAATTCCACTTATTTGCCTTTGAAAATATGTAAATATCTGACTCATGGGGGTTTCCCAGGCACCAATGAGGGTGCTCATGTTAAGTGTAGAAATCAGCTGCTTGCTTCCAGCTTCCCCACAAACCGATGATTTCCGACCTTTCCACCTATTACCTGCAAAAGTAACCCACCTGATGTGGCAGGTTATATTACCCCCTGTGCATCTGAAAACATAGATGTTGTTTATAGAATCCCTAGAGTTCAGAAGTAGGCCATTCGGCCCATCGAGTCTGCACTGACCCTCTGATAGAGCACCCCACCCAGGCCCACTCCCACCCTATCCCCATAACCCTACTTTACCTTTGGACACTAAGGGGCAATTTAGCATGGCCAATCCACCGAACCTGCACATCTTTGGGCTGTGGGAGGAAACCGGAGCTCTCGGGGGTAACGCACGCAGACACGGGGCAAACGTGCCAACTCCACACAGTCAACCGAGACCAAAATCGAACCAGGCCCCTGGCGCTGTAAGGCAGCAGTACTCACCACTGTGCCACCGTGCCACCAACCACAATCCTTAACCACAGTCTTTAACCACAATCTTAAATATCTTTCTATATCCGCACAGGTTTACTCACCCATAATCCTGTCTTCATTGGTCTTAATTGGTTCTCACGCCCCAATATCTCCAAATTAAAATTCTTATCCTTGTGTTCAAAACCTTTCATTTCCTTGCCCATCACTATATCTATAACATCCTCCAGCCTTACAACCTTCTGAAACTGCATCCTTTTAACTCTGACCTCTTATACAGCCCCCATTCTCTTAAATGCACCATTTGCAGCCATATAGGTACAAAGCTTTGTAATTCCCTCCTTAAACCTTCTACTTCTCTACCCCTCTCTCTTCTTTAAAACTACTACTGCTTAGCACTGCTACCTCATAGCGCCAGGGACCTAGGTTCAGTTCCGGCCTTAAGTGACGGTCTCTGTGGAGTTTGTGCGTTCTGCCCGTGTCTGCGTGGGTTTCCTCCAGCTCTTCCTGTTTCCTCTCACAATCCAAAGATATGTGGGTTAGGTGGATTGGCCATGCTAAAATTGCCCCTTAGCAATACGAGGAATTTGAAGGATTCCAATGGGAATCCTGATATCGGGCTGCCATTTTTAGTGGGGGGTCCGATAGCCAAGTCCCGTGGCCGGTCATCTCGCCCTGCCTGCGCAATCCAGCCGCCACCTCCCCGCCCACCCCCCCACCCCCTGCCCCCGCACCGCAATGCAGCCCACCACCTCCGCCTGGGTGCCTCCTATCCCCCAAATGTGGGGGTGACCCGAACAACTCCCTCAGAGACTCCCTAACTCGGGAGGCCCTCCAGGGACCCCCTTAATAGGGAGACCACCCAAGGTACCCCCTTAATAGGGAGAAAACCCGAGGACACACCTAATAGGGAGACCTCCCAGGGACCCCTTAATAGGGAGACCCCAGGGGCCCCTTAATAGGGAAACCCCTAGGGGCCCGTTAACAGGGAGACCCCCAGGGTACCCTTAAAAAGAGACCCCCCAAGCACCCCCTAACTGAAGAAGCCCTTAGCTAGAGGGACCCCCCAGAGAAACTCAAGCATAAGGACCCCCCACAGGAACCTGACTAAAGACAAAGATCCCCCCTCTCAGACCTCAATCCCCCTATAAAAAGAGACCCCTGTCTGGAAGCTATAGAGCTATAGAACTTCCAGACAAGGGTATGAAAATCATTACAGCTGTAACACTTATCTGGAAGCTCCTCCTGTCCATTCCTGGAAGGAGAACAGCTGTGACCTGTGTTTAAACTCCACAAATCCATTAGCTGCAAGACATTCTTCAGTTTTAATAGTAGGCTGTGATTGACAGCTTTCACAAAACAGCTGCAGACTTGATTCATTCATCTCCCTTCATGGATGAGTGATTCTAAGTGCTGAAACCCCAATGTTTACAAACCACAACCACATCAAAGAGCGGTAAGTGTATTGTAATCACATGCTTGAGTGATTGGAATACATTTACCTCTCTTTGATAAAAGAATCATAGAATCCCTACAGTGCAGAAGGTGCGGGGTGCATCTGTGGGGGGGTCTGTGGGGGGGGGGGGGGGGGGGGCGTGTTGGGTCCCCTTATTCAGGGTGTCCCTGTAGGGTTCCCTTTAGTTAGGGGGACTCTGTGGAGGTCCCTCTAGTTAGGGGGTCTCCCTATTAAAGGGGTCTCATGGAGGGGAAAGAATTGGTGGAGGCGGGTGGGCAGGTAGTGCATTGGCCTTCCACGTCAGGCTCACATTTGGTGAGACCTGTAGTAATCCCTGCCCACGTGATTCCCAGCCCAGACGACCGGGGAATAATGGAGGGCAAGAGAATAGAGCGCTGGCCCACTAAATGGATGAAAATCGATCATTAAGACCCATTTGCATTAATTCACAACGTCCCGCTGGCATGCGGGCATGAGCCTCGATCGCGCCGCCAGTGGGGGGCTCAGGGTTTAGAGGTCGGCTCGGTGCCCGCAGGCGCCCAGCACCAATCCCAGTTTTCTGATTCTCCACCGCATCGGAGACCTCGCTACCGGCGGCGGGTGGCAGAGAATCCAGGCTGATGTTTCCTCTTGTAGGAGAATCTAGAACTAGGGGTCACTCTTTATTAATAAAGGTGTTGCCCATTTAAAACTGTGATGAGGTGAAATGGTTTCACTCTGAGGGTTGAGAGTCTTCCGAAATCTCTTTCGAGTAAAAGTGTTGGAAGCAGAGCCTTTGAATATTTTTAAGGCAGAGGTGGATAGATTCTTGGTGAACAAAGGGGTGATAGGTTATTGGGGGTAGGCGGAATGTAGATTTGAGTTTACTATCAGATCAGCTATGATCTTATTAAATAGCGGAGCAGACTCGAGGGGCTGAATGGCCAACTCTTGCCCTTGTTCATATGTTTGTATGTTCATATTCTACGGCTGCAGTGTCAACACAGCCACCCTATCTGCTCTTACTCTCCGACATTGGTACCAAATTGGCAGCATGGTAGCACAGTGGTTAGCACTGTGGCTTCACAGCGCTACGGTCCTAGGTTCGATTCCCGGTCGGGTCACTGTCTGCGCCAAGTCTGCACATTCTCCCCATGTTTGCGTGGGTTTCCTCCGGGTGCTCCGGTTTCCTCCCACAGTCCCGAAAGACGTGCTGTTAGGTCATTTGGACATTCTGAATTCTCTGTGTACCCGAACAGGTGCCGGAATGTGGCGACTGTCATAATATACACCAGTATATCATGGTGCAGAAACACACTGATGGACACACAGTGGGACCAATCAACATACACAACACCGCAGCCAATCACCAGTGAGAGCACAGGCACTATAAAGACAGGGGGCATCAGAGTTCCTGCTCATTCGAGTAGCAGCTAGCTAGGGGCACAGCCTGCAATAAAGACATTCACCATGTGCTGAGTGCATCAACTGGTTAGGACAAGGCAAAGGTCTTTAGTTAAAGCTGGTATTGTATTTACCCACAGTTCAAGTCTGTTTAAATAGTTAACCTTTTAATAAAATAGTGTTGCACTACTTCAAGTGTTGGTGACCTGTATGTGATCCAGAACACCCAACACATCATAACACAGGAGTGGTTACATACTAGCGCTTCTTAGACCTACCTACAAGTGATCTGCCTTCTGCCAGCATTCCGTCATCCTGCAACATGGAAAACATCAGCACGCCGCCGCCGGTCCGCATCACCGGCAACCTCGGGGCCAACTGGAAGATTTTCAAACAGCGCTTCCAGCTCTTCCTCAAAGCCACAGACAGGGAGGGCGCCTCGGACACCAGAAAGATTGCTCTTCTCCCCTCCACGGCCGGGGACCATGCCATCCACATTTTCAACTCTCTCACCTTTGCAGATGACGAAGACAAGACGAAGTTCAAGACGGTTCTCCTCAAATTTGACACTCACTGCAGCGTAGAGGTGAATGAAAGTTTCGAACGCTATGTGCTCCAGCAGCGTTTGCAGGGTAAGGATGAACCTTTCCAATCCTTTCTAACGCACCTCCGCATCCTTGCGCAATCTTGCAGCTACAGGCCCACCTCCGACTCCATGATACACAACCAGATCATATTCTGTGTTCAGTCGGATCCCCTACGTCAGCAGCTCCTCAAAGTAAAGCAACTCACCCTAGCGACCGCCATTGAGACCTGTGTCCTACATGAAAATGCCACCAGTCGGTATTCCCATATACAAGTGGCTGAAACGGCGCGGCAAGGTCCCCACGAGGCGCAATGAGTCCAAGTGATTGAGCACCTCCAGGGCCTCAGCCTGGATGAGGGCGGACATTTTGCCCGCTTTTCACGGACTCCCGCGCTTATACGCACCAAACGAGGGGGCGGCGATGGGAGGAACGTAATGCACAGGCGCGCACCACGCATGACCACACCGCGCATGCACGGTGGCGCACCGAACGTGCTGACGTCACGACGTGCGGCAACTGTGGCTCCGCCCATTTAAAGTGGCAATGCCCCGCAAAATCTCGACAATGCCTACGATGTGGAAGACTTGGCCACTATGCTGCCTGCTGTCAAGCAGCTCAGCCTTCCAATTCATATCGCTTCAGCGAGCCTCGCAGGAATGTTCGGGCAATTCAACCCACGGTCACCGAGTCCTATTCTGACCTCCCACGCAGCAGTGACACTGAGGACCTGAAGGCGCCTTTTCGAGTCGGTGTCGTAACGAAAAACAGGCTGTCCCCAAAGCAAAAACACCAGCCGCTGTCGGTATACAGCATCGCTCCAGACGATGAGTGGTGTGCCACCCTGATGGTCAACCGGTCCCAAATACAATTCCGCCTGGACACTGGTGCCTCCGTCAATCTCATGGCGTGGTCTGCTTTCCAAAGCCTTCGTGTCAAACCAACCATTCTTCCATCGGCCTGCCAGCTATTGGACTACAATGGCAACATCATTCCTGCTACCGGCTCATGCCAACTCGAAGTGACGCACAAGTCACGCAAAGCCATCCTTCCTTTCGAGATCGTGGGCTCCTCAAAGGACTCTCTGCTTGGCGCACAGGCGTGCAAGCTGCTAAACCTCATTCAAAGAGTTCACTCTCTCTCTCCTGATGACACGTCTGCCTTCCAGGATGCTGACTTCAGGGCGCAACTCAACGCCATCATCGACCAGCACTGCGACGACTTCGAAGGCATGGGCACATTCCCGTATACTTACAAGATCCTACTCAAACAGAACGCCATGCCTGTGGTGCACACACCTCGCAGAGTCCCAGAACCCCTCAAGGACCGGCTCAAGCAGCAGCTGCAGGATCTCCAAGACCAACGAGTGATCTCCAGAGTAACGGAACCAACCGACTGGGTCAGTTCCATTGTGTGCGTAAAGAAGCCTTCCGGTGAGCTCAGAATCTGCATTGATCCAAAGGATCTCAATCGCAACATAATGAGGGAGCATTACCCAATCCCCAAGCGCGAAGAGATCACATGCGTGATGGCTCGCGCCAAGCTCTTCACCAAACTTGACGCCTCGAAAGGATTCTGGCAAATTCAACTAGACAGATCCAGCAGGAAACTGTGTACATTTAATACCCCCTTTGGCAGATATTGTTACAACAGGATGCCGTTTGGGATCATATCAGCGTCAGAAGTGTTCCACAGGATCACGGAACAAATGATGGAAGGCATTGAATGTGTTCGCGTCTATGTCGACGACATAATCATTTGGTCCACCACCCCGCAGGAGCATATCAGTCGCCTCCAGCGTGTGTTCAAACGCATACGGGAGCAGGGCCTTCGCCTCAACAGAGCCAAATGCTCCTTCGGCCAGACGGAACTCAAGTTCCTAGGGGACCACATCTCCCAGTTGGGTGTGCGGCCGGAGGCGGACAAGGTGGCTGCTATCACAGCCATGAAAAAACCAGAGGACAAGAAGGCGGTCCTCCGATTTCTGGGCATGGTCAACTTCCTAGGGAAGTTCATCACTTTTTTTTTTTAATTAAATATTTTATTGAAAATTTTTGGTCAACCAACACAGTACATTGTGCATCCTTTACACAATATTATAACAACACAAATAACAATGACCTATTTTATAAACAAAAAATGAATAAATAATAAATAACAAAAATGAAAACTCGCCCTAATTGGCAACTGCCTTGTCACAAGTAACACTCTCCAAAAATATAATTTAACAGTCCAATACATAATTATCTGTAGCAACGACCTATACATACTGTACAGTATATATTAACAACCCTGAGAGTCCTTCTGGTTCCTCCCCCCCCCCCCCCCCCCCACCCCCCCCCCCCCCCACCCCCGATCCTGGGCTGCTGCTGCCTTCTTTTTCCCATTCCGTCTATCTTTCTGCGAGGTATTCGACGAACGGTTGCCACCGCCTGGTGAACCCTTGAGCCGACCCCCTTAGGACGAACTTAATCCGCTCTAGCTTTATAAACCCCGCCATGCCATTTATCCAGGTCTCCACCCCCGGGGGCTTGGCTTCTTTCCACATTAGCAATATCCTGCGCCGGGCTACTAGGGACGCAAAGGCCAAAACATCGGCCTCTCTCGCCTCCTGCACTCCCGGCTCTTGTGCAACCCCAAATATAGCCAACCCCCAGCTTGGTTCGACCCGGACTCCTACTACTTTTGAAAGCACCTTTGTCACCCCCATCCAAAACCCCTGTAGTGCCGGGCATGACCAAAACATATGGGTATGATTCGCTGGGCTTCTCGAGCACCTCGCACACCTATCCTCCACCCCAAAAAATTTACTGAGCCGTGCTCCAGTCATATGTGCCCTGTGTAATACCTTAATCTGAATCAGGCTTAGCCTGGCACACGAGGACGACGAGTTTACCCTGCTTAGGGCATCTGCCCACAGCCCCTCCTCGATCTCCTCCCCCAGCTCTTCTTCCCATTTCCCTTTTAGTTCATCTACCATAGTCTCCCCTTCGTCCCTCATTTCCCTATATATATCTGACACCTTACCATCCCCCACCCATGTCTTTGAGATCACTCTGTCCTGCACCTCTTGTGTCGGGAGCTGTGGGAATTCCCTCACCTGTTGCCTCGCAAAAGCCCTCAGTTGCATATACCTGAATGCATTCCCTTGGGGCAACCCATATTTCTCGGTCAGCGCTCCCAGACTCGCGAACTTCCCATCCACAAACAGATCTTTCAGTTGCGTTATTCCTGCTCTTTGCCACATTCCATATCCCCCATCCATTCCCCCCGGGGCAAACCTATGGTTGTTTCTTATCGGGGACCCCCCCAAGGCTCCAGTCTTTCCCCTATGCCGTCTCCACTGTCCCCAAATCTTCAGTGTAGCCACCACCACCGGGCTTGTGGTGTAGTTCCTCGGTGAGAACGGCAATGGGGCTGTCACCATAGCCTGTAGGCTAGTCCCCCTACAGGACGCCCTCTCTAATCTCTTCCACGCCGCTCCCGCCTCCTCTCCCATCCACTTACTCACCATTGAAATATTAGCGGCCCAATAATACTCACTTAGGCTCGGTAGTGCCAGCCCCCACCTATCCCTGCTACGCTGTAAGAATCCCTTCCTCACTCTCGGGGTCTTCCCGGCCCACACAAAACCCATGATGCTCTTTTCAATCCTTTTAAAAAAAGCCTTCGTGATCACCACCGGGAGGCACTGAAACACAAAGAGGAATCTCGGGAGGACCACCATCTTAACCGCCTGCACCCTCCCTGCCATTGACAGGGATACCATATCCCATCTCTTGAAATCCTCCTCCATCTGTTCCACCAACCGCGTTAAATTTAACCTATGCAATGTGCCCCAATTCTTAGCTATCTGGATCCCCAGGTAACGAAAGTCCCTTGTTACCTTCCTCAACGGTAGGTCCTCTATTTCTCTACTCTGCTCCCCTGGATGCACCACAAACAACTCACTTTTCCCCATGTTCAATTTATACCCTGAAAAATCCCCAAACTCCCCAAGTATCCGCATTATTTCTGGCATCCCCTCCGCCGAGTCCGCCACGTATAGTAGTAAATCGTCCGCATACAAAGATACCCGGTGCTCTTCTCCTCCCCTAAGTACTCCCCTCCACTTCTTGGAACCCCTCAACGCTATCGCCAGGGGCTCAATCGCCAGTGCAAACAATAATGGGGTCAGAGGGCATCCCTGCCTTGTCCCTCTATGGAGCCGAAAATATGCAGATCCCCGTCCATTCGTGACCACGCTCGCCACTGGGGCCCTATACAACAGCTGCACCCATCTAACATACCCCTCTCCAAAACCAAATCTCCTCAACACCTCCCACAAATAATCCCACTCCACTCTATCAAATGCTTTCTTGGCATCCATCGCCACTACTATCTCCGTTTCTCCCTCTGGTGGGGCCATCAACATTACCCCTAACAACCTCCGTATATTCGTGTTCAGCTGTCTCCCCTTCACAAACCCAGTTTGGTCCTCGTGGACCACCCCCGGGACACATTCCTCTATTCTCATTGCCATTACCTTGGCCAGGACCTTGGCATCTACATTTAGGAGGGAAATAGGTCTAAGCGGGTCCTTTTCCTTCTTTAAGAGAAGCGATATCATTGCTTCAGACATAGTCGGGGGCAGTTGTCCCCTTTCCTTTGCCTCATTAAAGGTCCTCGTCAGTACCGGGGCGAGCAAGTCCACATATTTTCTATAGAATTCGACTGGGAATCCATCCGGTCCCGGGGCCTTTCCCGCCTGCATGCTCCTAATTCCTTTCACCACTTCTTCTACCTCGATCTGTGCTCCCAGTCCCACCCTTTCCTGCTCTTCCACCTTGGGAAATTCCAGCCGATCCAAGAAGCCCATCATTCTCTCCCTCCCATCCGGGGGTTGAGCTTCATATAATTTTTTATAAAATGTCTTGAACACTCCATTCACTCTCTCCGCTCCCCGCTCCATCTCTCCTTCCTCATCCCTCACTCCCCCTATTTCCCTCGCTGCTCCCCTTTTCCTCAATTGGTGTGCCAGCAACCTGCTCGCCTTCTCCCCATATTCGTACTGTACACACTGTGCCTTCCTCCATTGTGCCTCTGCAGTGCCTGTAGTCAGCAAGTCAAATTCCACATGTAGCCTTTGCCTTTCCCTGTACAGTCCCTCCTCCGGTGCTTCCGCATATTGTCTGTCCACCCTCAAAAGTTCTTGCAGCAACCGCTCCCGTTCCTTACTCTCCTGCTTCCCTTTATGTGCCCTTATTGATATCAGCTCCCCTCTAACCACCGCCTTCAATGCCTCCCAGACCACTCCCACCTGGACCTCCCCATTATCATTGAGTGCCAAGTACTTTTCAATGCACCCCCTCACCCTTAGACACACCCCCTCATCTGCCATTAGTCCCATGTCCATTCTCCAGGGTGGGCGCCCTCCTGTTTCCTCCCCTATCTCCAAGTCCACCCAGTGTGGAGCGTGATCCGAAATGGCTATAGCCGTATACTCCGTTCCCCTCACCTTCGGGATCAATGCCCTACCCAGCACAAAAAAGTCTATTCGCGAGTAGACTTTATGGACATAGGAGAAAAACGAGAACTCCTTACTCCTAGGTCTGCTAAATCTCCACGGGTCTACACCTCCCATCTGCTCCATAAAATCTTTAAGTACCTTGGCTGCTGCCGGCCTCCTTCCAGTCCTGGACTTCGACCTATCCAGCCCTGGTTCCAACACCGTATTAAAATCTGCCCCCATTATCAGCTTTCCCATCTCTAGGTCCGGAATGCGTCCTAGCATCCGCCTCATAAAATTGGCATCATCCCAGTTCGGGGCATATACGTTTACCAAAACCACCGTCTCCCCCTGTAGTTTGCCACTCACCATCACGTATCTGCCCCCGTTATCCGCCACTATAGTCTTTGCCTCGAACATTACCCGCTTCCCCACTAATATAGCCACCCCCCTGTTTTTCGCATCTAGCCCCGAATGGAACACCTGCCCCACCCATCCTTTGCGTAGCCTAACCTGGTCTATCAGTTTCAGGTGCGTTTCCTGTAACATAACCACATCTGCCTTAAGTTTCTTAAGGTGTGCGAGTACCCGTGCCCTCTTTATCGGCCCGTTCAGCCCTCTCACGTTCCACGTGATCAGCCGAGTTGGGGGGCTTCCTACCCCCCCCCCCTTGTCGATTAGCCATCACCTTTTTCCAGCTCCTCACCCGGTTCCCACGCAGCTGTATCTCCCCCAGGCGGTGCCCCCCCGCCCATCCTCTCCCATACCAGCTCCCCCCTCTCCCCAGCAGCAGCAACCCAGTAATTCCCCCCTCCCACCCCCCCCCCGCTAGATCCCCCGCTAGCGTAATTACTCCCCCCATGTTGCTCCCAGAAGTCAGCAAACTCTGGCTGACCTCGGCTTCCCCCCGTGACCTCGGCTCGCACCGTGCGACGCCCCCTCCTTCCTGCTTCTCTATTCCCGCCATGATTATCATAGCGCGGGAACCAAGCCCGCGCTTCTCCCTTGGCCCCGCCCCCAATGGCCAACGCCCCATCTCCTCCACCTCCCCTCCTCCCCCATCACCACCTGTGGGAGAGAGAAAAGTTACCACATCGCAGGATTAGTACATAAAACCCCTCTTTGCCCCCCACATTCGCCCCACCACTTTGTTCGAACGTTCTTTTTAATAACCCGCTCATTCCAGTTTTTCTTCCACAATAAAAGTCCACGCTTCATCCGCCGTCTCAAAGTAGTGGTGCCTCCCTCGATATGTGACCCACAGTCTTGCCGGTTGCAGCATTCCAAATTTTATCTTCTTTTTATGAAGCACCGCCTTGGCCCGATTAAAGCTCGCCCTCCTTCTCGCCACCTCCGCACTCCAGTCTTGATAAACGCGGATCACCGCGTTCTCCCATTTACTGCTCCGAGTTTTCTTCGCCCATCTAAGGGCCATTTCTCTATCCTTAAAACGGAGGAATCTCACCACTATGGCTCTGGGAATTTCTCCTGCTCTCGGTCCTCGCGCCATCACTCGGTATGCTCCCTCCACCTCCAACGGACCCGCCGGGGCCTCCGCTCCCATTAACGAGTGCAGCATCGTGCTCACATATGCCCCGACGTCCGCTCCCTCCACACCTTCAGGAAGACCAAGAATCCTCAGGTTGTTCCTCCTTGCGTTGTTTTCCAGTGCCTCCAACCTTTCCACACATCGTTTCTGATGTGCCTCCTGCGTCTCCGTCTTCACCACCAGGCCCTGTATATCGTCCTCATTCTCGGCTGCCTTTGCCTGCACGACCCGAAGCTCCCGCTCCTGGGTCTTTTGTTCCTCCTTTAGCCCTTCGATCGCCTGTAGTATCGGGGCCAACAGCTCTTTCTTCATTTCCTTTTTGATCTCTTCCACACAGCATTTCAAGAACTCTTGTTGTTCAGGGCCCCATGTTAAACTGCCACCTTCCGACGCCATCTTGGTTTTTGCTTGCCTTCCTTGCCGCTGTTCTAAAGGATCCACTGCAATCTGGCCACTCTCTCCTTTTTCCATCCGTATCCAGGGGGGATTCCCTTCTGGTTTACCGCACAGTGTTTTTAGCCGTCAAAATTGCCGTTGGGGCTCCTATCAAGAGCCCAAAAGTCCGTTTCACAGGGAGCTGCCGAAACGTGCGACTCAGCTGGTCATCACCGCACCCGGAAGTGGGGAAGTTCATCACTAATCTCGCCTCTCATACCACAGCTCTCAGGAACCTGGTCAGGAATACGACAGATTTCCAATGGCTTCCTGCCCACGAGCGCGAATGGAGGGAACTTAAAACCAAACTTACCACGGCCCCGGTATTGGCCTTTTTTGATCTCGTGAAAGAGACAAAAATTTTGACCGATGCCAGCCAATCTAGCATTGGGGCAGTGCTCCTGCAACGCGATGAGGCCTCATCATGGGCCCCCATTGCATATGCGTCACGCGCCATGACCCCCACCGAACAGCGCTATGCGCAGATAAAAAAGGACTGCCTGGGCTTTTTGACCGGTGTCGTCAAGTTTCATGATTATGTGTACGGCCTCCCCCAGTTCACCGTCGAGACCGACCATCGCCCACTGGTCAATATAATACAAAAAGACCTGAACGACATGACGCCTCGCCTCCAGCGCATTCTGCTCAAACTCCGGCGATACGACTTCCAGCTCATTTACACCCCGGGCAAAGACCTGATCATAGCCGACGCTCTGTCCAGGGCAGTCAACACCCCGTGCCCTGGATTTGTCTGCCAGGTTGACGCCCATGTGGCCTTCGTGGCCTCCAATCTACCGGCCACGGATGAATGCCTCGTCCAAATTCGCCGCGAGACTGCGGCTGACCCCCTGCTACAGCGTGTCTTGTGCCATCTAACAGACGGGTGGCTCAAGGGCCAATGCCCGCAGTTCTACAACATCAGAGATGATCTGACAGTAGTCGATGGTGTTCTCCTGAAGCTGGACCGCATTGTTATTCCGCACAGCATGCGCCAGCTTGTCTTGGAACAGCTACACGAGGGCCATCTTGGCGTGGAGAAGTTCCGCCGACGGGCCCGAGAGGCAGTGTACTGGCCCGGCATCAATGACGACATCGCCAACACAGTGCTCAACTGCCCCACCTGTCAGTGGTTCCAGCCGGCCCAACCACGTGAGACCCTACAGCCCCATGAGTTGGTCACGTCCCCTTGGTCCAAGGTCGGCATCGACCTGTTCCACGCGCTGGGCAGGGACTATGTTCTGATTGTAGACTATTTTTCAAACTACCCGAAGGTGGTACGTTTGCACGACATCACATCGTCTGCAGTCATCCGTGCCTGTAAGGACACCTTTGCTCGTCACGGCATCCCACTCACTGTGATGTCAGACAATGGCCCCTGCTTCGCGAGCCAGGAATGGTCCAACTTTGCCAGGAGGTACAACTTTGTGCATGTGACATCCAGTCCCCTGTACCCCCTATCCAATAGCAAAGCGGAGAAGGGCGTCCACATAGTCAAACGGCTCCTTTGCAAGGCTGCCGATGCGGGATCCGACTTCTACCAAGCCCTACTGGCCTATCGCTCGGCCCCACTCTCCACGGGCCTGTTGCCAGCCCAGCTGCTCATGGGTCGCACCCTGAGGACGACGATGTCGTCCATTCACGTCCCAGACCTCGACCACGTTCCGGTCCTTCAACGAATGCAACTGTCTAATGCACAGCACAAGGCGGTTCATGACTCCCGTGCAGCTCTGGCTCCAGATGACAACGTCCGCTTCCATCTTCCGGATGGTGGCTGATCAGCAACTGCTGTGGTTCTTCGGCAGGTGGCTCCCCGCTCGTTCCTGGTTCGTCTACCGGGTGGTTCCATTCAGCACCGTAATCGACGTGCCCTTCATCTCTTTCGCACTCGCTACGTGATCCTCCTCCAGTGCCACGCCCTCCTGTTGTCCCTGACCTGGACTATGCGGAGATTCCGGTTACTCTGCATCCTCCTCACTCTGACACAGTCCAGCCCGCTCCTCAGCCGGTGGCTCCTGACCCACCCTTGAGGCGGTCAACCAAAATTTGTCGCCCACCTCAGAGACTTAATTTGTGAACTTTGTGCACTAATGGAATCTCTGGTTGTTCTGTTCTTCCATTTAATCGTTCAAGTGGTTTGTATATAGTGTTCATCTCGTTATTTGTGTGACGCACTTTTTTTTTTGCGCCAGGCACTTTCCCATGTAAATAGCTTAGTTTTATGTACATAGTCCTGTAAATATTTCGCACACACATAGTCAGGAACATTCACCAGACACTATTTATTGTCACGCAGGCACATTTTTTTATATAAAAGGGGGGATGTCATAATATACACCAGTATATCATGGTGCAGACACACACTGATGGACACACAGTGGGACCAATCAACATACACAACACTGCAGCCAATCACCAGTGAGAGCACACACACTATAAAGACAGGGGGCATCAGAGTTCCCGCTCATTCGAGTAGCAGCTAGCTAGGGGCACAGAGCTCACAGCCTGCAACACAGACATTCACCATGTGCTGAGTGCATCAACTGGTTAGGACAAGGCAAAGGTCTTTAGTTAAAGCTAGTATCGTATTTACCCACAGTTCAAGTGTGTTTAAATAGTTAACCTTTTAATAAAATAATGTTGCACTACTTCAAGTGTTGGTGACCTGTATGTGATCCAGTACACCCAACACATCAGCGACTAGGGGCTTTTCACAGGAACTTCATTGCAATGTAAGCCTACTTGTGACAATAAAGATTATTGCTATTACATTTCAACGTGACCACACTTCAAAATTACATCTTTGGTTGTAAAGTGTGTAAAGGGTTAACATCAGGGGCACCTGATACTGATGTAACTACTGTTGTAACAATGAAGCAATGTCACAGAATTATTATGGAGTAGAAGGAGGCCATTCAGCCCATCATGTCACCGGCTTTCTGAATGAGCAACTCACCTGGTGCCATTGCTCTGCCTTCTCCCCGTAACCCTGTACATTCTTCTTTTTCAGATAATAGTCCAATGCCCTGTTGAATGCTTCAGTTGAACCTGCCTCCACCAGACTCTTAGGCAGTGCTTTCCAATCCCTAAACGTTTGCTGTGTAAAAAGGCTTCTCCTCATATCACTTATGTTTCTTTTACTCGTTATATAAATCTGTGCCCTTTCATTCTCGATCTTTTCATAGTTTGTCACTAGCTACTCTATAGACTCCTCATGTTTCGGAATACCTTTGTCAAATCTCCTCTCAGCCTTCTTTTCTCTCAGGTAAACAGTCCTAACGTCTCCAATCTATCTTCATAACTGAAGTTCCTCAACCCTGGAATCATTCTCGTGAAACTTTTCTGCATTCTCTCAATACCTTCGCATCCTTCCTGAAGTGAATGAGTGTAATATACAAATTCAACATAACCTCCTTGCTCTTGTAACATATGTCCCTATTAATAAATAGTATTAATAAATAATGTAACTGCTTTCTTGACCTGTCTTGCCACCTTCAATGATTTATGCACATATACACTCAGATCCGTCTGCTCCTGCTCCCCCTTCAGATTTGTACCTTTTATTTTATGTTGTCACTCCATGTTCTTCCCACCAAAATGTATCTCTTCACATTTATCTGTATTGAATTTCATCTTCCACCCATTTCACTAACTTGTTTGTGTCTCTTTGAAGTTCCACACCATCCACCTCACAGTTCACAATGCCTAAAGGTTTAGTACCATCTGAAAATTTTGAAGTTGTGCCCCATGCACCACTGTTGAGGTTGTTAATATATGTTAGGAAAAGCAACGGTCCCACCACTGACCCCTGAGGAACCATTACAAACCTTCCTCCAGCACAAAAAACATCCACTAACCACTCCTCTCTGCATCCTGTCCCCTTAACCCAGTAACTCCACCTCACCTTTTTGGACACTAAGGGCAATTTATCATGGCCAATCCACCTAACCTGCACATCTTTGGACTGTGGGAGAAAACCGGAGCACCCAGAGGAAACCCACACGGACACGGGGAGAACGTGCAGACTCCACATAGACAGTGATACAAGCCAGGAATCGAACCTGGGACCCTGGCGCTGTGAAGCAACTGCGCTAACCACTGTGCTACCGTGCTGCCCTTGTGCTACCGTATTCCATGAGCTATAATTTTGCTTGCAAGTCTGTTGTGCGGCCCTGTATCAAACACCTTTTGTAAATCCATGCATACCTCATCAACAGCATTGCCTTCATCGACCCTCTCTGTTAACCTTTTTAAAAACTCCAGTCACATGACTAAGTGACTGAGATCAGGTGGGAAGCAGAAGTACAACCTCGCCGTAGAGTACATATTTGATCTATAAATAAACAGGAGTGGTTTTGACAGATAATAGCCCATCCTAGCATTCTTAGGGTTACAGACAGATACTAAAGAAACCCGATCTAGACCCCAAACTCAAGATGATACATAAAGCACCTTAAAATGTACTGTGCCCGTGAAAACCACAATGCAAATGCAAATCTTTTTTTTAATAGACTTGTGGGAAGGCAATGAAATCGCTCAATTTTCTTATCCTCTCGTCCCAGCCTAACCCAACACATTTTAATGCAACAAGGCAACTGAGATCTCTGCTGGGGTGCGAAAGAAAATGATCAAAGGACCAATGTAATAACACAGTCTCCGGAACCTGGTGTTCCGGTCTATTTTTCTCTGCTTCACTGCTGCTCCACAGTTCAAAATCAGTTGTCTTCCTTAAGCAATATTTTAAAAGCACAGCGATTTCTAACGTAGACCATAATAACAAAAGATGCTTGAATCACATCGCTGTTCATAATAGTCTCTGACAACTTGATCCTCGGATCATTTGTGTAAGTGATGAAGAACTATTACTAAACTCCAGATGATGATTACGCATTTCATTGCTTTTGTAGATTTACCTGAATCAAAAAGGAAAATACTGATGGTGCAGCAGTCTTGTAACAAGCCTAACAGTGAAAATGCATAAAAGGACGCATTGATTACCAGTCTAGTAAACAAGAAAGTAAAGAATTAGCTTTCCCACCGCACAGTTACAGGTTTAAGTCCTGAGGCAGTCTATTACTTTAATCCAATTGCAAAGATCGGATGAGTTTCTAGAAAAAAAATTGCTTGGGCTAAAAGAGCACCACACAAGAGTGCTTCACAAATGAGACAAAATGGGAACTAATCCATTATGCTGCATGTTTAGCAGCAGAGACATCAAGTTTTTAGATTTTTGATAAATGGCCAAAGTTTTTTAACTGAACTAACAAAATTGCAGAGGCAGATTTTTTTTGTAACATACAACTCCTTTGAATGCAATTTTGTTTGTGGAATTGTAAAATAGCCTTAGATTATAGCACAGCTGGAATAATGGTCCTTTAAATCATCGCTCAAACCAATTGTTTCCAAACCAGCTGTGGGGGATGAAATTGTTGTGGAAAATAGTTGAATGGCAGACAAAATTAATTCTCAGTTGATTGCATGCACTCAGGCCAGTGGACACGATTGACTTTCCTGCTCAAGTAAGTGCAACACAGATACAGAGCTGGAAATTATTGGCCACAGTGATGGTTCCCTGGTCTAAACTTAGGGCATGAGATGCAGTGAAGTTTCAAATTTGGATGGGACCTGAATTGCTGGCCAGCTGAAAGACAGCTGCACCATAGTCCTATGTCATGACTTGTAACTCTTCAAAGATTATGGAAACAGTCGCCCAAAATTGGCTTCCTAGTGTCACTCTCCATTTGATTTATATAATGGAATGAGGCTGGGAGCTTCAAATATGTCATGTTTTGTTGGCTTAACTCCGTTTCCCCAGCCCGCGGCAAACCCAGCAGTTCAAGTAGGGCAAGGATAATTTTAAGAAAAAGACATGTGCCTTGTTGCTAACTTTCTCCTTGGTTCAATTGCTCTGTTTTATTACCAATGCTCTCGAGTCGCCAGGTATCTTTATGATACCGCCACGAGGTTCAAGTCCGAGTAATGATCAATAACCCAATACACCGATTAGTAAGATTCAAATCAAAGCACGTTTATTATACACAGTAATCGCTACTCATGCACAAATTCTACATCTAAGCTACTTCTACAACTAACAGGCCGATACTTAACTTCGGACTGGCCCACCAGGTCAGGGGAACAAATGGCCTTTCGTTCGGGTTCTGAGTCTGCGGGATTCGAAGTTGGTACGGATTGGTAGCTCGGAGCGCCTATCTCATAGCGAGCATTGAATTAAGACTTACTTCTGCCAGGAGTCACTGCACCGGTCACGGTCAATGTTGGTTTGTGTTGCTGGGTGACCCCTGGCAGGACGCAGAGGTGAAGAGAGAGCGATTTGAACTTGGGGCTCAACTCTTATAGTCCCCAGGGGCTTCCCGCCTTTTGGGGTGGACCCTGTACCTGGTCCCAAGTGATTGGACTTTGTCCCAATCGCTTGGTTCGATTTTCTCCAATACTGGAGCGGTTCCCTGATCGATGGGCGGTCTTGAGGTGCTCGTTCACCTCCTTTGTGTTGGCTCCTGCTGGCGCCGAGGAGTCTGGCTTTGTTTTGTGTGTCCAAAATGTTACTTATTATTCCTGGGGATTGCTCATCAGCATGCAGATGGCTGCTACTTTGTTATGTTGATGGTCGCCGGTATCGATGTTGTCTGGCCTTTGCAGAGGTAAATACACAGCAAACCTGCAGCTGCTGGTTTCTGTCTATGTTGGCTGACTTTCCCATCAGCCTTTGCCGTTCGCCATTTTAAATCGGGAGTTGGCCAATTTAGGTGGCTACACGCCCTCCTTGTGATCCTAACGTGCAGCGTGAAGGATCACATAACTGTGTTGCTTTCCACTCCCTGACCTGGGGAGCACTTCTTTCATGGCCTCTACACTGACCATAACTATGCAAACAATGTTTAACTGACAATTCTAAGGGGCGCTATGTCAAACAGGGACATGCATTACAAAACAAAAAAAATGGGAACCTCTAACTATTCTTAATACACTACACTCACTTAAACATTTCATCACTCTAACTTCCTCAACCATGCAAACAAAATCATAGCAGTTTATACACATGTTTCCTGGCTTGGCAGTCAAGCTCAGGATCGTACAGTTGCTCATGAACATTCTTTACATTTCTTTATTTACAATAAAACCACAAATGAATGCTCTTTATTATAGATCGCGGGGATCGGGGGTCTGGTCGTATCCGAAAATAGGGGATATGATCCTATATTCCGGGGTTCAAGCGCGGTAGGCTCTCCTTCTCCATTTTCTTAGATGCATAGTCTGCACGATGCAGCAGAGTATCGTCAATATCAGCAACAATTCTATTACATAGGACAGGGAGTACCAGGTTATAAACCTGTCACACCAGGATGGTGCGGTGTCGTTGGTGACTGGGCTCTTGGTACTGTGGGGTAGTGAATCATTAACGGCTGGGGGGCTTGAGGTCATGGGGTTCGCGTTCACTCGCAACCAAATGTCCATTGTGATGATGAACCATCCGAAGGAAGTCCTCCTGGTGCTTCTTCTTTCCCTTCTCTTCTCTTCTCTTCTCCGGTCCTGGAGCTTCTGGCGTTCTGTGGAAACAAGCATAGTGTCTGTAACTATCTTGGTTTAACATCTCGTATGACAGCCTGTCTGTCCTTTAGTGCCAATCACTCCCTTTATAATTGGTCACTATGTGTGACTCCCTCATTTTTTCTTTCCAAAAAACGAATTTTAGGACAAGACACACTTTCAAATAATGAACCAGTGTGAGCCGTCTCGCAGACTGTGCGATTTACCATCCAAATGTTTCAGGATGTAAATAGCATGTGGTTGGCAACCTAAGGGTCACCTGAAACGAAACAAAACTTTTTGAACTAAAATTTCCAAAATGAGGTGCGTATGGGCGGGTAAGAGTTGGATGGAGTCCCCGGGTAGGACGGCTACCAATGCCGTGTCTCCCCTACCCGAGCGTAGTTGACCAGAGGGGGGTTCCCAGGCAGGGCGGGTCCCATGCCATTTCTCCACTGCCTGAGCAACCGACAAGAACGGGCAAGAAATGTAGTCATCGTAGTGGGGCTGCCGTATTGGTCCCTTCCTTGAACCAGAAGGGCAGTTATGAACGGGCGTCTGGGTTTCCGTCGACAGACGAGTTCCGCTGAACTGGCGTTTGGGACCTTAACAAGTCTCTGCAGACAAACTAGTTCCTCTGAACTAACGTCTGGCCAATAGCAAGTCTCTGTGGCCAAGTCCTCAGAGGTTTCGACCGAAAGGGCGTGGGGCCGGGAAAAAAAATTTTGCGGTCTGACAAACAACATTGAACAAACTTACAAACAACATAAAACATGCGGCAGGTTCCATCAGAAAGGACACCACTTCTCCCAAGCGGTTCCTTTAAAACATCATCTGGACACCTCAGTTATCGGCTGCGAACAGGGTCGCAAAGGGGTTGTCGTTTTGGGAGTCAGACTCAAGATCGTCATCTTCTCCCGGATGCCAAACTCTTGAATATATTAAGGTTGATAGGGCTGCATGGTGTGATTTGGGGTCGCTCTCGTCGTTTCGGACGAGTCTGTATGAGTTGTCTCTGTGCCAATAGGTGGTGTCTAGTTGTGTGGGGATGGAATCGGGGTCGTCATGGTAGGTCGGTGGTCGGTGGGTTTGTTTAGGAAAGTGATCATGAAGGGATCACTCGGATCGTAGTCGGATTCGCTGGGTGTGGGTCCTGTTGCATGGGGATAGTAGGGAGGTGTGCGGTGGCTATCGTCCGAGTCACAGTCGCTGTCTCTGCTGCTGTAGTCGGTGGGCGTTCCAGGGCGGAGTGTATATTTCGGGGGTGGAGTCGAGGTCGAGTCCGTGGCTGGGCTGGATGTGTTGGGGGATGGTAGGGTTACGTTGGCTGTGGGCGGGGTGTGGTGTGCTGCGTCGAGCATGACGTGGTGAGCGTGGTTAGACTGTGTTTCATATGCCTTCAGCTCGTTGATATGGAACCACGCAGTCTTACCGTTGGGATACTTTATCTTGTATACGGAAGGGCTTACTTGGTCCGCAATGGAGTACTGACCCGAGTATTTTGGTGACAGGAATGTGCTGGGGTTGTATACGGAGAGCATGACTTGCTGTCCTACACTGAACTCAGTCGCATGCACTGTCTTATCGCAACAAGCCTTGCTCTGAAGTTTTATTGCTATTTCCTCTAGGGCGCGTCCCTGCGCGTCCTCGACATATATACCGCAACCTGTTATGCGTTTCCCATCCAATACTGTGGAAGATCCATCCACATATATCCTTATGGGCTCACACGTGTCTGTGTGCTGGGGGATCTGGGTTGAACTACGTATCTTTCTGGGGGGTGTTTTGGCAATAAAGGGGCCTGTTTTGTGGTGTGGAGAGATAATTTCACATTCATGGGGGGGTTCCGGGGTATTATAGGTTGTCGGCTAAAAAGGTGTGCGTCTTTGTCCGTTTAACAGTGATGTCCCATCCCTGCAAGAGAAGGGTCCATCTAGCTGCTCTAATCTGGCTTACTGTACCGTCCTTGAGTCGTCCGTCCAGTAAAAGTTGGGTGGGGGGGTGTTCGGTGAGAATTGTGATGGGCTTCAGTCCGGTAATATATGAAAAATGCTGAACTGCCCAAAATACTGCGAGCAGGTGCCTCTCACTGGCTGAAAATCCCTGCTCCACAGCATCTAAAATTCTGAAGGCGTAAACTATGGGCCGTAACTGGTCATGCCGTTCCTGGAGGAGCACGGCTGAAAGGGTGCGGTCTGTGGTTGCTACCTCTATAGCGTAAGAGGGGGTCTGGAACTTGTGGTGCGGGGGCTGCTATGAGTGATTGCTTCAACGCATCCACAGCATCCGTATGCTGCGGAAGCCATTCCCAGGGGGCTCCTTTTGCTGGCAAAACTGTCAATGTGGTTTCGGCAGTAGCGAACCAGTCCTAAAAATGACCGGAGGGCTGAAACGTTCTGGGGAAGGGGCAATTTAGCAATCGAGTCAATCCTTTTATACTCGATCTCGCGTTTACCATGTGTGATAATTGTTCCCAAATATATCACCTTATCTTCCAAAATCTGGGACTTTTTGGGGTTGACTTTACAACCAATTGAATGGAAGAGTTCCAGGAATTCGGACAGAAGCTCAATGTGCTCTGCCTTGGTGTCTGTCTGCAGTAGTAGGTCGTCTACGTACTGGACCAGACATTAGGGGCGAGAGAATTTGGCTAAACCATTTGCCAGCTGTCGGTGGAAAATGGAGGGGGAATGGTGGAATCCTTGTGGCAGGCATGTCCACGTGTACTGCTGATTTTTGAAAGTGAAGGCAAATTTGTACTGGCACGCCTTTGCCAATGGAATGGACCAGAAACTGACATCCAAAACCGTGAAGTATCGGGAATTGAGTCCCTGCTTGAGCATGGTCTCGGGACTTGTGGCTACTGTGGGGGCTGCTGCGGGGGTGATTTTGTTGAGTTCCCGGTAATCGATGGTCAGTCGCCATGATCCATCGGGCTTTCTCACTGGCCAAATCGGGGCATTATTAGTGGAGGCTACTGATCTAAGTACGCCCTGCTCTAATAAGCTTTCTATTACCTTGGAGATTTCTCCCTCTGCCTCTTGGGGAAATCCATATTGTTTTTGGGGTCTAGGGTCAGGTCCTGTTATTTGTACGAAGCCAGTCATCTGTCCACAGTCGTGCTTGTGGGTCGCGAATGCTGCCCTGTTCTTTTGCAGAACTGCCCTAACCTGCTTGTCCGTACTAAGCGTGGTCGGGTTGAACCAAAATTCGCCTACTGCGCTAATTTTGTTCGCGTATTCTCCTATGTTGAGCGTTGCGGGGGCTCTTGCAGACTTTGCCATCTTCTAGACACACTGGTTGACTGGGTCGAATGATAAGTTGTGGGAATTCATGAAATCGATTCTGCTGTGTGGGGCAGGTCAATTAAAACTACGGGGTGCTTGGTGGTGATGGTACCGATTTGAATGGGTACCGGGGCTGTGATGTGTCCCTGCTGTGAGTGGCCTGTAAAGCCGCTGAGGGTGATGGTGGCTGTAGTGGGCCACGTGTCCTTTTGGAACACAGTGGAGGAATTTATTGTGGTGCGGGAGCCTCCTGTATCCCAGAGAAATTCGATGGGCTGTCCCCGAATCTTCGCGGCAACTACCGGTCGTCCGGACCTATCCCAAAGTGTGTCGCAGACCCAACTGGGGGAGCCCGAACACCGTCAGTCCGCTCCGGTCAGGTCCACCTGATCTGAACGGGCGCTAACGCTATGAATGGGCTCTGTCTTCTTCTTACTCAGAGTGCCCGTCTGCTGGGCTCTCTGTGGCTTTCTAGGGGCATTGCACTCTCTTGCGAAGTGTCCCAACTGTCCGCAGTTGTAACACTCCTGTGACTTGGGTGGGGGGCTGTTCTTTCCTTCTTTCACCCATGCGGGGTTCTGTTGGGTTGTAACTGCCTGTATATCTGCGGCGGCCTGCTTTTCCTCGGGAGTCTTGACTGCGGGTTTGCTTTGTATAGATTGCTCCCAAGTGCGGGACAATCTTTTCACTACCCACTTTTCGTTATGGGCCTCCTCTGAGGGGTCATAACTCGCCCAAGCTTTCTGTCCTGTTTCTGTGGCATGGGAGATAAGGGTGCGGGTCCATTTGGCCATGTTGTCTGGGGACAAATGGGCGCGGTCTAAGTCTCCAAAGACTGCTGCAAAATGGATCCACAGGTGTCCAGCAAACGCTGTGGGGTTCTGGGATTTCTTTTGCCTGCATTTGTTGAGGCCATCTACGGGGTCACCCCAGTTATACACGATCGCATCCAGGATCGCGGTATGCATTCTGCAAGGGTGCCTCCTCCTACATTCTGTGGGTCGGGAAGGGCTGCTGCTACTGAAGGGTCTAAACTTAAAACTGTGAGCCTTACAAGCTCCCGCTCATCCAGGCCGTACATGGTCGCCTGATGTTTTACTGTGGCAAAGAAATGGTGGGGGTCTGAGGTGGGGAGGAACGGTGTAGTATAGAAATTCCGTATCGTCCACTATGGCTGTGCGGCGGGTGGTGACTGGGTTCATTGGAGCCTGAACTATCTGCTCTGTGGGGGGTTGGGGCACTTTCCTCTTTTGTGGCTTTCCCTGCGCACATGTTCCCTGAACATACCTCTGCGCTGTTTCATTCAATTCTTCCCAATCAGGGCCGTCTTCCTGATCTAACTTCGCTCCAAAGGTTTCCTGGAAGTCTTTCTGAACTGAAAGCAGCGATTGCAGCTCTGCAATCTGCTTCCGGCACTTTGCGTGATCTAATGTGCTTTGTCTTTGTTCTGTGGTGGCAGCATGGAGTGCTCTTAATGCTACCTTTAGGTCGCTGCACTGTCTCTGCAACGCTTCTACCTGTTTTTCTGTTTCTTCACGTACCAGGACTGCACGTTGCGTGTCCTGATAGGCCTTTACATATTGAGACTGGAAGCTGCTTAAGTGCGCCAGACAAGACTGGTGTGCCCTTTTGGCATCCTCCACCTCTCCATCTTTTGCTGCCAATTTCCTTCTCAATTCTAAATTCTCCTTTTCTACCTCGCTTACATCGACCTTACTCATTCAATGTATGCCCTCTACTTCTTTCCGGAGCGTCCTAACGACCTCCTCTGTGCCTCGCAATTGTGCAAGCAGGACACGATTGCCATCGGCTTGCGAGCTTTCCCTAAGCTCTTTTTGTGGATCTCGCTCAGGTTCTCCCACCAAGTATGTCCTATACTCCCGGGGCCTGATTCCTCGTTGTCACAGAATTCATTCCAAAGGGGCCATCCTTTCCCTTTGAGATATTTCCTGATCTCTTCCACCCAAATGGGACATTGTCCCACTCTACTGCTGCTGGTCGCTACGACCGCAAATTCCTCAGGGTTCATGAGGCGTTGCATTGCCTGCATTGCCATCTTTCCTATCTGAATGCTGCTCTTCAAATTTGGGATAGCGGTATTAAGGCGGTGTTTTAAATACGGGTACGGCTTTCGCTACTTTCCGATATACAAACTTCCGACAGTTTTGTCGCAACAAAAAATCTATCAGTTTTACCTTATCGCCCTGTTAGTTACGCATGCATACACACACTTCCAAATTATGAGTATTGATCAGAACTGCTTGAACACTTGTGGTTTTCAATTGGATCTCTAATTCAAATTCTGGGCTCTCCCGGAGTTTTCCACTTTTAGATCAGGTCCCGTCAGATGTCGCCACATAGTGTTGCTGATTTTCTCCTTGGTTCAATTGCTCTGTTTTATTACCTTTGCTCTCGAGTCGCCAGGTATCTTTATGATACCGCCACGAGGTTCAAGTCTGAGTAATGATCAATAACCCAATACAGTGATTAGTAAGATTCAAATCAAAGCACATTTATTATACACAGTAATCGCTACTCATGCACAAATTCTATGTCTAAGCTACTTCTACAACTAACAGGCCGATACTTAACTTCGGACTGGCCCACCAGGTCAGGGGAACAAATGGCCTTTCGTTCGGGTTCTGAGTCTGCGGGATTCGAATTTGGTACGGATTAGTAGCTAGGAACGCCTATCTCAGAGCGAGCGTTGAATTAAGACTTACGTCTGTCAGGAGTCACTGCACCGGTCACGGTCAATGTTGGTTTGTGTTGCTGGGTGACCCGGGCAGGACGCAGAGGTGAAGAGAGAGTGATTTGAACTTGGGGCTCAACTCTTATAGACCCCAGGGGTTTCCTGCCTTTCGGGGCAGACCCTGTACCTGGTCCCAAGTGATTGGACTTTGTCCCAATCGCTTGGTTCGATTTTCTCCAATACTGGAGCGGTTCCCTGATCGATGGGCGGTCTTGAGGTGCTCGTTCACCTCCTTTGTGTTGGCTCCTGCTGGCGCCGAGGAGTCTGGCTTTGCTTTGTGTGTCCAAAATGTTACTTATTGTTCCCGGGGATTGCTCATCAGTATACAGATGGCTGCTACTTTGTTATGCTGATGGTCGCTGGTATCAATGTTGTCTGGCCTTTGCAGAGGTAAATACACAGCAAACCTGCAGCTGCTGGTTTCTGTCTATGTTGGCTGACGTTCCCATCAGCCTTTGCCGTTCGCCATTTTAAATTGGGAATTGGCCAATTTAGGTGGCTACAGCCTTCGCAGCACTGCTTGTGGGCCACAAGGAGCAGGAATACTTCCCCCAGCCCCAAGCTAACCTGCTTCTCTGGCATCACACCCAAACCACCATCACACTCCTCGGTCCAAAACCACCCCTTCCACACCCCACATGGAGGTTGCAGGGGTCAAGGGGCGGGTATTGGAACCACACCTTCCCCACAATCCCAACTCAGCAACAGATTTTCTAGCTGCTCCTGCAGCTCAGGCCTCCTCTGGAATTTTTCTTGTCCATCTGGGAAATGACTTCAGTCCATTCAAGCAGATCGGAGGTCGACTGACTTTCAGGTTTCCAGACCAAAACCCCACACCGTCTGGTCAGAAACCCACCCCTGTCAACATCCAGCTAACATTTCAGATCAGTACTTTCCATCACAACTTAACGTTTGTCGGCTCCGGTGACAGGTGGTCAACCTGAAAGGTTACAGCCAACCCAGGTGCTGGCCGACCTGCTGAGTATTTCCAGCATTTTCTGTTTTTGCAGCCGTTTTATTCAAAGCATTTTAAACTTTGAAGCTCTACTTCATGTAAAACTATTCGCCTTTTGAGTTGCAACATTAACTTTCCGAAAAAATAACAACTTTAACAAATGGTTGAAATCTCAGTCAGCTATGTTAAAAACAAATGATTCAAGATGCTCGTATTTAAATTCTTTTCTCCGACATTTAAAAAACACAATTCATTAAGATATCAAATGACAGAATCCCATTTGAATGCATTGAGGTGTTAGTTTACATGGTTCATTGCAATTCCAAATCATGTCACAGAATTGCAGATTGACAGAAAGATTATTTTAAAAACACCTAAAGCTTGACACAGGGAGGTAATTTATTGACTTCACCACCTGGACATGAAGCATTGCCTCGGTGGAGTGCAGACTGGAAAACCAGGTGGCTGTGAGTGCAGTGACGTAGCCGGGCTGATTTACTCACCATGAGTTAAAATGTTAGAAAGACGGGGAAGATTCTATTACAGGCACGCAGTCCTCCCTGCACTCTGCCATGGCAACACTTTACATCCAGGTGATAAGGACAAACACTGGGTAAAAGCAAATTACTGCGGATGCTGGAATCTGAAACAAAAGAAAATGCTGGAGAATCTCAGCAGGACTGGCAGCATCTGTAGGGAGAGAAAAGACATTTCGAGTCCAATGACTCTTTTGTCAAAGCGGTCTTTCTCTTTCGTCGTTGATCAGTACAAACAACGACTGCAGTATCTTTTAAGAAAAATGTTCAGATGCCATATTTCACTGAGCAAACTTCAAAATCAGCAACTTGTATTTACAATACAGGCAAACTGGTTCGGCTTTGGAATGAAATAAAGGGGCGGCACGGTGGCGCAGTGGTTAGCACTGCTGCCTCACGCCGCTGAGGACCCGGGTTCGATCCCAGCCCCGGGTCACTGTCCGTGTGGAGTTTGCACATTCTCCCCGTGTCTGTGTGGGTCTCACTCCCACAACACAAAAAGATGTGCAGTGTAGGTGGATTGGCCACAATAAATTACCCCTTAATTGGAAAAATGAATTGGGTACACTAAATTTAAAAGAAATAAAAAATGAAATAAAATTTGGAACTGTCTCTACCAATCATCTATGATCAGTACAATATTGCGTGGGAGACTTTACCTGTAATGTTTGGATCACATGCTGATGCTTCCGAATCAAGCTTCCAGAAGGAAAAAGATTTATTTCACTCTACAATCATTACTGTATGTCCATCTCTCTCTCTCTCTCTCTCTCTATCAATATGAACACACCACTCGCTCAATTGTCTGAAACATATTTTAAAGGAATTAATTCAGAACTTAACATCAGAGACTGCAGATCATTTCTTTTATAATGGAGCATTTAAATTCACTCCGATATGCGATTGTTGAATTGCTGTCAGAATCTATACATTCTCCCCGTGCCTTACCTGAGTTTCCTCCGGGAGCACTGGTTTCCTCTCGCAGTTAGAGGATGTGCAGGTTAGGTGGATTGAACCATGCTAAATTGCCCCCTCGTGTCCAAAAGGTTAGGTGGGATTACGGGAGTAGGGTTGAAGTGTGGGTTTAAGTAGGATGCTCTTTCCAGAGGGCCTTCTGCACTGTAAATTCTATGATCCCAATCAGACCGTGATGCTGGGACACTATGCCTGAATACTACAGGAAGTAACAACACTGATGCAATGGCCAACATCCGAACACCCAGGGGCTGGGCCCCAACACGGGGGGCAATTCCGCAACCAGAGGGTGAGTGTGTGCACCGGGGAGGGGACTGTCACGTTGAGTCAGTGAACCAAAGAACGTCTAATTCGTGGCTAGTTAAGATTTATTAAATTACAATAACATTGTTAGAAAACAATACTAGCACTACTAACGAACTGTAAATTGATAACAACTAGAATACGAGAGCTAATACAAAACATAACTATTCATGGCGACGCCTCACCCAGACTCCTCGAGGTTGCAGTGTCACATGGTGTAGTTCTCCAGCAACCTGCTGGTTGGAGGTCTAATATATTAACATATTGCTTATGCATATCATTACATCCCCTTTCCTTTCGATTTTAACAAAAGTATTATATACTTAATTTCAACCAATTATCATGCATATGATATCCATAGCATAACAATTCAGATTATTTACAATTACAGTGTCCACTACAGATTCAGTCTGTCAGGCTTCTTTCAATGTCTCGTTGCCCTTCTAAGCTTTTGTTGATTCATCGAATCTGCTTGACATTCTAGTGGCTCTGAAGATGCCTTTGTCGGAACTGCATTACTCTGTGCTTCTTCAGGTTGCACTCTTGATTTTTGTTCAGGTTGTGCTGGTTTGGATAATTTTCACACACATCGGGCGGGATTCTCCGCCGGCAGGATGCTCCGTTTTGACGGCTGCCCGGGGGCTTCCCCACGCCGTGGGGCTGCCCCACAATGGGAAACCCCATTGACTGGCCGGCATAATGGAGAATCCCGCCGGTTGGACGAGGCTGAAATGTGGCGCAGCGGGGCGGAGCATCCCGCCAATCATCTGCTGACAGTGCAGTAACAGGTTGTGGAATTTTGAACAAAGCTCTTCCGTTTCTCCTGAGTACCTGTCCTTGCTCTGTGATGACTGTGTAGGATCTCAGACCTATCTTCTGCATTACTTTTGCACATTTTGACCGGCCATCAGGATCCTTCACGATATCATTGTGTTCGAAAAGTTGTAGAGACCTGGTTGACCTGTCATAGTCTTTCTTCTGCTTCCTCCTTTGAGACTGCAGTTGATGTTTTATTTTGTGACTTGCTTGATGATTTGAAAGACATGGCAACGTTGTTCTTATCTTCCTGTTCATCAGTAATTGTGATGGTGACAAACCATTGTTCAAAGTGGTGTTCGATAACTGAGTAATGCCAGATATGGATTATCCTGGCTGTCCATCGATTTTTAATGCACTTGCTTTACTATTTTCACACCTTTCTCTGCCTTTCCATTTGACTGTGGATATAAAGGACTGGATGTGACATGCTTGAAGTCGTACTTCTGCGCAAATTCCTTCCATTCCTGACAACTGAAACATGGGCCATTGTCACTTATGACAACCTGTACAATGCTATGACAAGCAAAGATAGCTTTAGTATGCATTATTACACACCCTGCTGATGAGCTGGATAACGGTGCTGCTTCGGGAAAATTGGAAAAGTAATATACCAGTAAATATTCTTTCCCTTTGAGATAAAACAAGTCTATCCCTACTTTCTGCCATGGAAGTGTTGCTATGTTGCCCATCTGCATTGGTTCTTTCATTTGTCCATGTTGGAATTTTTTTATTTAAAAAAAAATATGTTTTTATTAACAATTTTTCAACAATATTTTCCACCTTACAAACAAACCCCCCCCCCCACCCCCCCGTAACACAGAAAAGTAAGAGAACTCGCGTGGCAAGACATGAACATGGCAAGTCAATATGATACAGAACTTTGTACATTGGTTCTTGTCAGTTTCCGGATCATTCATGTGTTTTCTTGCTCAAATGCCCCTCAAAGGAACCCCCCTCCCCCCCCTTCCTCCCCCCCCCCCCCACCCCCCCACCCCCCCGGGTTGCTGTTGCTGCTGTCCAACCTTCATCTAACGCTCCGCAAGATGGTCTAGGAACGGTTGCCACCGCCTGTAGAACCCCTGCGCAGACCCTCTCAAGGCAAACTTTATCCTTTCCAACTTGATAAACCCAGCCATATTGTTTGTCCAGGCCTCCACGCTGGGGGGCTTCGCCTCCTTCCACATTAGCAAGATCTTTCGCCGGGCTACTAGGGACGCAAAGGCCAGAATGCCGGCCTCTTTCGCCTCCTGCACTCCCGGCTTGTCCACTACTCCAAATAGTGCTAGCCCCCAGCTTGGCTTGACCCGGACTTTCACCACCTTAGATATTGTTCCCGCAACTCCCCTCCAGAACCCCTCCAGTGCCGGGCATGACCAAAACATATGGACATGGTTCGCCGGACTTCCTGAGCACCTCCCACATCTGCCCTCCACCCCAAAGAACCTACTCAGCCCCGCCCCCATCATATGCGCTCTATGAACCACCTTAAATTGTATCAGGCTAAGCCTGGCACACGAGGAAGAGGAATTAACCCTACTTAGGGCATCAGCCCATAGCCCCTCCTCAATCTCCTCCCCCAACTCCTCCTCCCATTTACCCTTCAGCTCCTCTACCAAAGCCTCCCCCTCTTCTTTCATCTCCTGGTATATCGCCGACACCTTGCCCTCTCCAACCCATACTCCCGAAATCACCCTATCTTGAACCCCCTGTGCCGGGAGTAGCGGAAATTCCCTCACCTGCCGCCTCACAAACGCCCTCACCTGCATGTACCTGAAAGCGTTTCCCGGGGGTAGCCCAAACTTCTCCTCCAGCGCCCCTAAGCTCGCAAACGTCCCGTCAATGAACAGGTTCTCCAATCTTCTAATCCCTGCCCGATGCCAGCTCTGAAACCCCACGTCCATCCTTCCTGGGACAAACCGATGGTTGTCTCTGATCGGGGCCCACACCGAAGCTCCCATCGCACCCCTGTGCCATCTCCACTGCCCCCAGATCTTTAGCGTTGCTGCCACCACCGGGCTCGTGGTGTACCTTGTCGGTGAGAGCGGCAGCGGTGCCGTCACCAGCGCCCCCAGGATCATTCCTTTGCAGGACGCCATCTCCAACCTCTTCCACGCCGCCCCCTCTCCCTCCATCACCCACTTACGGATCATTGCCACATTGGCTGCCCAATAGTAACCACCCAAGTTCGGCAACGCCAACCCTCCTCTATCTCTGCTACGCTCCAAGAACCCCCTCCTTACCCGGGGGTCTTGCTCGCCCACACAAATCCCGTAATGCTCCTACTTACCCTCTTAAAGAAGGCCTTAGTAATTATAATTGGGAGGCATTGGAATACAAAAAGAAACCTCGGGAGGACCACCATTTTAACCGACTGTACCCTACCCGCCAGCGAGAGTGGCAACATGTCCCACCTTTTAAAATCCTCCTCCATCTGTTCCACCAACCACGTCAAATTAAGTTTGTGCAGTGCCCCCCAGCTCCTAGCTACCTGAATCCCCAAATATCGAAAGCTCCTTTCCGCCCTCCTCAACGGTAGGTCGTCTATCCCTCTTCCCTGGTCCCCCGGATGGATCACAAAGAGCTCACTCTTTCCCACATTGAGCTTATAGCCCGAAAAGTCTCCAAACTCCCGTAGGATCTGCATTACCTCAACCATCCCCTCCACTGGATCCGTCACATACAGCAACAGGTCGTCTGCGTACGACGACACTCGATGTTCCTCTCCCCCTCGGACCACCCCCTTCCATTTCCCCGACTCCCTTAACGCCATGGCCAAAAGTTCAATTGCTAATGCAAACAGCAGAGGGAACAGGGGGCACCCCTGCCTCGTTCCTCGATACAGCCGGAAATACTCCGACCTCCGCCGGTTCGTGACCACACTCGCCACCGGGGCTTTATACAGGAGCTTAACCCATCTAATAAACCCTCCCCCTCCCCCGAACCTCCTCAACACTTCCCAGAGATACTCCCACTCTACCCGATCATAGGCCTTCTCCGCGTCCATGGCTGTCACTATCTCTGCTTCTCCCTCCACCGATGGCATCATTATCACATTTAGGAGCCTTCGCACATTAGTGTTTAACTGCCTACCCTTTACGAATCCCGTCTGGTCCTCGTGAATCACCCCCGGAATACAGTCCTCAATCCTCGTGGCCAACATTTTTGCCAGCAGCTTGACATCTACATTAAGGAGCGAGATCGGTCAAAACGACCCACATTGCAGTGGGTCCTTATCCCGTTTCAAGATCAAAGAGATCGTCGCCTCCGACATTGTCGGGGGCATGGTCCCCCCCTCCCTTGCTTCATTGAAGGTCCTTACTAGCAAAGGGGCTAACAGGTCTACATACCTCCTGTAAAACCCATCCGGGAACCCATCCGGCCCCGGGGCCTTCCCTGCCTGCATACTCCCCAGTCCTTTAACCAGCTCCTCCACCCCAATTGGCGCCCCCAAACCAGGCACCTCCTGCTCCTCCAGCCTTGGGAACCTCAATTGGTCCAAGAATCGTCGCATCCCCTCTTTTCCCGCTGGGGACTGGGACCTATACAGCTCCTCGTAAAAGGCCTTAAAAACCTCATTCACTTTCCCGCACTCTGCACCATAGTTCCCCTGCCATCTTTGACTCCGCCTATTTCCCTCGCTGCCATCCTCTTACGGAGCTGATGTGCCAGCATCCGACTCGCCTTCTCCCCATATTCATATATCGCCCCCTGTGCCTCCCTCCACTGTGCCTCTGCCTTCCCTGTGGTCAACAGGTCGAACTCCGTCTGGAGACTTCGTCTCTCCCTGAGTAGTCCCTCATCAGGAGCCTCTGCATAGCTCCTGTCCACCCTTAAAATCTCCCCCACTAACCTCTCTCTTTCCCTACCTTCTCTCTTCATCCTATGAGCCCTGATGGAGATTAGCTCTCCCCTGACCACCGCCTTCAGCGCTTCCCATACTACTCCCACCTGTACCTCCCCATTGTTGTTGGCCTCCAGATACCTTTCAATACACCCCCGCACCCTCCCGCACACTTCCTCGTCTGCCAGCAGTCCCACATCCAACCTCCACAGCGGGCGTTGGTCCCTCTCCTCCCCCAGCTCTAACTCCACCCAATGCAGGGCATGGTCTGAAATGGCTATGGCCGAATACTCCGTTCCCTCCACTTTCGGAATCAATGCCCTGCCCAGAACAAAAACATCTATCCGGGAGTAGGCCTTATGTACGTGGAAGAAAAAAGAAAATTCTCTGGCCAAAGGCCTGGCAAATCTCCACGGATCTACTCCCACCATCTGGTCCATGAACCCCCTAAGCACCTTGGCCGCCGCCGGCCTCTTCCCCATCCTAGATCTGGAGCGATCCAGTGCTGGGTCCAGCACTGTGTTAAAATCCCCACCCATTATCAAGCTCCCTACCTCCAGGTCTGGAATGCGCCCCAACATCCGTTTCATGAATCCAGCTTCGTCCCAGTTCGGGGCATATACATCCACCAGTACCACCTCCGTTCCCTGCAACCTACCGCTCACCATCACGTATCGGCCTCCCTTGTCCGCTACTATGTTCTTGGCCTCGAACGACACCCGCTTTCCCACCAGTATTGCCACTCCTCTATTCTTCGCATCCAGCCCCGAATGGAAGACCTGTCCCACCCATCCCTTCCTTAACCTGACCTGATCTGTCACCTTCAGATGTGTCTCCTGAAGCATGGCCACGTCTGCCTTCAGTCCCTTTAGGTGCACGAACACTCGGGCCCTCTTAACCGGCCCATTTAGGCCTCTCACATTCCACGTGATCAGCCGGTTTGGGAGGTTACCCCCCCCCCCCCCCCCCGCCCCCCCAGCCATCTCCTACCTTAGGCCAGTACCACGCTCGCGCCTCCTGCACCCTCCAGTCCCCCAGACGGGGAACGCCCGCCCCAACCACCTCTTCCATTTTCAGTTTCCCTTCGGACAGTGCAGCAGCAACCCTAGAATCCCCCCCTCTCCCCCTCCCCCCTCCCCCCGCCCCCCCCCCCCCGCCCCCCACCCCCGCTAGATCCACATCTAGCTCTTTTGCTCCCCCCATGTTACTTCCGTGAGTCAGCTGACTTCTGCTGACCCCGGCTTCCCCTGCCTTCCCGTTGATCTCCCCCGTGTGGGAGTCTCTCCTCTTCCTTACCTTCCTCCATCCCCCCCTCCCTTTTTTCTGGGGCGCGGGAAAAAACCCGCGCTTTCCTGAACCAGCCCCGCCCCCTGTGGCGCAGCTCCTGTTGCGGCCTTTATCCCGGTTCCCTCATCCCCGAGTCTCATCTCCCTCCAGCACCGACGCCCACATTCCCCATCATCATCATCTCATCTACAGAAAAGAAAAAAGGGAAATTTTAGGAATTTTAACCAGAACTCTACCCACATCCCCATCCATCATCCCACCCATGAAGTATTCTTTGCCCATATTTACAACCCCATATACAACCAACATCTCCCCCCACAACCACAACCCCTCAGTTCGAGTCCAGTTTTTCCGTCTGATTAAAGGTCCAAGCCTCTTCTGGCGTTTCAAAATAATGGTGTCGGTCCTGATAAGTGACCCACAGTCGCGCAGGCTGCAGCATGCCGAACCTGACTCTTTTTTTATGCAGCACCGCCTTGGCCTGGTTGAAACCAGCTCTCCTCCTTGCCACCTCCGCGCTCCAATCCTGGTAAACTCGGATCACCGCATTCTCCCATCTACTGCTCCGCACCTTCTTGGCCCATCTCAGCACACTTTCTTTGTCCGCGAAGCGATGGAACCTTGCCACTATCGCCCTTGGTGGCTCGTCGGCCTTGGGTCTCCTCGCCAGGACCCGGTGAGCCCCTTCCAGCTCCAGGGGGGTCGGAGAGGCTTCCACACCCATCAGCGAATGGAGCATCATACTCACGTACGCCCCGGCATCAGCTCCCTCCACTCCTTCGGGAAGACCCAGAATCCGGAGGTTCTTCCTCCTCGACCTGTTCTCCAGGACCTCAATTCTCTCGGCCCACCCCCTGTGCACCGCCTCGTGCGCCTCCATTTTTACCGCCAGGCCCAGGATCTCTTCCTCGTTGGTATTCACTTTCTCATTCACCACACAAAGCTCCACCGCCTGGGTCTTCTGGTCTCCTTCAGCCCCTCGATCGGCAACAGCATTGGCGCCAGCATCTCCTTTTTCAGCTCCTCCACACATCGCTTGAGGAACTCCTGCTGGTCTGGCCCCCACGCTGCTCACTCTCCGCCCTCCGCCATTTTGCTTTTTTCCCCCGTTTTAGTCTCTGCTCCAGGGCCTCTTTTCTGGTCGTTCCACTGCTGATCTCGGCCATATATCGTAAGGGGGGACCTTACTGCACCTTCCCACACGGGATTAATTCAAAAAAAGCTCAGTTGGGGCTCCTCTGGAGAGCCCGAAAGTCCGTTGCCGCAACCGGAAGTCTGTTGGAATTTTTGACATGTCGCGCATTCCTCTACCACATTTTGAATATCTTTGTTGATCCCTGGCCAATATACCATGTCTCGTGCTGTCCTTTTACACTTTTCAATTCCGAGGTGGCCCTTTTCGATTTTTGTTTTCTTGGTCGGGTCGAAAAATGCTAGCACTGGAGCTGTTGTCAAAGCTGTCTTCAGAGTAAGCCATTCTTTCTCATGCTTATCTGTCCATACAAAAGTATTCATCTTCTTGATAACTTCTCTCAGACACATTGGCTTGGCTGACAAATTCCGAGGTGGCCCTTATAGATTTTTTGTAAAAGTTCGGCTCGCAGAGACTGGTATTATTATTCTTTGTTGCCCTAGTAGGCTACACTTAGTTCTGCTCTGATGCTGTGGTACTTTGAACATGAGACTTTTGTTCATCCCTCATTGAGATTCTTGATTACCATCTGCAGAACTTCATCCTTTTTGCTTTCTGCCGCCATTAGTTTCGATTTTTGATCAGACACTGACAGTGGTGTCATACACCATTATCATACTGACATGCATTTGCACATCTTCTTCCATCTGATTGTCTGCCAGCATGGCTATAGTTCTTGATAGTGCACCTGCAACTACAATGTGCTTGCCTGGAGTGTATATTAGATGAAAATTAAGCTACTGGAGCTTCATCATCATTCTCTGGATGCGTAGTGATATCTCACTTTAGTTTTGTTTGACAATGGCTACCTATGGTCTGTGATCCATTTCTACCTGAAAGGTTGGTAGGCCATACACACAGCTATGAAACTTTCCAAGCCATTAACTAGTGCAAGACATTCCTATTCAATTTGAGCATATCGACACTCAGAGTTGGTCATGGACCTAGAAGCGTAGGCAAATGGCTTCCAATCCTCTCCATCTTCCTGCTGTAACAAAACTGCACTTAACCCATCCTTCGACACATCAGATTAGATTTTTGTTTTCTTGTTCGGGTCGAAAAATGCTAGCACTGGAGCTGTTGTCAAAGCTGTCTTCAGAGTAAGCCATTCTTGCTCATGCTTATCTGTCCATACAAAAGTATTCATCTTCTTGATAACTTCTCTCAGACACATTGGCTTGGCTGACAAATCCAGAATAAATTTGCCTATAAAATTGATTATTCCTAATATCCTCAGCACTCCTTTCTTGTCTGATGGTCATGGCATATTCATTATTGCCTGTATTTTCATTTGATTGATTTGTACGCCTTGAGCAGACAACCTGTCCCCCAGAGATGTGATTTCTTCAACACCAAATTGACACTTGGCTTTGTTCAACCTTAGCCCATACTTCTTGACGCTCTGTAGTACTTTGATGAGTCGGTCATTGTGTTCGTCCTTCGTAGAACCCCATACTATTACATCATCCCATACACACAAATTCCTTGGATACCTTCCACAATGTGCTCCATTGCCCTGTAAAAGATTTGATTTCAGATACGGATATTATCCCAAAAGGCATTCGAAGAAAACAGAAGCGCCCAAATGGAGAATTAAACGTACCACACTTTGTACTCTCTTCATCCAATTTGAGTTGCCAAAAACGCTGCGATGCATCCAGTTTACTGAAGCACATCACACCTGACATTTCGCTCGCTATTTGAATTTACCCAAATTGTTGATTCTTCGATTTTCTAAACGACCTCCAGATTCATCATTCTATCAAGTTCAGCTTTCAACCAATCCCGTTAATGGTGCCAGTACTCTCCTAGGAGCATGTATTACGGGCTGCGCATTATCCTTTAGTTGAATTCGGTAAGTAAATGACAAGACACCATACCTTGAAAAATCACCAGAAATGCTTGTACTGTTGAATCCAGCAAACCACTGTGCACATTTAAAACTTAGTCAGCACTGTATACTCTCTTGACTAACTGAACTGTTTCACAAGCTTCCACACCTAGTAACGATTCATGATCTGTGGCTACAACTGATAATTTCACTTTATGGTTTCTATCTTTGACTTGAACTTCAAGCTCACACACGCCTAAAGAATTAATCCTTTGACAATTGTAATCTTTTAAAAATACTGGTCGGTTCGAAATCTTGGGCTTGATTCTTATTGCTTCAATATTGTTGATACTGATGAGATTCGCTCTTGCTCATGTGTCGAGTTTGACATTTGTAAGTGTCTGATTTATGAGTAAAGAAAATCTCCAGTTGTCTTTATTTACAGTACATGCTTCATTATTACTACTTCTTATGTTCGGCGAAGACATTTCATTTTGCTTGGCTACATTGGCCCTGCCTTCATTAGTAATGACATCAATGAAGAATGTATTCTCTAAATTAATTTCTTCAACAGTGTTTATAGAATTTTGTGGGTCGACATTTTTGTTAGAAAAACACTGCTTGGCAAAGTGCTTTTTGCCTTTGCACTACGCACAAATTTTCCAAAAGGTGGGACATTGCCTCTGTAAGTGCATATTTCCACACCGTTTACACAAAATTGTGGCGCCTGGCAATTGCTTAAAATGGCCACTGCTGTTGAGACCACATTTTACTTTTGGGTGTGTTTCAATGTCAATGGGGTTGGATTAATTCCCGATCTTCAGGCCTAAACCTCTCATGTTTAACGTGTTGATTTGCTATGCAGCTCACTCGCTGGCATAGCAAATTTGTATTGCATCTTTGAGCTGGACTCATGGCGCGGGATTCTCCGAAACCCCCGTCGGGTCGGAGAATCGCCGGGGGGCGGCAGGAATCCCGGCCCCACCGGCTGCCGAATTCTCCAACGCCGGGGATTTGGCGGGGGCGGGAATCGTGGCGCGCCGGTCGGCGTCCGCTCGCAGCGGCCCACGCAGCGATGGGCTGAGTTGCCACCCGTTTTAGGCTGGTCCCTCCGGCGTAAATTGTAACAGGTACTTACCGGCGTGACCTGGCTGCGCGGGCGGCCTCCGGGGTTCTCGGGGGGCGGGGGGGGATCTGGCCCCGGGAGGTGCCCCCACGGTCGCCTGGTCCACGATCAGCGCCCACCGATCCGCGGGCGGGCCTGTGCCGTGGGGGCACTTTATTCCTCCGCGCCGGCTGCTGTGGACCTCTGCGATGGCCGACGCGGAGATGAACCCCCCATGCGCATGCGCTGGGATGACGCCAGCACATGCTGGTGCTCCCGCGCATGCGCCAACTCGCACTGGCTGGTGGAGGCCCTTCACGGTGCAAACCACTCCTGCGCCGGCCTAGCCCCTGAAGGTGCAGAGGATTCCACACCTCCGGGGTGGACCAACACCAGAGTGGTTCACGCCACTCCTTCGCGCCGGAGTTGCCCACCTCGCCGATTCCCACAGAATCCCGCCCATTCTCTCGCAAACGACATTCATGCACTTTATTGTTTTTCATGCCAAATACATTTTGATCTCTGACCATTGACGATTATTTTAATGTGGCAAAATTACAATTCTGAGCCTTTTAATTTTAGACCAATGAGAAAACTGTCGAACGGCTTGCCCGTCAGTGGCGTGCACGTTCTGAAAATGTATCTTTCAAAAGTTTTGTTCTTCTTCGGGGTACAATGCTCATCAAACTTTATAATGATTGCATCAAAGTTCTCACTATCTGCCTCTCGCTCTGATACAAATGTGTTAAAATTTTCAATTGCCTGTGGACCTGCTACTGTGAGCAGCAACACCATTTTTCATTCATCAGGCTGTGCCTGTAAATCTAGAGCCACTATGTACAAGGTAAACTGCTGCTTAAAAGCATGCCAATTTGCATCTACATTACCAGTTACAGGAAGGTGTTGTGGTGTCTTCAAGCTATCCATCTTTTTTTTCGGTGACCAGTTGAGCATTGAGATATGTTCTTTGATGCTCTTTGTTGATTAGTAGATATTTTTTAATAATAGTTTCCTTAGTTCTTTACTTCAGATCTTCAATTCGTAGATCACCACTTCTTGTACCATGTTATGTTCTCGTGCATTGCACTGATTGAGTCAGTGCACCAAAGAACGTCTAGTTCGTGATTTGTTAAGATTTATTGAATTACAATAACGTGGGTAGAAAAAGATACCAATACTACTAAACTGTAAACTGTTAACAACTGCAATACGAGAGCTAATATAAAACACAACTATCCACAATGACGCCTCACCCAGACTCCCCACGGTAGCAGTGTCACGTGGTATAGTTCTACTGTCACCTGTTGGTTGGAGGTTTTGTCATGCCTATTTTGTCACTTTAAGAAATGTTTGTCTGCTCAAGTGGTTGCAGTGATGTCAGAGTGTGGGTGGAGCTGAGCTCTGGCTCTGTTTTTTAGTTTGACTTTGTGGAAAAGCTTGGGTAAGTCTGTGATTTTTGGTTTTGTTTTAGTGTTGGAGCTGAAGCCAGCCAAAAAGGTTTAATTTTGATCTCTCTGCAATGTAAAGACTATCTCTAGATCTATCTCTAGGTTAATTCAGAGTAATAACTGCTTTCAGTAGAGAATTTAAACCTGATGTGCTTCTGTAAAAAGGATTTTTGTCTTATGGATGTTAAAAGGAAAGCTTAAAGGATTACTGAATGTTGTATTCTTTGGGGGTTGTATTTGAATTGTTGGTTGCTAAGATGTTCACTGTATGTTTTAAAAAGGTTAACTGAGTTCATAGAATAAACATTGTTTTGCTTTAAAAATTACTTTTAAATTTCTGCTGCACCACGCCTGTAGAGTGGGCCGTGTGCTCCCCATACCACAATCTAGTAAAAGTTGTGGGTCAGGTGAACTCCATGATACACTTTGGGGTTCTCTAAACCCTGGCCCATAACATAATATACAGAATTGCTTATACATATCATTACAGGGACTCAAGCCAGGTTCAGGTAATGGTATGTGCAGGTGTCTGGGGTACAAGGTCTGGGGTCCGGTGGCCAGGGGCCCCCACCACGACCGGGGATGCGTTTGCTGGTTGTGTCAGATGGCAGGGGATGTGAGGGGGGGAAACAATGGGGGGTCCCGGGGTGGATGGCACCACTGGTTGTCAGTCTCTCACCCTCTCCAATTGCTTGCAGAAATTACACGGGATGGATGACATCTTTGACGCCGTGGAGGCTGCCCTCGTGGTGCTGCTGCCAGGCAACCAGAATCCAGAGAAGGTAGCGGCAGCAGCGTTGACAGAGGCTCGAGGCGGCAGCCCGTATACAGGTCCCCGCCCCACACCCTGAGGACCCGGCCGATCATCAGACCAGGGAGGGACCAAGAGGGGGAGGCTGGCAATGGCCCAAGGCGTACAGGCGTCACTGGTCTTTAGACAGATGACGGACAGTGTGTGCCGCAGGAGGCTCCGCCTCAACAAGGGATAGTGCGAAACCTATGCCGTGAGGTCACGGATGCCCTGTTTTCCCGGGTAGCAAACTATATAAATTTTGCCATGGACCAGACCCAACAAGATGCCTGGGCAGCAGGATTCTCTGCCAATGAAGGAGTGCCCCAGGTCCAGGGGGTAATAGATGGCACGCATGTTGCCTTGCGCACACCGGGCAGTCAAGCAGTGCCCTACATCAACAGGAAGGGATACCACTTCCTGAACGTCCAGCTCCGGTGCAACCTCCACATGAAGATCTTGCACGTGCGTGCACATTTCCCAGGGAGTGGGCACAACAGCTACATCCTGGGGCAGTCGGACTACCCGGCCTCTTTGATCACCCCAGGTTGACCGGTTGGTTCTTGGGGGATAAGGGGTATCCGCTGAGGACCTGGCTAATGGCACCAGTACAGAGGACTGTGACCGATGCGGAGACCTGATATAATGAGGCCCATGCGGCCACCCGGGCTGTCTTTGAGCGGTGCATCGGACTGCTCAAAATGCAGTACTGATGACTAGACCACTCTGGTGGTGCCCTGCAGTACACCTACCAGAAGGCCGCCCATTTTGTGGTGATCTGCTGTGCTCTCCACAACCGGGCGCTGGAGCGGTCCGATGTGTTGGAGGTGGAGGGGGAGGAACATGCGGCGCCTTCCGAGCAGGTGGATGAGGAGGGGCCAGCTAGGAGGGGCTGGAGAACGAACCCAGGGAGGACCTGCAGGACCAGCCAGAGGATGGAGGACAGGAGGGAGTGGCGAAGGTCAGGGAAACCCCGGCAAGCCAGGGAGGCCTTCATCCTCATCTGCTTCACATAGGACGTGGCTTCATCTGTCTTCTCACCCCTCCTTCCCCATCCTTCCCCCTTCCCTCCCATGCATTCCCTCAGTGCCCCCCCAACCCGCTCCGCCCCCCACCCATCACCACCACCACCAATACCCTTTGCCACCCTCCCAAGGTCTGTGTGACATCAGCCCAGGTGACAGGACTGTTCTACTGAACCTATCCTCAAGCCTATTCACAGTTTACAAGGCACAAGTCAGGAGTGTGATGGAATATTATCTACTTGCCTGGAAGCGTACAGCTCCAACAACACCCAAGATGCTCCAAAACATCCGGGGCAAATGTGCCATCTCATCCACAAACATTCAATCCCTCCACCACCGACACACGGTGGCAGCAGTGTGAACCATCTGCAAGATGCACTGCAGGAATCCACCAAGGTTCCTTTGACAGCACCTTCCAAACGCACAGCTACCATCACCTCGATGGACCAGGGGAGCATATGTATGGGAACACCACACCTGAAATTTCCCTTCCAAGCCACATACCATCCTGACTTGGTCGATATTCGCTGTCACTGGGTCAAATTCCTGGAACTCCCTTCCTAACAGCCCTGCAGGTGTATCTACACCAAATGGAGTGCAGCAGTTGAAGAAGGCAGCTGACCACTACCTTCTCAAAGGCAATTAGAGATAGACAATAAATACTGGCATAGCCACATCCCATGAATTAATTTTTAAAAGATTTTTATGTGCATCCTATTGTCACTATTATGTTCATTGTTTCCATACAGTGTAAAATGTGTCAATGGGCATGGAAGTGCCATAGCTTGGCATGGGGTACATGAGTGGCCATGGACAGTGGGAGGATGGGCAGAAATTGGCAAAGTGGGTATGAGGGGCCAAAGCAGTGGATGGGGGTGTGTGGCATGAGGTGGTATGGATGGGACATGGGGAGTGTTTGGAGGGTGAGAGCTTTTGTGTTTTATTTAACACTTTTTTATTCTTACATGGGATGTGGGTGTCGCTGGCTGGACCAGAATTTATTGCCTTCCCCAATTGCCCTTGAACTGAGTGGTTTGCTCGGTCATTTAAGAGTCAACCACATTGCTGTGGGTCTGAAGTCACATCTTGGCCAGACCAGGTAAGGATGGCAGATTCCTTTCTCTAAAGGACAACAGTGAGATGGGTTTTACGACAATCGTCAATGGTTCCCTGGTCATCATTAGGCTTTTAATTCCAGATTTTTATTGAATTGAAATTTCACCATCTGCCATGGTGGGATTCAAACCCAGATCCCCAAAGCAATTGCCTGGGTCTCCGGATTTCTGGTCGAGTGACAATATCACTACTCCACAGCCTCCCCACATGAGGTGGGCCTTTTAAGCAGCCCACCTCCACATCCGACAGCCACTGTGGCTGCCTCCAAACCTTTTCACGGAGTGGCTGGCCAGATTCCAGTCCCCCTAAAGGACAATAGTGAACCAGATGAATTTTTACGACAATCCCGCTTTTGTGGGTATTTTCCACACAGGTGGGTGTTCCGAGTCGGGAATTTCATGACTCCTGCTACCCACCTCAAGGATGGAAATCCAGGCCATTGTTTTGATACAACACAACACCACAGAAACCTGTAACAATATTGTTTCTTTCTCATACTAAAACATTCCAAAGTGCTTTGAAGAAGCATTCTAAAACAAAATCTGATGCTGAGCTACATAAGGACAAGTTCGGCCAGGTGATCAACATCTTAGTCAATGAGGCAGGTTTTAAACAGCAACTTAAAAGAGGAGAGAGCGAGAGAGGAGCGGTACCCAGGTGGAACAGTTTAGTGAGGGAATTTCATAGCTTACAGCCAAGGTAGCTGAAGGCATGGCCGCTGGTGTGGAAAGATTCAAATTAAGGATACACCAGAGGCTTGAAATTGAACAATGCAGCTATTGTTTAAGGTTATAGAGCTGGAGGAGGTTAAAGAGATAGGAAGTGGAGAGCGGGTAGTGGTGTCACGGAAAAATTTGAAAAAAGGGATGAAAATTTCATCTTTGAGGTTTTACCAGACTGACAGCTAATGTCGGTGATGGGTAAATGGGACAACTACAATATTATAGTTTCTGTAAATGCAAAGCATGCACAACGCTCTCGAGCATACTTGTTAACGTGTGAAACCAATAAAACTGACCACTGTCAGTAAATTCCACCCAAGAACCAACACTAATGTCGGTGCAATGTGAACAATTTCCATCTCATGCCACTTAAGTTACTTCCATTGTCACTTAAGGGACTGACACCATCAGAGGACTAATGCGATGATAAAAATATAGGAAAACAAATGTGCTGATAATGTAATTCTCTTTTAAGACTACCTGTGTATTTTTCTAGGACTCGCGTTACCCTCAATTAATTTACTTCAACATCTTAAAACGTTATGTCGATCTATTCCATAGAAGAAATGTTGTATAATTTAGTTTTAGTGCCTACCCCTGTATTACAATAAAACAATACTGTGTCAGCCTGCTGTATTAGAAGCAATAATGATGTACCATCGTCGCAATCATGCACAACATCTGTGGATTTAATATTGATAAAAATAATTGCCATAAAAGAAAATACTAACCTTTAGTTAACAAATAAAAAAACAAAAGTGAAGCAATTTCCCTCAATGGTAAATCAATATCCAGTAATTTTCAAATATTTAAAATAATTAGTCTTTCACACTTCAGATACTACACTTCAAAAGTATCAATAGAAAAGGAGTCATTCTATGCTGATTTATTCTGACCTGGAACTAGAAACTAGCTAGCACCTGACAATCTGGCAACCCCCTCTACATTTCCAATTAACTTGTACTTGACCTCAGGATGTTCAGTAGAGACAGTAATTACAGCTTGTGGCCATAAAATATAAAACTAAATCAGATTAAACATAACTAGAAACACAGCAGAGAAATACAGTGCATAGTGCATAATATAAAGTTCTTGGCATTACAAAGTGGTGCACCATCTGATATATCGTGGTCATTGCCACAGTAATTCTGATTGTGTCTTTAATTTTAAACTACAATAAAAGCTTGAAACTAATTATGAAGGACAGATACCGAGAGATCAATAATAACATTGATAGTCAGATACCCCCAGTGTTTGTTTTTTATATGAAGTGTATGTTATATTTTCCAAGCCACCTATGATTTGCTTTGTTGCTTTGTGACAATGAGTCTATTTATGGCAAAATACTCATTGATCAAAATTTACTGAATTTTCTGCAATCAAGCTGACTCAATTTGACAGATTGTAACTGAGGAATATATGAGCGCGAGGCGAGAAAGAATAAATGGACTTTGGCAGTGCGAACACAGTGTCACTGTAGTTTGAAGCTGTGTCTGCACAATTATTAGTCTGACAATAAGTGATTGGTCAGGCTTAGATGTGCTCTGACCTGCACCGGTTTGACAAACTCCCAGCAGCATCTATGTCAATAACATGTATTCAGGCTACCAAACTAGTTTTTTGTTTGTTGTTGATATTTTTTTTAACCTCAACAGATCGGACTTAACAACCTGAGTCCACATCCTCTCGGTATTGATTGCTAAAACCCAATCTCAATGGAACTAATAGAAGTCACAGAGTATCTCACCTTTAGATAGAATGACTAATATATGACTTGTGGTTGATCGGTGATAATACGATACTGCCAGCAAAAGGCCAATGAATCTCAATTAAAACACAGGCTGTGGCTGCAGATGTCAAAATCATTTCAGCAAAAGGACATTTTTAACTTGAACTTCCTACATGATTATGTTTACTTTTCAGATAATGCTGTTTGTACACGATATCTTCAATACTACCATCAGACCAAGAATTTTGTTTTCTTTTCAAGTTATTTTTTCTGATTCCAATAATGTTTATTTGTATAAACACTAGCAGGAGGAAGGTCATTGGTTATTACAAGCAATTTGAAGTAGGCTTTAACTTTCACATGTGGAACAAAACTTGGCAGTTGTGGACTGGTTGGCCACTATGCACATGCCGCCAATTTCCCCTTTAATTTTATTTTTTGATGTGCAGCCTGTTGTTTGAATGCATAGCAACTTTAAACTTTTTATATAGTAAAGGGGACAACTTTTTGTAGTATAATGGTATCTGGCATAACAGAAGTTAATGTGGGACTAGGAAGCATACCGTCCACAGTGTGATGTAAAGATACATATGAACTGAGATTAGAGTCAGTTGTGGACTGGACAGAGACCTGTGTAGAAGCAAGTATGGAGTTTGCTCATATGTATGGTATAGCCCAAGCTATGTGCATAGTTATGTGTTGTCAATAATCACTTGAACACTTAAGATGGAATCATCCCAGAAATCGACAATAAGACCAGAAGACCAGAAGACATAGGAGCAGAATTAGGTCACTCGGCTCATCGAGTCTGCTCCGCCATTCAATCATGGCTGATATTTTTCTCATCCCCATTCTCCTGTCTTCGTCCCATAACCCCTGATCCACTTATTAATCACGAACCTATCTATCTCTGTCTTAAACACATTCAGTGATTTGGCCTCCACAGCCTTCTGTGGAAAGAGTTCCACAGATTCACCACCCTCTGGCTGAAGAAATTCCTCCTCATCTCTGTTTTAAAGGATCGTCCCTTTAGTCTGAGATTGTGTCCTCTTCTTCTAGTTTTACCAACAAGTGGAAACATCCTCTCCACGTCCACTCTATTCAGGTCTCGCAGCATCCTGTAAGTTTCAATAAGATCCCCCCTCATCTTTCTAAACTCTAACGAGTACAGACCCAGAGTCCTCAACCGTTCCTCATACGACAAGCTCTTCATTCCAAGGATCATTATTGTGAACCTCCTCTGGACCCTTTCCAAGGCCAGCACATCCTTCCTTAGGTAAGGGGCCCAGAACTGTTCACAGGACTCCAAATGGGGTCTGACCAGAACGTTATATAGCCTCAGAAGTACATCCCAGGTCCTGTATTCTAGCTCTCTCGACATGAATGCTAACATTGCATTTGCCTTCCTAACTGCCGACTGAACCTGCACATTAACCTTAAGAGAATCGTGAACAAGGACTCCCAAGTCCCTTTGTGTTTCTGATTTCCTAAGCATTTCCCCACTTAGAAAATAGTCTATGCCTCCATTTCCCCTTCCAAAGTGAATAACCTCACACTTTTCCACACTGTATTCCATCTGTTACTTCTTTGCCCACTCTCCTAGCCAGTCCAAGTCCTTCTACAGCCCGCCTGCTTCCTCAATACAACCTGTCCCTCTCAAGATCTTTGTATCATCTGCAAACTTAGCAACAGTGTCTTCAGTTCCTTCTTCCAGATCATTAATGTATATTGTGAAAACTTGTGGTCCCAGCACCAACCCTTGTTTGACAACATCTGATAGAATCATTCTGGGTGGAGCGAAGAAGCAACAAAGGGCGGAAAGCATTAGTGGGAGTGGTCTACAGGCCTCCAAAAGTAGCGGTAAAGTAGGGGATGGCATTAAATAGGAAATTTGCGATGCATATATCAAGAGTGATCCAGTAATCATGGGTAACTTTAATTTATGTATAGATTGGACAAATCAAGTTTATTCAGACAGACCAGTATATTCAGGAACCAACTAGGGAACATGCTATCCTAGATTTGGTATTATTCAATGAGGCGGGTTCATTAATAACCTTGCTGTGTTGGACCCTTTGGGAATTAGTGACCAGAACATTTGTCAGCTTTGACAAAGAGCCATTGGACTCGAAACGTTAGGTCTTTTCTCTCCCTACAGATGCTGCCAGACCTGCTGAGATTTTTCAGCATTTGCTCTTTTGTCTCAGATTCCTGTATCCGCAGTAATTTGCTTTTATCCAGTAGTAAAAGTAGCAATCCTGAGGATTGGAAGCAGTTCAGTTTCCGGAAAGGGGTTCAAAGAGATGGGCTAAGAGAGGAAAAATAAAGAATAAGAATAAACTTGCAAATAACATAAAAGCAGACTGCTAAAGCTCCTATAATATATGAAAAGAAAAAGATTAGTGAAGACAAATATAGGACTCTTGCAGTCTGAAACAGGAAAATTTATAATAGAGAACAAGGAAATTGCAGAGCAAATAAACAACAACTTTAGTTCTGTCTTCACAGAGGAAGACACAAATAACTTTCCAGAAATGCCAAGGGATCAAGGGTCTAATGAGAAGGAGGAATCGGAGGAAATTGGCATTACTAGAAAAATAGTGCAAGAGAAATTAATGGGACTGAAATCTGATAAATCCCGAGAGCCTGATAATCTACTTCCCAGGGTACGAACGGAGGTGGCCATGGAAATGATGGATTCTTTGGTTGTCCACTTCGAAAATTCTCTAGATTTTGGAACAAGCCCAGTGATTGGGGGGTGGAAAATGTAACCCCTCCTTTTAAAAGAAGAGAGAAGGAAAGAACAGGGAATTACGGACCAATCGGCCTAACATCATGTTAAGAGTCTATTGTAAGGGACGTGAAAATATAAATGGGATTAGACAAGACAACTTGGATTTATGAAAGGGAAATTATGTTTGACAAACCTGACAGGCGCCGGAATGTGGCGACTAGGGGCTTTTCACAGTAACTTCATTGAAGCCTCCTTGTGACAATAAGCGATTTTCATTTTATTTCATTAATGGAATTTTGCTCAAGTCCTGCATAAGAGAGTAGCATTCAAATTTAAGCACATGGAATTGGGAGTAATATATTGGCATAGTTTGAAAATTGGTTAGCAAACACGAAACAAGTAGGAATAAATGGGTCTTTTTTTGAAGTGGCAGGCAGAGGCTGGTGTGGTCCCACATGGATCACTGCTTGGGCCCCAGCTATTCACAACATACATCAATGATTTGGATGAGGGAACTAAAAGTTATATTTCCAGGTTTTCTCAAGTAGATGTAAAAGATTATGTGGCGCTATTTTGAAGAGCAAATGAGTTCTCCCTGGTGTCCTGTTTCAAATGTATTCCTCAACTAACATCGTGAAAAGTAAATAGAATAGCTGGTTGTTATCGTCTTATTGGGATAGAACATAGAACATAGAACAATACAGCGCAGTACAGGCCCTTCGGCCCACGATGTTGCACTGAAACAAAAGCCATCTAACCTACACTATGCCATTATCATCCATATGTTTATCCAATAAACTTTTAAATGCCCTCAATGTTGGCGAGTTCACTACTGTAGCAGGTAGGGCATTCCACGGCCTCACTACTCTTTGCGTAAAGAACCTACCTCTGACCTTTGTCCTATATCTATTACCCCTCAGTTTAAAGTTATGTCCCCTCGTGCCAGCCATATCCATCCGCGGGAGAAGGCTCTCACTGTCCACCCTATCCAACCCCCTGATCATTTTGTATGCCTCTATTAAGTCTCCTCTTAACCTTCTTCTCTCCAACGAAAACAACCTCAAGTCCATCAGCCTTTCCTCATAAGATTTTCCCTCCATACCAGGCAACATCCTGGTAAATCTCCTCTGCACCCGCTCCAAAGCCTCCACGTCCTTCCTATAATGCGGTGACCAGAACTGTACGCAATACTCCAAATGCGGCCGTACCAGAGTTCTGTACAGCTGCAACATGACCTCCCGACTCCGGAACTCAATCCCTCTACCAATAAAGGCCAAAACTCCATAGGCCTTCTTCACAACCCTATCAACCTGGGTGGCAACTTTCAGGGATCTATGTACATGGACACCTAGATCCCTCTGCTCATCCACACTTTCAAGAACTTTACCATTAGCCAAATATTCCGCATTCCTGTTATTCCTTCCAAAGTGAATCACCTCACACTTCTCTACATTAAACTCCATTTGCCACCTCTCAGCCCAGCTCTGCAGCTTATCTATATCCCTCTGTAACCTGCTACATCCTTCCACACTATCGACAACACCACCGACTTTAGTATCGTCTGCAAATTTACTCACCCACCCTTCTGCGCCTTCCTCTAGGTCAGTGATAAAAATGACAAACAGCAACGGCCCCAGAACAGATCCTTGTGGTACTCCACTTGTGACTGTACTCCATTCTGAACATTTCCCATCAACCACCACCCTCTGTCTTCTTTCAGCTAGCCAATTTCTGATCCACATCTCTAAATCACCCTCAATCCCCAGCCTCCGTATTTTTTGCAATAGCCTACCGTGGGGAACCTTATCAAACGCTTTGCTGAAATCCATATACACCACATCAACTGCTCTACCCTCGTCTACCTGTTCAGTCACCTTCTCAAAGAACTCAATAAGGTTTGTGAGGCATGACCTACCCTTCACAAAGCCATGCTGACTATCCCTGATCATATTATTCCTATCTAGATGATTATAAATCTTGTCCCTTATAATCCCCTCCAAGACTTTACCCACTACAGACGTGAGGCTCACTGGTCTATAGTTGCCGGGGTTGTCTCTGCTCCCCTTTTTGAACAAAGGGACCACATTTGCTGTCCTCCAGTCCTCTGGCACTATTCCTGTAGCCAATGATGACATAAAAATCAAAGCCAAAGGTCCAGCAATCTCTTCCTTGGCCTCCCATAGAATCCTAGGATAAATCCCATCAGGTCCCGGGGACTTATCTATTTTCAGCCTGTCCAGAATTGCCAACACCTCTTCCCTACGTACCTCAATGCCATCTATTCTATTAGCCTGGGGCTCAGCATTCTCCTCCACAACATTATCTTTTTCCTGAGTGAATACTGATGAAAAATATTCATTTAGTATCTCGCCTATCTCTTCAGACTCCACACACAATTTCCCATCCCTGTCCTTGACTGGTCCTACTCTTTCCCTAGTCATTCGCTTATTCCTGACATACCTATAGAAAGCTTTTGGGTTTTCCTTGATCCTTCCTGCCAAATACTTCTCATGTCCCCTCCTTGCTCGTCTTAGCTCTCTCTTTAGATCCTTCCTCGCTACCTTGTAACTATCCATCGCCCCAACCGAAACTTCACACTTCATCTTCACATAGGCCTCCTTCTTCCTCTTAACAAGAGATTCCACTTCCTTGGTAAACCACGGTTCCCTCGCTCGACGCCTTCCTCCCTGTCTGACCGGTACATACTTATCAAGAACACGCAGTAGCTGATCCTTGAACAAGCCCCACTTATCCAGTGTGCCCAACACTTGCAGCCTACTTCTCCACCTTATCCCCCCCAAGTCACGTCTAATGGCATCATAATTGCCCTTCCCCCAGCTATAACTCTTGCCCTGCGGTATATACTTATCCCTTTCCATCATTAACGTAAACGACACCGAATTGTGGTCACTGTCCCCAAAGTGCTCTCCTACCTCCAAATCCAACACCTGGCCTGGTTCATTACCCAAAACCAAATCCAACGTGGCCTCGCCTCTTGTTGGCCTGTCAACATATTGTTTCAGGAAACCCTCCTGCACACACTGTACAAAAAACGACCCATCTATTGTACTCGAACTATATCTTTTCCAGTCAATATTTGGAAAGTTAAAGTCTCCCATAATAACTACCCTGTTACTTTCGCTCATATCCAGAATCATCTTCGCCATCCTTTCCTCTACATCCCTAGAACTATTAGGAGGCCTATAAAAAACTCCCAACAGGGTGACCTCTCCTTTCCTGTTTCTAACTTCAGCCAATACTACCTCGGAAGAAGAGTCCCCATCTAGCATCCTCTCCGCCACCGTAATACTGCTCTTGACTAGCAGCGCCACACCTCCCCCTCTTTTGCCTCCTTCTCTGAGCTTACTAAAACACCTAAACCCTGGAACCTGCAACATCCATTCCTGTCCCTGCTCTATCCATGTCTCCGAAATGGCCACAACATCGAAGTCCCAGGTACCAACCCACGCTGCCAGTTCCCCTACCTTGTTTCGTATACTCTTGCTGGGATCTTGCTGGGAATAATATTGTCGAGGTGATGGGGGTCTTGGCTGCTGAGAGCTGGTGAGACCATCGCACCACTTTTGTTCTGGAAGACCTGCCACGTCTTATGCTGCTCAGGCACTTGACATGCCAGGGGCACGATCAGGGACCATTGGTAGAAATACGGCCCATCGGGAGCTGCCAATCAATCAGCAGTGCCACCAGTGAGGCAGTGGCTGCTGCTAATAGATCCACCCGAGACCTCTTTTTGAGGAGGGTACCAGGCAAGGAGTGAGTGATGATGGGGGGGAGGGTTGTGGGGTGAGTGTTATAAGAAGGGGGTGTTGACAGAAGGGCTAGCGGTGGCTCTTTGCAGGCACCAATCTCGTTCCGTGGCGCTTGGTGCTTTGATCAATCACTGAGTGCCTTTAAACTAGGAGCTGATAAGCAAACATGCCAGGGTTTGTGTCTGGAAAAGATGGAATTCCTGTTGAAATTCAAAAACAAAGGGCGGGATCCTCCGTTGCCCGAAACCGAAATCGGGAACGGCAATCGGGCGGAGAATAGCTCCCGATGCCAAAACCGCAGTGCACCTGTGGTCTCAACAGTTGTGCGCCTGGCGTGGTAGCCAGGGAGAGAGAGAGAGGGCATGCGGACAGTGTCCAGCACCGCCATACATTGCTGACAGTCGTGCCGATGGCTATGGGGCTTCTGCCAGTGCTGGGGGACTAGTGGGGGGGGTGACAGGGTAGTGGGCTGTGGAGTCGTGGTAGACGGGTGCGCGGTCCAGCACAGTCGCCGCCATCTTTTCGGGCCCGACCGGTGCATGTGTTTGGGGTGTAGGCGTAGCTCCTGGCTGCAGTTTGTTATCCCTGCGCGTGTCCAGTACAGACCCGGTGATTCTTCCACCGTTTTGTGCATGTTCTGCAGGTGTCCAAACGCAGCGCCGGTGCTAGCCCCTCACCAGCACCAGAATCGGTGCAGGTGTGGCGCCGATTTTTCCGTCATGGAACTCCACGGATCCTCCGTTGGCGTCAGCACTTAGCCGCAGAAACGGAGGTTCCAGCCCAAGATATATGCCTGGCCTGGCTGTACAACCTCATATCGCTCATCTGGGAAGAAGAGTGCATGCCTGAGAATCTCAGAGACGCTGTGATCATGACTATATTCAAGAAGGGAGGCAAGTCCAATTGCAGTAACTGCAGAGAAGTCTCACTGCTGCCTGCCACATGGAAGGACATTGCAAGAATCCTCCTCAACCGTCTTCTCCCTGTGGCTGAGGAACTATTTCCGGAGCCACAATCTCAGGGGCATGACAGACATCTTCACTGCAGCAAATTCAAGAAAAGTGAGCAGAACATGACCACTCGCTCGACATGGCCTCTTTTGACCGCCTGAAAACCTTTGACTGTAGAATATGAAGGCTTAAGGAGGATCCTCCTCAAATTTGGCTGTCCTCAGAAATATGCCACCGCCCTTCGTCTACTACATAGTAACATGCCATCTGTGATCCTCACCAACGGAGGCACCACAAACCCTATCTCAGTGAAAACTGGAACCAAACAAGACTGTGTCATTGCAGCAACTCTCTTCTCTGTTTTCCCCACTGCAGTACTGCACTTTACTGACATTCAATTACCCACATGCATGGAGATAATCTACACAACAGATGGGAAACAGGTCAGCCCCTTCAATCTAGAGCCCAAGCCACTCCAACCTGTCATTCAGCTTCAGTTTTCAGTTGACACTTGTGTGTGCGCTCACTCACAAACTGAGCTCCAGGCTCTCGTCAATTCCTTCTCTGAAGCATATGACAAAATGAACCTTCTACTAAATTAGGGCAGCACGGTAGCATTGTGGATAGCAAAATTGCTTCACAGCTCCAGGGTCCCAGTTTCGATTCCGGCTTGGGTCACTGTCTGTGTGGAGTCTGCACATCCTCCCCGTGTGTGCGTGGGTTTCCTCCGGGTGCTCCGGTTTCCTCCCACAGTCCAAAGATGTGCAGGTTAGGTGGATTGGCCATGATAAATTGCCCTTAGTGTGCAAAATTGCCCTTAGTGTTGGGTGGGGTTACTGGGTTATGAGGATAGGGTGGAAGTGTTGACCTTGGGTAGGGTGCTCTTTCCAAGAGCCGGTGCAGACTCGATGGGCCGAATGGCCTCCTTCTGCACTGTAAATTCTATGATAAACATCTGGGAAACTAAGATCATTTTCCAACCAGCTCCCACTGTGCAACACTTAATCCTGTTGAATGAGATCAACAGCAAGGTCGTAACAATATTTAACTCTAAGATATGTTAAAACATAAAACGATGGTTAGATCACAATGTGCAGTTCTGATCCCCATATCACAAAAATAATCTTTAAGCAATGAAGAAAGCGTAGGAAGCAGGTTATCAGACTTGATAGGAAAGATTGAGTAAACTGAACCTCTTTTCTCTGGAAAAGAAAAAAAGACAAAGAGGATAATTGATAAATGTTTGCAAAATTATGAACGGTTCAAAAGAGTGAATGTGGAGAAAATGTTTCTATTTGTGAATGAATCCATATGGTAGCACAGTGGTTAGCACTGTTGCGTCACAGCACCAGGGTCCTAGATTCGATTCCCGGCTTGGGTCACTGTCTGTGTGGAGTCTGCACGTTCTCCATGTGTCTGCGTGGGTTTCCTCCGGGTGCCCCGGTTTCCTCCCACAAGCCTCGAAAGACGCGCTGCTAGGAGAATTGGACATTCTGAATTCTTCCTCCGTGTACCCGAACAGGTGCCAGAGTGTGGCGACCAGGGGCTTTTCCCAGTAACTTCATTGCAGTGTTAATGTAAGCCTTCTTGTGACAATAAAGAGTATTACTATTATTATATTAACAAGGGGGCTACATGTGTTTGAAAGCCACGAACACAGAGAGTGGGTGACAATGTGAAACGCATTGTCACATCAACAGCTTGATACACAGATGAGGGAGAAAGGGATATGGAGGGCAGTGTGGGTTAAGGTAATTAGAATGAGAAGAGGTTTATATGGAGTATGAATACCAACTGGGACCAGTTTGGCCAAATTATCTGTTTCTGTCTTGTGGATTCTATGTTGCACGTCTACTATATTTTGCAATTGTTCTCATGAAGAAATGCTTTCTTCATTTAGCTTTGCCGAAATCAAAACCCATCAAGGTACAGTCAAAACATTTCAAACTGGGAGGACTGAAGTAGAGTTATTGTATGATTAAAATGGGCATACATGAGGCAATCGAGGGGAATATTGCTATTCCTGTTATTACCACATGGGTACAAAGGATCTATGATAATTGGGCTCATCTATATGGGCTTACAGCTAAGCAAAACCTGCAATACCCACAGAAGTCACTTAATCATATTCACATCTTAAATGCTTCCTCGATTCCTCCTAAATTATCCGTGCATCTCTCATTAATTTTCTTGAACCATCTTCCTTGTCAAAGCATTATCTTTTCTTTATAAACACTGATTATTTATTTGCACAGGAAGTCTTCGCTTGTCACAAGTGATAAAATCACCACATTGTCTTTACTCCAACAGAAAACTCCCTGGCGCCTGGGTAAATATGCTACACTCTTCTTTTAAACCAACCTTTACTGCAGCTTTGTTGCATGGGAGCCTTTAGCCCTTCAATACCCCACCCAAGCACCTATTGAGTCATGGCAGTGATCATTGACAGACTAAGAGATTCCAAATTATTCAATCCTCACTGAACACTAACACACATTTTCAATAGATATCTCAGGAGCGTCCAGAAGCTGAGGCAAATTACAATGCCCAACCATCACTCTGGCTGAGACTGGCTAAATTAGCTGACCAGTTTATAGCCGTACACTGGATAAGCTCACTAATCCACTGAGGTAAGGAATGGTACTGGAATTTGCCAGTATATCAGTGTTCAAAGTGGCCAGGGCAAGCCAGCAACAGAATTGAAGAGTGCAGGGTCATGTTTACAAGCTTAATTGCCAGTGGTCCCGCCCTTTTTAAATATTAGTGGCTCCACGATGCGCCTTTCAATTTCTGCCATTATTGTTAAAAGATTTGTGTCCTGTCAGCCATTCTCGATGGATTGGATTTGGGTTTATTGTCACATGCACTGAGGTACAGTGAAAAGTATTGTTCTGCATACAGTCCAGCCAGTTTGTTCCATACATTAGAAAAATAGGACATACGATAAGTAGACAATGTTAATACATAGATATGGACATCGGGTGAAGCATACGGAGTGTAGTGCTACTCAGCAGAGCAGATGTGTGAAGAGATCTCCCCGTCCTCCCCGTGTGTGCATGGGTTTCCTTCGTGATATACCCTCAATTATGAAACAAAGGCTTTAATAAACAGAGAACTTCGCCAGCCGGAGAGATAAGTGCTCACTGAGCGCCGCACACAGGACGTCACCTTATACCCGGCCCCTGGAGGTGGAGCCGGAGGCGGAATCCCCCGGGGTTCCAAACCCAGTCTTAAAGGGACATTACACGCATGATCTTAAAGGCACATTACCCATTCATCACACTTCGGGTGCTCCGGTTTCCTCCCACAGTCCAAAGATGTGCAAGTTAGGTGGATTGGCCATGTTAAATTGTCCTTAGTGTCCAAAAAAAAAGGTTAGGTGGGGTTACTAGGTTATGGGGATAGGGTGGAGGTTTGGGCTTGCGTAGAGTGCTCTTTCCAAGGGCCGGTGCAGACTCGATGGACCGAATGGCCTCCTTCTGCCCGGCAAATTCTATGATTCTATGATTTGTCAGATGGGTTCAGTCCATGAGAGTGTCATTCAGGAGTCTGGTAACGGGGAAGAAGCTGTTTCTGAATCTTTTAATGTGTGCTCTCAGACCTTTGTATCTGCTGGCCGATGGAAGAGCTTGGAAGAGAGGAGTCATGTGAGTTCCAAGGCAGCAGGAGGTGTAGACAGAGTCAATGGATGGGAAGTGGGTTTGTGTGATGGACTGGGCTATGTTCACGACTCTCTGTAATTTCATACGGTTCTTGGGCCGAGCAGTTGCCATACCAAGCTGCGATGCAGCCAGATAGGATACTTTCTATGGAGGATCTGTAAAAATTGGTAAGAGTCAATGAGGACATGCCGAATTTCCTTAATTTCCTGAGGAAGTATAGGCCCTGTTGTGCTTTCTTGGTCGTAACATTGATATGGGTGGACCAGGACAGATTGTTGGTGATGTGCACACCTAGGAATTTGAAGCTGTCAACCATCTCCACCCCAGCATCATTGATGGAGACAGAGGTGTTTACGATACTTTGCTTCCTGAAGTCAATCACCAGCTCCTTAATGTTTCTGACATTGAGGGAGAGATTGTTGCCATTACACTACGCCACCAGGATCTCTATCTCCCTCCTGTACTCTGACTCGTCGTTGTAGAATTGGAAGAAATTCACCTCAGTCTGAGATCAATAAGCAGCAGAAAAGGGACAAAGATTTACATTTATGTAATACTTTTCATAATTTCAGGAAATCCCACAGAGCTTTGCAGATACCTTTGAGGTATCACTACTGTTGTAATGTAGGAAGCCCATCAGCGAATTCAAGTACTGGGTAATCTCACGAACATCAATTACGACCAGAGTGGGTTTTTTCAGTGATATTGTTTGATGGACATATATTGACCACAACAGGAGGGATAATTTCTCTGCAATTCTGACAATTAGTATCATGGGGCATTCTCATCTACATCAGAGAACACATAAGGTCTAGTTTGAACATTTCATCTGAAAGATAGCAACTCCAACAGTGCAGCAATCTCAGTAGTTCCCTGGAATGCTAGACTCGATTTTTATGCTTAAGAGCAGGATTTTCTAGCCCCTCCCACCAGTGGGATCTATCCTGCTGAAGTCAACCTCTGACAGCAGGTTGCCAGGCAGCGGGGCGGGGTGGGGCAGGCAAGCCATGGAGGTGGCGGGGGGGATCATGGGTGGGAGTTGCCTGGAAAATCCCAGCCTAAATCACTAGAGTGGGACTTCAATCCATCTTCTGACCTGTGGTAGGCACCACTGATGTATTATACTGTATATATATATATGGGTTTTACGGTAAGGCGGAGTATAAAAATGAGTGCTCTCCGTACAGCAGCCATTTTGTCAGCTGCTGTAGGAGGCCACACATCTCTGTGTAATAAAGCCTCGATTACATTCTACTCTCATCTCGTCGTAATTGATAGTGCATCATGACCCTAACAATGAGTCATTAAAAGTAAGTGTTAGAAAAATATACAAGACTTCATCTTAACCTATTGGACCTTTATTAGGTAAGAGTTGATGCACGATCACTCACTACTGAAGTGAGATTGTAGTCCAATTGAAGGCTTTAATGAACAAGTAGTTACCCCAGCAGCTCCGGTACAGAATGACTGCTGTGGGTGAAACACAGACTCTTATGCTCCGCCTGCTGGGCGGAACCAGCAGGCAGGTTCTACCACTCATACTACAGTATAAGTTACATCCCACCTAGGTACCGCGATACCCCTAATATAGCCTACCACAAGAGTATAAAAGGTTATGAAACCAAGGACGGTCAATGTAGCTAGAATGCAGATCAGCCATGATCAAACTGAATGATGAAGCAGGGCTGGAGGGGCAGAATGGTTAACTCCTGTTCCTATGTTCCAAAGTAAACAATAGGATTTCGAGTGAGTACTGTAACCTTTGGCTCTGCATTTACACCCTTGTTCAAGTACAGGATAATACTGAAACATGTGATCATTCTAATGAGTTCCTACGGACCATCCTTCTGGCCATTTTTCAGACAGTATCATCAATAAAAGAGAACTGCGAAATTAACTTCACCATTATAACATGACTTCCACAAACCCTGATGTTACGTGGTAGGTTGCTATTATACCTGCTTCATAAGTCTTTTTGAACCAGTTTGTGTTCCAGCAGTCAATGTTGAGGCAAAGTGCAAAATATACAGCAATTATGATTGGATGAATGTGTAAAACCAGCATTTACCATCAGACACTAGAGAATGTAAGAATGTTAATGAAGTTGAAATTAGTATGCAACATGCTTTCCTTACCCTCTGCCCAGTTATTTACGTTATGCACAAGAGAATTTAGCACAGTAGTGAACACTCAGAAGGTAGGAACAATTCATTTTTGCAATTTAAAAATTTTAATTAAAATGATTCCACAAAAAATACATTTATTTCCTTGCCTGAATTCCATTTCTACTGAAAACGAACATTGGACTCGAAATAACCGTGAGGATTGTGTATCAAAACATGCCCTTTTTGTCATGTAAAATGAGCTATCCTGAGCTTTTGTGTAAGCACATATCAATAGACGGTTCTGATTCATTTCAGAGCTGCCATGCTATCTTCTGGAACGAAATAATTTGCACTTGTTCAGTGCAATTCTCAAGCTCAGGACAGCCAAAGCGCTTCACAGACAATGAAGCAGTTTTGAAGTGGAATCACTATTGTGAAGTAAAGTTATCCGTCAGCCAACCAGATGATCTGTTTTAGCGATGCTGGTTGGGCTGCACGGTGGCTCTGTGGTTAGCACTGCTGCCTCGCAGCGTCAAGGAGTCCAGTTCAATTCCGGCCTTGGGTGACTGTTTGCTCGGGGTTTGCCCTCTCTCCCCATGTCTGCGTGGGTTTCTCCGGGTGATCCAGTTTCCTCCCACTGTCCCAACAATGTGCAGGTTAGGTGGATTGGCCATGATACAATTGCCCCTGAGTTTCCAAAGATGTGCAGGTTAGGTGGGGTAATGGGAGGTGGTCAATGCAGGACTGAGGGTGTTGTACCTGAATGCGTGCAGTATACAGAACAAGGTAAATGAGCTTGTTACGCACATTGAAATTGGCTAGTATGATGTTGTGGGCATCACAGAGAAGTGACTTCTAGGGGGTCAGGGCTGGGATCTAAATATACAAGGATATGTGTCCTATCGAAAGGACAGGCAGGGTGGGGGAGTGGACCTAGATAGGGCGCTCTTTCAGAGGGTCAGTGCAGACTCGAATGGCCTCCTTCTGCGCTGTATGAATTCTATGGTCCTAATTCTATGGTTCTATGGCCGAAGGATAATGCTGGCCCAGTTTCAGGAAAGTTCCCCAACTCGCCCTCAAATAGTGAAGGGGCAGATTGAGCATTGGCTTGTATCTCATTTGGAAGATGGCATCTCTGTCATCTGATGCTCAAATCTCAAGTCACCTGGAAGAATCCATGACCTTCTGTTTCAGAGGCACAGTGCGACCACAGAGACAAGTCTAACACTTGTTCTGTAAATGGAGCACCTCGGAACTGTCAGATTGATGACCAGACCAAATGATCTCTGTGCAAACAAGAATCCCTTTAAGCTATCTACATATCTGTTTTCACTCAGATGCATCCAATTAAACAATCTGTATTAAATAACACTATTTCAAGAATTAAAGGGAAATTTGTTGAGTGCATTCAGGAGGAATTTCTCATTCAGTATGTGGATGGACTGACTAGAGAGGGGGCAAAACTTGACCTCGTCTTGGGAAATAAGGAAGGGCAAGTGACAGAAGTGCTAGTGAGGGATCACTTTGGGACAAGTGACCATAATTCCATTAGTTTTAAGATAGCTATGGAGAATGATAGGTCTGGCCCAAGAGTTAAAATTCTTAATTGGGGCAAGGCCAATTTTGATGGTATCAGACAGGAACTTGCAGAGGTAGATTGGGGGAGACTATTGGCAGGCAAAGGGACGGCTGGTAAATGGGAGGCTTTAAAAAATGTGTTAACCAGGGTGCAGGGTAAGCACATTCCCTTTAGAGTGAAGGGCAAGGCTGGTAGAAGTAGGGAACCCTGGATGACTCGAGATATTGAGACTCTGGTCAAAAAGAAGAAGGAGGCATATGACGTACATAAGCAACTGGGATCAAGTAGATCCCTTGAAGAGTATAGAGATTGTCGAAATAGAGTTAAGAGGGAAATCAGGAGGGCAAAAAGGGGACATGAAATTGCTTTGGCAAATAATGCAAGGGAGAATCCAAAGAGATTCTACAGATACATAAAGGGGAAAAGAGTAACTCGGGACAGAGTCGGGCCTCTTAAGGATCAACAAGGACATCTATGTGCAGAGCCACAAGAGTTGGGTGAGATCCTGAATGAATATTTCTCATCGGTATTCACGGTGGAGAAAGGCATGGATGTTAGGAAACTAAGGGAAATAAATAGTGATGTCTTGAGAAGTGTGCATATTACAGAGGAGGAGGTGCTGGAAGTCTTAAAGCGCATCAAGGTAGATAAATCCCCGGGACCTGATGAAATGTATCCCAGGATGTTGTGGGGGGCTAGGGAGGAAATTGCGGGTCCCCTAACCGAGATATTTGAATCATCGGCAGCCACAGGTGAGGTGCCTGAAGATTGGAGAGTGGCGAATGTTGTGCCCTTGTTTAAGAAGGGCAGCAGGGAAAAGCCTGGGAACTACAGACCGGTGAGCCTAACGTCTGTAGTAGGTAAGTTGCTGGAAGGTATTCTGAGAGACAGGATCTACAAGCATTTAGAGAGGCAAGGACTGATTCGGGGCAGTCAGCATGGCTTTGTGCGTGGAAAATCATGTCTCACAAATTTGATTGAGTTTTTTGAGGGAGTGACCAAGAAGCTAGATGAGGGCAGTGCAGTAGACGTTGTCTACATGGACTTTAGCAAAGCCTTTGACAAGGTACCGCATGGTAGGTTGTTGCAGAAGGTTAAAGCTCACGGGATCCAGGGTGAGGTTGCCAATTGGATTCAAAATTGGCTGGACGACAGAAGGCAGAGGGTGGTTGTAGAGGGTTGTTTTTCAAACTGGAGGCCTGTGACCAGTGGTGTGCCTCAGGGATCGGTGCTGGGTCCACTGTTATTTGTGATTTATATTAATGATTTGGATGAGAATTTAGGAGGCATGGTTAGTAAGTTTGCAGATGACACCAAGATTGGTGGCACAGTGGATAGTGAAGAAGGTTATCTAGGATTGCAACGGGATCTTGATCAATTAGGCCAGTGGGCCGACGAATGGCAGATGGAGTTTAATTTAGATAAATGTGAGGTGATGCATTTTGGCAGATCGAATCAGGCCAGGACCTACTCAGTTAATGGTATGGCGTTGGGGAGAGTTATAGAACAAAGAGATCTAGGAGTACAGGTTCATAGCTCCTTGAAGGTGGAGTCGCAGGTGGACAGGGTGGTGAAGAAGGCATTCGGCATGCTTGGTTTCATTGGTCAGAACATTGAATACAGGAGTTGGGACGTCTTGTTGAAGTTGTACAAGACATTGGTACGGCCACACTTGGAATACTGTGTGCAGTTCTGGTCACCCTATTATAGAAAGGATATTATTAAACTAGAAAGAGTGCAGAAAAGATTTACTAGGATGTTGCCGGGACTTGATGGTTTGAGTTATAAGGAGAGGCTGGATAGACTGGGACTTTTTTCCCTGGAGCGTAGGAGGCTTAGGGGTGATCTTATAGAGGTCTATAAAATAATGAGGGGCATAGATAAGGTAGATAGTCAACATCTTTTCCCAAAGGTAGGGGAGTCTAAAACTAGAGGGCATAGGTTTAAGGTGAGAGGGGAGAGATTCAGAAGGGCCCAGAGGGGCAATTTCTTCACTCAGAGGGTAGTGAGTGTCTGGAATGGGCTGCCAGAGGTAGTAGTAGAGGCGGGTACAATTGTGTCTTTTAAAAAGCATTTAGATAGTTACATGGGTAAGATGGATATAGAGGGTTATGGGCCAAGTGCGGGCAACTGGGACTAGCTTAATGGTAAAAACTGGGCGGCATGGACTGGTTGGGCCGAAGGGCCTGTTTCCATGCTGTAAACTTCTATGATTCTATGATTCTAGGCATAAGTTTAATATAGTTGCCAAACACAGCTTCAGTAATCACAAGCCCACCCCCCCTCTTTCATCCATGAGAACAACCACATATTAATAAAAGGCAATCCAATATAAATACACAGGCATCCATAACATTGCAAATCAATACAAAATATCAAATTTTGAAGTGTTCTTCAATTTCAGCTAATATCAGGCAATAAAATTAGCAGTTTAAACATGGAATTCTCTACTGCCGGGCGTTAAGCCTTGAGGGCAGGGCATGTTATTGCGCTGTCAGGCATTCGTCACGAACATTCTTTCGAGAAAAGTTGATTGTCCTTTATTTTGTTTACATTTTTAATTAAACTTAATCGTTAGTCTGCAACACATTAGCTTCTGACATTTGTTGACATGGATTTTTAGACTTGCAGTATACGGGCAGCACGGTAGCACAGTGGATAGCACTGTGGCTTCACAGCGCCAGGGTCCCAGGTTTGATTCCCCGCTGGGTCACTGTCATGCAGAGTCTGAACGTTCCCCCCGTGTCTGCGTGGGTTTCCTCCAGGTGCTCCGGTTTCCTCCCACAGTCAAAAGACGTGACGTTAGGTGGATTGGCCATGCTAAATTGCCCTTAGTGTCCAAAAAAAAGGGTTGGGAGGGATTATTGGGTTACAGGGATAGGGTGAAAGTGAGGACTTAGTTGGGTTGGTATAGACTCGATGGGCCGAATGGCCTCCTTCTGCACTGTATGGTCTACATTCTACGCAGTAGTTTAATGTTCAATCGCGCATACTCTCGTAAACTTTTGGAATATGGGGTGCATGGGAATGGAATAGACCATTCAGGCCATTTTTCCAATCGTTTATGAAAGCTGACCGATATATCTTGCTGTATTTTTAACTGTTAAATTCTGGGGCAGGAGGTCATTCTTAGGTACAGGCGAGAAACTGGCAGTTATTGACTGGTCATTCATTATATACTCAACCCAATGTTGTTTTTCAAATCTGCATCCCACCTTTTGCACCAGCTGACATATATATATGGGAACTGTTGGGCAGGATCCTCCATTTGGGAGACTATAGGTAGGATTCTCCGTCCAGCGATGTGGAGAATCGCGCGTCAGCTGGAAATCGAGGTCGCGCCGGGTGCTGAACAGAGCGCCATGCTCTGGTGCCTCGATAAAGGTGTGAAGGCGTTTCACGTGCCGGTGTGGGCATGCAAAACACACAATAGCACTCATTAACATATCATTAACAGGCCGGACCCAATAGTCTCTGGCCTCCCATGATACTCCGCCTCCATCAGGCGGAAGTGACGCTGGCGAGGATCACTTGATGTATTTAAAAACGGGTACCAGGCGCCGTGGCTGTTGATGGAGAGAGAGGAGGTAAGAAAAGTTTCCAACGGCACAATGGTGGGTGGACAATCATGCCGTTGGCTGGGGGACGTCTGCCAGGGCTGGGGGGTGGAGCAGTGGGGATCTATCAGAAGATGGGCCATGGGGCCCGGGTGTCGCCCAGGACCAGGGAGTCCGGGCGCAGACTGCCATTGCCGTGTGCTGCAAGGCAGCCTCCTGGCTGCGCACTCCGCTGACTGCCCACTGTAAACGTGCAGAGCACCACTGGCCATATGAGTGACCCCACCACCCCATTGGCTAACCCCCTTTGAAACTCTCAGGCCCCAGCCGCCCCACCAATGGGATGGGCATGGTCCAGCAAGCCAGTGCCCACCAGGTGCTGGCACTCCTCGGTGCACCCATCCAAGGTGCTGCCCCACTGCAGGGGAAGTGCAAAGCACACTCCGAACAGCGGACGCATGCACTGTGGCATTCGGCATCCACCCTGGCACATTATCCCAAACAGGACAGATGTTTCACCAGTGCCACTATCAGCCAGCCCACCTGCAGACGACCGGCTGTCACCAAGCCCCGCCTGCCCACTGCACCCCTGCTCCTATTGATCCTGCTCCGGACAGGTCCCTGCGTGTTGCACACAGGACACGCAGCTATGGTCCCAACAGATACCCATGCCACTAACCCAGCCCCATTCGCAGGCATGCCAGACCTGGCGCTGGTCATTGCCATATGATGGCCCCGCGGCCCGCCCCCACCCCACCCAACAACCAGATGCCATCTTGCTGGTGGGATATCACACGACCCACCCAAGGATGATATCCACGGTAGACCCCACAGGAGGGCGCAACACAGGGGCTGCAGAGCATGTCACTGGCATGCTGGCAGGGATGGGGGGGGGGGATTAAAGCTGCCCCCCACCCCCGGTGTCAGGCACTAGTGGGGCCAGGGGTGTGGTGTGGGCGGCAGATTGTCGGGGGGATTGTCGGAGGGAAAGGGCTGGGATTGGGAGGGGGGGGGGGGGGGTGGGACATGCGGAGGCAAGGGCTGCAGTACAGATCAGGGCCACCGTGCAACCCATTGGACCTGGATGGGCATGGGAGTACACACCATGCTAAGATGCCCTTCCTCAAGCCCATGGATTTCAGAGTCCAGCAAGGAATGGTTGGCATCTACCTGGTCACGGCGGCCCTTGCAGAAGCAAGGACACTGCAGAACAACAGCTTGCTCCCAGAGGAGCAGGGGCCAGCCGGCGAGGATGGAGAGCCAGCTGTTCAACAGGCCAAGGCCTCGTGTATATTGGCAGCACCTGTCCTGGGACCTACCAGACCGAAGGCGTCACCACCGACTGCGCTGAGGAGGGAGACCGCGCGACATCGCTGCGAATTATGGCGTACCTGGAACTGCGGGGGTATGGAGGAGGACACCCGCTCCTGATGGCCGTCAAGGTGACGGTCACCCTGAACGCTTATGCCATGGGGGTCCTTCCAGGCGCCGAATGGATATCGTAGACCTTCGTTCACAGGTGCATTCATGCCGTCTCGGATGCCCTGTACCCCCGAACGGCACAATATATCAACTTCAATGTGGATTGAGCCCACCAGGTTTCCTGGGCAGCTGGATTTGCTGCCATCGCAGGCATGCCCCAGGTCCATGGGATGATCGACGGGACACATGTCTCCCTATGGGCAGCAGTCCATGAGGGGATGCCATTCAATCGGAAGGGCTTCCACTTGATGAATGCGCAGGTAGTGTGTAACCACCGGCTACACATTGTTCATGTCTCACACCCTTCGGATAGAGAGCCGAAGCTGTTCGGAACGTTGGTGAACAGGTGTTCAGTTTTGACAGTGCTATGTACAACAATTGTGCCCTAGCCCCGAATGCTATTCCATGTACTGCGCCCATGCCAAATTAACTGGTATCTACCTTTCTCATCTTGCCTGTTCTCATGCTCCTTCTAGTTGGGTCCCCAGATGGTACATCAGAAGCTGCGTTTCCTGTCCTGTGACCTGGATCCCCTTTGGCAGCCTTCCTCTGGAGCAACTGGGCCTGAATGGATCCGGCAGTCTTCTTTGGGATGGATGATGCTGCTGGAGTTAGTTTTGGGGGCTCCGCTGTCACCTTGTAGCCAGTTAAAATGGCTAACTCCCGATTTAGAATGGCAAACCCCAATTTAAAATTAGACACACAAAGCCAACCCAGACTTTTCGGCGCCAGCAGGAGCCTACACAATGAGAGGTGAACGACTACCCCAAAACCGCCCATCGATCAAGGAATCGCTCCAGCATTGGAGAATATCGAACCAAGTGATTGGGACGAAGTCCAATCACTTGGAACCAGGTACAGGGTCCGCCCCGAAAGGCGGGAAGCCTGGGGTCTATAAGAATAGAGTCCAAGTTCAAATCGACCCTTCTTCTCCTCTCCGCACCCTTCGAGACCCTTCTGCTGACATTCTACAACAGCCGCTAGAATCGTAAGTCTTACTCCAACGCTCGCTACGTTGCAACTGGACCAAGCTCTGGAGCACCACAGCAATGTCCATGCGGCCCTGATACATGGCTGCCTGTGACATGGCTGCCCAGTCCTGTGGCTCAGACACTGCCCACATACTGTGCTCCAAACCCGGGACATCCTGACCCATGGCCCTGACCCTCGACCCCCTCCCTCTTTTCAAGGCTTCCACCGTGGACAAACCCCATGCGGTATTAGCCTGGGTAGCACCTCCACCTCCAACTGCATCTGCAGGTGCTGGATGGTTGCTGACACCCCCTTATGTAGTCCCCGGCTCTGCGCCTACATTTCCAGCATTGATGGGACCGCCATTACCAGAAACCCGAGACCCATCTCGACAGCAGCTAATCCCTTGGGTCGGGCTGCCCCCCGACCATCCGCCCCCTCGAGAGTTCGTACCTCGACTTGATGTACCGTTGCATGTGTGTCATGCGTGCCAGGTGGTGCCCCAGGAGCCTCTTCACTAAAGTGCCCAACCAAGGTGAGTGTCTCTGGGATGGAGGAGGGTGTTGGTGACAGTAGTGATGAGAAATTGGTGTCACCCCCGGACTGGTGCTCCAGGGTATTGCGGCGATGTGGCTATGGGCGAGGGCCTCCGACCGGTCACGCCTCATCGCCAGGTGAGACTCAGGGTTGCAGCTGAGACTCCAGACAGTCCCGCCTCATTGGAAGGTGACCGTGCAAGACACAAGACAATATCCATGGTGAGACCTAGGGTAGGCATGGTGGGGGGTGGGGGTAAAGGGGTGACAAACGTGCCACAGGAACATCGAAATGCATTGGGGGCTGACTTGGTTGTCCCATGTCGACTTCCACCTCAACGACTGCCTGCTCTTCCACCCCACCAACCAGGTCCAATGCCTGCTGCTCCGCGACTTTGAAGGGCTGTATGTCCGGCAGGCTCCCTTCGGTCCTCTGCTGCTCCTGACGGTTGTAGGCTGCCTCCTCCTGGGGGGGCAGGTGATGCACAGTGTGAGACACTCAGACCCGGAAAACCCAGGGGGTCCGGTGCTAGTGGCCTGTGTGCAGGGTACCCGGCCATGGCGGGCGGTATGGTGTTGGCATTTGGCCCAGGACTGGGTGCGAGCCGACTAAACCTGAAGGCAGAGATTAGTCTTTAGCATTTAATTTTACAGTAAAAGTCTAGTGCCAGGGCCATATAGTTAATTGTAACTGAAGCTAATGACAATTCAAGTATTTATTTTGAATTAATTAACTAGTGCATACATGTCACTCAGTGGGGGTGCAGTGCTCTAACTGTGAGATGTGGCAGATCCGTGACACTTCCAGTGTTCCGGTCGACTATGTCTGCAGCAAGTGTAAACAATGGCAGCTCTTCACAGATTGTATAGTTCAATTGGAGCACCAGTTGGATGTACTTAGGAGCATGCAGGTGATGGAAAGCGTTATCGATGGGAGTTATAGAGACATGGTCACACCCAAGATGCAGGCAGACAGATGGGTGACCACTAGAAAAGGCAGGCAGTCAGTGCAGGAATCCCCTGTGGCTGTCCCCCTCTCTAAAAGGTATACCACTTTGGATATTGTTGAGGGGGATAGCCTATCAGGGGAAAACAACAGCAACCAGAAGAGTGGCTCTGTTGCTCAACAGAGGTGGGCAAAGTGCAGGCGTGCGATAGTTGTTGGGGACTCTATAGTAAGTGGCACAGATAGGCGCTTCTGTGGAAGTGAAAGAGACCCCAGGATGGTGTGTTGCCTCCCAGGTGCCAGGGTCAAGGATGTCTCTGAACGAACACAGGACATCCTGAAGGGGGAGGGTGAACAGCCAGAGGTCGTAGTACACATAAGTACTAACGACATAGGCAGGAAGCGTGATGAGGTCCTGCAGAAGGTATTCAGGGAGTTAGACAGTAAGCTAAAAAGCAGGACCTTTAGGGTCGTAATCTCAGGATTACTCCCTGTGCCATGTGCCAATGAGGCTAGAAATACGAGGATAGCGCAGCTAAACACGTGGCTAAACCGGTGGTGTAAGAGGGAGGGTATCAGATTTCTGGCCCATTGGGATCTCTTCAGGGGGAGATGGGACCTGTACAAGAAGGATGGTTTGCATCTGAACGCGAGGGGCACCAATATCCTAGCTGGGAGGTTTGCGAGAGTCACTCGGGAGGATTTAAACTAGTATGGCAGGGGGCTGGAACTAGAGTGTTAGCTTAGAAGGTGTCATAATTGAAGGGGAAATAGAGAACAAAGTAAGAGAACAACATCACCCTCAGGCAGAGCAAAAAAGGTGATGTGTGTGAGAAGGGAGGTGGTCAATGCAGGGCTGAGGGTGTTGTACCTGAATGCATGCAGTATACAGAACAAGGTAAATGAGCTTGTTGCACACATTGAAATTGGCTGGTACGATGTTGTGGGCATCACAGAGACGTGGCATCAAGGGGATCAAGGCTGGGATCTAAATATACAAGGATATGTGTCCTATCGAAAGGACAGGCAGATGGGCAAAGGGGGCGGGGTTGCATTGATTGTAAGGAATGAAGTTAAATCGATAGCAAGGAGCAATATAGGATCAGAAGGCATAGAATCTCCATGGGTAGAGTTGAGGAATCGCAATGTACAGGCCCCCTAGCAGTAGTCAGGATGAGGGCAGAAAATGAATCAGGAGATAGAGAAAGCATGTAAAAACGGCAATATCACAATAATCATGGGGGACATTAATACGCAGGTGGACTGGTTAAATCAGGTTGGTAGTGGATCCCAAGCAAAGGAATTTGTGGAATGTCTTGTGATATGGTACGAATTAAGTAATGGCATGATGTGAAAACTGGTCAATGGGAAGACTGGTCAAAAGGTTTGATACAATACAAGAAAGACTGAAACTACTCATTCCAGCTCACCAGGCCCAGGTAAAGAATGCTGCCCTAACCATTTTCAGACTCGGATGGCCGTAGGCCAACTCTGCATAACTTGAAGTCTGAAAATATCAGCGAAGGTCGAGCCATTCCAAAACACCGGACCTCGGAAACTCCTAATAAAACTAACTCGTCATAACCCAGGGCCGTAGGAATTTAAAACAAAGATAAGTTCAGGAAGAAACAAGTCTATTCTGACCTTTCAATGTTCCCTCCGAGGACTAAATAATGGTATGAGTGATATGACCATACTGTTGTCACATAATTTTGATAAAGATAATGTATAAATATTGATCTAATTCTCCGCAAAAGTGCGGAACTTGTGAAAGACTGAGCAGTTTTGTTGACTGCTCTCTGACTTCAAGTTTCAGCCATTACTGCAAGCAGTTGTTTTTGAAAATAAAGCTTGTTATTCTGTCTTAACGAGTGTGTTGAATTTTTCTACCACAGAAGCGGGAAAATATTGACTTTGACAGTCTAAGAGATTATTTTTGGAGCAGCTTGTGACAGAACCTACCAGGGAACAGGCAATTCTGGATTTGGTGATGTGTAATGAGGCAGACTTGATTAGGGAACTTAAGGTGAAGGAACCCTTAGGGAGCAATGACAACAAAATGATAGAATTTACCCTGCACTTTGAGAGGGAGAAGTTGGAATCACATATCACAGTATTACAATTAAATAAAGATAACTACAAAGGCATGAGGGAGGAGCTGGCCAGAGTTGATTGGAAAAGGAGCCTAGCAGGGAAGACAGTGGAATAGCAACAGCAGGGGTTTTTGGGGGTGCTTCGGGAGGCACAACAGAAATTCATCCCAAGGAGGAAGAAACAGGCTAAAGGGAGGACAGGGCATCCATGGTTAACGAGGGAAGTCAAGGCCAACGTAAAAGCAAACAAAAAAGCAGACAAAGTGGCGTGAATTAGTGGGAAGCCAGAGGATTGGGACGTCTTTAAAAGTGAGCAGAGGACAACTGAAAAAGCAATAAAGGGAGAGAAGATGAAATATGAGTGTAAGCTAGCTAGTAATATAGAAGAAGATAGGAATAGTTTTTTCAACATATGAAAGGTAAGAGAGAGGCAAAAATAGATATTGGACCACTGGAAAATGTGGCTGGAGAAGTAATAATAGGAAACAAAGAAATGGCAGAGGAACTGAATAGGTACTTTGCATCAGTCTTCATAGTGGGAGGCACCAGTGGGATGCCAGAGTTCCAGGAAAATCAGGGGGCAGAGGTGAGTGCAGTGGCCATCACTAAGGAGAAGTTTCTGGGGAAACTGAAAGTTCTGAAGGTGGATAAATCACCTGGGCCGAATGGATTCTAAAAGAGATCGTTGAGGAGATTGTGGAGGCATTGGTGGTGATCTTTCAGGAATCACTGGAGGCAGGAAGGGTCCCAGAGGACTGGAAAGATGACGGGAAATTATAGGTTGGTTAGCCTGACTTTGGTCATTGGTAAGATCTTAAAGTCCATTATTAAAGATAAGATTGCGGAAGTGCGTGATAAAATAGGACTGAGTCAGCATGGCTTTGTCAAAGGGAGGTCACGTCTGACAATTCTGTTAGAGTTCTTTGAGGAGGTAGCAAGGAAGTTAGACAAAGGAGAATCAGTGGACATGATTTATTTAGATTTCCAGAAGGTCTTTGACAAGATGCCGCACAGGAGACTGCTAAATAAGTTAAGAGCCCATGGTGTTAAGGGTAAGATCCTGGCATGGAGAGAGGATTGGCTGACTGGCAGAAGACAGAGAGTGGGGATAAAGGGGTCTTTTTCAGGATGGCAGCTGGTGACTAGTGGTGTGCCTCAGGGGTCTGTGCTGGGACCACAACTTTTCACAATATACAGTAACGATCTGGAAGAAGGAACTGAACGCACTGTTACTAAGTTTACAGATGATCCAAAGATCTGTAGAGGGACAGGTAGTATTGAGGAAGAAGGCGGGCTGCAGAAGGATTTGGGCAGGCTAGGAGAGTGGGCAATGAAGTGGCAGACAAAATGCAATGTGGAAAAGTGTGAGGTGTTATGGATGTGTAGGATGGGGGCGGTGCCAGGGACGCGGAGCTGTTGCTTCATCCAGCCAGGCCTGGGGGTTGCCCATCCTCACTCAACGCTGCCTCCCGGTCTGCCTAGGGGGGCATGGGGGCGTGGGGGGGTGGTTGCTGGGTGTGGGGTGTGGGTATATGGGACAGGGTGGATGCCAGGGGCACGGAGCTGATGATTCTCCTGAGCCGCCCTGAAGAGGTTGTGCAGCTTCTTTCAGCCTTGCTGTCCGGTCCTCGCAATGAGGCCCACTGCGCTCATGGCCTCTGCCACCCCCGCCCAGGCCCGGTTGACGTCGGCAGGTGGCAGCCTCCTTACCACCCCGAGGAACAAGGTGTCTTACCTCTCCTCTAAGGCATCCAGCAATATCTCCAGCTCTGCGTTCGCGAACCTAGCTCTCTGGGGGTGCCATTTTCTTGTCTGGAATGAGGGTGTCTGGGGAGTGGCGTGCTTATATGCAGCTCCAACTTGTCAGGCTCTCGATTGCCAATCCTGACCGCAGCGAATGAGGTGCTGGCATGCGTTGGAATTGCACGAGTTCCACATGGTGCGAGTGTTGGCCCATTAGCAGTACTGAGTGGCTCCAGCAGTCTCACCCGAATCGGGACTGTGGAACACCCCCCATTCAGTCCCAGAGTCAGCACTTCATCTCTAACATGAGGAATCCCACCCTACGTTCTCCCATGCGAATTTATGCATGGCGCAGAACACGAGGGATTCCTAAGGGAATCCCACTATTGGGTTGCCATATTGTGCGGGTGGCCTGATAATGAAGTCCTGCGGCTGGCCAACTCCCTGCCACACCACAAATCAGACCACCATAGGGACCCTCTAAATAGGGAGCCCCACCACAGGATCCACTAACTAAAGGGACCCACCAAGAGAAACCCTAACCAATGGGACCACCGAGACTACCAAATTAAAGGGACCCCCCCCAAAGACCACCCAGCTATAAAAAAAGCCAAGACTCCCAAACTAAAGGGACCACCACAGGGACCGCCTAACTAAAGGGGCCCTCACACAGACCCTCCCCAGAAAAAAGGCATCGGGCTGGAAGCTAAAGAGCAGTCCAAACAGGGGCAGTGAGAGAAATGTCAGTTGTAACACTCACCTGAAAGCACGGCATGTCCCTTCCTGGAAAAAGAACAACTGTGACCTGCATTTAAATACTTCAGCTGCAAACTATTCATTCATTTCTCATCCACAAACATCAACTACATTAAAGGAAGCTAAGTGCATTTCAATCGCGCCCCTTCACGCTGAAGCGATTTTGAAGCACAGAGCTGAAAATTGACAGCACTTAACTCTCTTTGATGTGGTTGATGTTTGTAAACATTGTGGTTACAGCAATTAGAGTGAAGAAGATAAATGAAGCAAAGGGTCACATATGTTTTGTGGATGTTGCCAATCACAGCCCACTAGTTGAAATTAAGGATTGGCTTGCAGTTAGAGGATCTGAGGGGTTTAAACACAGGTCACAGCTGTTCACTTTCCAGCAATGGACACGTGGTGCTTCCAGGTGAGTGTTGCAACTGTAATGTTTTTCACTGACCATGTCTGGACTGCTCTGTAGCTTGATTTCATTTGATTGTCACATGTACCGAAGTACAGTGAAAAGTATTTTTCTGCGGCCGAGGGAACGTACACAGTACGTACAGAGGAGACAAAAAGAATAATCAACAGAGAACATTGACAAATGGTGCATCGACAAACAGTGATTGGTTACAGTGCAGAACAAGGGGCGAAACAAAGCAAATACATGAGCAAGGGCAGCATAGGGCGTCGTGAATAGTGTCCTTACAGGGAACAGATCAGTCCGAGGGGGGTCTTTGAGGAGTCTTGTAGCTGTGGGGAAGAAGCTGTTCCTCTGTCTGGATGTGCGGGTCTTCAGACTTCTTTACGTTCTGCCTGATGGCAGGGTCTGGAAGAAGGCAATGCCTGGGTGTGAGGGATCTCTGACAATGCTGTCTGCCTTCCTGAGGCAGCGGGAGGTGTAGACAGAATCAATGTGCGGGTGGCAAGCTTGTGTGATGTGTTGGGCTGAGTTCACCACACTCTGCAGTTTCTTGCAATCTTGGCCCGAGCAGTTGCCATACCAAGCTGTGATGCAGCCGGATAGGATGCTCTCTATCGCGCATCTGTGGAAGTTTGTGAGAGTCGATGCAGACATGCCAGATTTCTTTAGCTTACGTAGGAAGTAGAGACATTGTTGGGCTTTCTTGACTGTTGCATCAACGTGAGTGGAGCTAGGCAGACTGTTGGTGATGGTGACCCCCAGGAACTTAAAAGCTATCAACCATCTCCACTTCAGAGCCATTGATGCAGACAGGAGTATGTGTCGTGCTACGCTTCCTGACAGAGGTTTCCTTTCTGGGATGGTCATTTAGTTAGGGGGTCCCTATGGAGGGTCCCTTTAGCTAGGCGATCCCTGTGGAGGGTCCCTTTAGTTAGAAGGTCCATGTGTGAGATTGCCCTATTTTGGGGGTGCCTGTGAGATGTTCCCCTACGAAGGGGGTCCCTGTTGGAAGTCCTCTTAGTTAGGGATCCTTGTGGGGGGTGCCTTTAGTTAGGAGGTCCATGTGGAGATTGCCCTATTTTGGGAGTGCCTGTGAGATATTCCCCTATTTACTGGGTTCCTGTTGGGGGTCCCTTTAGTTAGGGCGTACCTGTGGGGGTCCCTTTAGTTCGGGGGTCTCTGTGGGGGGTCGCTTTAGTTAGGAGGTTGTGCCACTGAAGGGCTTCATCAAGGTGTCTGTGGAAGTTAATGAGCAGAAAGTGAAATTGCCTCTTTACATTGTTCATGGAAACCTTTCAGCATTGTTTGGGAGATCTTGTTTAAGGATGATTAAGCTAAAATGAGCTGTTGTGAACCAACTTGTTGATTCTACACATGCTCTTCAACCACTTGTGAGAAAGTATACAAAGATATTTGAGGGGTCACTTGGATCCATGACTAGAGTCAAAGTGAAACTCAAGATAAAGGCAGACAGCATGACAGCAGACAGTGTTTGAAAGTGTCTACCATACCCTATGCTATTCGACTTAACGTGGAGGAAGAACTTGAGAGGTTACTGAAGACAGGAGTCATTGAGCCTGTCACCATCAATGATTGGTAACTCCAATCGTCCCCATCCAAAAGAAGGATGGTTCAGTACGAATATGCAGAGATGTCAAAAAGTCTATCAACCCTGTATTATGTGCTGATCCCTTTACCCGTTATCACTTATCGAAGATCTTTTTGCAGGACTCTCAGGAGGCCAAAAATTTAGCAAAATTGATCTCTGCCAAGCCTATCTGCAAATGAATACAGCTATTGAATCTCAACTGTCACTGACCACAGTAACACACACGTGTCTGTTTCGGTATCGGAGGCTTCCGTTCGGGATAACGTCAGCACCGATTCTCTTCCGACAATCTATGGATCAGATCTTTTGTGGGCTATCGGGTGTGCAATGGTACCTGGACAACATTTTGATTACAGGTTTGAACGATATATAGCATGTAAAGAACCAAGAAGCTACTCTTGCAAGGCTGCAACTACATAATCTCAGGGTCAAGAACGAGAAGTGCAAGTTTTTTAAATCTTCTATTCACGATCTTGGACACACCATCGAACAAGATGGTTTTCACAAAGAAGCTAAGAAAATATTGGAGATTCTGAATGCTCCACGACCACAGAAGTGACCCAGTTAAGGTTGTTTCTAGGATTATTAAATTACTATGGAATGTTCATACCATATTTAGCAACAAGGCTGAAACCTTTGACTCTGAACGAAAGATTGTGAGGATGCTTACCAAAATGTTTAACATTTTTTACAGGAATCAGTTATTAGTCCATTATAACCCAAAACTGAAGCTGCAGCTTGCTTGCGATGCATCACCCTATGGGGTTGCAGCATTTGTCTCACATATAATGTCTTCAGGCAAAGAGAAACCAATAGCATTTGCTTCTAGGATGTTGACTAGCACTGAGTGCAACTCTACTCAACTGGGAAAGAAGCTAATGATGCGTTTTTGGGAGAGGTTGGAGTTCCCTAGGGTGGAGGAGGACCTGGTGGAGGGATTGGGAGCCCCCATTGGACTGGTGGATGTGGTGGAGGATATGGGGGCGATGCAGGCGGTGAAGGCCCCAGGCCCGGACGGGGTCCCGTTGGAATTTTACAAAATGTTTTTTGGGGACTTGGAACCCCTGCTGGTGAGGGCATTCAATGAGGCGAGGCACAGGGGGCGCTCCCCCCGACGTTATCACAGGCCTCGCCCTGCAGTGAAGAAGGTGCTGCTGGAGCGGGGTCGGGGGAGCCGGGGGGGCGGATGATTAGCCCGTCCAAATTTACTGAACTACTATTGGGCGGTGTATAGAGCCATGGTTAGGAAGTGGGTAGTGGGGGAGGGATTGGTATGGGAGCGGATGGAGGCAGCCTCTTGTAAAGACTCAGGTTTGGGGCATTGTTGACGGCGCCTTTACCGTTCTCACCGGCCAGGTACTCCACAAGCCCAGTAGTAGTGGCGGCCCTGAGGGTGTGGGGACAGTGGGAACTGTGGCGGCAGCACCTGAGGCTGGAGGGGGCCTCGGTTTGAGCACCAATCAGTGGGAATCATCAGTTTGTCCCAGGGGAGCTCAGTGGTAGCAACAGGCGGGGATTGAGCAGCTTGGGGATCTATTCGTTGGGGGCAGCTTCTCGAGCTTGGAGGAGTTAGTGCAGGAATTTGAGTTGCCCGCCGGGAATGGGTTCTGGTATTTGCAGGTGAGGAATTTTGTCCGTGTTATATTTTAAATAATGACTTATCTAAAATATATATATTACTCTTGAACCCACCAGGATGATAAAATGACCAATAGTCTTCTTGTTGAAAGATGAACTATTTAATGAGTAATAAAATAATAAACTGTGAGTTCTTTTACTCAATACTAAACAATAAAGAATTAAAGTACAATACAGATAATTATACAACTATACACTATTATAACAAACTAGTTCTAACTTCTCTCACTCTAGCTATTCCATGTCTTGCTTGTCCACTGTTCCAATAGGGGCTGTTTAGCACAGGGCTAAATCGCTGGCTTTGAGAGCAGACCAAGGCAGGCCAGCATCGTGGTTCAATTCCCATAACAGCCTCCCTGAGCAGGTGCCAGAATGTGGTGACTAGTGGCTTTTCACAGTAACTTCATTTGAAGCCTACTTGTGACAATAAGTGATTTTCATTTCATATCATCTATTGTCTGACTTAGAAAAGGCAGGAACTCTGTTCTTACAGTATCTGACTGTGAGCCATCTAGTGTTGAAATGACTGTACTACATTTACATACATTGATCATGTATATTGATATCTGAATAATGACTACATCCCCTTTTCTTTTTAACATTTTCGTTGAAATATTTGAAAAGAAAATTTATATAAGTAATGCAGTGTAAACAGTATATAGTAATCACTAAATTTTTGAAAAAGTTCACAAATTCAGACGATTGGGTTTTCTTCTTCTCCTTGTCGATCTTCTCAACTTCAAGGGTGATGAAGAATTCTCCAGTTTGTTGTGAATCAGTACATTGGATTGCATTCTTCTTTCAAGTTGTTTAGAAACAGTCTGGTTCAAATCAAGATCTGGAAAATTGCAGACAGTATCTTTGACTTGAAGTAGGTCTCTTCTATTTCTTCCTAGAACGGTTCCATCAGAAGTTCTGATCAGATAAGATCTTGGTAAGAATTGCCTAATTATGTGAGCTTTGTCAGACAAACCTCCTTCAGGAAGTCTGAATCTAACTATATCATCATCAGAGAGAGCAGACGGTTCTTTCGAATGTTGATCAAAATATATTTTCTGACTCATTTTCTGTTGTTGCATCCTTTTAAAAAGATTTTGTTGTTCTTGATCAGGAAAGTGTAATTGAGGTAATGTTGTTCTCAACACTCTGTTGGACAACATTTGAGATGGAGATAAGCCTGTTGATGGAGGAGATGTTCTGTAATTGAGTAAAGCTAAGCAAAAATCAGAATCAGATTCTTTAGATTTGCTAAGTAGCTGCTTCTTGATGCGAACACCTTTCTCAGCTTTTCCATTCGATTACGGAAAGTGTGAGCTTGAAGTGACATGTTGAAAATTGTATTTCAATGAGAAATCATGCCATTCATGACTTGAGAAACAAGGGCCATTGTCAGGCATTACGATATTGGGAATACCATGTCTGGCAAAAATCTCCTTGCATGCCTTTATGACGTTGTTGGATGTGATGTTCAGTTTCACTATCTCAGGAAAATTAGAAAAATAGTCAATGACTACAAGATAGTCTTTTCCAAAAAAGTGAAAAATATCAGCACCAACCTTGATCAATACTGATGTTGCTAGATCATGTGGTTGCAGTGGTTCTTTGCAGTGCTGACTTTGATGTGTTTGACATGTTGAACACGATGAGATCATGTTCGCAATATCATTGTTGATATCAGGCCAATAGATAGACTGTCTGGCACGTCTTCTACATTTCTCAATGTCTAGATGACCCTCATGTAACCTCAACAGCATTTCAGGATGCATGCTTTGTGGAATTACAATACGATCTTGTCTCAGCAGAATACCATCGACAATAGTCAGCTCAGACTGAATGGATTGATATTGCGGACAATTGCCTTTGGGCCATCCTTCTTGAAGATGTTTGATAACTTTCATTAACGTGGTATCTTTCTGTGTCTCAATGCCAATTTGCTGAAATTTGACATTTGATACAGGCAGTCATTCTTTGAATAGCTGCAAATGTGAATTAACATCATTGATGGATTCTTCTTGGAGAATGTGAGTGTTAACTGACCTCGATAAAGTATCAGCAATTACTAATGCTTTACCTGGTGTATACGTCAGTGTGAATCATATCTTCTCAATTTCGACTTCTGGGTGCGGCTATGCAGAGCTAGGTCGCATATTCGGTAGCTCCCGCGTGGAACGGACTTTTGGGCTCTTTTACAGGGCCCCCACGGCATTTGTTTGACATTTCCCGGTGTGGCAAGAAGACTGCAGCATTCCCTTGACAGTGTCCCCCAGGAATGTTATGTCTTTTGGCTACCAGACCCGGCAGAAACATTAAAAGATTTGGCTTTGGCTGCAGGTTTAGACAAAAGCCTCTTCCAGCATGCAGGCGGGGGAAGGGCAAGCTTAAAGCTGCAATCTGACTTGACTCTATCAAAGGTGAATTCTAGCAGCAGAGGGAACAACTGTGAAAAGATCTACCAAGGCCATTGAAGAAGCAGGGACGAGGCTTCCGGTGGCGGCCATGGAGGTGTAGGTCGCGCATTCGGCAGCTCCCGTCTGGAACTGACTCTCAGACCTTTTTCAGGAGTTTCCATAGACTTTTTAAATGGACCAGAAGTGTAACGGCCAAAGGAGCGGCACTGGAGCAACGGGAGAAGCGAGGGAAAGGAAACAAAATGGCGGCAGCCAGGGACAAAGGGGAGCTGCAGGAGTTCATCAAGCGCTGCTTCGAGGAGCAGTGCGAGGAGATGCGCAAGGAGATGTTGGCGCCTATGCTTTCGGCAATTGAAGGACTCGGGATCACCCAGAAGGTCCACGAAGCTAAGATCCAGGAGCTACAGAAAAGAGTCAGTCAGAACGAGGACGAGCTCGTGGGCCTGGCGGTGAGAGTGGAGCAGAACGAGGCGCTACACAAGAGGTGGGCGGGAAGACTCGAAGACCTGGAGAACAGGTCGAGGAGAAAGAATCTGCGAATCCTGGGTCTACCTGAGGGAGTGCAGGGGGCTGATACCGGGGCATACGCGAGCACGATGCTCGAGGCGATAATGGGCACGAAGGCCCCTTCGAGGCCGCTGGAGTTGGACGGGGCACATCGGGTGCTGGCGAAGAAGCCCCAGGCAAATGAGCCGCCAAGGGCGATGATGGTGAGGTTCCACTGGTTCACGGACAGAGAGCGGGTCCTGAGATGGGCCAAGAAGGAGCGGAGCAGTAAGTGGGACAATGCAGAGATCCGAATATACCCGGACTGGAGCACAGAGGTTGCAAAGCGGAGAGCGGGTTTCAACCGGGCCAAAGCGGCGTTGTAACGGAAAGAAGTGAAATTCGGAATGCTGCAGCCAGCGCGACTGTGGGTCACATACAAGGGCCAACACTATTACTTCGAAATGCCTGAAGAGGCGTGGACCTTTGTACAAGCCGAAAAGTTGGACTCTAACTGAGAATTTGTGAGGGGGGGGGGATGTTTGAGGTTTGATGTGTGATGGTTGTTGTATATAGGGGGTCAATCACGCGCAGGAAATGTTACAAGGGCTGGGGGAGAGAGACAAGGCCGTGACAGGAGCTCCGCCAGAGGGGGCGGAGCGGGCTTTGGAAAGCGCGGGGTGTTTTCCCGCGCACGGGAAGAAAGGCGGGAAGGGGAACGAAGGAATGCATATGGATTGGGAGACTCCCACGCGGGGAGGTCAATGGGACAGCGGGGGAAGCCGGGGTCAGCAGGCGTCAGCTGACTTACGGGAGTGACATGGGGGAGCAAAAAAGCTAGACAGGGGTCTAGTGGGAGGGAGGGGAGGGGGGGAAGGGGGGGAAAAAGGGTTGCTGCTGCACTGGCCGAAAGGGAATGGGACACAGAAGAGGTGGTCGGGACGGGGATCCCCCCTCTGGGGGACTGGAGGGTGAGGGAGGCGTGGACACGGGACTGGCCCAGAAAAGGAGATGGCTAGTCGGCGGGGCGTTGGGGGGGGGGGGGGGGGGGGCGGCGGGTGGTGAGAGCCCCTCCAATCCGGCTGATAACGTGGAATGTGAGGGGCCTGAATGGGCCGGTGAAGAGGGCTCGAGTGTTCGCGCACTTAAAGTGACTGAAGGCGGACGTGGCCATGCTCCAAGAGACACACCTGAAGGTGGCGGACCAGGTCAGGCTAAGAAAGGGATGGGTAGGACAGGTATTCCACTCAGGACTGGGCGCGAAGAATAGAGGGGTGGCAATATTGGTGGGAAAGCGGGTGTCGTTTGAGGCCAAGACTATTGTAGCGGACAATGGAGGGCGATATGTAATGGTGAGCGGTAGGCTGCAAGGGATGTGGGTGGTGTTGGTAAACGTATACGCCCCGAACTGGGATGATGCAGGATTCATGAAGCGCATGTTGGGGCGCATCCCTGACCTGGAGATAGGAGGCCTGATAATGGGAGGGGACTTCAATACAGTATTGGATCCAGCACTAGACCGCTCGAAATCAAGGACTGGAAAGAGGCCGGCGGCGGCCAAGGTACTTAGGGGGTTTATGGATCAGATGGGGGGAGTGGACCCATGGCGGTTTGCAAGGCCGCAGGCCAGGGAATTTTCTTTCTTCTCCCATGTACACAAAGCCTACTCCCGGATAGATTTCTTTGTTCTGGGTAGGACGCTCATCCCGAGGGTGGAGGGGACGGAGTATTCGGCTATAGCCGTTTCGGACCATGCCCCACACTGGGTGGAACTGGAGCTGGGAGAGGAGAGGGACCAACGCCCGTTGTGGTGGCTGGAAGTGGGACTGCTGGCGGACGAGGTGGTGTGTGGGAAGGTGAGGGGGTGTATCGAAAGGTACTTGGAGGCCAACGACAACGGGGAGGTGTGGGTGGGGGTGGTATGGGAGGCGTTGAAGGCGGTTATCAGGGGAGAGCTAATTTCCATTAGGGCTCATAGGGAGAAGACAGAGGGTATGGAAAGGGAGAGGTTAGTGGGGGAGATTTTGAGAGTGGACAGGAGATACGCAGAGGCCCCGGAGGAAAGGTTACTTGGGGAACGACGACGGCTCCAGACGGAGTTTGACCTGTTGACCACAGGGAAGGCAGAGGCACAGTGGAGGAAAGCGCCGGGGGCGACCTACGAGTATGGGGAAAAGGCTAGTCGGATGCTGGCACACCAGCTCCGTAAGAGGATGGCAGCGAGGGAAATAGGGGGAGTCAAAGATGGAAGGGGAGCCACGGTTCGGAGTGCGACAAAAATAAACGAGGTATTCAAGGCCTTTTATGAAGAGCTGTACAGATCCCAGCCCCCAGCGGGGGAAGAGGGGATGAGACGATTCCTAGATCAGCTGAGAGTCCCGAGGGTGGAGGAGCAAGAGGTGGCTGGTTTGGGGGCACCAATTGGGTTGGAGGAGCTGAGCAAGGGTTTGGGGAGCATGCAGGCGGGGAAGGCCCCGGGACCGGATGGATTCCCGGTGGAGTTCTACAGGAAGTACGCAGACCTGTTGGCCCCGCTACTGGTGAGGACCTTTAATGAGGCAAGAGAGGAGGGGACCCTGCCCCCGACAATGTCGGAAGCGACAATTTCTTTGATCCTAAAGCGGGACAAGGACCCACTGCAATGTGAATCGTACAGGCCGATCTCTTTCCTCAATGTGGATGCAAAGTTGCTGGCAAAAGTGCTGGCCACGAGGATCGAGGAATGTGTCCCGGGGGTAATTCACGAGGACCAGACGGGATTTGTAAAGGGCAGACAACTAAACACCAATGTGCGGCGGCTCTTAAACGTGATAATGATGCCAACGGAGGAGGGAGAGGCGGAGATAGTGGCAGCTATGGACGCGGAGAAGGCGTTTGACCGAGTAGAGTGGGAGTACCTCTGGGAGGTGCTGCGCAGGTTTGGGTTTGGGGTAGGGTTTATCAATTGGGTTAAGCTCCTTTACAGAGCCCCGATGGCAAGTGTAGTGACGAACCGGCGGAGGTCGGAGTACTTTCGACTGTACCGAGGGACGAGGCAGGGGTGCCCCCTGTCCCCCCTGTTGTTCGCATTGGCGATCGAACCATTGGCCATGTCATTGAGGGAGTCTAATAAATGGAAGGGGGTGGTCCGAGGGGGAGAAGAGCATTGGGTGTCGCTATATGCGGATGACCTGTTGCTGTACGTGGCGGATCCAATGGAGGGGATGGTGGAGGTCATGCAGACTCTAAGGGAGTTTGGTTTTTTTTCGGGCTATAAGCTCAATGTAGGTAAGAGTGAGCTCTTTGTATTACAGGCGGGGGACCAAGAAAGAGGGATAGGGGACCTACCGCTGAGGAGGGCGGAGGGGAGCTTTCGGTATCTGGGGATCCAGATAGCCAGGAGTTGGGGGACCCTACATAAACTGAATCTGACAAGGTTGGTGGAGCAAATGGAGGAGGATTTCAAAAGGTGGGACATGTTACCACTCTCGCTGGCGGGTAGAGTGCAGTCGGTCAAAATGGTGGTCCTTCCGAGGTTTCTGTTTGTGTTTCAGTGCCTTCCCATTGTGATCACTAAGGCCTTTTTTAAGAGAGTAGGCAGGAGTATTATGGGGTTTGTGTGGGCGAATAAGACCCCGAGAGTAAGAAGAGGGTTCCTGGAGCACAGTAGGGACCGAGGAGGGTTGGCGGTGCCAAACCTGAGGAGCTACTACTGAGCAGCAAATGTGGCGATGATCCGCAAGTGGGTTATGGAGGGAGAGGGGGCGGCATGGAAGAGGATGGAGGTGGCGTCCTGTAAAGGAACGAGCCTGGGGGCATTGGTGACGGCACCGCCGCCGCTCTCGCCGACAAAGTATACCATGAGCCCAGTGGTGGCGGCAACGCTAGGGATCTGGGGCCAGTGGAGACGGCACTGGGGTGCAATGGGAGCATCGGTGTGGTCCCCGATCAGGGGTAACCACCGGTTTGTCCCGGGGAAGATGGACGGGGGGTTCCAGAGCTGGCATCGGGCGGGGATTGGAAGAATGGGGGACCTGTTCATCGACGGGACGTTTGTGAGCCTAGGGACACTGGAGGAGAAGTTCGAGTAACGCCCGGGAAATGCCTTTAGATATATGCAGGTGAGGGCTTTTGTGAGGCAACAGGTGAGGGAATTCCCGTTGCTCCCGGCACAAGAAGTTCAAGATAGGGTGATCTCGGGTGTATGGGTCGGGGAGGGCAAGGTGTCGGAAATACACCAGGAGTTGAAAGAGGGGGAAGCGCTGGTAGAAGAGTTGAAGGGTAAATGGGAGGAGGAGCTGGGGGAGGAGATCGAGGAAGGTCTGTGGGCTGATGCCCTAGGTAGGGTTAATTCCTCCTCCTCGTGTGCCAGGCTCAGCCTGATACAATTTAAGGTGGTCCACAGAGCGCACTTGACGGGGGCGAGGTTGAGTAGGTTCTTTGGGGTAGAGGACAGATGTGGAAGGTGCTCAGGGAGCCCGGCGAACCATGTCCATATGTTTTGGTCATGCCCGGCACTGGAGGGGTTCTGGAGAGGAGTGGCGGGAGCAATATCTCAGGTGGTGAAAGTCCGGGTCAAGCCAAGCTGGGGGCTAGCAATATTTGGAGTAGTGGACGAACCGGGAGTGCAGGAGGCGAAAGAGGCCGGCATTCTGGCCTTTGCGTCCCTAGTAGCCCGGCGAAGGATCTTGCTAATGTGGAAGGAGGCGAAGCCCCCCAACCTGGAGGCCTGGATAAATGATATGGCTGGGTTCATAAAGTTGGAGAGGATTAGGTTCGCCTTGAGAGGGTCTGCGCAGGGGTTTTCCAGGCGGTGGCAACCGTTCCTAGACTATCTTGCGGAGCGTTAGAGGAAGGTCGGTCAGCAGCAGCAGCAACCTTGGGGGGGGGGGACGTCCTGGGGGGGGGGGGGGGGGGGGGGGAGAGGGGGGACTGCCTGGGAGGGTGGATGAGCAAGAGATAACATGGAGGGTTGGGGAAACTGGCACGTACGGGTGAGGGCCAGTGTACAAAGCTGTGTAAGTATATCATTTTGCCATGTATATATCTTGCTCTGCGCGATTTCTCATTTTTTTTTGTTACGGGGGGAGGGGGGGTTATTGTTTGTAAGGGAGAAAAATTGTGTTAAAAAACTTTAATAAATATTTAATCTTCTCAATTTCATCATCAAACGTTGAAGTCGTGTCATTTAAATTTTGTTCTATGATGCGTACCTGTGGATGATGGTCAGTTTCCACTGTGAATTTGGGTCGACCATATATGTAGTCGTGGAACTTAGAAATCCCCGTGACTAACCCTAGACACTCTTTTTCGATTTGGGCGTGCCTACACTCAGTGTCAGTCATCGATCTTGATGCATAGGCAATGGGAACCCAATTATCAAAACGGTCTTGTTGCAGTAAAACAGCGCCAATGCCATTTTTCCTTGCATCAGTTGAAACTTTGGTTGGTTTTGTAGGATCAAAGAATGATAAGCATGGAGCTTGTATCAATTGTTGTTTCAAATCAGTCCATTCTGCAGTATGTCTGTCAGTCCAGATGAATTCAATGTTCTTTCTGATCAATTGACGTAGAGCAGTTGTTCTTGCGAGTAGATTTGAAATTAACTTTCCTAGAAAGTTGACAAATCCAAGAAAGCGTAAGACAGCCTTCTTATCTTTGGGAATTTGCATTGCCTTGATAGCTTGGACTTTGTCTTGATCTGGTTTAATGTCGTCAGCCGTTATGTTGTCACCTAGGAATGTGAAAGATGAGGCTGCAAACATGCACTTGGCCTTGTTTAACTTTAAACCATAGTTGTCAATTCTTTGAAAAACCTCCTGAAGATCTTGATATCTCTTCAGGTGTTGTTGACCAGACGATTATGTTGTCAACATAAACCCAAACTCCTTCTATGTTCTCGGTCATCTGTTCCATTGTTCTGTGAAAATTTTCAGAAGCAGATATGATACCAAAAGGCACCCTATTGAAACAGTACCTTCCAAAAGGTGTATTAAAAGTACAAAGGAGTTTGCTAGATTCTTCCAACTGCATCTGCCAAAATCCTTGAGATGCATCAAGCTTGGAAAATATTTTAGCATTTGCCATCTCAGGAGTCATATCTTCTTTCTTTGGTATTGGATAATGCTCTCTCTTGATACTTTTATTGAGATCTTTTGGGTCCATACAGATTCTTATTTCACCTGTAGGTTTCTTGACACAGACTAGGGAGCCTATCCAGTCGGTAGGTTGAGTAACCTTAGAGATTATTCCTTGAGTTTGAAGTCTTGCCAATTCAGCTTTCAGTCGATCTTTAAGTGGAGCAGGGACACGTCTAGGTGGATGGATCACCGATTTGGCATCCTCTTTCAGTTGGATTTTGTACTGAGAAGGTAACGTGCCCATACCTTGGAAAATATTTGGGTATTGCTGTAAAAGTTGCTGAACATCATCATTGAGTGCACTTGGTTGACAGGTATGCATGAAGATTCTCTAAATGAGTTGCAGATCTTTGCATGCTTGTGCTCCAAGTAATGACGAACGAGTATCATTGACAATCTCGAACCTTACTTGTTGTTGAATGTCTCTGTTTGTGATACTTAGGTAGCAGAATCCATGTGAAAGAATGGGGTTCCCATTGTAATCATGCAATGAGCATTCTGGAGGAATCATTTCATAATGACTCTTGATCTTAGACAGGTCCTTAGAATTCAAAAGATTCGCCGAGGCACTGGTATCCAATTTAAAAGTGATTGGAATTGTGTTAACATACACAGTAGTCATCCATTCATTGCTTACTATGTTGACTTTTTGTTCTTCCGTTGCTTGAAGATTTTTCTCATACTCTCGATGAGGTAACTTCATTGTTTTAAGATGATCCTTGCTTGCTTGTAGATCATGCTTGATGGACAAATCAACTACACCAATGAAGAAAGTATTTAATATCGTCATCTACCATGAAATCATCTTGAGTATTGATTTCTTCTGCTTTGTCCACAGCTCGTACTTTGTGATGCTTTTGTGTGTAGGAGAAATGTATTTAGCAGTTGTTGGTTGACATTGTGATGCATAATGGTTGAGTTTCTGACATTTTAAACATTATTTGCCAAAAGCTGGACAATTCCCCTTTAAGTGGGCATTACCACATCTGTGACACGCAATTACGTTGTCGTCATGACATAATTGTGACGTACACCCATGCGCAGACTTCTTCTTGAATGTCTCGCACTTTGGTGCGTAGTGCGCGTGTGCAAAGCTTGAAAATGCTTGCAGAGGATAGCTTCCGTTCCTTACAGATTTCTGCTTTGCTTGCGACACCATTTTAACTTTCTCTGCCTCGTGGTAGAGATTTGTGCTTTTTTCCTTTGGATAAAATGCTAGATACTGGCTTCTGGTCTGTTCTGCTACTATACATTTGTCAATCACGATTTGTAGAGTTAAATCAATCTGACGAATTAACGCTTCTCTGGTATTATCATCAAGTATACCATATACTATTTGGTCTCGCACAAGTGAATCATGCTAAGAGCTTGAGATCTGTGATAGAATTATTCACAGGTTCACCAGTTTTTTGAATTCTCTGAACAAATTTCAGTCGTTCTAAAATCTCATTTGTCTGCATTTTCCAATGTTCATCAAACTTCGCTATCACTTGATCAAATTTGGTTTTATCTTCATTAGCACTAAAATGAAACGAGTTGAATATTTCAATTGCTTGCTGTCCTGCAAGAGATAGAAATAATGCGATCTTTCTAGCTTCTGGTGCTGCACTTAATTCACTAGCTTCTAGGTAAAGTTGAAATTGCTGCTTGAACAACTTCCAATTTAAATCTAAATTACCAGTGGTCTTGAGATGTCTTGGTGCTTGAACTTAGTCCATTGATAGGTCGTTTGCGTCAAAGTTTTCAAAGTTACGATGATTGCTGTAGTCGAATAGTTGAATAGTTTCTGCTTTTTTCTTTCTTCTTTTCTATGCTAAATCTTTGTTAGTCTTTCTTAAAAGATTTATAACGCGCTGGCACCATGTTATATTTTAAATAATGACTTATCTAAAATATATATATTACTCTTGAATCCACCAGGATGATAAAATGACCAATAGTCTTCTTGTTGAAAGATGAACTATTTAATGAGTAATAAATAATAAACTGTGAATCATTTTACTCAATACTAAACTAACAATAAAGAACTAAAGTACAATACAGATAACTATATAACTATACACTATTATAACAAACTAGCTCTAACTTCTCTCATTCTAGCTATTCTATATCTTGCTTGTTCACTGTTCTAATATCATTTGTCATCTGACTTAGAAAAGGCGGGAACTCAGTTCTTATAGTATCTGACTGTGAGCCATCTAGTGTTGAAATGACTGTACTACATTTACATACATTGATCATGTATATTGATATCTGAATATCACTACATCTGGAAGCAGGTACCGTCCTTTCCCCACCTGCTGCCAGAGGGATTGTAGGAGAAGGTGGTGTCAAGAACAGGGCTAGGGGAGGGTAAAGTGTCAGAAATTCACAAGGAGTTGATGGATTGGGAGGGAGCCCCGATAGGGGCAGTGAAGCGTAAGTGGGAGGAAGAGTTCGGGAGGGAGGTGGAGGCTGGGGTGTGGGAGAAGGCTTTGAGGAGGGTGAATGCATCCTCATTGTGCACAAGGCCTTATTCAGTTTAAGGTGATCCACAGGGCGCACATGATGGTGGCCAGGATGAGCCAGCGACAGTGATGGATCGGCGATATATTTCCAAGACAGGGTGGTGAGTGACTTGGAGGGGAACCTCAAGGTGGTGGGGTTCCCACGTATCTACTGCCCTTGTTCTTCTAGATGGTCGTGGGTTTGGAAGGTGCTGCCTAAGGAACTTTGGCGAGTTCCTGCAGTATTGTTGGAGTTGCACTCATCCAGGCAAGTGGAGCTGCATTCCTGACTTGTGCCTTGTAGATGGTGGAAAGACTTTTGGGCAGGGGTCAAGAGGTGAGTTACTCACCACAGGATTCGTAGCCTTTGGCCTGCTCTGGTAGCCACAGTATTTATATGGCTCGTCCAATTCAGTTTCTGGTCAATGGTAGCCCCCCCAAATGTTGATTGTGGTGGATTCAGCGATGGAAATGCCATTGAATGTCAGGGGGTGATGATTAGGTTGGAGATCCTTGTTGGATCTTGTTGGAGATGGTTATTGCCTGGCATTTGTGTGGCATGAATGTTACTCGCCACTTGTCAGCTGAAGCCTGGATATTGTCCATGTGTTTCAGCAATTGAATATGCACTGCTTCAGTACTTGAGAGGTCACGAATGGTGGTGAACATTGTGCAATAATATGTGAACATTCTGACCTTATGATGGAAGGAATGTAATTGACGAAACAGCTGAAGATGAATGGGCCTAGGACTCTCACCTCAGGAATTCTGGCAGTGATATCCTGGAGCTGAGATGATTGACCTTCTTTGTGGCAGGTATGACTACAACCAGTAGAGGGATTTCCCTTGATTCCCAATGACTCCAGTTTAGCTAGGTCTACTTGAAGCCATACTCGGTCAAATGCTGCTGATGTCAAGGGCAGTCAGTTTCACCTCACCTCTGGCATTCAGCTCTTTTGTCCATGTTTAAACCAAGGCTGTAATGAGGTCAAGAGCTAAATGACCCTGACGGAACCCAAACTAAGCATCAGTGGGCAGGTTATTGCTGAGGAAGTGCCAGTTGATAGCACTGTTGATGACCCCTTCCATTACTTTGCTGATGATCAAGAGTAGACTGATGGGAGTGTAATTGGAGAGGTTGGATTTGTACCTGGGCAATTTTCCACATTGCTGTGTAGATGCCAGTGTTTTAGCTGTACTAGAGCAGCTTGGCTAGCGGTGAGGCAAGTTCTGGAGCACAGGACTACTACTGGAATATTGTCAGGGCCCATAACCTTTGCAGTATCCAATGTTTTCAGTTGTTTCTTGGTATTGCGTGAAGTGAATTGAATTGGTTGAAGACTAGCATCTGTGATGTTGGGGACCTGCGAAGAAGGCCGAGATGGATCATCCATTTGACACTTCTGGCTACAGAGTGCTGCGAATACCTCAGCCCTATTTTTTTCACAGATGTGCTGGGCTCCTCCATCATTGAAGACGGGGATATTTGTGACGCCTCCTCATCCAGTGAACTGTTTAATTGTCTGCCACCATTCACAGCTGGATGTGGCAGGACAGCAGAGCTTAGATCTGATCAGTTGGTTCTGGAATCGCTTAGTTCTGTCTATTAGGGGAGGCAGTGGCATGGTGGTATTGTCACTGGACGAGTAATCTAGAGACCCTGGGTAATGCTCTGGGGCCCTGGATTTGATTCCCACCGCAGCAATGGGTGAAATTTGAATTCAATAAATGCCTGGAATTGAAAGGTTTAATGACAACCATTGCCGACTTGTAAAAACCCATCTGGTTCACTAATGTCCTTTAGGGAAGGAAATCTGCCATCCTTACCAGGCCTGGCCTACATGTGACTCCAGACCCATAGCAATGTGGTTGACTCTTAAATGCCCTCAGGGATTGGCAATAAATGCCCACATTCCGTGAATGAATAAAATAAAATAACTTGTTGCTTATGCTATGTGACACACAAGTAGTCCTGTGTTGTAGCTTCACCAGGTTGACACCTCATTTTTGGGTGTGCCCGGTGTTGCTCCGGGCATGCCCTCCTGCACTCTCCATTTATCTTGATAAATATTCTGTGTGTGTAATCAAATTGACTATGATTCCTGAGGAATTGGTAAAACAAAAAGCATGAATATCACTTTCAGAACCACTTTACACAGTGCTGCTGCCCAGAGTATATGTCTCACCATGGCAGAATATATCAGTCTAAATGGAAGTGGGTTATCATAGTGAATAATGACATGCCATTATTAAGCTTAATACGCTCTTCTTATGGTGTCCTGGTATTATTTGCACATACACAGAATTATACAGAGGGAATAGAAGCAGGAGGAGGCCATTCGGCCTTTCAAGCCTGCTCCGTCATTCATTATGATCGTGGTTGATCAGCAAGTTCAATACCCTGATCCCGCCTTCCCCCATATCTCTTGGTCCCGTTAGCCGCAAGTGCTATATCAAATTCCTTCTTGAAATTACACAATAGATTACATTGACGTTGTTTGCCCTGAGGTGATTTCCCATTGAAAATGTGCTCAGGGATTCTGCAGTCATCCACATGGGAGATACAGCCTTGCCATCCATGTGACATTTTCTGGAGGGTGATCTCCCAGTTTGTTGAACCCAGCAGGATAAAGGGCCTTCGTATTTGCGATTTTTGTCCTGCTGTCTGATGTGTTGGGTGTTCTGGATCACATACAGGTCACCAACACTTGAAATAGTGCAACACTATTTTATTGAATCATTAACTGTTTAAACATACTTAGACTGTGGGTTAATATGATACTAGCTTTATCTAAAGACCTTTGCCTTGTACTAACCAGTCGATGCACTCAGCACATGGTGAATGTCAGTGTTGCAGGCTGTGAGCTCTGTCCTCCTAGCTAGCTGCAACTCGAATGAGCGGGAACTCTGATGCCCCCTGTCTTTATAGTGCATGTGCTCTCACTGGTGATTGGCTGCGGTGTTGTGTGTGTTGATTGGTCCCACTGTGTGTCCATCAGTGTGTGTCTGCACCATGATATACTGGTGTGTATTATGACATCCGCCCTTTTATAAAAACTGTACCTGCGTGGCAAGAAATAGTGTATGGTGAATGTTTCTGACTGCGTGTGTGCGAAATATTTACAGGACTATGTAAATGAAAACTAAGCTATTTACATGGGAAGGTGCCTGGTGCAGAAAAACAGTGTGTCACAAGAATAACGAGATGAACACTATATACAAACCACTTGAACGATTAAACGGAAGAACAGAACAAATCAGAAAGTCCATAAGTCCACAAAGTTCACAAATTAAGTCTCTGAGATGGGCGACAAATTCTGGTTGACCGCCTCAAGGGTGGGTCGGGAGCCGCCGACTGAGGAGCGGGCTGGACTGCGTCAGAGTGAGGAGGATGCAGAGTGACCGGAATCTCTGCATAGTCCAGGTCAGGGTCAACAGGAGGGCATGACAATGGTGGAGGATCACGTAGCGAGCGCGGAACAAGACGAAGGGCACATCGATTGTGGCGCAGAATGGAGCCATCCGGTAGACGAACCAGGAACGAGCGGGGAGCCACATGCCGAAGAACCACAGCAGTTGCAGACCAGCCACCATCCGTAAGATGGATACGGATGTTGTCATCTGGAGCCAGAGCAGGGAGATCAGCTGCACGGGAGTCATGAGCCTCCTTGTGCTGTGCACGAGACAGCTGCATTCGTTGAAGGACCGGAAGATGGATGCGGACGTTGTCATCTGGAGCCAGAGCTGCACGGGAGTCATGCGCCTCCTTGTGCTGTGCACGAGACAGCTGCATTCGTTGAAGGACCGGAAGATGGATGCGGACGTTGTCATCTGGAGCCAGAGCTGCACGGGAGTCATGAGCCGCCTTGTGCTGTGCATGAGACAGTTGCATTCGTTGAAGGACCGGAACGTGGTCGAGGTCTGGGCCATGAATGGACGGCGCCCTCATCCTCAGGATGCGACCCATGAGCAGCTGGGCTGGCGACAGGCCAGTGGACAGTGGGGCCGAGCGATAGGCCAGCAGGGTGAGGTAGAAATCGGACCCAGCATCGGCAGCCTTGCAGAGGAGCCGTTTGACGATGTGGACTATGTGGACGCCCTTCTCCGCTTTGCAATTGGATTGGGGGGTACAGGGGACTGGATGTCACATGCACAAAGTTGTACCTCCTGGCAAAGTTGGACCATTCCTGGCTTGCGAAGCAGGGGCCATTGTCCGACATCACAGTGAGTGGGATGCCGTGTCGAGCAAAGGTGGCCTTACAGGCACGGATGACTGCAGACGATGTGATGTCGTGTATGTGTACCACCTACGGGTAGTTTGAAAAATAGTCTACAATCAGAACATAGTCCCTGCACAGCGCGTGGAACAGGTCGATGCCGACCTTGGACCAAGGGGACGTGACCAACTCATGGGGCTGCAGGGTCTCACGTGGTTGGGCCGGCTGGAACCACTGACAGGTGGGGCAGTTGAGCACTGTGTTGGCGATGTCGTCATCGATGCCGGGCGAGTACACTGCCTCTCGGGCCCGTCGACGGCACTTCTCCACGCCAAGATGGACCTCGTGTAGCTGTTCCAAGATGAGCTGGCGCATGCCGTGCGGGATGACAATGCAATCCAGTTTTAGGAGAACACCATCGACTACCGCCAGATCATCTCTGACATTATAGAACTGCGGGCATTGGCCCTTGAGCCACCCGTCTGTTAGGTGGCGCATGACACGCTGTAGCAAAGGGTCAGCTGCTGTCTCGCGGCGAATTTGGACGAGGCGTTCATCCGTGACAGGTAGATTGGAGGCCACGAAGGCCACATGGGCGTCAACCTGGCAGACGAATCCCGCTGGGTCACATGGAGTGTTGACTGCCCTGGAGAGAGCGTCGGCGATGATTAGGTCTTTGCCCGGGGTGTATACCAGCTGGAAGTCGTATCGCCGGAGCTTGAGCAGAATACGCTGGAGGCGAGGTGTCATGTGGTTCAAGTCTTTCTGTATTATATTTACCAGCGGTCGATGGTCGGTCTCGACGGTGAATTGGGGAAGGCTGTACACATAATCATGAAACTTAACGACATCGGTCAAAAGGTCCAGGCACTCCTTTTCTATCTGCATGTAGCGCTGCTCCATGGGGGTCATGGCGCGTGACGCATATGCTACGCGGGCCCATGATGAGGCCTCATCACGTTGCAGGAGCACTGCCCCAATGCCAGATTGGCTGGCATCGGTCAAAATTTTTGTCTCTTTCGCTGGATCAAATAAAGCTAAGACCGGGGCCATGGTGAGTTTGGTTTTGAGTTCTCTCCATTCGCGCTTGTGTGCAGGAAGCCATTGGAAGTCTGTCGTCTTCCTGACCAGGTTCCTGAGAGCCGTGGTATGAGAGGCGAGGTTCGGGATGAACTTACCTAGGAAGTTGACCATGCCCAGAAATCGGAGGACCGCCTTCTTGTCCTCTGGCGTTTTCATGTCTGTGATGGCAGCCACCTTGTCCGCATCCAGCCGCACACCCAACTGGGAGATGTGGTCCCCTAGGAACTTGAGTTCCGTCTGACCAAATGAGCATTTGGCTCTGTTGAGGCGTAGGCCCTGCTCCCGTATGTGTTTGAACACGCGCTGGAGGCGACTGACATGCTCCTGCGGGGTGGTGGACCAAATGATTATGTCGTCGACATAAACGCGAACACCTTCAATGCCTTCCATCATTTGTTCCATGATCCTGTGGAACACTTCTGAAGCCGATATGATCCCAAACGGCATCCTGTTGTAACAATATTTGCCAAAGGGGGTGTTAAAGGTACACAGTTTCCTGCTGGATTTGTCGAGCTGTATTTGCCAGAATCCTTTCGAGGCGTCAAGTTTGGTGAAGAGCTTGGCACGAGCCATCACGCATGTGATCTCTTCGCGCTTGGGAATTGGATAATGCTCCCTCACCATATTGCGATTCAGATCCTTGGGATCAATGCAAATTCTCAGCTCGCCGGAAGGCTTTTTTACGCACACCATGGAACTGACCCAGTCAGTTGCTTCCATGACTCTGGAAATCACTCCTTGGTCTTAGAGGTCCTGCAGCTGCTGCTTGAGGCGGTCCTTGAGGGGTGCTGGGACTCTGCGAGGTGCATGCACCACAGGCGTGGCGTTCTGTTTGAGTAGGATCTTGTAAGTATATGGGAGCGTGCCTATGCCTTCGAAGATGTCGCGGTGCTGGTCGATGTTGGCGTTGAGTTGCGCCCTGAAGTCAGCGTCCTGGAAGGCGGGCGTGTTATCAGGAGAGAGAGAGTGAACTCTTTGAACGAGGTTCAACAGCTTGCACGCCTGTGCGCCAAGCAGGGAGTCCTTCGAGGAGCCCACAATCTCGAAAGGAAGGATGGCTTTCCGTGACTTGTGCATCACTTCAAGTTGGCACGAGCCATTAGCAGGAATGATGTTGCCATTGCAGTCCAATAGCTGGCAGGCCGATGGAAGGATGGCTGGTTTGACATGAAGGTTTTGGAAAGCAGACCATACCATGAGATTGGCGGAGGCACTAGTGTCCAGGCGGAATCGTATTTGGGACCGGTTGACCGTCAGGGTGGCACACCACTCATCGTCTGGATCGATGCTGTATACCGACAGCGGCTGGTGTCTTTGCTTCGGGGACAGCCTGTTTTTCGTTACGACACCGACTCGAAAAGGCGCCTTCAGGTCCTCAGTGTCACTGCTGTGTGGGAGATCCACATCGGACTCGGTGACCGTGGGTTGAATTGCCCGAACATTCCTGCGAGGCTGGCTGAAACGATATGAGTTGGCAGGCTGAGCTGCTCGGCATAAGGCAGCATAGTGGCCAAGTCTTCCACATCGTAGACATTGTCAAGATTTTGCGGGGCATTGCCGCTTTAAATGGGCGGAGCCACAGTTGGCGCACGTCGTGACGTCAGCGCGTTCGCTGCGCCACCGCGCATGCGTGGTGCGGTCGTGCGTGTTACGCGCCTGCGCATTACGTTCCTCAACGTCGCCGTCCCCTCGTTGGTGCGTACAAGCGCGGGAGTCCGCGAAAAGCGTGCGAAATGGCCGCCCTCATCCAGGCTGAGGTCGTGGAGGTGCTCAATCACTTAGATCCGTTCTGTCCCGTGGAGACATTGCCACGCCGTTTCAGCCGCTTGTATATGGGAGTACCGACTCGTGGCGTTTTCATGTAAGACACAGGTCTCGATGGCGGTCGCTAGGGTGAGTTGCTTTAATTTGAGGAGCTGCTGACGTAGGGGGTCCGACTGAACACCGAAAACAATCTGGCCGCGTATCATGGAGTCGGAGGTGGGCCCGTAGCTGCAAGATTGCGCAAGGATGTGGAGGTGTGTAAGAAAGGATTGGAAAGGTTCATCCTTACCCTGCAAACGCTGCTGGAACACGTAGCGTTCAAAACTTTCATTCACTTCTACGCTGCAGTGAGTGTCAAACTTGAGGAAGACCTTCTTGAACTTCGTCTTCTCTTCATCATCTGCAAAGGTGAGAGAGTTGAAAATGTGGATGGCATGGTCCCCGGCCGTGGAGAGGAGACGAGCAATCTTTCTGGTGTCCGAGGCGCCCTCCCTGTCCGTGGCTTTGAGGAAGAGCTGGAAGCGCTGTTTGAAAATCTTCCAGTTGGCCCCGAGGTTGCCGGCGATGTGGAGCGGAGGCGGCGGGCTGATGTTGTCCATGTCGCAGGATGACGGAATGCTGGCGGAAGGCAGATCACTTGCAGGTAGGTCTAAGAAGTGCTGGTATCCCAACACTCCTTGTATCATGATGTGTTGGGTGTTCTGCATCACATACAGGTCACCAACACTTGAAATAGTGCAACACTATTTTATTGAATCATTAACTGTTTAAACATACTTAGACTGTGGGTTCATACGATACTAGCTTTAACTAAAGACCTTTGCCTTGTCCTAACCAGTCAATGCACTCAGCACATGGTGAATGTTTGTGTTGCAGGCTGTGAGCTCTATGCTCCTAGCTAGCTGCTACTCGAATGAACGGGAACTCTGATGCCCCCTGTCTTTATAGTGCGTGTGCTCTCACTGGTGATTGGCTGCGGTGTTGTGTATGTTGATTGGTCCCACTGTGTGTCCATCAGTGTGTGTCTGCACCATGATATACTGGTGTATATTATGACACTGTCAAATTCTCATGATGGACCATAAGTGTCTTTGGTGGGAGTGTCCAGAGTTTTAATGTGGCACTTATAACAGATCCAGAAATCTGCACCATGCACCAGTGTGGTAAGGAAAATGGTCTGGTAGAGTGTGATTGTAGTCTTCAGTATAATGCCATGCTGCTGTCAGTCATGTTCATGAAATTGACAGTAGGCAGAACTTGCTTTCCGATCGTCGGACAAATATCTTCATCAATAGTGGCACCAATTGAGAGCACAGTACCGAGGTCGGAGAAGTTAGTAGATATTTGAGGTTATTCAATGGGCGGCACAGTGGTTAGCACTGTTGCCTCACGGCATCAGGGACCGGGTTCAATTCTAGTCTTGGGTCACTGTTAGTGTGGAGTTTGTATATTCTCCTTGTGTCTGCTTTCCTCCGGGTGCTCCGGTTTCCTCCCACAGTCCAAAGGGAACAAGCAGTCCAAAGATGTGCAGGTTAGGTGGATTGGCCATGCTAAATTGTACCTTAGTGTCCAAAAAGGTGAGGTGGGGTTACTGGTTTACGGGGATAGGGTGGGGGTGTGGGCCTAGGTATGATGCTCTTTCAGAGGGTCGGTGCAGACTCAATCAACCAAATGGCCTCCATCTGCACTGTTGTGGTTCTATGATTCTATTCTATGATACTGCCAGCACAAACACCAAGACAGGTTAGGTGAGAATGACGAAAACATCTCCCATCTTCTCAAGCACACACATCTCACTTAACCAAGTCTTCCAGCAGCCTCACACTCAACAACCAAGCCTCAAGCCTATAAAAATGCTGCACATAATCTCCTGATTTTAAGAGGTACGAAAGTTTATATCTCCACTCTCTTAGAACATCGAACGTAGAACATAGAACACAGCACAGTACAGGCCCTTCAGCCCACGATGTTGTGCCGATCATTTACCCTAATCTAAGATCAACCTAAACTACACCCCTTCAATTTACTGCTGTCCATGTGCCTGTCTAAGAGTCGCTTAAATGTTCCTAATGACTCTGACTCCACCATCTCTGCTGGCAGTGCATTCCACGCACCAACCACTCTCTGTGTAAAGAACCTACCTCTGACATCTCCCCTATACCTTCCTCCAATCACCTTAAAATTATGTCCCCTCGTGACAGCCATTTCCACCCTGGGGAAAAGTCTCTGGCTATCCACTCTATCCATGCCTCTCATCACCTTGCACACCTCTATCAGGTCACCTCTCTGCCTTCTTCGCTTCAGTGAGGAAAGCCCTAGCTCCCTTAACCTTTCTTCATAAGACATGCCCTCCAGTCCAGGCAGCATCCTGATAAATCTCTTCTGTACCCTCTCCAAAGCATCCACATCCTTCCTATAATGAGGTGACCAGAACTGGACACAATATTCCAAGTGTGGTCTAACTAGGGTTGTATAAAGCTGCAGCAAAACATCACGGCTCTTAATCTCAATCCCCCTGTTAATGAAAGCCAACACACCATACACCTTCTTATCCACCCTACCAACCTGGGTGGCAACTTTGAGGGATATATGTAAATGGACCCCAAGATCCCTCTGTTCCTCCACTTCCAAGAATCCTGCCTTTAACCCTGTATTCAGCATTCAAATTCGACCTTCCAAAGTGAATCACTTCACATTTATCAAGGTTGAACTCCATCTGCCACTTCTCAGCCCAGCTCTGCATCCTGTCAATGTCCTGTTGTAACCTGCAACAACCCTCAACACTATTTACAACTCCCCCAACCTTCGTGTCATTGGCAAACTTACTAAACCACCCTTCTACTTCCTCATCCAAGTCATTTATAAAAACCACAAAGAGCAGAGGTCCCAGAACAGGTCCTTGCGGGACACCACTGGTCACCGACTCCAAGCGGAGTACTTTCCATCCACTACCACTCGCTGTCTTCTTTCGGCCAGCCAATTCTGTATCCAGACAGCCAAATTTCCCTGTATCCCGTGCCCCCAAACTTTCTGAATGAGCCTACCATGGGGAACCTTATCAAATGCCTTACTGAAATCCATATACACCACATCCACTGCCTGACCTTCATCAATGTGTCTCATCACATTCTGAAATAATTCAATGAGGCCTGTGAGGCATGACCTGCCCCTCACAAAGCCATGCTGACTATCTTTAATCAAACTATGTTTTTCTAAATAATCATAAATCCTATCTCTCAGAATCCTTTTCAATATTTTGCTCACCACAGACAGAAGACTGATGGGTCTGTAATTCCCAGGGATTTCCCTATTCCCTTTCTTGAAGAGGGGAACAACATTCGCCTCTTTCCAATCATCCGGTACTACTCCACTGGAGACTGAGGACGCAAAGATCATTGCCAACGGTGCAGAAATCTCCTCCCTCACTTCCCGTAGTAACCTTGGGTATATCCTGTCAGGCCCAGGGGACTTATCTATCCTGATGCTTTTCAAAATTTCCAGCACATCCTCCTTCTTAATATCAACCTGTTCGAGTCTATTAACCAGGTTCACACTGTTCTCATGAGCAACAAGGTCCCTCTCCCTGGTGAATACTGAAGCAAAATATTCATTTAGGGCCTCCCTCATCTCCTCAGACTCTGGGCACAAGTTCCCTCCACTATCTCTGATCGGCCCTACTCTCACTCTGATCATCCTCTTATTTCTCACCTAAGTGTAGAATGCCTTGGGGTTTTCACTAATCCTTCCCACAAGGGCTTTTTCATGCCCCCTTCTAGCTCTCCTAAGTCCATTTTTGAGTTTCTTCCTGGCTACCTTGTAACCCTCTAGAGCCGAGTCAGATCCTTGCTTCCTCAACCTTACATAAGCTTCCTTCTTCCTCTTGACTAGAAGCTCCACTTCTCTTGTCATCCAAGGCTCCTTCACCTTACCATTCCTTCCTTGTCTCAGTGGGACAAAACTATCCAGCACTCGCAGCAAGTGCTTCTTAAACAACCCCAACATTACTGTTGTGCATTTCCCCAAGAACAATTGTTCCCACTTTATGCTCCTCAGCTCTTGTCTAATGGCAGTATAATTTCCCCTCCCCCAATTAAATACCTTCCCATACTGTCTGTTCCTATCCCTCTCCATGACTATGATAAAGATCAAGGAGTTGTGGTCACTGTCACCGAAATGCTCTCCCACTGAGACATCTGACACATGGCCTGGTTCGTTGCCGAGCACCAAGTCCAATATGGCCTCCCCCTAGTCGGCCTATCTACATATTGAGTCAGGAATCCTTCCTGTACACACCTGACAAAATCTGCTCCACCCAAACCATTTGCACTAAGGAGGTTCCAGTCAATATTAGGGAAGTTGAAGTCACCCATGACAACAACTCTGTTACTTCTGTACTTTTCCAAGATCTGACGCCCAATTTGTTTCTCTATCTCTCTGCTGCTATTGGGGGGTCTATATAAAACTCCCAAGTGACTGCTCCTTTCTTGTTTCTGACTTCCACCCATACTGACTCTGTAGACAAACCCTCCTCAACTACCTCCTTTTCTGCAGCTGTGGTGTACTCCCTAATTAACAGTGCCACTCCCCCTCCTCTTTTACCTCCCTCCCTATTCTTCAGAAAACATCTAAACCCCGGAACATCTAACAACCATTCCTGCCTCTGTGAAATCCATGTCTCTGTAATGGCCACAACATCGTAGTTCCAAGTACTGATCCATGCTCCAAGTTCATCTCCCTTATTCCTGACACTCCTTGCATTGAAACAGACACACTTTAACCCATTCCACTGAGTGCAACTTTGCCCTATCAACTGTCTATCCTTCCTCACAGACTTGCTGTATACTATTTCTGCCTGTTCAACAGCTACCCTATCCTCTGATCCATAGCTCTGGTTCCCATCCCCCTGCCAAACTAATTAAACCCTCCCAAAGAGATGGAGCAAACCTCCCACCCTGGATATTGGTGCCTCTCCAGTTTAGGTGCAATCCATCCTTCATGTACAGGTCCCACCTTCCCCAGAAGATATCCCAATGATCCACATATCTGAAGCCTTCCCTCCTGCACCAGCCCTATAGCCACGTGTTCAGCTGCACTCGCTCTCTGTTCCTTGCCTCACTTGCACGTGGCACCGGTAGCAATCCTGAGATCACTACTCTGCTTGTCCTGCTTGTTGTGTTATGTAATTTGGAATAACACAAGCTGCCACTTGATGCAGTTTTGAGTAAAAGATGCTCCAGACTTTGAAGTGAGTTCAATGTGTTTTATTGAACTATTAGCACAGTTCTGAATGAGTTTGACTCTCTGCTAATCTAAATGTAGTAACTCAGTCTAACTGAACCAGCCTTGCTCTCAGCCACGGTTCTGGGGTGTGATGCTGAGGATACACCCTGTCTCACACTGTAGATGTTGGTCTGTGGAAAGAGGCGGGGTGTGAGTGCCTCATCCCTTTTATAGTGAGATACCACCCCTGAGTGTCCTGACTGCTCATTGGCCATGTCCTATTCTATGTGTTCATTCGCTGCATGTTTGTATATTATGACATCTCCCCATTTTTTAAATGTTTTGTTGGCGTATGTGAATGTATTCACATGTGAATGAGTCTGTCTAACTGACTGACGGAGGACAAGAGAACAGAGCAACTAAAACAAACATTCACAAGTCCAGTCTCTGAGGCTTGCGTCTGATCCTGGTCGACCGTCGGAGAGGTGGCGGAGGGGATGACGGCAGCTTGACAGGCGGGATGGAAGCCTGACTGGTGGCCTCGTGGTGCGAGGTATCAGGAGGTGGCAATTCAACATATGGAAATGGAGGGCAGGCAATTTTGTGCCGTGCCCGTCGATTCCTTCGCATGGTGGAGCTTTCAGCCATACGAACAGCATAAGAGCGAGGCACGGCCTGTCGAACAATGACAACCGGGACAGACCACCCACCATCCGGTGTCTTGATCCTGACAGTGTCTGCCGGGGATAGCACGCCCAGATTGGTGGCATTGGCATCATAGCCCTGCTTCTGACTGTCTCTGAGCTGCTGCATCTTCTGCAGCACCAGGAGGTGATCCAGGTTGGGCAGGTGTATGGCTGGAAGCGTCGTCCCCAGGTCCCTGTTCATCAGGAGTTGAGCCGGAGACATGCCAGTAGACAATGGAGTCTCCCTGTACGCGAGCAGTGCAAGGTGTATGTCGGAAGCGGAGACCGCGGCATTGCAGAAGAGCTGTTTCACAATGTGCACCCCTTTCTCGACTTTTCCATTGGACTACGGATAGTGCGGACTGGAGGTGATATGCTGGAAATTGTATGACCTGGCAAACGTGGATCATTCTCGACTGTTAAAACATGGGCCATTGTCGCTCATGACGGTGATTGGGATGCCACGCCTTGAGAACGTCTCCTTACAGGCTTTGATGACGGTCCGAGAGATGAGGTCTGGGAGCTTCAGCGCCTCGGGGTAATTCGAGAAATAGTCGATGATCAAAATGTAGTCGCAACCATTCACATGAAAGAGGTCGATGCCAACCTTGGACCACGGAGAGGTCACTGTGTCATGCTGTTGGAGAGTCTCCTTGCTCTGCGCTGGCTGGAACCGCTGACAGGTAGCACATTTCAGGACCATGTTCGTGATGTCCTGGCTGATGCCGGGCCAGTAGACAGCTTGCCGGGCTCTGCGTCTGCACTTCTCGATGCCCAGGTGTCCCTCATGAATCTGGCGCAGCACCAAGCTCTGGAGACTGAGCGGAATGACAATCCTGTCCAGCTTGAGGAGGATACCATCAATCACCGTCAGGTCCTCCTTCACATTGTAAAATTGCGGGCACTGCCCTTTCTGCCAGCCATTGGTGAGGTTGTGGATGACGCGCTGCAAGAGGGCGTCTTTGGCTGTCTCATCACGGATGAGAACTACCTTCTTATCTGTCGCCGGGAGAGTGCTATCACACAGCTGCACCTGCGATTCGATGTGCTGGATGATCTCCAGCGGCTCACTGGGTGAGGTGACAGAGCGGGACAATGCACCAGCGATGATGAGCTCCTTGCCAGGTGTGTACATCAAGTTGAAGCCATACCTCCTAAGTTTAAGCAGGATTCTCTGCAACTGAGGCGTCATGTCGTTCAGGTCCTTGTGGATGATGTGGACCAGACGCCTATGATCCGTCTCGACAGTGAATGCCGGCAGGCCGTAGACATAATCATGAAATTTGAGGATGCCGGTGAGAAGACCCAAGCACTCCTTCTCAATCTGAGCATATCTGGTTTCAGTGGGCATCATCGCCCTTGATGCGTAGGCTACTGGTGCCCAGGATGATGTGTCATCTCGTTTAAGCAACACTGCACCGATGCCATCCTGACTCGCATCTGAGGTTATCTTTGTCTCCCGGTCCAGGTCGAAGAATGCCAGGACTGGTGCAGTGGTGAGCTTGGCTTTCAGCTCCAGCCGCTCTGTCTGGTGTGCCGCCTTCCACTCAAAGGCAGTTGGCTTTTTCACCAGGTTGCATAGGGCTGTGGTGTGTGTGGACATGTTTGGAATGAACTTGCCCAGAAAATTGACCATACCCAAGAAGCGCAGCACCGCCTTTTTGTCGTCAGGGACCTTCATCGCCTCGGTGGCCTTGATTTTGTCTGTGTCCGGGCGCACACCATGCTGTGAGACCTGGTCGCCTAGGAACTTGAGCGTCGATGTGTCAAAACAACATTTGGACCTGTTTAACTTTAGGCCGTTGGCATGTACACAGCGGAATACCGTCTGGAAACGGGACACATGTTCTTCAGGGGTCGTGGACCAGATGATGATCTCGTCCACGTACACACGAACCCCTTTAATGCCTTCCATCATCTGCTCCATGATGCGATGGAATATCTCCGATGCCGAGATGATGCCAAATGGCATGCAATTGCAGCAGTGTCTGCCAAAAGGCGTGTTGAAGGTGCAGAGCCTTCTGCTGGACTCTTCCAGCTGGATTTGCCAAAATCACTGTGATGCATCCAATTTGGTGAAGAAACGCGCGTGTGCTATCTCACTCGTGAGTTCCTCCCGCTTCAGGATGGGGTAGTATTCCCGCATGATATTCTTATTGAGATCCCTGGGATCAATGTAGATGCGCAGGTCCCCCGAAGGCTTCTTTACGCACACCATCGAGCTGACCCAGTCAGTCGGTTGGGTGACCTTGCATATGATGCCTTTTTCTTGGAGATCCTTGAGCTGTGCCTTCAGGCGCTCTCTCAGTGGAGCAGGGACATGTCGTGATGCGTGGACCACTGGCTTAGCATCAGGTCATAGCAGAATCTTGTATTGATATGGCAGCATGCCCATCCCGTTGAACACATCTGGATACTGGCGAGGATGTCGTCGATGCCGACCTGAAGATCCACATAGGAGGATGTTGTGGTGTAAACCCGTTGAATGATGTTCAGCTGCTTGCAGGCGTGCACACCTAGTAGGGTTGCCCTGTCCGGCTTAACATTTTCAAAGCGTCACCGTGCTTGTATGTGTCGGCTGGCTACGTGCAGATAGCAGGATCACAGTGCCGTGATGGCATTCCTGTTATAATCCAGGAGCTTGCAGGCAGCTGGAAGGACTGCGGGGGCTTCCTAATGCATCTGAAGTCTGCCTGTGAGAGGAGGTTGGCAGAGGCACCTGTGTCCAGCTTGAACTGGATGGGGCAGTGGTTGACCTTCATCACTGCTCGCCATTCGTCCTCGGAATCCACAGCTAGGATTGACTGGACTTGCGATGTGTCTGGTGTGGCATATTCACACGTTGTAATAATGCCCACACGGTAGGCGTTGTCCAGGCATTCATCATCTTGATCCGTTGCACAGCTGGGATCAGAATCCTGTAGGCGATGTTGCACACTCCGGATGCGCCGTCGGCGGAATTGGGAGTGCTGGCTCCTGACTGGTGGTGCAGATCTGCACAGGGCTGCATAGTGGCCTGGCTTCCCGCAGTTTAAACAGCGTCTGCCTCTTGCAAGGCAGTGTTTCTTTAAATGGCGGTGCCACAGTTCGAACACATCATGAAGTCAGTGGCCTGACGCTCCGTGCGTCGTTGCACGTGCGCACGCAGTGCGGTTCTCAGACGTCTGCACCTGTGCAGTGCGGGTTTCGGCCGCTTCGTTATCCGTTATCCGTTCGCATCGCACATGCGTCGGGCCCTGGGAAGATCGCGCGAAATGGCCGCTTTCGTCAATGTTGAGGTGCTGCATCCGGGAGATGGCCTGCACACTCTCTGCCTCGTGGGAGGCTATGTTATCATTTTCTGCCGTTTTGTACTGGGAATAGCGATTTTCAGCGTGCTCATGCACTGTGCATGTTTCAATCGCGACTGGCAGGGTCATATGCTTGATCTTCAGTAACTGCTCTCTCAGAGGATCAGAGTGAAATCCAAAAACGACTTGAGATCATGGAGTCAGTGACATCACCGAAGTTGCAGGATTGCGCTAGCAGTCTAAGGTTAGTTAAATATGAGTTGAAGGATTCGTCTTTACCTTACAATCGCTGCTTGAATATGTAGCGACAACTTTGTCTTGTCCTGGTCTTCGGCGAAGTGAAAGGAGTTGAATATTTCCAAGGCATGATCACCCGGTGTGGTGAGGAAGAGAGCTATCTTCCATACATCAGACGCACCATTGAGGTCAGATGCTTGGACATAAAGCTGAAATTTCTGCTTGAATGTCCGCCAGTTGGCACTGAGATTGCCGGAGGTCCTGAGCTGGTGAGGAGCCTGAATCTTTTCCATTGTGCCGGTATACATTCGCTGGTCGTCACGGATCTTGCTGAGTTGAACTAACTAGACTCCTGGTATAATGTTGTTATGTAATTTGGAATAACACAAGCTGCCACTTGATGCAGTTTTGAGTAAAAGATGCTCCAGACTTTGAAGTGAGTTCAATGTGTTTTATTGAACTATTAGCACAATTCTGAATGAGTTCGACTCTCTACTAATCTAAATGTAGTAACCCAGTCTAACTGAACCAGCCTTGCTCTAAGCCACGTGCTGGGGTGTGATGCTGAGGATACACCCTGTCTCACTCTGTAGATGTTGGTCTGTGGAAATTTACTTACCCTCTCTGCGTATGAGTGAGACATGTATATCACGGTGTTAGTGTTCAGTTTACCCTTTACATGATGTTGGATTAATATGATAATATATAAAAACATCAACGCCGTCATTCTCTTCGGGGCAGCGTTTCGCTAGTACACCCAAAGTTCTGTATGATGCAGTTTACACCGAGTTGCGTGGATCCAATCTGGCTTCTCTTTGACTTTAACAGCTGTTCGGGTTGTTAGCAGCACTTGGTAGGGTCCATTCCACCTCGGAGAAAAATAATCTTTGTTTAGTGCTTTCACATATACTTGATCTCCAGGTTTAAAGGGGTGTGTATTTCCCTCTTTTGGATGCATCTGAGCCTGTCGCACCTTTGCATGTATTTTTCCAGCGGTCTCGCACGTAGCCTGGGCATATTTGAGTGATGTATTATCTGCCCATGTTAAGGCTACTGCCGCTGGGGTCATTGGGGGTTTTGTTCCAGTTGGCAAGGGGCATCCCATTAACATCTGATACGGGGTTGAGCCTGTATTGCGATTTTTCTGATTTCTCAGGGCATACATTACTATGGGTATGGCATCAGGCCATAGCAGCCCATTTTTTTGACACACTTTTGTAACTGCAGTTTTAATTATTTCATTCACCCGTTCCACCATTCCTGAGGATTGCGGCTGATATGGGATATGCAATTTCCAATCAAATCCCATGGCTTCTGTTAGGGCTTTGGTCAATTTGCTGGTGAAATGAGTTCCCCTGTCACTGTTAATACCCATCGGTATTCCAAACCTTGGTATTATTTCCTTCAATAGAATATTTAACCCTGTTCTAGCATCGTCTCTTTTGGTCGGAAAAGCCTCTAACCACCGTGAAAACATGTCCACTATCACCAGCATGTATTTAAATCCCTTAGACATCGGCATGTGTACAAAATCTATCTGCAAATTTTCAAAAGGCATTTTGGGCTGTGGGAGATGATCTAAGTCAGCGGGTGTTTTGCCCCGATTATTCCTCTGACAAATCAGACATGTGCGGGCTACTTTTTCAATTGTTACCGTAATACCTGGAGCATACCATTATTGACATATTGCATGTGTCATCCCTCTTTTGCCCACATGAGCCTGCCCATGGGCAAGGCAGCATAGTGGCAAAAAACAGACTTCTGGGGCATACTGCGCAGGTATCGGGATGGACCCAGATCTGATGGCTGTCTTGGTAGCAACCGGCTTTGAGCCAAGAGCGATGCTCCTGTGGGAGGCTTGCTCCTGTGCCTGCTTTAACTTTGGTTCTGTTATGGTGGACAGAGGTTCTACTGCAGCAGCTTGCAGTTGTGGCTGCTGTTTGAGAGCCAATTCTTTTGCTATTTTATCAGCAAATCTATTACAACTGGAGACTTCATCGTCAGCAATAGTATGCGCTTCACACTTTAAAACGGCTGTCTTGCCGGGCAGCTGAACATCATCTAGTAAGTTTAAAACCAATTTAGCATGTTTAATAGGTTGGCCAGAGGAAGTTATGAACCCCCTGTTTTTCCATAATTGGCCAACATCGTGTACTACCCCAAAAGCGTATTGAGAATCAGTATAAATACTGACTGTCTTACTTTTAGTGGGAATAGATGCCCTAGTAAGCGCAAATAACTCAGCCGCTTGGGCAGACGTTCCCGAAGGCAGAGCAAAAGCTTCCACTAAATCGAATGGAGTTACTATTGCATAGCCGGCCAGGAGGGTCGTATCATTTGGTCGGTTCGCTGACCCATCAGTGAAAAAGATGGTGTCTGGATTTTCGAGTGGGTGACTCAATAAATCAGGTCGAGGGGTCGTGGTGGCTTCAACCAATTGTAAACGGTCATGATGAAACAGATGTTCTTCTTCCGAGGGCGCGGGTAAGAGTGGAGCAGGGTTGATAGCTGGTGCTCGCTTGTCGGTAAAGTTAGTCTGAGAGAGAAGGATTACCTCGTACCCAGTGCATTGCAGGTGAGTTAAGCAGCAGCAAAACAGAGTGAGGAACCAATACTGTACACGGGTGGTCGAGTACAAGGGGTACTGATTTTTCTACTATGGCGGCCGTGGCTGCTACTGCTCTTAGGCAACTTGGCATACCCTTTACCACTGCACATAGGGCGAACGGGTAATAGGCAAGGGGTCGTTTCCCTCCTCCATGCTCCTGCACCAGGACCCCTTGCAAATCCCCCTGCTTCATTCACGTAAAGAGTAAAGGGCTTGGTGAAATTAGGAAGTCCCAAAGCAGAGGCGCTAATCATGGCTTGTTTCAAGTTACAAAATGCTTGCTCCCTCTCTGGGGTCCAGGTAACAACTGAAGGGGCGTCCTGGAGGGTAGCCTTGCGCAGTACTGCGTCCATTTCTCTGTAGCCCGGGATCCACTGCCTGCAGTAGCCCACTATGCTGAGGAAGGTGAGGATTTCCTTTTTTGTACGCGGAGTTGGAACCCTTGCTCCAGCCTGTATTCTTTCAGACCCAAGCCTCTGCTGTCCTTGCTGAAGCTGAAATCCCAAATACTGAACTGTCTCCTGACAGAATTGCAGCTTGTCCATTGAGGCCCTATGCCCTCTTTCTGCCAGATGTGACAATAACAAAAGGGTATCCTGTTCGCAAGTTAGACCACCCTCTGAGGCCAATAATAAATCGTCCGCATATTGTAACTGCGTTGAGCCGGACGACTACTGGCACTCATCCAAGTCTCTTTTAACCGCCGCAGCATATACTGCTGGGCTTTCTGTGTAGCCCTGCGGGAGGCGTGTCCAAGTGTACTGCTGATTCCGATATGTAAAAGCAAGTAGATATTGACTGTCCGGGTGCAATGGTATGGAGAAAAAGGCTGAACATAAATCTATGACAGAGAAGGTGTCTGCTGTTGGTGGTATAGAAGACAAAATGACATTTGTGTCTGGCACCAATGGGGCAATAGGGATAACAATTTTATTGACGGCTCTGAGATCTTGCACAAATCGCCACTCGTTGGGTCTTCCTGCTTTTGGAATGGGGAGTATAGGGGTGTTACAGGGGCTTTGTGTCCTCTTCAGCACCCCTTGCTGTAATAGTGCATTGACCACTCCCTCTATCCCTTACTCTGCTACTGGTGCCAACCGGTATTGTTTCAAGCAGGGCAGGGCAACGTTCTTCTGTAACTGCACCCTATGCGCTGGGGCAGAATGTACCTTTCCAACATGAATTTTATGCTGGGCCCATAGATGTGCCGGTACCTGGTCCAGGACTGAAGGGAGTAAATGATGGCTCTCTCGGGGCAGTTGTTGTCTTTCAAATGTAGCGGGCATTGCTCCTCTTTCCAGGTCACTCTGCCCTCCTGTTTGCCATAAAACTCTATCAGGCAATTTTGTCCGTCTATTTCAACATCAATCTGATGTGTGACTTTTTTCTTTCTGGCCTCTTTCACCAGTTCTCCCATTTGCTTTGCCTAGCGGGATGTCTTACGGCCAATGTTAAATGGGGTTCTGAAGTTAAACCCATCCTAAAGAGGTTCCTCTGACTATTGGTCTTCTATACTAACATTCCTAATCCCACAACACTGAAAAATAAAAATGGGGTGACATGCAATGTTGTCTGCCTTCCTAGGTGACATTGTGCTTGTAAATTGTACGCAGGCTCATCCTCACGAGCATACCAAGCTCTGCAGTGGGTCACTATGCTCTCTCGGCTGGTCTCTATCAGGTGTTTTAATAGCTGCGCCCAAGGGTCAGTGATCTTTTGTAAGGCTTCCTGTAGTTGCCTAACGATGGTGCTGTAAGGGTTAATGCTCAGCTGCCAGCAATATAACACAGACACAGAGCGATCTGGCTCTTGGTCAGAAGCTATTAAATTCAACAACTGATGAGCTTGTATCTGAGGCAGTTCCATGAACATGCACTTGTTAGTGCAATGTATTATTGCCCCCAATTTGCAGAGTGTCTGTCTGCCAAGCAGAGGGGGGGGCGTAGTTTTTGAAATAATCATAGTATCGACCAAGGGGATATCATCAATTTCCAGATTAGTCGGGCGTGATACAGGCTCCGTCATGGGAATGCCGGCTACTCCCACAGTGACAATAGCGGGCTCACCGGGGATTAGTTCCACAGAGTAGGGCACAGACGACATAGTAGCGCCAGTATCGACCAGAAGGTCCACATAATGATCTCCTATTTTATCCGTTGTCATAGGTTCGTCTCTTACTGAGTTGGACAGTTTAATCATGGCCGCCTGTACCACCTTTTCTCCGTGGCAACCCTATTGGTTTTGATTAGAGTTCGGGTCAGAGTACGTAAAGGGAGGTGGGGGAGGGGCATGTCTCCAAGTGGGGCGCCTCCTTCCTGGGGGTTAAAGTTACATTCACGAGTCCAATGTCCCTTTGCCCCGCATCTTCTACATTGATCCTGGGATTTATCCCTCCCTTGCCAATGTCCTCTTCCTCTACCCCTACCTCTCTGCCCTCTGCTGGCCTGCTGACCCCGACCCTGCCCTCTCTTTCCTTGGTAGAATTGCCCTGTGATTCTAGGCTTTTGATCCTTGGGGGCTATGAACAGTTCTTCGCGGTCCATGTTTACCAAGGAGGTAACCACTGCCATCCATAGCTGTGCTTGCCAGGTGAGATGAAATGAAATGAAATGAAAATCGCTTATTGTCACAATTAGGCTTCAAATGAAGTTACTGTGAAAAGCCCCTAGTCGCCACATTCCAGCGCCTGTTCGGGGAGGTTGTTACGGGAATCGAACCATGCTGCTGGCCTGCTTTGGTCTGCTTTCAAAGCCAGCGATTTAGCCCTGTGCTAAACAGCCCCTATTTAATCAATTTGTAACTTTGCGCATGCTCTGGTAGCATGCAATTCAACAATGTCTGCACCGCTAAAGGGCCATTGTCTTCCAATGCAACACCGGCATGTTCCTCCGCTGGTTCTACCTCCACTGCAGGAGCGGCGGCTACATCAAGCCGATTATGTAGCAAACTGCTCTGTGCATTACTCCTTATCACCGGCTGCCGGGCCTGCCCTCCCACTGGCTGCTGTGCTCTCATCGCAGCTGCCATCAGTAAAAGGTCGTTGAATTCTTCTGACGGTGCAGATGCCTCAGTTAAAACTTTCGGATATAACCCTGCTGCTGCCATCTCTGTCTGTTTCTTGTCATTCTCATTCTTTACTGTATCTTTACTCTCTCCACTATTCTTACATTTGATCTTTGGGTTCTCATTCTTTACTGTATCTTTACTCACTTCAGTATTCTTACATTTGATCTTTCGGGTTGGTGCCTCCCAGCCACTTTCTTCCATGTCTGAAAGCACCACAGCATATAATTATAGTCCCAATTAGGGTCTCCACTCCCATTTATTGTCAAAGCTTCCCATGTTTCAATCTGCAATATTTTAAAACTACCCCCGTACGGCCAAGCCCCGTGGGACCACCCATACAAATCGTTACTGAATGTTACCGCATATCGAAGTTCTCCGGTTTCTCTTATCACAGTGTCAGCTGGTGATCCCGGCAGAACGAGGGGATCTCCTACCTTTCTCCGTTGCCTTACGATTGTTTTATCCGCTGTTCCGTTATCTTACTCATTTTCACTCCCTTATCCGTCTCCTTTGCAGAGTCCGCCTTCTTTATTGCCCCGGACATCTGTACCGTGGCTTCGGGGTGACCTGTAAGGGGGCGTCCGAGTGTTTGACCCATCGTGGCTTCTGAAAAATACTTTAGAGCATACACATATAACAACAAGGGCCGGGGTAAATTATTAACAAATACTACAAGGAGCGCTCACCGCTGTTCGTCCTTTCGCGAATCTCGAAGCCTGCTGATTGTTCAGTTTTCTTTTTGTCAGTCTCTAAGGCACCTTTATTCTTCTCATGCAGCTATCAGTAATTTATTAATTAAGATAACTCTCCAAGCATGAGTCACTGGCCAGTAATTAAGGCTGCCGAGCCGCAGACCCCCTTTCAGCTGGGGTCGCGCTATGGCTCTCTCCCTTTCAGCTGAGGGAGTCCTGTTTAGAGATTTGTTTTCAGGATTCACTTCCCGTTAAATTAGGGAAACTGCAATGACTACGCCAATTGTTGAAGAAATTAAATAGTCAGCACTTCAAGTTTTCGCCAAAGGTCTTTTATTTAACACGAAGTTCGTGGGGGGGATTAGATAGACCATAGTCATTCCAAATGTCCCCCCTTCTACAGAGGTAAGGCAAGCAATTTATATGATACAGTAAGCAATATCTAGGACAAAATGCATTCATTAGATTAGCAAAAAGACAGAAAAGTGAGCAGGCCGGAGTTCGAGTTTAATAACAGGCCTTGAGTTCCTCGCCTAAGAAAAATAATAATTGTCTGCTGTCAGCAAAACAGTGTGCAGCTGTATGCTTATTTACATTGTATGACCTTCTGACTGTTTCATACAGAACTTCTTGACTAAAAATAAGGCTAAATATTCATCATGCTTTGCCAAGTGCCTATTTCCATGAAATATAGTCAAGCAGCCGGTTAAAATCAATACAGAGTATTGAGGCAGGTAATCCGCCAACTAAAGGCCCTTCTACAACTCTCCTGTCACTATTGCTTTTCTATTCTCCCCCCTTCCCTTCTGAGCCCCAGAGCCAGGCTCAGTGCCAGAGACCTGACGCTAGGGCCTTCCCCCTGTAGGTCATCCCCCTCAACAGCATCCAAAACAGTATACTTGTTTTGAAGGGGAACGGCCACGAGGGATCCCTGCACTGTCTGCCCCTTTGTTTTCATCCCGTGACTGTAACCCAGCTAGTCTTGTCCTGTATCTTGGGTGTGGCTACCTCCCTGTAACTCTTCTCTATCACCCCCTCTGGCTCCCGGATGATCCGAAGTTCATCCAGCTCCAGCTCCAGTTCTCTAACGCGGTCTCTGAGGAACTGGAGTTGGTGTAGTCAGCGGGGAGACCGGTGGTATCCCTCACCACCCTACAGGAGGAACATGCAACTGCCCTAGCCTCCATCCCCTCTGATCTTACAGAATGTACCAGCCTATGAACCAGGCTGTTGTTCAATGAACTCTTGTTCAATTACCTCGCTTTCCCTGGAGGAGCAGAGTGCTTTATGCTAGGTAACTGTTTCTTTGATTTCTACCACTAAAAGAGCCTGTATAAATCTGATCAAGGCAATGAAAAACTAGTCGAGAATAACTGAAAGGGCATCTTTAGCTGAACAAGCGAAAGGTATAATCAATAATTTTGCTTTCAGGTATTGGTCTTGTAAAATGTGTGGGCAATGACCAACAACTTTCCCGTTAATCGGCTTCCTGTCACACCTTTAGGGTCTAAGTAATAAATTGGCTGGAAGCAAAATGAAACTCGAGAAGAAGCTAAGAATCTGATGGAGCTACAACCAATTGCGATCAGGATGAGAATCTCATTCACTGCTGCATGTTGTTCAGTATTAATTAGTTAGCCTGAGTGGTAAAGTGATAGATCTTCTGCTCTCGTCCTTCTCACTTACTTTTGCTTCTAATCTTTTTTCCTAATTTTCCCTTTCATCTCTGAAAATTTCATCTGGTGTCATCCCTGCTTTTTCTCTTTCTTACAGAAATGATGGAGGGTATTCATGATGATTGCCAGCCTTGAGGATAAGCGAGGGAAGAGGCTTAGATGCTAGCAATGAAGGTACCCATAGTGAGGTCTCTGAAAAGATGTATTAATTTAATCTACCAATGCATATCGGTTATAAAGTGATTGTTCAGGACACTGCACTGTCTTGCACTGGTGCAGACTCCCAGCTCGCTGATACTCACCAGAGGTCCTCAGAGCTGTGAGCTCTCTTGCCTTAGGCAAATGTCCATCGACTCATGGCAAAGAGTTCACAGATGAAGGAAATACCAACATGCAGTGGGAGATCCTATTATTATTTACTGTAAAGAGTTAATTCGGCATTTCTGGCTTCATATAGATTGGCATTTCATCCTGGAACTTAAGTTGCGAAGAAACATCTGTATTTCAGCAACGGTTTGATTTAGGACTTGCTGTATTTAATGAAATGTAGAAACAATTGGACTGGCCGTAGCACTTCACCGTGACTGTAATTTCCTCCAGTCTATATATTGCGATTCAGCCTGTGTCTCCTGTGTGGAGATAAATTAACTTTGATCCAACTATTGAGAACTTGATTTGGAAGTTAGGACATGTTTGCAACTTTTACGGTTTCCCAGAAAGGAACCGCGGCTGGATGGATATTTAATATGACGGATGTTAATAGAAACACCTTGAAAACCCAAATTTCCAACGCCGCCTTGTTTTGATGTCCAACGATTGCGATTTATAAAATAAACAACCTCGTTTTACTCTGATGCTGGCTGACTGCAGTCAGGTAGGGCAACACTGGTCAGCGAAGAACAATAGAAGCTGACGAATGGAGTCTTGTACCGCAAGCTTAAGGGCAGTCTTGGGATTGCATTGAAATTGAACTGATAGAATGACGGTGGGGGCGGCGCCAGGACTGGTTTAAAGGGGGAATCTGCTCAAATGTTCAATTCAAATGTCTCTGTCCCCTATTTCCTCTACCTGTCCTGTTGGATCGCTCGACTACACTACAGCCACTCTCAATGCCTTCAGCCTCCATTGATTGTCCTAGGCGAAAGATGTGGTGGGAGGGGGGTTGTAATGGTTGTGTTGGCGTCAGGATGGATGTGCTTGGCCAATTACCTCGCCTCACCTTCAACAAGGCATCACCAAAATGCAACTTGGCTTTGAGAAAGAAACTTAACTGATGCCGGGAAAGTGACTCTCAATCAATATTTCCACTGGAGTCCAAGACAGATGTTTAGAATATTGACTGAATGGATGTTGCGTTGAGTTGCGTTTCTGTGCCTCTCAGCCCAGTACAATGCTGAGCTGGCACCCAGTGTGGGCAGCGAGGGTGGAACCGCACCCCAATTAAGGGTGGAGCTGCCACTGGTTGAAAGCGGCGCTCGCGCCTCTTACCCTGCCTTGTTAGTCCTTGGGCGGGATTCTCCCCCACCCAGCGGGGCGGGCCGTACCGGTGCCAAGGAGTGGCGTGAACCAGTCCGGCGTCGAGCCGTCCGGAAGGTGCGGAATCCTCTGAACCTTCAGGAGCTAGGCCGGCGCGAAGGGAAAGAGTGCCCCCACGGCACAGGCCCGCCCGCGGATCGGTGGGCCCCAGTCTCAGGCCAGGCCACCGTGGGGGCGCCATCCGGGGCCAGATTCCCCCCCCCCCCCGAGGACTCTGCAGGCCGCCCGCAGAGCCAGGAACCGCCGGTACGGACCTGGTGTACTCTATCCCGGTGGGACCTGCCGAAAACGGGCGGCCACTCAGCCCATCACGGGCCAGAGAAACGCCGGGGCGGCCCCCAACCGGCATGGCGCAATTCCTGCCCACGCCGAAAACCGGCGCCGGAGAATCGGGCAGCCGGCGTCGGGGCAGCGGGGCGGCGGGGCGGGATTCACACCGCCCCCTGGCGATTCTCCGGCCCGGCGGGGGGTCGGGGGTTTTGGTTTCCTAATCAATTGATCTGATCAATTGGAGGCGCGTGTGAGGCCAATGTTACATCTGCGCCACTCTTTTGTGAGAGATTTGTAAGTAATGCCAACCTTGGGACTAGTTAAAAATAAATCTTCCTAAAGAAACGAGATGCAGAGCTGCGAACTGGGGGTTGGGGGTCATGTTAGGGTTCACATTATAGTAACGGCGGGGCTGGAAGATGCAAGTGCCCAATACAAGCTGACACAACTTGCACTCAACTTGCGGAAAGGCAAAAGTGGCTTTGGGGTGGGTGTTTAAAAATATTCACAGCTTTCGAAGTGAACATGCCCCCACGCATACAATAGGCGGGAAGTGATTCTAATTTATATCAATTTCACTGGTTGAACTTGGAAAAACAAACCAATTGTAACATTTAAATTAATTTCAGGCCCAATCTTTAGTGCCAGCTAAACTGATCACTGCACAATGGAAGTTAAAAGAACATTCATGGAAAGTAACTCACCCCATCTCCACACCACACCCCCTCCGCCCACTCCACATCCCTGCCACCAAAACAATGTAACTCAGTGTGACCCAGATCGGTGCAAAGGGTAGTTGAAAGTTTATCAATATATACATTTCCGAACTTTGGTATGCCCCCCAATTGCTGAAAATGTAAAGGCACCTGCCCCATGCCAGACTCAGCAACATTTTGTAAAATGTTGGTAAAATTATTCTTTTGTTTACTTAATGGGAGATAGTGATCAGATATGTTCAAAACATTTGAATCTTGAGCTGTAACATTATTGCCAGGGAAAATGGGATTAGAATAGATAGGTGATGGCCACCACGGACACAATAGGCCGAAGAGCCTTTGTTTTGTATGCTATAAAACTCTATGACCCTATCGATATTTAAATGGAATACAACACACACAACAGTGGTCTTCAAATGAAGTTCTCCATTTAGATGCAGAATGAAATGAAGAAGTATTATGGGCCAGGGTTTAGAGAACCCCAAAGTGTATCATGGAGTTCACCTGACCCACAACTTTTCATAGATTGTGGTATGGGGAGCACACGGCCCACTCTGCAGGTGTGGTACAGCAGAGTATTTTTTAAAGCAAAACAATGTTTATTCTATGAACTCAAGTTAACCTTTTTAAAACATACAGTGAACATCTTAGCAACCATCAATTCAAATGCAACACCCAAAGACTACAACACTAAGTAATCCTTTAAGCTTTCCTTTTAACATCCATATGGCTTAAAAACAAAACCTTTAACATAAGCACGTTCGGTTAAAGTCACTACTCAGAACATTTATAATTCTGAATTCGCCAAATGATCAAGAGACAGTCTTTTCATGGCAGAGAGATCAACAGTACACTTGCTCTGTCTGGCTCCAGCTCCAACACTGAAAACAAAACTAAAACACACCCTGCAGCCTGCTCAAAAACAAAAGTAAAAAGCTGACAGACAGCCCAGCTCCACCCACTCTCTGACATCACTGCAGTAGTAAACACCCATTTCTTAAAGGTACTGTCACTACAGATATTTATAGACACACCCATTTATAAACACCCATTTCTTAAAGGTACTCTCACATGACACCTCCCCCCAAGAAAAAAAAATAAACTATCAATTTCAAGATGGTTTCATTTTTCACTTTTTCACTCTCCTTTAAGAAATGCACACAGCAAATTTACTTTTTGTTTCAAAAAACAACACACTCAAACAGGTATAATAATATAGTCATTTTTTTTTCTTCTTACTCCAACTGAAAATGCTTTCGTTCATCACATTTGTGACAAAGCATCGGCTATCACGTTTTCTCGTCTCGCCACATATATTATTTTTAATGAAATGTCTGTAACAATAAACTCCAGCGAAACAGCCTTGCATTGTTATTCCGGAATCACCCCAAAAACGTCAACGGATTATGATCAGTATATATAATGGTTTCAGACAGATTGCTGGTCACATAAATGTGAAAATGTTGCAAAGCCAGCACCAAACTCAAAGTCTCCTTCTCAATCGTAGAATACTTTTTCTGGTGAGAATTTAATTTCTTTGAAAAATAACCAATAGGCCGCTCTAGCCCTTCATCGTCGTCTTGTAGAAGCACCGCACCTACACCCACATCACTCGCATCAACCGCCACTTTGAATTGTTTTGTATAATTTGGGATGGCTAACACATGAGCAGTAGTTAACACAGCCTTCAGGCAGTGAAATGCCTGTTGACACTCCGCTGTCCACTGGAATTTGTTATGCTTCTTGAGCAAGTCCGTCAGTGGAGCGACCACACTGCTGAAATTCAGTACAAATTTCTGGTAAAATCCACTCATACCAAGATATCGCATTATTTCCCATCGTGTAGAGGGTATCGGAAACTCCCCAATAACTTTTGTTTTCACACCCCGTGGGACCATTCAACCCTGTCCAATTGTATGGCCAAGGAAAGTGACTTGGCTTTTCCAAATTCACTTTTGGATAGGCTTATCACCAAACCCACCTCCTGAAGTCGATCGAATAACTCCATCAGATGTTTTAATTGTTCTGTCCATGTCTGGCTGAAAATTACCAGATCGTCGATGTATACCACACAATTGGGTAATCCTGAAACAACTTTGTTAGTTAACCATTGAAATGTGGCTGGGGCATTTTTCATGCCAAATGGCATAACTTTGAATTGGTATATACCATCTGGAGTCACAAAAGCTGAAATCTCCTTCGCCCTTTCGGATAAAGGTATCTGCCAGTAACCTTTAAATAAATCCAGTTTGGAAATAAAAGCTGATTGGCCCACTTTCTCAATGCAATCCTCCAAACGTGGGATAGGATAAGAGTCCGTTCTTGTAACTGCATTAACCTTTCTATAGTCCACACACAACCATTGGGTACCATCTGGTTTAGGTACCATCACTATGGGTGAGCTCCATTGGCTGCAACCCACTTCAATTATGCCATTTTTAAGCGTACTCTCAATCTCTTTGTTAACCTATGCCAATTTTAAAGGATTAAGTCTGTATGGATGTTGTTTGATTGGAACAGCATTTCACACATCTACATCATGTATAGCCATTTTAGTACTTCCCAAATTATCTCTACAAACTTGCCCACGCGATATCAATAACTCTTTCCGATCAGTCCGTTTTTCCTCTGGAAGGTAACTTAATAATTTATCCCAATTTTTAAGAACATCCTCGTTTTCCAATTTAATTTGAGGTACGTCAAATTCCAAGTCACTTTGAGTTAGAATCATTAAAACCTCCTTTTACTCTCCTTCCCTTTCAAAGTACCTTTTAAGCATATTCATATGACACACTAGGTGGGTTTTCCTTCTATCCGGTGTTTTTACCACATAATTCACCTCACTTAATTTCCTTTCAATCTGATAAGGTCCACAAAAACTTGCTTTTAAAGGTTCACCTACCACTGGTAACAATACTAAAACTTTATCTCCACTGGCAAAACTACAAACTTTTGATTTCTTGTTGGCTACCCGTTTCATCACATTTTGTGCAACTTTTAAATGTTGTCTCGCCAATTCACCTGCTCTATTTAATCGTTCCCTAAAATTTGACACGTAATCCAATAATGTAAGTTCCGATTTATCACTCACCAATTTTTCCTTAATCAATTTAAGTGGTCCTCTTACCAAATGACCAAAAATTAGTTCAAAAGGACTAAATTTGTTTGACTCATTAGGTGCATCCCTAATTGCAAACAGTACGAATGGAATTCCTTTATCCCAATCCTCTGGATAATCGTGACAATAAGCCCTCAACATTGTCTTTAATGTCTGATGCCACCTTTCTAACACTCCCTGCGTTTCTGGATGGTACGCAGTTGATTTAAATTGTTTTATTCCTGAGCTATCCATAACTTCTTTGAATAACCTTGAGGTAAAATTTGATCCTTGATCCAATTGTATTTCTGTGGGTAGTCCATATCTAGTAAAGAATTTAAGTAACTCCTCCACAATCTTTTTAGCTGTAATATTACATACTGGAATGGCCTTTGGAAACCTAGTAGACACATCCATTATAGTCAAAAGATTCCCACTTTTTGTTTTAGGAAGCGGTCCTATGCAATCAATTAGGACCCTTGTAAAAGGTTCCTCAAATGCTGGAATAGGTATTAAGGGCACGGGTTTTAGTTAGATAGGTTTCCCTATCACTTGACGTGTGACATAATTGACAAAATTTAACTACATCTTTATGTAGTCCAGGCCAATAAAAATGTTTTTGGATTTTAGCTTGAGTTTTCCTTATTCCCAAATGACCTCCCACTGGCACCTCATGTGCAACTCGCAACACTTCCTTCTATACCCTACTGGCAATACTACTTGATGAACTTCTGCCCACTTTTCATCCGCCTGCACATGTAACGGTCTCCATTTTCTCATCAAGACATCACTTTTACGGTAATAACACTCTGGTATCCACTCAGATTCCTCTTCCATGTATGCTTTCTGATACATCCATTTTATTTCTACATCTTTCTGTTGTAACTCGGCCAATTTTCCTGAACTAAAAATATCCGCCTCATCCTCCACCTGTTCTTTTCCAACCATCTGATCAAAAATCGTTTCTGATAATTGCACTTCACCTTTATCTTCAATCTCTGATTTCTCCTCTTGTCTTAACCTGTGACTTTGCGACCTTGTTACTACACAATCTGGAAAAATCCCAGGATATTCGTCTTTCAACACTTCAGTTGTCTAATTTTCCACCAGCTTATCAATCACCGTATGAACCACTCCCACCTGCGATCTAACTATATCATTATCCAAGATAAACAGTGTTCCTGGACAAGATAGTTTCTCTATTACTCCTACTGCCACTTCACCACTCTTCACTGGACTTTCCAACCTTACCTTATATAATTGAACACTACTCCTCTCACCCTGAATTCCACATATTACCACCTTTTCTGGCAACATTCTTCCCAAACTACATAATTCCTCATCTCTTACCATTAAAGATTGACTAGCTCCCGTATCTCTTAAAATTGTGACTTCTTTACCTGCTCCTCCTGATACACATGAGTAAACTTTACTCACACAAGTAAATTCTTTAAAGAGATCTGGCACCTTCTTATCAATCACCTCTTGATCAGGCTGTACAATCTTTTGCATCTCCTTCGCTTCACTTGGGCTTTCCTTTACCACTCTAACAAATCCCACTTTCTTACCCTGTTTTACCACATCAGTCTTCCCAGTGCTTTTCTTCAACCACCAACACTGTGACTTACATGGCCTAGTTTATTACAGTGAAAACATTTGAAACTTTTCATTTCTTTTCCACCCTCCTGGATTTCTTTTTAAATCTGAGGTACACTCTCTTTATTATCTCCCATCAGATCACCTTTGCCTCTACCACTTGAGTATTTCTCATGTCCCCAGTTTCTATCCCTCACAGGCTGAAACTGATGTCGGAAACCAAGCTTTGATTTATGAACTAATTCATAATCATCTGCCGTTTCTGCTGCTAACCTCGCAGTTTTAACTCTCTGTTCTTCCACATGAGTTCTCACTACATCAGGTAAACTCCTCCAAAAGTATAATTTCTCTGGGAGCTTCATAGGTTTGGTCTATTTTCAAAGCCCTTATCCACCTATCAAAATTAGTTTGTTTGAGCCTTTCAAACTCCATGTATGTTTGACCAAATTATTTCTTTAAATTTCTGAACCTATGTCTGTAAGCTTCAGGCACTAGTTCATATGCACCTAAGATGGATTTTTTCACCTCCTCATACGTCCCTGATACCTCCTCCGGTAGTGCTGCAAACACTTCACTAGCTCTACCTACCAGCTTTGTTTGAATCAGTAATACGCACATGTCCTGTGGCCATTTCATTTGTTTAGCCACCTTCTCAAATAAAATGAAAAAGGCTTCTACCTCCTTCTCGTCAAACCGTGGCAATGCTTGGACATATTGAAATAGATTCCCACCAAGCCTTCGACTTTGACGCTCTTTCTCACTATCCTCATCGCTATCATCTAACTGTACGTTTCCCTTTACGTCTGCCAATTTTAACTGACTTTCATGTTTGATGGCCATTTTCTGAAGTTCAAACTCTCTCTCTTTATCTTTTTCCCTGATCTACATAGAACATAGAACAGTACAGCACAGAACAGGCCCTTCGGCCCTCGATGTTGTGCCGAGCATTGTCCGAAACCAAGATCAAGCTATCCCATTCCCTGTCATTCTGGTGTGCTCCATGTGCCTATCCAATAAAGTTCCTAAAGTGTCCGACTCCACTATCACAGCAGGCAGTCCATTCCACACCCTAACCACTCTCTGAGTAAAGAACCTACCTCTGACATCCCTCCTATATCTCCCACCCTGAACCTTATAGTTCGGCCCCCTTGTAACAGCTACGTCCACCTGAGGAAATAGTCTCTGAACGTCCACTCTGTCTGTCCCCCTCATCATCTTATAAACCACTATTAAGTCACCTCTCATCCTCCTCCACTCCAAAGAGAAAAGCCCTAGCTCCCTCAATATTTCCTTATAAGACTTATCCTGCAAACCAGGCAGCATCCTGGTAAATCTCCATTGCACCCTTTCCAATGCTTCCACATCCTTCCTATAGTGAGTTGACCAGAACTGCACACAATACTCCAAATGTGGCCTCACCAGGGTCATGTACAGTTGCAGCATAATGCCACGGCTCTTAAACTCAAGCCCCCGTTAATAAACGCTAACACACTATAGACCTTCTTCACGGCTCTATCCACTTGAGTGGCAACCTTCAGAGATCTGTGGACATGAACCCCAATACCTCTCTGTTCCTCCACATTCCTCAGAACCCTGCCGTTGACCCTGTAATCCGCATTCAAATTTGTCCTACCAAAATGAATCACCTCACTCTTATCAGGGTTAAACTCCATGTGCCATTTTTTGGCCCAGCTCTGCATCCTATCAATGTCTCTTTGCAGCTACAACAGCCCTCCACATTATCCACTACTCCACCAATCTTTGTGTCATCAGCAAATTTACTGACCCACCCTTCAGCCCCCTCCTCCAAGTCATTGATAAAAATCACAAACAGCAGAGGACCCAGCACTGATCGCTGTGGTATACCGCTGGTAACTGGTCTCCAGTCTGAAAATGTTCCATCCACCACCACCCTCTGTCTTCTATGTGATAGCTGGTTGCTTATCCAATTGGCCAAATTTCCCTCTATCCCAAACCTCCTTACTTTCTTCATGAGCCGACCATGGGGAACCTTATCAAACGCCTTACTAAAATCCATGCATACGACATCAACTGCTCTACCTTCATCTACACACTTAGTTACCTCCTCAAAGAATTCAATCAAATTTGTGAGGCAAGACTTACCCTTCACGAATCTATGTCGACTATCCCGGATTAAGCTGCATCTTTTCAAATGGTCATAAATCCTATCGTTCAGGACCTTTTCCATTAACTTACCGACCACAGAAGTAAGACTAACCGGCCTATAATTACCAGGGTCATTCCTATTCCCTTTCTTGAACAGTATTTCCCTTTTTCTTTCTTTTTGTTCTGCTAGGGCTATTCTTTCTTTTCTCCTTTCTTCTCTCTCCTTTTATTTTTCACTCTCTCTCTTTCTTTTTCCTCTCTGTCTCTTTCTCTTTCTTTTTCTGCTCTCGCTCTCTTTCTTTTTCTTTTGCCGCTCTCTCTCTTTCTTTTCCCTCTTTCGTGTTCAAGCTGCTTTAATTCTTTCTCATGTTTCATTTGTAACTGAATTTTTGCCATTTCCAATGAGTCAAACTGTATCTCAGGCACTTTAAATGCTTAGCCAACACCATAATTACCTCATATTTTCACATTTTGTCAGGTAATGTTAACTGCAATGTTTTTGCAAAATCTAACAGTCTGCTTTTAGTCTCTGTCTGTAAGGTACTGTGTGTGACCGTCTCCACCCCCAAAAAATTCAGAGCCTCTGAAAGAGCCATTGTCCACAACACACTCCCCACTTAAACTAGAATACCACACCAGAAAAGCAACCACAATATGCTCACCCCTCACTGTCTTTACGTTCACTAAGCCAATCCAATAGATAGACTTTTATCCCCCTCGAGCCCCCAATTTGTTGTGGGCCAGGGTTTAGAGAACCCCAAAGTGTATCATGGAGTTCACCTGACCCACAACTTTTACTAGATTGTGGTATGGGGAGCGCAAGGCCCGCTCTACAGGTGTGGGACAGCAGAAATGGAAATGTATTTTTTAAAGCAAAACAATGTTTATTCTATGAACTCAAGTTAACCTTTTTAAAACATACAGTGAACAACTTAGCAACCATTAATTCAAATACCACCCCCAAAGACTACAACACTAAGTAATCCTTTAAGCTTTCCTTTTAACATCCATAACGACTTAAAAACAAAACCTTTAACAGAAGCACGTTAGGTTAAAGTCACTACTCAGAACATTTATAATTCTGAATTCACCAAATGATCAAGAGATAGTCTTTTCATGGCAGAGAGATCAACAGTACACCTGCTCTGTCTGGCTTCAGCTCCAACCCTGAAAACGAAACTAAAACACACCCTGAAGCCTGCTCAAAAATGAAAGTAAAAAGCTGACGGACAGCCCAGCTCCACCCACTCTCTGACATCACTGCAGTAGTAAACACCCATTTCTTAAAGGTACTCTCACTACAGATATTTATGTACACACCCATTTCTTAAAGGTACTCCCACATGACCGAAGCTAAAAGTGTGCAGCTTGTAATTCTTCGGAGAACTGCATAGAAACCCAACAGTGCAGCAGGCGGCCATTCAGTCCATTGAGTCTGCACTGTCCCTCTGAAAGAGCACCCTACCTAAGCCCACTCCCCCACCCTATCCCCATAACTATCCCGATTCTGGGCATTCCATTAGACCATAAGACATAGGAGCAGAATTAGGCCATTTGGCCCATCGAGTCTGCTCCATCATTAAATCATGGCTGACATTTTTCTCATCCCCATTCTCCTGCCTTCTCCTCATGACCCCTGATTAATCAAGAACCTATCTATCTCTGCCTTAAAGACACTTACTGATTTGGCCTCCACACCCTTCTGCAGTAAAGAGTTCCACAGATTCACCACCCTCTGGCTGAAGAAATTCCTCCTCACCTCAGTTTTAAAGGATCTGAGATGGGTGTCCTCTGGTTCTAGTTTTTCCTACAAGTGGAAACATCCTCTCCACGTCCACTCTACCCATGCCTCGCAGTATCCTGTAAGTTTCAATAAGATCCCCCCTCGTCCTTCTAAACTCCATCGAGTGCAGATACAGTCCGATACTGAGAACATTTGTTAAACCTGCGGTAGTTTCGTACGATTCTACCATTCTGCATGATAAGCAGTGTGTGTGAAATTCATGCTGTATGGAGGAATATATATATCAATATATTTCGTGAATTATTTCACGGGGGGGTGGGGGGGGGGGGGGGCGACACGAAAATCCACAATTTTCGAATATTTCCAAATAATATTGCTGTGTGTGCTACACGTGTGCTTTCCCGGCATTTATATGTGCAGTCCACATTTCACTCACATTGACACATTAAGTTGCCCCTGTTTTTTTTTAATGGTGCAAGTTCAATGGGACAAGTGTTGCAGGATTCAGACAGGGCTTCAAGCCCAGCCCTGGGGAGCCTTTGTCGAATATTTATTGGTCAGAATGATCGACGCCACTCAATCCGGTTGGGCGGGTAGCAGGGAAGCCTTTTCCCTCCCACCCTTCACCTCTTCTCTCCCCCCCCCTCCCTCCCCTCCCTCCCTGAAGCCCCTTTCCCTGTCCTTACCTGGCCCCTCAGTCAGTAAAGTGCTGCTGTCAATCATATCAGCAGTAGAAAAGCAATCTAACTTTGGAGCAAAACTGCTGCCTTCCTGAGTGTGTGTGTGGAGGAGGGGGGCATTGTGATGGGAGCAAACAACGTCGAAGATGGGGCAGGTTAGAGTACAAATGTAATGACATTTAAATTCAACAATGTGGTGATTACGCACGGGGAGAAGGTGTTTACATTGGGTTAGCAGGTTCCAGGAGAAATCCTGCTCTCTGCCATTTGCATCTACTTTGATTTTTAAAATTTCTCCTGCAGAAGGAAACTGATGCGACCATCAATTCACACCAGACAGAGAGTTGAAGTGAACAGTGGCTTTAATCAACTAGAACAGTGCCTGCCTGCGACTGCTCTGCACTGAGAGCCACCTACAGGGCAGCTGCTCTATATACCTCCCCTCAAGGAGGCGGGGTCAGGGGCAGAGCCCACAAGGGCACCAACATGATACAAGCGGTGTAATACAGTACAATGGTCCATAGGTGGAGCCCACATGGGCAACAGCATAGTACAATGTGATAGAGTGGTGAATGGCGACCATAAAACGTTCACCACAGAAACTAATTTCAGGATTTAAGGCAGACAAACATTCGTGATTGAGGGACGTATGTCTCCTTTATATCAGATGTATTTGTTTTGAATGAATCATTTCCGTGCTTTTCCTGTTCTTTTCCCTGAGAAAGGCCGCGGCTGGGAGCTGAGAGAGACGCCAGAATGAGTGATTGTGGCGGTCAGACGCTATTCGGCCTGACTTTAAATGGGAGCATGGTGGATATTGGAATGGCTTTTCCTGTTCTTATGTAACTGTTACTGTGAAGCAGCTAAAATCCCCGCACTTTAATCTTTCCCTCGCATTTTGGAGATGATGGGCTATATTGGGGGGGGGGGGTAACTTGTGACATGGCCCAGAGGGAAATCTGTTTCTTCTTCCTTTCTCTGTCAGTCTGCAAGGTCGTGTCAAATATCTTTAGGTTGGCGAATTACATTTTTGATCTCACATTGTTCCTTTAATATTAGCATTGTCATTGTGTGGGTTTTTTTTGCGGGGGGGGGGGGTGGGGGGGGTGCTCCATAGGTGGGTTATTCACAACAGGTCTCAGTGCTGCAGCCGGGAATTTTACACACACACGTTGAGTCAGTGACAACAAAGACACATGAAATGAAAATCGCTTATTGTCACAAGTAGGCTTCAAATGAAGTTACTATGAAAAGCCCCTAGTCGCCACTTTCCGTCGCCTGTTTGGGGAGGCTGATACGGGAATTGAACCGTGCTGCTGGCCGGCCTTGGTCTGCTTTCAAAGAGCGATTTAACCCTGTGCTAAACAGCCATTTGTGATTTGTACATTGCCTGTGTCAATGCAGCTCCATTGCATAAATCTCCTGTTTTGCTGGCATCTTTTTCTTTGTACACAGCGAAAAGTTGTAACTCGCCAACTAAGCAACATTGTACGATTGATTTAAGCATTCTTGAAATAAATAACTTGTGGATTATGGTTGTGATTTTTTTTCTTCCTTGTTGATTGACCCGTGCAACATAAGGCAGGAAATCGCCTCGCTACAATTAGAGGAGCGAGATGAGTGTGATCCTTTCATTCCCCCTCTCCTCCTCCTGTGGAACCTTTGAAGATTTGGGAAGTCAGACTATTTGAAGCGCAGTTGCCCGCGTTCCGCTTCGTGCCTCGGCAGCAGGGGGCGCCCGCGATCCATGTGAGCAGGACATCGTGGCCTGCCCACTTTCACAATAAGGCTATCCTTTAAATAGCACTGCTGCAATTCAGCAAAGAGAAGCGAAATCCAGATCATATGGACCATTAGCTGACAGTTTATTTTATAAAACACCACTGTCAGATGTACAGCACATCTTATATGTCCGTTAATAATGTTAATTATGTTAATAATTAAATGCGAGCGTGCTTCGCGATGGCAGTGAATGTTTGGAGCTAGTGTACCAATTGTTTCAAACATCCAGTTCAACAATTTTAATGTCGCGCGCTTATATAATAAATATGCAAAGAATAAGAAGTTAAACATCTGCAATAAAATACTTAACCCGAGTTTTGTTGATATAATTACTTTTATGACATTATGTATTCAGATACAGCTTGACAAGTCACTACACGATGGAGTTACATTGTTGGTCCTCTCCTGTCCTAGCTATTCACACTTAAAAGGTGCGATGTAATGGGAAGGGGGGGGGGGGGGGATTCGATGGTTGAACAGTTTATAGACTAACTAATATTTTGATGGTCTGATTCTTCTTCACTCTCAGTAGTTTGTATGTTCTCCCCAAAGGCTTGTACAGATTGTTGCTGTGTGTTCCTGGTAATTGGAATGGACCCGAACAAACCAGTCCATCTTTAACGTGCAATCGATCAGGAACAATCTAATGGGCGATTACCAAGGGAACGGGAGGCCAACTTGATTGGGGATTGAAAGGTTTGGGGAGCGGTATGGCACACTTTGTGAATTGTAAATTCGACAGTGCCACTAATTAAAATGTCCTTCGGTTGACCAAAGGCCGCACCCTTAATATTGGCTGGAATAGAAGGTGGCTCCGGGAATACTTACCCAGCTGGTTTTGCTGGGCTGGATTCTATGAGACAAATCTTTATTCTAAAATTACAATTTATTGACACGCACCCAAGGCCAATCTATTTGGATGTGAGTTATTTTATCGCGCTTAAAATAGATTTTTGTGTGTGTGTGTGTGTTTTGTTTATTCGTGATGACTACACGGGGATAAAAGCAAATCTGGACAAATGGAATGTGTCTGATAGCGTAATCCAAGGAAGCAAATTATCGAGTTCGCACACTCCAACCAGCGGGACGAGAGGTGGGGAGAATTCCTGTGCACCATGTTTATCAAAGTCATCAATCATTTCCATGCACAGCTCCCTGGCGGGAGAGGAAACAATATATTAAATTAAGGCCGTGAATACACTGAATACATTGTTGGGTGGGAGGTTTCAGTGCGATTTAATAATCACCGGGCCGATATCAATGGAACGATACAAAGCTGGCCGATAGGTGGCTATAGCTCCACAATGGTTAACGCGGTGCACATTGGCCCCTGTCTAATAAAGGGCTCCATGGGGATACGGTTCTGCTAATTCGTTGCCCATTACGTCTGGAGATCCGGACTCCCTTTGCTGAAATATTCACTGCATGGACTGCAATATATTATTAAAGATATTTGAGCCCAATCCCGAGGAATAAGGGCCTCCAAGAGTGGACAAGTGTCAGATCGGAGAAGTTTGGGCTTAGATTCAGCAGCTGGCAGAGAGCAGAGTGCTCCACTGGGGGCTGGAGCTACAGTTGCAATGTCAGGATTGGGAGGAGGGGCGGGGGTGGGGGGGGGGGGGTGGTAGAGAGAGACCTGCTTACAGCCTTGGAGGGAACATTTAACTTCGATTGATACAAAATGGGGAATTGGGGTGGCGGTGGGGGAAGGGGTGGGGTGGCGGTGGGGAGGCGACATGCAGCACGGTAGCATAGTGGTTAGCACTGTTGCTTCACAGTTCCAGGGTCCCAGGTTCGATTCCCGGCTTGGGTCACTGTCTGTGCGGAGTCTGCACGTTCTCCCCGTGTGTGCGTGGGTTTCCTCCGGGTGCTCCGGTTTCCTCCCACAGTCCAAAGATGTGCAGGTTAGGTGGATTGGCCATGATAAATTGCCCCTTAGTGTCCCCCCAAAATGGTTGGATGGGGTTACTGGGGTACGGGGATAGGGTGGAGGTGTGGGCTTGGGTCCGGTGCTCTTTCCAAAGGTCGGTGCAGACTCAATGGGTCGAATGTCCTCCTTCTGCACTGTAAATTCTATGATTTAACTCCACCATTCTTTTAATTCCAGACGCTCCCTTTTCCAAACGGATGGAAACAACTTATACGAAATTCACATCCAACCAGACGGAGCGAGTTTAATGTTAATGAACTCGTCTGTCTGGGTGATTGCAGATGTCAGGCACACTGCAATGTTCGCGTGCACAGATACCCAGGCTGGGCTTGTGCTCACCTGTGGCCACGCCACTGTCACAAACCTTTTTGCGAAGAATTCAAACCATAAAAATTAAAATGAACACACCATTTGCAGTAAGTAACCCCCCTGCCCCACCCCGGGAACAGTTGAAGATTTTGCTGCGGAATTTGCAAGTGTGATCTCTGCACGCCAATAAATAAATAATTCATCCAGCATCAAGTTTGACAAATGTCTCTGAGTAGCCGGTCAATTCAGACCTCAAGGGCGATATTTGAGGGCTATTGGCTAAATAAGATCGCATCTCTAATTTACACCCCCCCCCCCCCCCCCCCCCCCCCCACTCCCCTCATTCAGATTGGAAAGCAATGCATATGAGGAAGCATTCACTGTTCGATCAAGTAAATGTGAAAACAGCAAATAAACAATGGGAACTCAACCTCACAGATTTATCTTAGCTACGGAATCACTAACATGCGACTCCAGGCCCATTCAAACGCGCGATGACACGTACCAGAAATTTCGAAATCTCAATTTCCAAATCTTTCCAATATCTGGAATCTGAAGTGTCAGATCCCTCGTTCCCACCCACTACTGTCCCTCGCCTACCCCCCTCCCCGGCACACACACACACACACCCAAAAAAAAACTCATCCTATTTACGATGCACCAATAATTTAGAATGAGGATGTATCGGCGTCAGTCCTGATGGAATGGTGCACCCGCTGGTTCAAAACGGTTGTAACTGATGGGGCCTCATTATTGATTTCAAAAGCGAACATGTCCCATTCCGACAGGAGAGAGAAAGAGAGCGAGGGAGGGAGAGAGAGAGAGAGGAAAGAAAATCACTCGTTTCTCCAATGCCGAGAGGGGTATCCGTGCTTAATAAGAAAATGACATATTTGAAATATAAATCCATGTAAATAAACAGCACACGGCGAGGGTTAGAGGCGATGTTAACTCTATCCACAGAGGAGGCGACTGGATTCTGAACGTGATGAGAAAATTCCCTGCCTTTTATTAAACTTCATTCGGCATATGTTAACGCTCAGTTACAGCTCAAGTCCTGCTTCTGAAGCCATTCGGAGCTGCCATTGACCGCGCTGTTTAGACATTTGAAGAGAGTCCCAAAGGTGCAGAACATTTCCAACTGGGAACTCATGAATAAAAGACTGTGAAGTAGCCATGTCAGATCGTCTTCAATTAATCGACTATTAGCATGTTTGGGATCCACGAATTACGTTAAATGGTGCCTAGATCTAATCAGTTCTCTGGCAAATAAGCCCTTTGCAGATCTGGTACCCGACTGATGTGTGTGGGGTTACAGTCTGCTTTGTGCCAAATGACAACTAGTCATAATTGGAGCACTTTGATTCGATATTTCTGTAAAAGATCTCTGCTGTCATGTAGCCCCTAAAGCTCAGCGCAGTTAAAACACCCCCCCCCCCCCCCCGCCAAAAAAAAAGAAAAGGTTAGGGTGGGGGACGTGGACCGTCTACTCAAGGGTCGGTGGAGCTACAGCCAACTCCAGTCCACCCAGCCCCCAACCCTCGATACCAGGAGGTAGAGGGACACATCGATACCGCTTCTGAACACTCGGAGGAGATTGCCTCTGAAGCTCGGTGGAAGAAAGGGACAAGGTAAGATATGATTTCACAGGGAGAGAGAGGGGGGGGGGGGGTTGAAGTATTAATAACAACCCAGAGTTTGGACTCCCGTTACTGTTTTCTGTTGGATCCGCTGGTGGGCTGTGTAAGCGACGTTTACACGCCAGCCGCCGGTCCTCCCGATTCCAGGTTGTGTCATTGTGTCGAGAGCGCACAATATCGGGGCTGTTTGAAATGTATGACTCCTCCACCCTCCAGCCAAAAACAAAAATTGACCAAGTCGCACCGGCCACGTTATATCTATATTTGTGTTCTCTCACTCTGCAGCGAGGGCGCGTTAAATGGCCAATGTGGAAATCATTGCCCCCGAACCGCTCCGGATCATTGCAGAATACGAGGAGCCGACAATAGGCTGTTGGAAATGCTGGGCTGTGTCGCGCGAGAGAGAGTGAGTGAAATGCGCCGACGTTGTGCCGGATTACGCCCGCCTCGAATGAAATGTGAATTTAAAAAATCTACTGGCGATGGCTAATCGCATTATTGAAGGGTAATTGCAAACGCTATTCTGACTAGATGCAACGTGGGAATCAATGAACAAAGGTATTTAGCGTGTGGTGTGGCTGGGCTGGTACTGCGAGATATTCCACTGCTCAACATAAAGGGTTTGCCGTGCCCGCCCTGGCTGCCAGGGCTCTGCACAGTCATTTTTTTTTGTGGGAATACCATAGCCTGGGGGGGAGGGGGGGGGGGGAGGAGGAAGAGGAAGGGGAGGGTGGGGTATGAATATGCACCCAGAGGCAGCGGTATCATACCAAATGGTGCTAGTAAGTGGTTCGCCTGGTTCAGTTTCGATTCACAAGAGCTTTTGTTGAGATGAGCTGTTGCCTGCGTCTGTCAGGATTGAGCTGTCCATGGTGCTGAAACCGCTGGATTCTCCCCCCTCCTCCTCCTCTATCTCTGGTAAGATTTCTATCCACTTTGCTGAACATTTAGCGACTCGCCGCGGTAATGTAGAAGGAAGCCAATTAAGTATTTTGTTGTTGTTGTTGTAAATTGGTATCTTGGCCAGGCGGCTGTGTGAATACATGCGCATTCCATAATCTGTCGTGTTGCTAACTAGCTGGGGTGGATGGTGCCGCTCTCCTCCCAGTGATTAGCAAGGCGTAAGGAAGCAATCTTCCAGATATGTTCCTGTGAGTATCAGGGAAGCATTGATTTCTCAATTTAATGCACCGATGTAATTGTTGTTACGATTGTTAAGCCTGGTGTGTCCAGTGTGGTAGATGTGCAACCAAGAGGCGCAACATTCCCACGGTCGAATCTGTGTGGCTTTAGCGTTGTAAAAAATCTTTTGGGGGGGGGGGGACCCAATGAGAATGATTTAGGGAACTTATAGTGAGCAACACTTCTGCAGAAGAGGCTGGTCGACGGTCAACATGTTTGAATTGTATTCGGTCATTGCTGGCGGAATTCTGCGGGGGATCTAGATTTAGTGGGAAGACAGACCCCCTTCAGTCGGTGTTAGAATTGGACATAAATGAGCCCCTTCGTTGCTGTTTTGTTTTCTTATTTTGCCAATCTTGTCTGTCACGGAGCATTCAGTCAATAGGCATAAATGGTGGCATTGCAATGAAGGTTTTTTATTGTAGAATTAAATACCCATTCAAGAGAAAGGCTCGTGGCTAGCTGTATTTTTTCTCCCCTGGGTTCCACCCCTTTCACAAGCTAAATAGAAGAACACACGGCGGCAGCGAGTTGGCGATGGGCTGAGCAATATATACATATCCCCTATCAACCGACATGGAGAGAGGGATTACATTAGTAACTGTGCTTAGAGAAATGTCGTTTTTATCTGATTTCCCTCCGCTGGAATGCAGTCAAGGGTCTCTGTCTGGAGGCCTGGGAGGGTTTCTTCGCCTGAATCACTGGAGGATCCATCCTGTCGCCTTCTCTGCCCATGTCGAATTGATGGTGGGGGTGGGAGTGTCCTTATTCCTAAAATGACTGTTGAATCGTGTTTTTTCTTGACTAAAGTGAAAATTGTCTTTAAATATTTCGAGTCAATGCTCCCATCCCCGACCTTTCATAGATGTAATACTTCTCCCTCCCTCTCTCTCACCCACACGCAGTTGTTCCTCCCACGCCTTAATTCTTTTAAAGCAAATATATAATTAGATAAAGGGATTCACAACAAATGAATGAAATTATGTGTCCTTTGTTTTCACCTCCCCCCCCCCCCCTCCTCCTCCTCCCCGTCCACTCATCACCTCCCCCCACCCCACCTACCCACCACTCCCCTCCCCAGGAACTAACTGTTGGGCGCCCTTCCGGCTAAATGGTCAAGAGGAATATTAGCTTTTGAGAATGGGAAGTCGAAAAATCGAAGCACGCCACGGACTGCACGACATTGTACAACCGCTTTGGTGCATCAGACAGGTGAGTCATTCAGCTCGGACACTTGGAATCCCTCAGATGGGCTCCGTTTTCAAATGCTCTACATCTGCAAAACAGATATCAAATGCACTAATGGTCACAAATTCCGTACCAAGATCATGTACTTCAAAATGCATTTTATTCATTTCCCTTTGCAGAATGGCACTGATGGAAACTCGACTTGCTGTATACTGAGGGAAGGACTACTCAGATTCATTCTTTGGATGCCGTCTTTGTTGATAATGGGTGTGGATTTTTTGGCAGTGGCTAGATGTTGCTAGATTTATTCAGACTCTCTTCGGTGACGGGTATTCTTGGGTGTATAATACGGATTACGTTGTTATTGCTTAAGAATACGCGTAGTCGAGGAGAGTACAGTCTTCGGCACTTCAATGGACTGAAAGGCCAATGTACTTTTTGCAGAAAGGAACTGTGGCTTTCTGATGTTCCACAGCAGCTCTTCATAAGGAATGGTAACGTGATCGCGAGACGGGTACTTTGTTTGAGTTGCAGGGTTTTGTGTGTGTTTGTGTGTTCATTTTGTAATATACTCGCTTTGCATCTCAGCAATTGAACATCCTGCCATCGCCACCACCCCTCCCTCCCTCCCAAACCCCTCCTCACCTCCTACCAGTACCTCTCTTTGGAGCAATCTGTTAGAGAAACCAACTCCAACGTTTCGTACCATTCGCTATCAATTCCGAGTTCAACCTTTGCGACAAAAAAAGAGTGAGAAACGTGAACTTTGACAAAACGTTTTGGCTCCATGTTAAGTGTATTTGGATTTCAGAGCACACGGCGATGCAATGATGCGTTTTGAAACATGTATGTTTTCTTTTTCAATGGCGGGGCTCAACAGATTCTAGCTGTCGGGTGAACCTTTCATGTCGCTGCAAGATCAATTTGCTATTAAGAGCTTACTGCGAACTAATCAGGCGGATAACGTTAAATGATGACAAATGAAGCTGTGGAGCTCAGCAGTAATTTATAGACAAGTCCAGTAGTCCTGTGTCGTCACCTGAAGATATTAAACTTCAGAGTACAGTTGTGAATTGACAACAGCTAGTTGCTGTTTTCTGTCCAGACCGGGCGAATTTTAAACCAGATATTCACCATACCTAACAATGAGTTGTATTTCCTCGATACGAGCCCTCAAATGGAATAATGCCCGTACATGAAGCTTTATTTTCACGTAGCCGTGAAAATCACCTCGCCACAATCGCTGAATAATACATCAGCAGGCGAGTATCCAGGAGGGGGTTACATTTGTTTTGCACCGTCTCTGAGACTCATTTGCCTGTACATTTTCTCCCAGATGCCGTGCGCCCTCCTCGGGGTAAATAACAGCGGACGCCGAGGAGGCTAATTTGGACAGTAGCAGCCTTTAATCCCGTCTTGCAAACGACAAGCAGCCAAACCCTTTCATTTTAATCACGGATCTGTGGGTTCGTCAGAATGATTGATTCTTCCTAACCCCTGCGATCCATGTTTTGAAGGAGTTACATTCTCTCTTTCCTAGTTTGTACCAGAGGGTGACTATGTGTATGCCAGAAATGAGTGGGATAGATATGAGAGTAAAATGGCTTATGATAATAGCTGGAAAATTGTACTTCACTCCTCTACACTGAGCCTCATCAGACAGAAATAGGCAATTTCCACGCTCTTTGATATCATGCCAAGAATGTAGCAGTCCCCACTACATGTGCCTGCGCTGGAACAGCACAGAATATGGTTCCTCATATTTTATTAAAAGGATATGAAGTTGGCATGGTGCTGGTAACTGCAGAACACTTGAGATTGTGTGGCAACAGTAACGAGTTGTTTGGAAACTAACTGCTTCAAATGTTTTTGTTTTCCGGGCTAATCTTTTCGAACACATAGGTTTACCGCTGTGAGAGACAATTGTGCTGTGTGGGCAATGAGATGTTCTAGGAACTGCAGGATCAACGTGATATTTGCTACCTGCATGTTCCTCTGGCATTTCCTACCTTCATTTTTTATCTGTAAACATATTTGTCCCACCTGTGCTTTCAACGGAGTTGAAGGTAGAGTATACATTAAACTGAATTAGTGACAGGTCTTGCCTCTTTCGAGGGCACCCGGATTTTGTAATTGTGCCACACCCAGACCTAATGTGAGCCAAGAATAACTGAAGAAGCAAAGTAAATTGATCCATTAGAATGCACATTGGGATTAATTACCGGGTTATACCTCCTTAGCTAATTGAGAGAAAGGTAGCTAACATTTCAACCTTGGTTGCTACATCTCCTCCATCTAAACATTGAACATTTCTGCGACTACTAATGTGTTAACATGGGCCTGGCTACAAATATATCAATGGAAACATCTCACAGTCACGCAAAATCGCCTTGCGGGGTTCATTTCCAACGTACAAAATAGCATCAATTGTACGTTCACAATAGCCAAACTATTAACTGATTAAGTAATGTCCTGCCACCGCCTACTATTGATCGTGCAATGAATTCCAATCTCAGAAGATCGCATTTTGAAACGGGGGCGGGGGGACAAGCTATCTTTTTCAGTGAATGAACTTCGAATTTACTAAAGGGCTCTCCACATAGTATCAGTGACACCTCAGTACCTCCCTACAAATGCCTCCGAAGCCTTTGTCTAATGGTATTGTGCATCTGAGCACCAACTCTGCCCTGCACACTTCAAAAAAAAAGGATGCATTTAAAATCAACACGAATTTCCACAAAGGGTAGCAGAGTTTGCAGTTATCTGAAATTTGTTAAAGGGTGCATCATGCAGGCAAAATACAATCTCTATTGATTCCTCAATTCTATATATCAAATTGCAAAATGTAGCATCTCACTAAGGGACACGTGCGAGTATTTCCCATTGTATTATGCACAAGGTTTAGGAAACAAGTAGACTTGTTGCAATTAAAATTTTAAAAATAGAAACCGCGATGCAACACTTTTCGTAAACATTTCAAGGCAAACCGGTTGGAAAATATATGTCCGCCAGATGAGCACCAATGCATCTCAAAAGATAACCACGTTAGCAATTTGTTAAAATCCTCAGGAAAAGAGATGGACTGCGTTACCAGGGATCAGTGAATAATTCGCCTTGGTCCACATGATCTCTTGTCCATTTGAGCTCTCTACTTTGATACTTTGCTTTTGGGAGACACATTTCACGTAAATTATCCCAACGGTATTCAAATGTTAGGACAAAAAAAAAATCGCCCCCGAAATATGATCCTTTTTCCTGGACAGAAAAACAAATTGAGACGACATTGTCAAAAAGCAAATAAAACGACGGAATTCAAAGGGTCCCTTGATGCTTCCGCTGAGAAGTTGCCTGAACCCAAATATCTATTTTTCATCCTTTGCCGGGATTAACACATGACAAACAGACCAACAGATTACCACAATTCAGTTGATCTAATAGCTCACCAATATGCCTTGGTTAAAAAAAAACAGTAGCCGCCCTATTTATAGCATTTCAGAGCAATATAAAACATTTAAACATACTGGAGTATGTAGGACCACAGAGTAATGCAGAACAAAACATACGAATGGCCAACAAATAACTCAATATATATACACCTATTAATACTGATATTTATCTATGTGATATCCTACCCACTGGCTCATGTATGCCTGAAATCGATCATGCCTCCGTGGATTGTTGGAACTAACTTCAAGTGTCTCGGCTTTGGTGAATAGAAACCAAAAGATAAATGAAATTTTTATGAAGCACATGAGGAGGTCACCTTTCTGAAGTGGCAAGAGCTTGTATTTCAGTGTCAGAACAAATGTCACTGCTGCCTCCACCTAGTAAGGGTATGATAATTGTAACGAATGTATTGTTGAAGAGAGTGAATGATGGTGAAAGCAGTGCCCTTTGAGGGCTGCTGAACATTTCTACGCCAGGGTATAAATGATGAAATGATTTTCAGTTTATCTTTTTTCAGTTTAGTCAAGAGAGACAATGAGTTGGGTACCGTGTCCTCCCCCCCACCCCCCAACATTTATTCACTTTTGTTTTGGGGAAAAACCCCATTTATGTCCCATTGATGCGATTGCAAGGTTCAAAGGATTTTCAGTACTACAAAGGTTCACTAGATCAAGCTGAATCAAGGGCCTGTCCTGTTTTGGAAGGTGTCAAAACGCAGTGCCAAGATATTCATTTTTGTCCTATGTACTAAATATTTTAATGCAATACAACTTTCAAAATATTCAGATCACATTAAATTAAGAAAGCAAGAGTCATGATTACATTTTAATAAATGAATCCACTTAAAAAAATACAATACATAGCACATGACATTCAAACATTACTGAATTAATGCACAGCAGTTTATGGCATATACATTGCTAATATCATTGATCTTTAATGACCAGATGGCATTAAAAGCATGAGCACCAAACCAATTCTGATCATAAGAATTGTAATGTCACAGGAATTCTTCTTTGAAGAAAGGTACAATAGAAATATCTATCTTCAGAAAATATTTGCATGAATGACATCCATATAAATTATGCTTCAAGAATTTGAAATAGAAAAATGCAATTGAAGAAAGGCATATGGAGTCTAATTCTTATCTACTGGTTTATTGCTGAGCAGGTAATGTTCTGATATGATTCCCTGATGCTAAAAGATTGATGTCACAAAGGCATTCCTTTTGAATTTGATATAAATGTTGATGTTATCACGTAATAGGTAGAAAAAGTACATGAATTAATTAACATTATTAGCATATGCTAACTTTACTGATGACAGTTATAAGCCTTTGGAATATGAAAGTGGCATTTTATTTATATTCCCACTAGCTGACTCCATTTTCATTCATGTGAGCAAGATATTAGATCTCCCTGTTAGTTATAGGTAAACCAATTTGCATCTTTACAGAGACTGGAAGCTTTAATTAAAAAGTATAGTGATACAATAATTATAATATTTCAGTTGGAAATATTTAGCACATTTACAGGAAAATGACTCCCCCTAATAAAATACACAGAATTGTCAAGGTGTTTTACTTATGTCAGCTTTGAGTTTCTTGTAAACTGATTAAACCCGTGCCAATCCTTTGCCAAATATATCCATTGTATCATTATCATGAAGACACATTCAGAATGATAGTTGTAGTTTTGTCTTTTTTCTTTAAAAATCATGAATAAAAAGTAACACTTATTACAATTTTATTTTGTGTTTATATTTGGCTCCCATTGTCTCAGAAGTACATTGTTGGTGGTAAGATAAATACATTTTGGAGTTAAATAGTAAAGAACAATTGTTAGCAATGTTCATTACTCTTACTTATCTTATAATATATCTGCAGCCAGGATCTGTGGACAAACATCATTTAATTCAGATTGGTTAATGAGGCAATAAGTTCAAAAGTATGACACAAATGTGTAGGATTCGAAGAAAACAACCACCTGAGCAGACTCTTATCCCTTCTTTCCTTGCAAATATGATGAGAAGGGAAATTTAAAAGTGTAATTAATTCACATACTTTTTATCGGAATACAATCTATAAATAGCTTGAAAGACACAAACTTTTTTAAACTGCAAAAAATGTACTTGGATTTTCTGTTGCCTGGTTTTATTAAGACAAAGCATTTCTAGCAATGTGATTCTTGTACAGATGCAATTGAATAATTATTGTAGTTACAAGACTACTTGTGTATTTGAAGGAAACCTAATTTTGAACAGGTCATATGGATGAAAATTAAATAACTATCATATGTTAAGATGATTTTTCTTATTGTAATAACATTTATTACATAGCCCTCATTTAGCCTGAATGAGAATCAAAATATTCTACTTTAAGAATGAACATTTCTAAAACCTATTCAACATAATTAACAACTCAATAATATACGTTCTTTGACTAGCTTCATGAAAAAAACCTTTTCTATTGCAAAGTCATTTGAAATGTACGGAAGAAGGAAGAAAACCTTTCAGATTCTGCCAAGTGTTGCAAGGTCACAAGAATAAGAGAACTGATTGACTGATTGGTTCTTTAAAATGTTGGTTCACCCAACCTGGGAAGTTACTTCACAATATTACTTTGTCCAGTCATTGTCTGTCATTTCAATGTCCTGCTATGTTGCTGCTGAAATTAATGGGGACCAAAGTTTAAACACTGTCATCATTTACACCAATGGGAATATATTGTTTCAATTTTGGACTAATATAGAAAAGATTGATTTGCTTCAGCAAACTTGAAAGCATAAGGATATTGGAATGTTATCATAGCAATGATTATTTTAGCCTTTAGATGTTCCTACGGTCAGAATCGGTGTTGTGATAAACCATATGATATATGGATAACCTGCCCATTTATTAATGATAGGCAATCTTATTCCAACATTTAAAGCTTTGTGTGCAGTATCTATCAGACATGCCTAAAGAGTTTGACATTTTCCGCAGGCACAAGGCCTGTTGATTTCACTTTGCTAAAATAAATCAATCCAAAATACTTAGGAAGAATTATTTCCCTGTCTACCAAAATGTGTATATTCACGAAAAGGCTGGCATCTCTGAAAAACAATTCAAAGTTCATGTAGCAGAGAATGTGAATTCTCACCAATCTTGTTCTTGACTTCTATACTTGTAACATTTTATAAATAAGTCAAATAGCCTGGAGAAAAGCACTTCCATTAGGTAAAATCACTTCACCTAACCCTGCACAGATATACCTGTCTCTCAGGTATCTTGGATTTCATTTCTGCTCTCTTTCCAGAGCTTGTATGCTTCAATTCGACCTTTATACCAGTATATATTGAGGATTCACAACTGCCCAACCTTGGTTTCCTTTAGTCTCACTCAGCATTCTGGTCTTGGTGCATATGCTCTGATCATTATTTTCCATTTTCTCATCTTCCAGTTGTCTTCAGTTCCTGTATCTATTCCCACACTTCCATCTGGACGCACATATCCCATTGCATATATGAAGCCTTACAGGCTTCAAAACATGCTCAACTTCTTAGCACTCATGTTTTCAACTTTAAAACAACCACTATTTCTGCTCGGATTGCTCACGGGTCCCACAGATTACAATTTCCACCATGAACAATACCAGACCCAGATCTCCCCCTTTTCTATCAGGGTCAGTTCCATTGAATGTTTCCAAACACTATGTCCCAAGTTCCAGGCTGAATTTCACAGAAATACCCATTGGTCCCACATGCTTAAACTCTGGGACGCTCCACCTATTTTGTCCCACTCACCATTTTAATAATAATTAAATAAATAAATAATCTTTATTGTCACAAGTAGGTTTACATTAACACTGCAATGAAGTGACTGTGAAAACCCCCTAGTCGCCACATTCCGGCGCCTGTTCGGGTACACGGAGTAGGTGCTGGAATGTTGCGACTAGGGTTAGGGTTTTAATGTTCTACTTTTCTGCTTTGGTTCTCTAGGTATCCATTCCCAATTGGTACATAATGACTACCATCTTGTTGCATGATCCATGATTTAAAAATTGATATTGAAACTAACCATTACTTTTGTACAATGTTTCCAATTACACTTGAAATTTGTACATCTGATGTGCTATGCTAAATGTAATTTTACCAAGATGTAAATTTTAAATTTAATCTAAATTTAGGAGTATGAGAATCATATCCAGAAATAAAGGAATACTTTGCAGATGGAGTGAGAGAACTAATGAGGAAAAGAGAGATAAGAGGAACAATAGGGAAATTATGTGACAGCAATTCCATGAGAAAAACAGAAGCAAACAGGATCTAGAATAAATCTTATGGAAAGAAATGGAGTAGGCTAAAATGAGAGATAATTGCAAGGAAAAGACAGAATTCTATTTCTCTCCATGTATTACCCAATGGCAAATCAACTAGCATAGATTAAAAGTTATAATGTCTATCCTGATCAATTTGGAAGATAATTGCTTGTGTAAGAAGACTTAGCGTAATCTATACATCCAATAATCCTGCTAACAACTATCTTGGAAAATATCCAGTGGATCATATTTAAAAGCCAACAACCTGAATCTATAGGAGAAGATAAAGATGAAAACATAGGGTAAGCAATAACTAACTTGTATCACTTCTGTCCCACTTTACATCCCTGTTGGTATTTTTGAAGCCATTTTTCTTGAACATAAGCCTCCATCATTGTTTCATTTCAGCCTATTGTCAAATATGTTATAAAACTAAACTTAATTTTACTGAAATCAATAAGAAGATCAAAAGCATCATATTGGTAACAATTTTTCCCTTTAAGATTGCTAACATATTACTGCCTGCTCTAGTGTACTTTTCCCCTCTGAAACAGCGATAGTGAATTTGCTTACTCAGATATTCTTTCATTCTAAAAATATAGCCGTAGCAGTTGAGTGAGACAGGATATTGATGAGAGTTCAAAGAGAATCCCATAATGCTGTAACATTTCAAGAGAAATGTGATTAACTTTAATACCCTTATGTGGTTTTTATTTCTGTTAATATGTTTGTATGAATACTTTAGGTGACAACATGAGGAATCAATCAGTAGAAAGATCTTGAGTCACCCGAAGTAGAGCAGCACTTTTAGTCTCATTTCAAGTGCACATGTCCTTTATTATATATATACCAGGGTGCTGATACTGTGTTATTATCAGAATTTGTACATTCTCACTCTCAGAGGGCATAAGCATAGCTGATGAAGGAGATAAAACAGATTGCACTGACAAAGTAACAGGTGGTCCTTGGCTATTGGTTTCACTTCAGTACCAAAGTATGAAGAGTTTTAAGAACTGGAATTAATACTTGCCAAAAGTGCTTCATTAAGTCTCTCCCAAACATTAGGGAGGGATTTTTAGTCCATTGGAACTCAAATCACAGAGATACAGCACCATGTTCTAACCCATCCCCCCTTGGATTGTTAGCCTCTATTATTGAAAATAAACTGAACTAATAGACAGGATGCAAATCTATAAAGGTAATACATTTCGCAGGAATCCAGAACAATCACTCGGTATGAAAAAAGGAATGCAAATTATGTTGTTAGATATAATACAGGGTCAATTGTAGGTTATTATTACTCTTTAAAAAATAGTTATAGAAGCCACTCTATTAATGAAAAATACATAAGAACACATCACCTGAAAATACAGCCAGTTTAATCCATGGGAATTGATAAGCTGGGGTTTCTTTGTTCATAGGCCATGAAAAATATGTTTTTTTGGTATAAAATATCCTCAGAATTTGTAAAAGTACAAGCTTTGTCAAGTTCTAATTGTTATTGTTCGATTAGTAGATTCCAAAGTTCATCACAGAATCATAGAATTTACAGTGCAGAAGGAGGCCATTCGGCCCATCGAGTCTGCACCGGTTCTTGGAAAGTGCACCCAAGCCCACACCTCCACCCTCTTCCCGTAACCCAGTAACCCCACCTAGCCTTTTTGTACACTAAGGGCAATTTATCATGGCCAATCCACCTAAACTGCACATCCTTGGACTGTGGGAGGAAATCGAAGCACCCGGAGGAAACCCACGCAGACACGGGGAGAACGTGCAGACTCCGCACAGACAGTGACCCAAGCTGGGAATCGAACCTGGGACCCTGGAGCTATGAAGCAACTGTGCTAACCACTGTTCTACCGTGTCTGCTTGGGTAAAAAACAATTTAAGATTCATTTACTATAACCAAAGCAAAGCTTGGCATCTCCAATTTGTTCATCACAATGTAGCAAATTAATTGGTAAGAGCTTTATTTTGTGGGAACAGACAGCAAATAGCATTTTTTTTCATATTGCTCCCTCATTTGGGATCAATCATTTCTCATGTGCTAATCCTCAACTGCTGATATGCTGTGATAAGCACTGATATGAGCTCCAACATCGCATGACTATTCTACTGGCTGGGTAATCTACCTCAGGACTGGCTGCATCAATGTTGTGGCAAAGAGTAAGATTGGAAATATATTCTTCAAAGATATTTCAATACAAGTCAGAAGCATTTCTGTCAATACAATACAAGTCAGAAGGGGCTTTTAACAGTAACTTCATTCAAGCCTACTTGTGGCAATAAGCAATTATTATTATTATTATTATAAGCATGTTGTAATTATGTTGCAGTGTCAAATGATAACCTTGATTATCAGCCTTGAAATTTGAGCCAAATCGATTACATTTGGATATGATAATGCACAAGCATTTTTACTTACTATAAATAATATACTTATGCCATTACATGTCAAAGTGCTTTACAGATGAAATTGTTTTTAAGAGCAGTAACTGCTACTGTGAGATATGTCCGTGTTGCATGATGTAAGAATACATAAATATATGTATTACTGTTTTACCATATATGTTGGTGAATCAGGCACAGGAATTAGAATTAAGATGATTCATCCAGATATATCAATCTTATTGTTGCACAATTATATTATGCTCGCATGTATATAAAAGAAAATGTCAGTCAAAGCTGGGAAAGGCAAGAAGGAACAATATGCTCGGAAAATACATTTGACTTAGTATGTGGAGAAATAACTACAATTCTGAATGCTACCTCAATGTTATTTCAAAAGGACCAAGTAAAATAATAGAAACCATGCAATGGAAAACATTATGACTAAGTCCCAGGTATAAATAATTTTGGATAAAGGAGATACAACCCAGGGTGGACTTTGTTAGAGAGGTTTGCTGTCACACCACAGACACTGTCACATCATGAGTCAATAGGTTTGATTTTATTGATTGGATCATCTATAAAGAGAAAGGGTACATAAACCACAATGCAGATATTCCATGACTAATCACATTTCTTTGTCTAATTCTGATCAATGAACAACACTCTTTATTGGAGAAGAGGGAGAGATAAATGAAACAGTTCTTTGATTTGATTGTTTGACCTTCCAGGAGCAGCAATAGTGACCCACAATTTTATATAGGGACAAGATCCACTTTTATTCCAAGTAAAACTGTATATATTTATTCCATTAGATGCTTCTTACAAATGTACAACTTGTGCAGTTCTGCCATTGCATCAGTCAACTATCTAATAGTCTTTATAAATGAATTGAGTGTCCGTCCAGTTTATTCCTAAATAGTAAAACTGTATGCATATTTTGGCAACATACAATTTAAGAAACTGTGTAACACCACATAGAAAATATGTGACATCAATAATTGGCACATCTCGGCAGATGTTATACTACAAGTGTAAGAATTCAAAAGCTCAATGTATTGTTCCTCCGTTCCCTGAAGTGTCTCAGGTAATGCACTAATTTGTCTAAGAACTGCAAAGGAAAGATGCCTTTTATGCTCTTGAATGCAAGTTGACCTAAAGGATGCACTGGACCTCAATGGTTGAAGATGTCAATGACACGTATGTGAAAGCTGCTACTGAAAGTTCCCTCAACTTCAATGCAGTTTTTCTGATGCAGCCATTATAGAAGGAGAGGTGTCTCTCAGGTGACATTTAGAATATGCCCAATTTTCCCTTGAGAAAACACCAGATGAAGAAATAATTTTTGACATTTCCGACAAAGTCAAAGGGAGGAAATCACCATAGTGCACAGTGACTTTTAAAATTTGATAGAGTTTATCTAAAATAAAGAATATAGCCAACATTCAAAGTTGAAGCCTTGAATAATTCATCGAGTCTCTGTGAGTAAAACAAAATTGCTTAAAAGCACATAACAAAACTACTTTGGTGGAATAAGCCTCTGCATTTCATTCCAGAAACTTTCGGGACTGAATTTTATTCATAAAAAAAGTTGACTTTAACAAACAGCCCTCTGTTGCTCAGCTCATAACATACAGCAGCCTAAAGAACACCTCCTGTCCAAAGGAGATGAATAAGTCATTAGAAAATGGTAGTCTATCCCACAGACAACATTCTTCTTCCCTTTAGATTTTGCAATATGCAAATAAATTTCTGTGTTTTTTCCTTCCCTTCTCCTGAAGGCATTGATGAATTGCAGGAATATAATTCCACGGGTTCAAAATCAGCTCTCGGTACTTCAAGCATAATAAATTGGTAGTGAGTAACAACATGCTTTTAATCCATGATGTCCATCATGGCTGAACATGGCCTTGTTCAGGGAAAACATTTGCACTTTTTCACCTCCAGCATTGGTTGCTATGTTGCAATCAGGAGCCAGAACACAGGTTGAATTCCTATTCACTAACTGAGGGGCCACTTGTAATAAAAACAGAACATGCTGGTAAAACTTGTTTTATTATGTAAATGCCATTGCTTTCAGTAGACAGTAAGGTATATGCAATCGTCCATAATTTTAATATTTAATAAAAAATGAGCCACTTTTTCAGATATAAAACTGATTATGTTTCTGAAACAAAAATACTCATTTGGCCACAAGAAAAAGATACAAGGGGAAAATTGGTCAGTAGAAAATATATCCTAGTCAAACATACCTGTATGGACAGATCAATCACAAGCATAACCCTGGTTCAATAAGCAGTGCAGAAGAGCATGCTGGGAGCTGAAAATGAGGTGTCAACCTGGTGACATGACAACAAAGGACTACATCCATGTTAATCAGTGAAACCAGCATGCTACAGACAGAGCTAATTAACTGCACTGACAATGATCATAACTTGAGCACCCAGTCGTGAATGGTAGTTTACAATTAAACCACTAACAGGAAAAGAAGTCTTTATGAACATCCCTAGGCTCAGTCTGACATAGCTCAGCACATGGGTGCAAAAGGTTGAAATATTTTCAACTATTACGGATAACAGTCATCAGTCGATATCTGTCACTCCATGTGTTTTTTCAATGAATTCACTGGATACAGCTAAGGCAACAGGCCTCAACCACATCTCAACTGTAGCACAGAGGACCTATGCTTCAGAACTAGCCATGCCCCTAACTAAGCAATTCTGCCACAGCTATAATACTTTCATCTACCCAACAATGCCCAGGTATGCTCTGACCATAAAAATCATGACATATCCAAACCATCAAATGCCACCTATAAGCCTACTCTCAATTACAACAAAATAATGTTGGGAATCATCAAGAATGCTCAAAGCAACACTCAGAAACAACATGCTCACTGATTTTCGGTTCGGATTTTGCCAGAAACACCGGACCTCATTACAACCTTGGTTCCAGCATAGGCATAAGCTGAATTTCAGAGGAAAGGGCAGACATGTCTGACTACAAGGCAGTATTTGTGTGGCATCCAGGAGAACTAGTAAAATTGAAGCAAATGTGGATCAGGGTTTATGTGGCTGGAGCCATGCCTGGAATAAAAAACTATGGCTGTGATTATTGGAGGCCAATCATCTCTCCACTTGGCCGTCACTACAGCAGCTCTGCAGGGCAGGGTGCTAGGAGCAAACATCATCAGCTGCTCCTTCAATGATCATCATTCTATCATAAAGTTAGAAATGAGGTTTCTTCCATAATGTCATCGTAGAAGTACCTTCATCAAATGGACTACAATGGTTAAAGAAGAATGCCCACCTCACCTATTAAATAGCATCTGGAAATGGACATAAATAAACATTTTTCCAGAGATGCCAACATTCAAAATATACAAGAGAAGATCAACTTTTGTTTTTGTTCTCCTTTCGGTGTGCTCTAGATTCATGAAAATGAGACACTTCTGTATATGAGATCAAACAGTTTATTACCTTCAAAGGAGTACACCGCACAAGGGATGAACAGTCTCAAATCTAATACACCCAGTTGCTCCTGGGCAGTAAACCAAACTGTGGTGACACTGGCAATAAACGAGTGATGGTATCGAGTGGCCATTTTTATTCCCACCATTAAAATCTTGCTCTGTGAATCTGGAATGCCAACTGAGTATATTGAATACAAGTTTTGTGCTGCAAGCTTGAAATGTCCAAAGTTCATGTTAAGTGAGACATGTAGACAATGGAGAGATAGTTCCGTGATCAGTTAGTGATGGGAAATAAGTTTGATACTGAATGTATAATAATGTTCCAACGTGGTATGTAACAATTCCTCAGGGCAACTGTAATCCCAGGCTTAACTATCTTCAGATGCTTTATGGATGGCCTTCCTGCCATCATAAGGTCAGAAGCAGGGTGTTAGCTGATGTTTGCTCAGCATTCAGCCTGATTGGCAAGTCCTCAGATAATGAAGCAGCCTACCATTGCATGCAACAAAACCTACACAATATCTCAATTGGGCTGATAAGTGGCAAGTAACATTAGCTGCATACAGGTGCCCAATCAGTGACCATTTCTTAAAATAAAAAGTCTAACCACCTCTTCTTAAGATTCAATGTCATTACCTTCAGCGGATTCTGCATCCACAACATCTTTAGCAATCCTGTTTCCAGTTCTCTCCAACTTTGACAAAAAGTCATCCGGACTCGAAACATCAGCTCCGTTCTCTCTCCAAGATGCTGCCAGACCTGCTGAGATAGTCCAGTATTTTCTATTTCTGTTCATCTTCAGCAATCCACTGACCAATATTCAACTGCACGGCCTGCGTCAATGCTGTGGCTACTGAAGCAGGTCAGTGGCCGAATATTCTGAATTAGATGGCTTTCCCCTTGACTCTCCAAAGCCACTTCCCTGCCTACAAAGCACAACTCAAGATTGCACAGAATACTCTCCAGTTGCCTGGATGCTGTTAAGCTCACCAGCACCTATGAAACTCAACAGCATTCTGGACAAAGCAGCAGTTGATCAGCACCCCATCCGCCACCTTAAGCATTCACTCCTCCCACTAACGCCACACTGTAGCTGGAGTGTGTCATATTCTTGGGATATCCACATATTTCCAGGGCGTTTTCAGGAGCATTGCTACCACCCTACAAAGACAAGGGCAATAAGCCTATGGGAACATCATCACCTCCAATTCCGCCTCCAAGCCATGCATCACCCTGACTTGAACTTATATTGCTGATCCTTCATTGCAGCTAGATAAAAATAATGTAACTCCCTTTGTAACAGGATTGTGGGAGTACCATCAAAACATGGACTGGTGCAGTTGAAGAAGCCCCAAACATTTCTCAGTGAAGAATGGGCAATGAATTCTGGACTTACCAGCAACACCCACGTCCTGAGAACGAATACAAAAAAACTCAATTCTTTGCATAGTTTGAGCAGTAATTGTAGGAACTTGAAGAGTCACAATCTAATGTAAAGAAAGTATGGCAAGATATTGCAAAGAATACAAATTAATGGAAACCTATGTCATAATGTTTGCGATATTTTTGTAAGAAATAATAATCGGTTAAGTAAGTTTATAAAATGAAGTTATTGGTTATGTATTTTGCCCTGAGAAAACGATGATTAATAGAAAGTTTTCTTTTGAAACAATAAAGGTAATTATATTCCATTTAATGTTCACAAAAAACTAAGTGGCTGACAGAAATCCTTTGCTGCCTTGGTATATCCTGCAAATTATTTTGTTTTGTGCATTAGGAAATGGTATTCTGTAGAGGAGGGTCCACCCGTTCTTTCCTCAAAGTTCTTTCTCCATCTCCCAGAGCAATCCTAAGCCAAGAAAATCTGGAAGCAAAAGAACACAAGCCACCAATGCCGCTGAGCTGGTTGCCACGGGGTGCTCCTTGCCCTACAAGGAATCTCTGACCCACAATCAATAGCTGCTCATACAGCATAATTAAGATCTAGAACCCCCAGGGAGGGTGTTTCAAATCTGTGTCCATGTACACTGTGATATCGTCTATTGGTTTTCCAATGCATTACCTTGCTGGCTGGATCCAATTTCTTTTGAAATGGGTGAGGATGGGAAAGGATTCATGGGGAGCACTCTCAGGCAGTCCTGGTGCTATTATATAAGCTCTCAATTAGTCTTGTAAATGTATTTACTGCACAAATACTCCGGATTTATTAAAATCAAAATATATTGGAATTACACATAAAATATTTCTGTGTCATGGCATCATGGTGCCATTACAACACAGGAGATTATTTGACCTGTGCGGTCTTACTGGAGAGCAGTACATTCAGTCCTATGTCCTGCTTTATCCCCATAGCTCTATAGCTTATTTCCTTAAAGTGTCCATCCAATTTCCTCTTGAAATCATCATAATCTTCATTGTCTTCATATATAATTAATCATATTTACTGATGGTGGAAATGGAATTAAATATTTTAATTAAATATTGTCATAGGCTTCTGGAGTCCCGCAAGGATTTTTTTTTTCATCCCCTCCTATTTCTCATCTACATGCCATCTCTTGATAACATGATCTAAAGACATGCGGGATTCTCCGCAGCCTGACGCCGAAATTGCGTTTGGCATGGGGGCGGAGGATCGATGTTTACGCGGGAATTGTGCCCGGTGCCACTCTTCGGAGAATCGCTCGTGCGCGGATTACACGGCACGGCTGGGGGGCCAATGACAGCCCCCCCCCCCCCCCCCAGTGATTCTCCGTGCAAAACTGGCCGAGTTCCTGTCGGCGTGGTTCTAACCACGAATTGCCGGTCGGGAACCTCGGGTGGCGGCTGCGGACTCAGTCTGCGGGCGTCCTGGTGGGTGGGTGGGGGGATCGAGCATCGGGGGGGGGGGGGCCTTATGGGCGGCCGGGGCAGTGATCGGGCGGCTCGGATCCACGGGCGCGCGCCATCTCGGGGGGCCTACATTGTCGAAGTTGGTCCGAGTCCGCCATGGCGCACGGCGCGGCCGCTGGAGGCCCCCGCTGTGCGCATGCGCAGACCCTGACCGGAAGTGCGGGGGCCCGTATCTGCAGCCAGAGCTGCGAGAAGCACTCCAAAGCCCTGGTAGCTCCCTGCAGGTAAGTGAATCGCTCTTGACTTTTTTAAAGAGAGTCAAGAGTGAAACGCCAGCGTTTTTACGCCTGCGCGGGGACATAGCCCAATTTTTGGAGAATCCAGCCCATGACATTTGCATCCATATATTCGCTGATGGCACCCAGCTCAACCTCACCCCCACCTGTCTGAAACCTCCACTGCCTCTGTGTTATCAGTTTGCTTGTCTGTCATTCAGTCTACTGATTGCATTTTCCTCCAGTTGAGTAGTGGGAAACCCATTGCCTTCTGACTTCATCAGAAATTCCACCCCACCCCCCCAACCCTACCCCAACACCAATTTCATCCGTCGCCCTGCCTTTTCCTCAGGTGGAACCTAGCTGTTTTCATCCAAGGCTGCCTATTTAACCCTGGGTTGAGCTCCCGCCCCCACAAGCTGCCCGTTACAAAGGCCACCTACTTTCCCCTCTGTATTATGCACTTCTCTTACCTCTGCCTCAGTCACTTTGTGATGGAAAACATCATCCATACTTTTGTTGCCTCCAGACGTGACTACTCCAATGCTCTGTTGTCTGCTCTCCCACTTTTCATATATTTGAGCTGATCCAAAAGTCTGTTAACTCACACCAAGCTCCATTCATTCATCACTCCTGGGCCCGCTGACCTACATTGGTTCCTGGGCCACCAACACCATGATATTAAAATTCTTACCCGCATGTTTAAATCTCTCAAGTGCCTCTCCTCTCCCTATCTTTGTTATTTGTTCCAAATCTGCCTTCCTACGGCTCTTGCCTCTTCTGTATTGTCCAATCTCTTCACTACATGGTGGCTACACCTCCAGCTATTGAAGCACTAACTCGCTTTCCTAAACATCCTGACCTCTTTATCTTTGTCATTATTTAAGAATCCCATCTATTTGACCAAGCCTTCATAATATCTCCTACTACAGCTTGGTGTCAATCTGTGTCCGATTCTACTTACGTGAAGCACCTTGTCAAGTTTGCCGAACGGCACTTTAGAAATGCAAGATATTGTTATTGGTTTTACTGACAGAATGTCACCGCCATTCCTTTTATAACCAATGGTAAATAATTCACAATATAATAAGAACATGACGACTATCATAGTTTGCATCATTGGTTGACAATATTATATGAAAAGTTTTGTTTTAAGTCATGAATTACAACCTGCTTTGCTTTATGGCTCTGTCTATTGATAGTAAACTATTTTGAATGCACAGACATTTAAACCAACTGCTTGAAATCTGTTATGCAATGTTATTCACTGAGGTCCCAGGTGGTTCAGGCATTCATTTTACATTAATCTGTACAATGTACAGACAGCAAACAGTTTCTTCAGCTGTTGCCCTATGAACATTTCCATATTTATGCATTTAAATGACAAAATGCATAAGTACTGCGATACAACTCATGCAAGTTCATTGAATAATAATTAGCAGTAGACTGACAGAAAAATTATGTAATCATATATTAATTCATAGCAACATACAATTAGCTACATTATATTTTAAAAATCAATATCTGAGTTAAAATTACACGTGACAGGTGTTAAAAGCTCACAGCATAGTTAGCGGATAATGCTTTGTGTTTTTCAGTTGAGTTTAGCTTTCACTCAACTCCTATTACATATTAACTACTGTCTCCTGTTCTTTCAGTACTTCTCCCACTTCTTCTCCATCGCTTTCTGATTCTTCAAGTTCACGTTAATATGGTTAAATCAGCCAAGCAACTTCTTGCATTGGGGGATCTGACAGAACATCACAGTCACCCTTCATTGCTCAACTTAACGTGTAGGCCCAGAGGAATGAGTGCACCATCAAGGGATCTTTGGAAATTAACAAATGCATGTGTGCATGTGTTATCTCCATCAGAGACTATTTACACTAACAGTACACATCCCTTCCAATTTGGAATATAATTTCATCCTGGGGAAGTGCACACATTTCAGCAGATTTGTTAATAGTTAATTCCAGGTCCTAGGGCTAAACGAGAAAAAAGAAGTGATGGCATGGAAATCCAGCTCTGCTCAGTTTTGATTCCTTTGTCACAAAAATTGATATGGTGATCTGCCCCCCCAAAGTAAAGCAGCTGCCACCTGGCTCATACTATTAGATATGGTAGACTAGCTGAAGCTTGCAGTAAAAGCTACAGGGAGCTGATAGATACCAGAATAAAAGAAGGTGAGAGCAGCTGTCACCTACACAGGAAGGCTGTGTTCATTATGGAGTCTGTTTGCAAATCATGCCTTTAGCCCTGACAGAGCTCACGCACTGTTTGTTCGGACAACTGAAAACTCTGGAGATGATGGTCGGATGTCAGTTCCAGAACACATAATTGGGACAGACCCAGCTGTGTGGGAATATATCTCATTCTCCCCATATCCCCATGACCTATTCTAACTCTACAACTCTTCAGAGAAATAAAGTTTTTTCCTCGTTGTTAAATGGTGCACCACATTTTGTTCCCCCCATTCGTTCAGGGGATGTGAGTCGCGAGCAATACCAGCATTTATTGCTCATCCTTAACTGCCTTTCGGATGTTGATGGGGAGCAGCCTTCTTGTGCCGCTGCAGTCCCTAGGGTATGAAATTGGTATTTAGGCTTGTTGGCTGACAAAAAAGAAAATTGAGAAAAGAAATTACAACTTAAACAGTTCTCACACTGTGAAAACCAGTCTCAGAAATAGTCCAATTTGTAGCATTTTCCCGCCTTATGGACACTGGCCATTGCAGGTCACCCCTCTCTGTAGGGAACCACTCAGATGACATCTGCTATGAGACTATATGGAAGCAACACTGTAGGAGTCCCACGGAACAACATCCTTTCTCTTCATGCCAATTCAGAAGCAATGAAGAAAGCTTAAGTTCAGCCAAATACACAGAAGGAGGGGTTAGAATATTGCATCCCGAATATATAAAAAAAAGATTTCTGACGGAGCTATTCCATGATTCTATTGTAGGTGATGCTTTCCATCTAAAGGGAGAATATATATAATGGTGAGCTTCCTTTAGACAGAATAATACGAGAAATAATGGCCTTTGCAGCTGAAGGATTGATAAAGGACTAAATACGGCAACAGGTCACAACATTTTAATTCCTTTATATTATTTTGCAGCAGTGGATATTAAGACTTCTGATGTTCTGGCCATACATAGGTGGAACACTTCATTAAGATAACTAAATTGGGCTCCTGTAGAGAAATAGTGGGCCTTGTCTAAAATTGACTGTTATTGCATTGTTAAACAGCAATCAGGAAACCCAGCAGTGGAAAGAAGGTGAAAGATCTCAGCTTCACAAGGTAACTGTCTCTTTTAGCACTCTTGCGGGGCAAGTAGGTGAAGGTGTGTGAACCGCCAGACCCGCAAGGAGCCCCAGTCTTAATCACCAGCCGAACCCAATACCTGACCACCATCCAAAATTCTAATCTCACCCCAGACCTCCTGGTTACATGGCTCGCCCCCTCCCATCGCAGACTCTCTCCCCACCTTGATTTCCCAATTTTTCTCCACCCTTACACAAGCGCAGCCTCTCTCTCCTTTCCCAATCACAATCCCTTCTACCAGTCCTGATAGTGATCTCTATCTTCCAGCCTATCCCTCCCCCACCTTGCTTTCGCTCTCTCCCCCTCCACATCACCCATGTTACACAGAGGCTCATCATGCGGCAAGGTGTTCCCTCCTAGCCAGTGTGGTGAATGTATTCACCATAGTATAAACTGTCTGCTTAGTAATGTGGCCTATGGCCAGGAAATGGAAATACAATCTACCCTGTCTGTATAGTCCTGTGGCCTATGACCAGGAAATAGTAATATGATCTACCACCATGTATTGTACAGGAGACATGGTGGGCTCCGCCTCTGGCTCCGCCCCCCCGGGGCTGTATATAGACCTGGCCGCCTGTGGGCGGCACTCATTGTTATTGAACTCACAGGCAGGCAAGTACGCGGTTAATAAAGCCTCTGTTCACTCGTTCTCATCGTCTTGCTGTGAATTGATGGTGCAACAATTTATGAACCAAAGATATCACTATGGAAGCCTCGCTTTTCCGAAAACAAGGCAGGAAACTGATCTAGCAAATTTCAATGAGCTACTGTTATGACCGGCAGGACCTCTCCTTCTCTGTCCTTTCCACCTTCTTTGCCATTTCAATTTCACTCACCCACTCCTCACAACTATTGGGGCCAGGGCAACCTAGAGCTAAGATATTCTAAATCTTTTTACACATTAGCTACATGGAGGAAGTTCTTTATTCACCCAAAACTTTCTTCATTTGAGCTTGCATGCCCATGCACTTTCCCTCTTCTGCATGGCCTTGCTCATACATTTATTATTAGTGTCCTTGGGCAGCACGATGGCGCAGTGGTTTGCACTGCTGCCTCACGGCTCTGGGTCACTTACGTGTGGAGTTTGCACATTCTCCCCGTGTTTGCATGGGTTTTGCCCCCACAACCCAAAGATGTGCAGGGTAGGTGGATTGGCCACGCTAAATTGCACCTTAATTGGAATAAAAAATAATTGGTTATAAAAAAATTAATTCTTAGTGTTCTTAATGTGATTATGAAATCAGTCACCAATATTGGGGGTAACATTCTAATTACTGTGTCTATGAAGCTCAAAACTAGCCATCAGTCTGCACAAACTCACTTGAGGAAAATTGTTCTGCAATGGAAATATATGAGTGTAACAATATTATCACTTACCTATGTGCAGAAGAACCACTAATGCACATGCAAACATTAAACACATATTAAGCAACAAGGGAAACCAGAGGCAGAATTTATCAGCCGTTCACACTGGTGGGATATTCCAGTCCCACCGATGGCACACAGGGTTCCCAGCGACGAGGGGTGCAGTCAACAGGTGCTTCCGTTGACAATGGCGTGACCAGAAAATCCCACTCGTGGGCCACCTCCTTTGCCAAAAAACAGGCTGTAATTGGTCTGTAATTCCCATCCCAGATTTCTAAACATATTGGAGTACTTTTTGAGTTATCAACAGGAATCTCCGTTGACTGCACCCATCTTCGTCGGGAAACCCATGTGCCATTGGTGGGACTGGAATATCCCGCCAGCAACAGCCGGTAAATTCCGCCCAAGATATGTGCAGTGGGTTTATCAAAGATATAAACAATACATTCAGTGCACGAAGGAATACTTATACGTTTGCATGTATCCATCTCCACCACATGATTTTGCCTCACATCTCAAGGAAATAAAATGCTGCTTTATTTGGACAACACTTAAAGTTATTCTTTACATTTTGCATGCACAATAAATAAATTTTAATTTGAAACCGATTGAAAAATTGTTGATAAATTAGTCGATAAATCGTTCGGTTCGTGCACAAAACATGCTGGTTGTGAAAAGTAGCTTTGTTTTATAGACAGTAATGTATATACACTGATTAACCAGTGGTGGCAGATCATCAACAACTGTGAACTAAGTAAAGTTAAATTACCCACTTTAAGTTACATCACAAGAAATGCTGCACAAAAGTACAAAAGAAAGTCAATTTTTCCCATGTAGAAATTTGGCTGAAAATTTGACAAAAAAATTCATCACGTATCGTTGGATTGGAATGATTTTTTTTCCCTTAAGATATGATTTAAAATGTATTTCCTCTCACAGTTTATCCTGTCTGGTAGAATTATGAAACTTTGTGTGATCAGTAGTTTTACATAACAGAAAAAGTCACGCAGAGAAGCAAAGCATTCAGAATTGTAAATGGAACAAAGCATCCACAATACTTGAAACTGTTTCTGAGGATCCATTTCTGTTCCTATATGCTATTATCTAGTGATCCATAATCAACAAATTGGAGAGCCTTAGTCAATGTAAACATAAAAAACAAATCGGCGATACAGAAATATTTGTAGCACGTGCCTCACCAGGAATCAAATTCAGATAACTATACTCATATAGAAATATCATGTTATTCTGAATGAATAGCTTTACTATGTCCATAAGACATAGGAGCAGATTTAGGCCATTTGGCCCATCAAGTCCACTCCGCCATTCAATCATGGCTGATGTGTTTCTCAACCCCATCCTCCTGATATTTCCCCATAACCCCTGATCCCCTTATTAATCAAGAACCCATCTATCTCTGTCGAAAGACATTTGTTATGAGCCAGGGTTTAGAGAACCCCAAAGTGTATCATGGAGTTCACCTGGCCCACAACTTTTAATAGCTTGTGGTTATGGGGAGCACGAGGGCCTACTTTACAGGCGTGATGGAAACAGAGAGCTAAAGTACTTTTAAATTAAAACAATGTTTATTTATGAAACCAGTTAACACTTTATAAACCCACAGTAAACACCTTAACAACTATCAACACCAATCATCCCCACAAACACAATATTCTATAAGTAACCCTTAATCTTTCCTTGTAACATCCATAAAACAAAAGATCCTTTTTAAACACAGAGATCAGGTTTAAAGTCTCTACTGAGAGCAGTTATCACTTTGAAATCACCCAAATGATCTGGAGACAGTCTTTGGATTGCAGAGAGATCCTGATACAGCTGCTTGCTTTTCCTGCAGCTATCCAGCTCTCAAAACGAAACCAAACACACACTGTAGCTGCCAGCTCAAAAATGAAAGTGAAAGACAGAAAGCCCGGCTCCACCTACACTCTGACATCACTGCAGCTATTCGATAAACACCCATTTCTTAAAGGTACATCCACTATAGCTATTTAATAAACACCCATTTCTTAAAGGTACTCTCACATGACACATTTAGTGTTTAGGCCTCCACAACCTTCTGCCGCAAAAAGTTCCACAGATTCAGTACCCTCTGGCTGACAAAATTTCTCCTCATCTCTATTTCAAAGGATCGTCCCTCCAGTCTGAGGCTGTGCCCTCGGGTTCTAGTTTCTTCTACGAGTGGAAATATCCTCTCCTCATCCACCCTATCTAAGCCTGTCAGTGTCTTGTAAGTTTCAATGAGATCCCCCCATATCCTTCTAAACTCCATCGAGTATAGACCCAGAGTATTCAACCACTCCTCATATGATACGTCCTTCTTGTGAATCTTCTCTGGAACCTCTCCAAAGTCAGTATATCCTTCCTTCGATATGGGGCCCCAAACTACTCACAATATTCCAAGTGGGGTCTAGCCAGAGCCTTATATATCCTCAACAATACCTCCCTGCTCTTGTATTGTAGCCCTCTTGACATGCATGCTAACATTACATTTGCCTTCCTAGCTGCCGACTGAAACTGCATGTTAACCTTAAGATTATCCTGAACTAGGGCTCCTAAGTCCCTTTGTGCTTCTGATTTTTGAATCCTTTTCCCATTTAGAAAATAGTCTATACCTCTATTCTTCCTACCAAAGTGCACAATCTCACATTCCAACATTGTATTTCCTCTGCCACTTCTTTGCCCACTCTCCTAGCCTGTGCAAGTCCTTCTGCAGCCTCCCTGATTAATCGGCACGACCTGTCCCTCTACGTATCATTGTTTCATCTGCAAACTAGCAACAGTGCCCTCAGTTCCTTCTTTCGGATTGATAATTTATGTAATGAATAGTTGTGGTCTAGTCACCGGCTGCCACCCACTAGTCACCAGCTGCCATCCTGAAAAGTAAAACTTTATCCCACTCTGGTCTTCTGCCAGTCAACCAATCCTCTATCCATGCCAGTACCTTGCCCCTAACACCATGGGCTCTTATCTTATTTAGCAACCTCCTGTACGGCACCTTGTCAAAAGCCTTCTGGACATCCAAATAGATCACGTCCACTGGTTCTACTTTGTCTAACTTCCTTGTTACCTCCTCAAAGAATTCTAACAGATTTGTCAGGCATGACCTCCCCTTGATAAATCCGTGCTGACTCAGTCCCATTTTACCGATCACTTCTAATTACTCCGCAATCTCATCCTTAATAATAAACTCTAAAATTTTATCAACAACTGAGGTCAGGCTTACTGGCCTATTTTCTGCCTCCCTCCCTGTCTGTCTTCTGCCTCCCTCCCTTCTTAAACAGCGATGTTACATTAGCCATTTTCCAATCCCCTGAGACCGTCCCTGCCTTCAGTGATTTCTGAAAGATCACCTCCAATTCCTCCAATCACCTCAGCTATCTCCTTCAGGACCCTGGGTCCATCTGATTTAGCCATCTTCAGACATTTCAGTTTCCCCACCATCTTCTCGTTAGTGATGGCCACTACACTCACCTCTGCCCCCAACTCTCTTGAAGTTCTGGTATGCCACTGGTGTATTCCACTGTGAAGACTGATGCAAAGTAACTATTCCATTCCCCTGCATTTCTTTGTTCCCTATTACAACTTCTCTAGCCTAATTTTCCAGTGGCCCAATGTCCATTCTTGCCTCTATCTTACCTTTCATATGTTGAAAAAAACTCTTCCTATCTTCTTTTATATTACTAGCTAGCGTACACATTTTTAATCGTCTCCCCTCTTATTGCTTTTTTAGTTGTCCTCTGCTTGCTTTTCAAGGCTGCCTAATTCTCAGCCTTCCCACTAATCCTCACCACTTTGTATGCGTTTTCTTTTATACTGTCCTTAACTTCCCTTGTCAGCCATGGTTACCTTGTCCTTCCCTTAGCATGTTCCCTCCTCCTTGGGATGAATTTCTGTTGTGCTCCTGAATAATCCCCCAAAACCCCTGCCATTGTTGTTCCACCGCCTTCCCTGCTGGACTCCTCTTCCAATCAACACTGGTCAACTCCTCCCTCATGTCTTTGTAGTTACCTTTACTTAATTGCAAAACCATTACATCTGATTCCAGATTTTCCCTCTCAAATTGCAGGGTGAAATCTATCATATTGTGCATATTGTGATCATTGCCCCCTAAGGGTTCCTTGACCTTAAGTTTGCTAATCAAGTCTGCCTCATTACATATCACCAAATCCACAATCGCCTGTTCTCTAGTGGGCTCTACCATAAGCTGCTCCAAAGAACCATCTCATTCACATTCCACAAATTCCTTTTCTTGGGATCCGCTACCAGCCTGATTTTCCCAGTCCATCTGCATATGGAAATCCGCATGATTATTTGTAATATTGCCTTTCTTATGTACCTTTGCTATCTCTTGATTTATTTTCTGTCCCAGATCCTGACTACAGTTAGGGGTCCTGTACAAAACTCCCATCAGGGCTTTTTGTCCTTTGTGATTCCTCAATTGTACCCACACAGATAATAATAATAATCATAGAAGAAGGCCATTCGGCCCATCGCATCTGTACTGGCCCTTACAAAGAGCACCCTACTGAAGCCCACGTATCTACTCTTTCCCCGTAACCCCCACTTAACATGTCTTGGACACTAAGGGAAATTTAGCATGGCCAATCCACCTAACCTGCACATCTTTGGACTGTGGGAGGAAACCGGAGCACCCGGAGGAAACCTACACAGACACGGGGAGAACGTGCAGACTCCGCACAGACAGTGACCCAGCCGGGAAGGTAATAATCATTTATTGTCACAAGTAGGCTTCAATGAAGTTACTGTGAAAAGCCCCAAGTCGCCACATTCCAGCACCTGTTCAGGAATTGAACCTGCACTGCTGGCATTATTCTGCATTGCAAGCCAGCTATTTAGCCCACTGTGCTAAACCAGCCCCTATTCTACAACTTCCTATTCTACGACTCTATAACTTCACAGTAACTTCATTGCAGTGTTAATGCAAGCCTACATGTGACATTAATAAAGATTATTATTATTATCGATTTAAGTTCATTTCTTACTAACAATGCAACACATATCCTTGGATACTTAGATCCCAGCCCTGATCCCCTTGCAGCCATGTTCAGGGTGATTGTTTAAATAATAGGAGAAAATAACAGTCAGTGTAAAAATGAGGATCATGACTTTCGATATTAATCTTTATTACAGCTTCAGGTCTGAGACACATTCATAATCTAGGGAAGACTTTTGAAAATGGATATCTGATGCTGCACATAATATTGTAATGCTCTACAAAGTCAGAATAACTCATACCAACTTAAATACCTGTGATCCTGGTATCTTATTAGCTTTATTGATACTCGCTCAACCTTGATTGGCAACCTCAGTGAATCAACAATTATCTTACCCAAATTGTTTCCTAATCTTCATTCCACTTTTGCTTTTGCCATTCTTTCATCCTATGTATATTTGGCATAGTGGGCTAAACAGCTGGTTTGTGATGCAGAACTGTACCAGCAGCGCAGGTTCAATTCCCATAACGGCCTCCCCGAACAGGCACCAGAATGTGGTGACTAGGGGCTTTTCACTGTAACTTAATTGAAGCCTACTTGTGACAATAAGCTATTATTATTTGATTAGCAAAGCACTTCCAAAAGGAGTTGAAGAAGTGCTGAGGTGCAAAACACTCAACTTCCTCTTATTGGCGCTCCATTTTTCTTTAGAGCACCATGTTGTGCAAGGTGCAGAATATCGTTACAATTCGGGTTGTCGATTCAGGAAAACATGGCTTGATCGCTGGTGAGATATAATTGTGGGAAGCAGATTGTGAAATTCCAGAAAATCACCAGCAGATCAATGGAAGCAGCTGGGGTGTGAAGAAACAAAGGTATTGACTACCACTGGCATTGCATACATATCTGGTCCACTTCGAAGGGGCCTTCTTCCAGGAAGTTGCAATTGCCTGCGATTACCTGATGGGAAAGTATGAACATCCGGAAGGACTGTTGCTGAGTCAGGCCAAGTGCGTTTATCATCTGCCTGCATTCCTGTTCCGGAGTATTGCCTCCTTCAACTGGAGTTCTGTGATCATCCCCTCTGTACTATCGAGCAGTAGATAGTTGAGGAGAAGGTTCCTGCTACTGGCACTGCTTTTGCGCTGTAAGTGTTACTTAAGTTCCTCTTTTTGTTCGCAGGCCCAAGATAGAACTGTATAGAGCCTCAGCCCTTGTTCTTGTCCATAGATTCGCGATTCTTGCTCCCTGTTGGAAAGAGAGCGGGGTCCAAAGGGAGGATGAGCAAACTGACCACAGCACCGTGGTACAGGGAGCCATTCAAGTGGGGAGAGAGAAGAGAAATGTAGTCATAATTGGGGATATAATAACTCGGGACATAGAAATTGTTCTATGTTCTATGGGGTCAGTGTTCAGGTAGGTGGTTTGAAGTGTGTCTACTTCAATGCCAGGAGTATACGAAACAAGGTAGGGGAACTGGCAGCATGGGTTGGTACCTGGGACTTCGATGTTGTGGCCATTTCGGAGACATGGATAGAGCAGGGACAGGAATGGATGTTGCAGGTTCCGGGGTTTAGGTGTTTTAGTAAGCTCAGAGAAGGAGGCAAAAGAGGGGGAGGTGTGGCGCTGCTAGTCAAGAGCAGTATTACGGTGGCGGAGAGGATGCTAGATGGGGACTCTTCTTACGAGGTAGTATGGACTGAAGTTAGAAACAGGAAAGGAGAGGTCACCCTGTTGGGAGTTTTTTATAGGCCTCCTAAAGTTCTAGGGATGTAGAGGAAAGGATGGCGAAGATGATTCTGGATAAGAGCGAAAGTAACAGGGTAGTTATTATGGGAGACTTTAACTTTCCAAATATTGACTGGAAAAGATATAGTTCGAGTACAATAGATGGGTCGTTTTTTGTACAGTGTGTGCAGGAGGGTTTCCTGAAACAATATGTTGACAGGCCAACAAGAGGCGAGGCCACGTTGGATTTGGTTTTGGGTAATGAACCAGGCCAGGTGTTGGATTTGGAGGTAGGAGAGCACTTTGGGGACATTGACCACAATTCGGTGACGTTTACGTTAATGATGGAAAGGGATAAGTATACACCGCAGGGCAAGAGTTATAGCTGGGGGAAGGGCAATTATGATGCCATTAGACGTGACTTGGGGGGGATAAGGTGGAGAAGTAGGCTGCAAGTGTTGGGCACACTGGATAAGTGGGGCTTGTTCAAGGATCAGCTACTGCGTGTTCTTGATAAGTATGTACCGGTCAGACAGGGAGGAAGGCGTCGAGCGAGGGAACCGTGGTTTACCAAGGAAGTGGAATCTCTTGTTAAGAGGAAGAAGGAGGCCTATGTGAAGATGAGGTGTGAAGTTTCAGTTGGGGCGATGGATAGTTACAAGGTAGCGAGGAAGGATCTAAAGAGAGAGCTAAGACGAGCAAGGAGGGGACATGAGAAGTATTTGGCAGGAAGGATCAAGGAAAACCCAAAAGCTTTCTATAGGTATGTCAGGAATAAGCGAATGACTAGGGAAAGAGTAGGACCAGTCAAGGACAGGGATGGGAAATTGTGTGTGGAGTCTGAAGAGATAGGCGAGATACTAAATGAATATTTTTCGTCAGTATTCACTCAGGAAAAAGATAATGTTGTGGAGGAGAATGCTGAGCCCCAGGCTAATAGAATAGATGGCATTGAGGTACGTAGGGAAGAGGTGTTGGCAATTCTGGACAGGCTGAAAATAGATAAGTCCCCGGGACCTGATGGGATTTATCCTAGGATTCTCTGGGAGGCCAGGGAAGAGATTGCTGGACCTTTGGCTTTGATTTTTATGTCATCATTGGCTACAGGAATAGTGCCAGAGGACTGGAGGACAGCAAATGTGGTCCCTTTGTTCAAAAAGGGGAGCAGAGACAACCCCGGTAACTATAGACCGGTGAGCCTCACGTCTGTAGTGGGTAAAGTCTTGGAGGGGATTATAAGAGACAAGGTTTATAATCATCTAGATAGGAATAATATGATCAGGGATAGTCAGCATGGCTTTGTGAAGGGTAGGTCATGCCTCACAAACCTTATTGAGTTCTTTGAGAAGGTGACTGAACAGGTAGATGAGGGTAGAGCAGTTGATGTGGTGTATATGGATTTCAGCAAAGCGTTTGATAAGGTTCCCCACAGTAGGCTATTGCAGAAAATACGGAGGCTGGGGATTGAGGGTGATTTAGAGATGTGGATCAGAAATTGGCTAGCTGAAAGAAGACAGAGGGTGGTGGTTGATGGGAAATGTTCAGAATGGAGTACAGTCACAAGTGGAGTACCACAAGGATCTGTTCTGGGGCCGTTGCTGTTTGTCATTTTTATCAATGACCTAGAGGAAGGCGCAGAAGGGTGGGTGAGTAAATTTGCAGACGATACTAAAGTCGGTGGTGTTGTCGATAGTGTGGAAGGATGTAGCAGGCTACAGAGGGATATAGATAAGCTGCAGAGCTGGGCTGAGAGGTGGCAAATGGAGTTTAATGTAGAGAAGTGTGAGGTGATTCACTTTGGTAGGAATAACAGGAATGCGGAATATTTGGCTAATGGTAAAGTTCTTGAAAGTGTGGATGAGCAGAGGGATCTAGGTGTCCATGTACATAGATCCCTGAAAGTTGCCACCCAGGTTGATAGGGTTGTGAAGAAGGCCTATGGAGTGTTGGCCTTTATTGGTAGAGGGATTGAGTTCCGGAGTCGGGAGGTCATGTTGCAGCTGTACAGAACTCTGGTACGGCCGCATTTGGAGTATTGCGTACAGTTCTGGTCACCGCATTATAGGAAGGACGTGGAGGCTTTGGAGCGGGTGCAGAGGAGATTTACCAGGATGTTGCCTGGTATGGAGGGAAAATCTTATGAGGAAAGGCTGATGGACTTGAGGTTGTTTTCGTTGGAGAGAAGAAGGTTAAGAGGAGACTTAATAGAGGCATACAAAATGATCAGGGGGTTGGATAGGGTGGACAGTGAGAGCCTTCTCCCGCGGATGGAAATGGCTGGCACGAGGGGACATAACTTTAAACTGAGGGGTAATAGATATAGGACAGAGGTCAGAGGTAGGTTCTTTACGCAAAGAGTAGTGAGGCCGTGGAATGCCCTACCTGCTACAGTAGTGAACTCGCCAACATTGAGGGCATTTAAAAGTTTATTGGATAAACATATGGATGATAATGGCATAGTGTAGGTTAGATGGCTTTTGTTTCGGTGCAACATCGTGGGCCGAAGGGCCTGTACTGCGCTGTATTGTTCTATGTTCTATGTTCTCTATGACCAGGATCGATTCCCGAAGGTTGTATTGATTACCTGGTGCCAGGGTTCAAGATACCTCATTTGGGCTGCAGAGGAACTTGGAGTGGGAGGGTAAAGATCCGTTGCCGTGGTCAATGTAGGTACCGACAGCACAGGTAGAACAAGGATGTGGTGAACGTATTATGGTAACCATTCACCACTGTATTATATTGTACTATGCTGTTGCCCATGTGGGCTCCACCTATGGACCATTGTACTATATTACACCACTTGTATCATGTTGGTGCCCTTGTGGGCTCAGCCCATGGCTCCTCCCCCTTGAGGGGAGGTATACAGAGCAGCTGCCCTGTAGGTGGCTCTCAGTGTAGAGCAGTCGCAGGCAGGCACTGTTCTAGTTGATTAAAGCCACTGTTCACTTCAACTCTCTGTCTCGTGTGAATTGATGGTCGCATCAATTTAATCAACTACAACATCGCGATGGAAGCAGCCCTCAAACCCGACCGACTGGAACTCGACCCACAGGCCAAGGAAGCCAAAGGGATTTTTTTCACACTGGCTCCGATGTTTCGAGGCCTACCTCGCCGCCTCCTCCTCGCCCTCCGTCACCGACGAACAGAAGCTGAGCCTCCTCCAAGCCCGGGTGAGCCATCGAATCTCCGTGCAACTCGAGGAGCGACTACATACGCAGACGCGCTCGCAATGCTGAAGCGCCAATACGCGAGGCCGGTGAACAAAGTGCTCGCGCGGCATCTCCTCAAAACTCGCCGCCAACGCCACGGGGAATCGCTGGAGGAGTACCTAAGCGACCTAAAGTCCTTGTGGAAACTGCAACTACAAGGCCGTCACGGCCTCCCAACACATGGACCTCGCCATCCGGGATGCCTACGTGGCTGGAGTCCAGTCCAACTACGTCAGACAGCGCCTGCGCGAGAAGGGTGCCCTCGACCTAGAAGAGACGGTTCAGAGCCTCAACGCTTTCCCCTCCGACCACGCAACGCCCTCGTGGTCACCCGACCAGAGAGTACCGCAGGCCTGTGCCGCGCGGCTGCCCGCCCATCCCGGGGGGCTGCCCTGCTACTTTTGCAGCCAGAGCCAGCACCCCAGGCAGCGTTGCCCTGCTCAGAACGCGAACTGTAGCGACTGCGGCAAGAAAGGACACTTTGCCAAAGCTTGCCTGGCCAGGTCCAAGTCTGCCAAATCACAAGCCCGACTCTCAGACTCACAGGCCCGCAGACCCCACAGCGTGGCTGCGTGTCTGCCGGCTCCGCCCCCTTCTGACACAGCACCCGCCTCGTGTTGTTTGTGGGGGCAGCCATCTTCGACTCTACACAACACGTGCGACTCATTGGGCCGCCACCTTGACCGCCATCTTCACCGCAGCCCGACACGTGCGACCAACGGGTGCAGCCATCTTGGGACCACCCCACCACCTCTGACCATGCCGGCTGCCCGCAACCCGGCGCAGTCACCCTTGACCAGTCACGCTCAAAGCACCTCAGGAACTCCATGATGACTGTCCGGGTCAATGGGCACGAAACGCCCTGCCTGTTTGACTCCGGGAGCACGGAGAGCTTCGTTCACCCATACACGGTAAGGCGCTGTTCTCTCCAAATCTCCCCCGCATTCCAAACAATCTCCCCCGCTTCCGGATCGCACTCAGTACAGATCCGGGGGTACGCTGTCACGAACCTCGCGATACAAGGCATCCAATACGCTAACTTTAAATTGTATGTACTCCCTGATCTCTGCGCTCCTCTTCTGTTGGGACTGGACTTCCAGTGCAACCTCAGGAGCCTGACCATTAGGTTCGGCGGGCCCCTACCCCCCCTCACCGTTTGTAGCCTCGTGACCCTGAAGGTCGACCCTCCCCCGCTATTCGCGAATCTCACCGCCGACAGTAAACCCGCCATAACCAGGAGCAGGCGGTACAGTATCCAGGACAGGACTTTTATCAAGTCCGAGGTCCAGCGGCTCTTGCGGGAAGGGATCATCGAGGCCAGTAACAGCCCCTGGAGAGCCCAGGTGGTGGTCGTCAGGACCGGGGAAAAGAACCGGATGGTTCTAGATTACAGCCAAACCATAAACTAGTATACGCACCTCGATGCTTACCCCCTTCCCCGGATAGCGTACATGGTCAATCAGATTGCACACTACCGGGTGTTCTCCACGGTAGATCTGAATTCCGCATACCACCAGCTCCCAATCCGCCCGGAGGACCGCCACAACACGGCCTTTGAGGCAGACGGCCGCCTCTTCCACTGCCTCCGGGTCCCCTTCGGCGTCACCAATGGGGTCTCGGTCTTCCAAAGAACGATGGAAAGAATGGTGGACCAGTATTGGCTGCGGGCCACATTTCCGTACTTGGACAACGTCACCATCTGCGGCCACGACCAGCAGGCCCACAACGCCAACCTTTCAGAAGTTACTCCAAACCGCCCAAGCCCTCAACCTCACTTATAAGAAGGAGAAATGCGTTTTCCGCACAACCAGACTAGCCATCCTCGGCTTTGTCATGGAAAACGGAGTCCTAGGGCCCGACCCCGACTGCATGCACCCCCTCTTGCAACTCCCCCTTCCCCACTGCCCCAAGGCCCTGAAAAGATGACTCGGGTTCTTTTCCTATTATGCCCAGTGGGTCCCCAACTATGCGGACAAAGCCCGCCCACTGATCAAAGCTACCATCTTCCCACTGGCGGCTGAGGCCTGCCAGGCCTTCAGCCGCATCAAGGCAGGTATTGCCAAAGCCGCGATGCGCGCGGTGGACGAGTTCGTCCCCTTCCAGGTGGAGTACGACGCGTCAGAGGTCGCCCTCGCCGCCTCCCTTAACCAGGCAGGCAGGCCAGTAACATTTTTCTCCCGTACCCTCAACACCTCCGAAATTCGACACCCCTCAGTCGAAAAAGAAGCTCAAGCCATCGTGGAAGCTGTACGTCACTGGAGGCACTACCTTGCTGGTGGGAGGTTTACCCTCGTCACCACGGTCGGTAGCCTTCATGTTCGACAATACGCAGCGGGGCAAGGTCAAGAACGAGGTGGAGGTGGAGGATCGAACTTTCCACCTATAATTACGATATAGTGTATCGTCCTAGGAAGCTCAACGAGCCCCCAGATGCCCTGTCCCGCGGCACATGCGCCAGCGCACAAGATGACCGACTCCGGGCCATCCACGATGACCTCTGCCACCCGGGGGTCACCCGGCTTATCCACTACATCAAGGGATGTACGCAACCTGCCGTACTCTACCGAGGAGGTCAGGGCCATGACCAGGAACTGCCAAATCTGCGCGGAGTGTAAACCGCACTTCTATCGACCGGATAAGGCCCGCTTGGTGAAGGCATCCCGGCCTCAGTATCAACTTCAAAGGGCCCCTCCCCTCTACCAACCACAACACCTAATTCCTCAACGTCGTTGACGAGTACTCCCGCTTCCCCTTTGCAATCCCTTGCCCCGAAATGACCACGACCACTGTCGTTAAGGCCCTACATAGTGTCTTCACCTTGTTCAGTTTGCCCACTTACGTCCACAGTGACCGGGGCTCCTCGTTTATGAGCGACAAACTGCGTCAGTACCTGCTCAGTAAGGGCATCGCCTCGAGTAGGACTACCAGTTACAACCCCTGGGGAAACGGACAGGGGGAGAGGGAGAACGCAACGGTATTGAAGGCCATTCCCCTGGCCCTTCGGTATAGGAATCTCCCAGCTTCTCACTGGCAGGAAGTCCTCCCTGACGCGCTCCACTCCATTAGGTCACTTCTTTGCACAGCCACGAATGAGACCCCTCATGACTGCCTATTTGTTTTCCCTAGGAAATCCTCCTCCGGGGTCTCGCTTCCGTCCTGGCTGAAGACACCAGGGCCTGTACTCATCCGGAAACACGTGAGGAGCCATAAGTCTGACCCCCTGACTGAGAGGGTCCAGCTCCTTCACGCCAACCCCCAGTATGCATACGTACCGCACCCCGAAGGCCAACAAGATACGGTCTCCCTCCGGGACCTGGCACCTGCAGGATCCCCTACCATCACCTACACCCCCCAACCTACACCGAACAGCACTCCCGCCCCTACATGGCCTCCACACCCCCTCCTATACCCCCTCCCCCCATCGCCGACCTACAGGGATGAAGCTCCAGAAGACACGCTCCCGGAGCCCACACCTGTGCCCGCATCGACGAGTTCAAAACCCATGCCTGCACCGGCGAGTTTGACACCCATGCCCGCTGCAAAACCAGAGCTCAGGCGATCACAGTGCACGATCAGGGCGCCGGACAGACTCAACCTGTGAACCCTTCGCCCCCGCCGGACTTCAATTTTTTAACAGGGGGTGAATGTGGTGAACGTACTATGGTAACCATTCACCACTGTATTACATTGTACTATGCTGTTGCCCATGTGGGCTCCACCTATGGACCATTGTACCGTATTACACCACTTGTATCATGTTGGTGCCCTTGTCGGCTCCGCCCATGGCTCTGCCCCCTTGAAGGGAGGTATATAGAGCAGCTGTCCTATAGGCGGCTCTCAGTGCAGAGCAGTCGCAGGCAGGCCCTGTTCTGATGAAAGCCACTGTTCACTTCAACTCTCTGTCTGGTGTGAATTGATGGTCGCATCAAAGGATAAAGGTTCTGCTGAGGGAATATGAGCACCCAGGGGCTAAACTAAAAAGCAGAACCAAGATGGTAATAATCTCTGGACTGTTATCTGAGCCATGAGCTAATTGGCACAGATTCAATAAGATTAAAGAGGTAAACGCGTGGGATCAAAGGTGGGAGAAGTGGGTTCAAATTCATGCGACATCTCCAGTACTGGGGAAGGAGGGAGCTGTTCCAATGGAACTGTCTTCACCTGAATCATGCTGGGACCATCACATAAATAGGCTTTAAACTAGATAAGGCTTTAAACTAAATAATGGGGGGAGGGTTTAGCTGCATTGAAAATAAAATCAAAATTGTTTTCTACTTATGGGGTCGATGACGGATTTTTATTTTGGGGACTGCACTACGAAGACTGTTTTATCCCTGAGCCGGGCAGTGTCATTGTCTGTTTCTTTGTCCTGGGGAGGACTGCCTGCTAGAAATTAACAAGGCTAGCGAACTGGAGTGAGATGGGGCGACGAGCTACAGCAGTTGAACCGGTTTGGTCAGATTTGGCGGGCATAGCATCAGGACTGGGGCTTGGGGGGGGGGAGGGGGTTTGGATCTTGGGTTTGGTTTCAGTTTGTGTATTTGTGCGGGATGTTAAGTGGGAGGGGGGAGGGGTTAGTTTGTTGATGGCGATGGTCGGACTTTTTCGTTTTACTCGGGGGAGGTGAGTTTGGCGGCCATTTTAGGAGGGCCTCTGGCCTGTACTCTGTGAAGATTTGCCTGGTGGCTCCTGATGGTGTAAATGGTTGATTCTGGGATGAGGAGGGGGATGGGTGGGATATCCCGGTTTGGTGGATCACCTTGAACGTAAGGGGGTTGGGTGGCCCAGTCTCTGATGGGCACAGTGGTTGAACTGGTAAAAGTCTATTCCCCCAACTGAGATGATTTGGCTTTTATTAAGAACCTGTTCACCTCCATTCCCGATCTAGATATGCACCAGTTGGTTTGGGAGGGTATATTAATTGTGTAGTGGATCCTAAAGTGGTCGGGCCCAGGCCTAAATCGTTGGCTCTATTGAGAGTGGCAAAGGCATTTCTGGCCTTCATAGAGCAAATGGCTTGGGGGCAAACCCATGGAGATTTCTGCACCCAAGCAATAAGGAGTTTGCATTCTTTTCCCATGTGCACAAGGTCAATTCTGGGATTGACTTCTTTCTACTGGGTAGATGCCAGCTCCCATGAGTTAAAAGGGTGGAATATTCAACAACACTAATCGCTGACCATGCTCCACATTTTGTGGACCTAGTTCTGGCAGTGGATCCCATTCAGCACTCACCGTGGAGGTTAGATCTGGTGTTACTAGCGGAGAAAGGGCTTTGTAAGCGTGTGTCTGCAACCATCGAGAAATAAACTGTGCTGAATTCTCTGTCGGCGGGATCCCCGGCCCGTCAGCGACGCACCCATGCCAGCGGGTTTCCTGATGGCGTGGGGTGGCCACACTGGGCAACTCCTTTGGCCTGCTGCAGGAACGGAGAATCCCGCCAGTAATAATAATAATCTTTATTGTCACAAGTAGGCTTACATGAACACTGCAATGAAGTTACCGTGAAAAGTCCTTCGTCGCCACACTCTGGCGCCTGTTCGGGTACACTGAGGGAGAATTCAGAATGTCCAAATTACCTAACAGCACGTCGTTTGGGACTTGTGGGAGGAAACCGGACCATTGGAGGAAATCCATGAAGACACTGGGAGAACGTGCAGACTCCGCACAGACAGTGACCCAAGCAGGGAATCGAACCTGGGACCCAGGCGCTGTGAAGCAACGGTGCTAACCACTGTGCTACCGTGCCACCCATTAGCTTTAACAGGAATGATTTGGTCTCACCCGCCACATTGTGGAAGACCCTTAATGGGTGATGTCATCTCCTATAAGGGCATTTAGATAGGCCAATGAGGGCGGAATGGCAGGGATCTTGGAGACGGATTGCCGCTATTCGGAAGACCCTACTCCGGAGTTACTGGCAGTTTGATCTGGTGTCCATGGGGAAGGCAGTGGGCCTGCTGCAATGCTCGAAGGGGGTGGTTTATGCGACCATGGAGAAGGTTGTTGGCTCACCAGCTGATGCGACAGATGGCTTCCCGGGAGATCGTACAGATTAGACACTCGGGCAGCATCTTGGTCTCTGCTCCAAGGTAGGTCAATGCGGCATTCAAGGTTTTTTACAGGGTTCTCTATAGGTCAGAGCCCTTGGGGTTTGGGGTGAACATGTCGGAGTTCCTAAATGGGTTGTCCTTCCCGGTGGCAGAGAGGGAGGGATGGGAAGAGTTGAAGGGTCCATTATGCCCTGAGGATGTACTGAAGGGCATTGGACTGATGCAAACAAGTAAGGCCCTTGGTCTGGGTGGGTTTCCCGTTGAATTTTGTAAGTTGTTTGACGGCCAGTTGATGCCATTGATCGTAGAGATGTTCAATGATTCTTTGGTTCATGGTTCATTGCCCAACACACTTCCTCAGGCCTCTTTCTCCCTCATCTTGAAAAAGAATATGGACCCCACGGGATGGATCATAGAGGCCCATCTCTCTTTCGAACATAGTGCCAAGCTCCTGGTCAAGGTGCTGGCGCTGTGATTGGAGGCCTGTGTTCCAGAAGTGCAGAAGACCAGACAGGCTCTGTTAAGGGGCAGCAGTCAACGGCTAATATTCAGCGTGTGCTGAATGTTGTCCTCTCCCCATCTTCAGGCCACAAACCAGAAGTGATTATTTCTGTGAATGCTGAAAAAGCATTTGGCAGGATGGAGTGGGAGTACCATTTTGTGGTGCTTGGGAGATTTGGCTTTGGGTGGAAGTTCATCTCGTGGGTTTGGCTATCAAAGAGAATCCCTCGGACTGTGTACGCACTAATGCAATGAGTTTGGGATATTTACGATTGTATAGGGGTATGAGGCCGCTCCTGTTTGCGCTAGCGATCGAACATTTGGCCATAGCGCTGAGGTTTTCAGGTGAATGGAGGCGGATAAGGAGGAGAGAGTGAGCTTAGGGTGACTTTATATGCTGATGACCTGCTCGTGTATGTTACGGATCCAGTCTCCTCCGATGGACTAATTCATGAAGTCACTGACGAGCTTTGGTTCCTTTTTGGGGTATAAATTAAACCTGGAGAAGAGTGAATATTTTCCGGTTAATTCTCTTGGGAAGGGAGCCAGTCTTTTTGTCTTGCCGAGGTAGCTTCCGGTATCTGGGTATTCGAGTGGCCCATGATTGGCCCATGCTTCATAGGTTAAATTATACAAGTTTGGTGAATAGGGTGAAATCCAACTTACAGAAGTGGGATAGCCTTCCGCTGTCCTTGGCGGGCAGGGTCCAGACTGTTAAGATGAACATTCTCCAAAGGTTTCTATTTCTGTTTCAATGTCTCCCATTTTCCTGGCTAAGTCTTTCTATGCCAAGGTTAACAAGTTAATCACATCAAATTCGGGCGGGTATATCACCAAGAATTTGTAGGGTATTCCTTCAGAGTGACCGGCAGTCGGGGGGCCTGGCATTACCCGATTTGCTTGCTTATTACTGGGAGGCCAATATTGAGAAGGTGCTGATGTGATTGGGGGAATCAGATTCTATATGGGGGCAGGTGAGGCAAGTTTGTGTCGACTGATTCCAGAGATGAGGGGTTTGTGTTATGAAGAGAGATTCAGAAGTTTATGCCTATGCTCTTGAGTTTAGAAGAATGAGAGGAGATCTAATTGAGGTACATAAGATGATAAAAGGTATTGACAAAGCCTATGTAGAGTGGATGCTTCCTCTTGTGGGGCAATCTGAAATGAGAGGTCGTAGGATAAGGGGTAGCAGATTTGAAACAGAGATAAGGAGGAATAACTTCTCTGAAAGGGTCGCAAAGGGGCTGGTTTAGCACAGGGCTAAATCGCTGGCTTTTAAAGCAGATCAAGGCAGTCCAGCAGCACGGTTCAATTCCCGTACCAGCCTCCCCGAACAGGTGCTGGAACGTGGCAACTAGGGGCTTTTCACAGTAACTTCATTTGAAGCCTACTTGTGACAATAAGTGATTTTCATTTCATTTCAAATCTGTGGAATTCACTACCCCAGAGTGTGGTGGATGCCGGGTCATTGAGTAAATTTAAGGAGGAGATGGACAGATTTATAATTAGTAATGGATTGAAAGGTTATGGAGAACGGGCAGGGAAGCGGAGTTCAAGGGCAGCACGGTGGCGCTGTAGTTAGCACTGCTGCCTCATGGTGCCGAGGACCAGGGTTTGATCCCGGCCCTGGGTCATTGCCGTGTGGAGTTTGCACATTCTCCCTGTGTCCGCGTGGGTCTCACCCCCACAACCTAAAGATGTGCAGAGTAGGTGGACTGGTCACGCTAAATTACCCCTTAATTGGAAAAAAAAGAATTGGGCACTTTAAATGTTTTTTGAAAAAAGGAAAGTGGCGTTGAGGCCGAACTGAGATTAGCCATAATGGTAATGAATGGTGAAGCGGGCTCGAGCGGATGAATTACCTCCTTCTGCTCCTAGGTCTTAATTTCTTGTCATCTTATCACTGGCTACGACTGTGCTGTGAAGGCTGTCAATTGGAAAACGTAGATGTTATGATCCCAGTTGATGTTATAACTGGACGGTTAAATCCCAGAATGGAACGCTGGTTCAAAAGCCCGTAACTTTTATTTAAAAAAAAATAAAATGTGGAAGAACAGTCACAGGACTGCGAATTAATTTTAACAAGAAAAATACATTTATTAAACATGAAAGAATTTTATTATGATACAATACTCCTTCACTCCACCCTTATTTTAACAATTACACAGATTTTAAGATGAACACAGATTACAAATTACATTTTAAGCCACAATGATCTCATTATCACACAAAGTCCCTTTTAAGCGCACAAGATGCCTCTCTGAACTCAAGTGAATGTCTGTGGACTTTTCCTCAAAATTCTCCCAGATGATTCATATATTGTGAGTGACCTTGGGCGGGATTCTCCGACCCAGCGGCCCGGGGCTGGCGTGAATCCCGCCCCCGTCGGTTGCCGAATTCTCCGGCACCGGATATTCGGCGGGGGTGGGAATCATGCCGCGCCGGTTGGCGGGCCCCCTCCCCCGGCGATTCTCCGGCCCGCGATGGGCCGAAGTCCCGCTGCTGGAATGCCTGTCCCGCCGGCGAGAATCAAACCACCTCTCTTACCGGCGGGACAAGGCAGCGCGGGCGGGCTCCGGGGTTCTGGGGGGGGCGTGGGCCGTTCTGGTCCCCGGGGGTGCCCCCACGGTGGCCTGGCCCGCGATCGGGGCCCACAGATCCGCGGGTGGGCCTGTGCCGTGGGGGCACTCTTTTCCTTCCGCCTTCGCCATGGTCTCCACTATGGTGGAGGCAGAAGAGACCCCCTCCACTGCGCATGCGCGGGGATGCCGTGAGCGGCCGCTGACGCACCCGCGCATGCGCCGCACGGCTAAGTCATTTCCGTGCCAGCTGGCGGGGCACCAAAGGCCTTTCCCGCCAGCTGGCGGGGCGGAAATCAGTCCGGCGCGGGCCTAGCCCCTCAAGGTGAGGGCTCGGCCCCTCAAGATGTGTAGAATTCCGCACCTTTGGGGCGACGCGATGCCGGACTGATTCGCGCCGTTTTTGGCGCCGGTCGGCGGACATCACGCCGATTGCAGAGAATCCCGCCCCTGGTCTCACTGAATTCTGGCTTCCACACGATTGATTTAAATTCCGCTTTCAAATGTCACATTTTCAAATCTTCTTTTAAATGATGCTTTTCTTCCACCTCTTTCACCAAGGTTTCGCTTTCAGGTTTTACACCTCCCCCTTCAGGTTTCCATTGGCTGAAAGCCTGTTGCACAAACTCTGAGGTCTTGCGACCAATTTCCTCAATTATTTCAAATACCATCTCCCGAACTGTAGCAATTTCTCCCAAACCTTAGCACTGCTGCAAATACATGTAAACGGGTTTAATATAGTCGGGACCATGGAGACAGGGTGACCAGGGATGGTAATTGAACGTCCAGGGGTATTCAGTATTCAGGAAGATGGAGGTGCATTTCTGGTTAAAGAGGAAATTAACGCAATAATGAGGAAAGATACTGAGTGGGATTCTCCGGTCTCCGACGCCGGGATTGTGTTCAGCGATTGGCCAGAGAATCCACGTTGGCGCCGAAATGGGGGGTGACACCACTTTTGCGATGCAACCCCCCCTCCAAAACGGCGTACTCTAGGAGTACGCCGCACGCCATTGGGACGGCCTCAGCACATTACCTGAGGCCCTCCCCCAGATGTCCCGTCCCCGATGGGCTGAGTTCCTGACGGTGTCGGTCGCGTGTGGTGTTTAATTTTGGGAACACAGCGTGGCGGCTGCGGATTAAACCGAGCGCCGCCACAATCGGGGGAGGGGGCAGCCAATCCGTGGACAGGGGCGGCTTTGGCGGAGGCTGGGGGCAATGGTGGGGGTTGGTCCAGGGTTGGCGAGCCTGGCCAAAAGGGGTCATTATTTGGCAGGCCGGGTCCACGTGCCACCTGCGCCATGTTGCACAGGCAGCCGCTGTAGGCTGCCGCCGTGCGCATGCTCAGCCATGGACCTGGCAATTCTCTGCCCATATCCGCAGCTAGAGCTGGGAGCTCTACGCTCTGTGCCTGCTAGCCCCCCACCTGATGGAGGAATGGTGGCCGTTGTGCACCATTTTTCTGGTCGTAAGATGCCACTGTTCCCACACCAGCGTCAGCACTTAGTCTCAGAATTGGAGATTCCAGCCCATTAGCTCCGACGATGTGGAATCTGAATAGGTAGCGCTGAGAAACATTAAGAAGCATAAAATGTTAGTGGGAGTTTTACATGGATCCCCAAACTCTAGTGTTGATGTTGGGGAGGATATTAAACAGGAAATTAGAGATGCATGCGATAAATAAACATCTGTAATTATGGATGACTTTAATCTGCGTATAGATTGGGCAAATCAAATAAGTCACAATTCCATAGAAGAGGAATTCATGGAATGTATATGGGATCATTTTCTGGACCAATATGTTGAGGAAGAACAAGAGAACAGGCCATCCTTGACTGGGTATTGTGTAATGAGAAAGAAACAATTGGCAATTTAGTTGTGTGAGACTCCTTGGGGATGAGCGACCATAACAGCTGGAACTTTTCATCAAGGTGCAGACACTAGGGTCCTGAATCTTAATAATGGAAACAGCTATGGTATGAGGTGCAAGTTGGCTATGATGGACTGGCAAATGTTACTTAATTGGAGGACGTTGGATACACAACGGCAAACATTCAAATAACGCATGGGTGAACTGTAACAATTGTTTATTCCTGTCTGGCACAAAAGTAAAATGGGAAAAGTGGTCAAACCACGGCTTACAAGGGAAATTAGAGATAGTATTAGATCCAAGGAAGAGCATTCAAATTGGTCACAAAAAATAACAAACCTGAGGATTGGGAGCAGTTTAGAATTCAGCAAAGGAGGACCAAGGGATTGATAAGAAGGGAAAAATAGAGTACAAGAGAAATTTGCGGGGAAGATAAAAACTGAATTAAAACATTTCTCTAGGTATATGGGGAGGAAAATTGGTGAAGACAATTGTCCCCTTACAGTCAGAAACAGGGGCATTTATAATGGGGAGCAAAGAAATGGCTGATCAGTTAAATACATACTTTGGTTCTGTCTTCACAGAGGACAAAAGTAGCATACCAGAAATGTTGGGGAACACAGAGTTTAGTGAGAGGGAGGAACTGAAGGAAATCAATATTAGTAGAGAAATTGTGTCGGGGAAATTGATGCGGTTGTAGGCCAATAAATCCCCAGGGCCTGATGGTCTACATAACAGAGTACTTAAGGAAGTGGCCCTAGAAATAGTCATGATTTGGAGATGCCGGCATTGGACTGGGGTGGGCACAGTAAGAAGTCTTACAACACCAGGTTAAAGTCCAACAGGTTTGTTTTGAATCACTAGCTTTTGGAGCGCAGCTCCTTCCTCAGGTGAATGAAGAGGTGAGTTCCAGAAGCATATATATAGACAAAGTCAGGACCTGCAAAGACTCAATTATCTGCAAACACTTGCATTCAAAGTATTGTCTTGCATCACTGACTTTGTCTATATATGTTTTTCTGGAACCCAACTCTTCATTCACCTGAGGAAGGAGCAGTGCTCCAAAGCTAGTGATTCGAAACAAACCTGTTGGTCTTTAACTTGGTGTTGTAAGACTTCTTACTGTGCCTAGAAATATTCTCCGGCCTCACAGCCACGTTTTTCTCGATGGCGCACTGTTCGCTGGTGGCAGGATTATCTGTTCCTGCCAATGTCAATGGGAATTCTCATTGAATTCAGCCCATGCCACCGTGAAACTCACAGGCAGGGGTGTACTATCGACGGGTCGGAATAATCCTGCTGCCAGCAAACAGCTGGAGAATTCTGGCCAGTGGATGCGACAGCGGTTAGGTTCCAAGATTCTGAAACATATCCTACAGATTGGAGGGTCGCTAGTGTAACCCTGCCATTTAAAAAGGGACGTAAAGAGAAAAACAGAGCATTATAGACCAGTCAGCCTGATGTCAGGAGTGGGGAAAATTCTAGAGACCATTATCAAAGATTTTATAGCTGAGAATTTGGAAAACAGTGATAGAATCAGACGGAGTCAGCATGGATTTACGAAAAGGAAATCTTACTTGACAAATCTACTGAAAGTGGTTGAGGATGTAACTAGTAGAGTTGATGAGTGGGAGCCAGTGCTTTATTTGGAAGGCTTTCGACAAAGTCCCATTTAAGAGATTAACGTCTAAATTAAAGTGCATGGGATTGGGTGCATTGTATTGAGATGGATAGAAAACTGGTTGGGAGTCAGGAAACAAAGAGTAGGAATTAATGAGTCTTTTTCCAAATGGCAGGAAGTGACAAGTGGGGTACCGCAGGGATTGGTGTTAGGATCCCAGCTATTCACAATATATATTAATGATTTGGCTGAGGGAACAAAATGTAATTTCTCCAAATTTGACGATGTCACAAAGCTGGGTGGGAGGGTGAGCTGTGAGGAAGATGCAGAGATGCTTCAGTGTGATTTGGTCAAGCTGAGTGAGTGGGCAAATGCCTGGCAGATGCAGTATAATATGGATAAATGAGAGGTTATCCACTTTGGTCGCAAAAACAGGAATGCAGATTATTTTCTGAATGACTATAAATTGAGAGAGGGTGACAATAAGACCTGGGTGATCTCGTACACCAGTCGCTAAAGGTAAGCATGCTGGTCCAGTAGGCAGAAAACAAGGCAAATTGAACGTTGGCCTTCATAGTGAGAGGATTCCAGAACAGGAGCAGGGATGTCTTGCTGGAATTATACAGGGCTTTGGTGAGACCACACCTGGAATATAGTGTGCAGTTTTGGTCTCGTTATCTGAGGAAAGATGTTCTTGCTATAGAGGGAGTGCAGAGAAGGTTTGCCTGACTGATTCCTGGGTTGGCGGGACTGACGTATGAGGAGAAACTGAGTCGGTTAGGATTACATATTGGCTGCAGTTTAGAAGACTGAGGGGGGAATTCTCCTTGAAACCGATAGAATTCTAGAACTAGACAAGGTGGATGTAAGAAAGATGTACCCAATGGTGGGGGTGTCTAGAAACAGGGGTCATAGCCTAGGGATAAGGGATAACCCATTTAGGATTGAAATTAGGAGAAATATTTTCACCCAGAGAGTGGTGAGCCTGTGGAATTCACTGCCACAGAAAGCAGTTAAGGCCAAAACATTGTGGGGGTGATTGAACAGCCACGTTGCAGCTGAAATACAGCTTGTCACGGTGCAATGTGCTGATAGAAGCCGGGAGACCTCGCTCCCAGGATCTACCCGGCTTGCCATGCCCAGCATGATCTAACGTGATCTCGCGAGTTGTTGTGATGTGAATCCCGCCCATTATGGGCGGCATCATTTTTGGCAAATCTGCATATAGGAGCGAGACAGCTAGTCTCACTTTAATATGTAGTTTCCTGAGGAACACGAGGCGTTAGGGTCTGTCTCCTTTGCCTCGGAGACCTCGGGTGAGTGCCGTACAATACTGGCCTACACAAACTGGGACCAGACAGAACGGCACTCATGGGGGTATCCCAGGGGATTAGAGGCACTCAGGTGCTTGCCCTCTGGCAAGGTGGCAGCCTGGCAGTGCTGGTGTCACCCAGGCACCCTGGCAGTGACAGCATAGCCCAGGTAGCACTGCCAGCTGGTACCAAGCTGGCATTTTCTGTGCTGCGACGATCAGGCTGGGGGTGCACTGCGCAAGTGTTGGGGGAGGATGAGCAGAGGGGGTTCGGAGGATGCGTCAGGGGCTCAAGAGATCAGGGCGCCATTTAAAAGTAGTTTCCCGATTTCTTGTTACACTGAGGTGTTCCTGCGAGCGGAGCACCTCAGTGCAGAAAACGGGACTATGTGTGGCCTCGGCTGCCCGTTCCCCGCTGAGGCCCCCTATCTTACTAGGGGCACGTTAAATAGCGGGGTGTTTTCCGATGCCGTGAGCGCCGAGAAACACGCGGCTAAACGCACTCGCTATGGGTCTTTGTTTCCATTTGGCTAAATCGCTCCGTGTATGTTTTCAAGAGGAAGTTAGATATGGTTCTTGGGGCTAAATAAGGTATGAGCCCATGGTTTTAGGGCAAGGTACTGACATGGAGAGAGGATTGGTTGACAGTTAGAAGACCAGGGGGATAAAATGGGGATAAAGGGGTCTTTTTAGGTCTGGCAGCCGGTGACTAGTGGTGTTCCGCTGGGGTCACTGCTGGGACCACAACTATTCACGATATATATAAATGATCTGGTTTGAGGAAATGAGGGCATTGCTGCTAAGTTTGCAAATTATACAATGACATGTAGAGGGACACGTGGTGTTTTTAAAAATAAATTTAGAGTACCCAATTATTTTTTTCTAATTAAGGGGCAATTTAACATGGCCAATCCACCTAACCTGCACATCTTTTGGGTTGGGGGGGTGGGGGGGGGGTGAAACCCACGCAGACATGGGGAGAATGTGCAAACTCCACACAGTGGCCCAGGGTCGGTATTCGAATCCGGGTCCTCAGCGCCATCGTCCCAGTGCTAACCACTGCGCCACTATGCTGCCCTTGGGACACGTGGTGTTGAGGAAGCAGCGAGGCTGCAGAAAGACCTGGACAGGCTAGGAGAGTGGGCAAAGAAGTGGCAGATGGAATACAATGTGGAAAAGAGTGCGGTTATGCACTTTGGTGGGAAGAATAGATGCATAGACTATTTTCTAAATCGGGACAGGCTTAGGGTAAGTCTGAAGGCCAAAGAGACTTAGGAGTCCTAGACCTGTATTCACTTAAGGTTAACATGCAAGTTTAGTTGGCAGTTAGGAAGCCAAATGGAGTGCTAGCATTCATGTTGAGAGGGCTAGAATACAAGAGCAGGGATGTACTGCTGAGACTGTACACGGCTCTGGTCGGAGTCCATTTGGAATATTGTGGGCAGTTTTGGGGCCTGTATCTAAGGAAGGATGCGCTGGCCTTGCAGAGGGTTCAGAGGAGGCTCACAATAATGATCCTGAGAATGAAGAGCTTGCCAGATGAGGAACGGTTGAGGACTCTGGGTCTGTACTCAATGAAGTTCAGAAGAATGAGGGGGGACCTCTTTGAAACTTACAGAATACTGAGAGGCCTAGATAGAGCGGACATGGAGAGGATGTTTCCACTTGTAGGAGAGACTCGAACCTCAGACTGACGGGACAATCCTTTGAAACAGATGAGAAGGAATCTTTTCAGCCAGAGGGTGGTGAATCTGTGGAACTCATTGCCGCAGATGGCTGTGGAGGCCAAGTCACTGATGTCTTTAAGACAGAGGTAGATAGGTTCTTGATTAATAAGGGGATCAGGGAGAAGGCAGGTGAATGGGGATGAGAAACATATCAGCCATGATCAAATGGCAGAGCAGACTCGATGGTTCAAGTAGCTTAATTCTGCTCTTATATCTTATGGTCTTAAAGGGATCAGAGGATACTGGGAGAAAATGGGAACAGATTATTAAGTTGGGTGACCCAGCCATGATCATAATGAATGGCGGGAGGGAGCAGCATGGTGGCGCAGTGGTTAGCACTGCTGCCTCACGGCGGTGAGACCCGGGTTTAATCCTAGCTTTGGATCACTGTCCGTGTGGAGTTTTCACATTCTTCCCATGTTTGCATGGGTCTCGCCCCCCACAACCCAAAGATGTGTAGGGGAGGTAGATCGACCACGCTAAACTGCTCCTTAAATTGGAGAAAAAATTGAATGGAGGAGCAGGCTCGAAGGGCCTTTTGTCCAGCATGAAACTAACTATAGATTTTACCGTTCCAGGCGCAGAAACATTGAATTAAACCCACTTAAAACTATACCTTATTTCTAATGTTTACCAATGCAAATATAAAACACTTACAGTTACCTTGTTTTCCTAACACTGACACAGGCAAAAAATCCAAGAAGAGTTGAAAGTAGAGCCTGAGCCCTCATTAAGACCATAAGACATAGGAGCAGAATTAGGCCACTCGGCCCAACGACTCTGCTCCACCATTCAATCATGGTTGATATTTTCTCATCCCCATTCTCCTGCCTTCTCCACATTTTCATAACCCCTGATCCCCTTATTAATGAAGAATCTATCTATCTCTGTCTTAAAGTCGCTCAATGATTTGGCCTCCACAATCTTCTGCGGCAAAGAGTTCCACAGATTCGCCACCACCCTCTGGCTGAAGAAATTCCTCCTCATCTCTGTTTTAAAGGATCTTCCCTTTAGTCTGAGATGGTGTCCTCTGGTTCTAGTTTTTCCTGCAAGTGGAAAATCCTCTCCACGTCCACTCTATCCAGGCTACACAGTATCCTGTAAGTTTCAATAAGATCCCCCCTCATCCTTCTAAACTCCAACGAGTACAGACCCAGAGTCCTCAACTGTTCCTCATACAACAACCTCTTCATTCCAAGGGTCATTCTTGTGAATCTCCTCTGGACCTTTTCCAAGGCCAGCACATCCTTCCTTAGATACGGGGCCATAGTCTGAGCATTTAGAAATATAAAATAGGTCATTCAGCCCTTCAAGCCTGTTTCCCCTTCACTTAGATTTGGCTGCTCTGTGTCGTAATTACATTTACTTGGTTGCAGCTTGGTTCCGCACCCCTTGCTTCCTTTGCATCAGAAAAATTGATCAGCCTCAGTTTCCAAAACCTCAGTTGACACCCTCACCAGTCGGGAGAGAGTTCCACTTCTCTTTGTGTGAAAAAGTACTCTTTGACAATAAAATGATACAATCATAAGACATAGGAGCAGAAGTAGGCAACTCGGCCCATCAAGTCTGCTCCACCATTCACTGAGATCATGGCTGATCTGAAATGATCATTCACTTTCCCGTCTTAACACCATAACCCTTGATCCCCATACTGTCTGAAAATATGTCTATCACCCCTGAAAGGCCGAGCTCCAATTTTATGATTTCCCCCTTTACTCTGGACTCTCCTACCAAAGGACATAGAGAGAAACTATCAACCTTATTGAATCCTCTAATAATCTTAATACCTCTTAATCTTCTGGACTCTCATGATTACAATTTATGAGAGAGTCAGTATAGGGTTCCCCTTAGTGACAAGCATACTGCTTTGGATACTTGTGGGGGGGGGGGGAACTTACCAGGGGTAAGCCATGGAGTACAGGTCTAGCAGTCAGTACAGGGATTCCCTGTGGTCATTCCCCTTATTGACAGGTATACCGCTTTGGATACTGGTGGGGGGGGCTTACCAGGGGTAAGCCATGGGGTACAGGTCTCTGGCACAGAGTCTGTCCCTGTTGTTCAGAAGGGAAGGGGGAAGAGAAGTAGAGCATTAGTCATTGGGGACTCCATCGTTAGGGGGATAGATAGGAGTTCTGTGGGAACAAGAGAGACTCGCAGTTGATGTGTTGCCTCCCAGGTGCCAGGGTCCGTGATGTCTCGGATCGTGTTTTCGGGATCCTTAAGGGGGAGGGGAGCAGCCCCAAGTCGTGGTCCACATAGGCACCAACGACATGGGTAGGAAAAGGGATAGGGATGTAAGGCAGGAATTCAGGGAGCTAGGGTGGAATCTTAGAGCTAGAACAAACAGAGTTATTATCTCTGGGTTGTTACCCATGCCACGTGTTAGCGAGACGAGGAATAGGGAGAGAGAACAGTTGAAACGTGGCTACAGGGATGGTGCAGGAGGGAGGCATTCAGATACCTGGATAATTGGGGCTCATTCTGGGGTAGGTGGGACCTCTACAAACGGGATGGTCTACACCTGGTACCAATATCCTGGGGGGGGGGGAATTTGCTAATGCTCCTCGGGAGGGTTTAAACTAATTCAGCAGGGGGATGGGAACCTGAATTGTAGCTCCAGTGTACAAGAGGTTGAGAGTAGTGAGGTCATGAGTAATGTTTCAAGGTTGCAGGAGTGTACCGGCAGCCAGGAAGGTGGTTTGAAGTGTGTCTACTTCAATGCCAGGAGCATCCGGAATAAGGTGGGTGAACTTGCAGCATGGATTGGTACCTGGGACTTCAATGTTGTGGCCATTTCGGAGACATGGGTAGAACAGTGACAGGAATGGTTGTTGCAGGTTCCTGGGTTTAGATGTTTCAGTAAGCTCAGGGAAGGTGATAAAAGAGGGAGAGGTGTGGCATTGTTAGTCAAGGGCAGTATTATGGTGGCAGAAAGGACGTTTGATGAGGACTCGTCTACTGAGGTAGTATGGGCAGAGGTTAGAAACAGGAAAGGAGAGGTCACCCTGTTGGGAGTTTTCTATAGGCCTCTGAAAATTTCCAGAGATGTAGAGGAAAGGATTGCAAAGATGATTCTGGATAGGAGCAAAAGTAACAGGGTAGTTGTTATGGGGGACTTTAACTTTCCAAATATTGACTGGAAACGCTATAGTTCGAGTACTTTAGATGGGTCAGTTTTTGTCCAATGTGTGCAGGAGGTTTCCTGACACAGTATGTAGATAGGCCAGCAAGAGGCGAGCCCACATTGGATTTGGTGCTGCGTAATGAACCAGGCCAGGTGTTAGATTTGGAGGTAGGTGAGCACTTTGGTGATAGTGACCACAATTCGGTTACGTTTACTTTAGCGATGGAAAGGGATAGGTATATACCGCAGGGCAAAAGTTATAGTTGGGGGAAAGGCAATTATGATGCGGTTAGGCAAGACTTAGGATGCATAGTATGGGGAAGGAAACTGCAGGGGATGGGCACAATTGAAATGTAGAGCTTGTTCAAGGAACAGCTACTGCGTGTTCTTGATAAGTATGTACCTGTCAGGCAGGGAGGAAGTGGTCGAGCGAGGGAACCGTGGTATACTAAGGTAGTTGAATCACTTGTCAAGAGGAAGAAGGAGGCTTATGTAAAGATGAGACGTGAAGGTTCAGTTAGGGCGCTTGAGAGTTACAAGTTAGCCAGGAAGGACCTAAAGAGAGAGCTAAGAAGAGCCAGGAGGGGGCATAAGAAGTCCTTGGCCGGTAGGATCAAGGAAAACCCTAAAGCTTTCTATAGTTATGTCAGGAATAAAAGAATGACTAGGGTAAGAGTAGAGCCAGTCAAGGACAGTAGTGGGAGGTTGTGCGTGGAGTCCGAGGAGATAGGAGAGACGCTAAATGAATATTTTTTGTCAGTATTCACACAGGAAAAAGACAATGTTGTCCAGGAGAATACTGAGATACAGGCTATGAGTCTAGACGGGATTGAGGTTCATAAGGAGGAGGTGTTAGCATTTCTGGAAAGTGTGAAAATAGATACGTCTTCAGGGTCGGATGGGATTTATCCGAGGATTCTATGGGATGCTAGGGAGGAGATTGCAGAGCCTTTGGCTTTGATCTTTATGTCGTCATTGTCTACAGGAATAGTGCCAGAATACTGGAGGATAGCAAATGTTGTCCCCTTGTTCAAGAAGGGGAGTAGAGACAACCCCGGTAACTACAGACCAGTGAGCCTTACTTCTGTTGTGGGCAAAGTCTTGGAAAGGATTATAAGAGATAGGATTTATAATCAACTAGAAAGGAATAATTTGATTAGGAATAGTCAACGCTGTTTTGTGAAGGGTAGGTCATGCCTCAAAAACCTTATTGAGTTCTTTGAGAAGGTTACCAAACAGGTGGACGAGGGTAAAGCAGTTTATGTGGTGTATATGGATTTCAGTAAAGCGTTTGATAAGGCTCCCCATGGTAGGCTATTGCAGAAAATACGGAGGCATGGGATTGAGGGTGATTTAGCGGTTTGGATCAGAAATTGGCTAGCTATAAGAAGACAGAGGATGGTGGTTGATGGGAAATGTTCAGCTTGGAGTTCAGTTACTAGTGGTTGTCCACAAGGATATGTTTTGGGGCCATTGCTGGTTGTCATTTTTATAAATGATCTGGTTGAGGGCGTAGAAGGATGGGTGAGTAAATTTGCGGATGACACTAAAGTCAGTGGAGTTGTGGACAGCGCGGAAGCATGTTGCAGGTTACAGAGGGACATAGATAAGCTGCAGAGCTGGGCTGAGAAGTGGCAAATGGAGTTTAATGCAGAAAAGTGTGAGATGATTCATTTTGGAAGGAGTAACAGAAATACAGAGTACTGGGCTAATGGTAAGATTCTTGGTAGTGTGGATGAGCAGAGAGATCTCAGTGTCAATGTATATAGATCCCTGAAAGTTGCCACCCAGGTTGATGGTGCTGTTAAGGAGGCGTACGGTGTGTTAGCTTTTATTGGTAGAGGGATTGAGTTTCGGAGCCATGAGGTCATGTTGCAGCTGTACAAAACTCTGTTGCAGCCGCATTTTGGGTATTGCGTGCAATTCTGGTCGCCTAATCATAGGAAGGATGTGGAAGCATTGGAAAGGGTTCAGAGGAGATTTGCCAGGATGTTGCCTGGTATGGAGGGAAGATCTTATGAGGAAAGGCTGAGGGACTTGAGGCTGTTTTCATTAGAGAGCAGAAGGTTAAGGGGTGACTTAATGGAGGCATACAAGATGATCAGAGGATTAGATAGGGTGGACAGTGAGAGCCTTTTTCCTCGGATGGTGATGGCTAGTACGAGGGGACATAGCGTTAAATTGAGGGGAGACAGATAAAGGACAGATGTCAGGGGTAGATTCTTTACTCAGAGAGTAGTAAGGGCGTGGAATGCCCTGCCTGCAACAGTAGTGGACTCGCCAACATTAAGGGCATTTAAATGGTCATTGGATACACATATGGACGATAAGAGAATAGTGTAAATGGGCTTTAGATTGGTTTCACAGGTCAGCGCAACATCGAGGGACGAAGGACCTGTACTGCGCTGTAATGTAATGTTCTAAATGTTCTAGAAGTGAAAACTTGTATTATAGCCTGTGTTAGAGTTGAGCTGCATTGTTTCTATCCTTTGCAATGATGTACAACGCATGCAATGTGCAGAATCCTTCATATGGGCCAAGATTTGATTAAATGGTTCAGCAGAGGCACCAATGACTCCAACAACCAATTGCAGTCAGAAAATTATCTTCCCTTGAAAGCTGGGGCTGAAATATCAAGATCTGGGCACCGCGATCTTGCCAAATCTCCTGCCAAGCTTTGGGCAGCACAGTAGCATTGTGGATAGCACAATTGCTTCACAGCTCCAGGGTCCCAGGTTCAATTCCGGCTTGGGTCACTGTCTGTGCGGAATCTGCACATCCTCCCCGTGTGTGCGTGGGTTTCCTCCGGGTGCTCCGGATTCCTCCCACAGTCCAAAGATGTGCAGGTTAGATGGATTGGCCATGATAAATTGCCCTTAGTGTCAAAAATTGCTCTTAGTGTTGGGTGGGGTGACTGGGTTATGGGGATAGGGTGGCGTTGTTGACCTTGGGTAGGGTGCTCTTTCCAAGAGCCGGTGCAGACTCGATGGGCCGAATGGCCTCCTTCTGCACTGTAAATTCTATGATAATCTATGATAATCTCTGCCGTCATCAGGCCTGAGTGGATGGAAATCATCGCTTTTACGAGAGAGAGAGAGAGAGAGTTGGAGAGAGAGAGAGAGAGAGATGAGATGCAGGATGAGTAGGAATAGTTACATGAAGAGGGTGGGGTGCAAGCTGATACCGATGAGCAGGAGAATGATGTAGATCCAGGGACTTATCTTGTATCTAGCCCCAGAAAATTTCAGAAGTTGTTGCTAACTTTTGGTTGGCTCTTAAATGTTTCCCGTTGTATCTTTACTTAATTTGCTCTGTTTCTATAACCTTTGCTCTAGAGTCACCAGGTATCTTTATGATACCGCCATGAGGTTCAAGGTCAAGTACTGATCAATAACTCAATACACCAGTTAGTAAGTTTCAAATCAAAACATTTATTATACACACTCAATCACTACTCATGCATAAAACTCTACTTTCTAGACTATCTCTATACTATAGGCCTATACTTAGCTTTGGACTGGCCCACCAGGTCAGGGGAACAAATGGCCTTTCGTTCGATCTGAGTCTGCAGGAGTCAAAAGCTGGTATGGACTGGTAGCTAGGAGCGCCTATCTCGTAACGTGCGTTGACTGGAGACTTACTTGGTTGATGAGCCAGCTTAGACAGTTCACTCTCAAGGGTTGATTTGAGGTGCTGAGTGACCCTGCCAAGAAGGACGAATTGAACTTGGGGACTCTATTTTATAATCCCCAAGGGCTTCACGCCTCTTCGGGGCGGACCCCGTACCTGGTTCCAAGTGATTGGACTAAGTTCTGATCACTTGGATCGATTTCTCCAATACTGGAGCTGTTCCCTGATCACTGGGCGGTCCCTGAGTGTCTGTTGGCCTTCCTTTGTCTTGGCTCCTGCTGGGGCCGAGGAGTCTGGCTTGGCCTTATTCACCTTAAATGTTTCAATTGTTCCCGGGGATCGCTCATTAGTATGCAGATGGCTGTGAGTTTCAGTGCTGTCTGGGCTTTTGCAAGTTCTAATACACAGGATTTTTGCACTTGCTAGTTTTTGCCTGTGTTGGCTGAATTTCACTGTAGTCTTTGCGGATCTCCATTTTAAGTTGGGAAGTGGCCAACCCAGGTGGCTACAAAGTGCTTAGGGAAGAGGTATATTCTCTTGAAACGCAGTGGGGTGAGGTGTCATTGGAGGGCAGTACAGAGGTTAGGGGTGACTGACAGATTGAATCAGCAAACCTGGCTTCCTGAGAGTGAGGAATATCCCACTGACCTTGTATATATTCTGCAGTGGGAGAAAGCAAACTGCCTGGTCTCTTACCATGGTATGGAATTCCCTATCTAAACTCAATTTCAATGGCAGGTTTGGCTCAGTGGTCACATTTTTGCCTCTGTGCCAGAAAACTATTTGTTCAAGTCCCACTCCGCAGACTGAGCACATAATGTAGGTTTATAGTTCAGTGCAATACTGATGCAGCGTCCCACTGGCAGAGATGCCATCTTCCAGATGAAGTGCTAAATCGAGGCTTCATATGTCCTCTCAGGTGAATGTAAAAAATCCCATGGCAGTATTCAGAAAAGAGATGCAGAGGCCTCTGTGGTGACCTGGCCATTATTTATCCCTCAACCAAGACAACTAAAATGGATTTTATTTTTTAAATTGCAGATGCTGGAAATCTGAAATAAAACCAGAAAATGGTGGAAATACTCAGCAGGTCTGGCAGTACATGCGAAGAGAGAAAGGGTTAATGTTTCGACTCGAATATGACTCTTCTTCAGAGCTCTGAACTCAGCACTCAACATAATAATGTTTTTATTGTCACAAGTAGGCTGACATTAACACTGCAATGGAGTTACTGTGAAAAGCCCCTAGTCGCCACATTCCAGCACCTGTTTGGGTACACAGAGGGAGAATTCAGAATTCTCAGCTGGTACGGGAATTGAACCTGCGTTGCTGGCCTTGTTCTGCATCACAAACCAGCTGTCTAGCCCACTGAGCTAACCCAGCTCCTTTCCAACAGGCTGTAAAGCTGAAGGCAACCAGGCCTTGGTTATTTAGGGGACCCCAGATGTATTTTAGGCCCCGACGGGGCTCCTGTCCCTTTAAGGGGCTAGAGCCCGTCTCCGTGAGCTGTCAGCTAATCATGGAGCCGGCTGTTTGGTGTCAAGCAGCGACACCCGGAGCAGTGGCGACTTTTGGAATTGCATCCAACTGAGAAATGTGACAATGGACACAGTCCTTTGGAAGAAGGTGAGTGGTGTTGGGACCCTTCATGGGCCTCAGAAGGCCTGACTTGGGGAGATCCCTTGTGCCTGCAGAGCAGCCACCAGAATTCACCAGGCCGTCTCCTCACACGGAGTAGGGCCCACCTGTCACTAATAAAACGCCCGTCCTTCAAGGACTGATAAAGTCTTACCCTATAAATGCAGATTCTTACTTTCAACGCAGAGGCTAAAACCTTCACTGGCAATTATGCCAACTGTCTCTCAGGAGTCTAATGAAATTCTAGAGGTATTTTTCACACACATGTCCTCTGCATATCTTCCTTTAGTTGCCACCCTCTGGGTGCTCCAACCAGGGGAGCCGTCACACATTGGGTTCTGATGCTGGAATCCTCCGGCAGACCAACACATTTTGGGATACAATCCACAGTGCTTGCACATGGGCTGACTGATGCCCATGCATCCTCTGATGAGCAATTTCATTTTCCTCTTCCATCGTCCCTCTTTCCTCTTGACCTCAAATCCACCATGATCCCTCCTGATCACCAGTCTGAAGCCCCCAGGTGTTCCTCCCGAGGCTGGCATTTAAAAGTAATGGAATGGATAATTGTCAGCAAACTTTTGCAAATGCCGGAACATCTGATGAAAGGTCAGTGACCTGAAACGTCAACTCTGTTTCCTTTCACAGGTGCCGCTTGACCTGCTGTGGTATGCTCGGTTTTAATTTTGAATAATCTCTGCCTCTCTATCTCACCCGCCTCTTTGTAATAACCCCCACCAGGCCCGCGGCGATATCCTGATTGATCTCGTGGAATATGAGCTTCCCCGCTAGTGGGCAGAGCCCCGCCCAGCTGGGGCTCATAATAATATAGTATGAAGGCCGGCCCAGACAGGGACCGGCATGTTGGCTGTCCTAGTGGACTTACTCTGTGTGTATATTTATTGCCGTGGGCAGATTTCGTATGATCGTGAAGAAACCAACTAAGGACACATAGCATTGTATATCCCTGGCCCCATGGAGACAGTGTTGGAGTCAGGAGGAGTTGAGAAAATAGTTGTATTATTGGGATGGCTACGTAACATATTTCTTCTACCGGGGAATTTTTCCAGGGACATGTAGGGCGCCGGATCAGCTACCTCCACCCTCACCAGAGAGGCGGGCAGCCAATTAGGTTGAGTAAAATCACAATTAGGAGTGATTTGGGGGCCTTGCTGCTGATGGAGCTGCCCTCCCCCATTGCATGAAGGGACGGCCAGCTTAATGGAGCTGCCCTGCCTGTGGCAGACAGGATGATCTTCCTAATATGGAGCATAATGCCCAATGACAGGGGCATGAAAGGTGACACTCGGGCTCAAACTTAACCACTAAAGGGTTTTAACCTCCACTCCAAGCGACCTAACGGCTTTAGCCTTCTCATTTTTTCCATTTTGTCGACACTTGCATGGGCATCTTGTTGTGGGTGGAGCCCACCTCTCCCAGTGCAGCTGCTGAAGCTTTCAAGCTGTCAATCCACTGATTTAGCCTGATTTTAAACAACAATCATGAAACTGCCTGCCATTCTTGATAGGACAGCAAGTTTGGAGGTGGCGAAATAGAGGGCTGGCTCCAGAAAGAGTGCCAGCTCGGGACCCTCACTGGGGTCACGAAGCCCAGGGCAAAATACATCCCATAGTATCTGAAGTATTTGGTGGCGCACAGAGTTTCATAAAAATTGTGCTTCATAAACAGAAGTGAGAATTTGCCGTAACTGGGAAATGACTGGTCATTATTACCCAAGCAAAAATTTATTTTAACATGGAACTTTACAAAGGCAAAAGAAACTGAAAGCAAGTTAAGATACTGAGACCAGAATCTTACGGTGCTCTGCCGGGCACGTACCTGATCCGAACCTGCGTAAAGTTGCACAAGATGACATTAGGCATGTGTCCCAATGTCAGTAAGCATGTTTCAAATGTTGAGGTTGGCAGGCATGCACGCGAGTCAGAGACACGCCCACCGATAATTAAAGGGCCAATTACAGTTATTAAAAAGCCTATTGGCCAAGATTTTATATTGCCCATGTGATTTTACACTCATTGCATGGGAAAGAAAGGCAGGCGGGCCTTTTATCAATTTGTCATCCAAGGGAGAGGTAAAAGGTCCCCAGAGCATAGCATGTTCATTTTATTTGTGACTTTGCTGCTGTCATATTTCTGAATTTGCCAGATTTCATTTTGATTGCACTAGCTTTTAAGCAGGAGCCCGGGAACCTCATTTTAATACATTAGCATCTCATTAGCAATCACTCACTCTAGGAATTCCCTGCCTCACTCAATATTCATTGGGTGCTGGCGTGAAGTCACGCCAGAGCCATTTACAACAGCTTCACATAAAAGTGAGCCTGGTAACTTCACCTTCGAGGGGGATTTTGGAGGTAGGGCTCAGGCAACCATCACCTTCTAGGGTATTGAAAGTTCTGGGGGCACCAGAGAGTGCACGGGGGACACAGCTACGTTCAACTCGGGGTGGGCTTCAATATCGCGAACTCGAGGGCAGGATTCACTTGCATGCCCCTGCATTAAAGGCATTTGAAGGCTGGCATGCAGGCAGTGCTTCCTGTGTCCGCTTTGCTGGGCTTGTGTTCAAATGACTGCTGAGGGAGTGGGAACTGCAATGTAAGTGGGAGGAGGTGAATACAGAGGGTCAGCAGTGGGAGCAACTGTGAGGTACTTTGAGTGGGGGGAGGTCCATGAGAGGCCAGGCTGCAACGGCAGAGTGAGGGACTCAGGAAAGGTTGCATCCCTGCCTGATGAGACACGAAGACCCTCTCGCTGGAGGGAGAATGACTGCTGTGTGAGTTGAACACCACACTCAAGGCAGCATTGGGAGGACAAAGGGCTTAAGCTACATGGAAGTTCAATCCCTCTTGTCACAGAGGTTTGACTGTGAAGAATTGGTATTCAGTTGGATGGCTGTGGCTGATGGAAGGATTGTCAACCCTGCAGTCCTTTTGACAAATGAGGGTGCCCTCAAGGGATTTTCTAGTCATGCTAATTGCAGGCTTCACTCAAATCAGCTGTGCCTCGTCTGCCACAAGAGGCAGTCAGTTGCCTGATTAGCTCGCTCACCCTTCCTTGACTAATCAATTGTGCCAATGAAATCTGCAGAGATGAATATCAGTGCCACTGATTGGAGCCAATTTCTTAACCTTTTGGAAGTGTTGGCCCCATGCATTGAACTCACTACTGATACAAACATTAACATTACAGAGATAACACTGTGTGTATGACTAAGCAAGGCGTGATGGTGATGTATATCATCATTTCCCCTGTTCAAGGTCATGATGAGGGACATCTTTGAGGTCCCCAGTGAGGATGCAGATGCTGGCTCCATACACCCACTCAACTGTCCTTTCACCGAATACAGGATTGGGGAGGGTGGGGGGAATCGTCAGGGGCAAGGTGCCACTGAGAATCTCGGGGGTCCACGTGCTTCATTCAGGTGCAGTTGAGAGGGACAACTGTGGGGAAGTGGCTATTGTGTGAGAAGGGAGGCTGGAGGTATATTGGCGAGGAACTCACTAAGAGGGAAGTGCAAGGGTGGCTGTCAGAAAGGTGTGGAAAGCTGAGGGTCAGTTCTCTGTCAGGAATCCTCATCGTTCACTTTGGTGTTCTCTTTTTTTCAGTGCATGATTCTGGAGAATCATGGAGCCAGTCGAGTTGTCTATTCTACTTACAGCAATGGAGCAGCGGCAGAGACACCGACATGCCACTGCACGTGGACAGGAGCAGCGACCTCGAGAGGAGGGGAGGCTGGACCGGTAGCTGTTCCTGGAGCATCACCACAGAGAGTGGAACCTCGATGGAGACACTACCGACATAATGCCTTCCAACATCGCACATCTTATCTGCAAATGTTGGAGCTTCAGTCCTGGAGAAGACTGCATGTATCCCGGGGCTGGTGGATCACTTGTGCCAGGTCCTACCTCTCTCACAATAGGACATGGAATGGGAGGGCACCCACTGCCTGTGACCCTTTAGGTTACTGCCACTCTGACCTTCCATGTAAGCGGTTAGTTTTAGGGTAGCACTGGTGACCGTTGTGGCATTTCCTATTTACACTGCACACAGATGCATAAGGTAGGTAACAGAGATATAAACTCGGACCGGGACCAGGAACCTCACGGAATATTGATCCTCTTTAATACAATGTTGTTTTACCATGTGAATCACACTGCACTTGAGGCAGCTTCTGCTGATTCTCTTGCCCCGAGTCAACATGATTTCTGCAATCAGTGGGAAGTACCATATAAACGCCTCCCCAGCTTTCTTCCAGATCCATTCGAGGGGACAGCTGCCAGGAAGCCAACACTGCGTTTCTCAGAGGGAGCCCCGACCACACTCCTGGATGGTGTGCAGCTGAGGCGGAATGTCCTCTAGCCATGATCGTGCTGCCCATCCAGCAAGGTAACCACCCCCACCTGGGAGGCAGTGGCAGCCTTAGTGCCAACTCACGGCAGAAGAGGAATGACCTTTTTTCAGTGTAAGCCTGCCTCCTCACATGCCCCTCCCTCGCACCTCAGTGTGAACTGTAATGCAGTCATCTCGCGGTTGCCAACACCTGTTGTGAGGCCCTTTTCCCCCCTCTCCACACCAATCCCCACCGCCTCCTCCGGTATCTACCCTGCTCCTCACATCCCAGCACGCACTTAATGGCACCTCACACATGCCTCACCTCATCACCACCTGACAGGACTCCCATCTACACTCTCCCCGTCTGTCTCATTGCAGGGCACAATCGAGAATAACAGGTGGAAGCGGGTACAGCCAGTGGAGTTATGCCGGATCTCTGATGCCTCACACCTTTTGAGAAAAGAGCACTTGAGTTGGTCAGAGAGGAGCAAGACCATGCCTACACAAAGGGCGAAGTGTGGGCAGCAGACAAAACTGAGAACCCTCAAGTCACGCAGCCATTCTTCCCCCAACCCCCCCATCCATGGAAGGTGCCCGCCTTCATCAACACTCGTGCCTCGCATGCCTGTCACTCCTCCCAGTGATGATGAAGCGCTGAGAAACTGCCCACCTCGGATACAAAACGGATGTGAACATCAGGACCCCTAATCTTGGAGGGGGCGTTGTGGGGTAGAGGGCAGAATTAGCTACTTCTACAGTAATCTTCATCCCGCGACTCTGATCCCTTGATAATCCTGCTCACTGGATAGACGCATTCAGTCCACTGTCAGACAGGAGTCAGATACATCACTTAGGATGAGAGGACCATCGTTCTGTCCTCAATGCAAGTATTCATCATTCTCCCCCAGAATCTGGCAAATGGCTTCAGCATCCTGCTCATGAACCTGGGCACCATCACAAGCACCTACCACTGATTAGGTGTCACACCCCATTGTGAGGGAGTTCTTCACTCCCTAATCCTGATCATTCCCAAACCGAGGGGCTCTGAGTGTGTCCTCAGCTCTTCGGCCCATGTGGGCCCTGGCCATCACCCTGTTTTTCCACTGGAAGTTTAATTGAAGTTGCCAACATCCCAGGACTACCGTTGGACCCAATGGCACACCACCCTCTCCACCCCTTCAGCACTGACCTAACCAGCAAGCACGTTCTACACCAGGCGGGCCGGAATTGGTCCTCCAGTGTGATGTAGCAGTTTCTCAGGAACTTTGGGTGGAAGGGTGTTCCACATCTGCTTATCCTCCTGCCTAGCACGCCATCCGACATCTGTGGAATTCAGCCCTTATTTAACAAACGCTATAGGATGGGATTTTCCAGCCCCGACACCAGCGGGCATCATCACGGGAGGGACGCAAAAACTTGGCCATTGACTTTTAACGCCTCTCCAAACCTTCCTGTCCCCACCACGACACTGTTCTCCACTGCTGGAGCTGTCAAATCCCACCCTACCTGTTAGTGGCAGTTAACCATCAACCAGCTGAAATTAATTGTCTCAATTGGTGCTAATTACTATAGCAGGAGACCGCCTTAGCAGTTGTAACTTGAATATGAGTCATAAGCTCTCTGTAGAAGTGGACAGTGTTTACTACCGAACAGTGTGTGCAGCGCAAAAAAGTCAGGAAATAGACTGCTTCATAAACAAAGTACTAGTGTTGAGATTCAATGCAGGGGAGGGCGAGTACTGCTCTTTTATTCCCTTTGTGTACCTCCAATAGCTGGTGAATGTTTTTCTTTTATCTCAATGCTAGGTGAGTGTAAATTGGTATTAAATTTCACTAAATCGGTAACGAATAAATGAATCAAAAAAATAAATAACATGAGCGAGACATGGCAGGGCGTATAGTCTGCTGTAACTACAGCACACAGGAGTTTGTGGAAAGCATTGCAATCCTGAACAACCGTATCTACAGTAAGGGTAAGGATTTGCTGGCCCTTCCTGCTGGCTGGATCCTCCAGTCCTGCCGAAGGCATCGCCCCGTGGTGGGATCCCAGGGTGGGACAGGCGAGTCACGCAAGTGCCATACACACTGGCGGTCAATGCCATGCCACCTCCACCATGGAAAATATGCCATGGGGAGATGTGAGGGGATGTGCAAAATTCCACCTTAAGAACCTGTAGCTTGAGTAATTTTGGATTAGAGTTATTGAGCTGGAGTCTGAACTGCAGACATCATGTGGCAACAAAGGAGGGTGAGGGTGATGTGTTACGGGAGGCAGTCACTCCCCTTAGTCCTTAGGTTAAGTAGAACTTTAGAGTTGATCATTGGTAAGGGACAGGAGAGTGTAACTACAAGTCAGGTAAGTGTGGGGTTGCAAGATAATAATGGAGGAATCTTGGCCCTTAATTTTGACCAACAGGCACAAGATACTTATTACCTGTGTGGATGAGGACAAAGACTGCAGGGTGGATCAGCAAAGAGACCATAGCACCAGAGTAGATGTTTTAATCCGCAATAAGTAGAACGCATAGACAATAGTAGAAATTTACGAACAAGGTTGATTTCAATACAATTCCAATACTCCATACCCCTAATCATCTCCTTCCCCAACCTGCAACCAGACCAGGGTTTTTCTGCAGGTGGGGCTCTCTTTGTTAAGGGGAAGCCCCACCCCTTGAAGAGTAAATCCCGCCCCCTTAAAGGTGAAGTTCATATTCCTAGGAGGTCATGGGAAACCGTATGGTCCTGTTCCGTGGAGGACCTCCATTGGGGTTATAACAGTAGGAAAAGTGAAAAAAGAATTTTGGTGTGATGGGGGGATGTATAGTCGGATGGATAGGCACTGCTCTCTGCATCTGTGACCCGGAGTCCCAAAGGTTCTGTTGCTTGGCTGGTGCAAAGGTGGAGGATATCTTTTTGTGGCTGCAGGCAAACTTGGAGTGAGAGGATTCAGTTGTGTTGATCCATGTGGGAGCTAACAACACATGTAATTGAGTTAAAACACAAAACCTCAAAGATAATAATCTGTGGATTGTTACCGGAGCCACCTTGCCAATTGGCATAGGGACTGGCAGATGAAAGAATTAAACACATGTCTCAAAGAGTAGTGTAAGAAGAAGAGGTTTGGTACCAGTACTGAGTAAATCAGGAGCTGTACCATTGGGAAAGACTCAATTAAAACTGGGCTGGGTACATCATCATGGGGATCATATAACTGGGGCTCCGGATAGGGGTTTAAACCAGAAGAGTAGTTTGAAGGGCCCAGGTGGAAGGAAATTTAGAAATCTGAAGGGAATAGTCAAGGTTATAGAACTGAGGAGCAATTTGAGTAAAGTGAAGTTGGACAGGATAGGATAGAGAGTTTGATAACAAAAGTGCCACAGTGAATACAGTCTATGCAAAGCATGCTGGTAAAAAATCAAACTTTGTCGGAATGCGCAACACACTCATATTTTGATGAACCAGCAACACAAATAGAGATAAATGGATTTGACTATTACTGAAAAGAGAGACATTTTGGCATAGATTTTCATCTTGTATTCATCAGGGCAAATAAAAGAATACCAAATTTCAAACAATCACAATAATATGTGTCACAGGTAAAATGGTGCTGATTGGTTGACAAGTCCAACTTTATTGGCTGCGGCATTGTCATGGAGAAAGCCACAGGGAACCATAAGCTCCCCAGCTTCCAAGTAATTTAGAAAAGGTGCAAGGCTGTAAAATATTGCATTTGTTTGCAGAGAATGGGTCAATGTATGTCACTTGTAGCACATACAAATGACCCATGTTACAAGCTGGACTGATTATCTTAAATTAGTTATTAGTGGCACTATTAACACACTCAGGATTGATCAGCAAGTGCTGCCCAATTGCACAATCCCATTGAACAGTAGACTTTGGGTGTTTGGGGAACCTATTGCTCCCTGTTGCTTTATCCATGGCAGCGCTTTGGCCAATCAGAGTTGACTTATCAGAAATTAGCATTCTTTTCTTCTGTGGCATAAATTATTGTGATCGGTTACAATTTGTCATTCTTGAGTTTGTCTGGATGAGTGCAAGGTGAAAAGCTTGGCCAAGATGTTTCTCATTTCAGCTATATTAAAGTTCTGTACTACCAAGTGATGGATTTGATCTGATCGCCATTACAGAGAGATAGGGCGGAATCAATGCAGCCCAACATGTTCTTTACTCAGAGAGGTGATGTCTAGCACGAGGGGACATAGCTTAAAATTGAGGGGAGATAGATATGGGACAGATGTCAGAGATAGGTTCTTTACTCAGAGAGTAGTAAGGGCGTGGAATGCCCTGCCTGCAACAGTAGTGGACTCACCAACACTAAGGGCATTCAAATGGTAATTGGATAGACATATGGACGATAAGGGAATAGTGTAGATGGGCTTTAGAGTGGTTTCACAGATCGACGCAACATCGAGGGCCGAAGGGCCTGTACTGCACTGTAATGTTCTATGGCGGAAATCGTGCTGCCTGGGCCCACTTAATTGTGAGAGAAACCAACATCAGTCTCCCACAAGTGGCCAAACCTATCCAATTAAGTCAGAGGGCAGAAGGCATTTTATGAGCCAATTGGCACAATTATTCCTGAGTCCACTGCAATTTTCTGGTGAATTGAATTACCTTTCCGCACTGCGACCACCCCCAGCAAACTCTGCGGAGTTTTTCAGCGACCTCCTGGAGGCTAACCATCCTGAGCTTTGTGCCTAATCAAGAGACCTGGCATTGGCCGAATGCCACCATCCGGCCCTTGATTTCAAACCTGTGTTTCTCCTAACCCAAACGCCCGGAATCCCCATTCCGCCCTTACTCACATTTGGCCTGGCGGCCCTCAGTGATCCTGGGTCTCAGGAGGGTGCACTACCAACAGCTGCCACTGCTCCTGGTGGCACTGACGGCAATGGAGAGCTGCCAGCCTCTGACTGACCGGTAGCTATCAGTGAGCAAGAACGTCCATCCTCATGGTCTTGAATCCCGGGGAAGACAAGACAGTCAGCACTTAAGTTCCTGAAGGCCAGTCAATGCCGTCAGGTTTCCCTCATAGGACTGATGGGCATTCCTACTAGTCTCCCAAATGGTGGACAAGACCCTGGCAGGCCAATCAAATCCCAGCTATAATTACAAGTTGACCAATGTTGGGAAATGAATATTTCAGTGTAAACAACATTTCAAAAAGACTGATACAATAGTGATGGGGAAAGAGCAGCCCTAGTAATAAAGGATGACCTCAGGATAGCAATATGAAGGCTTAGAAGATTGTTACGATCTTGTTCGAGACAAGCAACTGTTTCTTTAAAAAAGGAACAAATCCAAAATCTCAGTTATTTACTGAAAGAATTAAGCCACAAGATTCCCTGGTTTAAGACGATAGAGTTATTACTGTACAAGAGTCAAACAAGGCACACAGCTAAATAGTATCTTCAGTGACGACCTAGACTCTAGAGCCTCAAATCAACATAAGTTCAACCTGAATTGACAGCAAATTGTGGTGAGTTATTAACTATAAATTACACATAAAAAGGCAGTTACAACGAAGAAAAATCTTATGAATTGCCTTGGCAGTCCACTCAGCCCAACAAGGTAACTGGTGGAATTTAAACTCAGGTAAAAAGTAGTCTTAAGGTCTTGTGACACAGTGGGTGGCATCCCTACCTCTGAGCCAGAAGCACCAGATTCGAGACCCAGCCCAGGACTTGATGACCGAGGAAGGTACGTTCATAATACGACCAGACAGGTTGAGTGTGTCAATCTGAAAATCTTTCCAACCTTCCAACAAACGAATGGATAGCAGTCAGAGCGGGAGAGACACCTGGTTAGCCATTCTTGATATGGAGTGGTGCTTCCCAAGCCATAATCCCAAGGTGACAGACTGGCGACCTGTTCCAGGAATAACTATCCATGGAAAAGTATGAAAGTCTGCCTCAGTGCACCACTTGGTGTGGGCAAATAATTGAAATGAGAACAGAAAAAAATGCCTGGAACTGAAAGCGAGTCAGTAACTGTGATTAAGAAACTAACATCACTTGTCGTAAAAACCCATCTGATTGACTAATGTCCTTCAGGGAGGGAAATCCGCCATCCTTACCTGGTTTGGCCGATATGTGATTCCAGATGCACAGCAATGGGGTTGACTTTTAATTCCCTCTGAAATGACTGAGCAAGCCATTCAGTTCAAGGGCTGGGAGTGAAAGACAATAAATGCTGGCCTTGCCATATCCCAGGATTTTCTTTTTACATCTGCATATACGTCATCAATCGAAGTCCTTCAAAACTCTGGCCGGGATTCTCTGAGCCCGTGCCGGGTCGGAGAATCAACAGGTGGGGCGAGAATCCCGCCACGCCACTCTGACGCCGGGCCGCCGATTCTCCAGCGACCGGAGAATCGGCGGCAATCGCGCCCGCACGGTCGCCACGGCGCCGGTCGGGGACCGCTGAAATAGGCCCCTGCGGCGATTCTCTGTGTGCGATGGGCTGAAGTTCCGCCGAGTCCCGCCGGTGTGATTCAGACCTGGTACCACCCGGCGGGCGCCCGGATCCGTGGCCGATGTGGATGTCCTCGTGGGGGGGGGGGGGGGGGGGGGGCAGGCGGTTCTGACTCCGGATGGGGCCTCCATGGGGTCCAGGCCCGCGATCAGGGACTTCCGATCAGCGGGCGGCCACGATCTGGAGGGGGCCTACCTCCTGCCGCGCGGGCCCGCTGTTTGGTCGGCGACATGTTGCTCCATGCCGGCGTGGCGACGGCAACCATGCGCCGGCATGGAGACGGCCGTGGTGCGCATGCGCGGACCCGTGCTGGCCATGTATGGCCGGCTTTCGGTGCCGGAGCAGCACAGAGCACTCCGGCGCCATTCTAGCCCTTGAAGAAGAGAATTACTGGGCCTGGCGGCCTGTTGACGCCGGCGTCAACACTTGGCCACGATGTCTTCCTCATGATGAATTTTAGCTCACCCACATTTAGGATTTATCGTGATAACCAGCCAACAGCAATGCAAAGTCAACTTGAATTTCACAGGTAAGGCTTTCACCAACAATGACCCATCTCTGGAGAACCTCCTCAACTTTATAATAATAATAATAATCTTTATTATTGCCACAAGTAGGCTTACATTAACACTACAATTAAGTTGCTGTGAAAATCCCTTAGTTGTCACACTCCGGCGCCTGTTTGGGTACACAGAGGGAGAATTCAGAATGTCCAATTCGCCTCACAAGCCTCACCTGACATCTTTCGGGACCAGTGGGAAGAAATTGGAGCACCCGGAGGAAACCCATGCAGACACTGGGAGGATGTGCAGACTCTGCAGACAGTGACCCAAGCGGGAATCGAGTCTGGGACCCTGGTGCTGTGAAGCAGCAGTGCTAACTGTGATACCGTGCTGCTGGGCCTGGGTGGCATGTGTCCACCAATGTGATCTTCAAGTAACAGAAAGGCCTGCAGCTCCTGTACATTTGCCTAGTCTCAGCTTTGGGATCCAGCCTTCGTCTTCTTCAGCCATCCTGTACTGGAATCACCATCTAAGCTCTGATGGATTGCATCCCAGAGTGCTAAAAGAGATGGCTAGGGAAATTGCAAATGCACTAGTGATAATTTACCAAAATTCACTAGACTCTGGGGTGGTCCCGGCGGATTGGAAATTAGCAAACGTGACACCACTGTTTAAAAAAGGAGGTAGGCAGAAAGTGGGTAATTATAGGCCAGTGAGCTTAACTTCGGTAGTAGGGAAGATGCTGGAATCTATCATCAAGGAAGAAATAGCGAGGCATCTGGATGGAAATTGTCCCATTGGGCAGACGCAGCATGGGTTCATAAAGGGCAGGTCGTGCCTAACTAATTTAGTGGAATTTTTTGAGGACATTAACAGTGCGGTAGATAACGGGGAGCCAATGGATGTGGTATATCTGGATTTCCAGAAAGCCTTTGACAAGGTGCCACACAAAAGGTTGTTGCATAAGATAAAGATGCATGGCATTAAGGGGAAAGTAGTAGCATGGAAAGAGGATTGGTTAATTAATAGAAAGCAAAGAGTGGGGATTAATGGGTGTTTCTCTGGTTGGCAATCAGTAGCTAGTGGTGTCCCTCAGGGATCAATGTTGGGCCCACAACTGTTCACAATTTACATAGATGATTTGGAGTTGGGGACCAAGGACAATGTGTCCAAGTTTGCAGACGACACTAAGATAAGTGGTAAAGCAAAAAGTGCAGAGGATACTGGAAGTCTGTAGAGGGATTTGGATAGGCTAAGTAAATGGGCTAGGATCTGGCAGATGGAATACAATGTTGACAAATGTGAGGTTATCCATTTTGGTAGGAATAACAGCAAAAGGGATTATTATTTAAATGATAAAATATTAAAACATGCTGCTGTGCAGAGAGACCTGGGTGTGCTAGTGCATGAGTCGCAAAAAGTTGGTTTACAGGTGCAACAGGTGATTAAGAAGGCAAATGGAATTTTGTCCTTCATTGCTGAGCAGGTCACTTACTTCAAGTGCAGTTTAGGGATAGGCAACAAATGCTGGCAACACCCACATCACAGGAAAGAATAAAGAAAATGAAGCGGATAGTGATGAGGACTGTCAGAGGATACAACAGGATTTAGATCGTTTGGAGACTTGGGCGGCGAGATGGCAGATGGAGTTTAATTCGGACAAATATGAGGTCATGCATTTTAGAAGGTCTAATACAGGTAGGGAATATACAGTGAATGGTAGAACCCTCAAGAGTATTTACAGCCAGAGAGATTTAGGTGTACAGGTCCACAGGTCACTGAAAGGGGCAACACAGGTGGAGAAGGTAGCCAAGAAGGCATACGGCATGCTTGTCTTCATTGGTCGGGGCATTGAGTATAAAAATTGGCAAGTCATGTTGCAGATGTATAGAACCTTAGTTAGGCCACACTTGGAGTATAGTGTTCAATTCTGGTCGCCACACTACCAGAAGGATGTGGAGGCTTTCGAGAGGGTGCAGAAGAGAGTTACCAGGATGTTGCCTGGTATGGAGGGCATTAGCTATGAGGAGAGGTTGAATAAACTTGGTTTGTTCTCACTGGAACGACGGAGGTTGAGGAGCAACCTGATAGAGGTCTACAAAATTATGAGTGGCATAGACAGAGTGGAAAGTCAGAGACTTTTCCCCAGGGTAGAGGGGTCAATTACAAGGGGGCATAGGTTTAAGGTGCAAGAGACCAGGTTTAGAGGAGATGTGCGAGGCAAGTTTTTTATACAGAGTGTAGTGGGTGCCTGGAACTCGCTGCCAGAGGAGGTGGTGGAAGCAGTGACGTTTAAGGGGCATCTTGACAAATACATGAATAGGATGGGAATAGAGGGATATGGACCCCGGAAGTGTAGAAGATTTTAGTTTAGATGGGCAGCATGGTCGGCGCAGGCTTGGAGGGCTGAAGGGCCTGTTCTTGTGCTGTACTTTTCTTTGTTCTTTGTTCTTTGTAACAAAGTAATGGAATAATTGTGGGTGACCTTAATCTTCATATAGACTGGACAAATTAAATTGGCAAAGGTAGTCTGGAAGATGAGCTTGTAAATTGCTTTCACAACAGCTTCCTGGAACAATATTTAATGGAGCCAACTAGGGACAATGATATTTTAGATCTAATATTGTGTAATGAGGTAGGGTTAATTAGTAATCTCATAGTAAAAGATCCTCTGGGAAAATAGTGAACATAATACGATTGAATTCCATATTAAGTTTCAAAACAACATATCAGAGCTCAAAACAAGAATCTTAAACTTAAACTAGGCCAAATACATAGAATTGATAGACGAGCTGGCTAAGGTTGTTTGGATAAATAAACTGAGAAGTATGGCTGTAACTAGACAGTGGGAATCATTTAAAGAAATTTTCAACAATAACAAGAGCAGAAAATACTGGACAATCTCGGAAGGCCTGGCAGCATTTGTGGAGAGAGAAGGGAGCTAACGTTTTGAGCCTGGATGACTCTTTGTCAAGGAACATAGAACATATATTGCAGAAGGAGGCCATTTGGCCCATCGAGTCTGCACCAACCCACTTAAGCCCTCACATCCTATCCCCATAACCCAATAACCCCTCCTAACCTTTGTTTGGACACAGAGTACAATTTTAGCATTTCCAATCCACCTAACCTGCACGCCTTTGGACTGTGGGAGGAAACTGGAGCTCCTGGAGGAACCAGCTTATCTAGGATCAGATTTATACTGTTGTTGGGGGTGGGGGGGGATGGGACGTGGAGCAGTGGGGGTGGATCGAGGGCCAACGATAGTTAGAGATTAACAAAGATGTTGTGGACAGAAAGACAAAGGGAATGTAAACGGAGGTGATTAAGGCTAAGAAGGGGGCTCATAGTGGCACATAAAGAGATTAGAATATGTTAATGGCAGAACAAAGGTGAGCAGTGTGTCAAAGGGCAACCAGGACCAGGGAACATATGGTCCCAGTGGGGTGGAGGGAGGGGGGACAATGGTGAGGGAAATACAGATCAGTGGAAGAAATGGAAATAAATCGATAGAAATAAAAATGGTGAAGGAGAGAGTTCACAGGCTGAAGTCGTTGAACTCAATGTTAAGTCCGGAAGCTGTAACGTGTCTAATCGGAAGATGAAGTGCTGCCCTCCAGTTTGTGCTGGGCTTCACTGGAACATTACAGCAAGCTAAGGACGGACATATGGATGTGAGGGCAGGATGGTGAGTTGAAATGGCAAACGACAGGAAGGTCTGGGTCCTGTTTGTGGATGGACCGAAGGTGTCCTGCAAAGCGGTCACCCAGTTTGCGTTTAGTCTCTCCAATGTAGAGTAGACTGCATTGGGAACAGCGAATGCAATAGACCAGGTTGAAGGAGGTGCACGTGAAGAGCTGCCTCACTTGAAAAGAGTGTTTAGGCCCTGGGATGGTGAGCAGGGAGGAGGTAAAGGGGCAGGTGTTACACCTTCTGTAATTGCGTGGGAAGGTACCACAGGAAGAGGGTGAGGTTCTGGGGTGGTGAAGGACTGGGCCAGAGAGAACGATCACTGCGGAATGCTGACAGGGGGAATGAGGGGAAGATGTGTTTGATGGTGGCATGATGCTGGAGTTAACGGAACTGGTGGAGGATGATTCTTTGAATGCAGAGGCTGGTGGTGTGAAAAGTGAGGACAAGGTGGGCTCTATCCTGATTCTGGGAGGGAGGGGATGGGGTGACAGCAGAAGAACTGGGCAAGAGAGAGTATGGAGTCAAGATAGGAAGAAATGAGTTCAGTGGGACGGGAACAAGCTGACGTGAAGGGACTACCAGGACAATCCTGTTTGTGGAATATAAATCACAACAGTATAAATACAACAGTAGAAGCAGTATAAATCTGACCCTATTTCCAGTTCACTCCAGCTTTGACAAACAGTCATCCAGACTAGAAACGTTAGCTCCCTTCTCTCTCCACAGATGCTGAGATTGTCCCAGTATTTTCTGTTTTTGTGTCAGATTCCAGCATCTGCAGTCATTTTCTTTTCTTTTCAACAATAATATGTCCTATTAAAAAACAGAAACACTGCGAGAAACATCCATCTGTGACTTCTTAGGGAAGCAGTGGATTAAAGGAAGAATCTTTTCGTGTTGTGCAGAAGACGGTAAGCCTGAGGTTTGAGAGCGTTTTAGAAAGTAGCAAACGCTGACCCAAAACTTGACAATAAAAGGAATCAGTAAACTAGTTAAGAATATAAAAGAGGATAGAAGAGCTTTTGTCTGCGTGTGCCTCACCCCCACAAACCCAAAGATGTGCACAGTAGGTGGTTTGGCCATGCTAAATTACCCCTTTATTGGAAAAAGAAGAATTGTGTACTTTACATTTATTTTTAAAAAGTTAAGAACATAAGGAGATTTCACAAGTAAAGAAAAAGGAGAGCAGCTAAAGTAAACTTTGGTGTCTTAGAAGTAGAGAACAGAATAATTATCAGGGGGAATGAGGAAATAACAGTCATTGAACAATTTTTTTTTCTGCCTTCACTGTAGAAGACACATATTAAATGGACAGGATTTCCCATGCGACTCACCTCGCATTTAGCCACGGCAGAGGGGTCTTCTGGTCCTGCTATTGTCAACAGGGTTTCCCGTTGAATTCACTCCTTGCCTCCGAGAAACCCATGGTGAGAGTGCGCCGTCGGTGAGACCAGAAGTTCCCGTGAGCATGAACGACCAGAAAGTTCTGGCTAGAGAGTAAATTAGGGGCTGATAAGGGTGAGGAACTTTAAGTAATTATTATCAGCCCGCAAAAGGTATTGGAGAAACTTGAATTATTAAAATCTGACAACCCTGAGGACTTGGTGGCCTACATTTTAGGATTTCAAAAGAGCCAGTTACAGAGATAGTGGATACGCTGATCATGAATTTTCAAAAGTTCCCAAGATCCTCAAACGATCCCAGTAGATTTGAAGTTAGCAAATGTAACAGGACTATTCAATGAAGGTAGGATAGAATAAGCATGGGACTACAAATCAGTTAGCCTGACATCAATCACCACAAAAATGCTGGAACCTATGATTTACAAAAGTGTTAACCATGGTCTTAGGAAGTCATACAATGATTAGACAGAGTCAACATGGTTTTACAAAAGGAAATCAAATTTGACAAAGCTATTAGAGTTTTTTGAGGATGTAACGGGTACGGTAGACAGAGAGGAACCAATAGATGTAGTATACTTAGATTTCCAAAAGGCATTCGATAGGCTACCACATAAAATGTATAATATACAAGATGGAGACTCATGGATAGGAGGGCAATATATTAGCATGGATGAGGGAATTGATTAATGAACAGTAAGCAGAAGGATAAAGGGGACAATTTCAAATTGATAGGCTGTAACTAGTGGAATGTCACAAAGATCATTGTTGGGGCCTCCGCTATTTACAATTAATATTAATGGCCCAAATCTTCTGGTCTCCAGATGGACAGAGACCAAACATGTGTTGGAAGATGTGAATCAGGGCCCTGTGTAAATCGTGATGTGCAGACATACCCTTACATGTGACAATTGGAATTGTCCCTGTTGCCTGGGACCCTGCACAAAAGTCTCCGACTTTAAGACTTGGGACAGATCCGCAGATCATACCTTGTTAGTTATCCAGGAAACGTTGGACAGTTTAAACCTGGCCTAAGACCTGGGTAACTGCACAGCTGACCCCTCCCCTCCAATCACCCCCACCGAAACTCCCGATCATCTGACAATACCCCTGAAGCCCTTGAAACCCCCGACTGCCCGACTACCTCCCCAACCATCCAACTAACTGAGCACACCCCAACAAGACCTGACTACCCACTGGCTCAACTAACCCTTGACCAGAGCCAACCATCCCTCACCCGCCAAACCACCCTCCTGACCATTCCCAACTCCCCCCGACTATAAGACTAACCCCCTGATCTGATCACCTCTCGACTACTCCCACCCCACAACTACCCACTTCGACTACCCGCCTAGTCAACCTGCCCAGCACACCCACCTACCCAACTCACCCACCTACCAACTCCATCCATCGAACGGGAAATCACGAGGAATGTAAAGTTTGGTGGTAATATGTCAAGAGGGTACAAAGAGTGTTACAGATGGAATTTAATGTGGGGAAGTGAGAAACTATTGACTTTGGTGGTAAGAATAGAAAAGAAGACTATTTTTCAAAGGCGTAACACTTCAAAATGTTGATCTTCAGGGAGATTTGGGTGTACTCGTACAAGGAACACAAAATGTTGGCATACAGGCACCACAAGCAATTAAACTTGTAGAATCCCTACAGTGCTGAAGGAGGCAATTCGGCCCATCAAGTCTGTACCAACCCTCTGAAAGAGTACTTCACCCAAGTTCACACCCCCGCCCTATCCTTCGTAAGAAGGAAAATAGCATGTTGGCCATTATTGCAAGGGGACTGAAGCATAAGAGTAAGGAAGGAAGCATAAGAATAATAAATCTGATAAGAATAAGGGCAGCACGATGGCACAGTGGTTAGCACTGCTGCCTCCCAGCACCAGGGGCCCGGGTTCAATTCCAACCTTGGGTGATTGTATGAGGTTTGCACTTTCTCCCCGTGTCTGCGTGGATTTCTTTCGGGTACTCCGTTTCCCTCCCACACTCCAACATTGTGCAGGTTAGGTGGATCGGCCATGCTAAATTGCCCCTTAGTGTCCAGAGATTTGCAGTTTATGTTAAGGGGTTATTGGGATATGGCGGGTAAATGGGCTTGGGTGGCATGCTCTTTCAGAGGGACCGTGTAGACTCGATGGGTCGAATGGCATCTGCACTGTAGGGATTCTCTGATTAAGTCCTGCAAAAACTGTTTAGGTCTTTGGTGAGGCCACACCAGGAGTTTTGCAGTTTTGGTCTCCATACCAAAGGAAGCATACATTTGCAATGGAGGCTGTTCGATATATGTTCAGTAGATTGTTTCCTGGGATGAGACGGTGATCCTATGATGAGGGGCTGTGTAAATTGGCCCGATAGATGATCTCAAAGAATGATAAATGATCTCAATGAAACAGCATTCTGAAGGGGTTTGACAGGGCAGACACTAAGAGGCCGTATTCCCTGGCTGGGGCATATGGAACACAGGGACACAGCCTCAGAATAAGGTGTTGATCATTTAGGATTGATGTGAGAAAACATTTCTCTCTTCAGAGAGTAGTAACACAGCTCCACCAATTTAGGTACAAACCGGGGGGGTGGCATGGTGGCACAGTGGTTAGCACTGCTGCCTCATAGCTGTTAGCACTGCTGCCTCAAAGCATCAGGACACGAGTTTGAATCCGGCCTCAGGTGACTGTGGAGTTTGCAAGTTCGCCCCGAGTCTGCATAGGCTTCCTCCGGGTGCTCCGGTTTCCTCTCACAGACCAAAGATGTGCAGGTTAGATGGATTAGCCATGCTAAATTGCCCCTTATTGTCCAAAGGTTAAGTGGGGTTACTGGGATAGGGCGGGGCAATGGGCCGAGGCAGGGTGCTCTTTCGGAGGGTCAATGCCGACCCAATCGGCCGAATGGCTTCTTTCTGCACTGTAGGAATCCTATGAACATTCTATGAACGAATGTTTTATTTACACAACATGCTATGTACTGAGTAGTGTAGCCACGATTTTGCCAGTCTACCTCCTTAACCGAACTGAGCAAAAAACCATGCTCTGCTCACTGATTCTCATACCCTAACCACCCATTGGATGAGCATGTCACATGATCCTTCAGACGATTGTCCCTTAAAGGGGTCAGCCACTACATCCTACACCCTCCAAGTTCCTTACTATAAACAATGATAGTTAACTTATACAGTTCCCCAAAATTTACAACAATTGATAATGTTTTTACCAGTCCATCAAAAATTCAGTCTTTCCGGTGGCTTCCGTTTCCTCGTAGAGTGGTGCAATTCCCCGACTGGGGTACTTCTGTTGGGGTTCTATCTGCAGACACTGCCACACTATATCTTTCTTCTGCAACTGAGGCTTCAACATCCTCCGTTTTGGTCAAATCAATGCTCTCATCTGTCGCAGGCTGATTGGAAATTTAATTTCCCGGATAGCCAACACCTCCAACTGGCAACAACGAATTAGGAGGGCGGCACGGTGGCGCAGTGGGTTAGCCCTGCAGCCCTGCAGCCTCACGGCGCAGAGGTCCCTGGTTCGATCGCAGCTCTGGGTCACTGTCCATGTGGAGTTTGCACATTCGTGTTTGCGTGGGTTTCGCCCCCACAACTCAAAAATGTGCAGGGTAGGTGGATTGGCCACACTAAATTGCCGCTTAATTGGAAAAAATGAATTGGGTACTCTAAATTGATAAACAAAAAAAAAACAAAAAACAACGAATTAGGCTGTAACACTGGCCCCTGGGACGCCTCTCCCGTGCGCAGAGAGTCCACAGATTTCTTCAAAATTATGTCCTGTATACACACTTCAAGAATTCCTGGACCCCAGCTTGGGCCATTCCCAAAATTCCTAACATAAACCGGTTTGTCTATTTCGAAAGACTTGCATCTTTGGTTGAATTATGGTTCCTCTTCTGGTTGCACAATTATGGAAATACCAGGCTTAGTCTGGTCTTTAACCATTGACCCATCAGTCACTCTGTTGGAGATAGACCTGTGGTCGAACAAGGGGTGGTCCTGTAACAGAGTGGAATGGGCGTCTATCAATAGTAGAAACATCTTGCCAAAAATGGTCCTACGTAATCTAAATGGACACGCACCTAAGGCCGATCTGGCAACTTCCAAGGGTGCAAAGGGACTGAAGCAGGCAACGTCTGCTGTACCAGGAACTGAGCTACCTTTGTTTCCAAAGACGCAGGTGGCTGTTTCTTTAAGCCGACCTTGAAAGTTTGCACTGCTCGCTCAGCGAGTTTATTTGATGAGGGAGGATACGGTGCAGTCTGACATATTTCATCCCATTGGAAGACATGACACTTTGAAATTTGGTGCTTGGAAAAGCTGTTCCATTACCTGACACGAGCACTTCAGGTAAGCCATGAAGCCCGGAGCATTGCCGAAGCTTCTCGGCTGTAACGTGTGTGTGGTTTCGGAGCTCATCTCAAATAGTTCCAACCATTTGGAATGGGCGTCTATCAATACTAGAAACATCTCGCCAAAAATGGTCCAATGTAATTGATGGATGATCAATGACCACTAAAGCGAGGTTGTAGTCCAACTGAAGGCCTTAATAAGCTAGATGTATTCCCCAGCAGCTCAAGTACAGAATGAAGGCTGGTGGGGTGGCATGAGCTCTTATACCCTGCCTTGCAGGGCGGAGTTACCATACAGCTTGACCAATAGGAAACATACAATATACCAATGGTGTTCCAGCATTACCAGGTACCATATTACCTCGACACAGACTGCCACATTCACCCCCTGTTAAAAATGTTTCCGGCGGGGGTGGTGGCCTGATATTACAACATGGTAATGTGGTAGAAATTATAGTTATGGAGGTACCGTAATACCTCCGTACAGCGTTTTGTAACTATTTACAATTTACAATTTATGATTCATAATTAACTATACACATTAAAATGAAGCAATCAGTCGATCGGGGGCCCTGGTAGTCCTCTGTGATCATCAAAGCTTCAGTGGTGACTCCGCTGGAGGCTCGGGCGTCTGTGACACCGAGAGCGTGGCCTCGATCTCTGTGGTGCTTCGACACCCCTAGACGGCGCTGGTGGGGAAAACGGTTGACCTGGGAAGGGAGCGTCTGCGGGGTGCGTCGGTGGGTGGGGGGGCCTAGACTGGGCCGGCGGAAGGACCGATCCTCCTGTAAGGTGCACTGGTGGGAGGGAGGGTGGGACTGGTGGCTGGGGTGTGCGTGGGGCTCCGGCGGGTGCCAGGTCTCGTAGGGAGACCGTATCTTGTTGGCCATCGGGGTACGCCACGTAGGCGTGCTGGGGGTTAGCGTGGAGAAGATGGACCCTCTCGACCAACGGGTCCAACTTGTGCGCCCGCACGTGTTTTTGGAGCAGGATGGGTCCGGGTGCTGCCAGCCAGGTCGGGAGCGAGGTCTGTCGCTATGTATGTAAGCGGGGAACCCGAAAAGTGCAAAGATGCTATGGAGGGCCTTGATGACGGTGGTGGCGGTCATGTCGGGGCAGGGGATGGCAAATGGGAACCGGGAGTACTCGCGTCAATCACGTTCAGGAAGTACGTGTTGCGGTCGGTGGAGGGGAAGGGGCCTTCGAAGTCCATGCTGAGGCGTTCAAAGTGATGGGAAGCCTTTATCAGGTGCACTCTCTCTGGCCAGTAGAAGTGCGGTTTGCACTCCACGCAGATTTGGCAGTCCCTGGTGGCAGTCCTGACCTCCTCAATGGAGAAGGGCAGGTTGCGTGTCTTGACGAAATGTAAAAAGCGAGTGACCCCCGGGTGGCAGAGGTCCTCGTGGAGGGCTCGGAGGCGGTCCACTTGTACGGTGGCACATGTGCCGCGGGACAGGGCGTCAGGAGGCTCGTTTAGCTTCCCGGGACGATATAAGATCTCGTAGTTGTAGGTGGAGAGTTCGATCCTCCACCGCAAGATCTTGTCGTTTTTTATCTTGCCCCGCTGTGCGTTATCGAACATGAAGGCTACCGACCGTTGGTCAGTGAGGAGAGTGAATCTCCTGCCGGCCAGGTAATGCCTCCAATATCGCACAGCTTCTACTATGGCCTGGGCCTCCTTTTCGACTGAGGAGTGGCGGATTTCGGAAGCATGGACCCGTGAGAAGAAGGCCACGGGTCTGCCCGCTTGATTGAGGGTGGCCGCCAGAGCTACGTCAGACGCATCGCTCTCGACCTGGAAGGGGAGGGACCCATCGATGGCGCGCATCGTGGCCTTTGCAATGTCTGCTTTGATGCGGCGTTCTTATCGACAGGGGAAAAGCTGTGGATTGGATCAGGGGACGGGCCTTGTCCACATAGTTGGGGACCCACTGGGCATAGTAAGAGAAAAACCCTAGGCAGCGTTTCAGGGCCTTAGAGCAGTGAGAGAGGGGAACTCCATAAGGGTCGGGGCCTATAACTCCATTTCGCACTACGTAGCCCAGGATGGCTAGGCGGTCGGTGCTAAACACGCATTTATCCTTGTTATATGTAAGGTTAAGGATCTTTGCGATCTGGAGGAATTTTCGGAGGTTCGTATCGTGGTCCTGCTGGACGTGGCCGCAGATGGTGACATTATCGAGATACGGGAATGTTGCCCATAAACCGTACCGGTCAACCATTCGGTCCATCTTGCGCTGGAAGACCGAGACCCCGTTGGTGACACCGAAGGGAACCGTTAAGAAGTGATAGAGCCGCTCATCTGCCTCGAAGGCAGTGTATTTGCGGTCACTAGTGCAGATGGGGAGCTGGTGGTAGGTGGACTTAAGATCCACCGTGGAGAAGACCTTGTAATGCGCAATCCTGTTTACCAGGTCGGATATGCGGGGGAGAGGGTACGCGTCCAGCTGCATAAACCTGTTGATGGTCTGACTGTAGTCGATGACCATCCTATGTTTCTCCCCGGTCTTTACCACCACTACTTGAGCTCTCCAGGGACTGTTGCTAGCTTCAATGACTCCTTCCCTCAGTAGCGTTTGGATCTAATAAAGATCTGGTCCTGGGCATTGTACCGTCTGCTCCTGGTGGCGACGGGTTTGCAATCCGGGGTGAGGTTTGCAAACAGGGAAGGCGGATCAACCTTGAGGGGCGCGAGGCCACAGACAGTGAGGGGGGGTATAGAGCCGCCAAATTTGAAAGTTAGACTTTGGAGATTACACTGGAAGTCTAAACCTAGGAGTGTGGCTGCGCAGAGGTGGGGAAGGACGTAGAGCCGGTAATTTTTAAACTCCCTTCCCTGGACTGTGAGGTTTGCTACACAAAACCCCTTTATCTCTACTGAGTGGGAACCGGAGGCCAGGGAGATTTTTTGATTAACGGGGTGGACGAGGAGAGAACAGCGCCTTACCGTGTCAGGGTGTATAAAGCTCTCCGTGCTCCCAGAATCGATTAAGCAGGACGTCTTGTGCCCGTTGATTAGTACTGTTGTTGTAGCAGTTGAGAGTGTTCGAGGCCAGGGTCACCGAGGCTAATCTCAGCAGTTGAGTGTTCTCTTCGGGCGGTGAGCGGTCAGCCATGCTGGGGTCCTGGGAGTCCATCCAAGATGGCGGCTCCCATTGGTCGCACATGACTGGGGGTGCACAAAATGGTGACGAACCGTCCATTAAACGTGGCGCCCGCGGAACACGATGGCGGCGCCCGGGGGCCGCACGAGGCCCTGGAGTAGGAAGATGGCGGCGTCCGCTGGCCGCACGGGGACTGTGGAGAGGTTTGTGGTGGTGGTCCACATTCGCCTCCGGAGACGGCGGCAACCACACGGGCTTGGCATACCACCACAATGTGGCCCTTTTTACCGCATCCCTTGCAGGTGGATACGCGGGCCGGGCAGCGCTGCCGAGGGTGCTTGGCCTGCCCGCAAAAGTAGCAGCAGGGCCCCTCGGGGTTGCCAGGCCGCCTTGCAGAACAAGCTTGTGGGGGGATGGGGGATGTCTCGGGGTCAGCTGCGGAGGGGTTCCACGCTGCCCAGGGGGCTGCCGCGTGGTCGGGAACATAAACGCGGGCGTTTCTGGAGGCCACATCCAGGGAACCTGCAAGGGGTCATGCCTCCTTGAGGCTTAGGGTGTCTTTTTCCAGCAATCGCTGGCGGATTTGGGAGGTCAGCATACCTGCCACAAAAGCTTCCCGGATCAAGAGTTCTGTGTGGTCGCTCTCCGAAACTTGCTGGCAGCTGCAGTTTCTCCCCAACACCAAGAGCGCATGGTAGAATTCTTCCAGTGATTTCCCCAGGGATTTGTCGCCTCGTTGCTACCATACAGCTTGACCAATAGGAAACATACAATATCTACCAATTGTGTTCCAGCATTACCAGGTACCGTAATACCTCGACACAGACTACCACAGTCATCGAAATGGACTTGCACCTATGGCCGATCTGGCCACTTCCAAGGGTGTAAAGTGACTGAAGCAGGCAACTTCTGCTGTAACCGGAATTGATCGCAGTCCTTCACTAATCTCTCAATATCAACATCGCTGCCTGGCTAGCAAACCTAGATTCTGGCAAGTAACTTCATTTTTGACATGCCCGGATGGGCACTATGCAACTCTGCAAGGAGCAATTCCTGCCCCAGCGCAGGGGCAATTACTCTCCCTCCCCATAGGAAGATGCCGTCTTCACAGCTTAACTTGTCTTTCCTAATATTGATATGACTTCAGGCCTTCAGAAATCCTCTCATTTTGCTAACCTACTAATATCTTGGGTCTCTGTTGGTCCACTATTTTATTTGCTGAGCTGACACGAGTAAAGTGTCTGGAAAAGTCATTACCTTCATGATTTCTTGCGGAGGGGAGGGGGGGGGATGGGAGGTGGGGACTGCGGTGGTGTACTCTCTGCCAGTGGAAGGGCATCAGCGTTGGCTGTCTGTGTCCCTGGTCGGTCTTCAAATGTATAATAATAAACTGAGAAGGTCAACGCCCAGTGCTGAATCCTGGCCGATGCAATTGGCGGAATAGCCTTGTCCTCCTTGAAAAGACTCAAACATGGCTTGTGGTCCATTACAACAATAAAATGTCTTCCATGGACATATGGGTGGAATTTTCTCACTCCGTGCACTACAGACGGTCCTTCTTTTTCTATCTGCGAATAACCTTGGTCACCTTCTGAAAGGACTCTTGACACATGTGCAAGAGTCCTCTCTATGAGGTAAAACTGCTCCCACTCCTTATGGAAGGCATTACATATTAGCACTAACTTCTTGGATGCATCAAAATGTACCAGTCGGCAAGATGAATGGAATAGTCGCTTGACTTTATTAAATGCTTCTCACTGTGGTCCTTTCCAGAAACATCTCTGGTGCTTCTTCAGTAAAACATGTAAAGGGCTAATAGTACCATCCCCAGGAATACTTAAGCTCCAAGCTGTTCCTGGAGGCCAATGCCTCTTTTATTGCACTTACTCTGTCCTCCATAGGATGCAATCTCTGGGCATCCACAAGGTTACCCACGTACCTGGAATGTGCATTTTTCTCTTTTTATGCGAACTCCCGCCGTCTGAAATCTTCTCAGTACTTCTTCAAGATTATCTAAATGCACCAATAATCAATACATCGTCCAAATACACAACAACAAGCTACAAGCCCTGTAATAAACTTTCCATGGATCTTTGAAATATCGCACAAGCTGATGAAACATCATAAGGCAAACCCGTACACTAATGTAATCCTTTATGGGTATTAATAGTCATGCATCATCCAATTCCAATTGTTGATATGCATGACTCGTATCCAGTTTTGTATATGAATATCATCCAGCCAGCCTTGCATATAACTCCTCTATCTTCAGGATAGGATAACTGTCCAGCTTTTCTGCTTGGTTTACTGTTAATTTATAGTCCCGGCAGATGCGGACTGTTTTATTTGGTTGAACAACTGATACTACGGGGCTGCCCATTCAGTGAACTGGACTGGGAGAATGTGATGCGACCATCAATTCACACGAGACGGAGAGTTGAAGTGAACAGTGGTTTTAATCAGCTAGAACTGTGCCTGCCTGCGACTGCTCTGTACTGAGTGCCACCTACAGGCTGCAGCTCTATATACCTCCCCTGAGGGAGCAGAGCCACAGGCGGAGCCCACAAGGGCATCAACATAATGTAATGCAATTACAATGGTGAATGGTAGCTGTAATGCATTCACCACATTCACCCCCTGTTAAAAATTGAAGTCCAGCGGGGGTGAAGTGGGCTCACAGATCAAGTCTGTCCGGCGCCTTGATCGTTCGCTGCGATCACGTGAGCTCTGGCTTCGCTGCAGGCACGGGTGTTGAACTCGTCGTTGCGGGCACGGGTGTTGGGCTTGTTGACTCTGGGAGCATTTCTTCTGGAGCTTCATCACTGTAGGTTGGCGATGGGGTGAGGGGGGGTGTAGGCCATGTAGGGGCGGGGGCGGTGTTCGATGTAGGGTGGGGGGGTAGGTGATGGTCGCAGGGGAACCAGCGGGTGCCAGATCCCGGAGGGAGACTGTATCTTGTCGGCCGTCGTGGTGCGCATACTGGGGGTTGGCATGAAGGAGCTGGACCCTCTCGACCAGGGTCTCAGACTTATGGCTCCTCACGTGCTTTCGGAGGAGGACAGGCCCAGGTGTTGTCAGCCAGGCCGGAAACGAGACCCCAGAGGTGGATTTCCTGGGGGAAAACAAATAGGCGGTCATGAGGGGTCTCGTTCGTGGCTGTGCAGTGGAATGACCTAATGGAGTGGAGCGCCTCGGGGAGGACCTCCTGCCAGCGGAAAACTGGGAGACTCCTAGACCATAGGGCCAGAAGGACGGCCTTCTATGCTGTCGCGTTCTCCCTCTCCACCTGTCCGTTTCCCCGGGGGTTGTAGCTGGTATTCCTGCTCGAGGCAATGCCCTTACCGAGCAGGTACTGATGCAGTTCATCGCTCATAAACGAGGAGCCCCGGTTGATGAAATTGAGTTATTTCTGTCAACAGTTTGGTCTCAGTCAAAGGCTGAGTTCGGATGTATAGGTATTCCTTTATTTTATTTCAACCTGCTTGCAAGGCTCACTTACCCTGACAAATTCAGAGACCACAGTCTCCAACTTCCCCAGAGTGAGTGAACAAAGGGAGACAAAACCTGTGTTCTCATATCCATTCATGTAGTATCAAGTTCCACATACACCCGACCAAATAAGGTAATGTTAACAAATAGAAGATTCTCATAGGTCTTTCCCCCACATTCCTTGTCCTGGCCATATAACCTGACCTTCACAACCACTGATCCTGATAGGCCCACTATACATTCCTCATTCCTGGGCCTCTTTCTCCCAGCATCCTTTGCAGCATCCTTTGTGCAAAGAACCGGTCCTAATAGTTACCCATCCCCCTCTCGCCCATGCTTTGCCCAATCCCTTTGTCCATTCCCTGCAACCCGAATTAATGTCCATAAATGCACTATCCTAATCTTCTGCTTTCCTATATTAGGGTATACTATCCTAACTGGTCATCCCAGTCTAATGCCCTTTTCTTTAGTTCAATTCCTCACGGTCACTGTGGACATAAGTGGGGAAACCGAACAGGGTGAAGATACTATGCAGGTCGAATAGGGCACGTTGCGGGCCTTGGTGAAGTGGAGAAGCCGGGTGACCCCCGTGTGACAGAGGTCATTGTGGATGGCCCGGAGTCGGTCATCTTGCGCGCTGGCGCATGTGCCACGGGACACGGCATCTGGGGGCTCATTGAGCTTCCCGGGACGATGCACAATATTGTAATTATAGGAGAGTTCGATCCTCTACCTCAAGATTTTATCATTCTTGATCTTGACCCGCTGTGTATTGTAGAACATAAAGGCTACCGACCGTTGGTCGGTGACAAGGGTGAACCTCCTACCAGCCAGGTAGTGCCTCCAATGCCGCACAGCTCCAACAATGGCTTGAGCTTCTTTTTCGACTGAGAGGTGTCGAATTTCAGAGGTGTTGAGGGTACGGGAGAAAAATGCTACTGGCCTGCCTGCCTGATTAAGGGTGGTGGCGAGGGCGACCTCTGATGAGTCGCTCTCCACCTGGAAGGGGACGGACCCGTCCACCGCGCGCATCGCGGCTTTGGTAATATCTGCCTTGATGCAGCTGAAAGCCAGGCGGGCCTCAGTCGTCAGGGGGAAGATGCTGGCTTTGATAAGTGGGCGGGCTTTGTCCGCATAGTTGGGGACCCACTGGGCAGAATATGAAAAGAACCCGAGGCATCTTTTCAGGGCCTTGGGGCAGTGGGGGAGGGGGAGTTGCCGGAGGGGGCGCATGCAGTCGGGGTCGGGCCCTAGGACTCCGTTTTCCACGACATAGCAGAGGATGGCCAGTCGGGTTGTGTGGAAAATGCATTTCTCCTTGTTATAGGTGAGATTGAGGGCTTGGGCAGTTTGGAGAAACTTCTGTAGGTTGGCGTCGTGGTCCTGCTGATCATGGCCGCAGATGGTGATGTCGTCCAAGTACGGAAATGTGGCCCGCAGCCTGTACTGGTCCACCATTCGGTCCATTGTTCTTTGGAAGACCAAAGGGGACGCCGAAGGGGACCCGGAGGAAGTGGAAAAGGCGGCCGTCTGTCTCAAAGGCCGTGTAGTGGCGATCTTCCGGGCGAATTGGAAGCTGGTGCTATGCGGACTTCAGATCTACCATCGAGAACACCCGGTAGTGTGCAATCTGATTCACCATGTCCGCTATCCGGAGAAGAGGGTACGCATCGAGTTGCGTGTACCGGTTTATGGTTTGGCTGTAGTCTACAACTATCCGTTTTTTTCCCCCGGCCCTGACGACCACTGCTTAGGCTCTCCAGGGGCTATTACTCGATGACCCCCTCCCTCAAGAGCCGCTGGACCTCTGACTTGATAAAAGTCCTGTCCTGGGCACTGTACCGCCTGCTCCTGGTGGCGACGGGTTTACAGTCGGCGGTGAGGTTTGCGAAGAGCAGGGGAGGGGCGACCTTAAGGGTCGCGAGGCTACATACGGTGAGAGGGGGTAGGGGCCCACCGAACTTCAGGGTCAGGCTCCTGAGGTTGCACTGGAAGTCCAGTCCTAACAGGAGAGGAGCGCAGAGATGGGGGAGGATATGTAGTTTAAAATTGGCGGACACGGCGCCTTATATCGCGAGGTTCGCGGCACAGTACCTCCGGATCTGCACTGAATGCGATCCAGAAGCGAGGGAGATTGTTTGGAATGCGGGGGAATTTGGAGAGAACAGCGCCTTACCGTGTCTGGATGTATGAAGCTCTCCGTGTTCCCAGAGTCAAACAGGCAGATCGTTTTGTACCCATTGACCAGGACGGTTATCATCGAGTTCCTGAGGTGCTTGGGCCGTGACTGGTCGAGGGTGACAGCGCCGAGCTGCGGGTAGCCGGCGTGGTCAGAGGTGGTGGGGCGGTCCCAAGATGGCAGCCCCCGTCGGTCGCTCGTGTCGGGCGGCGTTGAAGATGGCGGCCAAGATGGCAGCCCCCGTCGGTAGCACGTGTCAGGCGGTGTTGGAGATGGCAGCCAAGATGGCGGCACCCTTGAGTCACACGTGTCGGGTAGGGTTAAAGATGGCTGCCCCCACAGACCGCACAGGGCTGATGACGTGTCTGAAGGGGGCGGTACCAGCAGGCACGCAGCCACACAGCGGGGTCTGCGGGCCTGTGAGTCTGAAAGTCGGGCCTGTGATTTAGGAGTTTTGGACCTGGCCAGGCAGACTTTGGCACAGTGTCCTTTCTTGCCGCAGTCGCTAGAGGTCGCGTTCCGAGCCGGGCAACGCTGCCTGAGGTGCTGGTCCTGACCGCAGAAATAGCAGGGCAGCCCCACGGGTTGGGAGGGCAGCCGTGTGGCACAGGCCTGGGACATCCTCTGGTCGGGTGTCCACAAGGGGATCGCGTGGTCGGAGGGGAAAGCATTGAGGCTCTGAAACGCTACTTCTAAGGAGGTGGATAGTTTTACCGTCTCTTCTAGGTCGAGGGCGCCCTTTTCGAGCAAGCGCTGTCTGACGTAGTTGGACCGGACTCCAGCCACATAGGTGTCCCGGATGGCGAGTTCCATATGCTGTGAGGCCGTGACATACTTGTAGTTGCAGTTTCGAGCGAGTACCTTCAGATCGCGTAGGTATTCCTCCAGCGATTTCCCCCGGGTGTTGACGACAAGTGGTGAAGAGATGCCACGCAAAGACTTTGTTCACCGGCCTCACATACTGCCTTTTCAGGATCTCGACCGTGTACGTGGTCGCTTCCTCGATCTGCACGGAGATTCTGTGGCTCACCCGGGCATGGAGGAGACTCAGTTTCTGTTCCTCGGTAATGGTGGGCGAGGAGGAGGCGGCATGGTAGGCCTCAAAACAGCGGAGCCAGTGCGAAAAAATTCCTTTGGCTTCAGCTGCCTGAGGGTCGAGTTCCAGTCGATCAGATTTGAGGGCTGCTTCCACAGCGATATTGTAGCTGATTAAATTGATGCAACCATCAATTCACACGAGACGGAGAGTTGAAGTGAACAGTGGTTTTAATCAGCTAGAACTGTGCCTGTCTGCGACTGCTCTGTATTGAGTGCCGCCTACATGCTGCAGCTCTATATACATCCCCCGAGGTGGTGGAGCCACAGGCGGAGCCCACAAGGGCATCAACATAATACAATACAATGTAATGCAATTACAATGGTGAATGGTAGCAGTAATACATTCACCACAGAATGATACCCAGCTCTTCAAGCCTTTCTAGCTCTGACTCAACTGTCTCCAAAAATGCACAGGGCACAGGTCCAGCGCTGAAAAATGTGGGGTGACATGTGGGTCCATGTGAATAGCTCACAGGTGTTTCAGTCGTCCTGACTATCGGGCCTCCCCCTTATCGGTATTCAGTCTCAGAAGCTGAATCCCTTCTCGAAGATATCTATAGGTCTTCTTCCTTACTATGATAACAACCATTCCTGTGTCTACTCCCATTCTTAATTGTCAGTCATTGACCAGGAACACCACTGTAATGGGGGTTACATTGCCTGTCTTCACATTATTCATCTGAAGAACATTCCAATCAGTTGCAGAAAAGTCTTCTTCATTATGCACTGGTGCTGAACTGTTTACTTTATTGCTACGAGGCAGGTTCTGCTTATTATTGCATGTGTGCCTCAAATGGCACTTCTGGTAGCATTTCCACTCCTTTGATTTTGCAAATCTCTGGGGAGTGATTTCACCGACACTTGTAACAATCTGTGCTGATCCGAGGTTGTTAATTATTTCTCTTGAATCTCCTAATTCTACCAGCTTCTGTGCTTCCCTGTTTAAACTGGTCTCTTTGCTTTTGACGCCACTGCCATCTGCAGCTTCCTGGCCTAACTAGTCAACTGGGCTATTCTGAGGTTCCTGGGCGCCCTTCATAGCACTCCCCATTGCTAACGTTATTTCCAACACTTTTAAAAAAATTAATCACAGTTTCTGCCAGCAACCTCCTCTGTCTGGCCTCAAACTAATCGATCCCTCAGTATATCATTTAGTGTTGTCCCGAAGTCACAATTTTCTTAAACCTTGCTATATAGTTTGCATTGATCTCCCCTGGGGCTGCCCCCATGTAATTGAATTAGAATCATTGCAAAATCATGGAAGGCTTTGGATGGTAGTGCCCTTTTACTAAATTCACGATCTCTATAAACAAGCTCGCTTCGGGCACGTTTGGAGATGTAAAACTAAGAATCAAATTATAAATTTGGGTCCCACATGTGCTTGACAATGTCATTTTCTTAATCCCCGCCTCTTCAACTCAGTTTGCTCTGAAGAAAAACTCTAGTCACTCAACATACCGCAATCTTCAGCCAAGGCATCGAAGGGATCCACTCTACCGAAGACAGGCAAATCTGCAACCATCTTCTATTTTGCAAGCTTGACTTTAATTGGACCAAATTCTGAGCTGCTGATTTTGCATGCACACTTGCAGGCTTCTTTTGCCTCATCGCCAACTTGGCTTCATCAGTTAGGTACAATCAATGAACATTTATTTATACAACATGCTATGTACAGAGTAGTGTAATCACGATGTTGCCAGTCTGCCTCCTGGATTGAACTGAGCAAAAGCCCATGCTCTGCTTGGCAATTCCCATGTTCTAACTCGGATTGGATGAGCAGGCCACATGACCCTTCAGAAGATCGGCCCTGAAAGGGGCCAGTTACTACACAGAGGTTGTGAATCTTTGGAATTGTCCACTCCACGGCATTGTGGCTTGTCCAGCATCGAGAGTATTCAAGGCTGAGAGACTGATTCTTAATTTCCCAGGGAATCAAGGGAAATGGGCAACAGGCGGGAAAGTGGAATTGAGGCAGAAGATCAGCCATGATCATATAGGATAGTGGAGCAGGTTCAAGGAGGAACATAGTCTATTCCTATTTCAAATTCTTATTGTAATCCTCAAAAGCCAGAAATGTGTAATCCATATGTAAACCTGTTTCTGCTACCTGCTCACCAATCTATCAATCGCTAAAACCTTCTGCCATATAAGGGTTTAAGCTTTCTTAATACATAACAGCACTGAATGCATGCTGAATGCAAATAATTGTGTCAAAGCTGTTTTGGGACACTTTGTAATATATTCAGGTGTTATAAAAAGGAAAGCCTTTCTTAGTCGTGATATTGAAAAACTAATTTATTCCCAATTTCCTCATTACCACATTTCAAAATGTTAGTTTTCAAAATGGCTGACTAAAGCTTAACAGCCCGCCATTCTGAGAGGCAGCATGTAACTCATCCTTGCCAATTCTGACAGACCCACAGCCATTTTCTGCTCAATTGAGCATTGATTGGCAGCAGGCGAGTCTTATATCCACCTTCGGAAGAAAGTTGTGCCTCGGAGAGCTGTCACCCAATTAGATTGGCCGTCAGCTGTGGTAGTCACCACTGTTGTATTATATTGTATATATGGGTATTACGGTAAGGCCCCTGTACTACAGGTACGGGGGTAGATCCCTGCCTGCTGGCTCCACCCAGGAGGCGGAGTATAAATGTGTGTGCTCTCCGAACAGCAGCCATTTCAGCAGCTGCTGTAGGAGGCCACACATCTCTGTGTAATAAAGCCTTGATTACATTCTACTCTCGTCTCGTCGTAATAGTGCATCACAGCTCAGCAGCCCCTTCCAGGCACAGCACTGCAGTCGTCAGAAGAGGTACTGCAGCGTTGAGTCTGAGCCAAAGTCCCTAACCTCACTCCAGGTAAGTACTGGGCATCCTGAGGCGGGAAGGTAGAAGATGCTCTGGGTGGTCGGGAGGGGCACGATCTCCGTGTCGGAGGTATGTTGGCGAAGAAAGAGAGGGACGAATCTCCCAGGTCCCAGAGGGGAGAGCGCTCCAAATCTTAAGAAGCTTTACGATTAAGGTGACCCATTTTTCCCACCTGAGATGGAATCATAGAATCATAGAATTTACAGTGCTGAAGGAGGCCATTTGGCTCATCGAGTCTGCAATGGCCCTTGGAAAGAGCACCCTACTTAAGCCCAGACCCAATCCCCGGAACACAACCTAACCTTTTTGGATACTAAGGGGCGATTGCTCATGGCCAATCCACCTAACCTGCACATCTTTGGACTGTGGGAGGAAACTGGAGCACCCGGAGGAAATTCACGCAGACACAGGGAGAATGAGCAGATTCTGCACAGACATTGACCCAAGCCGGGAATCGAACCTGGGACCCTGGAGCTGTGAAGCAATTGTGTTAACCACTGTCGTACCGTGAAGAATTGCAACTTCTTCAGTTTCCCATCCTGCTCTGACTGGTGCATGCCAGCCTAAAAATTGAGGCTGGGTGAGAATAGACACTTTAACTGACTAGAAAGTGACTAGTTAAGGGCCTTAATAGAGGCAAGGCTGGCTTCCTGCTTGAGTCCCTACCTGCCCCATCAAGAAATTACGCTTGGGTCAGGTCGGGCAGGTTCCTCGAGAGCATCCCACTCATGCAAATTACGCTTCCCACCACCTCAGAACCCGCCGGTGGGGGTGGAGAGGGAGCATAAATTTCTGGCCCCTGTTTTCACCTGTGTGCTGAATGTTAGTCCTGTCATTTTACAGAGCCATATTTTCAAAGCATAAGTCAGGAAATTATTATTGGTGATATAAATGGATGACAATTTAACATGCTCATATGTTTGTTATTTTAATACAGGCATTAACCTGTCTATTTAAACAATAAAATAACGGCGAGGATGATCATATGAATGTATGAAGTGTTCATCCATTAATGTGAGCAATAATGATTTCCAGGTCATACTGTCTAATAGTTTTCAATTCCTGTGAAATTAGCAGACTGAAATTTTACAATTGCAAGGCAGTAAATTTTATCAGCATCCAGTAATGGAGATCAGCCATGATCTCATTGAATGCAGGACAGGCTCGAGGGGCTGAGTGGCCTACTCCTGCTCCTATGTTCCTAGGCAGATAAACAATTTGTAAATCATTTCTGCATTGAACTTGAAACGTCCTCAACTAAATACTGCAAAAATGTTTGCTGTAAATGTAAGGGTTACAGACATTTTATTTTGCAGGTATGTTTTTCAAAGACTTGTACAGTATTTTGTCGTGCACAATTCAGTTGTCCTCTTTAGCAATATTCTGAAATCTTATGATCTTTATAAGAGTGTTGCAAGTTGCAAAATATGTGTTACTGTGTTAGCATGAAATGCATTTATGGAAGTTCTGATTGGCAAACCATACGAAAAAGATTACCACATGTGTAGTAAAATATTTCCAAACAAAAGAGGGATAAATAATTATTACCTGATAATGTGACATCTCAGGATTAAGTGCCATCTCACAACAATAATAGAAATAATTGTCATGTACAGTTTAGTTTTTGATTGATGTGTACAGTTAAGTTATTGAATTAAGTGGACATTATTATAAGCTACAATTATACATGAGCTATTTCCACCTCATCATACTACGGGAAGATAAATGAAAGCTAGACCTACACATCTGCCTCTGAGTCATTAAAGCTTTGAAGGTCAAAATTGTATAACAGGAATAGGAACTATAGAGGCAAAAAGTAGTTAAATATCAAATAAATAAAGAAACCTAAATGTTAAATATCTGAACTTGCATCAAAATAATCCAAAGTATAGATGTATTTCACTTACCTCTAACTAATGTGATTGTAAATAAAAGGTAGATAAAACATGGTGGCACATTGGTCAGCACTTCTGCCTCACAGCGCTAGGGACCCGGGTTCAATTCTGGCCTTGGGTGACTCTGTGTGGAGTTTGCACATTCTCCCCGTGTCTGTGTGAGTTTCCTCCGCGTGCTCCGGTTTCCTGTACAGTCCAAAGATGTGCGGGTTAGGTGAGGTTATGGGGTCGGGGTGATGGGGTGAGGGAGTGGGCCTGGGTAAGGTGCTGTTTCAGAGGGTCGCTCCAGACTCGATGGGACGAATGGCAGCCTTCTCCACTGTAGGGATTCTATGAAGATAGTGATTATATTTACTAGTTCAGGACAAATTATCCGAAAGTCGCATTGAAGATATCACAAATTTAATCCTGCAGTCATAATATTATAAATAGTATTGCAAACAAAATTGATTTAAAAATGTTCAACACATATAAAATATAAATGAGTGTGTGGGAATAATTGCAAAGGAAATAATTGAAACTTGAGGGTTAGGTAATATATCACCAGTTGAAAACCAGAGTTCTTTCAATTGTGCAGGCAATAGCACTTACCTGTTAGTCTCTATTTAAAACACTTTAATAATAAGCCACTGGATCTTATTTTAACCCATTCAAAACCCACCCACTTGCTGAGTTAATAGGGCTCAGCGTAATTTTTCACAGGTTTGTTGACGTCAACCAGTTTTACTTCACCACCATCACCTCTACCAACTCCTCCACTATTGCTAAATGAATGAAATGAATGAAAATCGCTTATTGTCACAAGTAGGCTTCAAATGAAGTTACAGTGAAAAGCCCCTAGTCACCACATTCCGGCACCTGTTCGGGGAGGCTGGTACGGGAAATTGTCAGGTTGCATGCCTGACATCCAATACAGGATGAGCAGAAATTTCCTCCCATTAAATATTGGGAAGACTAGTGTTATCAGTCCCTGCTGCAAACTCCGTTCTCTCACTACCAACTCCATCCTTCTCCTGAAAACCTTTCTGAGGCTGAACCAGACAGTTTGTTACTTTGTCATATTTGATGCCAAAATGAGCTTCTGACCATCCATCCATGTCATTACCAAGACCAAGTACTTCGACCTACACACCGGGTCTCAGCCCTTGCCGAAGCACATCTGCCACTGGAACCCTCATCCACATCCTTGATATCTCGAGACTCGATGATCCAAACATCTCCCGGCCGAACTTCACGTTCTACCCTCCAGAAACATGAGGGCAACTAAAACTCTGCTGCCTGTGTCCTAACTTGCATCAAATCTCATTCTTCCATTGTGCTTGCTCGCCTACATTGGCTCCCAGCTAACCTTGATTGTAAAATTCTCATCTAGTTCTGAAGTTTCTCCATGGTCACGCCCCTCCCTATCTGTTTAATCTCCTGCAGACACGCATCCCTCCTGGACATCGATGCTTCTTAAATTCTGGTCTCTTGAGCATCCTTTCATTTAATTGCTCTCCACCATTGGCAGCCATGCCTTCAGCTGCCTGGACCTTAAGCTCTCGGATGATTCCCACTCTGACCTCCCTTCCTCTCTTTCCCTTTTTAATGATGTTCCTTGAAGCTTAACTCATTAACAGAGTTTAGTAATTTGCCCTAATAATTCTTTTTGCAGTATTGTCTAACCAAGGTTAGTGTCAAATGTTGCTTTAGTATGCTCCAGTATTAAGGATAAGCCACGAGTACAGTCCCAGTCTACTCAACCTCTCCTCGTAATCCAACCCCTTCAGCTCTGGGATGAACCTAGTGAATCTCCTCTGCACACCCTCCAGTGCCAGTACGTCCTTTCTCAAGTAAGGAGACCAAAACTGAACACAATACTCCAGGTGTGGCCTCACTAACACCTTATACAATTGCAGCATAACCTCCCTAGTCTTAAACTCCATCCCTCTACAGTTACTCGACAGTTTCATTAATTTGAATTTTTCTTCGTTTAATAATGTGTAAACTGTAATCTGTAGTTTCATCAACATTACTGGTAACAAGAGAATCATGATTAAAATAGCAATAGGCCAGAATAAATAATTAGTGTGATATCTATTCTATCTGCCTCTTTCTTTTAAATAAAAGACGAATTGTAATGACATGAAACACACGGTGGAATTTTCCTTTTCCCAGACTAAATGCGTTGGAGGGTGGGATAGTGTATTTTCCACCAATCGGCAGGGCAGGTTCTCACCCCGATTTTCCACCTTAAAGTTCATTAATTATACATCGGCAAGTTGTTGGCTGAATTATGTGACCGGTGTGGATAACGATTTGTCCACCCACCATTACCTCATACAGTTGACATTCCTGACACCATATTTAAGCAGTGCCCAAAACACAATTCACCCGCTACAGCCCAGCTGTGTAGTGTCACCAAACAAAATGTCCACCAGGAGAAGCTCGTCCTGTGCATCACCATTCCTGGTGACTCTCTTCCAGGAGCCTCCAAATGTCCTATTTCCACGAAATGGAAGCAGGAGGGCAACCAGTAGGCCTGGGAGGAGGTTACCAGGGCAGGCTGTGCACACAGAAAATAAACTCCCTGCAGTGCAGAAGGAGGATGAATGATTTAATTTGCTCCTCCAGGTTATGTCTACTCATTCTAGACTCACACTCTCATCAGGGCATCATGTACTCTAAGGGTTATAGTCCAGCGGGACCTCACTCACTATTAGAAAAAGGGACATCTGCATTGAATGTTTCTCAGACACGCTTTGACATCACCGCCATCTCATGTATCATCCTGCACAAAAAAACACCTTCTGCCCATGCCCTTAATGGGAAGGGCACAGCACAAACAACAGCCATGCTTGCTTCCTGAGTTCTCTTACAACTCATCCCATTCCATTCCATCTGTCTTCATGGAGACAAGGCTAGCCTAGATCCCAGGCCGGTGGGGGAACACGCAAGATGCAGGAGCTGATTCAATTCGAGGAGGCGGCAGCCAATCTGGCGCAGGAGGGCAGGGATCATTCCTGTTCTGAAGGTGAGGACAGCCTCCCACAGCAAATCAATATGGATGAATCCTCCATTACTGCAACACTTCATGACCTTCCTGCTGAGGTAAATATAAGGTTGGAATCTGCCTAGTTGGGAATTAATTCTATTTCTCTCTCTTCAAAGCACCAGCAGGAGCAGGCTGAGACCGAAACTCCAGTCAGTCCCTCAGCCACCAGTCTGCCTTGTGCGATAATGCTGAAGACTCACTGAATGTAGAGCCATCACTATGTTCACCTGCACCCTCCACCAGCACAGAGACACACATCTAGGTGGGGCCTAGATCTAGGCCTAAATCTTCTGATCCTGCCCACCTCAGGAATCGTCGCAAGCAGGACAGATAATTTGACGGACTAGCATTGACCCCTGACAGTAATGTCCAGTCCCGGGGGGATACCGGAAAATCTCTCCCCTAGATTGAGCTCGGGTTCACTATCTGGAGAACGCCTCATGGACATGTCTCTCCCGCAGCTGTAAGTAGTGACAATCCATGTCTCTGGAACCTGGAGTACAGCTGAACAGGAACCCCCTGATGAGTCCGAATCAGAAGATGATAAGACTTCTTTTGGCTATTGCACACATGCTGGAGATGCATTGGCAGCAGGGGACCTCCTTCTCAGGAATTCAGGGAGGGACACTAGGGCACCCATAACATCTGTTGGACACCCCAGGGCTCTTGATCCAGGTCACTCCAATAGTGCCCAGCTATTCCCAATCCCTTTTGTCTGTCAGTCCGTCAGTTCCAGTTGCTCAGGCTGAGGAGGGTGAACCTGGCCCAAAGCAGGAGATCCAAAGCAGGTTGGGGTCCTCCAAGCCCTGGGCCTCCAGAGGAGGGCCACCTTTGTAAACACAATTTGGTTTTGTGACCCAGCGTCTCAGAGCGTGAATGCCTCTTGCATCTAATCTTATGTGTAGTCTTATTTCAAGGGTAACCTAAGCTCCAGATACTCAGTGGTCTGCCTTCCTATCTCTCAGATTCATGTTATGTTTAACAAAATCATGTTCGTCACTAGCTCCTTAGGTCATCCAAAGGAGATGTAAGCCAGGGCCTGGGAGTGTAGGTAGATAGAGAAACGCTCTTGTCAGTCTTGCAACACACAATTGAATGATGTGTGTCCTCCTTGTCTTAAAAGGGTGACATCTAATGTTGTGGCATCAGCACTGAGCTGAGATACTTGTGAGTGCGAAAGCACATGCCCCAGATGCATTATGTTCCCTGCAACCAGATCCAATCCTCAATGGCTGCTGAAAGCATGGTGTTCTGGCGGCAAAGACTGTCCAATGCACAATTGACTCAGATTGTGCACTGGTCTGCTGCTTTTTACATCACACAGGTGCACATGCAACATTGGGTGCTGAAGTTTCCAACACTGATCCCTTCATTATCTTTCAGAGTGTTAGGATACCGGACCAGACCCCAACTTTTGTTCGGATACCGGATGAGAACCCCAAACAATTTTTCAATTTGCAAAACTGTGAGAAAAGGATACTTCATCTCAGGGGTGATGACTCTGACCAATAAGTATATTTTATGTTAAAACCAACTTTAATTTAAACACATAATTATCTGCATTAACATCAAAGAAAAAGCTTTGCAATTATCAGTTAAATGGTTCTTAAATAAGAGGAAAAACTTTAACTTACTATTTATACCTGTCACTAATTCCAATTAAGCAACCCAATACAGGTCAAATGTCACTTATAAATAAAGTTAATAAAACAGTTCACTTGCTTATCTGTGTAGATGCTTTTAGAGAGAGAGACCCGTTCAAGAGGAGATCAAGTCCACTACTGTCTTGCCAGACTCAAAACCTATGGCAAACTGCTGTTCAACTTAAAATCTTATGACAAATTGCAAAATTACAGACAGACCTGGCTCCTCTCATCAATTCCACAATCTGTATCCCACTACGTTCCATGACCTGCTTAGCTAGGACTAAATACAACCTACACCCCAGGGAATCATCCAAAATATAAACAATGTTCCATTAGCCCTTTATCTGTAACCAAGTAAGTGGTTGGAATGAATGTATACCTCACTCTTTTACAACACATTCATTACATCTTTAGCAGGCATACTGCCTGCATGTATTTTAAATCAGGGCTTTTAATAACATTACTGCAACAAATATGGAACAACAATAATCTTTATTATTGTCACAAGTAGGCTTACAGTAACACTGCAATAAAGTTACTGCGAAAAGCCCCTGGAATATAATATATACCAAATTCTTGCAATCATCGCAAGGGTTACAGGTCCCAAGCTGGAGATGTTGATGATTGTAAAGGACTCCCTGGTCACTTCCATGCCTCGAAGGAACAGATGAAATGTGCACTTGTCACATTGTTTGGACCTTACTCCTGTTGGAACCTAGTGGCAATCAGTGGCCAAAATTTTCCATTTTGTTTTCTAAGTGATGAACCAGGTGAGAAAACCAGGAAGCAGCTCACTAGCTCTCAGTTTCCCAGTGTTTGTAAATAAAATGCTGGAGGCGCACAGGACACCATCACCCCTGGCAGGTCAGGGCCGGATAGACCTGGCAACACCAGCTCTTCAGAGATCAGCACGCCATCTTTAAAGGGTGCTCCAATCTTAAAAATTAATTACTTTTTAAAAATCCTCTCACAAAGATGGAGACCCCCTCCCATGCCACCTCAGGGAAGCCCCGCACCATATGGTACCCTGGGACATGGAGACCCCGCCTCCACATGGGGAACCACCTGCATGGACCTCCCCGACTGAAGCCTGCCCTCCCTCCTCAGTCTGCCCCCTGGTTCTGTCCCGGGAGCAGTGTCACGATGTCAGGGGGCAGTGCGATGGTGCCAGGAGGTAGTGACAGGGTGTCAAGGCAGTGCCATGGGATAATACCAAAGTGCCAATGGGAAATGTCATGGGACAATGCTGGGGTAGTGCCAGGAGGCAGTGTCAAGGCACCATGAGGCAGGTGGTTCCCTTCACCTTGTCCCATTTAAAAAGAAATAGTTACAAACCTTGTTGACGTGATGTCACATCATTGAGGGGGGGGGGTGGGGATCCTCATGTGGGTGGACGAGATACGTCATGAAACTCGCTAATAGAATGTTGATGTATTGAAATGACGTTCCTGACCATCCTAGGTGGGAACCGTGTTACCCAGGGGCAGGCAAATTTGGAAAATGAGATATCGCCGGCAAGGTTCCCGTTTTCCAGTTGTCATGAGATTTTGCACGTGTCGCCATTTGCGGTCATAGCGAATGCAGACTCTTTTCTAAGCCCTGCCAGATGACAATGGCCATCAAGAAGGCAGCATTGTCAGCAGCCTCCATTCTGTACTCCTCCTTCCTGTGCACAGTTAGATCAAACACATGAACGCAGCTTAGCCTGCGATGATCAACCTCCCACTCCAAAGCTGAAAATCAGTGTGGAACTCTCACTGTGCTCATTAAATATGTGCCATTTCCAGATCGACCCTTGCAGCTGAGGCACTACCTTAAGGATCATAGGTGTCTAATCATCCTTCAGAAACCTGACAGCACAATCACAAATAGAATTAGAGTGGATTGTGCACAGCCACGGGACTTCAGAATCATCCAAGGCACTGGTACGGTCCCTGGAACTATCCCTTCATTTGATACACCCCTATCTTGCAGATTTTGAATGTTTGGAAACCTTGGACGCAATCTGTCGGCCGGGTCCCGCCCGAATAGGGTCACGCGCTGGCGGTAGATGCCATGAGGGGCCCCCCCCTGGGCTTCCGATGGCCAGTACGCACAGCGAGAGCTAACCAGGGGCAGGGTTCTCCGAAATGGAGGCAGAGTGTTCGCGCCATCGTGAACGCCGTCGAGGTTCACGACGGCGCGAAACGGCTCCTGTCCCGACCGATTCAGGGCCCGATAATGGGCTAGGAGCGGCGCCGCGTCATTTACGCGCACCAGGCCTTGGGGCCGCATAAAGGCGGCGCCGCATACATGACGCGGCCAGTGCTGCATAACTGGCGCCAACCCGCGCACGCGTGGTTGCCGTCCTCTCCAAGTCTGCCCCGCAAGAAGATGTCTGACGGATCTTGCGGGGCTGCGGAAGAAAGGAGGTCCTCCTTCAGAGAGGCCGGCCCGACGATCGGTGGGCACCGATCGCGGGCCAGACCCCATTTGAGGCCCCCCCCGGTGCAGGATCCCCCCTCGCCCTCCCCGCAGGCCCCCCCCCCCAGCATTCCCACGCTGTTCCCGCCGGCAGCGACCAGGTGTGGACGGCGCCAGGGGGAACCTGCCGTTTTGGGCAGGCCGCTCGGTCCATCCAGGCCGGAGAATCGCGGGGGTACCGGTGAATCACCATTTTGGCAGTCTCGGGCGATTCACTGTACCGCGCCGCGCAAAACGCGATTGTGCCGATCTGGCCGCTTCCGTGAATCGCGGGAGGGCATTGGACCGGCGTCGCGGGAAAATCTGGCGACCCAGGCGATTCTCCCAACCGGCGCGGGAGCGGAGAATCACGCCCATGATCTTGCGAGGCTTCATGATCCCGGTCCCATTCACATGGGCGGGACCAAGTCTCGCATGTCTAGGTGGGTTTAATAACCCACTTAACCGTGCTGAAGCTGGGTGTAACCGGCTCCCGGCATCTGCCGGCCTCCCCAGGGAGATTCCAGCCCGGAATCCTTTATTACTGGTCCACGCAAACCAGAGGACCAGGTGGAATGGCACTTGGGGAGTTCTTCCAGGCCATTGGGCGCCCCTGGGTGGTCAGAGGCGGGGCAGAGTGGCACCCTGGCTCTCCCCCTGACACCTGAGCACCTTGGCACTGGCACTACCAAAGTGACCGGTGGCACTTCCAGGCTGGCAAGAGCACTGCCATGTGCCAGTGTGACAATGCCTCAGTGCCTGGGCGCCAGGGTGGCACTGCTCAGAGTCAGGGCCTGAGGATGCCATGCCTATGAAAGGAGGAATGGGCGGGTGAAGGACGTGTACGAAGGAGCCTCCAGAAGGTTGGGGAGAGGGGTGGAGGATGGGGGTCCTGGAAGGGGGGTGGCCTGAAAGTGGGCAAGGGAAGGCCTGAAAAGGGGGCCCTGAGCGACCCCATAATGGGATGCTCTCACTTGGAGGGGTTTCGGGTAACGCCCATATGTTTGGGGGGTTATACTGCCAGTGGGTTCGGAGTGTGGGAGACCCTCAAGTTCACTTAGCGATCAGGGCATCCTTTACATGGTGGCCCAATCTCTGAGGGGCCGTTCTGGTCAGCGAGTTCAGCTCCTCAGTGATGAAACAAATTCTAAGCATGAGCTAAACCGCGGAGAAATTCCCCAGGGCCCAGAAAAGCGACTGAGTGTGGTTAGATAGCAGTGGAGAACTCGCCAACAGAGCCGGGGAGAAACTCACAGCCAATCCCGCCTGAAATGAAACTTAGAAACGTTACCGTTAGATCGTGCCTCTTGTGCTCAGGATGCCGTGTCCATTACACAATGCGACGTGCAAGGTCTCATGGTCCAAATTGCACATATCCTGACTGCTGTATTCCCTTAGAGATGTGATCACGCTTACCTTCTCACAATCCTCTGACATGATAAGCTCAACTCATGACCAACGCAAACGGACCTCAAGCCCGAGTGTGTTATCGTGTCAAATCACACCATGATTTCACTAAATGTTTAATAAGATTTTATTGCTGTTTTCAGCTGAGCCGTGATCTTGATGTTTTTGTTTGTAAAATGTTCGGGTGGGCCTTGAATGGGCCCCTGAGCCCAGTCACTGACTCCTCCCACACAAGGTGGCCACAATGGGAAACCCCATTGGTCGGCTGCAGGATCGGAGAATCCCTCTGGCGACGGGGGCGCGCTGTGTTGGAAAACACGGCTAGCGGACCTGAGAATCCCCTCCCAAACTTGTAATTTATTTTATAAAACGTGGAGGAACAGAGGGCGAAATTCTCCCGAAACGGCGCGATGTCCGCCGACTGACGCCCAAAACGGCGCCAATCAGACGGGCATCGCGCCGCCCCAAAGGTGCGGAATGCTCCGCATCTTTGGGGGCCGAACCCCAACATTGAGGGGCTAGGCCGACGCCGGAGGAATTTCCGCCCCGCCAGCTGGCGGAAATGGCCTTTGTTGCCCCGCCAGCTGGCGCGGAAATGACATGTCGGGGCGGCGCATGCGCGGGAGCGTCAGCGGCCGCTGAAAGTTTCCCGCGCATGCGCAGTGGAGGGAGTCTCTTCCGCCTCCGCCATGGTGGAGACTGTGGCGGAGGCGGAAAAGAAAGAGTGCCCCAACGGCACAGGCCCGCCCGCGGATCGGTGGGCCCCGATCGTGGGCCAGGCCACCGTGGGGGCACCCCCCGGGGCCAGATCGCCCCGCGCCCCCCCCCCAGGACCCCGGAGCCCGCCCACGCCGCCTTGTCCCGCCGTTCAAAAGGTGGTTTAATCCACGCCGGCGGGACAGGCAATTTATCGGTGGGACTTCAGCCCATCCGGGCCGGAGAATCCAGCGGGGGGGCCCGCCAACTGGCGCGGCCCGATTCCCGCCCCCGCCGAATATCCGGTGCCGGAGACTTCGGCAACCGGCGAGGGCGGGATTCACGGCAGCCCCCGGCGATTCTCCAACCCGGCGGGGGGTCGGAGAATGACGCCCAGAGTCACAGGACCGCGAATTAGATTTAACAACAGGAAAACAATATGAAACATGAAAAGTTGGATTATGATACCCTACTCCTTTTTTAGCTTAACAACTTTAAAGATTGACATGGATTATAAAGTGTTGCGTGAAAATATTCACAAGTTGACCTTTGCTTATTTTTGCAGAGCTCTGGGAGAAAGATCCTAGACCCCTCAGTCTTGTCGGCACACCTTCTCTCTGAACTGTGGCTTAAACTGGGTTACATACACTTTCAAAAGCAGAATTAGTTCGCATTCTCATTTACATACAGCCAATCAATTCTCTTAGTATCGCAGTTCATTCCATATATAGTTATCAATTCTTTACACGGTAGTTTACATTCATCCAATCAATATATTGCGCGCGTGATTGCATAAGGTCATAAGGTCATGAGTTGCCAGTCCTGGGTTTGAACCCGGGACCTCTTGCAGTTGTTTTGACAGCTTAGAATAACAGCTCCTGCAGTCCGTAGGGCACTGGTCATCACTGGCCCATTGTCTTTGGAGGATACATCTGTAAGAGTCACTCTTAGTCCAAAGTTCACTGTCTCAGCATTCGTGGCAACTTAAAAGCAAGTATTAATTCATATAGTTAAGTATGTTACCAAAGCAGAAAGTTTACACCAACATAAAGCACATCTTAAGCTACAATGGTCTCATTCACACAACATGCCCTTTTCTTTAAAATAAATTTTGAGTACCCAATTCATTTTTTCCAATTAAGGGGCAATTTAGCGGGGCCAATCCACATACCCTGCACATCGTTGGGTTGTGGGAGCGAAACCCACATAGACCAGAGAGAATGTGCAAACTCCACACGGACAGTGATCCAGAGTGGGATCGAACCTGGGACCTCGGTGCCGCAAGCCAGCAGCGCTAACCACTGTGCCACCGTGCTGTCTCAGTCCTTTTAATAATAATAATCGTTATTATCACAAGAAGGCTTACATTAATACTGCAATGAAATTACTGTGAAAATCCCCTAGTCGCCACACTCCGGCACCTGTTCAGATACACAGAAGGAGAATTCAGAATGCCCAATTCACCTAACAACCACATCGTTCGGGACTTGTGCGAGGAAACCGAACACACAAGATGAAGGGTGCAAGTTAGTGTCTTTGGATTTGTCCTCAGAATCTCCCCAAATGATGATCTCATGAGTTTCCAAACTCTACTCCCCAAAACACGCTTTAATATCTTCTCTCTGAAAATAATCATAGAATTTACAGTGCAGAAGGAGGCCATTCGGCCCATCGAGTCTGCACCAGCTCTTGAAAAGAGCACCCTACCCAAGGTCAACACCTCCACCCTATCCCCATAACCCAGTAATCCCACCCAACACTAAGGGCAATTTTGGACACTAAGGGCAATTTATCATGGCCAATCCACCTAACCTGCACATCTTTGGACTGTGGGAGGAAACTGGAGCACCCGGAGGAAACCCACGCAGACACGGGGAGGATGTGCAGACTCCGCACAGACAGTGACCCAAGCCGGAATCGAACCTGAGACCCTGGAGCTGTGAAGCAATTGTGCTATCCACAATGCTACCGTGCTACCCCGAAATGCTTTCCCTTAGAGGTTTGAAGATGGGCCTGATATTTAGATGTAAGTTTATTGTCATGGGATTCCCATGTTCATCTTTGGATTCCCATTTCGTCAATAGCGGGGGGGAAAAGCAATCGAAATGGGAAATCCCATCATCATAAAGCACGACATGGACCGCTTGCAATATTGTGCGCTCCTGTCGCCATTCTCACCTGCAGCGAATGGGAGCACAAAATCCCAGTCACTGGCTTTGGTTCGCTGAGTATTTAGTTGCAGGAGGTTTTTTGCCCATCCAGTACAAGATCTTTAAAAAATATTCATTCAAGGAATGTGGGCGTTATTGGCTAAGCCAGCATTTAATGCCAATCCCTAATTGCCCTTGAGAAGTTAATGATGAGCTGCCTTCTTGAACCAGTGCAGTCATTGTGATGTAGGTACATCCACATGTCTAGATGTTTGACAAGCAGAGATCAAATACAGTGATCAATAGATGCCATCAGTTGTAAGCAATACAGGCTATAGTTCCATGAACATAATGCTACTCGTGTTGCATTGTCCAGGCCAATGTGCTTTATTAATGCATTATACAATTTTGGCGGATGTAGACAGTAGGTCAAATGCGACCAAAAGTGTTGTTTTAGTTGGTCACACTTAAATCAAACCTCAGTGTCAGATATAAATATCCAAATATATATCCAAATATGTGCAGGTTGGGTGGATTGGCCTTGCTATATTGCCCCTTAGTGTCAAAAGATGTGCAGGTTAGGTGGAGTTACAGGGATAGGGCGGGGGAGTGGGCCTAGGTAGGGTGCTCTTTCAGAGGGTCAGTGCAGATCCAATGGGCCAAATGACCTCCTTCTGCGCTGTAGGAATTCTATGTTTCTACAAATTCAAGTTGGTATTTCAGCTAATTCATAATGCAAGATGCGGATAATAATCAATGTCACTGTTCGGGTTTAGAACTGGTTCATCAATGGGACAATAACACTGAGTCTTTTCCAACTTTCAGCCTTTAGGATGCACTCGCAAATAAGAAAAACACAGGCAATTGTCCAAATTTATAATTGAGGCATTAGGCCTTATCCGCCAAAGTATGTCAGAAAAATGCAAGTACATTGTCCATAATTTTGCATTCATTTGTTTTAATAGATAAAAAAATTGAAGGCAACATGTTTGCAACTTTCCAATGTGTACCACCAGGTGGGCAGTATAAATTCATAAAATAGGCCTTCAAAGTGCAAATAATAAGAGACTTACCTTGACTTTCTTGGCCTGATTCTTCTTCCAAGGCTCAACGACTGTATCGAGTCAATGGGACAAAGTTTGAACATCTTTTCCTCCAGACAACAGAGACTCAGATTAAAGAGCAAAGAGGATGGAACTGTGAGTGAGAGATCTAGAATATCTTACATTACTAATACATTCCTGTTTGTTTCTCTCTCTCAATCTGATTAAAAGAACCCACATAACCACATGGTGGCAGCTGGTGCGCTGTCACACAAAAAGGTAAAATTGAAAAGAAAGAAACATTGTGCATCCTGAAAAAGAGCCTTTGCTGGAGTACACCCGAGGCTGTGCTGAATAAGAAATGAGAACAGAAGTAGAGAGAGGAGGAAAAATGTTAGTGTATCATTAAGTCAAAAAGCCTGAAGAAGAAGCTTCATCAAAAGTTTGAACGTACAGAAAAGTTTCTGGTTTACGTGACAAGAAGGAGACGTTCATATTTCCTCATTGCTTTAGGTCATTTGTGAATTAAAAAAATTACAATTTCTGCTTTTCTCGCTGTCATTGATAAAAATATTGAAAGTTAAAGGATTCAACACAGCTCCAGGAAATTCAAGCTATCACAGAGCTCCATTCCTTTAATAATTGACCTATAGTTACACAATTACCAGCACATCCTAATCTATTCTCCAATTTATCCAATAAAAGTATATTTATCAACTTTGCACTCCCAGTGGGGAGTTGCAATTGAAAGATGCAAGAAGTAGAATCAGGATTGGGGTGTTTATCGTAGTATTTATAGTGCAGAAGGAGGCCATTCGGCCCATCACGGCTGCACCAGCCCTTCAAAAGAGCACCCCACTTAAGCCCATGCCTCCACCCTATCCCCATAACTCATTAACCCCTTTTTGGACACTAAGGGCAATTTAGCATGGCCAATCCACTTCACCTGCACATCTTTGGACTGTGGGAGGAAACCGGAGCACCCGGAGGAAGCCCACGCAGACACGGGGAGAACGTGCAGACTCTACACAGACAGTGACAGACAGTGTTGTAAGTCTTTGTCCAACCATTTCTTTTCTTCGTTCTTTCATGGGATGTTGGCATCACTGGGCATCATGGATGTACAACAGCACTTAGAACATAAGACATCGGAGCAGAATTAGGCCATTCGGCCCATCAAGTCTGCTCTGCCATTAAATCATGGCTGATATGTTTCTCATCCCCATTCTCCTGCCTTTTCCCCAGAACCCCATATCCCCTTATTAATCAAGAACTTACCTCTCTCTGTCTTAAGGACACTCAGTGATTTGGCCCCCACAGCTGTCTGCGGCAGTGAGTTCCACAGATTCACCACCCTCTGGCTGAGGAAATTCCTTCTCATCTCTGTCTTAATGAAATGAAATGAATGAATGAAAATCGCTCATTGTCACAAGTAGGCTTCAAATGAAGTTACTGTGAAAAGCCGCTAGTCGCCACATTCCGGCGCCTGTTCGGGGAGGCTGATACGGGAAACAAACCGTGCTGCTGGCCTGCTTTCAAAGCCAGCGATTTAGCCCTGTGCTAAACAGCCCCAGCCCCAGTAAAGATCGTCCCTTCAGTCTGAGGCTGCGCCCTCAGGTTCTAGTTTCTTCTACTGGTGGAAACCTTCTCTCCACATCTACTCTATTTAGGTATCGCAGTATTCTGTAAGTTTCAATGAGATCCCCCTCATCCTTCTAAACTCCATCGCGTACAGACCTAGAATTCTGAACCGCTCCTCATATGACAAGTTCTTCATTCCAGGGACCATTCTTGTGAACCTCCTCTGGACCCTCTCCTAGGCCATTTGTTGCACATCCCCATTTGCCTGTGAACTGAGTGGCTTGCTAGGCCATTTGAGAGGGCAATTAAGAGTCAACCACATTGCTGGGGGCCCGCAGTCACATATAGGTCAGACTGGATAAGGGTGGCAAATTTCCTTCCCTCAAGGACATTAGTGAACCAGATGGGTGTTTATGACAATCGTTGGCAGTTTTGTGGTCTGCAGCACTGAGGCCAGTGCATTTAAATTGCACCAGCTGCTGTGTTGGGATTTAAGCCCATGTCCCCAGAGCATTAGTCTGGGCCTACTGGATTACTAAATCCAGTGACATTACCACTACATCATCATCTCCCACTCCACACTGAATACAACTGCCCACTAGAAGCTTTGGATTGATGCCTTTGCTTTCGCATTTTTTTGTCTGGCAACGTGTGCAAATCTTTTTCAAAATTGGAAGTCAACAATATTTACATGACCATCTTCGCCCATTCTTTGTCCGTACCTTAAAAATCTTAATTTAGGTTGAGACACGGGGCTGGACTTTCCTTCTGGAGGTGGGAAATGGAAGTCAGGACAGTTCCTGGATCCTGAACCAACTGTCATAATATACACCAGTATATCATGGTGCAGACACACACTGATGGACACAGTGGGACCAATCAACACACACAACACCGCAGCCAATCACCAGTTAGAGCACACACACTACAAAGATAGGTGGCATCAGAGTTCCCACTCATTCGAGTTGCAGCTAGCTAGAAGCACAGAGCTCACAGCCTGCAACACAGACATTCACCATGTGCTGAGTGCATCAACTGGTTAGGACAAGGCAAAGGTCTTTAGTTAAAGCTAGTATCATATTAACCCACAGTTAGAGTATGTTAAACAGTTAATGATTCAATAAAATAGTGTTGCACTATTTCACGTGTTGTGACCTGTATGTGTTCCACAGATCCAGAACACCCAACACAACACCAACCACCAGGCAAAACTGTAATTTGTCCTGAGTTTGGTGTCAGGGACGGGTTTGGTGGAGGCAGAAACAAAGGCAGGCCAACTCCAGTGTGGGCCAATTTATAATGACCACAGCAGCATTATTGTGGCTGCAGTTTCATTGCTGTTACTGCAGAGTGAAGTATGAAATGAAAATCGCTTTTTGTCACGAGTAGGCTTCAAATGAAGTTACTGTGAAAAGCCCCGAGTCGCCACATTCCGGCGCCTGTTCGGGGAGGTTGTTACAGGAATCGAACCGCGCTGCTGGCCTGCCTTGGTCTGCTTTCAAAGCCAGCGAATTAGCCCTGTGCTAAACAGTATCACAACAGACCTGTTAAATTCCACAACTCGGAACCTGGGGCAGGGCAGCTGTTCGCCTTTTTCAAAGAATTTACAGTGCAGAAGGAGGCCATTCGACCCATCGAGTCTACGCCGGCTCTTGGAAAGAGCACCCCACTTAAGCCCACGCCTTCACGCTATCCCCGTAACCCCACCCAACTCAACCTTTTTGGACACTAAGGGCAATTTTGGACACTAAGGGCAATTTATCATGGCCAATCCACCTAACCTGCACATCTTTGGACTGTGGAAGGAAACCGGAGCACTCGGAGGAAATCCACGCAGACACGGGGAGAACGTGCAGACTCCGCACAGACAGTGACCCAAGCCGGGAATCGAACCTGGGACCTGGAGATGTGAAGCAACTGTGCTAACTTTTTAAAGGGCCCAGCTAATTCGCTGGGGCAACCATGACTTGCTCCACGCTGTGGCCACAATCTTCCATCCTTGTTCGCGGCTACGATCTTCTGGTGCCGTTAAAAGTGAATGGAATTTTGACTGGAACACTAAAAAATCCGTTGTCGCTCACAGTGGGTCCCGCCACGGATGAGAGCAGAGAATCCCGCCCTGTGTGTCCATGACAACAGGTGCAACCCATTCTCCCCTCTGAAAATCGCAACATCCCCATTCGCAAGCTCCTAATCAGCTTTAACCAGTTTATTTAGCCTTCATCACGGATCGGGTGGGATTGCAAAATTGCTGTCCTCCCCATCCTAATGGAAATGGTCAGCATCAGGAACAACATTGGGAACTGTCATGTTGGCTGGCATCTCCAGTCGCACCTTTGGTGGGATCTGAAGATTTACTTTTTAGCTGAGGACATATAAGGCATCCCCATTGACTGCAATACTCGCCATCTGCCTTTTTAAAAAAAAATCACTTTTATGGGATATGGGCTTCGCTGGCTAGGCCAGCATTTTTTGTCCATCCCGGGTTGGCCTTGAGAAAGTGATAGTGAACTGCCTTCTTGAACTGCTGTAGTCCATTTGGTTTAGGCACACCCACAGTGCTGTCAGAGAGGGCCACAGTGAATTTTGACCAGTGACAGTGAAGGAACAGGGATATATTTCCAAGTCAGGGTGGTGAATGACTTGGAGGGGAACCTCCAGGGGGTGGGGTTCCAATGTATCTGTTGCCCTTGTCCTTCTAGATGGTAGTGGTTGTGGGTTTGGAAGGTGCTGTCTAAGGAACCTTGGTGAGTTCCTGCAGTGCGTCTTGTAGATGGTACACACAGCTGCTACTGTGTGCCGGTAGTGGACGCTTTAGAACATAGAACATAGAACAGTACAGACCCTTCAGCCCACGATGTTGTGCCGACCACTTATACTAATCTATGATCAATCTAACCTACACCCCTTCAATTTAATGCTGTCCATGTGCCTGTCCCAAGAGTCGCTTAAATGCTCCTAATGACTGACTCCACCAACTCCGCTGGCAATGCATTCCACACACCCACCACTCGCTGTGTAAAGAACCAACCTCTGACATCTCCTCAATACCTTCCTCCAATCACTTAAAATTATGTCCCCTCATAGAATCATAGAATCATAGAAGTTTACAGCATGGAAACAGGCCCTTCGGCCCAACCAGTCCATGCCGCCCAGTTTTTACCATTAAGCTAGTCCCAGTTGCCCGCACTTGGCCCATAACCCTCTATACCCATCTTACCCATGTAACTATCTAAATGTTTTTTAAAAGACACAATTGTACCCGCCTCTACTACTACCTCTGGCAGCCCATTCCAGACACTCACTACCCTCTGAGTGAAGAAATTGCCCCTCTGGGCCCTTCTGAATCTCTCCCCTCTCACTTTAAACCTATGCCCTCTAGTTTTAGACTCCCCTACCTTTGGGAAAATATGTTGACTATCTACCTTATCTATGCCCCTCATTATTTTATAGACCTCTATAAGATCACCCCTCATGACAGCCATTTCCGTCCTGGGGAAAAGTCTCTGGCTCCATGCCTCGCATCACCTTGTACACCTCTATCAAGTCACCTTCTGTCTCTGCCTTCTCCTCTCCAGTGCGAAAAACCCAACTCCCTCAACCTTTCTTCATAAGACATGCCTTCCATTCAGGCAGCATCCTAGTAAATCTCCTCTGCACCCTCTCCAAAGCATCCACAACCTTCCTACAATGAGTCAACCAGAACTGGACACAATGTTCCAAGTGTGGTCTAACCAGGGTTTTATAAAGCTGCAGCAAAACCTCGCAGCTCTTAAACTCAATCCCCCTGTTAATGAAGGCCAACACACCATATGCCTTCTTAACAACCCTATCAATCTGGGTGGCAACTTTGAGGGATATATGTAAGTGGACCCAAGGTCCCTCTGTTCCTCCACACTTCCAAGAATCCTGCCTTTTACCCTGTATTCAGCATTCAAATTCGACCTTCCAAAATGAATCACTTCACATTTATCTGTGTTGAACTCCATCTGCCACTTCTCAGCCCAGCTCTGCATCCTGTCAATGTCCTGTTGTAACCTGCAACAGCCCTCAACACTATCTACAACTCCACCAACCTTCATGTCATCGGCAAAATTACTAACCCACCCTTCCACTTCCTCATCCAAGTCATTTATAAAAACCACAAAGAGCAGAGGTCCCAGAACAGATCCCTGCGGGACACCACTGGTCACTGACCTCCAAATGGAATACTTTCCATCCACTACCACTCGCTGTCTCCTTTCGGCCAGCCAATTCTGTATCCAGACAGCCAATGTTCCCTGTGTCCCAAGCTCCCTGACCTTCTGAATGAGCCTACCATGGGGAACCTTATCAAATGCCTTACTGAAATCCATACACACTACATCCACTGCCCGACCTTCATCAATGTGTCTTGTCACATCCTCAAAGAATTCAAGGAGGCTTGTGAGACATGACCTGCCCTCACAAAGCCATGCTGACTATCTTTAATCAAACTATGTTTCTCTAAATAATCATAAATCCTATCTCTCAGAATCCTTTCCAGTATTTTGCTCACCACAGACGTAAGACTGACGGGTCTGTAATTCCCGGGGATTTCCCTATTCTCTTTCTTGAACAGGGGGACAACATTCGCCTCCCTCCAATCATCCGGTACTACTCCAGTGGAGAGTGAAGACGCAAAGATCATCGCCAATGGCACAGCAGTCTCCTCCCTTGCTTCCCGTAGTAACCTTGGGTATGTCCCATCAGACCCAGGGGATTTATCTATCCTGATGCTTTTCAAAATTTCCAACACATCCTCCTTCTTATTATCAACCTGTTCAAGCCTATTAACCTGGTTCACGCTGTTCTCACGAGCAAAAAGGTCCCTCTCTCTAGTGAATACTGAAGCAAGATATTCATTTAGGGCCTCCCCTATCTCCTCAGACTCTGGGCACAAGTTCCCTCCACTATCCCTGGTTGGCCCTACTCTCACTCTGATCATGCTCTTATTTCTCACATAAGTGTAGAACACTTTGGGGTTTTCCCTAATCCTTCCCGCCAGGGCTTTATCATGCCCCCTTCTAGCTCTTCTCAGTCCATTTTTGAGCTCCTTCCTGGCTACCTTTTAACCCTCTAGAATGCTTTGAATGTTTGTGGAAGAGCTACCAATCAAGGGGGCTGCTTTGTCCTGGATGATGTCGAGCTTCTTGAGTGTTGTTGGAGCTGCATTCCTCCAAGCAAGTGAGGAGTATTCCATCACACTCCTGACTTGTGCGTTATAGATGTTGGACAGGTTTTGGGAGTCAGGACGTAAGTTACTTGCCATAGGATTCCTAGCCTCAGACCTGCTCCTGTAGCCACAAAATTTATATGGCTGGTCCAGTTCAGTTTGTGTTCAATATTAACCCTCAGGATGTTGATAGTGGGAGATTCAGTGATGATAATGCCATTGAATGTGAAAGGGTGGTTGTTTGATTCTCTCTTATTGGAGATGGTCATTACCAGGCTCTTGTGTGGCATGAATGTAACTTGCCACTTGTCAGCCCAAGGCTGGATATTGTCCAGGTCTTGCTGCATTTGCATGTGGACTGCTTCAGTGTCTGAAGTGTCGCGAATGGTGCTGAACATTGTGCAGTCATCGCAAACATCCCCACTTATGACCTTATGTTGGAAGGGAGGTCATTGTTGAAGCAGCTGAAGATGGTTGGGACTAGGACACTATCCTGAGGAACTCCTGTAGTGATGGCTCAGGACTGAGATGACTGACCTCCAACCACCACATTCATCTTTCTTTGTGCTAGATATGACTCCAACTAATGGAGAGTTTTCCTCCTGATTCCTAATGACTCCAGTTTAGCTAGGGCTCCTTGATGCCATACCCGATCAAATGTTTCCTTGATGTCAAGGGCAGTCACTCTCACCCTCTGGAGTTCATTTTTGTCCATTCTTTTGTCCATTTTTGAACCAAGGCTGTAATGAGGTCAGGAGATGAGTGACCCTGGCAGAACCCAAACTGAGTGACAGTGAGCAGGTTATTGTTAAGTAAGTGCTACTTGATAGCACTGCTGATGACTCCTTCCAGCACTTTACTGATGATTGAGAGTAGACGGATAGAGGATTTGTCCTGCTTTGTGTGTACAGTACATAGCTGGGCGATTTTGCACATTCTGGATAGATGCCCGTGTTGTAGCTGTACTGTTACAGCTTGACTAGGGGCGCAGCATGTTCTGTATTATTGCCAGAATATTGTCAGGGCCCACAGCCTTTGCAGTATCCAGTGCCTTCAGCCATTTCTTGATTCTCACATTGGATGAATCAAATTGGCTGAAGACAGGTATCTGTGGTGTTGTTGACCTCTGGAGGAGACCGAGAGGGATCACCCACTTGCCATTCCCGGATGAAGATTGTTGCGAATGCTTCAGCCTTGTCTTTTGCACAGATGTGCTGGGCTCCTCCGTCATGGAGGATGGGGATATTTGTGGAGCCTCCTCCTCCAGTGAGTTATTAATTGTCCACCACCATTCACGGCTGGATGTGGCAGCACAGCAGAGCTTAGATCTGATCCATTGTTTGTGGGATTGCTTACCTTTGTCTATCACATGCTACTGTTTGGCATGCAAGTAGGCCTGTGTTGTAGCTTCACCAGGTTGATACCTCATTTTTCAGTATGCCTGATGTTGCTCCTGCCATGCCCTCCTGCACTCTCCATTGAACCAGGGCTGACCCTCTGGATTGGTGGAAATGGTAGAGTGGGGGATATGCCGGGCCATGAAGCTATAGATTGTGGCTGAGAACAATTCTGCTGCTGCGGATGGCCCACAGAACCTACTGGATGCCCAGTCTTGTGTTGCTAAATCAGTTCTGAACCTATTACATTCAGCACTATGGTAGTGCTACACAATACGATGGAGAGTGTCCTCAACGTGAAGACGGGACTTTGTCTCCATGAGGATTGTGGAGTGGTCACTCCTATCGATACTCTCATGGACAGATGTATCTGCGGCAGGCAGGTTGTTGGGGGTGAGGCCGGAATCACGAAACACGATTGGGCAGAGAATCGGTTTTGATGCATAAATCGTGGTCAGCGCCAGGTTCACGCCAAATCGCAATTCTCCAGTGCCTCAACAGTGGCATCAATGCATTCCACTCTGCATGTTCAGTAAATGCCATTTGCATATCATTAGCGGGCCTGACCCAGTATTCTCCAGGGCCTCCATGATTCTCCGCCTCCACTGGGGGGAATTCCCAACGGCGAGGTTTACCTGTGCTTATAAAAATCAGGAAACAGGTGCTGTGGCTGATGAGGGAGAGAGAGAGGGAGTAGGACAAGGAGAGGCACGACCGTGGGCTGTCGGTCCTGACACTGGATGGGCTGGCTGGAGGGTGGGGGGGACAGCCAGGGGTGGGGCGAGTCCGGGGTGACCACCCATGGGACTGGGGCGGTGTCCAGGCATGGACCACCATCGCCGCGGCCTGCAATGCAGCCATTTTGCTGTGCACCCCACTTACTACACACCTTGGCCCCTTGCTCTCCAGAGTGATACCGGCCAGTTAGGTGCCACCACTCACTGACCACCATTCCACACCCCCAACCGGCCGTCACCTGCCGGCGGGGCATCACTCGGTCCACCCAAGTAGCCCCTACTACAGTGGGGCGCCGGATGAGGGCTGTGGATCGTACCGATGGCATGGGTAGGGCCTGCCCAACGGTACACCTGGCAGCAGGGACAGGCATCAGGGCCAGAGGCTCCAATAATAATAATCGCAACCAGTAGGCTTCAAAGAAGTTACTGTGAAAAGCCCCTAGTCGTCACATTCCGGCGCCTGTTCGCGGAGGCCGGTGCGGGAATTGAACCCGCGCTGCTGGCCTTGTTCTGCATTACAAGCCAGCTGTTTAGCCCACTGTGCTAAACCAGCCCCTAATGGTGCTGGGCACTGACGGGGCGAGCAGTGCGGGGATGGAGGAGGGGGGGGGTCATGCGGGGCAGAGCCCGCAGTGCCAACCTGGGCCACCATGTAGCCCATTGGACCTGGTTGGGCACGGGGATATGTACCATGCTAAGATGTCGGCCTTTCAGCCCTGCAGACATGGATATTGGAATACAACCAGCAATGGTGGCCTTCCTGCTCGTCGCCACAGCCCTGGGGGATGCACACTGCGGCTGTACGAGCTAGAGCTGGTCAAGGAGAAGGAGGAAGCTGCAGCAGCGGAGCATGGCCCAGAGGAACAGGAGGCAGCTGCTGAGGAAGGAGAGCCAGCTGCCAACAGACCGAGGAGGAGGTGCAAAGGAGGCGCCGCATGAGGCCTTGCGTGTATCGGCAGCGCCTGTCATTCGAGGACCTGCCGGAACGGGCGTGCCGTCGAAGATTCCGGCTGAACAGGGGGACAGTGCGACATATCTGCCAGATCATGATGCATCTGGTATCGCAGAGGAATGGGGGAGGACACCCGCTCCCAGTGGCTGTCAAAGTGATAGTTTTTTAAAAATATATATTTTATTGAAGTTTTTCAAACAAACATTTTCCATTTTTACAACTTAATAATAATAAAATGTACATTAACCGTTATTCAAATAATATATTAAGCTAACAACAAATGAGAAAAAAGTATTACACAAGAAACAATTATCCACAACTAGCCTAGAGAGAGAAAGAAAAAACAAAAAAACAAAACACAAAATAACCCTCCCCCCCTCCCCCCTCCCCCCTGGGTTGCTGCTGCTGTCCTGTTTTTCCATTATCGTTCCGCGAGATAGTCAAGAAACGGTTTCCACCGCCTGGTGAACCCCTGAGCCGATCCTCTTAACGCATATTTTATTCGCTCCAGTCTTATGAACCCTGCCATGTCGTTTATCCAGGCCTCCACGCCCGGGGGCTTCGCTTCTTTCCACATAAGTAGAATCCTTCGCCGGGTTACTAGGGACGCAAAGGCCAAAACGTCGGCCTCTTTCGCCTGCTGCACTCCCGGTTCTTCTGCAACCCCAAATATAGCTAACCCCCAGCTTGGTTTGACCCGGACCTCCACCACCTTTGAGACCACTCTTGCCACACCCTCCCAGCACTCATGTAGTGCCGGACACGACCAGAACATGTGGGTGTGGTTCACCGAGCTTCCCGAGCACCTCCCACACCTATCCTCCACCCCAAAAAACCTGCTCAGTCTTGCTCCCGTCATATGCGCCCTGTGTAGAACCTTAAATTGAATCAGGCTAAGCCTGGCACATGAGGACGCGGAATTTACCCTGCTTAGGGCATCTGTCCACAGCCCCTCCTCAATCTCTTCCCCCAGCTCCTCTTCCCATTTTCCCTTCAGCTCCTCTACCATCGTCTCCCCCTCGTCTCTCATCTCCCTGTGTATTTCCGACACTTTACCTTCTCCAACCCATGCCCCCGAAATCACTCTATCCTGGATCCCTTGCGTCGGGAGCTGCGGAAATTCCCTCACCTGTTGCCTCGTAAATGCCCTCACTTGCATGTATCGGAAAGCATTCCCTGGTGGCAACTTATATTTTTCTTCCAGTGCTCCCAAATTCGCAAACGTCCCGTCCACAAACAGGTCCTTCAGCTTCCTAATTCCTGCTCGCTGCCAACATTGAAATCCCCCATCTATCCTCCCCGGGACAAACCTGTGGTTATTCCTTATCGGGGACCACACCGAGGCACCCGTCACTCCCCTGTGTCGTCTCCACTGCCCCCAGATCTTCAAGGTCGCCACCACCACTGGGTTTGTGGTGTACCTTTTCGGGGAGAACGGTAGCGGCGCCATCGCCAGCGCTTTCAGGCTTGTTCCCTTACAGGACGCCATCTCCAGCCTTTTCCACGCCGCACCTTCCTCTTCCTTCATCCACTTACGGACCATCGACACATTGGCGGCCCAATAGTAGTCACTCAGACTCGGCAGTGCCAATCCCCCTCTGTCCCTACTGCGCTGCAGGAACCCCCTCTTTACCCTCGGGGTCTTTCCCGCCCATACAAAGCTTGTAATGCTCCCATCTATTTTTTTTTAAAAGGCCTTAGTAATCAGGATGGGGAGGCACTGAAACACAAAAAGAAACCTCGGGAGGACCACCATCTTGACCGCCTGTCCTCTGCCCGCCAATGACAGGGGCACCATATCCCACCTCTTAAAGTCCTCCTCCATCTGCTCTACCAGTCGCGTCAGGTTAAGATTGTGTAGGGTTCCCCAGTTCCTGGCCACCTGAATCCCCAGGTATCGAAAATTCCCTGTCACTCTCCTCAGCGGCAGAGCATGTATCCCCCTGCCCTGTTCCCCGGGGTGCATCACAAAAAGTTCGCTCTTTCCCATATTTAATTTATATCCCGAGAACTCTCCAAACTCCCTGAGTATCTGCATTACCTCTGGCATCCCCTCTACTGGGTCCGCCACATATAGCAGTAAATCGTCTGCATATAGTGACACTCGATGTTCCTCCCCCCCTCTAAGCACCCCCTCCACTTCTTAGAGTCCCTCAGCGCTATGGCCAATGGCTCAATTGCCAACGCGAACAGTAACGGGGACAGGGGGCACCCCTGTCTTGTACCCCTATGTAATCAGAAGTAACCCGATCTTTGCCTATTCGTAACAACACTGCCACCGGGGCCCCGTACAGGAGTCTAACCCATCTAATGAACCCCTCCCCGAACCCAAATCTCTTCAGCACCTCCCACAAATAGTCCCACTCCACTCTATCGAATGCCTTCTCTGCATCCATCGCCACCACTATCTCTGCCTCCCCCTCCGGTGGGGGCATCATCATCACCCGCAGCAACCTTCGTATATTGGCGTTCAATTGTCTCCCTTTAACAAACCCTGTCTGGTCGTCATGTACCACCCCTGGGACACACTCCTCTATCCTTGTCGCCATCACTTTGGCCAGCAGCTTGGCATCTACGTTTAGGAGGGAGATGGGCCTGTATGGCCCGCACTGCAGCGGGTCTTTGTCTCGTTTCAGAATTAACGATATCGTCGCCTCCGACATTGTCGGGGGTAGTGTCCCCCTTTCCTTAGCTTCATTGAAGGTTCTCACCAGAAGCGGGGCCAGCAGGTCCATATACTTCCTATAAAATTCCACCGGGAACCCATCTGGTCCCGGGGCCTTCCCTGCTTGCATATTCCCAATTCCTTTGATCACCTCCTCCACCTCAATCTGCGCCCCAAGACCTGCCACCTCCTGCTCCTCCACCCTCGGGAACTCCAGCTGGTCCAAAAAGTGTATCATTCCCTCTTTCCCCTCCGGGGGTTGGGACTTATACAGCCTCTCATAAAATGTCTTGAACACCTCGTTCACTTTCCCTGCTCTCTGCTCCATCTTTCCCGTTTCGTCCCTAACTCCTCCGATCTCTCTCGCCGCCCCCCTCTTTCGAAGTTGTTGGGCCAGCAGCCGGCTCGCCTTTTCCCCATATTCATATTGTATTCCCTGTGCCTTCCTCCACTGCGTCTCCGCCTTTCCCGTGGTCAGCAGGTCAAACTCCGTCTGTAGTCTTCGTCTTTCCCTGTATAGCCCTTCCTCCGGGGCCTCCGCATACTGCCTATCCACCCTCAGAATTTCCCCAACCTATCTCTCTCTTTCTTTACCCTCTTGTTTCCCCCTGTGGGCTCTAATGGAAATCAGCTCTCCTCTAACCACCGCCTTCAGCGCTTCCCATACTACCCCCACCTGGACCTCCCCACCGTCATTGACCTCCAGGTATCTTTCGATGCATCCCCTCACCCTTCCGCATACCCCCTCGTCCGCCAGTAGTCCCATGTCTAATCTCCAAAGTGGGCGCTGTTCCTTTTCCTCTCCTAGATCCAGATCCACCCAATGCGGGGCGTGATCTGAAACGGCTATAGCCGAGTACTCCGTTCCTGCTACTTTTGGGATCAGCGCCCTTCCCAAGACAAAAAAGTCTATCCGGGAGTATACTTTATGGACGTGGGAGAAGAAGGAAAACTCTTTCACCATCGGTCTGGCAAATCTCCACGGATCTACCCCTCCCATCTGCTCCATAAATCCCTTAAGCACCTTGGCCGCTGCCGGCCTTCTCCCGGTCCTGGATCTGGACCGGTCCAGCCCTGGGTCCAGCACCGTGTTAAAATCCCCCCCCCCCATTACCAAGCTTCCCGCCTCCAGGTCCGGGATACGTCCCAGCGTTCGCTTCATGAATCCCGCGTCATCCCAGTTCGGGGCGTATACGTTCACCAGCACCACCGCCTCACCTTGCAATCTGCCACTCACCATCACGTACCTGCCCCCACTATCCACCACTATGGTCTTAGCCTCGAACGATACCCGTTTCCCCACCAGTATTGCCACCTCTCTGTTTTTCGCATCTAACCCTGAGTGGAATACCTGTCCCACCCATCCTTTCCTTAGTCTAACCTGATCCGCCAATTTCAGGTGCGTCTCCTGGAGCATAACCACATCCGCCTTCAGTCTCTTTAAGTGCGCAAACACCCTTGCCCTCTTAATCGGCCCATTTAAACCTCTCACATTCCACGTGATCAGTCGGGTTGGGGGGCCGTTTACCACCCCCCCTCGTCGACTAGCCATCCCCTTTTTTAAGCCAGCTCCTCACCCAGGTCCCACGCACCCATCTGTCCCCCAGACGGCGCCCTCCCATCCCGACCACCTTGTCTCGTACCAGCTCCCCCTTACCCTCAGCAGCAGCAACCCAGTTAATCCCCTCCCCCCGCTAGATTCCCCTCTAGCTTGATTGCTCCCCCCATATTGCTTCAGGGAGTCAGCTAACTCTGGCTGACCTCGGCTTCCCCCGTTTATCCTTTGACCTCCCTGTGTTTGAGGCCCCCTTCCTTCCTGCGCCCTTTTTCCCGCCTCAATTTCCATAGCGCGGGAAAAAACCCACGCTTCCCTCTCAGCCCCGTCCCTAATGGCGCAGTTCCCTCATTCCCCTTCCCTGTCCCCTTTTCCACCGGCGCCCACATTTCTTCGTGTCCCCCCGCCTCGGGGGGGGGGGGGAAGAAAAAATTCCCCGTCCAACATTATTACATATTAGCCCTCCCCTCTCCCCACTTTACATTTCTGTGCCACCACCTCGCTACCTCGCTCCAGACATCAATTTCTCAAGTCTAGTCCAATTTCTCTTCCTGAATGAATGTCCATGCCTCCTCCGCCGTCTCGAAGTAGTGGTGTTTGCCCTGGTGTGTGACCCACAATCTTGCCGGCTGCAGCATCCCAAATTTGACTTTCTGCCTATGGAGCACCGCCTTGGCCCGATTGAAGCTCGCCCTCCTTCTCGCCACCTCCGCACTCCAATCTTGATATACGCGTATCACCGCGTTCTCCCACTTGCTGCTCCGTGTCCTCTTAGCCCAACTCAGGACCATCTCCCTGTCCCTGTAGCGATGGAACCTCACCACTATTGCTCGTGGTGTTTCCCCTGCCTTTGGTCTTCTCACGAGGACCCGGTACGCTCCCTCCACTTCCAGGGGGCCCTTTGGGGCCTCAGCTCCCATTAGAGTATGGAGTATCGTACTCACATACGCCCCAGCATCAGCTCCCTCTGTCCCTTCGGGGAGACCTAAAATCCTTAGATTCTTCCTCCTCGAGCTATTCTCCAGGGCTTCCAGCCTTTCTGTGCACCTCTCATGCAGTGCCTCGTGCGTCTCCGTTTTTACCACCAGGCCCTGTATCTCGTCTTCGTTCTCGGCTGCCTTTGCCTTCACTCCACGGAGTTCCATCGCCTGGACCTTCTGTGTTTCCTTCAATCCCTCTATTGCCAGTAACATCGGTGCCAGCACCTCTTTCTTGAGCTCCTCCACACATCATCGGAGGAACTCCTGCTGTTCCGGTCCCCATACCATCTGGGCTCCCTCGGCCGCCATCTCGCTTCTCCCTTCTCTTCCCTGCCGCTGCTCCAGAGGATCCTCCGCAATCTGGACACTGCTGTCGCTCCTTTCCATCCACACCCGGGGGGACTTCTTCCTTTGTCACCTCACACTGGGTTTGGCCGTAAAAGGTTTCCGTTGGGGCTCCCGATAAGAGCCCAAAAGTCCTTTGAAACGGGTGGTGCCGAAATGTGCGGCTTAGCTGGTCATCGCCGCAACCGGAAGTCCGCTGTCAAAGTGATAGTTGCCTTGACCCCGCAATGGGGTCTTTCCAGGTGTTGAGTAGGGGCCTTCTCCGGAATCTCACCGAGCTCGGTACACAGTTGCATCCGTGCCGTTCCAGAGGCCCTATATGCCAGTCGGCACAATTCATCCATTTCAATGTGGACCGAGCCAACCTGGATGCCCGGGCAGTTTGGTTCGCTGCAATGGCCAAGATGCCCCGGGTCCAGGGGCTGATCACAGGGATGCATGTGCCCTACGAGCACCTAAAGGGGCTGGTTTAGTACAGTAGGCTAAACAGCTGGCTTGTAATGCAGAACAAGGCCAGCAGCCAGGGTTCAATTCCCGTACCAGCCTCCCCAAACAGGCACCGGAATGTGGCGACGAAGAGCTTTTCACAGTAACTTCATTGAAGCCTCCTTCTGACAATAAGCAATTATTATTATTAATTATTATTAGTAAAGATGACAGGCCGATCTTCACAAACCAAAAGGGGTTCCAGTCGATGAGCGTGCTGACGTGTGCCCATCAGTCGCCCATCATGCACGTCTAATATCTGGGCGATGTGCCTTCACCCTGGCATACTCAATGGCCTCTTCAAGGCACACCCCCGGTTTGGGGTTTGGCTCCTGGGTGACAGGGGTTACCTACTGCGGTTGTGGCTGATGACGCCTATCTGGAGGCCACAGACCGACACGCAGACCCACTACAACAACACCTTTGCCACAATCGAGGCATGATCAAGCAGTGCTTCGGCATCCTGAAGATGCAGTTCAAGTGCCTGGACCGCTCTGCAGGGGCCCTGCAGTATGATGCTGGGAGGATTTCTCGCACCGTTGTGGCCGGCTTTGTCCTCCACATCATCGCCCAGCAGAGGGGCGACGTGCTGGAGGCGGATGAACGCCAGTCCTCGTCTGATGAGGAGGATGCGGCGAACGGCGAGGATGGGCAGGATATTGAGCTTCTGCAGGCACGGGAGGCTGCTCAACGTGTGTGCCAGGGGTGGCGCGCATGGGACACTCCGATCACCTCCAAGTTCACCGACTAGGGGAGCGGAATGGCCAGGGGCACAGACACCGCTCCCCAGCCGCCCCCCCCCCCACCTGCAACCCCCTCCATGATACATACCTGCCGCACTACGGGGTGAGGACCCTGCGTTTGCAGTAACAGCGGATATGGTCCATGGAATGGATGATGATAAATCAGTCTGCGATGAGCTCTGGTGCTCCGCATCGTTTGACAACGTCTGACTCCTGCCCGTGGTTGCATGTTCCACCATCCACCTGGCTGATCCCTGCATGCAAGCTGACCATTCCATCACACATTTCCATTGAATTCCCGGGATGGCGTATGTGGGGGGGGTGGGTGGGGGGGGGTGAGGGGATGGGGCGTGACACCAGAGCGGTGAGCGCTGGCTGAATTGCGGTCCATGAGCTAAGCCCACCCACTAGTGTCTGCCCATTCTCCCCTCCCCTCCCCCCACCCTGCGCCCCTCTGCGATTAGCCCAGTCAAGCCCACCCTCACACTCGTCTGACAGAACACCGAAGCAAGTAGTAACATTGTGCACGGATGTTCAATGTGAAACATATATACAGATTTGTACCATGGCCTCTATCGCTAAACTATGCCCTGCACCAGTGCCAACTTAACTGGTGTCTACTTTTTTGGCCTTATGGGCCCTAATACTACATCTAGGTGGATCCCAAGATGGTACATCAGGAGTGGAGGCTGCCTGCATGTAATTCCCTGTGACCTGGAACCCCTTTGGCAGGCATCTTCTGGGGCAACCGAGCCTAGATGGGCCCAGCTGCTGCTCGGGTGTCCCAGGTGGCGTGGTGCTACCCTGTTGTGCCCGCTGACCATATGATGCGCCAGGGAAGGAGGGCTGGGGGGGGGGGGGGGGGGGGGGGGGGGGGTCCGAGTTGCTGTGGTGTTCCGGCACCTCCCCTGCGGGAGACACCAGCACGGGCCCCATTACCACCTCCTCCTTTCGGCCCCCGGGCTACTCCATGGGACGGGGGTGCGACAGGGGCTAGCCCCTGAGGCTCCCCCGCCAGCTGCCAGTACCAGTCCTGGAGGCCCACTGCCGTCTCGACTAGGGTCTGCGTGCTCAAGGCTCAAGGGAGTGGACAACTTCAGTCTGGGACTGTGCGGCATCACGCTGCAACTGTGCCACCTCCCTTTGGGTCTGTGCCACGTCGGCCTGCACCTGGGCAATGCCGCCGACGTTCTTCTACCACAGCAAAATTGGCGGCGCCCCTGGAGCGATTGCAGCCGGTATGGGTGCTGGCATTTGGTGCAGGGTGAGGGTTCAGCTGCCCTCTGTTGGGAGGGGTGGGGTTTGTGGGACGGGGGTTGGTGCCGGGGCACAGTGCTGTCTACTCAGCCTGGCCGTCCTGAGGAGGTCATGCAGTTTCCTCCGGCACTCCTGGACAGTCTGGACAGTGTTGCTCATGGCGCTGATGGTCTGTCACCTGCGCCCTGGCATGGCGAACGGTGACAGCTGGCAACCTTCTTCCTGGGCCAGAGTACAGGGTCACCCACCTCTCCTCCACGGCAGCTAGCAGGGTCTCGAGCTCGGTGTCTGTAAAATGGAGTGCCGTTCTCCTCACTGCCATCTTGTTGGCTGGGATGGCGTGTGTGGGGAGTGAGGTGTGTCTATGGAACTTCAGCTTGTCAGCCTCCTGAGTTTCAATCGCAAAACTGACGAGTGCAGCACCGTTTCTCATTGGAATCGATTGTGTTCCATGCGGCGCCGGTCCTAGCACCTCAATGTTTGTTGAATTGGTCCAGGTGCGCTGCCAGTTTTGCTGTGGTAGAAGTCCACGAATCGTGCCCCGGTGTCATCAGTTAGTCTCAGGAACAGGGAATTCCGCTGAGTAGGTTTTTCCCTCTCGTTGGTTCCCTCACCATCTGTTGCAGAACCAGTCTAGCAGCTACATCCTTTAGGTCTCAGCCAACACGGTCAGCAGTGGCGCTACCTGGCACTCTTGGTGATGGACATTGAAGTTCCCCACCCAGAGTACATTCTGTGCCCTCGTTCAACATGAAGGAGTGCTGCAGCTGAGGGGGGGCGGGGGGGGGGGGGGGGTACATGGTAATCTGCAGGAGGTTTCTTTGCCCATGTTGCACCTGAAGCCATGAGACTTGATGAGGTCCAGAGTCGATGTTGAAGGCTCCCAGGGCAACTCCCCCTTGACCACCACAGTGCTGCCACACCTGCTCGGTGTCTGGCATGTTATCTGCAAGGTATGATTCCATGAGTCTGAGTATGTCAGGCTGTTTCTTGACTAGTCTGTGAGACAGCTCCCCCAACTTTGGCGCAAGCCCCCACGGATGAAGGGCTGGGTTTGCCAGGTTCCAGTGCCTAGGTTGATGCCAGGTGGTCCGTCTAGTTTCTTTCATTTTTATTGACTTTGCCACAGTTTTCATACAACCGAGTGGCTTGCTAGGCCATTTCAGGGGGCATTTAAGAGTCAACCACACTACCGTGGATCTGGAATAGGCCAGGCCAAGTGAGGACTGGAAATATCCTTCCCTCAGGGGCATTAGTATTCCAGCTAGGTTTTCTTTTACAATAATCGACAATGATTTCATGGTCATCATTAGACTTTTAATTCCAGATATTTTATTGGATTCAATTTCCACCATCTGCCATGGAGGGATTTGGCCCTGGGTTCCAGAGTACTACCTAGCCCAGTGACAGTACGCCACCCCCTCCTTTTCTTAATACCATGCACAATATTTTCTAATACCTTTCCTACAATCAATATTAAGTTTGTGTGTCTGTTCATCCTGGGTCTGCATTGTGTCCTTCTTTAAATAAAGCAAATATAGGAAAATCCACACTAAATTGACCCAGGCTATTAATTTTGATTATTTTAATAATTATTTTAATAATCCCAGCAGCTCCCTCTCAAATGGTAATTTGAATTTCACCGAAATACTTATATATCTCAGTAAATGCAGCAGGGGCATGGGAACCTGGATTGTAGTTTTAGGGTAAGGGAGAATGAGAGTATAGAGGTCAGGAGCACAGATTTGACATCGCAGGAGGGGGCCAGTGTTCAGGTAGGTGGTTTGAAGTGTGTCTACTTCAATGCCAGGAGTATACGAAACAAGGTAGGGGAACTGGCAGCGTGGGTTGGTACCTGGGACTTCGATGTTGTGGCCATTTCGGAGACATGGATAGAGCAGGGACAGGAATGGATGTTGCAGGTTCCGGGGTTTAGGTGTTTTAGTAAGCTCAGAGAAGGAGGCAAAAGAGGGGGAGGTGTGGCGCTGCTAGTCAAGAGCAGTATTACGGTGGCGGAGAGGATGCTAGATGGGGACTCTTCTGCCGAGGTAGTATGGGCTGAAGTTAGAAACAGGAAAGGAGAGGTCACCCTGTTGGGAGTTTTTTATAGGCCTCCTAATAGTTCTAGGGATGTAGAGGAAAGGATGGCGAAGATGATTCTGGATATGAGCGAAAGTAACAGGGTAGTTATTATGGGAGATTTTAACTTTCCAAATATTGACTGGAAAAGATATAGTTCGAGTACAATAGATGGGTCGTTTTTTGTACAGTGTGTGCAGGAGGGTTTCCTGAAACAATATGTTGACAGGCCAACAAGAGGCGAGGCCACGTTGGATTTGGTTTTGGGTAATGAACCAGGCCAGGTGTTGGATTTGGAGGTAGGAGAGCACTTTGGGGACAGTGACCACAATTCGGTGACGTTTACGTTAATGATGGAAAGGGATAAGTATACACCGCAGGGCAAGAGTTATAGCTGGGGGAAGGGCAATTATGATGCCATTAGACGTGACTTGGGGGGGATAAGGTGGAGAAGTAGGCTGCAAGTGTTGGGCACACTGGATAAGTGGGGCTTGTTCAAGGATCAGCTACTGCGTGTTCTTGATAAGTATGTACCGGTCAGACAGGGAGGAAGGCGTCGAGCGGGGGAACCGTGGTTTACCAAGGAAGTGGAATCTCTTGTTAAGAGGAAGAAGGAGGCCTATGTGAAGATGAAGTGTGAAGTTTCGGTTGGGGCGATGGATAGTTACAAGGTAGCGAGGAAGGATCTAAAGAGAGACCTAAGACGAGCAAGGAGGGGACATGAGAAGTATTTGGCAGGAAGGATCAAGGAAAACCCAAAAGCTTTCTATAGGTATGTCAGGAATAAGCGAATGACTAGGGAAAGAGTAGGACCAGTCAAGGACAGGGATGGGAAATTGTGTGTGGAGTCTGAAGAGATAGGCGAGATACTAAATGAATATTTTTCGTCAGTATTCACTCAGGAAAAAGATAATGTTGTGGAGGAGAATGCTGAGCCCCAGGCTAATAGAATAGATGGCATTGAGGTACGTAGGGAAGAGGTGTTGGCAATTCTGGACAGGCTGAAAATAGATAAGTCCCCGGGACCTGATGGGATTTATCCTAGGATTCTCTGGGAGGCCAGGGAAGAGATTGCTGGACCTTTGGCTTTGATTTTTATGTCATCATTGGCTACAGGAATAGTGCCAGAGGACTGGAGGACAGCAAATGTGGTCCCTTTGTTCAAAAAGGGGAGCAGAGACAACCCCGGCAACTATAGGCCGGTGAGCCTCACGTCTGTAGTGGGTAAAGTCTTGGAGGGGATTATAAGAGACAAGATTTATAATCATCTAGATAGGAATAATATGATCAGGGATAGTCAGCATGGCTTTGTGAAGTGTAGGTCATGCCTCACAAACCTTATTGAGTTCTTTGAGAAGGTGACTGAACAGGTAGACGAGGGTAGAGCAGTTGATGTGGTGTATATGGATTTCAGCAAAGCGTTTGATAAGGTTCCCCACGGTAGGCTATTGCAAAAAATACGGAGGCTGAGAATTGAGGGTGATTTAGAGATGTGGATCGGAAATTGGCTAGCTGAAAGAAGACAGAGGGTGGTGGTTGATGGGAAATGTTCAGAATGGAGTACAGTCACAAGTGGAGTACCACAAGGATCTGTTCTGGGGCCGTTGCTGTTTGTCATTTTTATCAATGACCTAGAGGAAGGCGCAGAAGGGTGGGTGAGTAAATTTGCAGACGATACTAAAGTCGGTGGTGTTGTCGATAGTGTGGAAGGATGTAGCAGATTACAGAGGGATATAGATAAGCTGCAGAGCTGGGCCGAGAGGTGACAAATGGAGTTTAATGTAGAGAAGTGTGAGGTGATTCACTTTGGAAGGAATAACAGGAATGCGGAATATTTGGCTAATGGTAAAGTTCTTGAAAGTGTGGATGAGCAGAGGGATCTAGGTGTCCATGTACATAGATCCCTGAAAGTTGCCACCCAGGTTGATAGGGTTGTGAAGAAGGCCTATGGAGTGTTGGCCTTTATTGGTAGAGGGATTGAGTTCCGGAGTCGGGAGGTCATGTTGCAGCTGTACAGAACTCTGGTACGGCCGCATTTGGAGTATTGCGTACAGTTCTGGTCACCGCATTATAGGAAGGACGTGGAGGCTTTGGAGCGGGTGCAGAGGAGATTTACCAGGATGTTGCCTGGTATGGAGGGAAAATCTTATGAGGAAAGGCTGATGGACTTGAGGCTGTTTTCGTTGGAGAGAAGAAGGTTAAGAGGAGACTTAATAGAGGCATACAAAATGATCAGGGGGTTGGATAGGGTGGACAGTGAGAGCCTTCTCCCGCGGATGGATATGGCTGGCACGAGGGGACATAACTTTAAACTGAGGGGTAATAGATATAGGACAGAGGTCAGAGGTAGGTTCTTTACGCAAAGAGTAGTGAGGCCGTGGAATGCCCTACCTGCTACAGTGGTGAACTCGCCAACATTGAGGGCATTTAAAAGTTTATTGGATAAACATATGGATGATAATGGCATAGTGTAGGTTGGATGGCTTTTGTTTCGGTGCAACATCGTGGGCCGAAGGGCCTGTACTGCGCTGTATTGTTCTATGTTCTATGTTCTATGTTCTAAAACGGAAGTTGTCCCGTTGTATCGTTAAACCATCTTTTATATACCTTTTACTGAACTGGAATCTTTAAGCAGTACCACAAGTGCAAACATGCTTTTACAATGAATTTTTGAAGTGGATGTGACAGCTAGCTGATCAAAAAGGAAAGGAATCCAGTTCAATATTATCAGGAGAAATAGGGCCCTTTTAATTTAACCGAGAGCGGTTTATCCCGAAGGTTCTTTGCAAATTTAGTCACCCTGTTGTAGTTAAAAAAAAAGAGTTTTATCCAGAATTTGGAATTAAGCTGAAAGTCGCAAATTTTATTACAAGCATGCAGGGGATTGCTTCAGCAAACTGAAGCATCTAACATTTCGCATGTTGGATAATTTTACTCTGCAAACGATTGTGAGAAAGTTGAAAGGTCATTTATGATTAAAGGGAAATTTCCATTCTGTGTCCAATTCAAGAAAATGACCTTTCAGCTTTTCTGCAATTATAATGATGACAGAGTTGTCCTTTTAAACCTGTTCCAGCTTAGAGTGTATCTTTGCCTCTGCAATGCCAACTTGGAAATTATTGTTGAACGATGCTCGAATGTACACTTTTGGTCTTTCTCTGACTTTTTCATTGAATTCTTTGAAATGGTACGCTTTCTTGAGAAATAATGTATGAAATAAACACCGCATTTGATCGTGGTCACATATTCAATGCAGCACAATAGAGTAGATCACATGGAGGTCATATTTTAATGAGGCTTTGCGTTAACAGCTATATTGGCAGAATAAATATTTTTCTTTAATTGTAATCTCCTTTCTGACGTCAGCCACAATTGTTTTTCTTTTCATAACTCCTGAATTAAAGTGAAGATTTGCGGCTTCTCTTCGGCGGTTAAGAGATTGATGTTTATGCCAAATGCTGAAGTAAACCGCCATCTTAGTGGGTGTTAATTGCACACGACAAGAGAAAGAAAAGTATATTTCCCTCCACGGATATTACCAACAAAATGGCTGTAGCTGGAATTTAGACAGACTCAAATGGAAGCAAGTTGTTTACGTCTTATTTTCCTCATCCAGCAGCCCGGGATCCATCCATGAGCTGAAATTAGAATACAGCAGTGAGTCAAAACAATTTAGCTCATTCAAATAAAGCCTGTTTTAAAGTATGCTTCAGTTAGTTGAGTAAATGTTAATTACTAAATTACTCAATGCTAATTAAGGAATAACCACATACCATTCATGCCACACAAATTCCAGGCAATGACCCATCTCCAACAATAAAGACTCTGGCCAGCCCCCGCCCCACCCCTGCCCCCTTGACAATACCATTCTCCTCTGTCATCGTCCTGGGGGTGACCAAACTAGCCATATAAATACTGCGGTCACAAAGGCAGGGAATTCTGTAGCGAGTAACTCACCTCCTGTTTCCCAAAGCCTGTCGTCGTCTACAAGTCAGGAGTGTGTTGGAGGATTATCCACTTGCCTGGATGAGTCCAGCTCCAACAACACTCAAGAAGCTCGACACCATCCAAGACAAAGCAGCTCGTTTAATTGGCATCCCATCCACCACCATAAGCATTCACTCCCATCGCCGCTGACATGCATTGGCAGCAGTGTGTATCATTAATAAGATGTTCTGCAGCAATTCAGCAAGGTTCCATTGACAGCACCTTCCAGTCACCCAAAAGGACAAGGGCGGTAGATATGTAGGAACACCACTACCTGCAGGTTTTCCTCCTTGCTTCACACTATCCTGACTTGGAACCATATCGCTGATCCTTCACTGTCATTGGGTCAGAATCCTGGAACCCCCGGTGGGTGCACCTACACCAGGTGAACTGCAGCGTTTCAAGAAGGCTGCTCACCAGCACATTGTCAAGGACAATTAGGGATGGACAATAAATACTGGCTTGGCCAATAACGTCCACATCCTGAGCAATAATAAATACATAAATAAATAATTGAATCATCTACAGGAAATCTGAAACTCAATAAAACACCTCCAAATCTTTGTGCTTTCAGCAACCAATAATATCACATTTGTGAGGCATTTCTCTTGCTTACAATTGCCTCCAGTTGCATATTGGGAAACAGTATATTATAATGTGGATAAACTGTTGTTGTCCCACCTAAACAAACAAAAAGCTCAGGATAATTTTCAAGCTCAGTAAAATGAAATACTGCTTATAGTTCCTATTTAACCAATGCTCAGTGGTTGACGTCTTGAACGTTTGGTGTACAGAACTTGAGTATTGCTGAAAAAAGGCACATGTTGTTGCAGCTTTTCATCTGCACTCATCAGAACAACACAAAATGTAAAGGAAACAACTGTTGATACTGCATAAGAGAAGAGTGCTGAATAGTTGCCAAGTGGACTCTAATTGGTAGAGGTATTGCCTAGCTTTGTTTAAATTCAAACCAGGCAGGTTGAACCTGATTGGACAAGGCATTGCCATGAGAATGAACTAGAGAATGTCTGTTGCTTTTTTGTTTCAGTTATAAAGGCGCAATGTGTGTACATGTCCTTCTTGTCTGCAAAGGACAGGGCTTTGTGGATTAATATATGTAGCTTCTAATACATGTAAGTGAACCAAACTATGAGCCCAACTGAGAGTCTTACATTGGTCATTTGTGTAATTCTCAGCACACTCAGAATTGTTTAGTAAATGTTGTCCAATTGTGGGATCACATCTAATGTTGAACGCTATGTCCAATTTGCCAACCAATGAGCACTCTCTTCGCATGCAGTACAAATTATTGTTGCCTTTACATTTGTTATTCTTGCAAATTGCCGTGGTGAGTGCAAGATGAAAAGCTTTGATAACATGAGCCTCTTTTCAGCAGTACACAAATTAATTTATGAAGTTATATCTTGTAAAAGCAATTGACATAAATAAAACTAACTAAAGGTTCTGTTGATCACCTGAAGTGAATATTATAAAGGATAGAATCGCTACAGTACAGAAGGAGGCCATTCGCCCATCAAGACTGCACTGACCCTCCAAAAGAGCACTCCTTCCTAGGCCTACTCTCCTGCCCATTCCCATGTAGCCCCACCTAACCTGCACATCTTTGGGCACTAAAGGGCAATTTAAAATGGCCAATCCACCTAACCTGCACATCTTTGGACACTAAAGGGCAATTTAGAATGGCCAACCCACCTAACTTGCACATCTTTTGACTGTGGGAGGAAACCGGAGGAACCGGATAAATCTCACGCGGACACGGGGAGAACGTGCAGACTCCACACAGCCAGTCACTGAAGACTGGAATTGAACCCAGGTCCCTGGTGCTGTGAGACAGCAGTGCTAACCACTGTGTCACATTCAGCAAAACTCATTTAAAGTATGAAGGAATGAAAAGATACAGGCAAAGATAAAGTGCACCTGGTACACCGCTGGAAAATGTTTCAGAATTCCCATTTTCAAATGCTTTAGAAGAAAGTGGATTGCTATTAAACTAACAGGTGAAAACCAAGAACACCTGACTTTAAATTAAATCAATTGAATAGTTTTATGCCATTTTCTTTCCAGTCACATATCCACTAATGTTTCTGAAATGGAAGTACGTGGAAATTCATAGATCTGGATATTAACAGGGATGGGTTGCCTGAGGTAGGGGGCAGAGGGTGTTGGTGAGGTACGGTGGGAGTCTGGTTTTCCTCACACACTGGGAAATTGTAACTCCACAATGTGCAGTTTGTTTCCTTGACAGATTCTCCGCAGTATGCTGGCCACAGGCAATGTTTTGGAGGACTAAAGTAACTGGTAGCATACAAAAAGTGGGCATAATTAATTTCAATTTCTTGCCAATTGTTTTATAAGGAAGGAAAGATAGATAAGGTAACATGAATTTAAAAAGGGGTACGGAAGGAAGTAAGTAGCAGAGTATTTGCTTTGAGCACAAATTGTGGGCACAAATTATGCCCACATTCGCAGCTGTGTGGAATATGTTTCTTTTTCTTCCAATTTTCCACTTAAACTCATTTGGATAATACAAAATCTTCCATGCTCCAGTGAAGCTGGGTGTTTTTCTTTCCTTTTAAAATACTTTGAATAATTACGATTTGTTGAAGAGCAGTAGCTTGGTATTGTTTGATTAATGCACTAAAGATAACAATGATTTTTTTTCTTCAAAGTTTTAATTCACCACCTGTGAATAACACGGTTTTAAATGAGGGAAATGACCAGTCCAACGCCGGCATCTCCACATCAAGTCAAAGCGGGTACAGCTGTATTAACTTTCAAGGGAGAAAGTCGAGACTGGATGGTCTCTACTTTACTGCCAGGAGCATTGCGGGTAAAACAGATGAGTTAAGGGCAAGGATTGACATGGGCAATTGTGATATAGTGGCCATCACGGAAACGTAGTTGATGGAGGGGCAGGATTGGCAGCTCAACATTCCAGGATATAGAATCTTCAGGTGACAGAGGAGGAGTTAAGAAAGGATGAGGCATTGCATTATTAGTTAAGAAGTCAGATACTGCAGTAAGGAGAGATGATATCTTGGAGGGGGCATCACATTAAGCTTTGTGAGTAGAGTTTCGGAATAAAAAAAGGGACAGCCACATTGATAGGTATCTATTATAGCCCCCCAGTAGGTCAGCGGGAAATTGAGAAGCAAATATGTGCACAATTCATGGAGGTGTGTAAAAGTAATAATAGGGTAATTATATCAGGTGATTTCAACTTTACCAACATTAATTGGGATACTCATCATGTTAAGGACTTAGATTGAGTGGAGTTCTATAAAATGTATACAGGAGAACCTTTTCGGTCAATGTGTAGAGGGTCCACCAAGAGGCGGTGCAGTGCTGGACCTAATTCTGGGGAATGAAGCTGGACAGTGGTTGAGGTGATGGTGGGGGAGCATTTTAGTGATAGCGACCACAACATGGTAAAATTTCAGCTTGTTATGGACAAAGAAAGAATAAGTTGCAAAAAAGGTTTTGGATTGGGGGGGGAGAGTGGATTTTAGTAAAATAAGGCAAGAAAAGACCAAGATAGACTGGGAAAAGTTACTGGTGGGAAAATCTACAGAAGATCAGTAGGGGGAAGGAAATAGGGTGGGTACAGGTGCAACATGTTCCCTCGAGGGTGATAGGAAGGAGTAACAAGCCCAGAGGACGATGGACGACCAAAGATATTCAGGATATGATGAGAAGGAAAAGAGAGGCTTTTAGCAAGTACAAGGGGAACATACAGCAGAGATATTAGTGCAGTACACAAAGTACAGGTTGGAGCTTAAGAAAGCAATTAGGGAGCAAAGAGGGGACATGAGAAAGCTCTGGCTGGTAAAAGTAGGGAAAATCCCAAGATATTTTATAAGTAATTCTCTGATATTCAAGATATTCTATGGGCAGCACGGTGGCACAATGGTTAGCACTGTTGCTTCACAGCGCCAGGGCCCCGGGTTTGTTTTCCAGCTTGGGTCACTTTCTGTGTCGAGTTTGCACATTCTCCCTGTGTTGAGTCCCCTATTATTCGTTCTTTAGATAAATGACATAGGCAAGGATCAGTAAGTTTGCAGATGACACAAAGATTGACCGGGTGGTTAACAGTGAGGCTGAGTGTCTTGGGTTACAGGAAGATATAGATGCAGTGATTTGTAGATTGTCAGCTGTATTATAATCTGTATGTAAATAATAATATCTGGATAACTGTTGTAGTTCCAGCATCCGACCACCAAGTGATGTGAGTATGCAGATACATGACCCAGACAAACTGTGTTCCAGGAGAAGCAATTAGTAAGGAGTTTGTAGCAGTTGCATATTGAATACCTCTGTAGTATCTTAGTGTAAGTTAATGTTACACCATTATTTCCAGCTGTATTAGTTTGAGACATTTTAGTACTTCGTTAGTGTAGTGTTAGTAATAAATAACTTTGTTTATCAAACAAAATCTAATGTTCTTTGTTCACACTACAATATCAAGATTCAACATCAGCCCAATCAAAGAACATTACAATAGACAGGTTGGTGAAAGGGACGGATAAGAGGCAGATGGAATTTAAACCTGAAAACTGTGAGGTGATACACTTTGGAAGGAGTAATTTGACAAGGAAGTATTCAACGAATGGCAAGACACTAGGAAGTTCCAAAGAACAAAGGGACCTTGACGTGTTTGTCCATTGATCTCTGAAAGTGGGAGGTCAGGTTAATAGGGTGGTGAAAAAGGCACATGGGACGCTTGCCGTTATCAATCGAGGCACAGATTACAAAAGCAGGGAGGTCATGTTGGAGTTGTATCGAACTTTTGTGAGGCCACAGTTGGAATACTGTGTGCAATTCTGGTTGCCACATTATAGGAAGGATGTGATTGCACTGGAAAGGGTGCAGAGGTGATTCACCAGGATGCTGCCTGGGATGGAGCATTTAAGTTATGAAGAGAGGTTAGATAGGCTTGGACTGTTTTTGTTGGAGCAGAGGAGACTGAGGTGTACAAGATTATGAGGAGCGTTGGGCAGGGTGGAGAGAGAGCAGCTATTCCCCTTCGTTGAAGGGTCAGTCACAAGGGGACACACGTTCACGGTGAGGGGCAGGAGGTTCAGGGAGGATTTGCGGATGAACATTTTGACTGAGGGTGGTGACGATCTGGAATGCACTGCCTGGGAGAGTGGTAGAGGTGAGTTGCCTCACGTCCTTTAAAAAGTACCTGGATCAGAACTTGGCACATCATAACATTCAAGGCTATGGGCCAAGTGCTGGCAAATGGGATTAGGTCAGGTGTTTTTCATGTGTCAGTGTAGACTCAATTGGCCGAAGGGCCTATTCTGCACTGTATCTTCTGTGATTCTGAGAGATAGCGGGAACCAGCGGGCAGCAGGGCAGAGATGGGAAATTTAGGGAAATGACTGGCAGTTGGCGGATGCACAATGGATGTCAACAGCAGAAGAAACTATAAGTGTGCTGACAGATGGAGTGGAAGCTGAGTTCATGTTCCTTTTCAGCAGCAGGCATTACCGTGTTTAAAAAAATAATCCAACTCCTTTCTAAACGTTAGTGTACTTGCAGTCAAAAGTCCCAGTTTAATTTTGGAGCCAATTTGAATACCTGTAAACATGTAGCCTAAACACCCAATAGCAATTCGTTCACGTAGGAAATGCGGCCAAATTCTTTTTTGGGCCCTGTTTCTGAAGCAAGCGGCTGGATTCTCCGGTCGCCAACCCCAAAATCGCATTCGGCGATCGGCCGGAGAATCACGGTTCCTGACCAAATCGGGGCCGCCGCCACTTTTGCGATGCTCCGCCCCCTGAAAAGCGGCGGATCGACCGGCTTCAGGACATTGCCTGAGGCCCGCCATCTGATGCTCCGCCCTCAACCGGCCGAGTTCCCGACAGCGTTGGTCTCGTGTGGTCTCATCCGTCGGGAACTCGGCGTGGTGGCTGTGGGGGCACTGTGGGCGTGGTTTGGGCGCGCGAGCCGGCCAAAGGGGGGGCACTATTTTGTGGGCCGGGTCCGCGAGCGACCTCCACCATGTAGCGCAGCACAGCCACAATTTTTTCCAGTGTAAAACGCCACCGTTCCCACGCAGGCGTGGGAACATAGCCCCAGAATTGGAGAATCCAGCCCATGGTTTTTAAAGTGAGGGCAAATGATCACAGAAAATCCAGTTGCGCTGAATGCACTTTGTACTCAGAATTCTGCCTACTTTTGCACCTGTAAAGCCAATATCAGTGAGCTGTATTACAAAAAACAGTGGAATTGAGTCTCCAAACTTCCAGGCAAGGTGGTTTTGATTATATTTTAGAAAGCTTGAAGGAATAGTGATTTTATTTTTACATGACATACGTTGCTGGCGCGACAGACACACGAATGACAGCTCCATATCAATGTAACAGTGGCGGGCCTACTGCAGCCTCATATTCATTTCTTCAGTAAATTACCCTCTACATTTTCTATTCCTTAATCGATATTTGGCTCCATATTCTCGGTGCTGCATTTCTTACTTTGTTCCCTCTCATTTTGTTTTATTCTGTTTAAAACGTTGACTTTGCATTCTGAATTTCCTTCCTGTGGGTTAACCGTTTATCTCCGGTTGTATTTTCCTTACAGTTCTGAAGGAGGCTATTCGCCCCATCGAGTTTTCACCGACCCCCGAAAAGTGCACCCTATCCAGGTCCGCTCCTCCGTCCACTCCGCCCTAGCCCTGTAACCCCATAACCTAACCTGCGCATCATGCAACAAGGGGCAATTTAGCATGGCCAATTCACCTAACCTGCACATCTTTGGACTGTGGGAGGAAACCGGAGCACCCGGAGGAAACCCATGCAGACACGGGAAGAACATGCAAACTCCACACAGACATTCACCCAAGGTCGGAATCAAATTCAGTTCCCTGGCGCTGTGAGACAGCAGTGCTAAACACTGTGCTACCCTTTTTTGCTCTATACTCTTATTTCCAGCACTTGTGAGTGCATCATTGTAAACAACAATCCTTTCCCTCACAGTGGTCCTTTGCATTTATTGTTGAAAAGATTCTAACAAACACGTAACAAAAAGAAAATCACATGTTCACAGTAACCCCCAAAGCAAGTCAATAATAGGATGCTGCTGGCTCGGAGAAAAACAGAAGACTGATGCCGATAAAAAGGGGGATGTCAAGACAAGGTAAGAGCTTCAGTAGGATGGTGGCAAATGGTGATACCACTTGACATGTAATCCAGAGGCCCAGGCATCCAGGTTCAAATTCTAGTATGGCAGTTGGTGGAATTCAGGTTTGATTAGTAAACCTTATCTCAGTAATGGTGATAATGAGATGAACATTAATTGTTGTCAAAAAACAGCCTGGTTCGTTAATGCCCTTTTGGGAAGGAAACTTGCCAACCTTACCTGGAATGGCCAAGATGTGAATGCGGATCCATTGTAATGTGCTTGAATCTCACGTGCCCTCTGAAATGGCCTGGCATGAGATTCAGTTCAAGTGCAGTTAGGGATGGGCATCAAATCCACAACGCATGAAAGAATAATTTTTTTTTAAAGTACACTTACCAAGTTAATTAACTCATTAGGCCTACTCTGAACCAAAAATGAGCCCCTCTTTTATCGTGTTCCAGATGAATACCAATGGTTATGTTCCCATCACACCTGCACCACACTGACCAATTCTGTTGATTTCTGTCCATTTCTGTGGGGTAAGCTAACAACAGGGCAGGATATCAGAATGTAACTTGAACTTGGACGGATGCACTTTGGGGTGGAGCTCCCAGGTTATGTCCTTACATGAGATTCCAGGTCTATTATTTTACTTAGCCGTCAATTTAAAACACTCCCACTGCTAACAAAAAGAAATGCTTTGATAGGAAACATATTCATATTTCATGGGCGGGAGGGTGGGGGAGACCTGGAATAAATTACAGAACGCGCATTTTCAATTTTGATTCAGAATTGGACTGACAAAGCAGGCTGCCCACGAAAAGCAGATTGTACAGTTTCAACTCTCTGATTAATAATGGCCATGCTACACCTTTTGAATCGTGTATGTGCATCTGTGCAAAGTATTGCTAACCACTTTAACCTTCACAGTGACCCAGAGGTGCAATTTATGAACCTGCAAAAAATGAATTCATTTGCCAAATAACTCAATAAAGCTATGTTAATATGCTATGTGGATAGCACTGTGGCTTCACAGCGCCAGGGTCCCAGGTTCGATTTCCCCGCTCGGTCACTGTCTGTGCGGAGTCTGCACGTTCTCCCCGTGTCTGTGTGGGTTTCCTCCGGGTGCTCCGGTTTCCTCCCACAGTCAAAAGACGAGCTGCTTAGGTGGATTGGCCATGATAAATTGCCCTTAGTGACCAAAAAGGTTAGGAGGGGTTATTGGGTTATGGGGATAGGGTGGAAGTGAGGGCTTAAGTGGGTCGGTGCAGACTCGATGGGCCGAATGGCCTCCTTCTGCACTGTATATTCTAAATATCCTTTTTGTTTTGAACCAAATTCTTCATTTGCATTATGAACTATGGACACCATGGGATTTGAAGTGTTCACAGAGTTATCTAATATTCTAGGATTTATTTTAATTAGAATGCCAATCCAATAATTACAGAGTTAACAACTAGATAGAGAATTAGATTGAATGAATACATTTACTTCACGTCTTCTTGATAGAGTATTTTGTTACAATTAAAGATGAAACCGTAAGTACATGCAAAGATGAATTCATTTAAACAAACTGACACTTGGTCTAACCTGACAAGTGTTTACATATTTTTATCTGCAACATTTGAAAGCACTGGATGTATATCCGCTCAGGAAATTTTACTATAAATTATACATTGCAATTATTCCTTGGTTTACCTTGTTGTCACTTTTATCCTTTTCACCATTGACATTTTCCTGCATTAGGGGCCTCAGTGTTTCCCCTTGATGTCTCAATGAAGCAAAATTTTAATTTAGAAACTACTGTATTGGCAAATTCGAACCTGTGCGCTATGACTATATCTGAATAAAAATAAATCATTCCTTTGCACACAATTTCTGGCTAAAAAGCTTTACTGCCCATTGTCAGTTTTTTTGTAGTCATGGTTTTAGGTCGGGATTTTTTATAAGTTCCCGTGTCCGTATTTATAGTGGAAATGTCTATGTAAACTTGTCATGTTTTGTAATTGTGCAATCTAGCCACCAGGTGATGTTGTGGAGTGACTCTGTACACTCTCTCTTACATAGGATCTGTTTCACTTTTGCGAAATGGAGTTCAGGCTCCTCTGTCAAATTCGTTTGCGACTTATCACAGCGTACACCTTGAACGTTGTGGCCACTTTTCTCAGGTCGTCAGCAGCCATTATGACTGGAAGTTATCTCCACAGGTGTCCTTATGAAAGGAATATGTAACTCGGAACTGAATGATTAGGATAGAACATTGTTAAAAATGGAAGATTAAGCTCTCTCCTTCTCATTTTTTGTCCTCTCCCATCTGCCCCTCACTTTTGCGTACATTGTTCCTTCTCCCCATCATTTTCATGCTTTCCCTCCTCCTCTATTAATCACACTCCCTCTCCCATCCATTTCTTATCCTTCTAGCTCCAATCCATTGTCCTTCGATCCTCTATTCCTTCCTGTCATGATATTCAAACACACATATCATGATAGGCACACCAACAGACAAATCAGCACACACAACACGAAAACCAATCATAGACAAGGACAGAGACAGTATAAGAGAAGAAACACGACATCTGGTGGCCAGTAGATCTGGAGACCAGGACAAGGACAGGACCTGATTAACATCACACACAGGGAGTCACCACGTGCAGAGTATCAGGACAGAACTGTAAATAACACGTTGAAATAAAACAGCGTTGTACCAAATACAACCGTGTTGGTTCATCTGTACATCAGAACACCCAACACTACATGGTACAGGAGTGGATCGATACCTGCCGGCAAACCTGCCATCCTGAGATATGGACATCACCAACAAACCACAGCCGTTGCAAGTCGCTGGGAACCTTGGCATCAATTGGAAGCTTTTCAAGCAGCGATTTGAACTGTACATGCGAGCCAACGAGAAACAGAGTGCCTCGGACGAAACAAAGATTGCGATGCTCCTCACCACCGCAGGTCAGCACACCATCGATGTATTCAACTCACTGGTGTTCGCGGAAGGCGAGAACCAATCCAAGTATGACACGGTCCTCCTCAAGCTAGACCAGCACTTTAACGTTGAAGTGAATGAAAGTTTTGAAAGGTATATCTTTCAGCAACGCCTGCAAGGTAAGGATGAGCTCTTTCAACCCTTTCTGACGCACCTCCGCATACTCGCGCAGTCCTGCGGTTACGGCAACACCTCAGAGTCCATGATCCGGGACCAGATTGTTTTTGGCGTTGCCTCCAGTGGCCTACGCCAGCAGCTTCTTAAAATTAAAGGCCTGACCTTAGCGTCTGCGGTGGAAGCTTGTGTCCTCCATGAAAATGCAACCAGCCGTTTTGCCCAATTTCAGGCGACCGAATCGGCACGGAGGGGGTCCCTAGCCGTCGAATCGGCAAGCCAGGCCGCCCACGAGGCCGAACGCATCCAGGCAATTGATTATCTCCCGGCCCGCGGCCCGGACGAGGGCGGCCGTTTCCCGCGCTTTTCGCGGTCTCCCGCGCTTGTGCGCGCCCAAACCAACGGCAACATCGAGGGACGCACTGCGCAGGCGCGCCCGATGCAAGACCGAACTGCGCATGCGCAGTGGCGTAACGAACGCCGTGACGTCATGACGTGTGGCAACTGTGGAGCTGTACATTTAAAAGGGCAATGTGGAGCTGTACATTTAAAAGGGCAATGTCCTACTAAAAACTGACAATGCCTACGATGTGGCAAGATGGGCCACTACGCTGCCTACTGTCGAGCGGTTCAACCGATGGATCCTACACATCTCCGACAACCTCGCAGACACGTCAGGACCGTCCAGCCCGTACATCAGGACATCCAGCCAAATGACACAGATGACCAAGATGCCTTCCGGGTTTCAGTCATTGATGTGAACAGGGTCAACACCATCAATCCGGCCGATGAATGGAGTGCCACCCTGGCGGTCAACCGATCGCAGATCACTTTCCCCTGGACACTGGCGCATCCGCCAACCTCATAGCATATTCAGCATTCCATGCCATGAAGGTCAAACCACGTATCCAGCCATCCCGGTGCAAGATGGTTGACTATAACGGGAACGTCATCCCGGCCATGGGATCTTGCCAGCTCCAGGTGACACACAAAACGCACACGGCCACACTCCCCTTTGAAATTGTTGGCTCATCGAAAGATTCCTTGCTGGGCGCACAGGCATGCAAGGCTCTTCACCTTGTACAGCGAATTATGTCTCTCTCTCCAGACGACACATCCGACTTCCTGGATGCTGACTTCAACGCAAATCTCCAATCCCTCCTTGCTCACAACCAGGAGGTATTTGAAGGCATGGGGACACTGCCATACACATACAAAATTCGCCTCAAACCGGACGCCATCCCGGTCGTTCACGCACCTCGCAGGGTTCCTGCGCCACTTAAAGACCGCCTCAAGTTGCAGCTGCAGGATCTCCAGGACCAAGGGGTCCTATCCAGGGTCACAGAGCCCACGCCATGGGTCAGCTCCATGGTGTGTGTCAAGAAGCCCTCTGGCGAGCTCCGCATCTGTATAGACCCTAAAGACCTAAATAATAACATTATGCGGGAACACTATCCCATACCTAAACGAGAGGAAATCATCAGTGAGATGGCCCAAGCCAAAATATTCACCAAATTGGATGCTTCCAAAGGATTTTGGCAGATCCAACTGGACCCGTCCAGCCGAAAGCTATGTACCTTCAACACCCCTTTCCGTAGATTCTGCTACAACCGGATGCCATTTGGCATCATCTCGGCATCCGAGGTCTTCCACAGAATAATGGAGCAGATGATGGAAGGCATCGAAGGGGTACGCGTATATGTGGACGATATCATCATCTGGTCCACCACTCCGCAGGAGCGCATACATCGTCTCCAACGCGTTTTCGCCCGCATACGAAACAATGGCCTGCACCTCAACCGCGCCAAGTGTGCCTTTGGCCAGACCAAATTGAAGTTCCTGGGGGACCACATCTCCCGATCAGGGGTCCGTCCCGATGCGGACAAGGTAAGCGCCATCACAGCCATGCCGCGGCCGGCCGACAAGAAAGCTGTACTACGATTCCTGGGCATGGTCAACTTCCTCGGGAAATTCATTCCCAACCTTGCTTCCCACACAACGGCTCTGCGCCATCTCGTGAAGAAATCTACAGACTTCCAGTGGCAACATACACACCAGCTGGAATGGGAGAAGCTCAAACACAAACTGGCCACGGCACCAGTGTTGGCGTTCTTCGACACGTCTCGTCCCACCAAAATCTCAACTGATGCCAGCCAATCTGGTATTGGAGCAGTGCTCCTGCAGAAAGATAACACGTCGTCATGGGCCCCGGTTGCCTATGCATCACGGGCCATGACCCCTACGGAACAGCGCGACGCGCAAATTGAAAAAGAATGCCTGGGCTTGCTAACTGGTTTGGACAAGTTCCACGATTATGTATATGGTCTTCCACGATCGAAACTGACCAACGCCCCCTGGTCAACATAATAAACAAGGACCTGAACGACATGACCCCACGCCTCCAGCGCATCTTACTTAAACTCAGGAGGTATGATTTCCAACTGATCGACACTCCAGGGAAGGACCTCATCGTGGCGGATACCCTATCCCGAGCAGTGAGTACACCACCAGATGCGGAGGGGTTCGTATGTCAAGTTGAGGCACACGTGGCTTTGACAGCGGCAAATCTGCCAGCTAATGACCCCAGTCTGGCCCGCATACGCGCAGAGACAGCGGCCGACCCCCTTCTACAGCGAGTGATGCACCACATGACGGAAGGTTGGCTCAAAGGGCAGTGCCCGCAGTTCTATTATGTGCGAGATGACCTAACCACCATTGATGGGATCCTTCTGAAGCTAGACAGGATCGTCATTCCGCACAGTAGGCGCCAGATGATTCTCAATCAAATACACAAAGGCCACTTGGGGGTTGAGAAGTGCAGACGGAGGGCCGAGAGGCGGTATATTGGCCGGGCATTAATGACGATATTGCCAACATGGTACTCAATTGCACAACCTGCCAGAGGTTTCAGCCGGCGCAACCTCTTGAGACGCTTCTGCCCCATGAGCTGCTGAAGTCCCCCTGGGCGAAGGTGGGTGTCGACCTATTTCACGCGCTTGGCATGGACTATATTATCATCATAGACTACTTCTCCAATTACCCAGAAGTCATACGCCTACACGATCTGACGTCGTCTGCAGTCATCAGGGCCTGCAAGGACACCTTTTTCTCGCCACGGCATTCCGATGACTGTCATGTCGGGCAGTCGGCCCTGTTTCGCCAGCCGTGAATGGTCGTCCTTTGTCGTATCATATGGTTTCACACACGTACCATCCAGCCCTCTACATCCACAGTCAAATGGAAAGGCGGAAAAGGGCGTTCACATTGCCAAGCGGCTGCTCTGCAAGGCTGCTGCTGCCGGATCGGACTCTCACCTCGCCCTGCTGGCCTATCGATCGGCCCCGCTAGCCACTGGTCTCTCGCTAGCACAGCTACTGATGGGTCGCACCCTCAGGACAACTGTGCCTTCCATCCTGACACCAACAACGGACCATGCTAAGGTACTGCACAAGATGCAACTGCAGCGTGATCGCCAGAAGAGTCTGTACGATACAAGGGCGACTGATCTTCCCCCCCTGTCCTCCGGGGATAAAGTCCGCATTCATCTGCCAAATGGTGGCTGGTCAGCACCTGCCGAAGTTCTCCGACGTGTGGCTCCCCGCTCGTTCCTGGTACGCATGCCGGATGGATCAGTGCGTCGCCGCAATAGGCGAGCCCTTCGCCGCCTTCCACGCTCGCAACCTAACAGTGCACACACACCGGGTCCTCCACTGGTTCCCGAGGATGACTTCGTGGCGCTGCCATATACCATGCCCCTTCCATCGCCACCCGTGGCCAGGCTCGCATCTCAGCCGGTGGTTCTCAACCCACCCTTGAGACGGTCAACCCGAATTCGTCGCGCACCTACTAGATTGGACTTATGAGACTGTTCACACGTTAAAGTTAAAACACTATTGTATTGTAACATGTTACTGTAACATGTTACTGAGGAAAGGCTGATGGACTTGAGGTTGTTTTCGTTGGAGAGAAGAAGGTTATGAGGAGACTTAATAGAGGCATACAAAATGATCAGAGGGTTAGATAGGGTGGACAGTGAGAGCCTTCTCCCGCGGATGGATATGGCTGGCACGAGGGGACATAACTTTAAACTGAGGGGTAATAGATATAGGACAGAGGTCAGAGGTAGGTTCTTTACGCAAAGAGTAGTGAGGCCGTGGAATGCCCTACCTGCTACAGCAGTGAACTCGCCAACATTGAGGGCATTTAAAAGTTTATTGGATAAACATATGGATGATAATGGCATAGTGTAGGTTAGATGGCTTTTGTTTCGGTGCAACATCGTGGGCCGAAGGGCCTGTACTGCGCTGTATTGTTCTATGTTCTATGTTCTATGTTTTATCATTCCAGATATCGTTTGACAGGACCACACTTTAAAGTTTTTCGTCTTCCTGTTTTGTTATGGTACAACCTCGTTAGCATGACACACCCGACATCGCCCCATGTATATAGTTACGCCACATGCACCTGCTGTAAATATCACGCGCACACACTTTTAGATGCACTCACGACACATTCGTATTTATAACCACGTAGGCACATAATTTTGTAAAAAAAGGGGGATGTCATGATATTCAAACACACATATCATGATAGACCCACCAACAGACAAATCAGCACACACAACACGAAATCCAATCATAGACAAGGACAGAGACAGTATAAGAGAAGAAACACGACACCTGGTGGCCAGTAGATCTGGAGACCAGGACAAGGACAGGACCTGATTAACATCACACACAGGGAGTCACCACGTGCAGAGTATCAGGACAGAACTGTAAATAACAAGTTGAAATAAAACAGCGTTGTACCAAATACAACCGTGTTGGTTCATCTGTACATCAGAACACCCAACACTACACTTCCTAGCCTGTATCTGTCCTCCAGCCACTTACTATACTTCCCCTCCATCTATTTCCCTGCACTCACTCCCCCAGCCTCAATTTTTCTCTTGCTTTGACTCCTCTCTACCCATTTGCACATCCCCTTTGGCCTACTCCTTGGTGCCTGCCCTACCTCTAACTTCCCCCAGTCTCTCACTCCGTCCTTTCCAGCATCCAATTTTCCAGTGTCTCTCAGCCCCAACTCTGACCCCACTTAACCTCTTTCCTCTTCCCATTGGACTCAGCTACCTCATCACTCTCTCTTTTTCTGGACTCTAATGTCACCGTCTTCCTTTGGCCCAGGTTCAATTATTCCCTGCTATCTAACTCCACTGGGCCTAAAGTCACCACTGGGACTTCTCTAATCACAGGCAATCTATTAGTTTATGCAGTGAATGAGAACAGTAGTTATTTGTATGGTTACAGCTAATTAAATGAGTGCTTGACTAACTTGTGACCATCAGAAGACTTTCATTATTGCATTTGAATGATCATGCTAATTTTTAGCAGTGAGTGAATCATAGAAGAATCAGACAATCAGAGAATCCCGACAGTGCAGAAGGAGGTAATTCGGCCCATTGAGTCTGCACCGACCCTCCAAAAGAGCATCATACCCATGTCCACTCCCCCACCCTATCCCTGCAGCCCTGTAACCTCCGCTAACCTTTGAACACTAAGGTGCAATTTAGCATGGCCAATCCACCCAACCTGCACATCTTTAGATTGTGGGAGGAAACATGCAGTGTGTAAGAAATAGCGATAACAAGAGAGGCAAAGACCTGGAGATTAATGCGGAGGTGGATGGGATGGTGGGTGTGGGAGGAAACAGAATCCAGTGGAAAACTTAGCAGACCAGCAACTCCAATTTCATCAAGTCTCACTAATAATTATTTTATTCCCAGGTTTCCTGTCTCCAGGCTCTGAGAACGGGTGTGATGTATATGTGCTTGGTGAGATCGAGGGCCTGATCGAACAGCCTCGAAGGGCCTGACTCGGTGACGCAACGAGGCCGCTACATCTCACGAGAGGCGTCTTGCGAGATTTACGATGCTCGGGACAGCGCAAGAGACCTAACGAGATCTCGCCTTCACTGGGTGGGACCCAGATTTGCATATTTAAGTGAGCAGTTAGCTTCACTTAAATGTGTCTACGCTGGAATCTCCCAAGGCCTGAGACTGAACACCTATGCATGGGAGAACTTGTCGCTGTTTAGTACTGGTTTCCATAACCATGTGACGGCACTTGGCAGCAGGAGTCTCCCATGCGATTGGAGGCCCCTGGGTTGTCAGGCTCTGGGCAGGGTAGTACCCTCGCATCCTGGATGCTGCCCGGACACATTGGCACTGCCAGCCTGGTACGCTGCCCTTATGAGGTGGGGTGAGGAGGGGCTCTAGGATCTCCTAATCATTAAGTTGGTGTTTTGAGATTGTTATGGCATTTAAAAATTGCACCCCGATCTTTTTCGGCCTTGATGAGCTGAGCTCATCAGCGCAGGAAATGAAAAAAGTGTGGACTCGGCGGGGCTATCCTTGCTGAGGCCGAAAAATTGCGGGGCACAGCCCCGAGAAACACCCCATCAAAGTTGCCCAAAATAGGATTCTATTTTTTTCCCATAAAAATCATGAAACAGCCAGTGCAAAAATGGCATTTGGGGAAGTTAAGTTCAGGAAGGAGCAAGTAAAAGTTATTCAAGGTGGACACAAGCCTTGCAAGGGCAGCATTGAGATTTAACAATGCTTCCATTGAGTTCCTAAGGTGGAGGAAGAGGAAGATGATACTCCCGATCAATGTGAGGAAGATACCACACAAAGATGTGGTTGGAGGAAGCTCAGACAGTGAGCAGCAGGAGCATTTTATCCCATTCTTGGATGCAGTAGACAAAGTGGCTTATGGCTGAAGCAGATCAGGAAAAGTGAGTACAGTTACTGCTTGACATAAATCCATACAACACCAGCCCCCATTCATCATCTCCACTCTGATTTGGCAAGCACATAGTGTCACATCATTCCTCACACCGACATAAATTTCAGGAACACACATCTTTCATTATCTAGGTCTTTCTCCAGTTTTCGCTTCACTATTCACCCCAAACCTGATGATGCAACTGCGTCACAGTGACCCTCATCGGAAGCACTGAATTCATTAAACAAATAAATGGCGTACGGTCACTCGGTTTGTTCGTTTCGGAGACGAGGGCACAAAATGCAAGGGAGTGAACTGAGATTAACCAACTACTAGTTGTGTGCGTTTGACAGATACAGAGAAGGATGCTCAGGAAATAAGTGCCACCTTCTACATTTCCCTCAGTCAGAAATAGTGAGATTGGGAACTCATTGATACCTGGTGACGGAATTAAAACTATCTCTGAAACACACGTTGCCTTGATTTCATAAATGACTGAACGATGAGGAAGCTGAGCATGCTAATTGGCAAGATTGTTACTCTGTCAGGACTAATTTATATCCCTTTCCTCTGTTCCTCCAGGGCCTTCGCGAGAGGAGCAACAGCCTGTGGACACACCTGTGATGATCCCTCAGAGAAACCCAATCAATCTGAGCGAGCACCATCACAGGACACACAGCTATGCATCAGTACAACCACTCACACTTGGCTGGGGCCAGTTTGTCAGCTAGTTGGTGATTCACAATAATGAGTGAGCTTGTGCAGATATGGATGGGAGGGGCAATACTTATTTATTCATTCACAATGATATTGACAAGGTTGTCAAAGCCCGTGTTTATTGCCGAATCCTAAATATCCTTAAGGAGGCAGTGGTAAGCCATTTTGTGACAACTGAGTGGCCCGTAAGTGTAAGAGAGAGTTAAGAGTCAATGGCATTGCTTTTGGAGCCACATATAGACCAAACCAGGTAAGGCCGGAATATTTCTTACCCTAAAGGATATTATGAACCAAATAGGTTTTTATGAGAATTCGGTAGTTACCTGGACACCGTTGCTGACATCAGCTTCAAATTCCTGATTTATTTATTTAATTAATTGAATTTCAATTCCCCAGCTGCCGTGCTGGGTTTTGAACTCATGGCCCCAGTCATTAGTCCAGGCCTTTGGATTACTCACCTTGTAATGTGCCGGTGTTCTTGTTATGTGGAGAGTCTGCATCAAGGAGCTTGATTCTCTCCAAGCTGTGCTCAGCAGAACACCTGGAACCAACATTGGAAAGGTGATTGATAGAGATAGAGCAACAAAGTTTAGTGGTAAATGGGGATGTGACACACACACACACTCTCTCTCTACAGCATTGGAGAGGATACAGGGGCGAAATTCTCCGGTATCGGCGCGTTGTCCGCCGACTGGCGCCCAAAATGGCACAAATCAGTCGGGCATCGCGCCGCCCCAAAGGTGCGGAATGCTCCGCATCTTTGGGGGCCGAGCCCCAACCTTAAGGGGCTAGGCCGGCGCCGGACAAATTTCCGCCCCGCCAGCTGGCGGAAAAGGCCTTTGGTGCCGCGCCAGCTGGCGGAAAAGGCCTTTGTTGCCCCGCCAGCTGGCGCGGAAATGACATCCCCAGGCGGCGCATGCGCAGGAGCGTTAGCGGCCGCTGACGGCATTCCCGCGCATGCGCAGTGGAGGGAGTCTCTTCTGCCTCCGCCATGGTGGAGACCGTGGCGGAGGCGGAAGGGAAAGAGTGCCCCCACGGCACAGGCCCGCCCGCGGATCGGTGGGCCCTGAGCGCGGGCCAGGCCACCGTGGGGGCACCCCCCGGGGCCAGATCGCCCTGCGCCCCCCCCCCAGGACACCGGAGCCCGCCCGTGCCGCCTTGTCCCGCCGGTAAGGTAGGTGGTTTAATTTACGCCGGCGGGACAGGCATTTTAGCGGTGGGACTTCGGCCCATCCAGGCCGGAGAATCGCGCGGGGGGGCCCGCCAACCGGCGCGACGCGATTCCCGCCTCCACCAACCCGGCGGGGGGTCGGAGAATCTCGCCCCAGGTGTCCAACGTCAATATAAATGGATTGGGGCTGCAGGTATTTGGAACTACCTGCAGCCCCAATCCATTTATATTGAAGTCAACCATGGACAGGATGGAACCTCCATGGAATTTCACCTGAGTGCATGCCAGACACGAACAAGCTGCCCAGGACATATCTGTTGCCTTGATCAGGATATACTTGACTTTACAATCTATCACAGACCTGTGCCAACCTGCTCCCCGGGAGAGTGGGAGAAGTGAAGTGGTGCTTGCCTAAGAAAGGAGTGAGGGAAAAAGAGAGCATGGAAATGAGAACACCACTCTTAAGACTTCACACAGACCATACAACTCCCATTGCCCCCTCACCTTATTTCTAACAATACTCGACTTGCTATATCACCTTCTGAAGGCCTGGTCTGCCCCATGCAGGTGGAGCAGCCTCGGTGAGTGCTGAAACCCAGAGGCCAAAAGCATCTCATTCATCAGAGCAGGATTGTGAACTGCCAGCCTCTATCTCTACATAAGCCTGAAGGGATATGTCATGTAGCAGCGTTAAGAAATATCAGAAAAAGCAATTGTTAATTCATCGAGTGCATGCACATGGGTGTTTGATAAACATTAGGGCCGGGATTCTCCCCTATCCGGCGGGGCGGGGGGTCCCAGCAGGATGGGGTGGCGGGAACCACTCCGGCATCAGGCCGCCCCAAAGGTGCGGATTTCTCCACACCTTTAGGGGCCAAGCCCTCACCTTGAGGGGCTAGGCCCGCGCCGAAGTGGTTGGCGCGCGGCCAGCCGGTGGGAAAGGACTTCGCCGGCCGGCGGAAGTCTGCGCATGCGCGGAGATAGCGTCAGCGGCTGCTGACGTCATCCCCGCGCATGCGCAGGGGGGGTGTCTCTTCTGTGTCGACCATGGTGAAGGCTGTGGCCGAGGCGGAGGGAAAAGAGTGCCCCACGGCACAGGCCCGCCCGTGGATCGGTGGGCCCCGATCGCGGGCCAGGCCACCGTGGGGGCACCCCCCGCGGCCAGATCGCCCCGCGCACCCCCCAGGACCCCGGAACCCACCCGCGCCGCCTTGTCCCGCCGGTAAGAGAGGTGGTTTGATTCTCGCCGGCGGGACTGGCATTCCAGCAGTGGGACTTCGGCCCATCGCGTGCTGGAGAATCGCCGGGGGGGGGTGCTCGCCGACCGGTGCGGCGCGATTCCCGCCCCCGCCGAATATCCGGTGCCGGAGAATTCGGCAACCGATGGGGGCGGGATTCATGCCAGCCACCCGCGATTCTCCGACCCGGCTGGTTTCTAAGTTTCCTTTTTTAACTACGGCACATAAAATGTAATGATTTGCAATAGGTCTGCATCTTTCCCATCATTGAGTCGTGAGAACAACCCGCCCTTTTAATTGTTTAATGATGAATAAACTTTCATGACAGGATGTGCAATGGGTGTACACTTGGTTGAATGATTCTTTTATGCAAAGTGAGATGCAGGGTGGCAGTGGGGATAGGAGGGTGGGTGGACAGAGGATTTTATTTTTAAAAATCTTTTCTTGTCTGACTGACTAAGTGAATCTTTGAGCTATGAGGGTATCCTTGGCATCCCCAGTAACAATCTCTGCAGCTGGCAACGAACCATTACTCATCATTCTCCTCTTCCATGTCTTCAATGGTCCCCTCATTTGAAAATGCTTGGTTGTCCTGCACCTTTTAATCCTTGTTGTTGCGCAATATTGTGCAGATCACAATGATTCTGGAGACCTTTACTGGCGAGTGCTGAAGAGCACTGACAGGCCTGCCGAGGCACCTAAAGCACATTTTCAGGTTGCTTGCTTCATTACACATTTGGCGATCATGTGGCTCTTGTTGCAGCATTCTTGAGCTTCACTGGTGGATCGGGCAAACCTTAAATTGCTATCACTTGCCTCCTCAGAGCCAATTCTCAATCTGGAATGAAGAGGTCTGGACTGTTGGGACTGTTGCAGTATAAAAGTATCCACAGTATAAAAGTATCCATAGCCACTGCCTCAGGGATCCAATACACACATCCATGAACTTTGTCTTAAGGTTGTGCACCAGCTGTACATTGATGGTGTGAAAATGCTCGATGATTTTTCTTGTTTGTTCTGGTCGTCCACAGATTGCCATTCTGTGGAAAGCCAGTCAGAGAAACAAATATGACGGCCCACTCATTTTGGTTATTGTTGTCGCAGCGGTAAGTTGACATAAGGCAAAATCCCTGGAAAACAATCCATTCCCGACCTGTTTATGTGCCATCAACTGAGACCCTTTTGATGGTGGTGCTCTGGAGAGTGCCAGTGGCAAGAAGGAGGTCTGGGATGTCTTTGACAGTAACAAACAATGCATTGTCGCCAGATCCGATAGACAACAGTTCTTTTTGAAGGAGGCTGCCAATGTCTGTTGACACCAGTCATGTCAATTTGAGCATAAGCGGGCACTATTGAACAAAGAACAAAGAATAAAGAAATGTACAGCACAGGAACAGGCCCTTCGGCCCTCCAAGCCCGTGCCGACCATGCTGCCCGACTAAACTACAATCTTCTACACTTCCTGGGTCCGTATCCCTCTATTCCCATCCTATTCATAGAACATAGAACATAGAAAAAATACAGCACAGAACAGGCCCTTCGGCCCACGATGTTGTGCCGAACCTTTGTCCTAGATTAATCATAGATTATCATTGAATTTACAGTGCAGAAGGAGGCCATTCAGCCCATTGAGTCTGCACCGGCTCTTGGAAAGAGCACCCTACCCAAAGTCAACACCTCCACCCAACACTAAGGGCAATTTTGGACACTAAGGGCAATTTATCATGGCCAATCCACCTAACCTGCACATCTTTGGACTGTGGGAGGAAACCGGAGCACCTGGAGGAAACCCACGCACACACGGGGAGGATGTGCAGACTCCGCACAGACAGTGACCCAAGCCGGAATCGAACCTGGGACGCTGGAGCTGTGAAGCAATTGTGCTATCCACAATGCTACCGTGCTGCCCTTAAGAACAACTAAATCTACACTATATAATTTTACTGTAACCCATGTACCTATCCAATAGCTGCTTGAAGGTCCCTAATGTTTCCGACTCAACTACTTCCACAGGCAGTGCATTCCATGCCCCCACTACTCTCTGGGTAAAGAACGTACCTCTGACATCCCCCCTATATCTTCCACCATTCACCTTAAATTTATGTCCCCTTGTAATGGTTTGTTCCACCCGGGGAAAAAGTCTCTGACTGTCTACTCTATCTATTCCCCTGATCATCTTATAAACCTCTATCAAGTCGCCCCTCATCCTTCTCCGTTCTAATGAGAAAAGGCCTCGCACCCTCAACCTTTCCTTGTAAGACCTACTCTCCATTCCAGGCAACATCCTGGTAAATCTCCTTTGTTATCCAACTGGCCAAATTTCCCACTATCCCATGCCTCTTTACCTTCTGCAGAAGCCTACCATGGGGAACCTTATCAAATGCCTTACTAAAATCCATGTACACTACATCCACTGCTTTACCTTCATCCACATGCTTGGTCACCTCCTCAAAGAATTCAATAAGACTTGTAAGGCAAGACCTACCCCTCACAAATCCGTGCTGACTATCCCTAATCAAGCAGTGTCTTTCCAGATGCTTAGAAATCCTATCCTTCAGTACCCTTTCCATGAGTTGGCCTACCACCGAAGTAAGACTAACTGGCCTGTAATTCCCAGGGTTATCCCTAGTCCCTTGTTTGAACAGGGGCGCGACATTCGCCACTCTCCAATCCCCTGGTACCATCCCTGTTGACAGTTGGGACGAAAAGATCATTGCCAACGGCTCTGCAATTACATCTCTTGCTTCCCATAGAATCCTTGGATATATCCCGTCAGGCCCGGGGGACCTGTCTATCCTCAAGTTTTTCAAAATGCCCAACACATCTTCCTTCCTAACAAGTATTTCCTCGAGCTTACCAGTCTGTGTCACACTGTCCTCTCCAACAATATGGCCCCTCTCATTTGTAAATACAGAAGAAAAGTTCAAGACCTCTCCTATCTCTTCAGACTCAATACACAATCTCCCGCTACTGTCCTTGATCGGACCTATCCTCGCTCTAGTCTTTCTCATATTTCTCACATATGTGTAAAAGGCCTTGGGGTTTTCCTTGTTCCTACCCGCCAAAGATTGTTCATGCCCTCTCTTAGCTCTCCTAATCCCTTTCTTCAGTTCCCTCCTGGCTATCTTGTATCCCTCCAACGCCCTGTCTGAACCTTATTTCCTCAGCCTTACATAAGTCTCCTTTTTCCTCTTAACAAGACATTCAACCTCTCTTGTCAACCATGGTTCCCTCACTCGACCATCTCTTCCCTGCCTGACAGGGACATACATATCAAGGACACGTAGTACCTGTTCCTTGAACAAGTTCCACATTTCACTTGTGTCCTTCCCTGACAGCCTATGTTCCCAACTTATGCACTTCAATTCTTGTCTGACAACAACGTATTTACCCTTCGCCCAATTGTAAACCTTGCCCTGTTGCACGCACCTATTCCTCTCCATTACTAAAGTGAAAGACACAGAATTGTGGTCACTATCTCCAAAATGCTCCCCCACTAACAAATCTATCACTTGCCCTGGTTCATTACCAGGTACCAAATCCAATATTGCCCCTCCTCTGGTCGGACAATCTACATACTGTGTTAGAAAAGCTTCCTGGACACACTGCACAAACACCACCCCATCCAAACTATTTGATCTAAAGAGTTTCCACTCAATGTTTGGGAAGTTAAAGTCACCCATGACTACTACCCTGTGACTTCTGCACCTTTCCAAAATCTGTTTCCCAATCTGTTCCTCCACATCTCTGCTACTATTGGGGGGCCTATAGAAAACTCCTAACAAGGTGACTGCTCCTTTCCTATTTCTGACTTCAACCCATACTACCTCATTAGGCTGATACTCCTCGAACTGCCTTTCTGTAGCTGTTATTCTATCTCTAATTAACAATGCCACCCCTCCACCTCTTTTACCACCCTCCCTAATCTTATTCAAACATCTATAGCCAGGGACCTCCAACAACCATTTCTGCCCCTCTTCTATCCAAGTTTCCGTGATGGCCACCACATCGTAGTCCCAAGTACCGATCCATGCCTTAAGTTCACCCACCTTATTCCTGATGCTTCTTGCGTTGAAGTATACACACTTCAACCCATCTCCGTGCCTGCAAGTACTCTCCTTTGTCAGTGTTCCCTTCCCCACTGCCTCACTACATGCTTTGGCGTCCTGAATATCGTCTACCTTAGTTGCTGGACTACAAATCCGGTTCCCATTCCCCTGCCAAATTAGTTTAAACCCTCTCGAAGAGTACTAGAAAACCTCCCTCCCAGGATATTGGTGCCTCTCTGGTTCAGATGCAACCCATCCTGCTTGTAAAGGTCCCACCTTCCCCAGAATGCGCTCCAATTATCCAAATACCTGAAGCCTTCCGTCCTACACCATTCCTGCAGCCACGTGTTCAGCTGCATTCTCTCCCTATTCCTAGCCTCGCTATCACGTGGCATCGGCAACAAACCAGAGATGACAACTCTGTCTGTTCTGGCTTTTAACTTCCAGCCTAACTCCCTAAACTTGTTTATTACCTCCACACCCCTTTTCCTACCTACGTCGTTGGTACCAATGTGCAGGTATAGTCAGCGGGGGACACCGGTGGTATCCCTCACCACCCACATCCTACAGGAGGAGCATGCAACTGGCCTAGCCTCCATCCCCTCTTACCTTACAGAATATAGCTGCCCTGTGGACCAACTGGATCTCCGCCCTCCGACTCTGCTCCCAGTCAACTGCACTCTCTGTAAACTCCTGGCTCTCTTCTCACTCTTTGCGGAAATGTAGAAAACAAAATGAAAGGAGCACCTTACTCCCTCCTCACCTAACTCCCTCAGTCACCAAACTCTCACTATCGCACTCAAATGCACCAAATTCAGCACTCCCTCAGTCACCAAACTCTCACTATAGCACTCAAATGCACCAAATTCAGCACTCCCTCAGTCACCAAACTCTCACTATAGCACTCAAATGCACCAAATTCAGCACTCAGTGCAAACAAAGTCTGCACTGTAGGGGATCACTTTTATACTGTGAATCTAGCCTCTGAAAACTGGCCTAATCCAATGAACTAATTAACAAGCTCCAGCTGCAAGTGCCTACAAGTAGAAGCTTTGTTTAAAGCTGATTGAAAATTCACCTTCTTCTAAACCAAACAGCAAATTTTAAGTTAAAGAACTAAATAAAAGAAAGACTAGACTTTAGGAAAAAATGAAACCTTATACTCACTCAGTCACCAAACTCTCACTATAGCACTCAAATGCACCAAATTCAGCACTCAGTGCAAAAAAAAAATACTCATACATTCTCTTGCAGCAGAAGGTGCCGAGTATTGGAGGAGCTCACAGAAGGCACATTCATCTTTGATTCAGTGGTATGTGCTCTCAAAAAAATACATTGGGCCAAAGAAAATGTGATGATTAAATGATATATATTCCTCCAGAGGTGCCAGGGAAATAAAACAATATATGACAGCGTTGTGGTAGTTGGCTTATTCCACATGTCGACTTGGCACACTAATCAACAAATTAATTTATGACAATTACTTGAAATTACTTCAATTCCATGAATTAGAGAACGCCTCCTCATGGATGATTAAACCTTGAAAAAACAGCCATGGGTGGCCATTTCCATTCCCACCAATGGCAGGAATCGAGGCAATTGGGGCGCTCAATTTGGCAGGAGGCAAAAAGCCTGTTTCCCAATGGTGTGATACACTGCTGGAATGTTAGTGCTGGTAGAATATGCTGCACCAAGGCTGGACAAGGGAGGCAGGCAAAGGCCGGAAAGTGGGGGGTAGAGTGGAAGGGCGGAGCAAAGGTTGGACAGGGGAGACAGGTTTATGCGGAAAGGGTGGGGAGAGTGTATAGGGACAAGGGAATGGGAGTATCTGGGGAAAGTGGGGGTGAGTGTCTGGGGAATACAGCAGAGCATTTTGGAAGGCAAACTTGGTATTGTCGATGGTTGTCATTGGAGGATGGTGGGGGGTGGGGAGGAGAACTCAGGGTACTGCTGATGAGAGAGTACAGTTACAGTCAGACAGGGGAATGGGATGCGGTAGGGTGACATGTCCAGGGTGGATTACAGAGGGAGCTAAGAAAGGAGATTCGGAGAATGGGATGGGGCAGGGTTAGGATGGACAGAGGGACGGTACAAGAAATCAAGGGCCTGTATCAGATAATTACACTAAAACAATAGTGGGGAAGGGACAGGGTACATTGAAAGGGCTAGCCTTAAGGTTTTATACCTGAATGCATGGAGCATTGATTGATAAATTAGTTGCGCAGATAGATGTAAAGGGATATGATATAGTTGGGATTACAAAGACCTAGCACCAAGGTGACCAAGGATGGGAACTAAACATTGAGGGATATTCAGTTTTTAGGGAGGACAGACAGAAAGGAAAAGGTGGTGGAGTTGCATTGTTGAATAAAGAAGATATTGATACAATCTTGAGGAAAGATATTCGTACAAATGATGTGGAATCTGTCTGGGTGGAGTTAAGAAATATAACCAGGTCCCTGGTTATAGATGTTTCAATAAGATTAGGGAGGGTAGTAAAAGAGGTGGTGGGGGGGGTGGGGGTGGCATTGTTAATTAGAGATAGTATAACAGCTGCAGAAAGGCAGTTCGAGGAGTATCTGCCTACTGAGGTAGTATGGGTTGAAGTCAGAAATAGGAAAGGAGCAGTCACCTTGTTGGGAGTTTTCTATAGGCCCCCCAATAGTAGCAGAGATGTGGAGGAACAGATTGGGAAATAGATTTTGGAAAGGTGCAGAAGTCACAGGGTAGTAGTCATGGGTGACTTCAACTTCCCAAACATTGAGTGGATGTATTTGTCAAGGTGCCCCTTAAATATCACTATCGTCCCTGCATCCACCACCTCCTCCGGTAGCGAGTTCCAGGCACCCACTACCCTCTGCGTAAAAAACTTGCCTCGTACATCTACTCTAAACCTTGCCCCTCTCACCTTAAACCTATGCCCCCCTAGTAATTGACCCCTCTACCCTGGAGAAAAGCCTCTGACTATCCACTCTGTCTATGCCCCTCATAATTTTGTAGACCTCTATCAGGTCTCCCCTCAACCTCCTTCGTTCCAGTGAGAACAAACCGAGTTTATTCAACCGCTCCTCATAGCGAATGCCCTCCATACCAGGCAACATTCTGGTAAATCTCTTCTGCACCCTCTCTAAAGCCTCCACATCCTTCTGGTAGTGTGGCGACCAGAATTGAACACTATACTCCAAGTGTGGCCTAACTAAGGTTCTATACAGCTGCAACATGACTTGCCAATTCTTATACTCAATGCCCCGGCCAATGAAGGCAAGCATGCCGTATGCCTTCTTGACTACCTTCTCCACCTGTGTTGCCCCTTTCAATGACCTGTGGACCTGTACTCCTAGATCTCTTTGACTTTCAATACTCTTGAGGGTTCTACCATTCACTGTATATTCCCTACCTGCATTAGACCTTCCAAAATGCATTACCTCACATTTGTCCGGATTAAACTCCATCTGCCATCTCTCCGCCCAAGTCTCCAAACAATCTAAATCATGCTGTATCCTCTGACAGTCCTCATCGCTATCCGCAATTCCACCAACCTTTGTGTCGTCTGCAAACTTACTAATCAGACCAGTTACATTTTCCTCCAAATCATTTATATATACTACAAAGAGCAAAGGTCCCAGCACTGATCCCTGTGGAACACCACTGGTCACAGCCCTCCAATTAGAAAAGCATCCTTCCATTGCTACTCTCTGCCTTCTATGACCTAGCCAGTTCTGTATCCACCTTGCCAGCTCACCCCTGATCCCGTGTGACTTCACCTTTTGTACTAGTCTACCATGAGTGACCTTGTCAAAGGCCTTACTGAAGTCCATATAGACAACATCCACTGCCCTACCTGCATCAATCATCTTAGTGACCTCCTCGAAAAACTCTATCAAGTTAGTGAGACACGACCTCCCCTTCACAAAACCATGCTGCCTCTCACTAATACGTCCATTTGCTTCCAAATGGGAGTAGATCCTGTCTCGAAGAATTCTCTCCAGTAATTTCCCTACCACTGAAGTAAGGCTCACCGGCCTGTAGTTCCCTGGATTATCCTTGCTACCCTTCTTAAACAGAGGAACAACATTGGCTATTCTCCAGTCCTCCGGGACATCCCCTGAAGACAGTGAGGATCCAAAGATTTCTGTCAAGGCCTCAGCAATTTCCTCTCCAGCCTCCTTCAGTATTCTGGGATAGATCCCATCAGGCCCTGGGGACTTATCTACCTTAATATTTTTTAAGACGCCCAACACCTCGTCTTTTTGGATCTCAATGTGACCCAGGCTATCTACACACCCTTCTCCAGACTCAACATCTACCAATTTCTTCTCTTTGGTGAATACTGATGCAAAGTATTCATTTAGTACCTCGCCCATTTCCTCTGGCTCCACACATAGATTCCCTTGCCTATCCTTCAGTGGGCCAACCCTTTCCCTGGCTACCCTCTTGCTTTTTATGTACGTGTAAAAAGCCTTGGGATTTTCCTTAACCCTATTTGCCAATGACTTTTCGTGACCCCTTCTAGCCCTCCTGACTCCTTGCTTAAGTTCCTTCCTACTTTCCTTATATTCCACGCGGGCTTCATCTGTTCCCAGCCTTTTAGCCCTGACAAATGCCTCCTTTTTCTTTTTGACGAGGCCTACAATATCTCTCGTTATCCAAGGTTCCCGAAAATTGCCGTATTTATCCTTCTTCCTCACAGGAACATGCCGGTCCTGAATTCCTTTCAACTGACACTTGAAAGCCTCCCACATGTCAGATGTTGATTTGCCCTCAAACATCCACCCCCAATCTATGTTCTTCAGTTCCCGCCTAATATTGTTATAATTAGCCTTCCCCCAATTTAGCACATTCATCCTAGGACCACTCTTATCCTTGTCCACCAGTACTTTAATACTTACTGAATTGTGGTCACTGTTACCGAAATGCTCCCCTACTGAAACATCTACCACCTTGCCGGGCACATTCCCCAATAACAGGTCCAGTACCGCCCCTTCCCTAGTTGGACTGTCTACATATTGTTTTAAGAAGCCCTCCTGGATGCTCCTTACAAACTCCGCCCCGTCTAAGCCCCTGGCACTAAGTGAGTCCTAGTCAATATTGGGGAAGTTGAAGTCTCCCATCACCACAACCCTGTTGTTTTTACTCTTTTCCAAAATCTGTCTACCTATCTGCTCCTCTATCTCCCGCTGGCTGTTGGGAGGCCTGTAGTAAACCCCCAACATTGTGACTGCACCCTTCTTATTCCTGATCTCTACCCATATAGCCTCACTGCCCTCTGAGGTGTCCTCCCGCAGTACAGCTGTGATATTCTCCCGAACCAGTAGCGCAACTCCGCCTCCCCTTTTACATCCCCCTCTATCCCGCCTGAAACATCTAAATCCTGGAACGTTTAGCTGCCAATCCTGCCCTTCCCTCAACCAGGTCTCTGTAATGGCAACAACATCATAGTTCCAAGTACTAATCCAAGCTCTAAGTTCATCTGCCTTACCCGTAATACTTCTTGCATTAAAACATATGCACTTCAGGCCACCAGACCCGCTGTGTTCAGCAACTTCTCCCTGTCTGCTCTGCCTCAGGGCCCCACTGTCCCTATTCCCTAGTTCTCCCTCAATGCTCTCACCTTCTGACCTATTGCTCCCGTGCCCACCCCCCTGCCATACTAGTTTAAACCCTCCCGTGTGACACTAGCAAACCTCGCGGCCAGGATATTTATGCCTCTCCGGTTTAGATGCAACCCGTCTTTATATAGGTCACACCTGCCCCGGAAGAGCTCCCAGTGGTCCAGATAACGGAAACCCTCCCTCCTACACCAGCTGTTTAGCCACGTGTTTAGCTGCTCTATCTTCCTATTTCTAGCCTCACTGGCACGTGGCACAGGGAGTAATCCCGAGATTACAACCCTAGAGGTCCTGTCTTTTAACTTTCTGCCTAGCTCCCTGAACTCCTGCTGCCCCTTCCTGCCTATGTCGTTAGTACCAATATGTACAACGACCTCTACCCGTTCGGAGACATCCTGGATCCTGGCACCAGGGAGGCAACATACCATCCTGGAGTCTCTTTCACGTCCACAGAAGCACCTATCTGTGCCCCTGACTATAGAGTCCCCTATTACTATTGCTCTTCTGCGCTTTGACCCTCCCTTCTGAACATCAGAGCCAGCCGTGGTGCCACTGCTCTGGCTGCTGCTGTTTTCCCCTGATAGGCTATCCCCCCCGACAGTATCCAAAGGGGTATACCTGTTTGAGAGGGGGACAACCACAGGGGATTCCTGCACTGACTGCCTGCCCTTTCTGGTGGTCACCCATTTGTCTGCCTGCACCTTGGGTGTGACCAGATTTACATAACTGCGATCTATGACGCTTTCCGCCACCTGCATGCTCCTAAGTGCATCCAATTGCTGCTCCAACCGAACCATGCGGTCTGGGAGGAGCTCCAGTTGGGTGCACTTTCTGCAGATGAAGCCATCCGGGATGCTGGAAGCCTCCCAGACCTGCCACATCTCACAGTCAGAGCACTGCACCCCTCTAACTGACATTGCGTCAATTAATTAAAATTTAAATTAAATAAAAAAATTTTAAAAATTTTAATATATATTTTTTTTAATTTCAAAGTTACTGCTAACTATCTGTTTCCTAGCACTAGATTTCTAATAGAAATGCGAAAGCTAAATATAGTACTCTCCGATCTCTGGCTTAGATACCCCTCTAAATTATAATTAAGTAATTATGTTTAATTAGTTACCAATGCTTAATTTTTTTAATTTAGTGTAGATTCCCAACCAGCCACTCAGGTCACAGCTTTTCTGTGATGTCACTTCAGTTTCCCCCGACACACACAATTTGAAAAAGGTATAAAAGTAAAAATGAGTAAAAATCACTTACTTACCTTCTTACCTTCTGAGTGTCTTAGATGTTCTCAGGTTCTCTCCCTGACAGAGACTGCACCTCCACCTCTGAAACTTGACCTGCACAATGCAAATGATATAATATAATAATAATACAATATGGCGCTTACCTCACACCAATGGGTCTTATTATTAGGTTACAGGAGGAGGGCGGGTGGGAGACACTACACGTGTAGTGTCTCGGGTTTCCTCTCCACCAGAATTTATTGGTTTGTGGGGGGGGGTCTTCCCAGAAGTCCGCAGGTCGAAAAAAAAGGTAAGCCCAGGTATTGGGGCCTCTCTCTCTGCAAACCCTCTGTTAGTGCCTCTGGTGATCTCAGCACCTGTTACTCGCCTGTCTGCTGTTTTCCACTCTGTTCTCATCTTTGCTGTTATCACTCTGCAATCATCTCTACCGTCCTCCACTTCTCTCTCCTCTCTTCTGTTCGGCGCTCTCTTCTCATTCCTGCTGTGCACCACTCTCTTTTCATCTTTGCTGCTCATCACCTCTTTAATGTTCTCCACTCTGTTCTTATCTCTGGTGCATCCACAGCTCCCCCCATAGCATAACAGTTCTGCTGTGGATGGTGATTGTATCCCACCTCTGATTGCACCCTTTGTGGCCCTCGCCCTGATGTACATTTGAAAGCCCCGAAAGGTCTTCAATATATATTTTACCACAAGAACTTGGCTCGAAGGAACTGAGAAAGCATTTGTAAACTCCAAAACCTTTGTTCATTTCAGGGAATCAGAAGGTTTAACATTCCCATGAATTTCTGCTCATTTGCACGATTGCCAGGACATGCTGGAGACTTTAATTTGAAAACCCTGCTAAAATGTCTGCAGATGAACCTCACGAATATGTGCTAATGCTCACCCACCTCGACAGCAGCTTACTTGCATGCACCCAAAAAATGAGCCTCTGTGCACGTTGTGTATAATAATAAAAATCTTTATTGTCACAACTAGGCTTGCATTGCGATGAAGTTACTGTGAAAAGCCCCTAGTCGCCACATTCCAGCACCTGTTCAGGTACACGGAGGGAGAATTCAGAATGTCCAAATTACCTAATAGCACGTCTTTCGGGACTTGTGGGAGAAAACTGGAGCACCCGGAGGAACTCCACACAGGGAGAACATGCAGACTCCACACAGACAGTGACCCAAGCTGGGAATCAAACCTGGGACCCTGGCGCTGTGAAGCCACAGTGCTAACCACTATGCTACCGTGCTGCCCATAAGTGTGGGCTTGGAGAATTTTGACATTTTAAGTTCCTGCTTGTCCCCAATCCACCTCACCTTGGGAGGTAAAATCCCCAGCCAGAGGCAGAGAACCCAAACTGCTTTAAAAACCAAATTATTCCAATTCGTGTTTCAATGGAGCAATCTCCAGCAAAATCTATAACTTCACTCAGACACGCCTCCATGTGAGCCAGTTCATGCACGGGGAAGGAAAGACTTCCTCAAAGTAGGGAAATCAGAAAAACCGATGGTTTAGAACTCCATGATACCAGCACGCTGCACAGAGGAAATCCAAATCCAGAGCTCCCCATTTTGTTTAAAAAAGTTGAATAACTTTTCACAAAGTCTATGCCCCTCCGTCATCCTATTGTCCAGATGTCTGAAAAGAACACGAGGAGCTGTTTGCTGAATCACCTTGTCAATTTAATGACCCTGCAGTCACACTCAGCAGCCTTTTCAAGCCCACAATAAATATTAAAATGTTGGCAGAAAAGTTTTAGCAAAGTAAAACAAAGTCATACCCATACTAATCAGAATTATTTATAAATATTTTGTAGTGCAGGAAACATTTGGGAGAATTTGCATGACTTACAATTAGTTCATCGAACAAGAGAATACTTTGGTCACACTACATTGTTTTCCTCTCGATTTTCTCCCCTCTTCTGCTGAAGGTACAAACTCCTGCTGAATTCCAGCTCCATTCATGCTCATAGCTTCCCAATAACTTGCTGGTGTTCCCAGTCCTCCAGTGCAATTATCGAGTGCGTAGAGATTACCCTCGGAATGTTGAGCAGCTGCAGTGTGTGTCATCTATAAAATGCACCGCAACAACTCAGAGACATCTTTGACAGCAACAGGGCAGCCGGTGGCACAGTGGCATTGTCGCTGGTCTTGTAATCCAAGGACCAGGATACAGGTTCAAATCCCACCACGGCAAATTAAAATTTGATTAAAAATCTGGAATTAAAAGTCTAATGAACACCATGAAACCGTGGTAAAACCCCACTTGGTCCCTTAGGGAAGGAAATCTGCCATCCTTACCCAGTCTGGCCTACATGTCACTGTACACCTCTCACCAATGTGGTTGACTCTTAAATGGCCTGGCAAGGCACTCAGTTGCATCCAACCTACAAAGTCACTTTGGGCGTGCCCATGCCACAAGGACTGCTGTAGTTCAAGAAGGCAGTTCACCAGCATCTTCTCCAGGGCAATTAGGGGTGGGCAATCTAGTCAGTGATGCGCACATCCAACAAATAAAAAAACTTCCAAGCCCCACAAACACAAGTGCCCCACCTGCGAGTTCCTCCCTATCCATGTAGATGTTGGAATATTTAGCCATTCCATCACTGTTGCTGGGTCAAAACCCTGGAGTTCCCTACCTGACAGCACTGTGGGTGCACCGACTCCTCAGGGACTGCGGTGGTTTTAAGACCACAGCTCACCACCACTTGCTAAAGAACAATTAGGGATTAACAATAAATGTCAACTGCACCCAGGTCCCATGAATGAAAAAATATCCTATTTTCAGTTCAGAAGGAACATCGACATCACTGCAAGGAAAAGAGCACGCTAGACTTTCGGCGTGATTCTTGGGAAACATTTCTACATGTGGTAGCCAGCGGGAATTGCCGTGAGCTTCCCAGTGCTCAGCCTGGCGAGATCGACAATGCTATTCAACGTCAATTGGTCCACTTAACGAGGCCCCTCGTGCTTCTCGCCGTGAATGAAGGCTCGCTAGCCAATTCGCCAACACCGTGCTCACCAGCCCCCCGCTAACAAGGTCAAGCAGCACATGCTCAGCCAATCCCAGACAGCTCGCAACAATGGCGCCAAAGAGAACAGCTCCAAGATTTGGGGATGCAGATCTGGGGAGGCTCCTAGACGCAGTGAAGGCCAGGAGGGATGTCCTGTACCCCTGAGGGTCCCGGAGGGCAGCCAGGGTTGCCGGGGACGAGGTGGCAGCGGCTGTGAGTGCCGGGAGTGTGACCAGGAGGACTGACCTCTGGTGCCGGAAAAATGTCAGTGTCATACACCGAGTAGCACGAGTGAGTCGTAACCAACCCCCCCCCGCCACCCCCGAGACATTTCCACCCCCATGCGAGCATCCACCCACAAATCTCCATGTGAATCCCAACTCTCCCTCCACCCCCCTCTCCCTTCAATCACCCCCAACCCATCCTCACTCCCCCCACCCACCACAGTGAACCAGTCGTGTGGCCAATGATGCCCTCTCTGTGTCTCCTCAGGGAAAAGCTCTCCCACAATTGCAGGGACAGGGCCCAGACTGGCGGTGGTGTGCGGACATAAGAATCGTCACCTGCTTTGAGGAACAGGCTCTTGAGGTGACTGGGATGACCGAGGGCAGAGCGGTCACCCATGCGGAGGCTGGCGGACGCCACAGAGGTGAGGAACCACTGGGCTCCACCCGGAGGACCTGTCAAACGTGAGTTATTATTGCCTTACTGACTGATCCATCCCTCCCACTGATCACATGTCCATTCTACCGCAGGTCCTCCTGCCGACAGCGCCAGTCCATCCTGGGTGACCCCCTCTCCGGCCTCCCAGGAGACTGCCTCGGAGGAGAGCTCCGAGGATGCCACCACAATAGTCATGGCACAGCTGTCATCCCCACCCTCCAACAGCGCAGATACAGACACCTCGGTGGGACACGTTAGTGGTCAGGCTTCTGGGGCACAATCTAGTGAGCATCACACTACTGCTGATACACAGCAGGTAGAGGCAGGAACCCCCAGGCGGAGCATCAGTCGGAGGTCTGCTGGATCTCAGGACCCAGGCTGGGTCTCAGCCAGATGCTGAGCCTGTGGAAGAGGGTCACCCGGAACTGATGGAGATATTAGGGTGCGGCTGTGACATTCAGAGGGAGATGTCAGCAACACTTCAGCAGGTCCATAGCTGTTTGGAGGAGTCCCAGAAGCTACAGGCGAAGGAGATGTCGCCGGCAATGCGTGGCACCGAGGCCAACACTGCTGGTGACCGCAGTGGCAAGAATGGTGCCCGATGTCAGCACCATTATTGAAAGTTTCCAAGGCATAGCGCAGTCGATGTCGGCCATGGCTGAAGGGCTCGACAGAATGTCCGCCTCGCTGGGGGATGTCACCCAGTACCAGGCTGATCTTGATGAGGTTCTGCGAGACATGTTTGTTTGTTTATTGTCATATGTACCGAGGTACAGTGAAAAGTATTTTCCTCCGAGCAGCTCAAACAGATCATTAAGTACATGAAATTAAAATAAAATAAAAAGAAAGTATATAATAGGGCAACACAATGTACACAATGGAAATACAGAGAAACTGGCATCGGGTGAAGCATACAGGGGTGTCGTATTAATCAGCTCCGTCCATAAGAAATGAAAAATGAAAATGAAATGAAATGAAAATCGCTTATTGTCACAAGTAGGCTTCAAATGAAGTTACTGTGAAAAGCCCCTAGTCGCCTAATTCCGGCATCACCTTCTCAGATGGGAATGACCGAGGCGCGGCGGAGCTGTCCCAGTCGCAGATGGGCATTGCAGAGCATGTCCCAGTCACTGAGGTGCATCCCCAAGGGCGTCGGCACGATGGTGTGCACCATGGGGAATTGCCAGGGTTGGCAGAGCCAGATGATGCAGGGGCAGCCTGGGCTCAAACCAACTGCCCCTCCATCCCAAAGTGAACCCCAGGGCCCTATGGGCACTGAGCAGGAGGAGGGGGCACTTGGTGCCAACCCAAACCTGTCCAATGGAGTGGAGACGGTGGTCACCAGCTCCCCCGAGTTCCACCCCTCTGATGAGGCCGTGTCTCACAGTCAGCCGACAAGTAAGCCAAGGCCCTCAGATTCCAGAGCCCCTACAGGACGCCCACCAAGGGCATCGAAGGCCACAGGACGTGGTAAGCAGTTGGCTGCCTCCACCTCAGATGTGCACCCTGGGGACACACCTAGACGTAGGGTAGAGCTAAGAAGACAAAGCACATCGAGGATCACTAAGTGCACCAGGGGAGGGGGTAGGTGGGGGGGGGGGGAGAGAGAGAGAGAGAGAGAGAAGGTAGGGGGTGAGGGACAGGGGGCTTGCAGCACCATCAGGAGAGTGGGGAATTGTTACACACAATAAACACCCTTGCGCACAACCAGTATGATGCCTATGTCACTTTCTTCTGCAATGCGGGCCCAACCTCTGAACCCTTGGCCCATCTCTCCCAGTGGCACTCACCCACCTTCTGGCCGTGGACACGTCCCCGGAGCTGTGACCCATCCCCTTGGTGTTCGGATGTTGGCTGCTGCATGTGTGGTGTTGCCTCCCGCAGTGTTCAGGCACAGTGTCCAGGCATCAAGGTGTGATTGGGATGCTAAGCAATGACTCCCACATATTGCATAGCATTCCTGCCACGGGAATCCACTTGGATTGTGTGAAGTGCTCACTAAAACACGATTGCTAATTCCCTATTAGCGATGGCCTTCAGCCACATGGCCAGAGGCCTCGGCAGTCGATGGGGGTAATGGATGGTCGGTGGGGCAGATGGGCAGGGATAAAGGTTGCCCCTGGAACGGATACACTCATCCAAGGGTTGGCATAGTGGTCCACGGGCGGTTGTCCCCCAGTTGACCCACTAGCACCTCCCACCCTCCCATGGCAGCCCACCCCTGCGGAGAGACTCCCACCCCCTGCTGAGAACTGGGGTGGCAGCCCAGCATCCCTGGGCTCTCTGCCTGTGAGCAAAGATGGCCACTCACCTCCTCGGTCCCCACAGAAGCCCTTCCGCCAGGTTCACGTTTTTCAAAAGGAGCACTAATTGGCGCCAGAGTGACCACTTGCTGGTGAGGCCGCTGAATGATAGAAAGCCATTGGATATGGGGTCATTCTTCTAATTGTTTGGAAATAGGGCTTAAGTGGTGATAATTGATTTCTCGTCACGCTACGCCTAGTTCCCGATTTCACCCAAGGATGTGGGCCGGTTGCATCGCAAACTGCTTGGCGCCTGGCGCAGTTCTCGTTTTCTGCCTCCCCCATTATGCACAATCTTGTTTTGTTCGAGTGAGAGTGCAAGGAAGCCTATTGCCAGCCATGGTTCAAGGTACAAAAGACTGCATTTACATTGCCTTGTCTATGCCTTAACACCATTCACAGTTCTCCAAATATACAAAGGAAGTTCACTTCTTTGATAACAACCACAGACAGTGTATAATGAATAAAAGCAAATTACTGCAGATGCTGGAATCTGAAACGAAAGAGAAAATGCTGGAAAATCTCAGCAGGTCTGGCAGCATCTGTAGGGAGAAAAAAGAGCTAACGTTTCGAGTCCGATGACTCTTTGCCTAAGCTAACAGACAGAGAAAGTGGGAAATATTTATACTGTGGAGTGAGAATGAAAGATGAATCATAGCCACAGAAACCCAGGGAAACCGGGTGCTAATGGCCACAGGAACCAAGGGGAAAGAGTGCTAATGGCAGTCCCCAGAGAGAACCAAAGATGTGAAAGGTCAAACAGAAGAGAAACTAACATCAGAGGATGAACTGTAGATGTGCGGGGAGGAGAAGGGGGAAGCAAAGAGGAGAAAGGTTAAGAAAGGTGGATAAGATTGGGGGGGGTTTAAATATACATTAAGAAAGAAAAAAATGGTAAAAGGCAGTTAAAATGAAATGGGATGAAAACAAATGGGTCGAGGTGGGGTAGAGCTGATCATCTGAAGTTGTTAAATTCGATGTTGAGACCGGAAGGCTGTAGCGTGCCTAATCGGAAGATGAGATGTTGTTCCTTCAGTTTGCGTTGAGCTTCACTGGAACATTGCAGCAGGCCAAGAACAGACATGTGGGCATGGGAGCAGGGTCTTTTGTTAAAATGGCAAGCAACGGGAAGGTCAGGGTCCTGAATGCGCACAGACCGAAGATGCTCAGCAAAGCGATCACCCAGTCTGCGTTTGGTCTCTCCGATATAGAGGAGACCACATTGGAAGCAGCGAATGCAGTAGACCAAATTGAAAGAGATGCAAGTGAAACGCTGCTTAACCTGGAATATATATTTAACCGCCCCCCCCCCCAATCTTATCCACCTTTCCTTAACCTTTCTCCTCTTTGCTTCCCCCTTCTCCTCCCCGCACATCTACAGTTCACCCTCTGATGTTAGTTTTTCTGCTGTTTGGCCTTTCACATCTTTGGTTCTCTCTGGGGACTGCCATTAGCACTCTTTCCCCCTGGTTTCTGTGGCCATTAGCACCCGGTTTCCATGGGTTTCTGTGGCTATGACTCATCTTTCATTCTCACTCCACAGTATAAATATTTCCCACTTTCTCCATCTGTTAGCTTAGACAAAAAGTCATTGGTCTCGAAACGTTAGCTCTTTTCTCTCCCTACAGATGCTGCCAGACCTGCTGAGATTTTCCAGCATTTTCTCTCCAGTGTAGAAAGAAGGTCTGTTCATAGCTTTACAGAAATTGTCCTGATTTATCTTTCTGCTGTCTTTAGCCCAGTCTTATGGGCCTTGCCCTGACTTCATTATAAATATTGACAACTACAAATCCAGAGAAAGTTAGTCCAACAGCTCAGTACCAGCTGAGTAGAATATTTTGCAGGAATAATTAAGACCCAGTCTCTTGCATTGTTTTAGTGGCTGCCCCAAGCATGTATTTTCTTATCCTAGTGTTCCCACAAAGTTTTACCCCAGGAGCTGCAGCTTGGAAAGTGGAAGGTGGAAGGCTGCTGAGCTTTGATTGACGACACGTCGAAGGCTGCAGTGAACGTCATTGAGGTCCCATTACAAACTGCAACATCTCAGTGTGAGCTGGGTCGAATTGGCCCAGCTGTGTGGGACTAACCCGGGCATTAGTGGAAACAGCTGATTGGGGGCGCAGACACACTGACATCCTGAGTGAGGACATCAGGTGCCTTTCTCATGTGCCAGGGTCATTTGCCTGAAACTCTGCCTCAGCACCTCTATGCCTCTGACTGAGAACAGGAATTCCTATCAACACTTGGCACCACAACCTCTAGTACACATATTAGCTCCTTTGGCAGCATTGTAGATTGCCATGGAAACTGTCAGCAGAGACTCCATCATGGTAAGCACCACTATCATGTTCATGGAGGTGCCTACTGGTTGGACAGAATGGTTCTATGCTTTGTGTGAAGCATTTGCACAAGTTGAATCAGACTCCTCTATGCTCTGAGCTATTGTCCACAAACTTGCAGGTAGGTTATTCAGATACTGAGCATTTCCTGTTGCATTCCTATCCACATTCTCCAATAGACGAAGCCCCCAAAGTCAGCATATGCATTTTCTAAGCAGAGCTATGATATTATCTCTTTGCCTGGCAAGTTGCCGCATGTGGCATCTAATCCCACTGCCTTAGTTCCTATGTATCTGTGACTGACGATTCACCATCTGATGTCGCTTCCTCTAACCTACCTGCTTGGGAGCACAAGTTCTCAGACTCCAAGCAAGGCCAGATTGACTAGCACCTCTCCTTGAAGTCGCACAAGGACTTCAACATTTTCAGCAAGTCAAGTAAAAGAGATGGACAAGGATTCGCTTTTGATTTGAAGGGAGTGTTGAGAGGGATGGGTGACTGCAGCTGCAGTTTGTCATGCAAAGTGTTCAGGGTGATAAAGTAAAAAGCAGGAAAGAGGACTGGGTGCAAAGAAACTCTACAGGATGTTCCTCCACTGTTGCCACTCACCATAACGGGACTGGGGGCATTCTGGCTAAGTTTGCCGATGATACAAAGATAGGTGGAGGGGCAGGTAGTATGGAGGAGGTGGGGAGGCTGCAGAAAGATTTAGACAGTTTAGGAGAGTGGTCCAAGAAATGGCTGATGAAACTCAACGTGGGCAAGTGTGAGGTCTTGCACTTTGGAAAAAAGAATAGAGGCATGGACTATTTTCTAAACGGTGACAAAATTCATCATGCTGAAGTGCAAAGGGACTTGGGAGTCCTAGTCCAGGAGTCTCTAAAGGTAAACTTGCAGGTTGAGTCCGTAATTAAGAAAGCAAATGCAATGTTGTCATTCATCTCAAGAGGCTTGGAATATAAAAGCAGGGATGTACTTCTGAAGCTTTATAAAGCATTAGTTAGGCCCCATTTAGAATACTGTGAGCAATTTTGGGCCCCACACCTCAGGAAGGACATACTGGCACTGGAGCGGGTCCAGCGGAGATTCACACGGATGATCCCAGGAATGGTAGGCCTAACATACGATGAACGTCTGAGGATCCTGGGATTATATTCATTGGAGTTTAGGAGGTTGAGGGGAGATCTAATAGAAACTTACAAGATAATGAATGGCTTAGATAGGGTGGATGTAGGGAAGTTGTTTCCATTAGCAGGGGAGACTAGGACCCGGGGGCACAGCCTTAGAATAAAAGGGAGTCACTTTAGAACAGAGATGAGAAATTTCTTCAGCCAGAGAGTGGTGGGTATGTGAAATTCATTGCCACAGAGGGCGGTGGAGGCCGGGACGTTGAGTGTCTTTAAGACAGAAGTTGATAAATTCTTGATTTCTCGAGGAATTAAGGGCTATGGAGAGAGAGCGGGTAAATGGAGTTGAAATCAGCCATGATTGAATGGTGGAGTGGACTCGATGGGCCGAATGGCCTTACTTCCGCTCCTATGTCTTATGGTCTTATAACCTTAACATTTCTCCTGCTCATGATGGTGAGCATGTTTTCTTCCAGAAGGTTAAGGGTGCAGAAGAAATTCCTCCAGGCACCATCTCCTAAAATAAGATATAAGAACATAAGAAATAGGAGTAGGCCCTATATCCCCTGCAGTCCACTCCACCATCCAGTAAGACAATGGTTGATCTGGTTTTAGTCTCCACTGCGATTTACTCCCTTGTCTCCCTTAAAGTTCAAAAATGCTTATCTGCTGCACGTTGAGTGAAATCTTCTCCTGCGAGAAAAATACCATACCAAAGGTGTTAATGACAGCATTGGGAGATACTTTGAGAATGTTCCTGAAATAGTTCGATAGTTTGCCTGCAGTGTGAAAGGCGTAAAGTGCTGGGAAGTGGGGGCTGAAACAGTGGGAAATTGCAGAGATTGGGATGGGAGAAGGACGTGATGTGGTGATTGTAGCAGGTCGGGGGTGGGGGGGCTGGCAGGGAGTTTGTAAGTAGTCCAGCTGCAGGTGTTGCAGGCATGAGGAGAGACTAATTAAGGTTAGAAGATACGATTATTGCCTTGACAACGTTGGTTCGGTTAATGAACTTTTTCTGCATTGCATTTATGTCTTGGGAGAAGCAAATCTCTGCAAACTCTTCAATTTGGTGATGGAAATGTTGTATTGGGGGCGGTGGGGGGAAGGAGGGAATTGCTATTTCCCAATGGAGCAGAATTTGACCGCTCAAGTCAATGGCCTGTGCCAGGGCCTTGAAAGCTGCATTTGCGAACCTTTGTGTCTTTTCTGTACCATCTCCTTTCATTTTTTTCCTTTTCAGAATATTTTACTGAAGTTTGAGCCAGAATGCACCAGCCCGCTAAGACGGCGAGAATTCTTTCAGCGGCAACATCAAGAACCGTTCCCCATTGTTATGGAGCCAATTAATTCCCAGGTAGTGCTGTCTGCATTCCTGACACATGGAGCAGAATTTTACCCTCCGCCCAAAGTGGGTTTAAAGGTGGGGGATGTAAAATTGAGGGATTCTCCTTGGGAACTTGCCCGCCGGAACCCAAACGCAATTTCACACTCGGGTGGGCAGGGCCTCGGGCAGGAAACCCATCCATTCACCTCTTACATAGAACAGACAGTGCAAAAGGAGGCCATTCGGCCCATCGAGTCTGCACCGACCCACTTAAGCTCTCACTTCCACCCTATCCCCGTAACCCCATAACCCCTCCTAACCTTTTTGGTCACTAAGGGCAATTTATCATGGCCAATCCACCTAACCTGCACGTCTTGGGACTGTGGGAGGAAACCGGAGCACCCGGAGGAAACCCACGCACACACGGGGAGGATGTGCAGACTCCGCACAGACAGTGACCCAGCAGGGAATTGAACCTGGGACGCTGGCGCTGTGAAGTCACAGTGCTATCCACCTGTGCTACCGCCTTTATTCGGCCACTTAATGGCTACTTTAGGGCCTTATCGCACCCAATCTCAATTTGTAGGCTGGCAGGAGAGGGTGTGGAGAGCGTGGGAAAGTGACAATAGAACTTTTCTCCACCTCAGGCAGGAAGGGGAGTGGGAAAGCCTCACTCTGCAGACCCCTCAGACTTGGCGTGCCCTTTCCTCCCCGGGATGTTGAAGCTCCAGGACATCCTCCCCCTCCGCCCCCCCTCCAGCCTATCCCCTGACACCATGATCACACCCCAACTCCCTCCTCCCCCACCCCACCCCCATCCATCCCCCCCCCCCCCTCTTGGATGGTGTGGTAAAAAATGTATTATGGTATCTGAGAGGCTAAAGTACCATTGGTAGAACCTGTATGCTTGCTATTGGCTAGAGTGTGTAATAGCTCCGCCCTGATAGGCGGGGTATAAGAACCCGTGCTGCCGCAGCAGCCCTCATTCTGTACCTGAGCTGCTGGGGGAAACATCTAGCTTATTAAAGCCTTCAGTTGGAGTACAACCTCGCTTTAGTGGTCATTGATCGTGCATCAATTTAATAAGCTAGATTTTTAAGAAATCAAAGCCGGAGTGTCTGCAACTTAGCCCCCACGCGGCGAACTCAGCGGCAATCTTTAAGCACTGGCTGGCGTGCTTTAAAGGGTGTCTCGAGACGGCCGAAAACACACCCACGGGACAGCAGAAACTGCACGTGCTGCACTCATGGGTGAGCCCGGAGATCTACACCCTCATCGAGGAAGCGGAAGACTTCGATGCAGCAATCGAGCTGCTAAAAGGACACTATATTCGCCCGGTAAACCAGGTCTACGCCTGGCACCTGCTTGCAACAATGCGAAAAACTCCTGGGGAATCATTGGAGGAATTCTACCGCGCACGCCTGGTGCTGGGAAGAAGCTGCAGCTGCCCGCACGTTTCGGTGAGCGAACACACGGATCTCTTGGGCCGGGACGCTTTCGTGGTAGGTATACTTTCGTCACAAATCTGCCAGCGCCTGTTAGAGAAGGACACCCTGGGTCTCAGGGAGGCACGGGCCCTTGCAGGCTCCCTGGACGTGGCCTCCAGGAACGCCCGCGCCTACGTTCCTGACCGCGCGGCAGCACCCTGGGCAGTGTGGAACCCCGCAGCGGCCGACCCCGAGACTTCCCTCATTCCCCCACAGGCCTGCTATGCAAGGCGGCCTGGCAAGCTGCTACTTTTGCGGGCAGGCCAAGCACCCCCGCCAGCGCTGCCTGACCCGCGCATCCACCTGCAGGGGATGCGGCAAAAAGGGCCATTTCATGGGGGTATGTCAGGCCGAGCGGTGGCCACGGTCTCCAGCGGTGAATCCGGACCGCCACCACAAACTTCTCCACGGGCCCCGTGTGGCCAGCGGTCGCCGCCACCCCCATATCCCAGGGCCACGTGCGGACTCCGGGCGCTGCCATCTTGTTCCGCGGACGCCACGCTTGAGGGATGGGTGCCGCCATTTTGTGCACCCCCTGCCATGTGCGACCTATGGGAGACGCCATCTTGGATGAATCCCCAGAATCCCAGCTCGGCCGACCACACACTGCCTGAACAGAATTCCCAACTACTGCGATTGGCCTCGGTGACTCTGGATCAGTCTCGAACCCGAACACTCTCAACCGCTACGACGACCGTTTTCATCAACGGGCACGAGACGTCCTGCCTAATTGACTCTGGGAGCACCGAGAACTTCATACACCCCGACACGGTAAGGCGCTGTTCCCTCCTCATCTACCCTGTTGATCAAAAAATCTCACTGGCCTCCGGTTCCCACTCAGTGGAGATAAAGGGGTTTTGTGTAGCAAACCTCACAGTCCAGGGAAGGGAGTTCAAAAATTTTGATCTCTACGTCCTTCCCCACCTCTGCGCGGCTACACTCCTGGGTTTAGACTTCCAGTGTAACCTTCAAAGTCTGACCTTCCAATTCGGCGGACCTATACCCCACCTTACTGTCTGCGGCATCGCGACCCTTAAGGTCGACCCGCCTTCCCTGTTTGCGAACCTCACCCCGGATTGCAAACCCGTCGCCACCAGGAGCAGACGCTACAGTGCCCAGGACCGGATCTTTATTAGATCAGAGGTCCAAAGGCTACTGAGGGAAGGGGTCATTGAAGCCAGTAACAGCCCCTGGAGAGCTCAAGTGGTGGTGGTAAAGACCGGGGAGAAGCATAGGATGGTCATTGACTACAGTCAGACCATCAACAGGTTTACGCAGCTGGACACGTACCCTCTCCCCCGCATATACGACCTGGTAAACAGGATCGCGCATTATAAGGTTTTCTCCAAGGTGGATCTCAAGTCCGCCTACCATCAGCTCCCCATCCGCACTAGTGACCGCAAATACACTGCCTCCGAGACGGACTGGCGGCTCTATCACTTCTTAAGGGTTCCCTTTGGTGTCACTAACGGGGTCTCGGTCTTCCAGCGCGAGATGGACCGAATGTTTGACCGGTACGGTTTACGGGCAACATTCCCGTACCTCAATAATGTCACCATCTGCGGCCAGGACCAGCAGGACCACGACACCAACCTCCGAAAATTTCTCCAGACCGCTAAAATCCTTAACCTAACATACAATAAGGATAAATGCGTGTTTAACACCAACCGTCTCGCCATTCTCGGCTACGTAGTGCGAAATGGAGTTATAGGCCCCGACCCTGAACGCATGCACCCACTTATGGAGTTCCCCCTCCCTCACTGCTCTAAGGCCCTGAAACGCTGCCTATGGTTTTTTAGCTACTACGCCCAGTGGGTCCCCAACTATGCGGACAAGGCCCGTCCCCTGATCCAATCCACAGTTTTTCCCCTGTCGATAGAGGTCCGCCAGGCCTTCAGCCGCATCAAAGCAGACATTGCAAAGGCCACGATGCACGCCATCGACGAGTCCCTCCCCTTCCAGGTCGAGAGCGATGCATCCGACGTAGCTCTGGCGGCCACCCTCAACTAAGCGGGCAGACAAGTGGCCTTCTTCCCCCGTACCCTCCATGCTTCCGAAATCCGCCACTCCTCAGTCGAAAAGGAGGCCCAGGCCATAGTAGAAGCTGTGCGACATTGGAGGCCTTACCTGGCCGGCAGGAGATTCACTCTCCTCACTGACCAACGGTCGGTTGCTTTCATGTTCGATAATGCACAGCGGGGCAAGATAAAAAACGACAAGATTTTGCAGTGGAGGATCGAACTCTCCACCTACAACTATGAGATCTTGTATCGTCCCGGGAAGCTAAACGGGCCTCCTGACGCCCTGTCCCACGGCACATGTGCCACCGCACAAGTGGACCGCCTCCGAGCCCTCCACGAGGACCTCAGCCAACCGGGGGGGTCGCTCACTTTTTCCATTTTGTCAAGACCCGCAACCTTCCCTACTCCATTGAGGAGGTCAGGACTGCCACCAGGGACTGCCAAATCTGCGCGGAGGCAAACCGCACTTCTACCGGCCAGAGAGAGTGCACCTGACAAAGGCTTCACGTCCCTTTGAACGCCTCAGCATGGACTTCGAAGGCCCCCTCCCCTCCACCGACCGCAACACGTACTTCCTGAACGTGATTGACGAGTACTCCCGGTTCCCATTCGCCATCCCCTGCCCCGACATGACTGCCACCACCGTCATCAAGGCCCTCCAAAGCATCTTTGCACTGTTCGGGTTCCCCGCATTCATACACAGTGATAGGGGGTCCTCCTTTATGAGCGATGAACTGCGTCAATTCCTGCTCAGCATCGCTTCAAGCAGGACGACCAGTTACAACCCCCGGGGTAACGGACAGGTAGAGAGGGAGAACGGAACGGTCTGGAAGACCGTCCTACTGGCCCTACGGTCCAGGAACCTCCTAGTCTCCCGCTGGCAAGAAGTTCTCCTGGATGCCCTCCACTCCATCCGGTCGTTACTTTGTACAACTAGCAATCAGACACCTCACGAACGTCTCCTGGTCATCCCTAGGAAGTCCTCCTCTGGGACCTCGCTCCCGACCTGGCCGGCAGCACCCGGACCCATCCTGCTCCAAAAACACGTGCGTGCGCACAAGTCGGACCTGTTGGTCGAGAGGGCCCATCTGCTCCATGCCAACCCCCAGTATGCCTACGTGGCATACCCCGACGGCCGACTAGATACAGTCTCCCTATAGGACCTGGCGCCCGCCGGAACACCACGCACATTCCAGTCCCACCCTCCCCTCCACCGCAGCACCTTACAGGAGGATTGGTCCTTCCGCCACCCCCGACTAGGCCCCCCCACCCACCGATGCCCCCCGCAGGTGCTCCCTTCCCAGGTCAGCCGTTTTCCCCACCAGCACCGTCTAGGGGTGACGAAGCTGCCATGGAGATCGAAGCCCTGCTCCCGGAGTCACAGACGCCCGAGCCTCCACGGAGTCACCACCGAGGCTCTGTAAGCTGTAAATATAAACCACCAAATGTACATAGCTACCAGACTTGTAAATAGTTACTAAACACTGTACGGAGGTATTACGGTACCTCCATAACTAATTATACCATGTTGTTATGTTTTGTAGTTTCTGGCAACCACCCCCGCTGGACTTATTTTTAACAGGGGGTGAATGTGGTATTATAGGTATTATGGTACCTGAGGGGCTAAAGTACCACTGGTAGAACCTGTATTCTTGCTATTGGCTAGAGTGTATAATAGCTCCGCCCTGATAGGCGGGGTATAAGAATCCATGCCGCCCCAGCAGCCCTCATTCTGTACCTGAGCTGCTGGGGGAAACATCTAGCTTATTACAGCCTTCAGTTGGAGTACAACCTCGCTTTAGTGGTCATTGATCGTGCATCAGATGGCGAGTGCTGATCGTTCACCATCCTTAAAATTCTACCCATGGTACAGGCAGCACCAATGTCATGTGGTCTCTGCCATTGTGCGAAGGTGCATACAGCACCCGTCCCATCCTCTGTGAGCCCATGTTTAGGCGTATTCCAATTTAGAAGCTCCTATTCTCACCGGTGCACATTTCCTAGGAAATGCTATTGGCAATGAGCAATCCAAGCAGGAAGTCCACCAACCTTTCTTCATTCTCATCCCAGTGCAGGACTCTGAAGCCAGCTGTGGAATTCCAACATTCCAGAACTGACCAGAAATGAAATTCAGTTCACAGTGGTCTGTATGGCTTCACACTACATTAGGTATTGCCATTATCTGCCTGGTTATTTGAGAACAAATGCTGGCATGTTCAATCTCACCTCCATTGTCATAAAAATGATGGAAGCTGGCTGTAAGTTTTCAATGCAAACTATAATCTGACATCCAGCGACAGAGTGAAGTCAACTTTTTCCTCTACTTACTGACGTGTTTTCAGTTTTAAGTCAACTTAAGAAACACATCCACGCCAACATTGTCTGCCCCGCAGCCATTTCATACCCCAACGAGCCTGACTTTGCTTCAGGTGGGCCCTTACCGCTCACTTGGGAGGAAGACCTGCCTTCAAGAGCTTCCAGTCAATCATATTAATCAGCAGCTCTATAGTCCCCGCAGTAGCAGAAGTTGAACTGAATAGAACTGGGACTGCATGCAGTCTCTGGAAGCTAAATCCTGGGTATTTAGAAAGAGGGCAGCACGGTAGCATTGTGGATAGCACAATTGCTTCACAGCTCCAGGGTCCCAGGTTCGATTCCGGCTTGGGTCACTGTCTGTGCGGAGTCTGCACATCCTCCCTGTGTGTGCGTGGGTTTCCTCCGGGTGCTCCGGTTTCCTCCCACAGTCCAAAGATGTGCAGGTTAGGTGGTCTGGCCATGATAAATTGCCCTTAGTGAGCAAAATTGCCCTTAGTGTTGGGTGGGGTTACTGGGTTATGGGGATAGGGTGGAGGTGTTGACCTTGGGTAGGGTGCTCTTTCCAAGAGCCGGTGCAGACTCGATGGGCCGAATGGCCTCCTTCTGCACTGTAAATTCTATGAAATTCTAGGTCGGTTTTGGGGTTGTCAGGGTGGGGAGGGGAGGGGTTGGACAGTGAGGATTTGGGGTGTTGGGGAGAGGATGGTGTAGGGAAGCCCTGTGACTACCAGACTTTAAAGGAGGGGGTGTCCATTGTTAAAGTGGGGCTTCTGATGAGACTGCCCCCACTTCCTGTCCGAGGTCAGAACCCGATTATTTTTGAGCTTCCCCATACCCGGGTGTTGTGTTTGGTCTTCTGCACCTTGCTAAGGAATCCACCAAACACGTAGACTTATCCAAACCAGGATCTTTATTCAATCACTCGTGGTAAGATAGTGATCTGTTACAGAGCAAGTTATCGTGGAGTTTCTTTGTACTCCTCTGGAACTATACCTCACACTATTGTTCACCTGTATGTCTTCGATCATCTCCTACAACCATCTGCTAATGGCCGGATGTGTCTCCACTTACATGGGAGTCCCTGGTCACATGATCACGTTCCTGAGTCCTCATGCTGTGTCTGCACCACACCTGATGGTTGGAGATCGCACACCAACCATCTATGATATTGCCCACAGGCATATCACCTCACTGGGAACTCTGCCTAAGCCTAAAAATTGAGGCTTGGTGAGAACCAGCCCCTAACTGGTTAATAATTAGCCATTTAAGGGCCTCAATTGGTGCAAGAGAGTATGCCAGTCTAAGGCCTCGCCTGCACCACCAGAGGTCGGGACAGGCAGGAATCCAGCAGGAGGTCCATCTGTGATATTCTACCCTCACCACCCCCCACCCCCAGGCTAACAACACGCCAGCGGGAGAGGATAAAATTTAAGCCCTGATGTCGCAAACAGGAACGATTAGTATTCAGGGAAAAACAACAGTTTCATAAGGTGAAAACTGGATAAGAAGCCAAGTCAACCTGCTCTATTCTTAAGCAGCCCCAAGAGTCCAGCTGAAGGCCTGAGTGGATTGGATTGTAACTTTGACTTCTCTGATTCAGAACATCTAGATAAGTAAGACGAATTACCTCCCTAAGGAATGTAAAGTACAACTTCTGCCCCGTCTTCTGTGTCTATTGAGATTAACTGGCTTGAGTCTGAGTGGAACAAACAAGGCCAAATATTTGCTCAGGTTTTAATGTGAACTAGTGATCATTTGTTTTAGCACTCCGTGCAACATTAGACCCTATTCATTTTACCAATCCCAGTCTGACACTAGTTTCCATAATGATTACATTTTGCTATTTGAATTATTTTTGTTTTCATAATTCACACAATACACAAGTCATTTCACTTTCAGAAATATGTGTTTGAAACTTTATGAGATATTTAATATTTTTTTCACCAGATACAGCTTGTGAGTTGTCACCGATTGCAGTACAGCTGTCAGACAGCAAAATTTCAAATGTGATCCTTAGCAGCAAATGAGCTAAAAGCATAGACTAAATGTGGTATAATTTAGCTTCACTTTCCCACATTCAGTTCTGACGATCAAAGGTGTCTGCAAATTACTCAACTACCATAGTCGTCCCAGATATAATAACACGGCTAGTTCAGGCAGAATTTTTACATTAAAGAAGCAATGAGTTTCAGATAATAATGCCTTAGAACTTTCATTCAGCAAAGAGCACAAAGACCCAGATGAAGAGGCTCAATGGAAAGCGAGAACCATCAATGTCTTCTACTGCACTCGTAGGTTGACAGGCTGCAGTTGAATGCCAATTTAATGAATATCGATTGAAGAGAGTCACCCATTTAACAGATTCAATTGGTGGCACTGGAAAATTCACATCTGATTTGTGAAACGACATTGGGATCTAACATGTGAGGTAAGGTGATGTTACTTGGGCTTTAAGTCGATACATTGAATGGGTGGAGAGAAGGTTTAAGTCTCCAGATCTTGAGCATTTTAGTTCTCCAGTCTGTAATGTTGTCGCAATGTTTAGGATTGATAACTGTATAATGATATAAAGGGCGCGATCATCTGGAAAAATTTCCAAGTGTTGTAGCGAGCGGAAATTGCCGCGAGTCTCCCGGCATTCGCCCCAGAAGGCCGGCAACGCTATTCAATGTAAATTGGTCCATTTTATGAGGCCTCAAGGGCTCCTCGCCCCGATGCCAGCTCTCCAGCTGATTTCCCGGGACCACACTCGCCACCCCCCCCCCCCCTCCCCCTGCCCCCTCGCCCAGTAACAAGGTCGAGCAGCACTTAAGCTGCACTTTCTCAGCCAACCCCAGCCAGCTTGCAACAATGGCACTGAGGAGACCGGCCCCAAGATTTGGGGATGCTGACCTGGGGAGACTTCTAGACGCGGCGGAGGCCAGGAGGGATGTCCTGTTCCCTGAGCTTCCCGGAGGGTGAACCACAAGGCAGCCAGTGCTGCCTGGGACAAGGTGGTGGCAGCAGTGGAGAGCCTGGTGCACGATGACGGCACCGTGAGTGAAGGTGTCCAAGGTGTCGCGCAGTCGGTGACGGCCATGACTGAGGGTCTTGGCAGTATGTCTGCCTCACTGGGGGCTGTCACCTCATACCAGACCGACATTGATGGGGCTCTGCGGGACATGTTGTCAGATGGGAATGGCTGAGGCGCTGCCGAGCTTGTCCCAGTCACAGGTGGGCATTGCTGAGGCACTGCAGAGCATGGCCCGGGCATGAGGGGATATGCCCCAGTCACTGAGGAGCATTGCCGAGGACGTCGACACGATGGTGCAGACTATGGGGAACCACCAGGGCTGGCAGAGCCAGAGGATGCACGGCAGCCAGGGCTTGAACCACATGCCCCTCCATCCAAAGGTGAACCCAGGGCCCTATGGGCACCAGCCAGGAGGAGGGGGTGTTGAGTGCCAACCCGGGCACATCCTTGGGGCAGCGAAGGTTCCACCCACCTGATGAGGCCACGTCTCAGTGTCAGCACACCCCAGGTGTAGTGGTAGAGCTAGGGGGGCCAGTGACCTTGTGAATTACTGAGGGCACCTGCGTAGGGGGAGGGGTTAGGTAGGGGAGGGGGTGGGGTTGGGGGCTGTTGGAGTTGTGGGGCAGCATTATCATGAATGGGGTATTGTACAGCACTTAAACAGCTTTTTGCACAAACATTATGATGCCTCTGTCACTTTATTCCGTAAAGCGGGCTGACCCCAGACCCTTCGCCCATCTCTCCAGGGAACCCCCATTCCCGTGGCACCCACCCACCCTCCGACCGTGGTCATGTCCCGGGAGCTGTGTCTCATCCCCTGGGTGTTTGGATGTTGGCTGCTGCGTGTGTGGTGTTGTCTCCCGCACAGTGTCCAGGCATCAAGGTGCGATCGGAATGCTCGGCAATAACTCCCACCTGATACATGGCCCACCTACCCACGGGAACCCACTTGGCATTGTCAAGTGCTCAGTTAACCACAATTGCCAATTCTCTATTAGCGATAGCCTTTAGCCGTGCAGACCGAGGCCTCAGCAGTCCGTGGGGGTTATGGATGATCAGTGTGGCAGACGGGCAGGGACAGGGGTTGCCCCCGGAATGGGGTTGGGATTCAGTGGTTGGCATGGTGATGCTTTGAGCGATTGCCCCTCCCAGTTGCCCCCCTCCCCCGTCTCCTTCCCACACCCACCCTCTCATGGCAGCCAACACCTGCGGAGGGTCCCCCAACCCCCGCTGAGTCCTGGGGTGGCAAGCCCAGCGCCCCCGGTGCCTTTGCCTGTGAGCAAAGATGGCTACACCCCTCCGCAGCTCCTCACAGAAGCCCTTCCGCCAGGTTCACGTTTTTCAAAAGGAATACTAATCAGCGCCAGCGTGACCACTTGCTGAGGAGGCCGGTGAATGACAGGAGGCCATCGCGTTAATTATACGGAAATGGGGCTTAAATGGTGATAATTGGTTCCTCGTCATGCTAGGGTGAGATTCTATGGGAGCAGGCCGGTTGCATCGCAAACTGTTTGGCGCCTGGCGCAGTTCCCGATTTTAGCCTCTCCCGCTATTCACCGGCCTTGTAATGCTTGAGTGCAAGTGTAACGAGGTCGGAAGATCATGCACGATATTATCCAACTGCTTTCAAATCCTTGCATGCAGATTGATGCATTTATAAAGTACATGACAAGATACATTAAAATATAGAACAAGAGATGAGTTTGTCAGGTGCCAGCCAGAGCATGTTAAACGCGGGTTCGCTCCATCTAACTGAGGCATTGATATAAGCCAAATTTACATCAAATTAATTTGTTTTAGAATTATAGTGACTGTTACTTCCTTGGCAAATGTAAAGCCAATTTTCACGAGTAAGGTTTACTAAATAGGAGTTACCGGTTTATCTGTTTTTGGTATGTGATGAATATAGGAATTTCAGATTTATTGGGTGAAATTCTCCATTTGGGAGACCAAGGGCGCGATCCAGTGGCCACGCTGCGTCTGAAAAGCAGCTCGCCGTGGTGCAGCGTGGCCGATAAAAGCTGGGAGACCCGGCTCCCGGGATCTACCTGGCTTGCAACACTTCGCGAGATCCAACTTGATCTCACAAGACGTTGCGATGGAAATCCCGCCATTGTGATCAGGGTCACTTTTTGGCAAATCTGCATATTAGAGCGAGGCAGCTCGTCTCACTGTAATGTGCAGATTCCAGAAGTACCTGAGGTTTTAGGATTCATCCCCTTTGCTTTGGAGACTTCAGGTGAGTACCATTCAGCACTGGTCTCCACAAACGGGGACCAGACAGAACGGCACTGTGGGGGTCCCCAGGGGATCTGAGGTCCCCAGCTGCATGCCCTTTGGGCAGATTGGTGCCTGGGTGTCAGCCTGGCACTGCCAAGGTACCAGATGGCACTGCTGGAATGGGCGCTGGCAAGGTGGCATTCGTTTGCATGTGTACAATCGGGCTGGGGGTGCCCTGTGTGGGTGGCCTGGGGGGGGGGGGGAAGAGAGAGATGAACCATCTCTTTAGGGCAGCTCGGGTGAGTCACCATCTCTGTTCCCCTGGTAACACTCCTGTTCCTCACTCCTCATATCACCTCGCACTCCCATAGAGGCCAATCAAAATCCACCTACCTGCAACTCCCTCACATCCCACCCTGCAGCAAATCCCAACACCTGTATTGTCCTCTCTTGTCAGGTGCCTTGCACCTGCATGCCACCAGATGCAAACCCCCCCCCCCCCGCCCCCCAATGTAACTTGCCTCCTTGTGTCTCACCATTTCCTTTATGTGTCTTCTAGAAAAAATGGCCCACAACAGAAAGGAGTGGGGGAAGGCTAGAGGGAGTGTGCCAGACCTCGGAGCTCTCACTGCTGCCGAGCAGAGGGTGATAGCAATATTCAGGGAGGGGCAGGAGTGGGCTATCTCAGGTCACAGGGCGAAATGCACAGCAGGCAGCCTCCACGTCTGATGTGCTAATTGGGGTCACACCTAGAAGGAGCAGCAGGCCACGTAAAATAAGAAAGTTAGACATCAGTAAAGCTAGCACAGGTGCAGCACATAGGTCACGGGTCAGGGCACAATATTGTGTACCGTCAGGATTAAACACCTTTTCACCAACATTCCAACCTGCCTCAATCGTCTGTCTGATGGGTGTGAGGGACGGGCTGGGCCCGGTTTAGAGGGTGTGCCAGGTGGGGGAGAGGTGGGAGGCTGACAGTGTGTGTGATGAAGGATGGAACAGGACAGGGCCCCCAGGACAATTGAATGTTCCACCTGGAGTTACCTTCAGAGGCAGAAGGGAACGGAGCCAGGAGTGTGAGGCCGCCTTGTAGTACAGCTTATCCAGTGAGTATCACAACACCGCTCACCATCTCCATAACCCCAATCCCCCACCACCACCACCCCAAAGAATATAGAGGCCCTAAAGATGGAATGGCCAGCATACATACAGGGACCACCCGGTGGACAGTGGAAGGTGATCCTGAGGCAGGAATAAGATTTTGTCAAACAATGAGGAGCACCAGAGCTCATCTCACAGTGAGTCGTCATCAGCCTCTATCGTGTGGATAAGACCTGTGTGTACAACTGCTGCAGTAGTGTTTTTTTTAAATCCTGGTTTGCAATTCAGCTAGGCTAGTGGGGAGCCAGTTAAACGTGCAATTAAAACATCATAAAGTTTGGGTTAATGGATTTTTGCTTAAATTAAGAGGGTTCCCCTCAGAGTAGTTAATTAGAGATATTGTGGTCAGTTTAGTGAGATGCTGTAATTAATGGAAGGAGTCAGGGATTGAAGCAGTCAGTGGTGAGGTTCCATTTTAGTCTGTGGTTCAAAGGCAAACTAAGAGGTTTCAGATGAAATACAGACAGAGATTCTGCATTGTTCTGACAGTGCTCAGCTCTATCTTTTCAAACAGTCTCAATAGACATCTCTAACAAGCAAGTATTCTGAGGGCTAACTGTATTTAAAAGTGGATTGGGATCGGAGATGATTTTGTTGTTTGAGTGGAAATAAAGATAGCAGTTGAGGGTTGATAATAATACTAATCTTTATTGTCACAAGTAGGCTTACATTAACGCTGCAATGAAGTTACTGTGAAAAGCCCCTAGTCGCCACATTCCGGCCCCTGTTCGGGTACACTGAGGGAGAATTCAGAATGTCCAAATTACCAAACAGCACGTCTTTCGGGACTTGTGGGAGGAAACTGGAGCACCCGGAGGAAACCCACGCAGGCACAGAGAGAATGTGCAGACTCCACACAGACAGTGACCCACGCCGGGAATTGAACCTGGGACCCTGGCGCTGTGAAGCAACAGTGCTAACCACTGTGCTACCGTGCCACCCAATGTGCTATTGTGTCACTGTGTTGATTAGCAATGTTTAAGGGGCAATTGGAAGCTACTTTCTTGTGTAATGTTCAAGATATTTTAATATTAAAGATATTTTAATACTGTGTCAGTAATAAAGTTTGTTTTAATACACCATATCCCTATTTGGCGTGAAATCGGTCCTGGAGCGAGGTATCCTTTCCTCAAAGTCTTACGAAATTAAAATAAAATATTGGGGTTTTTGTCTAGTATTCCAGCCACTGTTGGGGTCTAGTCTGGGATTGCAATAGATAGTATAAGCCAAATGAATACAAGTTGGCCATGACATTAGGGGAACTCATCTAACCTTTCGACAGTGTCATGGCGTCTATTCCATCCAGATGATTAAATAAACAAAACCTCAATTTAGCAGTTCATCTGAGATAACATTTATAAAAATACTGTACTCCTTTAGTCCTACGCTCAGCCGAGATAAAGTGCTCATCGCCTGGAGTGGGGTTTGAACCTAGTTTTTTGTCTGGACGTGCTGTTAGGTAATTTGGACATTCTGAATTCTCCCTCTGTGTACCCGAGCAGGCACCGGAATGTGGTGACTAGGGGCTTTTCACAGTAATTGCATTACAGTGTTAATGTAAGCCTAATTTTGACAATAAAGTTTATTATTATACGGCTAAGCTAAGATTTGATTTGATTTGATTTATTATTGACATCCATCATCATGAAGTGCTTCGAAAGGTTAGTCATGGCACAAATCAACTCCAGCCTCCCGGATTACCTTGATCCACTACAGTTCGCCTACCGCTGCAACAGGTCCACAGCAGACGCCATCTCCATGGTCCTGCACTCTATACCCTGGAACACCTAAATAACAAAGATACCTATGTCAGACTCCTATTTTTCAACTACAGCTCAGCCTTCAACACCATCATTCCTACGAAACTCATCTCCAAACTCCGTGGCCTTGGCCTTGGCTCCTCTCTCTGTGACTGATTCCTGAACTTTCTAACCCACAGGCCACAATCAGTAAGGACAGGCAACAACACCTCCTCCACGATCTTCCTCAACACACCGGTGCCCCACAGGGCTGTGTCCTCAGCCCCCTATTATACTCTTTATATACCTATCACTGTGTGGCCAAATTCCCCTCCAACTCGATTTTCAAATTTGCTGATGACACCACCGTAGTGGGTCGGATTTCAAACAATGGCGAGACAGAGTACAGGAATGAGATAGAGAATCTGGTGAATTGGTGCAACGACAATAATCTCTCCCTCAATGTCAACAAAACAAAGGAGATCGTCATCGACTTAAGGAAGCGTAGTGGAGAATATGCCCCTGTCTACATCAATGGGAACAAAGGAGAAAGGGTTGAGAGCTTCAGATTTTTAGGTGTACAGATCACCAACAACCTGTCCTGGTCCCCCCATGCCGACACTATAGTTAAGAAAGCCCACCAATGACTCTACTTTCTCAGAAGACTAAGGAAATTTGACATGTCAGCTACGACTCTCACCAACTTCTACAGATGCACCTTAGAAAGCATTCTTTCTAGCTGTACCACAGCCTGGTACGGAGCCTGCTCTGCCAAAGACCTTAGGAAACTACTCAATCCATCACGCAAACCAGCCTCCCATCTCTTGACTCTACCTACAATTCCCGCTGCCTCGGAAAGGCAACCAGCATAATTAAGGACCCCACGCATGCCGGACATACTCTCTTCCACCTTCTTCCGTCAGGAGAAAGATACCAAAGTTTGAGGTCACGTACCAACCGACTCAAGAACAGCTTCTTCCCTACTGCCATCAGACTTTTGAAAGGACCTACCTTGTATTAAGTTGATCTTTTCTCTACACCTTGCTATAACTGTAACATTATATTCTGCAGTCTCTTCTTCCTTCCCTATGTACAGTGTGCATTGTTTGTACAGCATGCAAGAAACAATACTTTTCACTGTACACTAATACATGTGACAATAATAAATCAAATCAAAAGACTACCTAAGAACAATTAAAGATGCAAAATGGAAGGCAGCACGGTGGCGCAGTGGTTAGCACTAGGGCTGCGGCGCTGAGGACCTGGTTTTGAACCCCGGCCCTGGGTCACTGTCCGTGTGGAGTTTGCACATTCTCCCCGTGTCTGTGTGGGTTTCACCCCCACAACCCAAAGATGTGCAGGTTCGGTAGATTGGCCACGCTAAAATTGCCCCTTAATTAGAAACATAATTGGGTACTCTAAATTTATTTTAAAAAAGATGCAAAATGGGCAACAATGAAATGTGCCACATAAATGAACGATGTGTAGTGGTAAAAATTCCACTTGTGTCACGAGTGCCTCAAGGGAAGGTTCTCGTCATGAAGAAGAAGTATTGGAAGAATATGAGGTCATTGCTCAGAGTTGAGAGAACTAAACTGAATTGCTTTATACCAATGAGACCCATATTCTCATTTCCAAATGACAGAAAGCAGGGAGGAGATTGCGGTTATTTTTGCATCGTTTACCAGTCAGCAAATAATGTTTGCTATCAAGATTGTACTATGAATGGAGCTCGTATAGAATCTACAGCATGGAGACAGACCCTTCAGCCCAAACTGGTCCATGTCAACCAAAAAGCCCATCTAAGCTAACCCCATTTGCCTGCAATAGAATCAAATATAGATTATGGTTTATCTCTGAGCACACTCAAATTGGACGAAACCTGATTAAGCCACCATGAGATTGCGAAGGTTTTGGCTGGTATCACAAAGGAGGCATGAACGAATTGGTGTTCCACAGTGGTGGAGGCAGCCCGCCGTTTGCGGGATCTACTGGTCCCGCTGCTCTGGATGGGATTTCCCATTAAATCCACCCCCTTGCCACCGGGAAACTCCGGGGTGGGGTTCGCCATCGGCGGACTGAGGGTGGGCAGCACAGCAGTTAGCACAGCTGCCTCACAGCGCCAGAGGCCCGGGTTCAACTCCTGCCTCGAGTCACTGTCTGTGTGGAGTCTGCACGTTCTCCCCGTGTCTGCGTGGATTTCCTCCGAGTGCTCTGGTTTCCTCCCACAGTCCAAAGATGTGCAGGTTAGGTGGATTGGCCACGCTAACTTACCCCTTTGTGTGCAAAAGGTTAGATGAGGTTACTGGGTTATGGTGATAAGGTGGGAGGGGGTGGATTAAGAATCCAGCAAAGGAGGACCAAGAAATTGATTCATTGGGGAAAAATAGAGTATGAGGGTGAACTTACAACGAATATAAAAGTGGACTGTAAAAACTTCTATAATTGACTTCCAGTTGCGGCTATGCAGAGCTAACTCGCATGTTTGGCAGCTCCCACTTGGAACGGACTTTTGGGCTCTTTTCAGGGCCCCCAACGGCATTTTTTCGACATTTCCCGGTGTGGGAAGAAGAATGCAACATTCCCCCGACAATGTATGGCTTGGACCAGGAGCGGGGCGGTGGTGGTGAAGCCAAAGAAAGTGCGAGGGAAGAAGAGCAAGATGGCGGCGGGCGGGGACCAGGCAGCGTGGATGCAGTGGGCGCAGGAGCAGCAGGAGGTTATCCAGCGCTGCTTCAGGGAGTTCAAAGCGGACCTGCTGGAGCCGATGAAGGCTTCTATTGATAAGCTGCTGGAGACCCAGACGGCCCAGGGGGTGGCGATCCGCGAGGTCCGACAAAAGATCTCAGATCACGAGGATGAGATCTTGGGCCTAGCAGTAAAGGTGGAGGCGCACGAGGCGCTCCACAAGAAATGGCAGGAGCGGTTCGAGGAGATGGAGAATCGGTCGAGGCGGAAGAATCTGCGGATCCTGGGCCTCCCGGAGGGGCTGGAGGGGTCGGACGTGGGGGCCTATGTGGTCACCATGTTAAACTCGCTGATGGGAGCGGGGTCCTTCCAGGGGCCCCTGGAGCTGGAAGGGGCCCATAGAGTGCTGGCGAGGAGGCCCAAGGCTAACGAGCCGCCGCGGGCGGTGCTGGTGCGGTTTCATCGGTTCGCTGATCGGGAGTGCGTGCTTAGGTGGGCCAAGAAAGAGAGGAGCAGCAGGTGGGAGAACGCGGAGGTTCGAATATATCAGGACTGGAGCGCGGAGGTCGCGAAGAAGAGGGACGGGTACAACCGGGCGAAGGCAGTGCTGCACTGGAATGGGGTGAAGTTTGGCATGTTGCAGCCGGCGCGACTGTGGGTTACCTACAAGGACCAGCACTATTATTTTGAGGCTCCGGAGGAGACGTGGGCCTTTGTTCAGGCCGAGAAGCTGGACACAAACTGAGGGTCGGGATGGGGGGTCGGGCGTGGGGATGGTCGGGGATTGTTGTTGTTGTGTTACATTTTGAGGGGGGGGGTTCTTTGTTCTTGTTTCTTTTTGGTTCGGTGTAGGTGGTTAGGGTGAGTTGGGCACTGCTTCTTTGGTTGGGTCTGTCGGGTGGGCTCTTGGAGGGGGGCAAGTAAACGGAGTAGGGGGTGGTGGCCAGTAGGGGGGAATGGGCCCCGCGGGGGAGGGAGAGGCCCCAGTCGGGGGTGAGGGGACTGAGCCTGTAAAAGGAGCTGCGGCAGAGGAGGCGGGGCCTGTCAGGTGTAAAGCGCGGGATTTTCCTTCGCTGAAGGCTGAAGGGGGCGGGGAAGCATGGGATTTTCCCGCGCTTGGGATGGAAGGGGGAGGCGGGAGTCTGCTGGTGGGTAATGGAGGGGGAGCGGTCAGCAGGAGTCAGCTGACTTGCGGGAGTGAAATGGGGGGAGCAATGCAGCTAGGAGGGGTCTTAGCTGGGGGGGGGGTGGGGGGGACACTGGGTTGCTGCTGGTATGGACAAGGGGGAGCTGGAGCGAGTAGAGGGGGTTGGGACGGGGGTCTGCCGCCGTGGGGAATGGGCGCGTGGCTGGCCGAGGAGGGGTTATGGCTAGTCGGCAGGGGAGGGGGGCGGGTAGCCCCCTGATCCGGCTGATAACCTGGAATGTAAGGGGACTGAACGGGGCGGTTAAGCGGGCCCGGGTGTTCGTGTACCTGAAGGGGCTGAAGGCGGATGTGGTCATGCTCCAGGAGACGCACCTGAAGGTGGCAGACCAGGTAAGATTGAGGAAGTGGTGGGTAGGTCAGGTGTTTCATTCGGGGCTGGATGCCAAAAATCGGGGGGGTGGCGATCTTAGTGGGAAAGCGGGTGTCATTCGAGGCGTCGAGCATTGTGACAGACAATGGCGGCAGGTACGTAATGGTAAGTGGTAAGATGCAAGGGGAGAGAGCGGTGCTGGTCAACATGTACGCCCCGAACTGGGACGATACGGGTTTTATGCTGCGCATGTTGGGTTGGATCCCGGACTTGGAAGTGGGGGGACTTTAACACGGTGTTGGATCCGGCACTGGATCGCTCCAGGTCTAGGACGGGTAGGAGGCCGACGGCGGCTAAAGTGCTGAGGGGGTTTATGGACCAGATAGGAGGGGTGGACCCTTGGGGATTTACAAGGCTTGTGGCTAGGGAATTTTCATTCTTCTTGCACGTTCATAAGGCCTATTCCCGGATCGACTTTTTTGTTATGAGCAGGGCGCTGATTGTGAGAGTAGAGGATACCGAGTACTCGGCGATAGCCATTTCGGATCACCCCCCGCATTGGGTAGACCTAGAGCTGGGGGAGGAGAGGGACCAGCGCCCGTTGTGGCGCTTGGAAGTGGGGCTGTTGGTGGACGAGGAGGTGAGCGAGCGGGTCCGAGGAAGCATAGAGAGATACCTGGAGGCCAACGATAACGGAGAGGTCCGAGTGGGGATGGTCTGGGAGGTGTTGAAGGCGGTGGTTAGGGGAGAGCTGATCTCCATTAGGGCCCACAAAGAGAGGAGTGTGCAGAGGGCGAGAGACAGGCTGGTGGGGGAGACGGTGAGGGTAGACAGGACGTGCCGGAGGAGGGGCTGTTGAGGGAGAGGCGTAGCCTCCAGGCCGAATTCGACCTGTTGACCACCAGGAAGGCGGAGGCGCAATGGAAAAGGCCCAGGGGGCGATTTATGAGTATGGGGAAAAGGCAAGTCGGATGCTGGCGCATCAGCTTCGGAAGCGGGACGCAGCTAGGGAGATCGGGGGAGTTAAGGATAGGGGAGGGAGTGTGGTGTGGAGTGGGGTTGGTATCAATGGGGTCTTCACGGACGTTTATGAGGAACTGTATCGGTCCGAGCCCCCACTGGAGGTGGGAGGGATGGGCCCCTTTCTGGACCAACTGAGGTTCCCGATGGTGGAGGAGGGACTGGTGGCGGGATTGGGGGCCCCGATTGGGCTGGAGGAGCTGGCCAAAGGGATAGGGAGCATGCTGGCGGGGAAGGAACCGGGGCCGGACAGTTTCCTGGTCGAATTTTACAAAAAATATGTGGACCTGTTGGGCCCCTTGCTGGTTAGGACCTTCAATGAGGCAAGGGAGGCTTTGCCCCCGGCGATGTCCCGGGCACTGATCTCCTTGATCCTGAAGCGGGACAAGGATCCCCTGCAGTGTGGATCTTACAGGCCGATTTTGTTGTTAAATGTAGATGCCAAGGTGCTGGCGAAGGTCTTAGCCACGAGAATTGAGGATTGGGTGCCGCAGGTCATCCACGAAGACCAGACGGGGTTCGTGAAGGGTAGGCAGTTGAACGCGAATGTGCGGAGGCTCCTGAACGTTATTATGATGCCGCGAGGGAGGGGGAGGCGGAGATAGTGGTGACGATGGACGCTGAGAAGGCCTTCGATAGGGTAGAGTGGGGGTACTTGTGGGAGGTGCTGAAGAGGTTCGGGTTTGGGCAGGGGTTCGTCAGGTGGGTTAGGCTGTTGTACGAGATCCCGATGGTGAGTGTGGCCACGAACAAGAGGAGGTCTGAGTACTTTCGGTTGCATCGAGGGACGAGGCAGGGATGTCTCCTGTCCCCCCTGCTCTTCGCACTGGCGATTGAACCCTTGGCTATGGCACTGAGGGAGTTGAGGAACTGGAGGGGGCTGGTGCGGGGTGGGGAGCATAGGGTGTCGCTCGATGCGGACGACTTGCTGCTATATGTCGCGGACCCGGTGGGGGGAATGCCGGAGGTAATGAGGATCCTCAGGGAGTTTGGGGATTTCTCAGGGTACAAGCTCAACATGGGGAAAAGCGAGTTGTTCGTGGTTCACCCAGGGGACCAGGAGAGGGGGATTCGCGAGCTCCCACTAAAAAGGGCGGAGAGGAGCTTCAGGGACTTGGGGGTCCAGGTGGCCAGGAGTTGGGGGACCCTGCATAGACTTAATTCCACGAGGCTGGTGGAGCAAATGGAGGAGGAGTTCAAGAGGTGGGACGCGTTGCCGCTGTCCCTGGCAGGTAGGGTGCAGTCAGTCAGGATGACGGTGCTCCCAAGGGTTTTGTTCCTGTTCCAGTGCCTCCCCATTCTTATCCTGAAGGCCTTCTTTAGGCGGGTCAACAGGAGCATAACGGGGTTTGTGTGGGCTCGAGGGACTCCGAGGGTGAGAAGGGTGTTCCTGGAGCGGGCTAGGGATGGGGGGGGCTGGCGCTGCCCAACCTCTGTGGGTACTACTGGGCCGCCAATGTGGCGATGGTGCGCAAGTGGGTGATGGAGGGGGAGGGGCGGCATGGAAGAGGCTGGAGACGGCGTCTTGTGAGGGTACGAGTCTGGAGGCGCTGGCAACGGTGCCGCTGACTCTCCCTCCAATGAGGTATACCACGAGCCCGGTGGTGGCGGCTACCCTCAAAATTTTGGGGCAATGGAGGCGGCACAGGGGGGAAGTGGGGGCCTTGGTGTGGACCTCGATACGGGGGCACCACCGGTTTGTCCCAGGGAGAATAGATGGAGGGTTTTCGGGGTGGCACAGGGCAGGGATAAGAAGGTTGTGAGACCGGTTTGTGGATGGGAAGTTCGCGAGCCTGGGTGAGTTGGAGGAGAAGTATCGGCTCCCCCTGGGAAACACCTTTAGGTATCTACAGGTAAGGGCGTTTGCCAGGCGGCAAGTGGTGGAATTCCCGCTGCTGCCGCCACGCACGGTACAGGACAGGGTGCTTTCGGGGGGGGTGGGTTGGAGAGGGGAAGATCTCGGCAACGTACCAGGTGATGCAGGAGGAGGAGGAGGCCTCGGTGGAGGAGCTGAAAGGTAAGTGGGAGGAGGAGTTGTGGGAGGAGATCGAGGAGGGGATGTGGGCAGATGCCCTAGGGAGGGTGAACTCTTCCTCTTCGTGCGTGAGGCTCAGCCTCATACAGTTTAAGGTGCTGCATAGGGCACACATGACCGGGACAAGGATGAGCCGGTTTTTTTGGGGTGAGGACAGGTGTGTTCGGTGCTCAGGGAGCCCAGCAAACCACACCCATATGTTCTGGGCATGCCCAGCGCTGGAGGAATTTTGGAAGGGCGTAGCGAGGACGGTGTCGAGGGTGGTAGGATCCAGGGTCAAACGGGCTAGGGGCTCGCATTATTTGGGGGTGCAGGTGAGCCGGGAGTGCAGGAGGCGAAAGAGGCCAGTATTCTGGCCTTTGCGTCCCTGGTAGCCCAGCGAAGGATTCTTCTTCAGTGGAAGGATGCGAGGCCCCCAAGCGTGGAATCCTGGATCAACGATATGGCGGGGTTTATTAAATTGGAAGGGGTGAAATTTGCCTTAAGGGGATCGGTGCAAGGGTTTTTCAGGCGGTGGCAACCGTTTTTAGACTTCCTGGCAGAACGGTAGACATTGGTCAATGGCAGCAACAACCCGGGGGGGGGGGTTCTATTTTATTTTTGTTTGTCTATACTGGGGGATCTGAGGGGGTGTATATATTTGCTTTGTTTGCTATGTGTTTCGGCGGGTGTTAATTTATTATTTCTGTATAGGGGGAGGGGGGCACGGGGTTGTTTTGTTTTGTTTTGTATTTAATTCTATTGGGTTCCTTTTACATATTGTTGTTGATATTTTGTGAAAACTTTAATAAAAATTATTTTTTTAAAAAAAGCTTCTATAATTAATTAAAAAGAAACATATCAGTGAAGTCAAATGTAGGACGCTTTGTGGCGCACAAAGACTCCGCGAGACAAACAGAGTGAAGTCGATGAGGCTTTATTAAGCGTGTCTGTTCCCCAGCAGCCCGATAGTAAACTGGCATGCGGGGGAAGGCACCGGCTTCTTATACTTCGCCTTCAGGGCGGAGTATGAGGTCAACGGCCAACCAGGACCCGGGATCTGTCAGCCAATGACATTAGGGCTTCCAGTCCCACATGACCCCCAATACATACTACCACATTCACCCCTTGTCAAAAATGAACCCGGCGGGGTGATGCTTCGTATGGTGGTAAGGGTTTACAGTACTGGTCCTGGGAGGAGAGAACAGTTACATGGTAGGACCGTATTGGACAGTATCGTCCTGTTACAACTATTTACAGAGGATATAGGAAAACAAAATGTTCATTGGACAGTCCATCTTTGTTTTACATCGACGCCACGAGTCGGTCGGGCGGTCTGGTCGTCCGTGTCGATCGCCTCGGCCCCGGCGGTGGTGGTAGTGCTTGTACCAGCGTTGTCGCCTCCGGGAACCGCACGGTTTTAGCTGTCGGTGCAAAGGGGAGGGGGACTGATCCTCCTGGGAAGGGGGCGGTCGCGGGGTGCGGCGGTGGCAGGAAGGGGGGCGGTTGGGTTGATGGTGCCGGGGGGGTGTGCGTGGTGCCGGCGGGTGCCAGATCCCGCAGGGAGACCGTGTCCTGTCGGCCGTCGGGGTACTCCACGTAGGCGTACTGGGGGTTTGCGTGGAGGAGGTGAACCCTTTCGACCAACGGGTCCGCCTTATGTGCCCGCACGTGCTTTCGGAGCAGGATGGGTCCTGGGGCCGCCAGCCAGGTCGGCAGCGACGTTCCAGAGGAGGACCTCCTAGGGAAGACAAGGAGACGCTCGTGAGGCGTTTGATTAGTGCTCGTACATAATAACGACCGGATGGAATGGAGAGCGTCCGGGAGGACCTCCTGCCACCGTGAAACTGGGAGGTCCCTGGACCGTAGGGCCAGTAGGACGGCCTTCCAGACCGTGCCGTTCTCCCTTTCTACTTGCCCGTTCCCCCGGGGGTTGTAGCTGGTCGTCCTGCTTGAAGCTATACCCTTGTTGAGCAGGAACTGGCGCAGCTCGTCACTCATGAAAGAGGACCCCCTGTCGCTGTGGACGTATGCGGGGTAACCGAACAGTGTGAATATGCTGTTCAGGGCTTTAATGACTGTGGCCGCGGTCATGTCGGAGCAGGGAATGGCAAAAGGGAAGCGGGAGTATTCGTCCACTACATTAAGGAAATACGCGTTGCGGTCGGTGGAGGGGAGGGGCCCTTTGAAATCGAGACTGAGGCGTTCAAAGGGACGGGAAGCCTTAATCAGGTGCGCTCCATCTGGCCTGAAAAAATGCGGTTTGCATTCTGCGCAGATGTGGCAGTCTCTTGTGACTGTACGGACCTCCTCTAAGGAGTAGGGGAGATTGCGGGACTTGATGAAGTGGTAAAACCGAGTGACCCCCGGGTGGCAGAGGTCCTCGTGGAGGGCTTGGAGGCGGTCAATTTGTGCGTTGGCACATGTCCCGCGGGATAGGGCATCAGACGGCTCGTTCAGCTTTCCGGGCCGGTACAAGATCTCATAGTTGAAGGTGGAGAGTTCGATCCTCCACCGCAAGATCTTGTCGTTCTTGATCTTGCCCCGCTGTGCATTATCGAACATGAAGGCAACCGACCGTTGGTCAGTGAGGAGAGTGAATCTCCTGCCGGCCAGGTAATGCCTCCAATGTCGCACAGCCTCCACTATGGCTTGGGCTTCCTTTTCCACTGAGGAGTGGCGGATTTCTGAGGCGTGGAGGGTTCGGGAGAAAAAGGCCACGGGTCTGCCCGCTTGGTTAAGGGTAGCCGCGAGAGCTACGTCAGAGGCGTCGCTCTCGACCTGGAAGGGGAGGGACTCGTCGATGGCGCGCATCGTGGCCTTTGCGATGTCCGCTTTGATGCGGCTGAAAGCCTGGCAAGCCTCTGTCGACAGCGGGAAAGTCGTGGTCTGTATTAGGGGGCGGGCCTTGTCTGCGTACTGGGGGACCCACTGGGCGTAGTATGAAAAGAACCCCAGGCAGCGTTTCAGGGCTTTTGGGCAGTGCGGGAGGGGAAATTCCATGAGTGCGCGCATACGTTCGGGGTCGGGGCCTATTATCCCATTGTGCACTATGTAGCCCAGAATGGCTAGCCGATCGGTGCTAAAAACGCACTTGTCCTCATTGTACGTGAGGTTCAAGGCTTTGGCAGTCTGGAGGAATTTTTGGAGGTTGGCGTCGTGGTCCTGCTGAGCGTGGCCGCAGATGGTTACATTGTCGAGGTACGGGAACGTGGCCCATAACCCATGTTGATCAACCATTCGGTCCATTTCCCGTTGGAAGACCGAGACGCCGTTTGTGACGCCAAAAGGGACCCTTAGGAAGTGGTACAATCGCCCGTCTGCCTCGAAGGCTGTGTACTTGCGGTCACTTGGGCGGATGGGGAGCTGATGGTAGGCGGACTTGAGGTCCACGGTGGAGAAGACTTTATACTGGGCAATCCGATTGACCATGTCGGATATGCGGGGGAGAGGGTACGCGTCTAGTTGTGTGTACCTGTTGATGGTCTGGCTATAGTCAATGACCATCCTTTGTTTCTCCCCTGTCTTCACTACTACCACCTGCGCTCTCCAGGGACTATTGCTGGCCTGGATTATGCCCTCCTTTAGTAGCCGCTGGACTTCGGAGCGAATGAAGGTCCGGTCCTGGGCGCTGTACCGTCTGCTCCTAGTGGCGACGGGTTTGCAATCCGGGGTGAGGTTCGCAAACAAGGACGGGGGTTGCACCTTGAGGGTGGCGAGGCTGCAGATAGTGAGTGGGGGTATGGGGCCGCCGAATTTAAACGTAAGGCTCTGTAGGTTACATTGAAAATCTAAGCCCAGCAAGGTGGGGGCACAGAGTTGGGGAAGGACGTTAAGTTTGTAGTTTTTGAATTCCCTCCCCTGTACCGTTAGGGTAACTATGCAGAATCCCTGGATCTGTACGGAGTAGGATCCTGCGGCTAGGCAAATCTTTTGTGCGCTGGGGTAGGTAGTTAAGGAACAGCGTCTTACCGTGTCGGGATGTATAAAACTTTCCGTGCTCCCGGAGTCGACTAGGCATGGCGTCTCGTGGCCGTTAATTAGGACCGTTGTCGTCGTCGTCTGGAGAGTCCGGGGCCGAGCCTGATCGAGCGTAACCGAAGCGAGCCGTGGTTGTAGTAGTGGGGTGGGGTCCGTTGTTGCCGTCCAAGAGGACGTCGGGGATGGATAAAATGGCCGCCCCATACCTCGCCCGTAGATGAGGGGTCACAAGATGGCGTCGGGGTGGACAAAATGGCCGCCCCCATGCGTCGTACAGGTCGGGGGCGGTCCAAGATGGCGGGGCCCCTCCTCCCCTCGTGGTGATCGGGACCCAAAATGGCGGCGTCTGCGGGTCGCACATTGAGTGCTGGGGGGTCTGGGGGGCGCTAGGACCGCGCGGAGTTCCCGGGCCGCGGGCGCTAGGACCGCGCGGAGTTCCTTTGGTGCGAGCGCCAGGGCCGCGGGCGCTAGGACCGCGCGGAGCTCCCTCGCTGGGGACCGGCAGGTCAGTAGTGCGAGCGCTGGGACAGTGAGGAGGTCCCTCGCCGGGGACGGAGATCGGGGTCCAGGTAAGTTGTATTGCCGGCGGGTCAGGCGTGGGGCGCGGGACGGGGGTGAGGGACCAGGTCGGCGGCTCCGGCGGGTCAGGCGTGGGGCGCGGGACGGGGGCGAGGGCCCAGGTCGGCGGCGCTGGCGGGTCAGGCGTGGGATGCGGGACGGGGGCGAGGGCCCAGGTCGGCGGCTCCGGCGGGTCAGTCGTGGGGCGCGGGACGGGGGTGAGGGTGGTGTTCGGGATACGGAAAACCCCTTCCTCTCCGTGGAGAGTGTTGGCCGGCACCCAAATCGGGAGCGCCGGCGGCGGGTCATACATGGGCTGCGGGGAGGGGGGTTGGGGAGCGTAGGCGGCGTGCAGGGCTCCCAGTTCTCCCGGGGCCGCGGTGGTCGTGACCCAAAATGGCGGCGCCTGGGGGTCGCACATGGCGTGCTGGGGGGGTTGGGAGGCATAGACTGCCTGTAGGGCTCCCTGTTCTCCCGGGACGGCGGCGACCACGCGGGACCGGCACACAACCGCATAGTGGCCCTTTTTCCCGCAGCTTTTGCAGATGGCTGCGCGGGCCGGACAGCGTTGTCGGGGGTGCTTCGCCTGGCCGCAGAAATAACAGCGGGCGCCCCCGGTGCGACTCGGCGTTTGGACTGCACAAGCCTGTGGGGTGTCCGGGGGGGGGGTAGGGGGTTTGCCGCGGCGGGTACGTACGGGGCCCAATGGCCTGCCGCGCGGTCGGGGCCGTAGGCGCGGGTATTACGCGCGGCTACGTCCAGCGAGGCTGCCAGGGCCCGTGCCTCTGAGAGTCCTAGTGACTCTTTTTCTAGAAGTCTTTGGCGGATTTGGGAGGATTGTATACCTGCAACAAAAGCATCGCGCATTAACATGTCCGTGTGTTCGTTTGCGTTCACCGACGGGCAGCTGCAGGCTCGTCCCAAAATCAGCAGCGCGGCGTAGAACTCGTCCATCGATTCTCCGGGAGCTTGCCGTCTCGTCGCGAGCTGGTAGCGAGCGTAGATTTGGTTAACTGGGCGGACGTAGAGACTTCTCAGTGCTGCGAACGCCGTCTGGAAATCGCGGGTGTCTTCAATGAGGGTGAAAATCTCCGTGCTCACCCTCGAGTGCAGGACCTGCAGTTTTTGTTCATCTGAGACTCGGCCTGTGGTCGATGTGATGTAGGCCTCAAAGCAAGTCTGCCAGTGTTTGAAGGCTGCTGCTGCATTCACTGCGTGGGGGCTGATCCTCAGGCATTCTGGAATGATCCTGAGCTCCATAGTCCTTTTTAGGCACGCTTAATAAATTGTGGCGCACAAAGACTCCGTGAGACAAACAGAGTGAAGTCGATGAGGCTTTATTAAGCGTGTCTGTTCCCCAGCAGCCCGATAGTAAACTGGCATGCGGGGGAAGGCACCGGCTTCTTATACTTCGCCTTCAGGGCGGAGTATGAGGTCAACGGCCAACCAGGACCCGGGATCTGTCAGCCAATGACATTAGGGCTTCCAGTCCCACATGACCCCCAATACATACTACCACACGCTTACAGTCCAAAATAGGAGAAATAATAAATGGCAAAGAACAAAATGGCAGACCAATTCTGTCTTCACATAAAAAGCGAGTAACTTCCCAAGAATGCGAGGAAACCAAGGGTTTAGTGAGAAGGAAGATTTGAAGAAAATTGGTAAACAAAATAGTGCTGAAGAAATTAATGAGACTGAAAGCTGATACACCTCCAGAGCCTGATAATCTACATCCCAGGGTACTAAATAGTGGATGCATTGGTTGTCATCTTTCAAAGTTCTGTAGAGTTTAGAACAGTTCCAGCAGATTAGAGGATGCGAAATGTGACTCCACTATTTTCAAAAAAGAGGGCCTTGTTGAGACCACATCTGAAGTATTGTGTGCAGTTTTGGTCTCCTTACCGAAGAAAGGATGTACTTGTCATTGAAGATGTGCAGAGAATGTTCACCAGACTGATTCCTGGGATGGCAGGATTGTCATGGGAGAGGAGAGATTGAGTCGGCCAGGCCTGTATTCATTGGAGTTTAGAAGAATGAGTGGGGAACCTCATGAAACATGAAGTTCTGACAGGGCTGGACAGTCTGGATGCAGGCATGATGTTCCCTCTGGCTGGGGGTGGGGTGGGGGGATCACAGTCTCAGGATACGGGGTGGGCTATGCCTTCAGTCAATGAATATATTTAAGAAGGAAATAGGTTTCTAGACACTAAAGTTGTCCAGGGATATGGGGGAGAGCGGGAATATGGTGTTGAGTTGCACAATCTGCCTTGATGGCGGGTCTGGCTTCAAGGGCCAAATGGCCTACTCCTGCTCCTATTTTCAATGTATCATTCAGGCTGGCGGTAAGGCCACCTTGCTCCATTGGCTGATACAAGAATGAATCATCAGGGAACTCTTGATAGAGATGCTTTGCCTCCAATTGGATATATAAAGGGAACAAAATGACCATACCACTGAGCTGGACAAAGGAGAGAAAGCAATGGAGGAGAATGATGTGGTCAACTGTGTCAAGAAATCAGGGAGGATGAGGAAGGTTAATGCATCACGATCATCGCAGTAAGAATGACATTTTGGACTTTGATTAGACAACCTGTTTGCTATTGGAGGGCCACACACCTTATTGGGGCTGGGGTTCAAACAGGGCGACGCAGGGCAGAGTCTCTGAGAGGGGAAAACATGGCTAAGGACCTTGGGCCAGAGGGGTTGGAATTCACAACCACCTTTAAGGACATCCATTTCAAATTTATTTTCTCCTGTGAATTTAATTTAAGATTCTCTTTCTTAAATTAGAGACAGATGTGGTATGGTGCTGGGAAGATTGACAAAAGCTTGATGTAACCGATGCCTGAAGATTGGCTAATCAATGAACAGTGACTGTATGCTTTACCCCCACAAAATGTATTTTTCCAATCACCGATTCTCATTGTAAGAATAAACTTGCCTCTGTACCTGCTAGCGAACCTACTTTCATGCAGACCGATGCACTTTGTCAACGCTTATTACAATGTAATAACAATGATCACAGTTAGGAGATGTCCTTTGTGTTTCTGAAGCTGTGTTTCATCAAATATATCCTGACCCATCTGTAAATCATTCTTGTTATGCGGTAATCAATAGCTGCTAGCGAACATGCTCCATAACAATCTTCATCACAAACCTTAGAGAAGCGTACATGGTCTGGCAACAGCTATGAAGCGGAGATTTGCAGGATTATTCGTCTAGAGAGCGAATCTGTTAAAAACAATATCACAAGGAAGGTAAATATTCATATTCGATGTCCACAAACATTTTTTTTTAGTGTGAGCCCTTTGATATTTTTAACAAAGAAACCGGCCTTGATATACGCAGTACCTTAAATGCCAATTATAATGAATCATTACGACAACCAGATCTGGCTATGCTCAAGCTTTTTACATGTTGCAAGATACTGACAGTCTTAAGATTATTTAGAAAATCATTTGTATGCTTAAGATATCTGTTCAGTTTTACAGTCTTGGTGTGAGATGGGTGTATTAGAGCCCACTGTTAAAGGCTAATGGTTCCTTCATCTGTCGCTCTACGATCAATGACAGTGTAAAATTGAATCAAAAGCTGCATTGAAGTATCAGAAATATTCTGTTCATTACATTATTTGACACCCCATCCTCGAACTTTTCATTACTCATCATTTTTCAGATGATTTTAATGGGCTCAACTCCAGTAAGATGGTCCTTCCTCGTGAATATTACTGTATACGTTGACATGCATCGTTTCCACACTGATAATGATGCAAACAATTCTGTTGCATTGCAGAAGCACACATGGATCTTATGTAGATTCTGATGAGTTGATGGTCCATGAATGATAATATAATGAACATCTGACATTTCAGATATTGCACTGTTACTTGAGCATTTTGATATGGGGCGGGGGGGGGGGGGGGGCTGTGGGGGGGTTTGCCACTTGTTTCCATCAGTTTCACACTCAGATTTTGGTACAATCTGGACATAATTGGTGGATTTGGGTAAAACATCAAGAATATTAAACTTCATAGGTGAGCTACACACAAAATCTCTTCTCTTCAGCTTTTCCCCAATCTGTTGTGCTGGTTCAAGGTTCAATTCACTCAAACCACAAGACTCGGTTACAAAACAGGATTTGTCCCCAGCTTGAAATTGCAAACCTTTGCTCATTATTCTGCTTGGGAAGGCTCTTCAAATTAAACTGATTTTCTTAATAGAATAGAATGGTGGAATTATGTTAAAAAGTCTAATTTGGTAAGAAACTGACAAGTTTACAGCAATAAGATTATTAACTGGTTCAGTACAATGTTTAATTCAAAAGTCACTATGGTTACAATGGGAGATTTAGAACATGGAACACAGAATCCCTACAGGCAGTAGGAGTCCATTCGGCCCATTGAGCCTGCACCGACCCTCTGAAAGAGCACCCCACCTAAGCCCACTTCCCCGCCCTATCCCTGTAAGCCCACCCAACCTGCACTGATGGGCAAGCGACTCTCTGCAAGCTCTCCCCGCAGATCCTCATCCTACATCTTTTATAACCGTTATTACCGTATGTTCTAAAATTATTAATTATTATAGCATGTTCTATGTTTTCATGTATGGAATGATCTGCCAGGACTGTGAGCTCAACAATACTTTTCACTTTACCTCGGTACACGTGACAATAAATCAAATCAAATCAATTCAGCACGGCTAATCCACCTAACCAGCAAGCTTGCAAATAATTCCCCCGATACCTTGATACAGATTATTGATAAATACTGTCTTATGATCACAGTCTATGTTACTACTGGTCGGGAAGGTCCGGGTTGGCACTGCCTGGCATGGGTACTGCCAGGGTTCCAGGATGGCAGTGCCAAGTTGCCCAGGTGCCAAGGATCGGACACAGGGATGCCTTGTCCTTAAGAGAGGCTCAAGGACCCTGTGAGTGGTACGTTGGGTGCAGTGGGGGGATCCAAAGCCACAGTGGGGTGTTTGAGGGGGGTCAAAAGATCAGAGCCACATTTAAAAATGGCCCCCCAATCCACGAATACTGAGCTGAGCTTGACAGTACAGGAAATGATGTAAGTGCGGCCTCAGCGGTGCGTTCCCTGCTGAGGCCTAAAAAGCCGCCAAACTGCTGTTAAAAATCAGTACCTTTCTTGCCCTGTAAGCACCGAGAAACACCCCGCTAAACCCACCCAAAATGGGACTCTGTTTCTGTCCCATGAAATCGCGTCCATTCCCTCTCTCGCTGCAAAGCTCCTTCTGGCTGAACTGAGAGAGTTGTTCTCTCTCTAGCTTCCCAGTTCCCTCTGCTATTAATTCAGCTTAAACTAAACTCAAAAAAATCTTCCTACTCTAAAGGTTGCTAAGCAACAGCTCATTCTTTCTTAAATGCTCTTATTTACTTTTCACACTGTAAACTCTCACAGCACAATCGAGACAGTTTGAACAGAAACCAAAAATCCCTATACATGCAAACACCTTTGTTTACCAAGAAGCTAACTATAGGTTTACCCTTCCTTACATAGGAACACTAATTAAACTCGCTTAAATTTATGCCTTGTTTCTAAAATATAACAATACAAGCACAGATCACTTAAAACTACCTCTGGTTCCTGACAAATGTGAAGATCAACATCCCTGATATAAATCCATGGAGGATCATACTAGTAACATGGCAGAACTAATCTAATCCCTTATCCAACCCCAAATAACACTAGTATTCTCATAGACTCAATTTTTTCAAATAGCCTATTCTCTGGTCTTCTGTAGTTCTTTTTCAAAAGACTTTTGAAAATTTAGGTACAAAATACCTGGGTTAGATACACTCACCAGCCCATCAACTCCATCAAAATATCAAACCAGGTTAGTGGGGCATGACCATCTTTTCCAAAAGTAATTTGAGAAGTTCTAACAAAATATTTGGTTGTCATGCAAAGTAACTCTAATGATTCCTTCAAGCAATTTGCCTCCATCCAAAGTCAAACAAAGAGGCTTGCAATTTTCTGGACGCCACGGCAGCAGAGTGGTTAGTACTGCTGCCTCACAGCTCCAGGGTCCCAGGTTCAATTCCGGCCTCGGGTTACTGTCTGTTTGGAGTTTGCACTTTCTCCCCGTGTCTGCGTGGGTTTCCTTCAGATGCTCTGGTTTCCTCCCACTGTCCAAAGAAGTGCCAGTTAGGTGGATTGGCCATGCTAAATTGCTCTTAGTGTCCAAAAGGTTAGGTGGGGTTACTGGGTCGCGGGGATATGGTGGAGGTGTAGGTTTAAGTGAGGTGCTCTTTCCAAGGGCCGGTGCAGACTCGAGGGGCTGAATGGCCTTCTTGTGCACCACAAATTCTATGATTCTATGATCTATTTCCGTGGGAACAGCTCCAGGTCCCAAACAACAGCAAGCTGTTAAAATTTGATTTGATTTAGATTTATTGTCACGTGAACTGAGGTACAGTGAAAAATATTGTTCTGCGTTCAGTCCAGACAGATCATTCCACACATGAAAAAACATAGAACATACGATAAATACACAATGTAAATACATAGTCATAGACGTTGGGTGAAGAAATATTGCAAGGGGTTTGCTAAGTACAACTTGAGCATCTTGGGTGAATGCAGACGTGATATTTAACTGCTGTACAATCCAGTCGAAGTGAATGGGATCATCACTGAATGCTGCATACTTCACAATTTAGAAATATGAAGAAGAGTGGAAATATGACGGTCTGAGGAGGAGCAGAAGACTGCAATGCCTAGAAAGAGGAGGTGGTTGAACTAGAAGGGGCAGATGTGCAATAGATCGCATTAATAACTATTATTGCCAGTCAGTCACATCTCCTGCCAGTCCTATACAAACGATGGAACACTATATACAGTGTGAACCAGGTGCACCTATTGCATTGAAAACACTCAGCAGGTCAGACAGCAAGGTAAGATAAGGCTAATATTTCTGCTCTATGATCCCTTATCAGACCAGGAAACTAACCTTAGCTTCTTGCTGCTTGACCTGCTGAATATTTCCAGAGTTTTCCACTTTCATTTTAGATTTCTAGCAACTGTAGTATTTTATTTTTTGTTTTGTCTCTCATCAACTTGCATTGCCCTTATATGCGGCACCAGGGCTTGTAATTTTCCAGTGACTTTATTCAACAATTAGTAAATTTTAAAAAGCACCGGGCTTTCTATTATATTACGTTTTCCAAATTCTAAGTCCATGCTTCATATTGGTGACTTGACATGAAATTCTTGCCATGGTCATAAACTTATGAACGTTTGGAGCAACTTTTGCTGGCAGGTTTTTGTTAATTACTGCATTCGTATTGTGATTGTAGTATCCTTGAAATCTCATCTGCCTGCCAGACTGTCCACTTCCACACTGTGCTAGTATTTGTTGTGACTTAATTTTCACTGTAAAAGTATATATTTTTGGCTTTACTTTCATGTTTTAGGGATCCAGGCCTTTTTAAAAAATCTGTGGGCAGAGTTTTTCAATCTCTAGATGTCATATTAATTTTATAATATTCTTTATTAGTGTCACAAGTAGGCTTGTGTTAACACTGCAATAAAGTTACTGTGAAAAGCCCCTCGTCACCACATACCGGCGCCTGTTCGTGTACACTGATTGAGAATTCAGAATGTCCAATTCACCTAACAAGCACATCTTTCGGGTCTTGTGGGAGGAAACTGGAATACCCGGAGGAACCCCACACAGACATGGGGAGAACATGCAGACTCCACACAGACAGTGACCCAAGCCGGGAATCAAACCTGGGCCCCTGGTGCTGTGAAGCAACAGTGCTAACCACTGTATTACTGCGTCGCCCATTTATGGGCAGCACAATAGCACAAGTGATTAGCACTGTGGCTTCACAGCAGCAGGGTCCCAGGTTCGATTCCCTGCTGGGTCACTGTCTGTGCGGAGTCTGCACGTTCTCCCCGTGTCTGCGTGGGTTTCCTCCGGGTGCTCCGGTTTCCTCCCACAGTCCAAAGACATGCAGGTTAGGTATATTGGCCATGATAAATTGCCCTCAGTGACCAAAAAAGGTTAGGAGGGGTTATTGGGTTACGGGGATAGGGTGGAAGTGACGTTTTAAGTGGGTCGGTGCAGACTCGATGGGCCCAATGGCCTCCTTCTGCACTGTATGTTCTATGTTATCTATGTCTATGTTATTACAACTGGGAGCAGTGGCATAGTGGTACTATCACTGGACTAGCAATCTTGAGGCCCAGGGTAATGGTCTGGGAACCTTGGATCCCACCATGGCAGATAAAAGTCTAGCAATGTCGACTGTCGTAAGAACCCATCTGGTTCACTAATATCCCTTTAGGGAAGGAAATCTGCCATCCTTACCTGGTCTGGCCTACATGTGACTTCATGATTTGCTCTTAAAATGACCTCTGAAGTGCACTCAGTTCAGGGGCAACTAGGCAATGGACAATAAATAGGAAAAAAAGGGATAGAGGGAGTGCATTCATTAAATCCAAGGATACATTTCATGGGGCAGCACAGTGGTTAGCATTGCTGCCTCATAGCGTTAGGGACCCAGGTTCAATTCTGATCTTGGATGATTGTCTGTGTGGAGTTTACACTTCCTCGCCGTGTCGGTGTGGGTTTCCTCCAGGTGCTCAGGTTTCCTCCCACAGTCCAAAGAAGGAAGTCTTACAAAACCAGGTTCAAGTCCAACAGGTTTGTTTGGAATCACTAGTTTTCGGAGCAGAAAACTGCACCCACCCCAGTCCAATGCCGGCATCGCCACATCATGGAGTCCAAAGATGTGCAAGTTAGGTGGATTGGCCACACTAAATTGCCCCTTAGTGTTCAAAGATGTGCAAGCTAGGTGGGGTCGCGGGTGAGTGGGCTGAGATAGGGTGCTCTTTCAGAGAGGTGAGCAGATTCGATGGGCTGAATGGTCTCCTTCTCCACCGGAATTCTATGGTACATTCACTCAAAGTGGAAGGATGTTAAGTACATGTTGACCAATTAAAGAATGCTTGCAACAAATAAAGGGAGCATGCCAGTGACTATAAGCCAGATCGAATAATAATCTTTATTAGTGTCACAAGTAGGCTTACATTAACACTGCAATGAAGTTACTGTGAAAATCCCCAAGTCCCACACTGCGGCGCCTGTTTGGGTACACGGAGGGAAGCGATTAGAGAGAATTCAGAATGCCCAATTCACCTAACAAGCACGCCTTTCGGGACTTGTGGGAGGAAACCGGAGCACCCGGAGGAAACCCACGCAGATACGGGGAGAACGTGCAGACTCCGCACAGACAGTGACCCAAGCCGGGAATTGAACCCGGGTCCCCTGCGCTGTGAAGCAACAGTGCTAACCCCTGTGCTGCGATACTTTGGGAATGTATCTGTCGACATGTTGTGTAATCACAATGCACTCACCGATGTCTTTAACGTCAACAACGAAACAAAATCAATCTAAATAAAAGCTTTCAGTGACTACTTGACATGTTAAACCTGATGCTGTTATTTGTGCCAACCTGGCTCATACGTCACATGTCCATGGCCTAACTGTGATAAACAAATGCAATCTGCACTTGTTTGTTGTGTGCTTTAAAAAAAAATAGAGTGCGACCTTTCCCTTTGCCCCTTACCGAACAAGGCTTATCTGCTGCGCATTGGAGCGCTGGCTGCCGCGTTGTCGGCAGAGCGCCTCATTGATGCGGATCAGTTCCAATTATAGGATCACGCATGCGCCATTAACGGCTCTCGCCTGCAAGAAGTTGTTTCGTGGTTCAACTTCACTTCGCGAGGACACCACGATGTCTCGAATGCTGAGCATTGATTTGCCAGATATTGAGGTAAGGGTGCTCGATAACTCATCAAGCGCTTCTGCTGCAGATTCGATTGACTGCAGTGTTTTTGGGCGTCGTTTACAATGGAGCAATGTCCCACTCTGTTCCCGGAAGTTTGGAAGGAACTAACCAGGCGGATGTTTTGGGACCGACTCACTAATTCAGAAGTGGCCTAGTGACTTGTTGTGTCCCAAGTCCCCTTTGTGGCGAGGTTCGCGGGGGGGGGTATTGACCCCTTTGATCACATTTTGATTTGACGTTTTAAGTCTCGTTTGTGATTTGTTTCTGTTTGTGAGAAACACCGCTCACCTGTTAATTTACACTTAGTCAAATTCTGAAGAAGTATTTATTATCGATCTTGCAAGAGCGGGTGCCGCCAGTAAGCAATAGCAGACACACAGAATTCACACAGCATCACTTTGTTATATACAATCCATGAAATACAATCCGTGAGAAACACATCCCGCAAACTATAGAAAGGGCAGTTCCCTTATCAGTGATCCCTTATTTGGCCTCCCCCTTGCATAGGGTTTCTGTCCGCTCCTGGTATATCCTTGGACCGTCAGTTAAAGATAAGAATGAGGCCCCCTGCTTGGACCTGCTATCTCCCCCTTGCTTAGCAATTTCTGTTATTGTACATCTTGTCCTTCCCCGAAGGTCATCCTGGTACATAGTTACAATAATTCGCTCACTATAGCTTACTCAGAACTTGACATGTTAATTTTCCCATCATGCTTCATTGTTGACATCTTAATTGTGAACCAGAGTTTATACATGTAAAAACAACACAAAATGTTCATTTCTCACATGTTGAAGGCAGTTTCCCTTTAACGGACTGTCCCTTTAATTTGCCCCTCAGTTTATTTGATTTAGTTTAGCTGGTTATTTGTGTTTATCAGAATAATTGGCGAGGGCTTGGGGATCAGTAGGCAGCAGCAATTCTAATAAATATCTAAGATTTTATTTACCACCAGTAATGTTTGACCCAAGGTGTGGTCCCAACATGTGTGATTAATTGGTAATGACCAGAACATTTGAAAGTGAGTGTTCATCTCTTTGGATTGGATTGCCTTTGAGAATCCGCTGCGTTCCACATCGGGCTGTGGAACAATGTTTGATATTAATCAGTCAGAGAGCTAGAAATTCCCTTCTTTGGCACCATTTGTAGCAAGCCGTGTGGCCCACAGCGTGCTGTCAGGATAAGGGTGTAAGCAGATGCATCCCCTGCATGTGCTGGGTGAGTCTGATGTGGCACTATCTAGATAGAGCTCAACCAGCTGATGTGATGTTAGGATCCCAAACTTGGGTCGTGGATGTTCTGGCATTGCTTGCGTTACTTGCTTGCGCACACATGAGTGCGGCCTCAACCGGGACCTGGGATTCATGTCGCATTACATTCATCCCCCACCATCTGGCCTGCGAAATCCTACCAACTGTCCTGGCTTGATACAATTCACACCTCTTTAACCTGGGGTTACCCCATCTCTGGATCTGTAAGGATTTAATCACCTGCTAATGGTCGCATTCCTAGCATTGTTTGGCATCTTTGAATTTGTCTATATATGTGTTTCTGGAACAGACCTCTTCATTCACCTGAGGAAGGAGCAGCGCTCCGAAAGCTAGTGACATTGAAACAAACCTGTTGGACTTTAACCTGGTGTTGTAAGACTTCGTACTGTGCTCACCCCAGTCCAACGCCGGCATCTCCACATCATTACTCAACAACAAAATGAGTGTGAAGTTGGCAGCCTGGCACTACAGCCATGTTATTTAAAGGGCTGAGCATCCTGATTACAGGTATGCTAAATGTTAGGAACTCATTTTAATAACGTGCCTGGGAGGATTCTGGTGTGCTTTAAGAGGTGTTTTGGTTAGCCCTTGGGTGTGCCAAAGCGTGGCAACACAGGGAGTGTTGCTGCATATTTACAAGAGTAACCAGAGGAACAGGCGAAACCGGTGTAGGAGCAGCAGTGACAGTGACTGTGGGTCTGCAGGATGACAGGAATCTGGATTTGATTTATTATTGTCACATGTATTAGTGTACAGTGAAAAGTATTGTTTCTTGCATGCTGTACAAACAATGCATACTGTACATAGGGAAGGAAGGAGAGACTGCAGAATATAATGTTACAGTTATAGCAAGGTGTAGCGAAAAGATCAACTTAATACGAGGTAGGTCCATTCAAAAGGCTGATGGCAGCAGGGAAGAAGCTGTTCTTGAGTCGGTTGGTACGTGACCTCAAACTTTGGTATCTTTTTCCTGATGGAAGAAGGTGGAAGAGAGTATGTCCGGGGTGAGTGGGGTCCTTAATTATGCTGGTTGCCTTTCCAAGGCAGCGGGAATTGTAGACAGAGTCAATGGATGGGAGGCTGGTTTGTGTGATGGATTGGGCTACATTCACGGTCTTTTGTAATTTCCTGCCGTCTTGGGCAGAGCAGGATCCATACCAAGGTATGATACAACCAGAAAGAATGCTTTCTATGGTGCATCTATAGAAGTTGGTGAGAGTCATAGGTGACATCCCAAATTTCCTTAGTCCTCTGAGAAAGTAGAGTCGTTGATGGGCTTTCTTAACTATAGTGTCGGCATGGGGGCACCAGGACAGGTTGTTGGTGATCTGGACACCTAAAAACTTGAAGCTCTCAACCCTTTCTCCTTCGTTCCCATTGATGTAGACAGGGGCATGTTCTCCACTACGCTTCCTGAAGTGGATGACAATCTCCTTCATTTTGTTGACATGGAGGGAGAGATCATTGTCATCGCATCAGTTCACCAGATTCTCTATCTCACTCCTGTACTCTGTCTCGTCATTGTTTGAAATCCGACTCACTGCTGTGGTGTCATCAGCAAATTTGAAAATCGAGTTGGAGGGGAATTTGGCCACACAGTCATAGGTGTATTAGGAGTATAGGAGTACAAGGAGCAAGGGCCATGAAGTGTACAAGCTTTGTGCGATGCCCTGTGCCATATTGGAGCTAGACTCCTTCATGCTTCTTGACTCCTGTGACTAGGCAGGTGGCAGGTTGGTGTGAGGGAAGCAAGGTGTCTTCAGCTTGCGCATCATGTCAGAAAGGAGTAGGAGGGTGTTCTGGGAGTTGAGAAGTGGCATAAGGCAAGAAGAACGTTCTCTGCAACATCAGATGCCACTGGTCCTGTCGAGGCTGGCCCTATCTCCTCTGCTCCCTTCCACTATGTGCTGCCTTGTCCTGCAAGAGAGAATGCTGAATCTCGGTGGTTGTATTGCATCGTGTTTGGGTGATGTGCTTGCCATAGCTCAATGGCTGTAAGTAGATGGAGGTAGTGGGAGGTGGGTGTGAGACTAGAAGTACTGGAAATCTTATGAGGGTGAGGACTGTTAGGCCTGATTCCCGAGCGTCAGGGAGTGCTGCTGGGGTGAGCGATCAGGTGATCCAGTGCTTCGAACATTGGCATTGTGGCAGGTAGGAGATGTCACTGATGTTCACCACTTGCAGGAAGTCATCAGACTTGTTGTGGGACAGCTGTCAGATCCTCAGCTCCAGATTAAGGAATTGACCCTCCTTCGGCCGCCTGCTTTCTCTGCCCTCTGTGGGTGGTCCTTGAGGCCCTTCTCGGACCCATAGCTTCACTCCTCTTGTCCACCTGCACCATTAAGACCTCCAGCATCATATCCTATGGATCCCTCCATCTACTCTGGTGTTCACTTTGCAATAGGTTTCATCACAACAATGTTTTTGTGCAGCTTCTCATTAAGATAGAGCCTGCCTTTAAGAATAGGCAGAATGCCTGAACCACATGGTCTGCAAGCAATGCTATTGAGCCCTCCTGCTGTGCACAGAGGCCTCAGTGAGCAGCACTGGGGCTGCTTGGGTTAACCAATTTTGAGCCCAATGGGCGGGATTCTCCGACCCCACGCCGGGTCGGAGAATCACTGGCGGGCCGCGCGAATCGCACCACGCCGCCTCGACACCAGGACGCGATTCTCCACAGAGCGGAGAATCAGCGCCATTGGGGCCAGCGTGGTTGGCGTGGCACCAGTCGACGGCTGCTCTAGGCTGCTGCCCCCCCCCCCCCCCCCCCCCCCCCGATTCTCCGGCCTGGATGGGCCGAGCAGCCGTAAAAAAAAAAAAAACCGAGTCCCACCGGCGTCGTTCTAACCTGCTCTGAGCCGGCGGGACCTTGGCGTTGAAGGGTCGGGTGGCGACCTGTGGGGGGGATGGGATGTCTGACCCCGGGGGGGACGTGGGGGCCTCCAATGTGGCCTGGCCAATGATTGGGACCCACCGATCGGCGGGCTGGCCTCTCTGTCTCCCGGCCTCCTATACTCCGCGCCGGCCCCTGTACTCCTGCGCCATATTGGGTCGGGGCCGGCGCGGACAAGGGAGCACCGCATATGCACGGAAATTGCGCCGGTTGGACTGCGCATGCGCGGGTTCGCGCCGGACCCACTGCGCATGTGTGCATCCCCCAGCGCCCATTCCACGGCCGGATCAGCAGCTGGAGCGGCATGAACCACTCCAGCGCCCTGCTGGACCCCTGTAGGGGCTAGAATTGCTGATTCTGGGGTCGTGTTGACGCCGTCAGGAAACGCGACAGCGCTTCCGACGGCGTCAACACTTAGCCTCAGGATCAGAGAATCCCGCCCAACATCTTTTGTCTGAGCATATTAAACACTTCAAATCTTTAACAAGTGGTATCATTGGGAAAATCCTAACAATTGATTCTGTTCACCGTACATGTAGGTCCTGTTTTTGGTCATTTTTGGTAATGAACATTTATTAGTTTGGGTAATGAACATTTATTAGTTTATCAATCATAGAATAGAATCTTAGAATCGCTACTGTGCAGAAGGAGGCCATTTGGTCCATCGAGTCTGCGCCGACCCTCCGTAAAAGCATTTTACTTAGGCCCACTCCAACCTACACATCTTTGGACACTAAGGGACAATTTTCTAGCATGACCAACCCACTCAACCTGCACCTCTTTGGACTGTGGGAAGAAACCGTGAGTGTCCAGAGTAAACCGATGTAGACAAGGGGAGTCACCCAAGGTCAGAATCAAACCCGAGTCCCTGGCGCTGTGAGACAGCAGTGCTAGCCACTGTGTCACCGTGCCGCCCATAAACTAAAGGCTTAAAAGTCAACACCTCAGTTCTGTCAAACTCTGGGGCCACTCTCTTATGCCGATTTTTATTTTAACATGCAAATAGGTTGTGAAATTTCTGTTTAAGCAAGTTTCACTTTATATGAACAGAGTGATGACATTCTGGGGGATGTATATGTTGGATATGACCTCGGTTTTCTTGCCCTTTCCTCTTCCAAAGTTAAACTTTTTTTTTCAAACGTAAACTGTAACTAGAATTAATAGAAATGGCCTTAACCCTGACCAAATCAGGTGTCTTATCCACAATAGCCAATCGGTGAAAACATGAGAGTCCACCCAATTGCTGTTGTTGTCATTTGATGCGAGTTACATTCGTTATTTAAACAGTGAGTTTAAACAATGCATTTATTGTTTAATGAATTCCAAGGTTCCTTGAAGTTTTGTATTCAACACTATAAATGGATTAGACTGAATGCACTTTGCAAGAATATATTTATGGAAACTTTTATTATGCATTGGCATATATCCACATTCACTTGCAAAATCAATGTAACAAGTCAAAGTACAGTTAGCATAGTCAGCTATCAGGTTAAGTACAATATAACCATTTGGAATTTAACAACATTCTGCCCTCTGATTTATTTTTTTCACCTCGGATGAAAATAAACTTCTCATCCTACTTACTGTAGCTGCTTTATACCTAAAGGGAGGTCAAGGACTTCACTTGATTCACCCACTGAAGCCTTTGGTAGTTCTTGTCTTTGTGTAAGAAACACATTTGAAAGCCTTGACTTTTTAAAAAAGATTACTTTGGGCCCACTGAACTGAAAAAAATGTTTTTTGTTTGCTCGAAATCAAGTAATCGGGGAACACTGACTCTTACCAGTGCATCAGGCCTTGGAACCATAAGCGATTACCTGGAGTTTTCAAGCTTCAAGTGGTAATGTGGGCAGCACAGTAGCACGGTGGTTAGCACTGTTGCTTCACAGTGGCAGGGCCCCTGGTTAGATTTCCACGTGGGTCACTGTCTGTGGGAAGTCTGCACATTCTCCCCGTGTCTGCATCGGTTTCCTCCGGGTGCTCCGGTTTCCTCCCACAAGTCTCGAAAGACGTGCTGTTAGGTGAATTGGACATTCTGAATTCTCCCTCAGTGTACCCAAACAGGTGCCAGAGTGTGGCAACTAGGGGATTTTCACAGTAACTTTATTACAGTGTAATGTAAGCCTACCTGTGACAATCATGACGATTATTATTAGAACTTGCACTCTTTGTGGGTATTCATGGTATTTTTCTTGTATTTGGTGTATAAGATTAGATATCCCTGTACTTCACTGTGGAATAGCTGCATCTAGCCAGTGTATCAGTGATGTGCAACCTAGGCTAGTGAGTGAGCCGCATGAGTAGCCCTCCTTCATCTCAGTGGGCTGCATGATTGAAATCAGGCTTATTCATTTGCCATAATCCCATGAATAAGATTAAATACACTTAATACACATTCTATAACAAGTTATAGAAAATGCTTACTGTATTAATAGAGCTATCATCAACTTCAAATGGTCAAAGCAAAATAAGTGTTTACACTTTGGACTCCGTGGGAGCGCACAGCTTTCACAGTCAATGTTGTGTGCAATCAGCATGCACCTCACTTCACATACCCTTGCTTCACAGGCATATCACTTCAGCCATACTGGCAGGAAAAACCTACATGGGCAGGTTGCCCACCACTGGTGATGCTGATCTGATGTTCAAATCAGTTTCCATTTTCTAAAGCCATACTTGATGGCTTTTTTAAACAGTGAATTCAACATTTTGATTTTAGAAAAAATGGGTTATCTGGGGCAAAATCATGGTTCTTACAGTACGTTTACAGAATCTTAATGACAAATTTCTAGTGATCTTGCTTTACTCCACATTGATAAGGAACGTCCTTTAATCACACTCTTCCCGCACACATTGCATGCTGGGTACCATCTGTCTGCCCGTCCGCCATTACTAACTTGAAAACTCAATCTCTTTTTAAAAACATTTTTTTAGTTGGATCCTAACTAAACTTGATGAGGTGTTTCTGTTTATCAGTGGTGATTACTTTACAACATTATGGAAGATTAATCAAAAACCATATATGCAAATACCTGGAACAAAACTCGAAGCATTTTACAAATTTTAAAAAATATATTTTATTAAAATTTTTCCAACAAAAACTTTTCAGTTTTTACAACTCAACAAGGGATTATACATTAACTGGTAAATAACATTATTTAAATAATATAGTGAACTAACAACAACAACTAAAAAAGAAAAAACAAATAACAAAAACACAAAATAGTGCTCCCCCCCCCCCGCCCTGGGTTGCTGCTGCTGCCATTTGTATCTTTTCATTATCGTTCCGCGAGATAGTGAAGGAACGGTTGCCACCGCCTGGAGAACCCCTGAGCCGATCCTCTCAACGCAAATTTTATTCGTTCCAATCTTGTGAACCCTGCCATGTCGTTTATCCAGGCCTCCACGCCTGGGGGTTTCGCTTCCTTCCACTTGAGTAGAATCCTGCGCCGGGCTACTAGGGACGCAGAGGCAAAAATATCGGCCTCTTTCGCCTCCTGCACTCCCGGCTCTTCCGCAACCCCAAATATAGCTAACCCCCAGCCAGGCTTGACCCGGACCTTCACCACCTTTGAAATTACCCTTGCCACGCCCCCCCAGAACTCATGCAGTGCCGGACACGACCAGAACATGTGTGTGTGGTTCGCCGAGCTTCCCGAGCACCTCCCACATCTGTCCTCCACCCCGAAAAACCTGCTCAGTCTTGCTCCCGTCATATGTGCTCTATATGTAGAACCTTAAATTGAATCAGGCTAAGCCTGGCACACGAGGACGAGGAATTTACCCTACTTAGGGCATCAGCCCATAGCCCCTCCTCAATCTCTTCCCCCAGCTCTTCTTCCCATTTCCCCTTCGGCTCCTCTATTATCGCCTCCCCCTCGTCCCTCATCTCCCGGTATATTTCGGACACTTTGCCCTCTCCCACCCATACCCCAGAAATCACTCTGTCTTGGATCCCCTGCGTCGGGAGCTGTGGAAATTCCCTCACCTGTTGCCTTGCAAATGCACTCACTTGCATATACCGGAAGACGTTCCCCGGGGGCAACTTATATTTTTCTTCTAGCGCTCCCAGACTTGCAAACGTCCCGTCTATAAACAGGTCCCTCAACCTCCTAATTCCTGCTCGTTGCCAACACTGGAACCCCCCTTCCATCTTCCCTGGGACAAACCGGTGGTTATTCCTTATCGGGGACCACACCGAGGCAACCGTCACTCCCCTGTGTCGCCTCCACTGCCCCCAGATCCTCAAGGTTGCCACCACCACTGGGTTTGTGGTGTACCTTTTCGGGGAGAACGGCAGCGGCGCCGTCACCAGCACTTTTAGGCTCGTTCCCTTACAGGACGCCATCTCCAGCCTCTTCCACGCTGCTCCCTCTTCCTCTTACAGACCATCGACACATTGGCGGCCCAGTAGTAGTCGCTCAAACTCGGCAGCGCCAGTCCCCCTCTGTCCCTACTACGCTGCAGGAACCCCCTCTTTACTCTCGGGGTCTTTCCTGCCCACACAAAGCTCGTAATGCTCCTGTCTATTTTTAAAAAAAAGGCCTTTGTGATCAGAATGGGGAGGCACTGAAACATGAAAAGAAACCTCGGGCGGACCACCATTTTAACTGCCTGCACTCTGCCCGCCAACGATAGCGGCACCATATCCCACCTCTTAAAGTCCTCCTCCATCTGCTCCACCAGTCGCGTCAGGTTAAGTCTATGCAGGGTTCCCCAGTTCCTGGCCACCTGGATCCCCAGGTATCTGAAGTTCCTTTCCACTCTCCTCAGCGGCAGAGCATCTATCCCCCTTCCCTGTTCCCCGGGGTGCATTACAAAAAGCTCGCTCTTCCCCATATTTAGTTTGTATCCCGAGAACTCTCCAAACTCCCTCAGTATCTGCATTACTCTGGCATCCCCTCTACCGGGTCCGCGACGTATAGCAGTAGATCATCTGCGTAGAGCGACACTCGGTGCTCCTCTCCCCCTCTAAGCACCCCCCTCCACTTCTTAGAAACCCTCAGCGCTATGGCCAGTGGTTCAATTGCCAACGCGAACAGTAACGGGGACAGGGGACACCCTTGTCTTGTACCCCTATGTAGCTGAAAATACCCCGATCTTTGCCGGTTTGTGACTACGCTTGCCACCGGGGCCCTATATAAGAGTCTGACCCATCCAATAAACCCCTCACCGACCCCGAACCTCTTCAGCACCTCCCACAGATAGTCCCACTCCACCCTATCGAATGCCTTCTCTGCATCCATCGCCGCCACTATCTCTGCCTCCCCCTCCGGTGGGGGCGTCATCATCACCCCCAGCAACCTTCGTACATTAACATTCAGTTGTCTCCCCTTTACAAACCCTGTCTGGTCGTCATGCACCACCCCTGGGACGCAGTCCTCTATCCTTGTCGCCATCACTTTTGCCAGCAGTTTGGCATCTACATTTAGGAGTGAGATAAGCCTGTATGACCCGCATTGCAGCGGGTCCTTATCTCGTTTCAGGATTAGCGATATCGTCGCCTCCGACATTGTCGGGGGTAGCATCCCCCTTTCCTTAGCCTCATATTAAAGGTTCTCGCCAAGAGCGGGGCCAACAGATCCATATACTTCCTGTAGAATTCCACCGGAAACCCGTCTGGTCCCGGGGCCTTCCCTGCCTGCATGTTCCCCAGTACTTTAATCACCTCATCCACCTCGATTGGTGCCCCCAGACCTGCCACCTCCTGTCCCTTCACCTTCGGGAACCTTAGCCAGTCCAGAAAGTGTAACATTCCTTCTTTTCCCCCCCGGGGGTTGGGACTTATTTAGCCTCTCATAAAAGGTCTTGAACACCTCATTCCCTTTCCCTGCTCTCTGCTCCATATTTCCCGTTTCGTTCTTAACACCCTCAAAATTTCCCCCACTAATCTCTCTCTTTCTTTGCCCTCTTGTTTCCCTTTGTGGGCTCTGATGGAGATCAGCTCTCCTCTAACCACCGCCTTCAGCGCTTCCCATACTACCCCCACCTGAACCTCCCCATCGTCGTTGACCTCCAAGTATCGCTCAATACACCCCCTCACCCTTCCGCAGACCCCCTCGTCCGCCAGTAGTCCCATATCTAGTCGCCAGAGTGGGCGCTGCTCCCCTTCCTCTCCTAGTTCCAAATCCACCCAATGCAGGGCATGGTCTGAAATGGCTATGGCCGAGTACTCCGTTCCTGCCACTTTCGGGATCAGTGCCCTTCCCAAAATGAAAAAGTCTATCCTGGAGTATACCTTATGGACGTGGGAGAAGAAAGAGAACTCTTTAGCCATCGGCCTGGCGAATCTCCACGGATCCACTCCCCTCATTTGTTCCATAAATCCCTTAAGCACCTTGGCCGCTGCCGGCCTTCTCCCGGTCCTGGATCTGGACCGGTCTAGCCCTGGATCCAGCACTGTATTAAAATCCCCCCCATTACCAAGCTTCCCACCTCCAGGTCCGGGATACGTCCCAGAATTCTCTTCATGAATCCCGCGTCATCCCAGTTCGGGGCATATACATTCACCATCACAACCGCCTCACCCTGCAGTCTGCCACTTACCATCACATATCTGCCCCTGCTGTCCACCACTATATTCTTAGCCTCGAATGATACACACTTCCCCACCAATATTGCCACCCCTCTGTTTTTCACGTCCAACCCTGAGTGGAATACCTGTCCCACCCATCCTTTTCTTAATCTAACCTGATCCGCCACCTTCAGGTGCGTTTCCTGGAGCATGACTACGTCCGCCTTCAGTCTCTTTGAGTGCGCAAACACCCGTGCCCTCTTAATCGGCCCATTTAAGCCTCTCACATTCCACGTGATCAGCCGGATTGGGGGGCCATTCACCCCCCCCCCCCCCCCCCCCTCGTCGACTAGCCGTCTCCCCATCCAGGTCCCGCGCACCCGTCCGTCCCCCAGGCAGCGCCTTCCCGCCCTGGTCACCTCGTCTCTTACCAGCTCCCCCTTGCCCTCAGCAGCAGCAACCCAGTTAATCCCCCCCCCCCCAGATCCCTCTCTAGCTTGGTTACTCCCCCCATATTGCTTCCGGAAGTCAGCTAACTCTGGCTGACCTCGGCTTCCCCCGTTCACTCTTTGACCTCCCTGCGTGTGAGGCTCCCTTCCTTCCTGCCCCCATTTTCCCGCTATAATTTCCATAGCGCGGGAAAATACCCGTGCTTTCCTCTCGGCCCCGCCCCCTATGGCGCAGTTCCCTCATTCCCCTTCCCTGTCCCTTTTTCCACCGGCGCCCACCTTTCTTCGTGTCCCCCCCATCGGGGGGAGAGAAATTCCCCGTCCAACATTGCTATACAGTAGCCCTCCCCTTTCTCCACTTTACATTCCTGTACCACCACCTCGCTGCTTCTCTCCGAGCATCAAACTCTCAAATCTAGTCCAGTTTCTCTTCTTGGATGAATGTCCATGCCTCATCCGCCGTCTCGAAGTAGTGGTGCTTGCCCTGATGCGTGACCCACAATCGCGCCAGCTGCAGTATCCCAAATTTTATTTTCTCCCTATGGAGCACCGCCTTGGCCCGGTTAAAGCTCGCCCTCCTCGCCACCTCCGCACTCCAGTCCTGATACACACGTATCACCGCATTCTCCCATTTGCTACTCCGTGCCTTCTTGGCCCAGCTCAGGACCATCTCCCTGTCCCTGTAGCGATGGAACTTCACCACTATTGCTCTTGATGTTTCACCTGCTTTTGGTCTTCTCACGAGGACCCGGTACGCTCTCTCCACTTCCAGGGGGCCCGTTGGGGCCTCAGCTCCCATTAGCGTGTGGAGCATCGTGCTCACATAAGCCCCAACATCAGCTCCCTCTGCTCCTTCGGGGAGACCTAGAATCTGTAGGTTTTTCCTCCTCGAGCTGTTCTCCAGGGCTTCCAGTCTTTCTATGCACCTCTTGTGCAGTGCCTCGTGTGTCTCCGTTTTTACCACCAGACCCTGTATCTCATCTTCATTCTCGGCTGCCTTTGCCTTCACTCCACGGAGCTCCATCTCCTGGACCTTTTGTGTTTCCTTCAGTCCCTCGATTGCCAGTAACATCGGTGCCAGCACCTCTTTCTTAAGCTCCTCCACACATCGTTGGAGAAACTCCTGCTGGTCCGGGCCCCATACCATCTGGGCTCCATCCGCCGCCATCTTGCTTCTCCCTTCTCTGCCGCTGCTCCAAAGGATCCTTCGCAATCTGGCCACTACCGCCGCTCCTTTCCATACACACCCGGGGGGACTCCTTCCTTCGTCACCCCACACTGGTCGAAAAAAAATTCCATTGTGGCTCCCGATAAGAGCCCAAAGGTCCGTTAGAACGGGAGCTGCCGAAACGTGCGGCTTAGCAGTGCATCACCGCAACCGGAAGTCTGCCAGCATTTTACAAAATTAAGTATTTGACGTTTCCTGTAACCGAATGGACAAGTCGATATCAATAAATAAGTGTAGCGCACAAAGACTCCGTGAGACGAATAGAGTGAAGTCGATGAGGCTTTATTAAGCGTGTCTGTTCCCCCGCAGCTCAATAGTAGACTGGCCTGCGGGGGAGGACTCCGGCTTCTTATACTCCGCCTTCAGGGCGGAGCTAGAGGTCAACGGCCAACCAGGACCCGGGATCTGTCAGCCAATGACATTAGGGCTTCCAGTCCCACATGACCCCCAATACATACTACCACATTCACCCCTTGTCAAAAATGAACCCGGCGGGGTGATGCTTCGTATGGTGGTAAGGGTTTACAGGGCTGGTCCTGGGAGGAAAAAAAAACATTCACATGGCAATACAGTATTGTACAATTTTGTCCTGTTTCAACTATTTACAGAGGGTATAGGGAGAAAAGCAAAATGTTCTTGTGAAAAGTCCATATTTTGATTTAGATCGACGCCACGAGTCGGTCGGGCGGTCTGGTCGTCCGTGTCGATCGCTTCGGCCCCGGTGGTGGTGGTGGTGCTTGTACCAGTGCTGTCGTCTCCGGGAGCCTTACGGTTTCAGCTTGGGCTTTATTCTTGGTCGGGCCTGAGGGGAGGGGAACCGATCCTCCTGGGAAGGGGGCGGTCGCGGGGTGCGGCGGTGGCAGGAGGGGGGGGGTTGGGTGAATGGTGTCGGGGGGTGTGTGTTGCCGGCGGGCGCCAGATCCCGCAGGGAGACCGTGTCCTGGCGGCCGTCGGGGTACTCCACGTAAGCGTACTGCGGGTTCGCGTGGAGGAGGTGAACCCTTTCGACCAACGGGTCCGCCTTATGTGCCCGCACATGCTTTCGGAGCAAGATGGGTCCTGGGGCCGCCAGCCAGGTCGGCAGCGACGTTCCAGAGGAGGACCTCCTAGGGAAGACAAGGAGACGCTCATGAGGCGTTTGATTAGTGCTCGTACATAATAACGACCGGATGGAGTGCAGAGCGTCCGGGAGGACCTCCTGCCACCGTGAAACTGGGAGGTCCCTGGACCGTAGGGCCAGTAGGACGGCCTTCCAGACCGTGCCGTTCTCCCTCTCTACTTGCCCGTTCCCCCGGGGGTTGTAGCTGGTCGTCCTGCTTGAGGCTATGCCCTTACTGAGCAGGAACTGGCGCAGCTCGTCACTCATGAAAGAGGACCATCTGTCGCTGTGGACGTATGCGGGGTAACCGAACAGTGTGAAGATGCTGTTCAGGGCTTTAATGACTGTGGCCGCGGTCATGTCAGAGCAGGGAATGGCAAAAGGGAAGCGGGAGTATTCGTCCACCACATTAAGAAAATATGCGTTGCGGTCGGTGGAGGGGAGGGGCCCTTTGAAATCGAGACTGAGGCGTTCAAAGGAGCGGGAAGCTTAATCAGGTGCGCTCCATCCGGCCTGAAAAAATGCGGTTTGCATTCCGCGCAGATGTGGCAGTTCCTTGTGACTGTACGGACCTCCTCTAAAGAGTATGGGAGATTGCGGGACTTGATGAAGTGGAAAAACCGAGTGACCCCCGGGTGGCAGAGGTCCTCGTGGAGGGTTTGGAGGCGGTTAATTTGTGCGTTGGCACATGTGCCGCAGGATAGGGCATCGGACGGCTCGTTCAGCTTTCCGGGACGATACAAAATCTCATAGTTGAAGGTGGAGAGCTCGATCCTCCACCTTACGATCTTGTCGTTTTTGATTTTGCCCCGCTGTGCATTATCGAACATGAAGGCTACCGACCGTTGGTCCGTGAGGAGAGTGAATCTCCTGCCGGCCAGGTAATGCCTCCAATGTCGCACAGCTTCCACTATGGCTTGGGCTTCCTTTTCCACTGAGGAGTGGCGGATTTCTGAGGCGTGGAGGGTCCGGGAGAAAAAGGCCATGGGTCTGCCCGCTTGGTTAAGGGTGGCCGCTAGAGCTACGTCGGAGGCGTCGCTCTCGACCTGGAAGGGGAGGGACTCGTCGATGGCGCGCATCGTGGCCTTTGCGATATCCGCTTTGATGTGGCTGAATGCCTGGCAAGCCTCTGTCGACAGAGGGAAGGTCGTGGTCTGTATTAGGGGGCGGGCCTTGTCTGCGTACTGGGGGACCCACTGGGCGTAGTATGAAAAGAACCCCAGGCAGCGTTTCAGGGCTTTTGGGCAGTGCGGGAGGGGAAATTCCATGAGGGCGCGCATACGTTCGGGGTCGGGGCCTATTATCCCATTGCGCACTACGTAGCCCAGAATGGCTAGCCGATTGGTGCTAAAAACGCACTTGCCCTCGTTGTACGTGAGGTTCAAGGCTTTGGTGGTCTGGAGGAATTTTTGGAGGTTGGCGTCGTGGTCCTGCTGGTCGTGGCCGCAGATGGTTACATTGTCGAGATACGGGAACGTGGCCCGCAACCCATGTTGATCAACCATTCGGTCCATCTCCCGTTGGAAGACCGAGACCCCGTTTGTGACGGCAAAAGGGACCCTTAGGAAATGGTATAATCGCCCGTCTGCCTCGAAGGCTGTGTACTTGCGGTCACTTGGGCGGATGGGGAGCTGATGGTAGGCGGACTTGAGGTCCACGGTGGAGAAGACTTTATATTGGGCAATCCGATTGACCATGTCGGATATGCGGGGGAGAGGGTACGCGTCTAGTTGTGTGTACCTGTTGATGGTCTGGCTATAGTCTATGACCATCCTTTGTTTCTCCCCTGTCTTCACTACTACCACCTGCGCTCTCCAGGGACTATTGCTGGCCTGGATTATGCCCTCCTTTAGTAGCCGCTGGACTTCAGACCGAATGAAGGTCCGGTCCTGGGCGCTGTACCGTCTGCTCCTAGTAGCGACGGGTTTGCAATCCGGGGTGAGGTTCGCAAACAAGGACGGGGGTTGCACCTTGAGGGTTGCGAGGCTGCAGATAGTGAGTGGGGGTATTGGGCCGCCGAATTTGAACGTAAGGCTCTGTAGACTGCATTGGAAATCTAATCCCAGCAAGGTGGGGGCACAGAGTTGGGGAAGGACGTTTAGTTTGTAGTTTTTGAACTCCCTCCCCTGCACCGTTAGGGTAACTATGCAGAATCCTTGGATCTGTACGGAGTGGGATCCTGCAGCTAGGGAAATCTTTTGTGCGCTGGGATAGGTGGTCAAGGAACAGCGTCTTACCGTGTCGGGGTGGATAATGCTCTCCGTGCTCCCGGAGTCGACTAGGCATGGCGTCTCGTGGCCGTTTATTAGCACCGTTGTCGTTGTCGTCTGGAGTGTCCGTGGCCGAGCTTGATCGAGCGTGATTGAAGCGAGACGTGGTTGTAGTAGTGGAGTGGGGTCCGTTGTTGCCGTCCAAGATGGCGTCGGGGATGGACAAAATGGCCGCCCCCATACATCGCACGTGGCTGGGGGGTCACAAGATGGCGGCGGGGGTGGACAAAATGGCCGCCCCCACGCGTCGTACAGGTCTGGGGCGGTCCAAGATGGCGGCGCCCTTCCTCCCCTTGTGGTGGCCGGGACCCAAAATGGCGGCATCTGCGGGTCGCACATGGGGCGCTGGGGGGGCTGGGGAGCGCTAGGACCGCGCGAAGCTCCCTCACCGGGGACAGCGGTGGTCGGGACCCAAGTTGGTGGCGCCAGTGGGTCAGACGTGGGGCGCGGGGTGGGTGTTAGGGGGGCGTTAGGGACACGCAAAACTCCGTGGAGAGTGGTGGCCGGGACCCAAAGCGGTAGCGCCGGCGGGTCATACATGGGGTGCGGGGAGGGGGGTTGGGGAGCGTAAGCGGCGTGCAGGGCTCCCTGTTCTCCCGGGACAGCGGCGACCTTGCGGGATCGGCATACAACCGCGCAATGGCCCTTTTTCCCGCAGCTCTTGCAGATAGCTGCGCGGGCCGGGCAGCGCTGCCGGGGGTGTTTCGCCTGGCCGCAGAAATAACAGCGGGCGCCCCCGGTGCGACTCGGCGTTTGGACCGCGCAAGCCTGTGGGGTGTCCGGGGGGGGGGGGGTGGGTTTGTCGCGACGGGTACGTACGGAGCCCAATGGGCTGCCGCGCGGTCGGGGCTGTAGGCGCGGGTATTACGCGCGGCCACGTCTAGGAAGGCTGCTAGGGCCCGGGCCTCTGAGAGTCCTAGCGACTCTCTTTCTAGAAGTCTTTGGCGGATTTGGGAGGAATTCATACCTGCCACAAAAGCATCGCGCATTAACATGTCCGTGTGTTCATTTGCGTTCACCGAAGGGCAGCTGCACGCTCGTCCCAAAATCAGCAGCGCGGCGTAGAATTCATCCATCGATTCTCCGGTACCTTGCCGTCTCGTCGCGAGCTGGTAGCGAGCGTAGATTTGGTTAACTGGGCGGACATAGAGACTTTTCAGTGCTGCGAACGCCGTCTGGAAATCGTCCGAGTCTTCGATGAGGGAGAAGATCTCCGTGCTCACCCTCGAGTGCAGGACCTGTAGTTTTTGGTCTTCTGTGACCCGGCCGATGGCCGTTCTGAGGTAGGCCTCGAAGCAAGTCTGCCAGTGCTTGAAGGCTGCTGCCGCGTTCACTGCGTGGGGGCTGATCCTCAGGCATTCCGGAATGATCCTGAGCTCCATAGTCCTTTTTAGGCACGCTTAATAAATTGTAGCGCACAAAGACTCCGTGAGACGAATAGAGTGAAGTCGATGAGGTTTTATTAAGCATGTCTGTTCCCCCGCTGCTCAATAGTAGACTGGCCTGCGGGGGAGGACTCCGGCTTCTTATACTCCGCCTTCAGGGCGGAGCTAGAGGTCATCGGCCAACCAGGACCCGGGATCTGTCAGCCAATGACATTAGGGCTTCCAGTCCCACATGACCCCCAATACATACTACCACAATAAGATGGACAGAGACATTGGGCGGGATTTTCAGAGCCTTTTTTAAAAAATTTAATATTTTATTGAAAATTTTTGGTCAACCAACACAGTACATTGTGCATCCTTTACACAATATTATAACAACACAAATAACAATGACCTATTTTATAAACAAAAAATGAATAAATAATAAATAACAAAAATGAAAACTAGCCCTAATTGGCAACTGCCTTGTCACAAGTAACACTCTCCAAAAATATAATTTAACAGTCCAATATATAATTATCTGTAGCAACGACCTATACATACTATACAGTATATATTAACAACCCTGAGAGTCCTTCTGGTTCCCCCCCCCCCCGATCCTGGGCTGCTGCTGCTGCCTTCTTTTTCCCATTCCGTCTATCTTTCTGCGAGGTATTCGACGAACGGTTGCCACCGCCTGGTGAACCCTTGAGCCGACCCCCTTAGGATGAACTTAATCCGCTCTAGCTTTATAAACCCCGCCATGTCATTTATCCAGGTCTCCACCCCCGGGGGCTTGGCTTCTTTCCACATTAGCAATATCCTGCGCCGGGCTACTAGGGACGCAAAGGCCAAAACATCGGCCTCTCTCGCCTCCTGCACTCCCGGCTCTTGTGCAACCCCAAATATAGCCAACCCCCAGCTTGGTTCGACCCGGACTCCTACTACTTTTGAAAGCACCTTTGTCACCCCCATCCAAAACCCCTGTAGTGCCGGGCATGACCAAAACATATGGGTATGATTCGCTGGGCTTCTCGAGCACCTCGCACACCTATCCTCCACCCCAAAAAATTTACTGAGCCGTGCTCCAGTCATATGTGCCCTGTGTAATACCTTAAATTGAATCAGGCTTAGCCTGGCACACGAGGACGACGAGTTTACCCTGCTTAGGGCATCTGCCCACAGCCCCTCCTCGATCTCCTCCCCCAGCTCTTCTTCCCATTTCCCTTTTAGTTCATCTACCATAGTCTCCCCTTCGTCCCTCATTTCCCTATATATATCTGACACCTTACCATCCCCCACCCATGTCTTTGAGATCACTCTGTCCTGCACCTCTTGTGTCGGGAGCTGCGGGAATTCCCTCACCTGTTGCCTCGCAAAAGCCCTCAGTTGCATATACCTGAATGCATTCCCTTGGGGCAACCCATATTTCTCGGTCAGCGCTCCCAGACTCGCGAACTTCCCATCCACAAACAGATCTTTCAGTTGCGTTATTCCTGCTCTTTGCCACATTCCATATCCCCCATCCATTCCCCCCGGGGCAAACCTATGGTTGTTTCTTATCGGGGACCCCCCCAAGGCTCCAGTCTTTCCCCTATGCCGTCTCCACTGTCCCCAAATCTTCAGTGTAGCCACCACCACCGGGCTTGTGGTGTAGTTCCTCGGTGAGAACGACAATGGGGCTGTCACCATAGCCTGTAGGCTAGTCCCCCTACAGGACGCCCTCTCTAATCTCTTCCACACCGCTCCCTCCTCCTCTCCCATCCACTTACTCACCATTGAAATATTAGCGGCCCAATAATACTCACTTAGGCTCGGTAGTGCCAGCCCCCCCTATCCCTGCTACGCTGTAAGAATCCCTTCCTCACTCTCGGGGTCTTCCCGGCCCACACAAAACCCATGATGCTCTTTTCAATCCTTTTAAAAAAAGCCTTCGTGATCACCACCGGGAGGCACTGAAACACAAAGAGGAATCTCGGGAGGACCACCATCTTAACCGCCTGCACCCTCCCTGCCATTGACAGGGATACCATATCCCATCTCTTGAAATCCTCCTCCATCTGTTCCACCAACCGCGTTAAATTTAACCTATGCAATGTGCCCCAATTCTTAGCTATCTGGATCCCCAGGTAACGAAAGTCCCTTGTTACCTTCCTCAACGGTAGGTCCTCTATTTCTCTACTCTGCTCCCCTGGATGCACCACAAACAACTCACTTTTCCCCATGTTCAATTTATATCCTGAAAAATCCCCAAACTTCCCAAGTATCCGCATTATTTCTGGCATCCCCTCCGCCGGGTCCGCCACGTATAGTAGCAAATCGTCCGCATACAAAGATACCCGGTGCTCTTCTCTTCCCCTAAGTACTCCCCTCCACTTCTTGGAACCCCTCAACGCTATCGCCAGGGGCTCAATCGCCAGTCCAAACAATAATGGGGACAGAGGGCATCCCTGCCTTGTCCCTCTATGGAGCTGAAAATATGCAGATCTCCGTCCATTCGTGACCACGCTCGCCACTGGGGCCCTATACAACAGCTGCACCCATCTAACATACCCCTCTCCAAAACCAAATCTCCTCAACACCTCCCACAAATAATCCCACTCCACTCTATCAAATGCTTTCTCGGCATCCATCGCCACTACTATCTCCGTTTCTCCCTCTGGTGGGGCCATCATCATTACCCCTAACAACCTCCGTATATTCGTGTTCAGCTGTCTCCCCTTCACAAACCCAGTTTGGTCCTCGTGGACCACCCCCGGGACACATTCCTCTATTCTCATTGCCATTACCTTGGCCAGGCCCTTGGCATCTACATTTAGGAGGGAAATAGGTCTATAGGACCCGCTTGGGTCCTTTTCCTTCTTTAAGAGAAGCGATATCGTTGCTTCAGACATAGTCGGGGGCAGTTGTCCCCTTTCCTTTGCCTCATTAAAGGTCCTCGTCAGTACCGGGGCGAGCAAGTCCACATATTTTCTATAGAATTCGACTGGGAATCCATCCGGTCCCGGGGCCTTTCCCGCCTGCATGCTCCTAATTCCTTTCACCACTTCTTCTACCTCGATCTGTGCTCCCAGTCCCACCCTTTCCTGCTCTTCCACCTTGGGAAATTCCAGCCGATCCAAGAAGCCCATCATTCTCTCCCTCCCATCCGGGGGTTGAGCTTCATATAATTTTTTATAAAATGTCTTGAACACTCCATTCACTCTCTCCGCTCCCCGCTCCATCTCTCCTTCCTCATCCCTCACTCCCCCTATTTCCCTCGCTGCTCCCCTTTTCCTCAATTGGTGTGCCAGCAACCTGCTCGCCTTCTCCCCATATTCGTACTGTACACCCTGTGCCTTCCTCCATTGTGCCTCTGCAGTGCCTGTAGTCGGCAAGTCAAATTCTACATGTAGCCTTTGCCTTTCCCTGTACAGTCCCTCCTCCGGTGCTTCCGCATATTGTCTGTCCACCCTCAAAAGTTCTTGCAGCAACCGCTCCCGTTCCTTACTCTCCTGCTTCCCTTTATGTGCCCTTATTGATATCAGCTCCCCTCTAACCACCGCCTTCAACGCCTCCCAGACCACTCCCACCTGGACCTCCCCATTATCATTGAGTTCCAAGTACTTTTCAATGCACCCCCTCACCCTTAGACACCCCCCCTCATCTGCCATTAGTCCCATGTCCATTCTCCAGGGTGGGCGCCCTCCTGTTTCCTCCCCTATCTCCAAGTCCACCCAGTGTGGAGCGTGATCCGAAATGGCTATAGCCGTATACTCCGTTCCCCTCACCTTCGGGATCAATGCCCTACCCAGCACAAAAAAGTCTATTCGCGAGTAGACTTTATGGACATAGGAGAAAAACGAGAACTCCTTACTCCTAGGTCTGCTAAATTTCCACGGGTCTACACCTCCCATCTGCTCCATAAAATCTTTAAGTACCTTGGCTGCTGCCGGCCTCCTTCCAGTCCTGAACTTCGACCTATCCAGCCCTGGTTCCAACACCGTATTAAAATCTCCCCCCATTATCAGCTTTCCCATCTCTAGGTCCGGAATGCGTCCTAGCATCCGCCTCATAAAATTGGCATCATCCCAGTTCGGGGCATATACGTTTACCAAAACCACTGTCTCCCCCTGTAGTTTGCCACTCACCATCACGTATCTGCCCCCGTTATCCGCCACTATAGTCTTTGCCTCGAACATTACCCGCTTCCCCACTAATATAGCCACCCCCCTGTTTTTCGCATCTAGCCCCGAATGGAACACCTGCCCCACCCATCCTTTGCGTAGCCTAACCTGGTCTATCAGTTTCAGGTGCGTTTCCTGTAACATAACCACATCTGCCTTAAGTTTCTTAAAGTGTGCGAGTACCCGTGCCCTCTTTATCGGCTCGTTCAGCCCTCTCACGTTCCACGTGATCAGCCGAGTTGGGGGGCTTCCTACCCCCCCCTTGTCGATTAGCCATCACCTTTTTCCAGCTCCTCACCCGGTTCCCACGCAGCTGTATCTCCCCCAGGCGGTGCCCCCCCGCCCATCCTCTCCCATACCAGCTCCCCCCTCTCCCCAGCAGCAGCAACCCAGTAATTCCCCCCTCCCATCCCCCCCGCTAGATCCCCCGCTAGCGTAATTACTCCCCCCATGTTGCTCCCAGAAGTCAGCAAACTCTGGCTGACCTCGGCTTCCCCCCGTGACCTCGGCTCGCACCGTGCGACGCCCCCTCCTTCCTGCTTCTCTATTCCCGCCATGATTATCATAGCGCGGGAACCAAGCCCGCGCTTCTCCCTTGGCCCCGCCCCCAATGGCCAACGCCCCATCTCCTCCACCTCCCCTCCTCCCCCCATCACCACCTGTGGGAGAGAGAAAAGTTACCACATCGCAGGATTAGTACATAAAACCCCTCTTTGCCCCCCACATTCGCCCCACCACTTTGTTCGAACGTTCTTTTTAATAACCCGCTCATTCCAGTTTTTCTTCCACAATAAAAGTCCACGCTTCATCCGCCGTCTCAAAGTAGTGGTGCCTCCCTCGATATGTGACCCACAGTCTTGCCGGTTGCAGCATTCCAAATTTTATCTTTTTATGAAGCACCGCCTTGGCCCGATTAAAGCTCGCCCTCCTTCTCGCCACCTCCGCACTCCAGTCTTGATAAACGCGGATCACCGCGTTCTCCCATTTACTGCTCCGAGTTTTCTTCGCCCATCTAAGGACCATTTCTCTATCCTTAAAACGGAGGAATCTCACCACTATGGCTCTGGGAATTTCTCCTGCTCTCGGTCCTCGCTCCATCACTCGGTATGCTCCCTCCACCTCCAACGGACCCGCCGGGGCCTCCGCTCCCATTAACGAGTGCAGCATTGTGCTCACATATGCCCCGACGTCCGCTCCCTCCACACCTTCAGGAAGACCAAGAATCCTCAGGTTGTTCCTCCTTGCGTTGTTTTCCAGTGCCTCCAACCTTTCCACACATTGTTTCTGATGTGCCTCCTGCTTCTCCGTCTTCACCACCAGGCCCTGTATATCGTCCTCATTCTCGGCTGCCTTTGCCTTCACGACCCGAAGCTCCCGCTCCTGGGTCTTTTGTTCCTCCTTTAGCCCTTCGATCGCCTGTAGTATCGGGGCCAACAGCTCTTTCTTCATTTTCTTTTTGATCTCTTCCACACAGCATTTCAAGAACTCTTGTTGTTCAGGGCCCCATGTTAAACTGCCACCTTCCGACGCCATCTTGGTTTTTGCTTGCCTTCCTTGCCGCTGTTCTAAAGGATCCACTGCAATCTGGCCACTCTCTCCTCCTTTTTCCATCCGTATCCAGGGGGGGATTCCCTTCTGGTTTACCGCACAGTGTTTTTAGCCGTCAAAATTGCCGTTGGGGCTCCTATCAAGAGCCCAAAAGTCCGTTTCACAGGGAGCTGCCGAAACATGCGACTCAGCTGGTCATCGCCGCACCCGGAAGTCCGATTTTCAGAGCCTTAGCCCTGAAATCGCGCTTGGTGCGGGGGCGGACATTGGGGCATCAGACCCGCGATCGGGTCCGATGCCTTCCCGCGATTCTCTGCGGATCGGTCGGAGAATCGACGACAGTTGCGCGCGGTCGACGCGGGGCTGGTCGGGGGCCATTGAAAGAGGCCCCCGTGGCGATTCTGAGCCGGCAGCTGGCCGAGTACCCGCCGGCATGGTTCACTCATGGTTCCACCCAGCGGGAACTCGGAGTGGCGGCTGCGGATCCAGTCTGCGGCTGGTGGGGGCGTGAGGATCCGTCACTGGGATGGGGAGGGGGGCCCTCCAGGATGGCCAGGCTTGCGATCGGGGTCCACCGATCGGTGGGCAGGCACAATCTGGGGGGGGGGGGGGGGCCTATATTGTTGGGGCCGGCCTGCTGTGTTGCACGGACCTGCGGCCGGAAATGCAGGGCCCCGTGTTGGCAGCCGGAGCTGCGTGGACTACTCCGGGGCCCTGCAAGGCCCCTGCAAAACGGAGAATCACTCTGTACTTTCTAGAAAAAAGTCCAGAGTGATTCCCGCCCGTTTTCTCGTGGACGTCGGGACATAGACCCATTTTCAGAGAATTCCGCCCAGGATTTCCGTTTGTCAAAACTAGTGCAGACTTTGCTACTGTAAATTATTCCCAGCTCAGTACAAACTTACAATTTTTACTGCATTACACAACGGGCGCGATTCTCCGGCTGCGTTGTGTTCTCACTTGAGTGCAACGCGGCCGGAGAATGTCTGAAGAGGCATACAGCAAGCCTCCCGACAGCCTCTGTGCCGCCAGGATTCACCGAAGTCCCGTGAGATGTCGGAGTTGGAACGCCGCCCCAAATGGGCAGAACCGAATGATGCTCATGAAAGTAGGTCGTAAACCTACTTAGGACCTACTCGCGAGGGATCCAGCGGCCTCCCTCGATTCTTCGGCCTTCCCAAGGAGGCTGCAGCCACGCGACGATCAGTGCTGGTTCACACAAATGTGGACCAGGCACAACAGCACCCAGGGGGTCTCCTGCGCAACCAGAGACCCCAGGATTGTCAGAGTAAGTGCAGGGTGGTTCCCTTATACTCCCCCTCGAACGTGGGTACCTTGGCACAGGCCAGCTGGCACCTTGGCATTGCCACCTTGGCACTGTCAAGGAGCCTGGATGACACTGCCAAGCTGTCAGGTGCACTGCCTGGATGCCAGGGTGGCAGTGCAAGGAGTCCTGAGTGCCAGGGTGGCACTGCCAAGGGCCAGGAGGCGAGGGGTGCCATGCCCATAAAATGAGGGTGGGGGAGTGCAAGTCAGGTAAGTAGGGGCTTCCGGGATGCTGGATGGGTGATGGATGGGGGCCACAAAAGGGAGGGGGTGCTGTAAGGGGGCTTGGGGGCGGGGGGGGGTGGGGGGAGAGGGCTGAAGAGGGAGGACCCCATTGCGGGGTGTCCTCACTTGGGGTGTGGGAAAGTGTCCATGTGTATGGGGGGTTACATTGCCCATGGGTGGGGGGTGTGGAGGACACCCTTTCAAAATGGCGGCCCGATCTCGGAGTTCAGCAAAAAAAAATTCCAAGTGTGGGCTAAACCAGTGAGAAACTTCCCAGGGCCCAAAAGTGACTAAGTGTCATTGAATAGAGGTGGGGAACCCGCCAGCCCAGCCGGCGGGAAATTCCCTGAAAAATACTGCACCAATTAACTTAGACGTTTTTTGAGAGAATCGCGCCCAAATTATCTAAGCCTGTGTCAATGTCAAGTGGTAACAATTAGCTGATAGAAAAAAACCAGTTTGAATATTATTGTCTGTTTACCAGTCAATTATACAATATTTGCAGTGGAGGAAACATTAAGAGTCTCATCTGCTTGCTCACCTTAAATGTTCAAGACCCTGTGGCATTATTTGTACAAGTGCAAGAAATGTCAGAGTTCTGGTCAATATTAATTCAGTGAACCTCATAATGTAAATGGAAACATCTTGTTTATTCAGAATCATAGAATATTACAGGACTGAAGGAAGGGCCCGCTTAATCTGGGTTGCCTGTGCGGGAGCTTTGAAAATGTTGTCCAGTCAGCTTCCACATCCATATATATCCACACGGACCCAAAAAGAGGTTACCTTCAAAAATACATGCCCAATGCATTTTGAAAGCACCTGTGGAATGTGACTCCACCACACTGCGTAACACCAAAACCCGCTGTGTCGGGGGGAAAGAACATCTCCACATTCACTCACTAGTTCTTTGGCTACTTATTGTAAATTTATGGCAGCTGCCTTGCCTGCAGAAACTGTTTCTCCTACGCTCTTTCATCATTTTGAATACCTCTAATGGGTATCACCAAGACCTTTTCAGCTCAAAGGAGTCTGACGGTGTTGCTACCTCAGGGAGAGTTTCTGGCTGCTTTTAAAATTATTATAAAAATATTTAAAAGTTTACAACAGTTTTACAAAGTGTCATAAATGCTTAAAATCATTTTTGTTTTAAAAGAGACATGTCACTGGGCTAAATATAGACCTGAAGGGACATGCCTTCAGCTCAGAGGAGGGGTGTGGTGGCTTCACCAACAATGTGCAAAGATCTCACGATTTGCCCCAAAGCTAGGCCCTGCTGTAGCTATGGAGAGGGTATGAGTCGTTGTTTTGTACAATCCGCAGCAAACACCAATGTGCCTGTCCATTTCACTAGGCTGTCTCTGTCCTTTCGAAGTTTTACTCCCTGTTTGCTCCATTTTCAAGGACCTTTGAAATTGTGCGACATGTACCCAAGCCCAGGTCATTTGTATATAATGAGAAAAGCAATGGTCCTAATGATTCTGGAGGATCTTACTATACTGCAGTCAGAAAAGCACCTTCTCACCACTACTTTCTGTAGCAAGTTACGTACCAAGTTACCACCATCCTTTCAATACCATGTGCTTCTACTTTCTGAATACGTCTGTGGTGTGATACTTCATCAAATGCCTTTTGAAAATCCTTCATGAAAGAACACAATTAGGCTAGTTAGAGATAATTTGCCTTTACCAAATCCATGGTGGTTGTCATTTCTTAAGTCATGTTTCTTCAAGTAAGAATTGAATTTTGTCCTTCACAGTCATCACCATGGATGAAAGACCGATTTGGTCGGGAGTTACCAGGGTTATTCCTTTCCCGTTTTGTTTGAAGGGTGGGGAGTGTAACGTTTGCAATATTTCAGACTTCTTGCACTACTCGCATATCCAAGGGTGATTGAAAGATTATGGTCACAACTTCTGCTATCTCCACCCAGCTTCTGTCAGCAAAATAGAATGGATCCCATCTGTCCGGGCGACTTTGAGTTTTTTTTAAGCGCATCTTCAGGCATGCACTTATTTTTTTCCTTTTAGGGAATAGTGGGGAAAGGATTCCCAAGCTCCTTTACAACCCGTTGTGCCGCATCATGAATGCTCTTTCCATGACGAACAAGTCTTGGCTTTGGACTTGAACTCGGAGCTTCTGGTCCAAGGGCAAGGATGTTACCACTGTACCACAAGACCCGAGTGATCCAAGCTAACTAGTGCTTAGTTTCTATTTTTATCCTATCCAATTTATCTACCCCCCCACTGGGGCATGATCTAACGGCCTCATTGGGCCCGACTCGGTGACACAACAAGGCCATTAAATCTCACGAGATCTCGCAAGGTGCCCTGAGCATCGCATATCTCATGAGATGTCGTGATCGTGGGCGAGATCCAGATTAACATATTAAAGTGAGCCATTAGGCTCATTAAGTATGTTGGCGCCTGATTCTCCAAAGGCCCGGGAATGAACGCCCAAGCCTAGGGGACCTCGCCAAGGCGCAGTTTGCCATCAGTCCACAAAAATGTGGATCAGGCTTAACAGCACTCGGGGGTCTCCGAGGCCATTGGAAGCCCTAAGATGGTTGGGCTCTGTACATGGTGGTACGGGGCACGGCCATTCTGGCACTGCCACCCTGGAAACCTGGAAGGGGTACTGCCATGATGTTCGGCTGGCAGTGCCCAGGTGCCAGGTTGCCTGCCAAGGATCGGGCCTGGTGGTGCCCTGCTCTTAAGAGATGGGGTGAGGGCAGACTCGAGGACCCCCTACGAGGTAATTTGGGGTGTTGGGGACGTTCAGAGGCCACAGTGGGGAGTCCGGCGGTGGGGTCGAGTGATCGGGGCAACGTTTAAAACTGGCGCCCAGATCTCTTCTCTACTGATGAGCTGAGCTCACTAGTGTAGGAAGTGAGGTCCAGTGCACAAAGTGACGCAAGTGCGGCCTGGTGGGTGTTGCAGGCACCAAGAAACATGCCCGAAACGGGACTCTTTTTTTGGGTGGTAAATCGCACCCGTTAACTTTGACCTCCCTTTGTGAAGGCAGATGTAATGAACTCATTTAGTACCCCAGATGTGGCCTAGCTCTGCCTCCATAAACATATTTCCTGGTTTTGTTTCTAATTGACCCCACCATTCCTTTAGCTAGCCTTTATCTGTTCTGTGATGTCTGTTTAGACGCTTTCTATGTTGCTCATTAATCTTTTCTCATACTGTCTTTGCCCTTCTATGTTTTTCCATTTCCCTCTGCATTCTGTATTTTGGCTGTTTACTGATTCTAACCTGACATTTATCATAAAACGTGTGGTTCTGCCTCATTTGAACTTCTATTTCCTTTGTCATCACGTGAGCTCGAGCTCTGGATCCTTCATCTCAATTCTTTTTGGGAATACACTTGGTTTGGACCCTAAATATCTCCACCTTTTAGGATTCTTCCTGCCCAATCTTTGTTTCCAGTTCATTGGTGCTGGATCCCTTCTCAAATCACTTAAGCTTGCTCTGTTCCATAGAATACAGTGCAGAAGTAGACCACTTGGCCCATCGGGTCTGCACTGACCCTTTTGAAAGAGCACTCTACATAGGCCCACTCTCTCACCCTATCCCCGTAATCCCATGCATTGATCATGGCTAACTCACCTGACCTGGACATCTTTGGACTGTGGGAGGAAAGCGGAGCACCCAGAATCATACTTTACCATAAGGCCATAAGACATAGGAGCGGAAGTAAGGCCATTCGGCCCATCGAGTCCACTCCGCCATTCAATCATGGCTGATTTCAACTCCATTTACCCGCTCTCTCTCCATAGCCCTTAATTCCTCGAGAAATCAAGAATTTATCAACTTCTGTCTTAAAGACACTCAACGTCCTGGCCTCCACCGCCCTCTGTGGCAATGAATTCCACAGACCCATCACTCTCTGGCTGAAGAAATTTCTCCTCATCTCTGTTCTAAAGTGACTCCCTTTTATTCTAAGGCTGTGCCCCCGGGTCCTAGTCTCCCCTGTTAATGGAAACAACTTCCCTACATCCACCCTATCTAAGCCATTCATTATCTTGTAAGTTTCTATTAGATCTCCCCATAACCTCCTAAACTCCAATGAATATAATCCCAGGATCCTCAGACATTCATCGTATGTTAGGCCTACCTTTCCTGGGATCATCCGTGTGAATCTCCGCTGGACCTGCTCCAGTACCAGTATGTCCTTCCTGAGGTGTGGGGCCCAAAATTGCTCACAGTATTCTAAATGGGGTCTAACTAATGCTTTATAAAGCTTCAGAAGTACATCCCTGCTTTTATATTCCAAGCCTCTTGAGATAAATGACAACATTGCATTTACTTTCTTAATTACGGACTCAACCTGCAACTTTACCTTTAGAGAATCCTGGACTAGGACTCCCAAGTCCCTTTGCACTTCAGCATGATGAATTTTGTCACCGTTTAGAAAATAGTCCATGCCTCTATTCTTTTTTCCAAAGTACAAGACCTCGCACTTGCCCACGTTGAATTTCATCAGCCATTTCTTGGACCACTCTCCTAAACTGTCTAAATCTTTCTGCAGCCTCCCCACCTCCTCCATACTACCTGCCCCTCCACCTATCTTTGTATCATCGGCAAACTTAGCCAGAATGCCCCCAGTCCCGTCATCTGATATATCAGGAGAACAGCTGTGGCCCCAACACTGAACCCTGCGGGACACCGCTCGTCACCGGTTGCCATTCCGAAAAAGAACCTTTTATCCCAACTTTCTGCCTGACAGCCAATCGTCAATCCATGTTAGTACCTTGCCTCGAATACCACGGGCCCTTATTTTACTCAGCAGTCTCCCGTGAGGCACCTTATCAAAGGCCTTTTGGAAGTCAAGATAGATAACATCCATTGGCTCTCCTTGGTCTAACCTATTTGTTATCTCTTCAAAGAACTCTAACAGGTTTGTCAGGCACGACCTCCCCTTACTAAATCCATGCTGACTTGTCCTAATCCGACCCTGCACTTCCAAGAATTTAGAAATCTCATCCTTAACAATGGATTCTAGAATCTTGCCAACAACCGAGGTTAGGCTTCATGACAAATCATGCGTCCATGGCGACATGGTGTCAGAATGGCGCTATGCATGACTGGTCTGCGAAGGCATGCAGCTTGCAAGCAGCACTCTGAGGAGAGCAGGGTGGTGCCGGAGGTGTACATGGGTGAAGAGTGTTTCCCGGTCTGCTCGCTGCATATAGGAACATCAATGTACTGAGTTGAATTTGGGATGGACGAATCAGAGGCTGCCCACCAGTGACATGGCGTGGAATCCCTGCCCGCCTTTTTCAACTAAGTCTCACACTGTACGGCATAAAAATTCACAATCCCCGATGGTGGGCTCAACCTCGCTTTTCCCCCCTGACTTCGGACTTTGCCCAGATCTGAGAAAATCTCTGCCATAATAATGAAGGAAAATGCACTGTAAACTTTCAGGAATTCTTCCCTTTTGCCTATTTTATTTTGCTTTTTATTCTAGATTCTGGTCATTGATGTCCCCTCCTATTATTCATATCTGCTGGGAAATAGTGAAGTGAAGGTGATAGGCTTCTAAGACAAAAATACTTGGGGCCCGAGCCAGGCATTTTCCCAGAAGAAGGAAGCATGGAGAATCCAAAGCTAGAGTTATGGAGAATACCAGCTATGTATTCCATGGCACCAGGTCACTGCACTTGAAAAGTCATGTGTCTTGTGAGACATGTTGAGATATTTTGACATGCCATTTATATAAACGTTGTAACCCTTGTATGTACATATTGTATACATCTCAGTATAGAGTGGTCCTGGCACTGCTATAGCCATGCTTGATAAATTACCATTTGAACACAATTTCTGGTGTAAGGATGAATTGGATTTTAGAAATAAATCTGTATGATTTGACTATTTCTGATGAAAGAAAATCCAGACTGCTGTAATCCACTTATTATGTTTCTTACTTCCTCTGCATGTCCTGATCTGACACCCTTGTTTCTCCAATCAGATGTAGCACACTGACGCTGCAAATTAAAAATCAGTGCATCTTCTCCGATATTTATTGTGAAGCGTGTACATGTATCATAAATGAAGTGAGGCAATGAATACGAATGAACAAATAAAGTTGAGTAGTTTGGTCACTATGTCAGCCACTTCACAACTGATTGCATTCCTTGGGAACTTTTGTGAGGGCCACGATGAATCCAGCACGAGTTGTAGAATAGAAAGAAATAACATTTATTTACAATAACATATATATATATATACAACAGCAGCAGTAACTCCCTTGCTGCTCACTCCTTTCTAGCTGTTCCGTACTGGCCAGCTCTATTTATGCAGAGACCTGCTAATGATTTCTCCACCCCCCTTATTGGGGAAGCTCATACTCCCTAAGGATTGTGGGATTGCCATTAGTCCCCAGCCAGTATTAAGCAGGCAGGTTATAACATCCCTCCCCCACAAAGGCCAAGGAATCCACCAAAGACCCTGGCGAAGGAGGGCGTCGGACTCGTTTTGCCGCAGGCCGGACATCATTTGCACGAGGTGCTGGATCGGGCGGCGTACAACGAGACGGAAAACGGCGCTTACGTGATGAACGGCGTAATGGTTGTACATCCACAGCCCGAGGACCCGAGGACTCCCCCTCTGAGGCATCATGTGTCTCCATCTCGGAGTCGCAGTCCACCACCTCCGTCATCTCGGCGACCCTATCTCCACGCGGTTCTGCAACGACCTGCGCAAGCTATGTGTGCGGCACCAGAGGAAGATTGTGAGGAATACTCTCCACAGTGTCTGGTCTCTGAGCTGTAGAAGTGAGCTCTGGGGTCGGGGAATCTTTGGAAGACATGGTCTTCTGGATCGAACGTGGTCTACACGCTTGTGCTGGAGACGACCCTGGGCTTGCACCTGGTAAGAGATAGAGCCCGTTCGGCGAAAGATAACGCCAGGGACCCACTGGGCACCACCAGCAAAATTTCGAATGAACACTGGGTCACCGGGCGCAAACTGCTGAATCAGCCGATGCCGAGAAAGGCCATGTCCCTGCCGTTCTTGAGTGCGGCGTACTTTTACGCCAATGTCCAGGGAAACAATGCTAAGGCGGGTGCGAAGTCTCCGACCCATTAGGAGTTCCGCGAGAGCTAACCCAGTCACCGCATGTGGAGTGGTCCTGTATGAAAACAAAAAACGAGCCAGTCTCGTGTCCATAGACCTTCTTTAGGCCCCGTTTGAATGTCTGCACTGCGTGCTCCGCCAATCCATTAGGAGCCGGGTGGTATGGACCGGTGCGAATGTGGCATATGCCGTTCATCTTCATGAACCTCGCAAACCTGTCACTTGTCAACGGTGTGCCGTTGTCCGTGACCAGCACCTCGGGGAGGCCATGCATACTGAAATACAAACGCGTCGTCTCGATTGTTGCGCAGGACGTTGTGCCTACCATCTTATGCACCTCTAATCATTTAGACTGGGCATTGAATAATAGAAGGAACATGGATCCTTGAAAAGGGCCGGCAAAATCCGCATGAAAGCACGTCCAAGGCCGCCCTGGCCATTCCCAGTGATGTAGGCGCGCGGCCGGCGGAAGCTTCTGATGCTCCTGGCAAATGGAGCAGTTTTGGGCCATCTTCTCAATGTCGGTATCAAGGCCTGGCCACCAGACATAACTCCGGGCCAACATTTTCATTTTGGTCACACCCGGATGCCCATTGTGCAAGTCCCTTAGTATCAGTTCCTGTCCTTTTTCCGGGACAATCACACGCGTCCCCCACAAGAGGATACCATCTACCACGCTAAATTCTGACAGCTTGGAGGAAAATGCTTGCAACTCGCCTGGGAGCGGTCTATACTGCCCACCATACAGGATGATGTGCCGAACCTTTGCCAGGACTGGCTCCGTCTGGGTCCACTCATGGATCTGTGATGCCGCGACAGACCAGGAGTCCATAAAATTTAGGGTTGCAACCACCACATCAGTCGTGGGGGTCGACATGGGGTCGTTCGACAAAGGCAATCAGCTCAGTGCGTCGGCATTCGCTATCTGGGTCCCTGGTTTATGCCCCAGAGAATACTCGTAGGCAGCGAGCAACAAAGCCCAGTGCTGGATCCGTGCGGAAGCAATGGGCAGTATTGGTTTATCCTCTCGGAAAAATCCCAGCAGAGGCTTATGATCAGTCACGATAGTGAAGTGGTGGCCATACACATACTGGTGGAAGCGTTTCACTGCAAAGACCACCGCCAGGCCCTCCTTCTCGATCTGCGCGTACTTCTTTTCCGCTGCAGTCAATGTGCGGGAGGCGAAAGCCGTCTTGTGGGACAGGACGGCCCCAATACCATACGGGGAAGCATCACACGTGATGAGCAAAGGCTTTCCAGGATCATAGTGGGTTAGTAACCAGACGACGACAATTGTTGTTTTACCCGCCGGAAAGCAGTTTCTTGCGGCTGACCCCAAATGTTCCTGCTCCGACGTCCCGGTAATCAAAACGTCGTCTAAGTAGACAGCGACACGCGGTAAACCTCTCAAGGTGCCCTCCATGACGCGTTGAAAGATAGCGCAGGCAGAGGATAGCCCAAAGGGCCACCGTGTATATTCATACAGGCCCCAGTGTGTATTAATAGTTACATATGGCCGGGAGGCAGGGTCCAGCTCCAACTGTAGGTAGGTGTGTCTCATGTCTAATTTCGTGAACGAGAGTCTGTCTGCAAGCTTCGAGCAGAGATCTTCTATGCGAGGCATTAGATATTGGTCGAGCCGGGAAGCCTTATTCACAGTAAGTTTATAGTCGCCGCACAAGCGAACTGTGGCATCTGGCTTCATTACAGGTACAATTGGCGCTGCCCAGTCAGCGAAACAGACGGGCCAGATAATACCCAAGGACTCCAAAAGTGTGAGCTCCCCTTCTACCTTCTCGAGCAAGGCGCAAGGCACCAGACGCGCCTGGAAATAGTGCGCCGTGGCTCCTGGTTCAACTTGGATATAGAACATTACAGCGCAGTACAGGCCCTTCGGCCCTCGATGTTGCGCCGACCTGTGAAACCACTCTAAAGCCCATCTACACTATTCCCTTATCATCCATATGTCTATCCAATGACCATTTAAATGACCTTAGTGTTGACGAGTCCACTACTGTTGCAGGCAGGGCATTCCACGCCCTTACTACTCTCTGAGTAAAGAACCTACCTCTGACATCTGTCCTATATCTATCTCCCCTCAATTTAAAGCTATGTCCCCTCGTGCTAGACATCACCATCCGAGGAAAAAGGCTCTCACTGTCCACCCTATCCCATCCTCTGATCATCTTGTATGCCTCAAATAAGTCACCTCTTAACTTTCTTCTCTCTAACGAAAACAGCCTCAGGTCCCTCAGCCTTTCCTCATAAGATCTTCCCTCCATACCAGGCAACATCCTGGTAAATCTCCTCTGCACCCTTTCCAATGCTTCCACATCCTTCCTATAATGCGGCGACCGGAATTGCACTCAATACTCCAAATGCGGCCGCACCAGAATTTTGTACAGCTGCAACATGACCTCGTGGCTCCGAAACTCAATCCCTCTACCAATAAAAGCTAACACACCATATGCCTTCTTAATAACCCTCTCAACGTGGGTGGCAACTTTCAGGGATCTATGTACATGGACACCGAGATCTCTCTGCTCATCCACACTGCCAAGAATCTTACCATTAGCCCAGCACTCTGTCTTCCTGTTATTCCTTCCAAAATGAATCACCTCACTCTTTTCTGCATTACACTCCATTTGCCACCTCTCAGCCCAGCGCTGCAGCTTATCTATGTCCCTCTGTAACTTGTAACATCCGTCCGCACTGTCCACAACTCTACCGACTTTAGTGTCATCTGCAAATTTACTCACCCATCCTTCTACGCCCTCCTCCAGGTCATTTATAAAAATGAGAAACAGCAGTGGCCCCAAAACAGATCCTTGTGGTACACCACTAGTAACTGGACTCCAGTCTGAACATTTCCCTTCAACCACCACCCTTTGTCTTCTTCCAGCTAGCCAATTTCTGATCCAAACTGCTAAATCACCCTGAATCCCATGCCTCCGTATTTTCTGCAGTAGCCTACCATGGGGAACCTTATCAAACGCTTTACTGAAATCAATATACACCACATCAACTGCTTTACCTTCATCCACCTGTTTGGTCACCTTCTCAAAGAACTCAATAAGGTTTGTGAGGCATGACCTATCCTTCACAAAACCGTGTTGACTATCTCTAATCAAATGATTCCTTTTCAGATGATTATACATCCTATCTCTTATAAACCTGTCCAAGATTTTGCCCACAACAGAAGTAAGGCTCACTGGTCTATAGTTACCGGGGGACAATAGAAAAAGGGGACAATATTTGCTATCCTCCAGTTGTCTAGCACTATTCCTGTAGAGAAAGATGATTTAAAGATCAAAGCCAAAGGCTCTGCAATCTCCTCCCTAGCTTCCCAGAGAATCCTAGGATAAATCCCATCCGGCCCGGGGGACTTATCTATTTTCACACTTTCCAGAATTGCTAACACCTCCTCCTTATGAACCTTAAGTCCTTCTAGTCTAGTAGCCTGAATCTCAGTATTCTCCTCGACAACATTGTCTTTTTCCTGTGTGAATACTGACGAAAAATATTAATTTAGCACCTCTCCTATCTCCTCGGACTCCACGCACAACTTTCCTTGACTGGCCCTACTCTTACCCTAGTCATTCTTTTATTCCTGACGTATCTATAGAAAGCTTTAGGGTTATCCATGATCCTACCTGCCAAAGACTTCTCATGTCCCCTTCTGGCTCTTCTTAGCTCTCTCTTTAGGTCCTTCCTACCTAACCTATAACTCTCGAGCGCCCTAACTGAACCTTCATGTCTCATCTTTACATAAGCCTCCTTCTTCCTCTTGACAAGTGTTTCGACTGCTTTGGTAAACCACGGTTCCCTTGCTCGCCCACTTCCTCCCTGCCTGACAGGTACGTACTTATCAAGGACACGCAGTAGCTGTTCCTTGAACAAGCTCCACATTTCCATTGTGCCCATCCCCTGCAGTTTTCCTCTCCATCCGATGCATCCTAAGTCTTGCCTCATCGCATCATAATTGCCTTTTCCCCCAGATATAACTCTTGCCCTGCGATATATACCTATCCCTTTCCATCACTAAAGTGGGCTATGGCCCCTTTTATTTTCCCCAAACTGGGCTGGAATACATCTCGGTATCGTCCTAGTACCTCCGCCAGCCCTCCAGAACCTGTTTGGAGGATGTGCTGCCACTGCAGCTGCAAATGGCGCAACCAGTCCCGACCCAACAGGCTGGGCCCATGGCCGCGCACCACGATAAGTGGGAAACGCCCCTCCTGGCGTCCATAAACAACAGGGGTCATCGTAGTTCCTGCAATGTCCAATGGTACCCCTGTGTAGGTGGCCAACCTGGCCTGTGTGCCGGTTAATGTAAGGGTCTGTATACCCTGCTTGATGCGGTTGGATGTCCTCTGGACGATGACAGAGACCGCTGCGCCAGTGACCAACTCCATCTCAAGCGGGTGACCATTGACCCGTACTGTCACCTTAATGGGGGCCACACTGGGAGCTGCCACACAATGCAGCTGCAGGCAGTCGTCCTCCGTCTCCCCGTCCTCGGGAGTAGTCACCGCAGGTTCATCCAAATGGAATGTACGGCCCCTGGGCTGGCTCCAGTTTCTGTCGGACCGACGGTGCCTCAGGCCCCCCCCACCAGGACCGGTGTCCACAAGGGGTCAGTGCCCACAAGTCCAACACTGACATGGCTCCTCATCCATCAGTTCTGGAGAAGGCTTCCTTTGGGGAGAAACGTCCGGCGGCCACTTGCGTCGATCCGGACGCCGCCCTGCCCAAGGTACCGCAGGGTTGCGGGGAGACGCTTTTGGACGGAAGGGGTTGCGCTCCAAGGCATGCACCTCCATTCCCTGTCGCTCCTGCACTCCCCGTTTTGCGCTCTCTAGGGACAAAACTATTTGAATGGCCTGTTGAAAAGTCAATGTTGTCTCAGCTAACAACTTTCTCTGGATGGCCGCATTGTTAATACCGCAAACCAAACGGTCGCGTAACATTTCTGACAAGGTCTCACCATAGTCACAGTACTCCGCAATCCTGCGGAAACTCTGCAAGGGATTCTCCTGGGGTCCTCTCAGTGGTATTAAACCGGTAACGCTGGCTATCGTGGATGGGGGTGGGTTAAAATGTTACCCCACTAAGGTCACAAGTTCATCAAACGTCTCGGTGTCCGGCGCAGCTGGGTACGTAAGGCTCCTAATCACCCCAAACTTCTGCGGGCCGCAGATGGTGAGCAAAATGACCACCTGGCGCTCGTTTTCGGTGATATTGTTTGCCCGGAAATAGTAACGCATCCGTTGTGCGTACTGGTTCCAACTTTCCAGCGCAGCATCAAAGACATCTAAACATCCATAAAGAGGCATGGTATAATAGAAAACAACTTCCAACCTGTATCCAACAAAAATCCAGGGAGGTGGCTTCAGCAGCTATCCACTTTAACCCTCGTCGCCAGTTTTGTGAGGGCCACGAAGAATCCAGCACGAGTTGTAGAATAGAAAGAAAAAATATTTATTTATCATAAAATATACATCAGCAGCAGAAAGTCCCTTGCTGCTCACTCCTCTCTAGCTGGTTCCATACTGGACAGCTCCATTTATGCAGAAACCTGCTAATGATTTCTCCGGCCCCCCCTCATTGGGGAAGCTCATCTTGTATCCCTAGATCAGGCATTGTCAAACTCGGGGGCGCCACCCACGGGTGGGTCGCAGGCAGGTGTCTGGAGGGCAGTGGAGCCGTCCGTCGGGGCGCTCCCGATCGCTCAAATCCGCGCACAACAGCCGCAGCAGCCGGATTTTAATAATGCCGGCTGCGAGCGGTCTTCAAAATAGCCAGGAACAGATAAAAGAAAATTTGGCTGCACTGCGCATGCGTGCCCGATCATCGGTGTGCATGCGCAAAACTATGCACGTGCGCACCGATGATCGGCATGCACGTGCAGTGCGGCTCCTTTTTTTTTTTGTATGGTCGCAGCCTCTTTTTTTCAAGTTCGGGAGACCAAAGGGACCATTGGGGCCAAAGGGATCCAAAACCATTTCCTCCATTTTTGGCAGCATCAAACAAGATAAGAAAAAATGGTGGGTCGCGCAGGTAGGCCGGCGTGGGTCGCGAAGGTAGGCCGGCGTGGGTCGCGAAGGTCGGCCGGCGTGGGTCGCGAAGGTCGGCCGGCGTGGGTCGCGAAGGTCGGCAGGCGTGGGTCGCGAAGGTCGGCCGGCGTGGGTCGCGAAGGTTGGCCGGTTGGTAAAAATGGGCCCAGAGAGAAAGCTTGAAAAACACTGCCCTAGATGGTAAGTGATTTCATTTCATGATGCTCATCTCCTGCATTTCTCCGAACACATTCGTAAAAGGTGCATTGGTTTGAGTTTTGGGCAATGCGAGCTGCAAGAACTTCAATGACCTATCCATAAACCAATGGCCAATAGAGGGAATTTCTTTTACAATTAAAGCTAAGAGCACATTGAGATATTTTGTCCAGCATTAGAAAAGGTGAAGAAAGGTACCATGAATTCACTTTCTGTGAGTAGAGATGTAACCACTTTCAATTTCTGTTTCAAATGAATGTCAGCCTAGATTTTCTCCATTAGCAAAGTTTGGGTGCATCGTTGGCCTGATGAAATTTCGCCCATTTAAAAATGATGCCTCCTGACACTGGCTAATTTTTCCTGCCTTAGCATTTACTATTTTCAGTGGGGTCTCCTGGAGAATTCTGCCTGAAACGAATGTACAGGGAAAGGGTAACTGGCATGTGGTACAGCGTGCTCTGATACAAGACGAAAATGTAAGCAATTACAAAGCTTGACTGACTTCAATCTACTGTATGGGTTATGATGACAATGAATATGCCCACACATGTAACACTGGTAAATTGGATGAAGGAATTGGAAATTAAAAGGCATGGTGGCATGCTTCTTCTAACAAGGCAGTGTTTGGACTCTGTTCCACAAAAGGATTAATACATGACGCGTGGCACAGTGGTTAGCACTGCTGCCTCACAGCACCAGGGACCTGGGTTCAATTCTGGCCTTGTGTGACTGTCTCTCTGGCGTTTTGCACGTATTCCCAGTGTCTTTGTGGGTTTCCTCCGGGTGCTCTGCTTTCCTCCCACAGTCCAAAGATGTGTGGGTGAGATGGATTGGCCATGCTAAAATTGCATCTGTCCACGGATGTGCAGATCAGGTGGCGTTACGGTGTTAGGGTGGAGGAGTGGGCCAAAGTAGAGTGCCCTTGCACAGGGTCGCTGCAGGGTGGAGGAGTGGGCCAAGGTAGAGTGGCCTTTCACAGGGTCGGTGCAGGGTGGGGGAGTGGGACAAGGTAGAGTGGCCTTTCACAGGGTCGGTGCAGGGTGGGGGAGTGGGCCAAAGTAGAGTGGCCTTTCACAGGGTCGGTGCAGGGTGGGGGAGTGGGCCAAAATAGCGTGCCCTTTCACAGGGTTGGTGCAGAGTGGGGGAGTGGGCCAAGGTAGAGTGGCCTTTCACAGGGTGGGGGAGTGGGGCGAAGTAGAGTGCCCTTTCACAGGGTCGCTGCAGGGTGGAGGAGTGGGCCAAGGTAGAGTGCCCTTTTGCAGGGTCGGTGCAGAGTGGAGGAGTGGGCCAAGGTAGAGTGCCCTTTCACAGGGTCGGTGCAGAGTGGAGGAGTGGGCCAAGGTAGAGTGCCCTTTCACAGGGTCGCTGCAGGGTGGGGGAGTGGGCCAAGGTAGAGTGGCCTTTCACAGGGTCGCTGCAGGGTGGAGGAGTGGGCCAAGGTAGAGTGGCCTTACACAGGGTCGGTGCAGAGTGGAGGAGTGGGCCAAGGTAGAGTGCCCTTTCACAGGGTCGGTGCAGAGTGGAGGAGTGGGCCAAGGTAGAGTGGCCTTTCACAGGGTCGGTGCAGGGTGGGGGAGTGGGCGAAGGTAGAGTGGCCTTTCACAGGGTCGGTGCAGGGTGGGGGAGTGGGCCGAAGTAGAGTGGCCTTTCACAGGGTCGGTGCAGGGTGGCGAAGAGGGCCAAGGTAGAGTGGCCTTTCACAGGGTCGCTGCAGGGTGGGGGAGTGGGCCAAAGTAGAGTGCCCTTACACAGGGTCGGTGCAGGGTGGGGGAGTAGGCCAAAGTAGAGTGACCTTACACAGGGTCGGTGCAGGGTGGGGGAGTGGGCTAAGGTAGAGTGGCCTTTCACAGGGTCGGTGCAGGGTGGGGGAGTGGGCCAAGGTAGAGTGCCCTAACACAGGGTCGTTGCAGAGTGGAGGAGTGGGCCAAGGTAGAGTGGCCTTTCACAGGGTCGCTGCAGGGTGGGGGAGTGGGCCAAGGTAGAGTGGCCTTTCACAGGGTCGCTGCAGGGTGGGGGAGTGGGCCAAGGTAGAGTGGCCTTACACCGGGTCGCTGCAGGGTGGGGGAGTGGGCCAAGGTAGAGTGGCCTTTCACAGGGTTGGTGCAGAGTGGAGGAGTGGGCCAAGGTAGAGTGGCCTTTCACAGGGTCGGTGCAGGGTGGGGGAGTGGGCCAAGGTAGAGTGGCCTTTCACAGAGTCGCTGCAGGGTGGGGGAGTGGGCCAAGGTAGAGTGGCCTTTCACAGGGTTGGTGCAGAGTGGGGGAGTGGGCTAAGGTAGAGTGGCCTTTCACAGGGTCGGTGCAGGGTGGGGGAGTGGGCTAAGGTAGAGTGGCCTTTCACAGGGTCGGTGCAGGGTGGGGGAGTGGGCCAAGGTAGAGTGCCCTAACACAGGGTCGTTGCAGAGTGGAGGAGTGGGCCAAGGTAGAGTGGCCTTTCACAGGGTCGCTGCAGGGTGGGGGAGTGGGCCAAGGTAGAGTGGCCTTTCACAGGGTCGCTGCAGGGTGGGGGAGTGGGCCAAGGTAGAGTGGCCTTACACCGGGTCGCTGCAGGGTGGGGGAGTGGGCCAAGGTAGAGTGGCCTTTCACAGGGTCGGTGCAGAGTGGGGGAGTGGGCCAAGGTAGAGTGGCCTTTCACAGGGTCGGTGCAGGGTGGGGGAGTGGGCCAAGGTAGAGTGGCCTTTCACAGGGTCGCTGCAGGGTGGGGGAGTGGGCCAAGGTAGAGTGGCCTTTCACAGGGTTGGTGCAGAGTGGAGGAGTGGGCCAAGGTAGAGTGGCCTTTCACAGGGTTGGTGCAGGGTGGGGGAGTGGGCCGAAGTAGAGTGGCCTTTCACAGGGTCGGTGCAGGATGGGGGAGTGGGCCAAGGTAGAGTGCCCTTACACAGGGTCGGTGCAGGGTGGGGGAGTGGGCCAAGGTAGAGTGCCCTTACACAGGGTCGCTGCAGAGTGGAGGAGTGGGCCAAGGTAGAGTGGCCTTTCACAGGGTCGCTGCAGGGTGGGGGAGTGGGCCAAGGTAGAGTGGCCTTTCACAGGGTCGCTGCAGGGTGGGGGAGTGGGCCAAGGTAGAGTGGCCTTTCACAGGGTCGGTGCAGGATGGGGGAGTGGGCCAAGGTAGAGTGGCCTTTCACAGGGTCGGTGCAGGATGGGGGAGTGGGCCAAGGTAGAGTGCCCTTGCACAGGGTCGGTGCAAGGTGGGGGAGTGGGCCAAAGTAGAGTGGCCTTTCACAGGGTCGGTGCAGGGTGGGGGAGTGGGCCAAGGTAGAGTGGCCTTTCACAGGGGCGCTGCAGGGTGGGGGAGTGGGCCAAGGTAGAGTGGCCTTTCACAGGGTCGCTGCAGGGTGGGGGAGTGGGCCAAGGTAGAGTGGCCTTTCACAGGGTCGCTGCAGGGTGGGGGAGTGGGCCACGGTAGAGTGGCCTTTCACAGGGTCGCTGCAGGGTGGGGGAGTGGGCCAAGGTAGAGTGCCCTTACACAGGGTCGGTGCAGAGTGGGGGAGTGGGCCAAGGTAGAGTGGCCTTTCACAGGGTCGGTGCAGGGTGGGGGAGTGGGCCAAGGTAGAGTGGCCTTTCACAGGGTCGCTGCAGGGTGGGGGAGTGGGCCAAGGTAGAGTGGCCTTTCACAGGGTTGGTGCAGAGTGGAGGAGTGGGCCAAGGTAGAGTGGCCTTTCACAGGGTCGGTGCAGGATGGGGGAGTGGGCCAAGGTAGAGTGCCCTTGCACAGGGTCGGTGCAGGGTGGGGGAGTGGGCCAAGGTAGAGTGTCCTTACACAGGGTCGGTGCAGGGTGGGGGAGTGGGCCAAAGTAGAGTGGCCTTTCACAGGGTCGGTGCAGGGTGGGGGAGTGGGCCGAAGTAGAGTGCCCTTGCACAGGGTCGGTGCAATGTGGGGGAGTGGGCCAAAGTAGAGTGGCCTTTCACAGGGTCGCTGCAGGGTGGGGGAGTGGGCCAAGGTAGAGTGCCCTTACACAGGGTCGGTGCAGGGTGGGGGATTGGGCCAAGGTAGAGTGGCCTTACACAGGGTCGGTGCAGAGTGGAGGAGTGGGCCAAGGTAGAGTGGCCTTTCACAGGGTCGGTGCAGAGTGGAGGAGTGGGCCAAGGTAGAGTGGCCTTACACAGGGTCGGTGCAGGGTGGGGGAGTGGCCCAAGGTAGAGTGGCCTTTCACAGGGTTGGTGCAGAGTGGAGGAGTGGGCCAAGGTAGAGTGGCCTTTCACAGGGTCGGTGCAGGGTGGGGGAGTGGGCCAAGGTAGAGTGCCCTTGCACAGGGTTGGTGCAGGGTGGGGGAGTAGGCCAAAGTAGAGTGACCTTACACAGGGCGGTGCAGGGTGGGGGAGTGGGCTAAGGTAGAGTGGCCTTGCACAGGGTCGGTGCAGAGTGGAGGAGTGGGCCAAGGTAGAGTGGCCTTTCACAGGGTCGGTGCAGGATGGGGGAGTGGGCCAAGGTAGAGTGCCCTTACACCGGGTCGGTGCAGGGTGGGGGAGTGGGCCAAGGTAGAGTGGCCTTTCACAGGGTCGGTGCAGGGTGGGGGAGTGGGCCACGGTAGAGTGGCCTTTCACAGGGTCGCTGCAGGGTGGGGGAGTGGGCCAAGGTAGAGTGCCCTTACACAGGGTCGGTGCAGAGTGGGGGAGTGGGCCAAGGTAGAGTGGCCTTTCACAGGGTCGGTGCAGGGTGGGGGAGTGGGCCAAGGTAGAGTGGCCTTTCACAGGGTCGCTGCAGGGTGGGGGAGTGGGCCAAGGTAGAGTGGCCTTTCACAGGGTTGGTGCAGAGTGGAGGAGTGGGCCAAGGTAGAGTGGCCTTTCACAGGGTCGGTGCAGGATGGGGGAGTGGGCCAAGGTAGAGTGCCCTTACACAGGGTCGGTGCAGGGTGGGGGAGTGGGCCAAGGTAGAGTGCCCTTACACAGGGTCGCTGCAGAGTGGAGGAGTGGGCCAAGGTAGAGTGGCCTTTCGCAGGGTCGCTGCAGGGTGGGGGAGTGGGCCAAGGTAGAGTGGCCTTTCACAGGGTCGGTGCAGGATGGGGGAGTGGGCCAAGGTGAGTGGCCTTTCACAGGGTCGGTGCAGGATGGGGGAGTGGGCCAAGGTGAGTGGCCTTTCACAGGGTCGGTGCAAGGTGGGGGAGTGGGCCAAGGTAGAGTGGCCTTTCACAGGGTCGCTGCAGGGTGGGGGAGTGGGCCAAGGTAGAGTGGCCTTTCACAGGGTCGGTGCAGGGTGGGGGAGTGGGCCAAGGTAGAGTGGCCTTTCACAGGGTCGCTGCAGGGTGGGGGAGTGGGCCAAGGTAGAGTGGCCTTTCACAGGGTCGCTGCAGGGTGGGGGAGTGGGCCAAGGTAGAGTGGCCTTTCACAGGGTCGCTGCAGGGTGGGGGAGTGGGCCACGGTAGAGTGGCCTTTCACAGGGTCGCTGCAGGGTGGGGGAGTGGGCCAAGGTAGAGTGCCCTTACACAGGGTCGGTGCAGAGTGGGGGAGTGGGCCAAGGTAGAGTGGCCTTTCACAGGGTCGGTGCAGGGTGGGGGAGTGGGCCAAGATATAGTGGCCTTTCACAGGGTCGCTGCAGGGTGGCGGAGTGGGCCAAGGTAGAGTGTCCTTTCACAGGGTTGGTGCAGAGTGGAGGAGTGGGCCAAGGTAGAGTGGCCTTTCACAGGGTCGGTGCAGGATGGGGGAGTGGGCCAAGGTAGAGTGCCCTTACACAGGGTCGGTGCAGGGTGGGGGAGTGGGCCAAGGTAGAGTGGCCTTTCACAGGGTCGGTGCAGGGTGGGGGAGTGGGCCAAGGTAGAGTGGCCTTTCACAGGGTCGCTGCAGGGTGGGGGAGTGGGCCAAGGTAGAGTGGCCTTTCACAGGGTTGGTGCAGAGTGGAGGAGTGGGCCAAGGTAGAGTGGCCTTTCACAGGGTCGGTGCAGGATGGGGGAGTGGGCCAAGGTAGAGTGCCCTTACACAGGGTCAGTGCAGGGTGGGGGAGTGGGCCAAGGTAGAGTGGCCTTTCACAGGGTCGGTGCAGGATGGGGGAGTGGGCCAAGGTAGAGTGCCCTTTCACAGGGTCGGTGCAGGGTGGGGGAGTGGGCCAAGGTAGAGTGCCCTTACACAGGGTCGCTGCAGAGTGGAGGAGTGGGCCAAGGTAGAGTGGCCTTTCACAGGGTCGCTGCAGGGTGGGGGAGTGGGCCAAGGTAGAGTGGCCTTTCACAGGGTCGCTGCAGGGTGGGGGAGTGGGCCAAGGTAGAGTGGCCTTTCACAGGGTCGGTGCAGGATGGGGGAGTGGGCCAAGGTAGAGTGGCCTTTCACAGGGTCGGTGCAGGATGGGGGAGTGGGCCAAGGTAGAGTGCCCTTGCACAGGGTCGGTGCAAGGTGGGGGAGTGGGCCAAAGTAGAGTGGCCTTTCACAGGGTCGGTGCAGGGTGGGGGAGTGGGCCAAGGTAGAGTGGCCTTTCACAGGGTCGCTGCAGGGTGGGGGAGTGGGCCAAGGTAGAGTGGCCTTTCACAGGGTCGCTGCAGGGTGGGGGAGTGGGCCAAGGTAGAGTGGCCTTTCACAGGGTCGCTGCAGGGTGGGGGAGTGGGCCACGGTAGAGTGGCCTTTCACAGGGTCGCTGCAGGGTGGGGGAGTGGGCCAAGGTAGAGTGCCCTTACACAGGGTCGGTGCAGAGTGGGGGAGTGGGCCAAGGTAGAGTGGCCTTTCACAGGGTCGGTGCAGGGTGGGGGAGTGGGCCAAGGTAGAGTGGCCTTTCACAGGGTCGCTGCAGGGTGGGGGAGTGGGCCAAGGTAGAGTGGCCTTTCACAGGGTTGGTGCAGAGTGGAGGAGTGGGCCAAGGTAGAGTGGCCTTTCACAGGGTCGGTGCAGGATGGGGGAGTGGGCCAAGGTAGAGTGCCCTTGCACAGGGTCGGTGCAGGGTGGGGGAGTGGGCCAAGGTAGAGTGTCCTTACACAGGGTCGGTGCAGGGTGGGGGAGTGGGCCAAAGTAGAGTGGCCTTTCACAGGGTCGGTGCAGGGTGGGGGAGTGGGCCGAAGTAGAGTGCCCTTGCACAGGGTCGGTGCAATGTGGGGGAGTGGGCCAAAGTAGAGTGGCCTTTCACAGGGTCGCTGCAGGGTGGGGGAGTGGGCCAAGGTAGAGTGCCCTTACACAGGGTCGGTGCAGGGTGGGGGATTGGGCCAAGGTAGAGTGGCCTTACACAGGGTCGGTGCAGAGTGGAGGAGTGGGCCAAGGTAGAGTGGCCTTTCACAGGGTCGGTGCAGTGTGGAGGAGTGGGCCAAGGTAGAGTGGCCTTACACAGGGTCGGTGCAGGGTGGGGGAGTGGCCCAAGGTAGAGTGGCCTTTCACAGGGTTGGTGCAGAGTGGAGGAGTGGGCCAAGGTAGAGTGGCCTTTCACAGGGTCGGTGCAGGGTGGGGGAGTGGGCCAAGGTAGAGTGCCCTTGCACAGGGTTGGTGCAGGGTGGGGGAGTAGGCCAAAGTAGAGTGACCTTACACAGGGCGGTGCAGGGTGGGGGAGTGGGCTAAGGTAGAGTGGCCTTGCACAGGGTCGGTGCAGAGTGGAGGAGTGGGCCAAGGTAGAGTGGCCTTTAACAGGGTCGGTGCAGGATGGGGGAGTGGGCCACGGTAGAGTGCCGTTACACCGGGTCGGTGCAGGGTGGGGGAGTGGGCCAAGGTAGAGTGGCCTTTCACAGGGTCGCTGCAGGGTGGGGGAGTGGGCCAAGGTAGAGTGGCCTTTCACAGGGTTGGTGCAGAGTGGAGGAGTGGGCCAAGGTAGAGTGGCCTTTCACAGGGTCGGTGCAGGATGGGGGAGTGGGCCAAGGTAGAGTGCCCTTACACAGGGTCGGTGCAGGGTGGGGGAGTGGGCCAAGGTAGAGTGCCCTTACACAGGGTCGCTGCAGAGTGGAGGAGTGGGCCAAGGTAGAGTGGCCTTTCACAGGGTCGCTGCAGGGTGGGGGAGTGGGCCAAGGTAGAGTGGCCTTTCACAGGGTCGCTGCAGGGTGGGGGAGTGGGCCAAGGTAGAGTGGCCTTTCACAGGGTCGGTGCAGGATGGGGGAGTGGGCCAAGGTGAGTGCCCTTGCACAGGGTCGGTGCAAGGTGGGGGAGTGGGCCAAAGTAGAGTGGCCTTTCACAGGGTCGGTGCAGGGTGGGGGAGTGGGCCAAGGTAGAGTGGCCTTTCACAGGGTCGCTGCAGGGTGGGGGAGTGGGCCAAGGTAGAGTGGCCTTTCACAGGGTCGCTGCAGGGTGGGGGAGTGGGCCAAGGTAGAGTGGCCTTTCACAGGGTCGCTGCAGGGTGGGGGAGTGGGCCACGGTAGAGTGGCCTTTCACAGGGTCGCTGCAGGGTGGGGGAGTGGGCCAAGGTAGAGTGCCCTTACACAGGGTCGGTGCAGAGTGGGGGAGTGGGCCAAGGTAGAGTGGCCTTTCACAGGGTCGGTGCAGGGTGGCGGAGTGGGCCAAGGTAGAGTGGCCTTTCACAGGGTCGCTGCAGGGTGGGGGAGTGGGCCAAGGTAGAGTGGCCTTTCACAGGGTCGGTGCAGGATGGGGGAGTGGGCCAAGGTAGAGTGGCCTTTCACAGGGTCGGTGCAGGGTGGGGGAGTGGGCCGAAGTAGAGTGCCCTTGCACAGGGTCGGTGCAATGTGAGGGAGTGGGCCAAAGTAGAGTGGCCTTTCACAGGGTCGGTGCAGGGTGGGGGATTGGGCCAAGGTAGAGTGGCCTTACACAGGGTCGGTGCAGGGTGGGGGATTGGGCCAAGGTAGAGTGGCCTTACACAGGGTCGGTGCAGAGTGGAGGAGTGGGCCAAGGTAGAGTGGCCTTTCACAGGGTCGGTGCAGTGTGGAGGAGTGGGCCAAGGTAGAGTGGCCTCTCACAGGGTTGGTGCAGGGTGGGGGAGTGGCCCAAGGTAGAGTGGCCTTTCACAGGGTTGGTGCAGAGTGGAGGAGTGGGCCAAGGTAGAGTGTCCTTACACAGGGTCGGTGCAGGATGGGGGAGTGGGCCAAGGTAGAGTGCCCTTGCACAGGGTCGGTGCAGGGTGGGGGAGTGGGCCAAGGTAGAGTGCCCTTGCACAGGGTTGGTGCAGGGTGGGGGAGTGGGCCAAGGTAGAGTGTCCTTACACAGGGTCGGTGCAGGGTGGGGGAGTAGGCCAAAGTAGAGTGACCTTACACAGGGCGGTGCAGGGTGGGGGAGTGGGCTAAGGTAGAGTGGCCTTGCACAGGGTCGGTGCAGAGTGGAGGAGTGGGCCAAGGTAGAGTGGCCTTTCACAGGGTCGGTGCAGGATGGGGGAGTGGGCCAAGGTAGAGTGCCCTTACACAGGGTCGGTGCAGGGTGGGGGAGTGGCCCAAGGTAGAGTGGCCTTTCACAGGGTTGGTGCAGAGTGGAGGAGTGGGCCAAGGTAGAGTGGCCTTTCACAGGGTCGGTGCAGGATGGGGGAGTGGGCCAAGGTAGAGTGGCCTTTCACAGGGTCGGTGCAGGATGGGGGAGTGGGCCAAGGTAGAGTGGCCTTTCACAGGGTCGGTGCAGGATGGGGGAGTGGGCCAAGGTAGAGTGGCCTTTCACAGGGTCGGTGCAGGGTGGGGGAGTGGGCCAAGGTAGAGTGCCCTTGCACAGGGTCGGTGCAGGGTGGGGGAGTGGGCCAAGGTAGAGTGTCCTTACACAGGGTCGGTGCAGGGTGGGGGAGTAGGCCAAAGTAGAGTGACCTTACACAGGGCGGTGCAGGGTGGGGGAGTGGGCCAAAGTAGAGTGGCCTTTCACAGGGTCGGTGCAGGGTGGGGGAGTGGGCCGAAGTAGAGTGCCCTTGCACAGGGTCGGTGCAATGTGGGGGAGTGGGCCAAAGTAGAGTGGCCTTTCACAGGGTCGCTGCAGGGTGGGGGAGTGGGCCAAGGTAGAGTGCCCTTACACAGGGTCGGTGCAGGGTGGGGGATTGGGCCAAGGTAGAGTGGCCTTTCACAGGGTCGCTGTAGGGTGGGGGAGTGGGCCAAGGTAGAGTGGCCTTTCACAGGGTCGCTGCAGGGTGGGGGAGTGGGCCAAGGTAGAGTGGCCTTTCACAGGGTTGGTGCAGAGTGGAGGAGTGGGCCAAGGTAGAGTGGCCTTTCACAGGGTCGGTGCAGGGTGGGGGAGTGGGCCGAAGTAGAGTGCCCTTGCACAGGGTCGGTGCAAAGTGGGGGAGTGGGCCAAGGTAGAGTGGCCTTTCACAGGGTCGCTGCAGGGTGGGGGAGTGGGCCAAGGTAGAGTGGCCTTTCACAGGGTTGGTGCAGAGTGGAGGAGTGGGCCAAGGTAGAGTGGCCTTTCACAGGGTCGGTGCAGGATGGGGGAGTGGGCCAAGGTAGAGTGCCCTTACACCGGGTCGGTGCAGGGTGGGGGAGTGGGCCAAGGTTGAGTGGCCTTACACAGGGTCGGTGCAGAGTGGGGAAGTGGGCCAAGGTAGAGTGCCCTTACGCCGGGTCGGTGCAGGGTGGGGGAGTGGGCCAAGGTAGAGTGGCCTTTCACAGGGTCGGTGCAGGGTGGGGGAGTGGGCCAAGGTTGAGTGGCCTTACACAGGGTCGGTGCAGAGTGGGGAAGTGGGCCAAGGTAGAGTGCCCTTACACCGGGTCGGTGCAGGGTGGGGGAGTGGGCCAAGGTAGAGTGGCCTTTCACAGGGTCGGTGCAGGGTGGGGGAGTGGGCCAAGGTTGAGTGGCCTTACACAGGGTCGGTGCAGAGTGGGGAAGTGGGCCAAGGTAGAGTGCCCTTACACAGGATCGGTGCAGGGTGGGGGAGTGGGCCAAGGTAGAGTGGCCTTTCACAGGGTCGGTGCAGGGTGGGGGAGTGGCCCAAGGTAGAGTGGCCTTTCACAGGGTCGCTGCAGGGTGGGGGAGTGGGCCAAGGTAGAGTGGCCTTTCACAGGGTCGGTGCAGGGTGGGGGAGTGGGCCAAGGTAGAGTGGCCTTTCACAGGCTCGGTGCAGCGTGGGGGAGTGGGCCAAGGTAGAGTGGCCTTTCACAGGGTCGGTGCAGCGTGGGGGAGTGGGCCAAGGTAGAGTGGCCTTTCACAGGGTCGCTGCAGGGTGGGGGAGTGGGCCAAGGTAGAGTGGCCTTTCACAGGGTCGTTGCAGGGTGGGGCAGTGGGCCAAGGTAGAGTGCCCTTACACAGGGTCGGTGCAGGGTGGGGGAGTGGGCCAAGGTAGAGTGGCCTTTCACAGGGTCGCTGCAGGGTGGGGGAGTGGGCCAAGGTAGAGTGGCCTTACACAGGGTCGGTGCAGGGTGGGGGAGTGGGCCAAGGTAGAGTGGCCTTTCACAGGGTCGGTGCAGGGTGGGGGAGTGGGCCAAGGTAGAGTGGCCTTACACAGGGTCGGTGCAGGGTGGGGGAGTGGGCCAAGGTAGAGTGCCCTTACACAGGGTCGGTGCAGACTCAATAGGCCGGATGGCCTCCTTCTGCGCTGTTGAGATTCTGTGGTTCTATGACCCTCAGTCACAATGCCAAAGTGCATGTCTGTTGGAGACGGGGGAACGATAATGGGAAAGGATTATGCTCAAAAGGTTACAGTGCCTACTCCGACGAATGAAAAAAATCAGGGTGGGAATTAGCAGCGCTGTTCCAATGGCAGAGCTGAGGACAGGATCAAGGTGTTGCATGCAACATGTTTTTGCAGCAGTGTGGTACTTGTCATGATATTCAAGTGAACATCACAGCACATACACACATACATAGTGATGACAGATCAACGGACCAATTAGCACACACAACACGACAGCCAATCACAGACAAGAGCATACACAGTACAAAACAAGGAACACAACACTTCCTGGGCTGTCCAGCAGGAGACGGCTCAGGGCAAGGACCTCCAATCCAGACAGACACCATGTGCTGAGTACCAGAATTTGTTATATAAATAGTTAAAAGAAATAAAACTGCGTTGTACCAATCGCAACTGTGTTGGTTCGTCTATGTCTCCAGAGTACCCAACACTTCAGTACTGGTTCCTCCTGTTAGCCCTGGTGATCCAGTCTTCTTCCACAAAGTACAAAGAGCTAATAAAAATCATTGTGACTCCTATATAATCCCTCTATAGAATAATAAAGGGAAAGATTCTCACAGGGAAACAGCATAAAGGTGGATATTCAAATTGTGTTTTGATCTGCTGAACTCACTGTTGTTACAGGATGGTTCATTGTCACTCCTGCAGCCCTAAAAGAAAAATCCTATTGTCTTAAGGTGCTACATGGTAATGCTGGATGCCCATTTCACTTGTGCACGATTAACATCCAGTCAAAATAGAGAATACCATTGGTATGACTCACTGGATAGTACCATGTTATTACTGCCTTATTTACATGCACGTGATGCCTTTCAGCAGAAGTGGTGATGCTGGAGAATATGTGGGAAAAACAAACAGAGTGCCCACGCCACATTCTGTGTCCTCACCATACTCTGCCCAAAATTGGGCGGTGCTCAGATTTCATTTTACCCCGTCTATTTCGCTTGGCAGTGAGATAGTTTGCTGATGCTTTTTTTTCCCCCTCGTTAATGATGAAAATGTAATTAATATTTACCCTCGGAATAATTGGCGTCAGAGATAGTGATTAACTTGTTCAATTTAATCCAAATTGGCTACAGCTCATCAAACTCCGAACCAAGATGCTAAAATTGAAATCAATAATACAAATGGAAACCTGTCCCCACTGCAGAGCAGATGTGTGCTTGGGTGGTAGTGTATCAACCGCCTCTCTCCTCCCCCCCCCCCCCCCCCCCCCCCCACCACCACCACCACCACCCCTCCTGCATTGGAGGAACAGCTTAGAAAAAGGTAAAAGGAAATGGTTTTGATCTCGTCGGATCTGGAATTTAACGATTCCTTTGTTAGGGGTCCGGAAAGAAATGCTGAAATTTTCAGCAACTTGCATCATCATTTCGGTGTGTTTTTAAAAAATATATATTTAATATAAATAAAAGATGACCACTTTTGAATATGTTACTATGGTCTTTTCTTCATTGAAGTGGCATTGTTCAATTTACTTCAGGATTTCCATTGCAGAGCATGGGTGACTTGTGCAAAAATGACATATTGATCACACATTGTGAATGTTGCATTAGTTCTCTTGTTTCTCCTCCCTGCTCTGCTGAAGTTGCAAATCCACAGTTGTTGGCAGTTTATCATTGTGGCATGTGTGTTTTTCCTGTGAAAATCTTTCATCCGACAACTTGGAAACATTTTAGATCAAGATAACGACGCTGGAAGACCGAGTGCTTAATGGCACTGAACGTATTATAGACAACCTACTGGGAAAACGGTAGGCCCGGAGACCCCTACTGGAGAAGGAGCTGTTTAGCATTCTGTGTGTGCCTCTGTGAGTTGTTGCCAGCTAGCTGTGTTTCAGTTGAGTTGAAATTTTACCACAGCTTCCTATTCTCTACAGTCGCTTACTACAGTCTGTATTCTTGGTTATTTTGGACAGCAGTTTGTTTCTCTCACACACACACACACATAGCAACGGCTGTGCATTCTGAATGTGAGAGGCCTCGTGCCACTAATTGGAAAATGGGCGGCATGGTAGCGCAGTGGTTAGCACTGCTGCCAACGGCGCTGAGGACCCAGGTTTGATCCCAGCCCTCGGTCACTGTCCGTGTGGTGTTTGCACATTCTTCTTGTGTCTGCGTGGGTTTCACCCCACAGCCCGAAGATGTGCTGATTAGGTGGATTGGCCACGCTAAATTGCCCATTAATTGGAAAAAAATAATTGGGTACTCTAAATTTATTTTAAAAAAAAGAAAAGTGGAGGGGAGTCCTTCTGACAGCCCGTCCAAAATGGCTCCCTCTGTCAACACTACCGATAACCTGACGATTCATCCAAAAGGTGGCCTGATGACCTTAACTTTGTTTCTCTCTGCATAGATGCTGCCTGACCTGCTGAGTATTTCCAACATTTTCTATTTTTATTTCGAACCATTTATCACATGGCTGTTTATAGGACCTTGCTGTGCACAAGCTGGTGGATGTATTTCTCTACATTTTTAAAAGTTGCAATGCTTCAAAAGTAATTCATTGGCTGTGAAGTGCCTTAAGGATGCGAAAGATGCTAGATGAGATTTTTCCACCTTTCTACTAGTAAAGCATGCACATTTGATGAAAAGGAAGCACTTAATGGATAACCGGTGCAGTGCAAAGTTTACTTTTCTAACCCAATCCCACAGCAGTTCTTTCCTCTGGAGTAATTTTTCTGGTGCCTTGGGCAATCAGAAGGAATCAATGGGCAGAATCTTGATGAGGTCTCACCTGCCGGCTGGACAGCTAGCCAAAGACCCGCCTTTCCCTGGAGTCAAAACCCTGGGGTGGAGGTATTGCCTACCAGCACTGCTGGCCAATCAGAGGCCAACAGCTCTTGTGCTCAGCAGTGCCATTGGGGAGGCTGTGGCTACTGCCAGAAGAACAGGCACTCGAGTCTCAAGATGGCGGGCAACCTAGGCCACAGGTAAATGGTATCGGGGGCGGTGCGTCTTACAGGCTCGGGAGTCCTGGGTAGAGCGGTGCAGGGGAGCTGGCAGCAAGGATGGGAGTGGCTCTCCGAACCCTCCTTTCCAGATGTCCTGTCCCTCAATCAGACATTAGTGCCTTTGATCGAGGGACACCCCTCGAGGTGACAAGCGGGCCACAATTTTACCTGACATGCAGTTCAACAGGCCTGACTGCAGCTGGGTTAATACCAGTGGTGGCAAAAACAGTGACCCGCCCACAATGGGTGGGATTCAGATCGTGACGTCTCACCAGATTGCATTAGATCTTGCGAGGTGTGGTGAGCAGGGTAGATCCCAGAAGAGGGATCTCCCAGCATCTATCGGCTGCATGTGCTGCCTTTCAGGGGCAATGCGGCCGATAGATTGCGCCCTCCGTCATTATAGGAATTTCCATTGTTAAAAATTGAACACGCCAGAAATTTCTGTTGCAAATACTGTTGTCCCATTGTAATTTCACAGTAACTTCATTGTAGTGTTAATGTAAGCCTACGAGTGATACTAATAAAGATTATTATTATTATTATTATATATTGGCTCATATCAATCGAAGAATTTGCAATAAGATGGATAAACTAAGTGGCACAACTAGAGCCAAGTTGTTAATATCTAATAGCCAGGAGAGAGATATGGGGTGCGATTTACCGGCGCTGTCGCGCCCGACTTGGTGTCGCTACGAAACCAATGAATCTCCCGTGTGGCCTCTGGAAGATTCACCACACTAAAAACGTCTCGCATGATTCTACCAAACCTCGCAAGACATCGCAATCTGAATCTCGCCCACGCTGGACGAGGTCCGGATCAGCATATTTAAATGAGCCATTAGGCTAATTTTACTATGCTTTCTCCCGACTCTCTGGGCTCGCAGCATCTAACGGCCTCCGAATGAGGCCTCGATTGAGCGCTGTTTAATACTGGTCCACACAAACGTGGACCAGGCGTAACAGCACCTGGGCTGGTTTCCCAGGCCATTGGAGGATTCTGGGTGGTTGGGACAGGGCAGTGTGGCATTTTGGCTCTCCATCTGGCACCCTAGGCACTGCCAGCCTGTCACCTGGGCTCTGAAACTCAGGCACTGTCAGGAAGCCTGGGTAGCACTGCCAAGCTGTCAGGGGACTGCCAGGCTGCCAGGATGGCAATGCCAGGGTGTCCAGGAGTCCGTGTGGCACTCCCAAGGGTCGGAGCCTGAGTGGGACTATACCCATGAAAAGGGGGATGAGGGGGTTATGAAGGGTGAAGGGTTCAAAGACGGGTATGAAGGGGCGCCACAAAGATTGTGAGATGAAGGGTGGGGGCCATGAAAGGGTGGGCCTGAAAGAGGGGTGGGGAGGCCTGAAAGGCGGGCCCTAAGCGGCCTCATAGCTGGGTGGCCTCACTTGGCAGTGTGTGGGAGTTGATATTGTTTGGGGGGGGGGGGCCTTCAAGCTCACTTAGAGATTGGGACACCCTTTCAAAATGGCACCCGATTGCTGAGGAGTCTGTTTCGGCAGCAAGTTCAGCTCCCATTGCTGAAAACATTTCTAAGTGTGGGATTGAGCGTGAAGAAACCTCTCCAAGGCCCAAAGATATGACTAAGTATGGGTGAATACCGGTGGGGATTTCACCCAAAAATCTGATGGGAAACACCCCGCCAAACTCACCCAAAATGACACTTAGAAATCTTTTGGTTGAATTCCACCCATGGCTGCAAGGTGACTAAGGTTGGAAAATAAATATTCCAAGGTGCATGTCATTTTAGAAATAAAAGCAAAATGGAAAGAGAGGACAGGTAGTTCTTATAGTAAAGGATAGTATAAGTACATTACTGAGAGAGGATCTTGGGCAGGCGATCAGGAACCACAATAAGTGGATGGAGATTGCGAATAGAAATAATAAGAAACCGCAAATGGGAGTAGTTTATAGGCCCCCCCTGACAGTAGTTCTATCACAGGATAGAGCATGAAATTAAATTTTATTGGAGCTTGGAGCAATGTAACAATCTTTATAGGGACTGGAAGAGACTGGACCAATTAAATGCGCAAAGGTGGCCATGAAGGTGAGTTTGTAGACTAACTTTATGGCGGTTGTAGAATTAACTGGGGATAAAGCTATTTTTTTTCTCGGTAATGAGGCAGAGTTAATTAGTTATAGTAAAGTAGCTATTGGGAAGTAGTGATCATATTACAATTACAGGGTGGCACAATGGTTAGAACTGCTGCGTCACAGCGCCAGCGACCTGGGTTCAATTCAGCCTTGAGTGGAGTGTGGAGTTTGCACTTTCTCCCCGTGTCTGCGTGGGTTTCCTCTGGGTGCTCCACTTTCCTCCCACAGTCCAGAGATGTGCAGGATAGGTGGATTGGCCATGCTAAATTGCCACTTAGTGTCTAAAAGGTTAGGTGAGGTTACTGGATTACAGGGATAGGATCATGGCATGGGTCGAGGTAGGGTACCCTTTCCAGGGTCGGTGCAGATTCAATGGGCTGAATAGCCGCCTTCTGCACTGTAGAGATTCTATGAAGTTGAGGCTCTGAAGTGGTCAGTAATTGGTCACTTCAGGCCCTCAATTGACATTGGGACAGCAAGGTCGACCATTGGCTTCTGTGCCCTGAACTTAATTCTGGCGGAGGCAGGTTTTGACATGCCACTGTCCCAGCTAATTAAATGCCCTACTCACCTCCAGGCTTGCCACCAGTGAGAGTATATTTTTTGGCTAATATGTGTCGAATGCATTCTTATTATTCCAAGTATTGATACCTTATTTATAATTACACTTGAGGATTTTGAATCACTTAAAATGTTATTATTCATAGTGGAGTACACTTGATGAAGTTACCACTTATGCGATAGCAGGTGTGGTCGTGTGGCCTCTTTGAGGGGCGATACTTTGAACGCCACGTGACGGGCCTAGAGCCTATGGGAGCACAGTGTCTATCAGGGGTTTAGGTGCTGTTGTTGCTGGGCCAGAGTTAGCCCAGAAGTCATGGGAGCAGGCCTGCGCATTAGTTGTACTGTCCAGCGTATATAGTCCACCTTTGTTCAATAAACTTCACTTGTGTCTTAACACTGCCTCGTCGATCACCTGGCAGCATAACTGCAGGTTTAGGAAACATTATGATCATCTATGTCCAGTGGACTGATTTCAAATAGCAGTTTTTGGATTTTAAAAGACAACAATGTCATTACCTAATCAGTACGACCAGATTTACCTTGTCTCAGCTTGTTCATGTCGTCATTGTCGCCCATATATTGTGGGTTTTGGCACTTCACCTAAATAAGTAAACCGTCTTCCAGAAATCTGACCAATTCTTAGCCTGTTGCACTCTGCTTATCTAGCTGTTGAAATGCAGACTTCTTAAACAACTGCTTTTATACTTCTCTTGCAGAGTAGTGGTACACAATTGGTGGCATTATGAGTCAGTGCGTTTTATTTTTGAACAGATTAATTCAAATGCTCTTGATAGGCAACGCTCTATTCTGTTTAGAGAGTATAGAATTGAAGATGTCGACTGGAAAAGCAAGTGAAAAGCAGAATGAGTAGCTATTTATTGGCCACCATCTACCGAATCGGAGTGGGATATGGCCAGTCAATGCCGAGAGGGGCCTCCCCCAGGCTTCCCACCTTGTGAGATCTAACCAGATCTCGCGAGGCTTCACAATCTGGATCCCGCCCACAAGGGGCTGGACCTAGTCTTGCACGACTAAGTTGGTTTGAGAATCCACATAACCGTGCTGACGCCCGATCTAACCTGCTCCCAACATCTATCCGCCTCCCGAGAGAGACCCCAGCCGGCCGCTGATCGGTATTGGTCCACGCAAAGGCGGAATGATACCTGGAGGGCCTCCTGGACCATTCGAGGCCACTGGTGGTCAGGGAGAGGGCGGAGTGGCACCCGGCTCCTGGTCACCTTGGCATTGTCACACTGGCATTACCAAGGTGCCTTGGTGGTGCTGGCAGGAGCACTGCCAGGGTGCCAGTGTCTGGGTGCCAGGGTGGCACTGCCAAGGATCAAGGCTTGAGGGGGGCTTTGCCCATCAAAGGGGGGGGGGATGAGGGGGCGTCCAGAAGGTTGGGGGGGGAGGAGGATGGAAGGTGGGGGTACTGGAAGGGGGGGCTGTCCAAAAAGATGGCATTGGAAGGCCTCAAAAGAGGGGCCCTCAGTGACCCCATCGCAGGGTGTCCTCACTTGGTGGGTGTGGAGTAGTGCCCATGTGTGAGGGGGAGTGACATTGCCTGTGGGTGGAGGGGGTGTGGGAGACACTCAGGCTCACTTGAAGATCGGGGCGCCCTTTCAAAATGATGGCCTGATCTAAGCTAATAGGATCTTTCCATCACTGGGGAGCTGAACCCGAGTGTGGGCTAGCCTGAAGAGAAACTCTGCAGGACCCGAAAAAGTGCCTAAATGTGGACAGATAGTGTTGGGAACCTGCCGACAGAGCCAGGGAGAAACCCCCAGCCAAACCTGTCTGAAATGACACTTCGAAACCTTTCCGTTAGATAGTGTCCACTGTCTATTAGATATAGGGCTGGATTCTCTGTTTTTGGGACTATACTCCCACGCCGTCGTGAAAACTATGGACTTTCATGCCATAAAAACTGGTGTGAAAGGGCCACATGTTCCTAGCCCTGCAGGGGGCTAGCAGGGACCCGGGGTAAAATCGCTGCAGATATGGGCCCCTGCACTTCCGGGTCGGAGGTCGCGCATGCGCATGGAAGCGGCCTCCAGCGGTCGCGCTGTGCTCCATGGCGGACTCCGACCGCGGAGCTGGACATTAAAAATAGACCCCCCCCCCCCCCCCCCCCCCCCGATCAGCCACGTGCCTGACCCTGACCGCCCGCCCAAATATTGCCCAGCCACGTATAAGCCCGCCTCCTGCCCTCCGATCGGCTTGCCCCCGACCAGGCCGGACGTGGACTGAGTCCGCAGCCGCCACGCTAGTTTCCTGACCAGCAGGACCATGAGTGGTCCACGCCGTCGGCCGGTCAGGGGTGGAGAATGGCGGAGTGGGCCTTCAGCAATGGCCGCAGGTAGGTGATCTCCGAGTACATCGCTTTTCGGGGCCCACAGAATCGGGGAACCGGTGACGGCCGCGATTTCGGCATTGGGGTGCGGAGAATCCAGCCCGTGAAGAGAGTTATCTTCAAATTCAGACGTATTGCACCTTTAAATGGAACAGTAAACCTGATGGCCCTGGTTTTCCCGTCTAAATAACAGTCTGCTATTTATGCACAAATGGTACAGAAACCTGAAGTGAAGAGAAAATGCCACTTAATTAATTGCTGTTTGTGTCACAGCCTTCTGCTGTTAACATTGTGGAAACAGCATCTCAGTGTCCGGCTTGATACATATGAAGTGGCGTGAAGTTGGTGTATTTGGGCAATAAATACAATCTAAACCCGCCACAGGAAGTTTTGTCCATTTCGATCCAAGCATCCCTTTAACCCTGGGAAATACGGAAAGTCAACAACAAGTTCCTTGTGACAAATGCCTGTCAAATGGTCGGCTCTGAACTGCCACCATGAGAGTGCTCCTTGCTAAATAGGAGACCTGCTACGGCTCCTGTGCAACCAATCTCGACCACTGGGGATTCAATACAAACCCCTTTCGCACTTAATGGAAAGGCACAAACAATGCTGTACATTATCAGGAAGTAAGTGGTGGACTAATCACCTTAAACGCAACAAATGAGGAGGCTATCACTTGGCCTGGGGGAATTGCATTTCCTAAATAAGTGAATAATAAAATGACGTGTTAATTGTTGCCCAAATAAACAGTTTTCTGGGACTAAAACTTAACTCTAATAAATGTGGAGCCCAATCTATCATGTTTCAGTTGTTGGAAATTTAAAAAAGGTAACATTTATAATTTAAAATATTTGTTTACTTTTCCTTTCTGTTTCTTTTTGCCCCCTCTCTTAATCCAACCTTTCTTTCTTTTCTGTTTCTTGTACCAGATTTGGCAATGTGTTCTCTCACTTTAATTTACACTTCATTCTCCATTTTTGCACTGCCACCTTCACAGTCCATCAATTGAATTGGTTTCAGTGGATTACACAGTTGCTTGCTCTGTTTCCCTCACTGCTCCATTATCGCTCACAATTTCAGCAACTTGCCACAGAAAATGTTAAAAATCTGAAGTATCAGGGAGGAAGATAAATGGATGTGCTGTGAGCTGCCCTGCTACAGCAAAATATGGTGCAAAGTTCCCTGGCCAATTGTTTTGCACTGTGGTTGGACCGAACATTGTGTGATGATCTCAACTGCCCACCAGACTCTGCTTCCGGTCTCTTGGGTTAAAATTGGATTCCTCCTGCATTAACTGAACATTTCACCCCCAACCGGAACTGTTCATTGGCTACAATTGTCTCTCGTAGGAATTGTTTTAAAAAAAAATATCTATTTTTATTCTCCTTTTTCACATTTTCTCCCACATTTACATCCATCAACAATAAACAATAATCAGCAAGATATGTCAATCCCCATAATAAAAACGATCCCATCCGCCCACCAACCCCCAAAACTCCTGGGGACCCGGGTCCAGTTTCACACGCACCACCTTGGAAATTACCCGAAACACCTCCTTCCAGTACTCCCCTAGCTTTGGACAGGACCAAAACCTATGAACGTGATTCGCAGCCCCCCCCCCCCCCCCCCCCCCTGCAACGCTCACACACATCCTCTACTCCTTCAAAAAATCGTCTCATCCTCGTCCTCGTGAGCTGTATCAGCCCCAACCTCGCACATGAGGTGGAGGCATTCACTCTCCGGAGCACCTCACACCAGACCCCCCCTCTATAACCTCTCCCAGCTCTTCCTCCCACTTTGCTTTGATCCCTTCCAGTGGTGCCTTATCCTCTTCCAGAATAGCTCCGTACACCGCTGACACTGCCCCCTTCTCCACTCCCCTTGTCGTCAACACCTCCTCCAGCAATGTGGAGGCCGGTTCCTCTGGGAAGCTCTGTATCTCCTTCCTGGCAAAATCCCGAACCTGCATGTACCTAAACCGTTCTCCCTGCTCTAGCCCATACTTCGCTTCCAGCTCCCTCAATCCTGCAAACCGACCCCGAAGAAACAAATCTTTTAGCGTCTTAATCCCCTTCTCTTCCCATTTCCGAAAACTTCCATCCCACCTCCCTGGCTTCTCGTAGGAATTGTTGATGTTACAGTAACACCACACCCTGGTTATTTTTCTTCTCTGCCAATGGCTAGTTGTTTTATACCTTAGTTCCTTTCTCTACAGATTTTTATTTTTATTTGTTCATGGGATGTGGGCGTCGCAGGCTGGGCCAGCATTTATTGCCATTGAGGGGGCAGTTAAGAGTCAACCATTTTGCTGTGGGTCTGGAGTCACATGTAGACCAGACCAGGTAAGGAAGACAGATTTCCTTCCCGAAAGGACATTAGTGAACCAGGTGGGTTAACGACAATCGACAACGGTTTCATGGCCATCTTTAGACTTTTAATTCCAGATTTTTATTGAATTGCGATTTCACCACCTGCAGTGGTGGGATTTGAACTTGGGTCTCCAGAGCATTACTCTGGGTGTCCGTTTTACTCGTCCAGTGACAATACTACTCTGCCGCGGCCTCTCAAATTCCTCTGAAATTCCCTTCCTTAAGAACTGCTCTACTTTATTTACAACCCTCCTGCTCCTCCCTCATGGTGCCGTCCCCTTCTCCTCCTATAATAATAATAATAATCTTTGTTATTGTCACAAGTAGGCTTACATCAACACTGCAATGAAGTTACTGTGAAAATCCCCTAGTCTTCACGTTCCAGCGCCTGTTCGGGGACACTGAGGGAGAATTCAGAATGTCCAATTCACCTAACAAGCACGTCTTTCGGGACTTGTGGGAGGAAACCGGAGCACCCGGAGGAAGCCCACGCAGACACAGGGAGAACGTGCAGACTCCGCACAGACAGTAACCCAAGCCGGGATTTGATCCCGGGTCCCTAGTGCTGTGAAGCAACCGTGCTAACCACTGTGCTACTCTGCCGCCCTCTGCCCTTCCCTTCTCACCACCTTTTTACTGCATTCACCCACCACTCTTGCTCCCCATAGTGGTTCCATTTGGCCAGATCTTTGCATCCGAAGCGGGTAGCTTAAGTCGGAAAGTTCCTGACTTGGTGCACCAGTCTTGATAAAAAGTACCTCAAATGGCATGATTCTCATTTGGGGATGAGGGCAGGAACGGCAATGTGGGTTGGAGTTGAGCCCATTGCCACCCCCACACCCAGACACCGATTAAAAGGTTGCCAAGGGTCGAGGCGGGATATTCAAAATCTGGGTCCTCTGAGACTTTATCCCAGTTGTTTTGTTGAACATTGGACCCTCTGTGCCTTACCCATCACACCCTTTCACCTTGCGACCCACTTACCATGCCCATAAATGCCAATTCATTCCAACCTATGCATCATCACCCACCCCGATAGCCCCTCATATTCTCCATGCCAACCCATGTGCACCCATCCATCATTAGTAGCTCCTCATATCCTCCATGCCAACTAATTGCACTCTTTTCCCCCTCCCTCCCCCAACCCACCCTGGTGGCTTCTTATACCATTCAATGTCATGGCATGATCCCCACTTACCATACTTTGCTTTACAACACCTGTTAAAACTCACCCAGTATCCACCACAGGTGGATCTTTGTGCGATGCTGAGATTAAATAAAATATTATTCTCAATATATTCATTACAGACTTCACTATATATAAAAATACCAATCAATACATTTAAATCCTCTCAGGTATTTAATCCTTATAAAAACAAATATTTGTATTCATAGCCCCACATCAAAGAGCACTCGCGAATCCTTTAATAATCTTATTGAGCTGTCAATCTGCCTGTGAGTTTGTAATGCCCCAATGTGATAACAACCGGTTGTGGAAAGCTAGGTTGTGGAAAGCAGCCAAACATTAATAATGCCATGATGACAGTACTTGAGAGTTATGTCAACAAACAGCTACAGAAGCTGCTAGAAAACATTTGGCTGGAATTTTCTGATCGTTCCCGCCAACAGGATCTTCTGGTCCTGCTGATGGCGAACCCCCGCCAATGGTAGGCCACCTCCGTGAAACAGGCCACAGACGGTGTGGAAAATTCCCCCCTTTTTATCAACACTCAGACATAGGCAAGGAGTTTTTTCTCTCAATTTTTAAAGGGCTGGCCATTGAAATAACTTGACAGCTTAACAGATCTATGAACCTTCTCTGTCCTTTGAGAGCACTTACGATATTTCTAAATATTTCTAAATCCCACACTATGGAATAAGATCTAATGAAAATGGGGTCTGTTGAACAACGCATTAGTTAAGATGGCCTTTCTGAGTTCAGGTTTTCCTTGCATGGGAGTCAGGTCCCGCCACCTTTCCACAATCTGGCAAGAATAGAAATGGGCATGGCAAAACTAGGTCAGGGTCCCGCCCACCATTTTGGAAGGTCCTTAGAGCCTCTAGGAAAATCTGGCCTATTATCTCTTTCCCCACGACCCTCCCTCATGTTCCACCAACCCCGCGCCCACCAACTCTGCTTGATGTTCTCTAATTAGCCTTGGCCACTTGTGCGCAATGTCACCAGAGATTGACTAGTATATATTTATTTACATCTCTTTGCTGTAGAGTTTCTCAGCTTTGGCCTGTCTTCCTTAGTTATATTGCAGAGAGAGGTTACTTTGTGCTTAATTGCATACAACATTCTACTAAACTGTGGCAGATTATCATGTTACAGTTCAGTGTTCCAAATCCTTTCTTCCTTATTTGTATGTATATATGCATACTTATCAAGGAAACCAGCAAAACCTAACAGTTCCAGTTGATAACAAGTAATGGCACAAAGTACAGTTGTACATAGATTTATAGGTTAATTGGTAGGTGTACCTAATAAGAACAAATCAAATTACAGCACAGTAACAGGCCCTTCAGCCCTCCAAGCCTGCACCGACCATGCTGCCCGTTGGAACTAAAACCCCCTACCCTTCCAGGGACCATATCCCTCTATGGCCATCCTATTCTTGTATTTGTCAAGACGCCCCTTAAAACTCGCTATCGTATCTGCTTTCACTACCTCCCCCAGCAGCAAGTTCCAGGCTCCCCCCACCCTCTGTGTAAAAAAAAAACCCGCCTCGTACATCTCCTTTAAACCTTATCCCTTTCCCCTTACACCTATGCCCCCTAGTAATTGACTCTTCCACCCTGGGAAAAAGCTTTTGACTATCCACTCTGTCCATGCCTCTCATAATCTTGTAGGTCGCCCCTCAACCTCCGCTATTCCAGTGAGAACAAACCGAGTTTATCCACCCTCTCCTCATAGCTAATGTCCTCTATATTCCTTCCCTTGTATTTGAGGAAGGACAACTCACATATATGAAAACTTGAAGCACGGTTTAAGCATTAAATGCATTATTCATTCTGATTTTTGACTCAATATTAAGACATTTTGAGCATTTTGCCTTTCACATTAAATATGGCCAATGCATCGTACTGAAATCTAAAATGGAGCAAATGTCCTTTTTATGGGAAAAGTCTGCTTTACCATTTGGAAATTTGTTATATTTCTCAATTTTAAAACATACTCCCTGCCCCCCCTCCCCAAGTCGGAATATGTAATCTGTAGGTAGGAGGACAAACATGTTTATTTTAATGGCCTAATTGCTAATAAATACAATGGGATTTTGTTTTTATTCCAGTGAGGGTTGCAGGCGGTAAATCAGGAATACATTACCGTACATTCATCCAACATTATATTTCCACTCCACCCACTCCAACTTGTGGATACAATTTGAGATGTATCCTCTTAAAAAGAAAACCTTGTGAATTTTGGTATTATAGGGGTACATGCTGGTTAATAGAGTAAAAAAGCTAAAATAATGCTGGCATTATATAAGAAATAATTGGATACTATATTGCAGACTTAAAATACTTGTGGATTGATGAAACAAGTTGGGCAGAATAATCTTCCTCATTCTTAATTACCCCATGACATGTTTTGCAATACTCCTGAAGAGATGCTTAATCTGTATGGAGCCTGCATGGATACTATCATTATGTATGTCCTGGAAATAAGTTGAGCAATTTATCATGGTAATTCTCTTGTAGAAGAGAGATCGACTATGTAACATGGTAAATTCATTGCACTATAAGGTATGCTCAGTACTTTTCCCAGCTAAAACTGGTTATTATTAAGATGTAGAACATAGAACATTACAGCGCAGTACAGGCCCTTCGGCCCTCGCTGTTGCGCCGACCGTGAAACCACTCTAAAGCCCATCTACACTATTCCCTTATCGTCCACATGTCTATCCACTGACCATTTGAATGCCCTTAGTGTTGGCGAGTCCACTACTGTTGCAGGCAGGGCATTCCACGCCCTTACTACTCTTTGAGTAAAGAACCTACCTCTGACATCTATCATATCTGTCTCCCCTCAATTTAAAGCTATGTCCCCTCGTACTAGACATCACCATCCGAGGAAAAAGGCTCTCACTGTCCACCCTATCCAATCCTCTGATCATCTTGTATGCCTCTATTAAGTCACCTCTTAACCACCTTCTCTCTAACAAAAACAGCCTCAAGTCCCTCAGCCTTTCCTCATAAGATCTTCCCTCCATACCAGGCAACATTCTGGTAAATCTCCTCTGCACCCTTTCCAATGCTTCCACATCCTTCCTATTGAGTCGATTTCGGCGGCGTGAGAGCAGCTGGTTAGTCAGTTTCAGCGGGAGCATTGCGGAAGGAGGTTGCTGGGAGGTAAGTCAACCTTTAAAAGCACTTCTCTTTGCAGGGGCAGGCCAGTCGATTTCGGCGGCGTGAGAGCAGCTGGTTAGTCAGTTTCAGCGGGAGCATTGCGGAAGGAGGTTGCTGGGAGGTAAGTCAACCTTTAAAAGCACTTCTCTTTGCAGGGGCAGGCCAGTCGATTTCGGCGGCGTGAGAGCAGCTGGTTAGTCAGTTTCAGCGGAGCATTGCGGAAGGAGGTTGCTGGGAGGTAAGTCAACCTTTAAAAGCACTTCTCTTTGCAGGGGCAGGCCAGTCGATTTCGGCGGCGTGAGAACAGCTGGCTGGTTAGTCAATTTCAGCAGGAGCTGAGAATTTTTCTTTTTTTTTTAATTAGTTTTTTAGGCGGGATCAGGAAGTCGACCCGCGGACGTCTGGGAAGACCCTCACCAATAAATTCTGGTGGAGAGGAAACCCGAGACACTACACGTGTAGTGTCTCCCACCCACCCTCCTCCTCTAACCTAATAATAAAACCCATTGGTCTGAGGTAAGTACCATATTTTTTTTATATTATTATTATTTTTTATAAAAATTTAATTTAGTTGTTAGTCAGATCTTGGTAGAAAGTTAGAGGAATGGCAGGGAAGGGAGTGCAATGTTCCTCCTGCAGGATGTTTGAGGTGAGGGATGCAGTTAGTGTCCCTGCTGATTTTACCTGCAGGAAGTGCTGCCATCTCCAGCTCCTCCAAGACCGAGTTAGGGAACTGGAGCTGGAGTTGGAGGAACTTCGGATCATTCGGGAGGCAGAAGGGGTCATAGATAGCAGCTTCAGGGAATTAGTTACACCAAAGATTGGAGATAGGTGGGTAACTGTAAGAGGGACTGGGAAAAAACAGTCAGTGCAGGGATCCCCTGCGGTCGTTCCCCTGAGAAACAAGTATACCGCTTTGGATACTTGTGGGGGGGACGACTTACCAGGGGTAAGCCATGGGGTACGGGCCTCTGGCACGGAGTCTGTCCCTGTTGCTCAGAAGGGAAGGGGGGAGAGGAGCAGAGCATTAGTAATTGGGGACTCTATAGTCAGGGGCACAGATAGGAGATTTTGTGGGAGCGTGAGAGACTCACGTTTGGTATGTTGCCTCCCAGGTGCAAGGGTACGTGATGTCTCAGATCGTGTTTTCCGGGTCCTTAGGGGGGAGGGGGAGCAGCCCCAAGTCGTGGTCCACATTGGCACCAACGACATAGGTCGGAAAGGGGACAAGGATGTCAGGCAGGCTTTCAGGGAGCTAGGATGGAAGCTCAGAACTAGAACAAACAGAGTTGTTATCTCTGGGTTGTTGCCCGTGCCACGTGATAGTGAGATGAGGAATAGGGAGAGAGAGCATTTAAACACGTGGCTACAGGGATGGTGCAGGCGGGAGGGTTTCAGATTTTTGGATAACTGGGGCTCTTTCTGGGGAAGGTGGGACCTCTACAGACAGGATGGTCTACATCTGAACCTGAGGGGCACAAATATCCTGGGGGGGAGATTTGTTAGTGCTCTTTGGGGGGGTTTAAACTAATGCAGCAGGGGCATGGGAACCTGGATTGTAGTTTTAGGGTAAGGGAGAATGAGAGTATAGAGGTCAGGAGCACCGATTTGACGTCGCAGGAGGGGGCCAGCGTTCAGGTAGGTGGTTTGAAGTGTGTCTACTTCAATGCCAGGAGTATACGAAACAAGATAGGGGAACTGGCAGCGTGGGTTGGTACCTGGGACTTCGATGTTGTGGCCATTTCGGAGACATGGATAGAGCAGGGACAGGAATGGATGTTGCAGGTTCCGGGGTTTAGGTGTTTTAGTAAGCTCAGAGAAGGAGGCAAAAGAGGGGGAGGTGTGGCGCTGCTAGTCAAGAGCAGTATTACGGTGGCGGAGAGGATGCTAGATGGGGACTCTTCTTCCGAGGTAGTATTGGCTGAAGTTAGAAACAGGAAAGGAGAGGTCACCCTGTTGGGAGTTTTTTATAGGCCTCCTAATAGTTCTAGGGATGTAGAGGAAAGGATGGCGAAGATGATTCTGGATATGAGCGAAAGTAACAGGGTAGTTATTATGGGAGACTTTAACTTTCCAAATATTGACTGGAAAATATATAGTTCGAGTACAATAGATGGGTCGTTTTTTGTACAGTGTGTGCAGGAGGGTTTCCTGAAACAATATGTTGACAGGCCAACAAGAGGCGAGGCCACGTTGGATTTGGTTTTGGGTAATGAACCAGGCCAGGTGTTGGATTTGGAGGTAGGAGAGCACTTTGGGGACAGTGACCACAATTCGGTGACGTTTACGTTAATGATGGAAAGGGATAAGTATACACCGCAGGGCAAGAGTTATAGCTGGGGGAAGGGCAATTATGATGCCATTAGACGTGACTTGGGGGGGATAAGGTGGAGAAGTAGGCTGCAAGTGTTGGGCACACTGGATAAGTGGGGCTTGTTCAAGGATCAGCTACTGCGTGTTCTTGATAAGTATGTACCGGTCAGACAGGGAGGAAGGCGTCGAGCGAGGGAACCGTGGTTTACCAAGGAAGTGGAATCTCTTGTTAAGAGGAAGAAGAAGGCCTATGTGAAGATGAAGTGTGAAGTTTCGGTTGGGGCGATGGATAGTTACAAGGTAGCGAGGAAGGATCTAAAGAGAGAGCTAAGACGAGCAAGGAGGGGACATGAGAAGTATTTGGCAGGAAGGATCAAGGAAAACCCAAAAGCTTTCTATAGGTATGTCAGGAATAAGCGAATGACTAGGGAAAGAGTAGGACCAGTCAAGGACAGGGATGGGAAATTGTGTGTGGAGTCTGAAGAGATAGGTGAGATACTAAATGAATATTTTTCGTCAGTATTCACTCAGGAAAAAGATAATGTTGTGGAGGAGAATGCTGAGCCCCAGGCTAATAGAATAGATGGCATTGAGGTACGTAGGGAAGAGGTGTTGGCAATTCTGGACAGGCTGAAAATAGATAAGTCCCCGGGACCTGATGGGATTTATCCTAGGATTCTATGGGAGGCCAGGGAAGAGATTGCTGGACCTTTGGCTTTGATTTTTATGTCATCATTGGCTACAGGAATAGTGCCAGAGGACTGGAGGACAGCAAATGTGGTCCCTTTGTTCAAAAAGGGGAGCAGAGACAACCCCGGCAACTATAGACCGGTGAGCCTCACGTCTGTAGTGGGTAAAGTCTTGGAGGGGATTATAAGGGACAAGATTTATAATCATCTAGATAGGAATAATATGATCAGGGATAGTCAGCATGGCTTTGTGAAGGGTAGGTCATGCCTCACAAACCTTATTGAGTTCTTTGAGAAGGTGACTGAACAGGTAGACGAGGGTAGAGCAGTTGATGTGGTGTATATGGATTTCAGCAAAGCGTTTGATAAGGTTCCCCACGGTAGGCTATTGCAAAAAATACGGAGGCTGGGGATTGAGGGTGATTTAGAGATGTGGATCAGAAATTGGCTAGCTGAAAGAAGACAGAGGGTGGTGGTTGATGGGAAATGTTCAGAATGGAGTACAGTCACAAGTGGAGTACCACAAGGATCTGTTCTGGGGCCGTTGCTGTTTGTCATTTTTATCAATGACCTAGAGGAAGGCGCTGAAGGGTGGGTGAGTAAATTTGCAGACGATACTAAAGTCGGTGGTGTTGTCGATAGTGTGGAAGGATGTAGCAGGTTACAGAGGGATATAGATAAGCTGCAGAGCTGGGCTGAGAGGTGGCAAATGGAGTTTAATGTAGAGAAGTGTGAGGTGATTCACTTTGGAAGGAATAACAGGAATGCGGAATATTTGGCTAATGGTAAAGTTCTTGAAAGTGTGGATGAGCAGAGGGATCTAGGTGTCCATGTACATAGATCCCTGAAAGTTGCCACCCAGGTTGATAGGGTTGTGAAGAAGGCCTATGGAGTGTTGGCCTTGATTGGTAGAGGGATTGAGTTCCGGAGTCGGGAGGTCATGTTGCAGCTGTACAGAACTCTGGTCCGGCCACATTTGGAGTATTGCGTACAGTTCTGGTCACCGCATTATAGGAAGGACGTGGAGGCTTTGGAGCGGGTGCAGAGGAGATTTACCAGGATGTTGCCTGGTATGGAGGGAAAATCTTATGAGGAAAGGCTGACGGACTTGAGGTTGTTTTCGTTGGAGAGAAGAAGGTTAAGAGGAGACTTAATAGAGGCATACAAAATGATCAGGGGGTTGGATAGGGTGGACAGTGAGAGCCTTCTCCCGCGGATGGATATGGCTGGCACGAGGGGACATAACTTTAAACTGAGGGGTAATAGATATAGGACAGAGGTCAGAGGTAGGTTCTTTACGCAAAGAGTAGTGAGGCCGTGGAATGCCCTACCTGCTACAGTAGTGAACTCGCCAACATTGAGGGCATTTAAAAGTTTATTGGATAAACATATGGATGATAATGGCATAGTGTAGGTTAGATGGCTTTTGTTTCGGTGCAACATCGTGGGCCGAAGGGCCTGTACTGCGCTGTATTGTTCTATGTTCTATGTTCTAATGCGGCGACCAGAATTACACGCAATACTCCAAATGCGGCCGCACCAGAATTTTGTACAGCTGCAACATGACCTCATGGCTCCGAAACTCAATCCCTCTACCAATAAAAGCAAACACACCATATGCCTTCTTAACAACCCTCTCAACCTGGGTGGCAACTTTCAGGGATCTATGTACATGGACACCGAGATCTCTCTGCTCATCCGCACTGCCAACAATCTTACCATTAGCCCAGTACTCTGTCTTCCTGTTATTCCTTCCAAAATGAATCACCTCACACTTTTCTGCATTAAACTCCATTTGCCACCTCTCAGCCCAGCGCTGCAGCTTATCTATGTCCCTCTGTAACTTGTAACATCCTTCCGCACTGTCCACAACCGGCTTTAGTGTCATCTGCAAATTTACTCACCCATCCTTCCAAGCCCTCCTCCAGGTCATTTATAAAAATTACAAACAGCAGTGGCCCCAAAATAGATCCTTGTGGTACACCACTAGTAACTGGACTCCAGTCTGAACATTTCCCATCAACCACCACCCTTTGTCTTCTTCCAGCTAGCCAATTTCTGATCCAAACTGCTAAATCACCCTGAATCCCATGCCTCCGTATTTTCTGCAGTAGCCTACCGTGGGGAACCTTATCAAACGCTTTACTGAAATCCATATACACCACATCAATTGCTTTACCCTCATCCACCTGTTTGGTCACCTTCTCAAAGAACTCAATAAGGTTTGTGAGGCACGACCTACCCTTCACAAAACCGTATTGACTATCTCGAATCAAATTATTCCTTTCCAGATGATTATTAAAATTTGTGGACCAGTTTCTGTAATCAACATGAAAATATAGTCCGCCCTCGATGATTGCATTGATGAGACTGAATTAAAACACGGGTGCATTTTACCGGTGATTTGCTCACAATGCCCCCACAACCCCCACCCCACCCCCGACCTAAAAGACAGCCAGCACCTTGCCAACCCGGAAATCCAGCCATCCCGCAATAGGGACAGCTTGGTAGGATGAGAGTGGGACATCTGCGAGGATGTTCCACCTAAAAGAGATGCCGGCCAATCAATTGACCGGTAACGCTGTAGTCCCCAGAGTGCCAGAGAAGGCCACAAGTAATCCCAATGAAGAAGAGATGTCTCCCAGACTTGGAGTAAGTCCAGGAATTTTGGCTGGGCCGAGCGGGTAGGGTGGTAGTGGCGTGGGATGCTGGAGGGATGGAAGGATTAATGATCTTCGGTGATGGTGCATGTTGCCACAATAGGCACAGGGAACCCCCTCCCACAAAGGAGGGACCCCCCCCCCCTCCACCTTTCTTGCCTTCCCCCGCAGACCAGGAAATTGTAGTTGAGGTGCATTGAGGCCCTATTTGGCTGTTTATTGGCAGCTCCCATGGTCTCAATTGACCTAAGGGTGGCTGGATTGTCCAATGTTTTACCCACCCTCCTGTAATATGGGTACAGGTGGCGGGCGGGCTGGCTACCCATTTTATTTTACAAGTCTCCACTACTTCACACCGAACCGTGGTGGCACGGTAGCACAGTGGCTAGCACTGTTGCTGCACAGCTCCAGGGTCCCAGGTTCGATTCCCGGCTTGGGTCCCTGTCCTGTGCAGAGTCTGCACGTTCTCCCCGTGTCTGCGTGAGTTTCCTCCGGGTGCTCCGTTTCCTCCCACAAATCCCGAAAGACATGCTTGTTAGGTGAATTGGACATTCTGAATTCTCCATCTGTGTACCCAAACAGGCGCCATAGTGTAGCGACGAGGGGATTTTCACATTAACTTCATTGCAGCGTTAATGTAAGCCTACTTGTGACAATAATAAATATTATTATTATACTTCAGCTAGTCAATGGATGCGGGGATCCTGTATCTAGTCTTGAATATGGTTATTCACCATAATATTTGCTCTCTCTCTCCCTCTCTCTCTCACTCCCTTTCTCCTTTGAAAGTATTGTGTGTGGTAAAATTTAGCAGGCTTTATCATCCCCTCATTTAAAAATAAGATCAGTTGATGTTTTGAATGGAGCATGGTGAACCAACTGCCTGACCATTTGCATAAATTTCCAGTCTTAAGTCAAATTAGTATTTGCTCAGGGTTACAATTCTTTGATATGACTTGGCGCATTTTACCATTAGAAGCTAATTGTTTATTTTTATTGTTTAGTGTCCCAGTGTCTGAGGTTCATCCATCTTCTGGTGCTTCATCAATGATATTCCCTCCATCATGAGATAACTGAGAATGTTTGCTGTTAAATGTAGCGTCCAGTTTCATTTACAACTCCTCACAAAATGATGTAGTCTGTGCTCACATGCAGCAAGACCTGGACAACATTCAGACTTGGCAAACAACATTCAAACCACACAGGCGTGAGGCAATGACCATTTGCAACAAAGTGTGTCTAACCAACTCTCGTTGACATTCAGAGGCATTACTATCCCCGAATCGCCCATCTTCAACATCCTGGGACCACCATTGATCAGAGCTACATGAAAGCACTTGGGATTGGGGGCAGTGTACTGAGACGGATAGAAAACTAATTAGCAGGCAGGAGAGATAGAGTAGGAATAAATGGATCTTTTTCCAAATGGCAGGCAGTGACTACTGGGGTACCGCAGGGATCAGTGCTAGGATCCCAGCTTTTCACTATGTCAATTATTTAGATGCAGGAACTGAACGCATTATCTCCAAATTTGCAGATGACACAAAGCTGGGTAGGAGGGTGAGCTGTGAGGAGGATGCAGGGATACTTCAGACTGATTTGGACAAGTTCACTGAGTGGGCAGATTGTCAGATGTAGTCATAGAGACTCGTGTTGGTCTTCATAACGAGAGGGATGACTTTCTCCAATTATTCAGGGCCTTGGTGAGACCACACCTAGAATATTGTGTCCCTTTTGATCTCCTTTTCTGAGAAGGATGTTCTTGCTGTAGAGGGAGTGCACCAAAGGCTTCCAAGAATGATTTTTGGGATGCCGGGACTGACATATGAGGTGAGATTAAAATTGGTTAGGATTATATTCGCTGGAGTTTAGAAGAAAGAGGAGGGATGTCATAGAATCCCAGCCAATTCCAACAGAACTAGACAGGGTGGACGCAGAAAGGATCTTCCCGATGGCAGGCGAATCCAGAATCAAAGGTCAGAGGCTAAGGATACGCGGTAAACCATTTAGGACAGAGATGAAGAGAAATTTCATCACCCAGAGAGTGGCAAATCTGTTGAATATTCTACCACAGAATGCAGTTTAGGCCAAAGCATTGTGGGTGCGATTCAGCGACCTTGTCATGCTCGACTTGATGACGGGACGAGGCCATTGAATCCCACGGGAGACCTTTCACAAGGTTCACAACGCTCAAAACGTCTTGCGAGATTCAACAAAATTTCACGCGATGTCGCGATCTTGATCTTGCCCTCACTGGACATGATTGGCATATTTAAATGAGCTGTATAGCTTGGTTAAATATGCGTTCACCGTATTCTCCCGGTGTCTATGACTCAATGGCCTTGCCTGGGAGACCTCATTTAGTACTGGTCCACAAACACGAACCTGATGTAACGGCATTTGGGAGGTCTCCCAGGCCATTGGAGGCGCCAAGGTAGTCGGGACCAGGGCAGGGTGGCACTCTAGCTCTCCCTCTGGCACCTGGGCACATTCACACAGCCAGCCTGGTACCCTGGTAGTGCCACCCGGGAACCCTGGAAGTGCCATGTTGTCATTACTATTGTGCTTGGGTGGCAGTGTCAGGGTGCCAGGTTGGCACTTCCAGTTATCGGGCCCAAGAAGGGGGTGGCGGGAGGGGGGGGGGCAGGGTTGTGAGGAGTGGTGTTTGGGTGCCTCTCCAAGGGTGGGGGCTCAAAAACATAGGGGATAGGCCGGAAGTGAATCGTGCCCTGTGTGTTTTCAAGAAGCGGTTAGATATAGCCCTCGGGGCTTAAGAGAACAAAGGATATGAGGGAACCGGTTACTGGGTAGGATGATCAGCCATGGTCATAATGAATGGTAGAGTAGGTTCGAAGGGCTAAATTACCTCCTTCCACTCCTATTATCTGTTTCTATGACACAAGTCATGAGCGTGACATCATACTCTGCAAATGCCAGGATGAATGCAGCTCCAACGAAATTCAAGAAACTTGATACCATGCAAGACATAGAAATCCACTTGATTGGACCTCATCCGGCACCTTAAACATTCACTCTCTCCACCACCAGTATGCAACAATTGGACAAGCACAATAAATGATGGCCTAGCCTGGAGCACATATAATTAAAATGAAATTTTTACAGCATTAAAAACATATTTAATTCCTTTCTGCCCACATCGACCTATGTTCTGGCTTGCTTTCTGATTCATAATGAGAGGTCGTTCTTTTGTATTTACCAATCCAGTCAGGCCTTGGGGTACTTGTACTGTAAGGGAAACTGAGATCTCGCCACCAGAAGCTACATCATGATTGGGTCTACAAGCGTGTTGATCCAATTGGCTATCTCAAAGCAAATCCTGATGTCAAGTTAGTGCTACACTGCATCTTTCTCCTTGATATTGACCACCTGGCTGGCTCAACTATGCACTAAGTATTTCATTGTCTGTACCCAGCAGCCATTTTCTGGGTATCCCTCTATTAAAGTCCTCGTCTGAGTCCTCGACAGTAGAAGCTGCAAGTGATCTCGTCCTCCAGGGAGATGACGCTTACTCCACCCTTATCCCTTGCAGTGGCTGTGCGTAGGAATCTAGCTGCAGTGAAGGGTTATAAGATTTAAAAAGATTGATTCTATGGATTAAAAAGTGATTCTGTAAAGTAGGGATTAAAAATTAACGGCAGAGTTCATCTGCTGGTCAAGGGATCAGAAGTTAATAAACGTGACTGGGTGTAATTGTGTGTTCAGGGACACCAACAGCTTGTGGCATGGGATATGTCATATCCTCTGACAGGCAGTTCCTGAAAAAAACCCAGGAAATGGCCGCTGCAACTCAGCAAGGCATCGATAAATTGTAAGATACCACATCCTCACAATGGATAACTTTAAATCAGAAGAGACTGTGGGATAATTGTGGGATATGGGATGAAGTAGAATGTGTGAAGGAGGAGGATTAGGTATGAGGGTAGGTTTCATCTGCGCTGCTGACCACAGTTTCCACCATGACCTGTGGTGATATGCATCATTGTAAATACACAAGGGGTTAATGTAAATACACTACAACTAAGTAAACACTAGAGGGAGCACCAGAGACATCATGACATGCAGACATACAGCTAATGAACACATAGAATAGGACACGACCAATGGGCAGTCAAGACACCCAGAGGTGACACTACCACAAGGGGGCATTACACAACCCAAATATAAGGACAGGGCACACATGCTCTATCTCTTTCCATAGGCGACACTTAGAGAGAAGGACAGGGGCAGATCAGAAGCATCACACCCACCACGTGGCTTAGAGCAGACTGGTTAGTTAGACTGAGTTACTATAGCAAGATTAGCAGGAGAGTCGATCTCATAGAGAACTGTGCTAATGGTTCAATAAATCACATTGAACTTACTTCAAAGTCTGGAGGATCTTTTGGTCAAAGCTGCATCAAGTTGCAGCCTGTGTTATCCCAGAGTACATAACACACCATCGTACTAGTAGTTCCTGGTGAATCTATATAGTTCAACTCAGCAAGATCCGTGACTACCAGCAACAGCACCCAGGCAAGATGATCGAGATTCCTGTTCCTCAACAGCTCAGGTACCATGGCAATCTCAGTGCCAACTGGCGTGCATTCAAGCAGATATTTGAGATTTACATTGTAGCATCTGACCTAGATGGCGTGGCCGATGCTGAGAAGATGGATCTTCTACTCACCATAGCGGGTGAAAATGCAACAGAAATCTTCAACTCCTTCAAGTACTCCAAAGGGCAGGAGAAGAGAGACTTCCAGACAGTCCTGGACAAGTTTGAAAACTACTGCGAGGTGAACACAACAGAAATCGGTAAAACTGGCACCTATACTCACCACGAGGCAATGGTAGGCTTGCAACAGAAGCAAATGGCAATTTTGATTGGCGCATGCGCAGTTGTGAAAAGAGCGCACAGTGAAGGAAAAAAGATCTGCGCATGCGCAATCCATTCCTACGCTCTACGTCACAAGCGTCATGATGTCAGAGGCCCCGGACCATGCCACTTAAAGGAGAAAAGTCTGAAAATAGTGAAAATAAATTTTAAAGCCAGAAAATACAATTCTTTTACCTGAAATTACTGCACAATGCCTGAACTTCCACCAGTGGCTGAAAGTAACCTCCGCAGAACCCTGCAACAAGCAGTTAGCACCGCCCTAAGAGATGATTTAGTCCTTGAAGACGATGACTCAGACGATGAGTTCATCATTGGATGTGGCGACCTCAGTACCAAATCCGAACTGCAACGAGATGTGTTCCACATTGAAGCATCCAACACAGTCATGGATGAGTTCTTCGAATTTGAGGATCCTCAGCCCAGCATAGACGACATCCCGACCCATGAGTACAGGATTCTGCTGCGGCCTGACGGCAAGAAACAGAGAGCGGTACAAGCCCACAGAGAGCGGCCTGACTACACACTAGTGGTCCACGCACCACAAAGAGTCCTCGACTCCACACAGAGGGTGGTCCACGCACAACGAAGAGTCCCCGACTCTACACAGAAGGCAATGAAAGACTCCACAGCGAGACCACTACACGACTCCGTTGAGAGCGCACAGATCGACTCCACAGCGAGACCACTGCACGACTCCACACAAGGAAAGATGCACGACTCCACAGAGAGAATTATACAAGCCTGCACAGCAAGCTCATTGACAGACTCCACAATGGGAGCAACTCTAGACTCCAAAGTGCAGTCCATGCATGAACAAGACCATGAAGGTCTATCCATCTTATCTGAGCAACCAGCAGCAGACGATGCAAGTCTGCCACGCTCACGTGAACAACAAAAAGACTATGACAGTCTACCCAGATTATTTGAGCCACCAGAAGAAGACTCAGACAGTCTACCCAGCTCATCTAACCGACAAGAAGACACTGAAGGTCTACCTACTGTATGTGCGACAAGTGACAAAGGCTTCACAATTCCCATACAAGATGTGCGACATCTCAGCGAGACTGACAGATCTCAGCTACTATGTACAGAGGCACTCGACAATTAAAGTGAGGCTACTAGTGACTCCAGTGACAGCATGTTAATTCAAACCTCATCTACTCGAGCCTCTCCACAAGAACCTGAAATGACTCTAGACGGGGAGCCTCTCCACAAGAACCTGAAATGACTCTAGACGGGGAGCATCAAGAAACCAAAGGTGATTCGGGTGAACCCTGGGGGAAGGGAAAGTCAGGGAACCAAGAGGTGAAGTAATCAGTGGGAAGCGTAGCTGCTTAGGAATACAAAAAAGCACGAAAAGACAAAACTCAGGAGAGGTTACGATAGTCCCCATCCCACAAAATATGACACAGTGTATGGAAAGGCTATGTAAACCAAGGTCCACCACACTAAGAAAACAAAAAGGGACAGTCAATAGAGAATTAAAGGTGCTATATTTAAATGCGCGCAGTGTACGGAACAAGGTAGATGAGCTTGTGGCCCAGATTGTGACTGGCAGGTATGATGTGGTAGGCATCACAGAGACATGGTTGCAGGGGGTTCAGGACTGGCATTTAAACATCCAGGGATTCACAACTTATCGGAAAGACAGGGAGGTGGGCAGAGGGGGCGGGGTTGCCTTGTTAATTAGGAATGAAATTGAATCAATAGCACTAAATGACATAGGGTCAGATGACGTGGAGTCTGTGTGGGTAGAGTTGAGGAACCACAAAGGCAAAAAAACCATAATGGGAGTTATGTACAGGCCTCCTAACAGTGGTCAGGACCGGGGGCACAAAATGCACCACGAAATAGAAAGTGCATGTCAGAAAGGCAAGGTCACAGTGATCATGGGGGACTTCAGTATGCAGGTGGACTGGGTAAATAATGCTGCCAGTGGACCCAAGGAAAGGGAATTCATTGAATGTTTACAGGAGGGCTTTTTGGAACAGCTTGTGATGGAGCCCACGAGGGAACAGGCCATTCTGGACTTAGTGTTATGTAATGAGCCAGACTTGATTAAAGATCTTAAAGTAAGGGAGCACTTAGGAGGCAGTGATCATAATATGGTAGAATTCAATCTCCAATTTGAAAGAAAGAAGGTAGAATCAGATGTAAAGGTGTTACAGTTAAATAAAGGTAACTACAGGGGCATGAGGGAGGAACTGACAAAAATCAACTGGGAGCAGAGCCTAGTGGGAAAGACAGTAGAACAGCAATGGCAGGAGTTTCTGGGAGTAATTGAGGACACAGTGCAGAGGTTCATCCCAAAGAAAAGAAAGGTTATCAGAGGGGGGATTAGGCAGCCATGGCTGACAAAGGAAGTTAGGGAATGCATCAAAGCAAAAGAGAAAGCCTATAATGTGGCAAAGAGTAGTGGGAAGTCAGAAGATTGGGAAGGCTACAAAAACAAACAGAGGATAACAAAGAGAGAAATAAGGAAAGAGAGGATCAAATATGAAGGTAGGCTAGCCAGTAACATTAGGAATGATAGTAAAAGTTTCTTTAAATACATTAAAAACAAACGGGAGGCAAAAGTTGACATTGGGCCGCTCCAAAATGACGCTGGTAATTTTGTGATAGGAGACAAGGAAATAGCTGAGGAACTAAATAAGTACTTTGCGTCAGTCTTCACAGTAGAAGACATGAGTAATATCCCACCAATTCCAGAGAGTCAGAGGGCAGAGTTGAATATGGTAGCCATCACAAAGGAGAAAGTGCTAGAGAAACTAAGAGGTCTAAAAATTGATAAATCTCCGGGCCCAGATGGACTACATCCTAGAGTTCTAAAGGAGATAGCTGAAGAAATAGTGGAGGCGTTAGTTATAATCTTTCAAAAGTCACTGGAGTCCGGGAAAGTCCCAGAGGATTGGAAAATCGCTGTTGTAACCCCCCTGTTCAAGAAGGGAACAAGGAAAAAGATGGAAAATTATAGGCCAATTAGCCTAACCTCGGTTGTTGGCAAGATTCTAGAATCCATTGTTAAGGATGAGATTTCTAAATTCTTGGAAGTGCAGGGTCAGATTAGGACAAGTCAGCATGGATTTAGTAAGGGGAGGTCGTGCCTGACAAACCTGTTAGAGTTCTTTGAAGAGATAACAAATAGGTTAGACCAAGGAGAACCAATGGATGTTATCTATCTTGACTTCCAAAAGGCCTTTGATAAGGTGCCTCACGGGAGACTGCTGAGTAAAATAAGGGCCCATGGTATTCGAGGTAAGGTACTAACATGGATTGACGATTGGCTGTCAGGCAGAAGGCAGAGAGTTGGGATAAAATGTTTTTTTTCGGAATGGCAACCGGTGACGAGTGGTGTCCCGCTGGGTTCAGTGTTGGGGCCACAGCTGTTCTCTTTATATATTAACGATCTAGATGACAGGACTGGGGGCATTCTGGCTAAGTTTGCCGATGATACAAAGATAGGTGGAGGGGCAGGTAGTATGGAGGAGGTGGGGAGGCTGCAGAAAGATTTAGACAGTTTAGGAGAGTGGTCCAAGAAATGGCTGATGAAATTCAACGTGGGCAAGTGCGAGGTCTTGCACTTTGGAAAAAAGAATAGAGGCATGGACTATTTTCTAAACGGTGACAAAATTCATAATGCTGAATTGCAAAGGGACTTGGGAGTCCTAGTCCAGGATTCTCTAAAGGTAAACTTGCAGGTTGAGTCCGTAATTAAGAAAGCAAATGCAATGTTGTCATTCATCTCAAGAGGCTTGGAATATAAAAGCAGGGATGTACTTCTGAAGCTTTATAAAGCTTTAGTTAGGCCCCATTTAGAATACTGTGAGCAATTTTGGGCCCCACACCTCAGGAAGGACATACTGGCACTGGAGCGGGTCCAGCGGGGATTCACACGGATGATCCCAGGAATGGTCGGCCTAACATACGATGAACGTCTGAGGATCCTGGGATTATATTCATTGGAGTTTAGGAGGTTGAGGGGAGATCTAATAGAAACTTACAAGATAATGAATGGCTTAGATAGGGTGGATGTAGGGAAGTTGTTTCCATTAGCAGGGGAGACTAGGACCCAGGGGCACAGCCTTAGAATAAAAGGGAGTCACTTTAGAACAGAGATGAGGAGAAATTTCTTCAGCCAGAGAGTGGTGGGTCTGTGGAATTCATTGCCACAGATGGCGGTGGCGGCCGGGACGTTGAGTGTCTTTAAGACAGAAGTTGATAAATTCTTGATTTCTCGAGGAATTAAGGGCTATGGAGAGAGAGCGGGTAAATGGAGTTGAAATCAGCCATGATTGAATGGCGGAGTGGACTCGATGGGCCGAATGGCCTTACTTCCGCTCCTATGTCTTATGGTCTTAAAGGGCTCCAGACGGGGAGCATCGACAAGCCAAAGATGATTCAAGTGAACCGGACATGACTCCAGATGGGGAGCGCCGAGGAATCCGAGACGGTACGCTCAATGAAACAGCAGATGCCACAAAGGACACAGACACAAGTAACTTTGTGAAGGACTCAAATTCTCCACTCGGTGTGGTCATTGAGCGCAACAAACACAGCAACAAGCACATCAATAACAACAATGACAACAACAATAGAACAACAACTGGTACGACATGGCACGACTCTGCCCATGAAGGACAATGTTCCTGCTCAGCTCCGAACACTGGCGAGAGTGCAAACATACCATGGCATGTCAACGCATCTTACCAATTCACGTTTGCCACACTATGGACAAGCAAACCAGCTTTCAGGAAAGATGTCATTAAGAATTGCTACCACAAGCATATAAACAAAGAGTCCACCTCAGACAATGGAGTGATTTGACCATTTGAACACCTCCTGATGACTTCTTGGTTACGTAAACACCAGGATACTGACGGCGTTCACAAGGGAATGACAACATCAACATCGACACTTCCATAACAGCACAAGAAAGCCACTCGACCGTGTAAATTCATGAACTTTGGACTCATAACTATTATTTGGTATTATGTTCTTGTATCGTCATCACAGTCATCATAACTTGTACATGTCATCTCTTATTTACCTGTTTTTGTTCAATTTTTCTTTAACACTATACAGAAAATATGTAACAAAAAAAGGGGGGATGTGGTGATATGCATCACTGTAAATACACAAGGGGTTAAATGTAAATACACTACGACTAAGTAAATACTAGAGGGAGCACCAGAGACGTCATGACATGCAGACATACAGCTAATGAACACATAGAATAGGACATGACCAATGGGAAGTCAAGACACCCAGAGATGACACTACCACAAGGGGGCATTACACAACCCATATATAACGACAGGGTACACATGTTCTGTCTCTTTCCACAGGCGACACTTAGAGTGTAGGACAGGGGCAGATTAGAAGCATCACACCCACCACGTGGCTTAGAGCAGACTGGTTAATTAGACTGAGTTACTATAGCAAGATTAGCAGGAGAGTCGATCTCATAGAGAACAGTGCTAATGGTTCAATAAATCACATTGAACTTACTTCAAAGTCTGGAGTATCTTTTGGTCAAAGCTGCATCGAGTTGCAGCCTGTGTTATCCCAGAGTACATCACACAACATACCATTCCAATGATGGATCCATTGGGGTGAGGACATACAGCTGTGCCTGTTCCTCACTGCTCAGGCAGGTTTCTCTGGTTGTGTGTTGTCAGTGTGTGGTAGCTGTGAGTTGTGGGTATGAGGATTGCAGTAGTGCCAAGTGTGTGAGTTGCGGGAAGCTGTGAATTTTCAATATGAGGCCTCCTTAATGGAGGTTGTGCGGACATGAATGATGCTAGTGTTGCGCAAGAAGTAGTATGTGAGGCTAATGGTTCAGCTGGTGGGATATGGCATTTGAGGATCAATTCACTGACTTTGGCAATTCCTGATAAATTTACATGCGATTATAGGGTTCTGCCCTCACTGAATATTCATACTTTGTTCACAACAGATTTACAAAAACGAGAAGCAGTTGAGGGGAATCTACCAGGGGGCACCAAGGTAAATATGTCCCCCTGGGGGAGAGGTACATGTCCTGGCAAAGCCCCCACCCAGCAGTGCCAACCTGGCAGTGTCAATGTGATGGCAGTGCCAGGGAGGGGGGGGGGGGGTCCTATGGAAGACTTCCCTTACGTATGGTGGTGATGGGAGGAGTGTGTCCCAATGCTTGTGTGGTGGTCGTAGGGGGAGGGGATACACCTATGTTTGTGGGGTGGTAGGGGAGGGAGTACACCTATGTGTGAGGGTTGGTGGGAGCATCCATATGCGTGGGGGGTGTTTTTGGAGCACCTCTATGTATAGGGGGGTGGTGGGAGTACCCCTATGCATGGATGGTCTCCCTGATGCTTGTGAGGGGGGGGGGCCTGTGTCTATGGGAGGAGTTTGTTTTTATTGCAGATTGGGGCGCACTTTAAAGTGGAGCCAGTGTCGCGAACTCTCAGGCCCCGCCTCACCAGTGTAGCCACCTGGGTTGGCCACTTCCCGACTTAAAATGGAGAACCGCTAAGGCTGAAGGGAAATTCAGCCAACACAGGCAAAGACTAGCAAGTACAGAAATCATGTGTATTGAAACCTGCAAAAAACCAGACAGCATTGAAACCAGCAGCCATCTGCATAGTAATGAGTAATTCCAAGGCACAATTGCAACAGATAAGGTGAATAAAGCCAAGCCAGACTCCTCGGCGCCAGCAGGAGCCAAGACAAAGAAAGGCCAATAGACATTTAGGGACTGCCCAGCGATCAGGGAACAACTCCAATATTGGAGAAATCGATCCAAGTGATCGGAACGCAGTCCAATCACTTGGAACCAGGTACGGGGTCCGCCCCGAAGGGCGGGAAGCCCTTGGGGACTATAAAGTAAAGCCCCCAAGTTCAAATCGTCCTTCTTGACAGGGTCACTCAACAACGTGAAGCAACCTCTGAGAGTGAACTGTCCAGCGGCCACGCCACCCAAGTAAGTCTCAAGTCAACGCTCGCTACGAGATAGGCGCTCCTAGCTACCAGTCCATACCAGCTTTTGAATCCTGCAGACTCAGGACCTGAACGAAAGGCCATTTGTTCCCCTGACCTGGTGGGCCATTCCGAAGCTAAGTAGAGGCCTTTTAGTGATAGGAATAGTCTAGAAAGTAGAGTTTATGCATGAGTAGTTATTTACTGTGTATAATAAATGTGTTTTGATTTGAATCTTACTAATTGGTGTGTTGAGTTATTGATCATTACTTGAACTTGAACCTCATGGCGGTATCATAAAGATACCTGGCGACTCTAGAGCAAAGGTTAAACAAACAGAGCAAATTACGAATTAAGAGACAACCGAAAGTTAGCAACACCAGAGTAATATCGAAAACCCAATGCAGCTAGAGAGCTGCACGTCGGATTTCTGGCCTCAACTGGTACTCATTGTGCACTAAGTGGAATATTCCATCCTTTATTTAAGAAAGGACATAATTACGTGAGAAACAATTCCGAGAAGGTTCACGCGATGATCGCTGGGATGAGGGGGCTGTCATACAAGGAAAGATTGGATATGCTTGGCCTGTATCCATTGGAGTTTAGAGGATTCAGAGGTGATTTTATTGAAACATGAATCATGCTGAGGGGACTTGACAGGGTGGATGATGAAAAATGTTCTTCCTGTCGGAGAGACTAGAACTAGGGGACACAGTTTATAAATACGGGGTCTCCCATTTAAGATGACATGAGAAGAACTTTTTTACATCCAAGGTCATGAGTTTGTTTAACTCTGTTCCCCACAAGAGTGTTAGAGGTATTTTTTTGTTTTTTAAGGCTGAATTAGATAGGTTCTTGACTAACAAGAGTACCATGGGTAATAATCTTTATTATTGTCACAAGTAGGCTTACATTAACACTGCAATGAAGTTACCATGTAAAGCTCCTGGCCGCCATATTCCGGCACCTGTTCGGGTACACTGATGGAGAATTCAGAATGTCCAATTCACCTAACAAGCACGTCTTTCGGGACTTGTGGGAGGAAACTGGAGCACCCGGAGGAAACTCACGCAGACAAGGGAAGAATGTGCAGATTCCGCACGGAAAGACCCAAGCGGGAATCGAACCTGGGACATTGGCGCTGTGAAGCAACAATGCTAACCACTGTGCTACTGTGCCGCCGTGCGGAGGATAATTGGCAGCACGGTAGCATTGTGGATAGCACAATTGCTTCACAGCTCCAGGGTTCCAGGTTCGATTCCGGCTTGGGTCACTGTCTGTGCGGAGTCTGCACATCCTCCCCCTGTGTGCGTGGGTTTTCTCCGGGTGCTCCGGTTTCCTCCCACAGTTCAAAGATGTGCAGGTTAGGTGGATTGGCCATGATAAATTGCCCTTAGTGTCCAAAATTACCCTTAGTGTTGGGTGGGGTTACTGGGTTGTGGGGATGGGGTGGAGGTGTTGACCTTGGGTAGGGTGCTCTTTCCAAGAGCTGGTGCAGACTCGATGGGCTGAATGGCCTCCTTCTGCACTGTAAATTCTATGAACTGATAATCGCGCTGAGACCACTATCAGATCAGCCATTATCTCATTGAATAGAGGAGCAGGCTCGAGGAGCCCAATGGCATATTCCTAATTCACACGTTCGTATGTTAAATCTTGGAGCCAATATTGAGCATTCCCCACATAAAAATAATTTTAATAGTGACTCGCAGCATCTATTCCAGCCACTGTGCATGTCCTCTTTAAGAGGTGCAGGTTGGTTCTGAGTAGCCCAAGCTGCTTTTAACTCCTGCATGATTTGTGTGCCCCTTGCTCGGGCATGCAGCCATTTAACAGCGGGCTTGCATGAGCAGCAATAAGTACCGGATGTCCTAACATCATGAGCCCCGTGCCTGTTTCTGGCCATGTCCATTTACAATTTATTTCTGACATAACTAACATAATAATAACCGTTTATTGTCACAAGAATGAAGTTACTGTGAAAAGTCCCTAGTCGCCACCTTCCGGCGCTTGTTCAGGTAAGCTGGTACAGGAATTGAACCCGCGCTGCTGGCCTTGTTCTGCACCACAAACCAGCTGTTTAGCCCACTGAGATAAACCAGTCCTAACAACATCCGGCAACAACATCCAGTTGTTGCAATTCAGCAAGCAAACCTAGTCGCTAAACTGATCAATTCAAGAAAACGTGTGGCATAATAGAAGTGCCAGCTGATAATGGACCATCTTTAACCAACTAAATGCAAGGTAATCTCGTTGAGAAAGCAGTCAGAATAAGGATGAAATTGATTAACTAAATTTAGCTTTTAAATTTTGCTACCTTTTTTCTACGTTTTCTGGAGATTGGTTTGCGCAGCAGTGTGCAGGCAGCATGTATTATTTAGTTTGGGTTGTACCGCACATGGTTCAGGAGGTGCTAAAGCAGTTGCTATCAAAAGATCTTCTTCCCTAGTCACAAATCCTCCCGTTCAGACGGGGTAAAATTATGAGGCACTGTGCAGGTGGGAGGCCTGCAGCGTGGCTGTCAGCAATTTTGACACTTAACCAGTGGTAGGTTTGGCATGCTGCCTGGCAATCAATCATAGCTGGTTGCACAATGGATGTAGCTGGAGGCAGTCGGTAAGCAATTTGGTAACGATTATATGCCAGTCACGTCACCGATGAGTTGGGCAGAAAAGGTTGCTGTTGGATAGGCTGTGGATTAGGATTCTCTGGATGCAGAGCGCATCTTACAAACCTCTTTATGATCCTCACCTGTGGTATACACTGAAATGTCATTCATCTGCCTACTCTAACAGCATGTGTTCTTGCAGTTGGCAGATAGATTCCTCATGGTGAAAATTATAATCCGCTTGTATATAGAAAGCCCAATATCAGCTGCAACAATATTGTGACCAGCCAAGCATAGGCTTGAGTGTTAATTGATAATTGGCACATTTAGCTTCGTCGTGTAGTCAGAAACAGTTGGTGGTTTGGTTAATTAAAAAAAGAAAACTGAGAAATTAGTTTTTCAGTGCAGTAATGTGAAAATGCAAATTTAGAATTAACGTTCTAAATCATTCAACTAAAGTGGCTTCAAAATATCTTAAAAATATATAATTTAACAATAGTGTCGAAGAGTTATTAATTAGAATTGTTCACACATTTGGATATCATGTGATATTTTTTTTGAAAAGTCCCAATAAAATGCAATTAAATACATTGGTGCTTGCAAACTGGGCTGGATTTTCTGGCGGGCGTCCGGACCCTGATGTCAGGCCCATATGGGGGTTCCGCGCCGGCCCATGTAGGCAGCATCCTAATTGGCTCGGCATCTTATTCAAAATAGCAGGTGAGTTCCTGATGCTGGAAGCCCAATCAGAGGCCTTCACAACGATGAGAGGCTAGCAGCTCCATCAGGTTAGGTAGGAACTGCTGAGACAGGCAGGCGAGTACCCTCAGTTTCCTGCATTATAATCCTCAAATAATTAGGCCTGAACTCAGTATGGCCACCAGAATGAAGGATGAACTCCTCTGGAGGAGTAGTGATGGACGCGGTTGTGGCCTTTCCTTCATGTGGCCCCATCAGTGGGGGATAGAAGTACCTGGCCTGTCGTTGGGAGGCAGCCTTGACTGAGCTGGTAGCCGCTGCAGAAGGCAGGGAGAAGTGGGGAAGGGGTGTCACCATCGGTGACAAAATACCGGCACCATCACAAAATGGCCCCTAAGTGGAGTCTTCCTTTGCCCTACTTGGCTATTTTCTCCATGGAGCGGGCAACAAACCCAGTTTCCAGTTTACCCCTGGAAAAGTTCACAGAAGGGAGGGAGTCATCCTGTCGTAGATCCCCATTGCATTCAACCCCACCCACCTCCAACCCTGTCTCCACAACCCTGCAAAATTCCATCCAACGTGCACCCCAAAGTCAGCAGCCTGTCTTCAGTTTTGATTGCTCAAGCCTTAAGATCTCCTTCGTATGAGTCAACAAAATACTGTTCAAAATGAGGTTTGGATTGATGAGTTTTCCCTTAATTAAATTGAGGTCATCTCTGATGATTACACTTGGGCAGCACAACTTGCTGCTTTAATCACCATTTTTTTGTTGCCCACCCACAAATCCTATGTGCTTAAGGAAGGACTGAAACAAATGTGTTCCAAATTTTCCTGCAGCCTGTTCCAAACAGCAGAAATCGATTAGGCCACAGTTTCCACCTGCTGATTGAGGCTGGTACTTCCTTGAAATAGAAGATACAGAGAATAACCATTTTTGCAAATGAATGTTTCTGAGCACTTTTTGTTTTGACTCATTTCATTTGCAGGTTTGTGATCTGCTTATTTATTTTCCTCATTTGTCGAGCTCCTCAGACCGTGGGCAGGATTCTCCAGCCGCCGTCACTGAAATCGCGTTCGGCGATGAGCCGGAGAATCCCCATTCACGACCGAATCGGGGGCGGGGCCGCTTTCGCCATGCGCCTCCCCCTCCAAAGCGGCGTACTCGGAGAATATGTCGTGCGCCGTATGGATGGTCTCAGGATGTTGCTTGAGGCCCACTCCCCGATGCTCTGTCCCCGACTGGCTGAGTTCCCGACGGCGTCGTGTGGTCTCATTTGTCGGGAACTCGCTGTGGTGGCTGCGGACTCAGTCCAGCGGGTGAGGGCCGATCCGCGAGCAGGGGGGACTTTGCCTGGGGCCGGTAGAACTGTTGTGGGATGGTCCGGGGTGCGCGAGCCGGCCAAAAGGGGGCACTATTTCGCAGGCTGGGTCTGCGAGTGGCCCGCGCCGTGGTGCATGGCGCAGCCATTGCAGGCCGCCGCCATGCGCTTGCGCGGCCACGGACCCTTCTACGCTGCTCGGCTGCTAGCCCCCAGCCAAACGTAGGATCCATGGCCTTTTTACTCCATTTTTTCTTTTGTAAAATACCACCGTTCCCACGCCTGCAAAGGGACATAGCCTCAAAATCGGAGTATCCACCCCCCTGTCAGGTACAGCTGAGAGAGGAGATGGACTATCTGGAAGTCAGTCCAAACCGTGCTGATCTGGATTGGCCATGCAATAATATGGTCACTAACCAAAATGTCCTTCTCCCCATGCGGATACATCTGGCCTTGGCTTAGCACCTTCCCATTGTCAAGATAGGAATGCAATGGGGTAAATGAACGGTTTGCATCTTGCTGCTGTTTGGTTCCATTGTATTGCATCCATACATCCCATTATTCATCGCACAAAAAGAGCAAACTTGCATTTTTACATGCAGCTTAATCACATCATCAAGGTACCTTGACATGCCTCCCAGTCAATTAGTTGTTTCCTTCTACCTTTTTTGGTTAATATGCCAGCCAGTTTGCACATTGCTGTGTGTTCTGCTTTGGAAATGTTTCATTTTGGGCATATACAACAGTGTATATGCATTTCGGTGTGTTTTGTGAAGACAAGTAAAATGATCGAGTCCAACCCGCTTGAACGGATGGATGGAGAATTTACTTTCAACTTTAAATAAAGACAAGCCGGCTGCCAATTCAAAGACTGCACACCGTAACCTACAGTTCTAACTCCCAGAATCTCATGGAGACCATTCGGCCCGTTGAGTATGCACCGACCCTCTGAAAAAGCACCCTACCTAGGCCTACTCACCTACCCTATTCCTGTAACCTATTCCTGTAACCCTATAACCTAACCTACCCACTTTGGACACTAAGGGGCAATTCAGCATGGCCAATCCACCTAAGCTACACATCTTTGGACACTAAGGGACAATTCAGCATGGCCAATCCACCTAACCTGCACATCTTTGGGCTGTGGGAGGAAACCGGAGCACCCGGAGAAAACCATGCACACACACGGAGAATGTGCAAACTCCACACAGACCAGAGTTGATCCCGGGTCCCTGTGAGGCACAGTGCTAGCCACTGTGCCACCGTGCCGGTTCAGTGCCGCCCTTACCTGTCCTGTAAATCTAAACATTCACCATCATAATGATCCAAGCCCCACAACCAAATGTGGTTCTTCAATTACAATCCTAGCATTCGTAAACTAAATGTTCAGTACCTCTGTATGCTAACCATTAAAAAGAGAAAGACTTGCATGCCTGTATGATGTCCCAGGATACTTTGTGCTTTTACAGAGTCTTCAGCAGTCACTGTTGTAGTGTAGGAAATTCAGCAACCAAGGGTGCGATCGAAAGGAAAAAACAGAGTCAGCTCTGGGTGGGATTAGGGAGGATGTTTCTGATGCTAGGTAATGGCACTCTGTTCTTTTTTTGGGCCTCAGCAGGGAATGCCCTGCCGAGGCCGCGCTCAGTCACATTTCCTGCACAGAGGAGCTCCGCTCACCAATGCAGGAAGAGATCGGGGCGCTATTTTGAAATGGCGCCCCGATCCCTCAAGCCCCAAACCCCCCCCCCCCCCCCTCCCTCCCCCGGCACCAACTAAGTTATAAGAGAGCCCTCGAGCCCCACCGCACCCCATCTCATAAGGGCAGGGCATCCTTGAGCCAAGCCCTCAGCATGGGCAAAATGCCGGTTTACCACCAGCCTGGCACCATGCAGTGCCACCTGGGCTGGAACATGCAGGGTCACTGCCAGGGTGTCAGGCTGTCAGTGCCAAGGTGCCAGGTGGCATCAGCAGTGCCAGGGTGCCATGCTACCCAGAGCATTACCACCCGGGAGCCACCGATCACTTGGGAGACCCCCCTAGCGCCGTTCCACCTGGTCCCTGTTTGTCCCCAAGGTGAAGGGATTGTATCTCACCGCCTCGGTAAATCCTGTAAGTACATATTGAAGTGAGATCAGTTGCTTATTTTAATATGCTAATTTGTCAAATACAGATCCTGCTCATTGTGGGCTTGGTCCAGATCGTGACGTCTCGCGAAATCCCACACGACCTCGTGAGGCGTAATGTGCCAGGTAAACCTCGCGAGAGGCCGCTCGTGAGATTTACTGGCGGCTTGACAGTTAGATCGCGCTCCAGATTTCACATAGCAAGCTCCCACAAAGAGCAATGTGATTCTGACCAGTTTTTTTGGTGATATTGGTTAAGAGACGATCAGCGAGGAGATGGGGGTAACGCTCCGTTTTTCCGAAATCGTGTCATCCAATCTGCACCCACCCCAGAGAGCAAATGGGCCTTCAGGTTAACATCTCATGTGAAGGACTGTGGACTGGATTGTGCGTTACTTCACGCTGGCACAATCCTCCGGACCTTGCGAAGCCCCCCCCTCTTCCCCCCCCCCCCCCATTTGGAAAACACGCCGTAAGGGAGAGGGGGCTGGTGCATCCCTGCCTGCATCTCTGCCCCTGCAGCTGTCCAGCAAAGCTGCAGTGGAGCGTCGCCCTGGAGTTTCGTGCTCGGGTTCTGTGTGACTTCCCTTCACAGCCTGGTGACTCGGACGCAGGAGTGTTACCTACTTGCACCATAACTTACACACCTCCTTCCTCCGATAAAAATCCGACTTGCCGATGAAAAGGAGGAAAGAAAATAGCCCAGCAATGCAGTGAAGGAGTTCTCTTTTTTAAAAAAAAAAGAAATCCTCCGCCATTTTTGATGCTGACCAGTTTTTTGATTGTCCTGGCGTGCGTAGTCCACTATCTTCACAAGGCACTTTCAGCCTCTTTAAGTTTCCTGACTATGAAAGGCATTTAGTCCAAGAAAAGCAATGTCTTTGAATCAGCGAAGGAGCAGCTTTTCTACTCCCCAAGGCCCAGACTGTTTGAACTGCTGAAGGAAATCTCTATTATGTACAAAGTGTTCAAACAGAAGAAAGGAAGCATGGCCTGCCTTGAAGGAGTTTGTGTGCTGGAATATGCCCTGTGGGCTGCATCATCACTGCAGCATTTTATCTGCTCCGTTGCTTTTCAGTGCTCTGAAGTGAAAATGCATGGGGCGCACTGATGGGGCAAAGTTTTACCTGCTCCCCTGGGCAGTAAGCTGCTGGGGCCAGATCACACACCCTTTCAGAAAACCCGCCTAATTTTCAATCCATTGGCTTTGATGAAGCGGAAATATGGTGAGTTCTATAAAGGGTGAGCAACATGGCTGCCACATTACTGCCCAGGTAGTAAGGATAAAATACTAGCCCGCAGTCTTGAACTGTTGCATTACTATTCGAATCCTGAGTTAAGAATGGAATCTCTCATTTATCTGAGATTGTAGAATGTTAATTCTGTACAAGGTGTGCGAAGAAGATGCCACCAGCAAGCAATTATACAGAAAATACGACTTTTGCTTTATTTGACACATTTTGCTTCCCTATATTGTTAGCATTGGATTTTTTTTGAGTGGAAGTTTTATTACGTGCTTCTTAATGGTGCTCAGGTGGTGTCTCCTGGACATGCATAGGCTGAATGTTTAATGCTTCCTTCTCTCCTTGTGTTTGAAACCATAAAGATGTACACACTGTCATAATATACACCAGTATATCATGGTGCAGACACACACTAATGGACACACAGTGGGACCAATCAACATACACAACACCGCAGCCAATCACCAGTGAGAGCACACGCACTAAAGACAGGGGACATCAGAGTTTCCGCTCATTCGAGTAGCAGCCAGCAAGGAGCACAGAGCTCGCAGCCTGCAACACAGAAATTCACCATGTGCTGAGTGCATCACCTGGTTAGGACTAGGCAAAGGTCTATAGTTAAAGCTGGTGTCGTATTTACCCACAGTTCAAGTATGTTTAAATAGTTAACCTTGTAATAAAATAGAGTTGCACCACTTCAAGTGTTGGTGACCTGTTTGTGATCCAGAACACCCAACACATCATGGTACCACGAGTGGTTGCGTACTAGCACTAGACCTACCTGCAAGTGATCTGCCTCCCACCAGCATTCCGTCATGCAACATGGACAACATCAGCCCGCCGCCACCGCTCCGCATCGCCGGCAACCGCGGGGCCAACTGGAAGATTTTCAAACAGCGCTTCCAGCTCTTCCTCGAAGCCACGGACAGGGAGGGCGCCTCGGATACCACAAAGATTGCCCTTCTCCTTTTCACGGCCGGGAACCATGCCATCCACATCTTCAAATCTCTCACCTTTGCAGATGATGAAGACAAGACGAAGTTTAAGACGGTTCTCCTCAAATTTGACACTCACTTCAGCATGGAGGTGAATGAAAGTGTCGAATGCTACGTGTTCCAGCAGCGTTTGCAGGGTAAGGACGAGCTTTTCCAGTCCTTTTTAACGCACCTCCGCATCCTTGCGCAATCTTGCAGCTACGGGCCCACCTCAGACTCCATGATACGCGACCAGATCGTTTTCGGTGTTCAGTCGGACCCCCTACGTCAGCAGCTTCTCAAAGTAAAGCAACTCACCCTAGCGACCGCCATCGAGACCTGTGTCCTACATGAAAATGCCACCAGTCGGTACTCCCATATACAAGCGGATGAAACGGCACGGCAAGGCCCCCACGAGGCGGAACGGGTCCAAGTAATTGAACACCTCCAGGGCCTCAGCCTGGATGAAGGCGACCACTTCACGTACTTTTCGCGGACTCCCGCGCTTGTACGCACCAAACGAGGGGACAGCGACGTTGAGGAACGTAATGCGCAGGCGTGCACCACGCAGGACCGCACTGCGCATGCGCGGTGGTGCAGCAAACATGCTGACGTCACGACGTGCGGCATCTGTGGCTCCACCCATTTAAAGCGGCAATGCCCCACAAAATCTCGACAATGCTTACGATGTGGCAGACTTGGCCACTATGCTGCCTGCTGTCGAGCAGCTCAGCCTTCCAATTCACATCGCTTCAGCCAGCCTCGCAGGAATGTTCGGGCAATTCAATCCACGGTCACCGAGTCCGATTCCGACCTCCCACACAGCAGTGACACCGAGGACCCGAAGGCGCCCTTTCGAGTCGGTGTCGTAACGAAAAACAGGCTGTCCCCGAATCAAAGATACCAGCCGCTGTCGGTGTACAGCATTGATCCAGACGATGAGTGGTGTGCCACCCTCACGGTCAACTGGTCCCAAATACGATTCTGCCTGGACACTGGTGCCTCCGCCAATCTCATGGCATGGTCTGCTTTCCAAAGCCTTCGGGTTAAACCAACCATTCTCCCATCGGCTTGCCAGCTAGTGGGCTACAATGGCAACATCATTCCTGCTACTGGCTCATGCCAACTCGAAGTGACACACAACTCACAAAAAGCCATCCTTCCTTTCGAGATCGTGGGCTCCTCGAAGGACTCTCTGCTTGGCGCACAGGCGTGCAAATTGCTAAACCTCGTTCAAAGAGTACACTCTCTCTCCCGATGACACGTCCGCCTTCCAGGATGCGGACTTCAGGGCGCAACTCAATGCCATCATCGACCAGCACCGTGTCATCTTCGAAGGCATGGGCACGCTTCCATATACTTACAAGATCATACTCAAACAAGACGCCACGCCTGTAGTGCATGCACCTCGCAGAGTCCCAGCACCCCTTAAGTACTGCCTCAAGCAGCAGCTGCAGGACCTCCAAGACCAAAGAGTGATCTCCAGAGTCACGGAACCAACCGACTGGGTCAGTTCCATGGTGTGCGTCAAGAAGCCTTCTGGCGAGCTCAGAATCTGCATTGATCCAAAGGATCTGAATCGTAACATAATGAGGGAGCATTGCCCAATCCCCAAGCGCGAAGAGATCACATGCCAGATGGCTCAGGCCAAGATCTTCACCAAACTTGACGCCGCGAAAGGATTCTGGCAAATTCAACTAGACAGATCCAGCATAAAACTGGGTACCTTTAACACCCCTTTTGGCAGATATTGTTACAACAGGATGCCGTTTGGGATCATATCGTATTCCACAGGGTCCTGGAACAAATGATGGAAGGCATTGAAGGTGTTCGTGTCTATGTTGACGACATAATCATTTGGCCCACCACCCCGCAGGAGCATATCAGTCGACTCCAGCGTGTTTTCAAACGCATACGGGAGCAGGGCCTACGCCTCAACAGAGCCAAATGCTCCTTCGGCCAGACGGAACTCAAGTTCCTAGGGGACCACGTCACCCAGTTGGGTGTGCGGCCGGATGTGGACAAGGTGGCTGCCATCACAGCCATGAAAAAGCCAGAGGACAAGAAGGTGGTCCTCCGATTTCTGGGCATGGTCAACTTCCTAGGGAAGTTCATCCCTAACCTCTCCTCCCATACCACAGTTCTCCGGAACCTGGTCAGGAAGACAATTGACTTCCATTGGCTTCCTGCCCACGAGCGCGAATGGAGAGAACTTAAAACTAAACTTACCACGGCCCCGGTATTGGCCTTTTTCGATCCAGCGAAGGACACAAAAATTTTGACAGATGCCAGCCAATCTGGCACTGGGGCAGTGCTCCTGCAACGCGATGAGGCCTCATCATGGGCCCCCGTTACATATGCATCACGCGCCATGACCCCCACGGAACAGTGCTATGCGCAGATAGATTGACCAGTGTCGTCAAATTTCATGATTGTGTGTACGGCCTTCCCCAATTCACCGTCGAGACCGACCATCGCCCGCTGGTCAATATAATACAAAAAGACCTGAACGACATGACGCCTCGCCTCCAGCGCATTCTGCTCAAACTAAGACGATACGACTTTCAGCTCGTTTTCACTCCGGGCAAAGACCTGATCATAGCCGATGCTCTGTCCAGGGCAGTCAACACCCCGTGTGACCCAGCAGGATTTGTCTGCCAGGTTGACGCCCATGTGGCCTCCAGTCTACCGGCCACGGATGAACGCCTCATCCAAGTTCGCCGCGAGACTGCGGCTGACCCCCTGCTACAGCGTGTCATGCCCCACCTGACGGACGGGTGGCTCAAGGGCCAATGCCCGCAGTACTACAACATCAGAGACGATCTGGCGGTAGTCGATGGTGTCCTCCTGAAGCTGGACCGCATCGTCATCCCACACAGCATGCACCAGCTCGTCTTGGAACAGCTGCACGAGGGCCATCTTGGCGAGGAGAAGTGCCGCCGACGGGCCTGAGAGGCAGTGTACTGGCCCGGCATCAATGACGACATCGCCAACACAGTGCTCAACTGCCCCACCTGTCAACGGTTCCAGCCGGCCCAACTATGTGAAACCTTACAGCCCCATGAGTTGGTCACATCCCCTTTGTCCAAGGTTGGCATCGACCTGTTCCACGCGCTCGGCAGGGACTATGTTCTGATTGTAGACTATTTTTCGAACTACCCGGAGGTGGTACGCTTGCACGACATCACATCGTCTGCAAACATCCGTGCCTATAAGGACACCTTTGCTCATCATGGCATCCCACTCACTGTGATGTCGGACAATGGCCCCTGCTTCGCAAGCCAGGAATGGTCCAACTTTGCCAGCAGGTACAACTTTGTGCATGTGACATCCAGTCCCTTGTACCCCCAATCTAATGGCAAGGTGGAGAAGGGCACCCACATAGTCAAATGGCTCCTCTGCAAGGCTGCCGATGCGGGATCCGACTTCTACCTTGCCCTGCTGGCCTATCGTTCGGCCCCACTGTCCACGGGCCTGTCGCCAGCCCAGCTGCTCATGGGTTGCACCCTGAGGATGACGGTGCCGTCCATTCACGTCCCAGACCTCGACCATGTTCCGGTCCTTCAACGAATGCAATTGTCTCGTGCACAACACAATACGGCTCATGACGCTCGGGCAGCTGATCTCCCTTCTCTGGCTCCAGATGACAACGTCCGCATCCATCTTCCGGATTGTGGCTAGTCTGCAACTGCTGTGGTCCTTCGGCATCACACACAGCCAGAGCTTTGTCCCAGTTGTGGTTGGCACAAGGAAAAAGACTGCCTGATGCATAACTTGGAAGTATCTAGCTTCACTTTAATTTTAGATACCAGTCTCTGGCTGATCTAGCTTAACTGCAACTTGAAGTGGCCTTCATGTTGCAGTGTTTTGGCTACTAATACAAATTGCAGTGTGTAGCTAGTGGTGATGCATATGCTAAGTAGTGATAGCACTTGGAGGTTAATTTGATGGAACAACACTAGTTTATCTCTCCAGTTTGTTTGACAAATGGGAGACGTTAAGTATGGTGATGCGAAGTAAATATTTTGAATCCTAATTTATGGCATTCGTGTGAGAAGGTGGCACAATTTCAGGGCAAGGTACTTTAACATAGAAATGTACAATGTTTATGCTTTTGCAAGAAGCACCCACTTTATTTTTTCCCCATAAAGGATGTACACCCGTCACATTGAATTTTCACAGCATTTCCTTGGATAAAGGATTGACTGATACCTGAAACTCTTGTTAAAATTTAGGATTTGTTTTGAAGCAGTTAAAACAGTGATGAGGAATTTGCAGCAAGGGCTCAGACTTTGCGTTAAGAATAGCGATGAGGCCACCAGAGCTCAATTATTAAAGAGACAATCAAGATAGCAACTTCCCTGGTCTTATGCATTTAAATGTGGACCCAAAAATCTGTTGCCCCCGCTGTCCCTGATTCTCCACAAAGGTTTACTGTACCGGAACTTTGCAGGAAGATTCAGTGGTCATAAAAATAGAGCATAACGTTGTGGTCCTTAACCAATAGATAACCTGTAACCTTGCCAGAAATCATTGGGGATTGTCCTTTAAAATATAAGTGAATTTGTAATGGTGTGATAAGTCTTGACTATGATCAATTAATCTCGCGATCACAGAAAATTTATTTTTACAAGTGTGGAGTACCAATCTTGGTTTTTAATTATTGTTGGAGATTTTAAAAAATAATAACATTTTCAACTTTTTTTCTGTTTCTTTCTTTCTTAATCTCCTCTTTCTTTCCCTTTTTTGCTTTCTGTGCAACATTTTACATTGAGTTAAATATTCTAACTTACACTTCCTGGTTTAGACTCCGTTTGTATTCTTCAAATTTATTGGTTGCTTGCCTTGTCTACATGGGTCCAGGTCCTCTGCACAGGGCACCCCACTGTTTCAGGCTCTCGGTGACAGATGGAGACTTACTCCATGGTGGCGGAGGAGCCTTGAAATTTTAAATTGTGCCCCTGAACATGACATCTCCTTTTCCCAGGGTGGGACTGGAATCTGCCCGGGGTTCACGCAGACGTGATTTATGGAGGCAGCTGGCCATTTAAATCATCAGCTACCTCCACTGAAGTGGGATTTTGGTAGGCCAGGAATATGAAACCTGAAGTGTGTAGATGAGACCAGGTAGGAGCTGGTCCGAACTTGATGGATTGGTTTGGATTGCCAGGGTACCCTTTGATGAGGTAATTACCCCTTTGTATAGGGCCAAGGGCATATTTGCAAAAGATAATGTACCCTTTTGGATTGTTAAAAGTAAACATGATTGGCTGTAAAAGCTGCACAAATCAATTGGAACGGTCACAACTCTGTCAGAGGATATTAGTGAGTCAGCATGGAGGGGGTAAGGGCAAAAAATGGGTGGGGGGCATGGGTTGGCATTGGTGGTATGAGGGGCCATGGTGGATGTACTAAGGAGCATGGGTTGGCATAGGTATATGAGGGGCCATGGGGCTAGGTGGGAGACATGAGGTTGGAACAGATTCGGCTTGGGGAGTGTGAGAGCGGGAGGGATGTTTTTTGTTTCAAACCAATTTTAAATAACTTCAAACATGCCAGCGCATGAAGTAGGCCTTCCACCAGGCCGCCACCTCACCTTCAGCCACCATACTCATTTCAGGGGCAGTGGACCAACTTCTAATTCAGCAGCCACCACCTGCCCCCCCCCACCCCCCCACCCCTCCCCACCCCCCAGCCCAGCACAAAAATTGGAACTGCAGGCTGCCATTTTTAATGTTCAGTAAGAAGTCTTACAACACCAGGTTAAAGTCCAACAGGTTTGTTTCGAATCATTAGCTTTCGGAGCACAGCTCCTTCCTCGGGTGAATGAAGAGGTGGGTTCCAGAAACATATGAATCGACAAAGTCAAACATGCATGACAATACCTTGAGTGCGAGTCTTTGCAGGTAATTAAGTCTTTACAGGTCCAGATGGAGCAACTGGAGAGAGGGATAATCACAGGCTAAAGAGGTGTGAATTGTCTTAAGCCAGGACAGTTGGCAGGATTTCGCAACCCAGGCCAGATGGTGGGGGGTGAATGTAATGCGACATGAATCCAAGGTTCCCACTGCGGCCTCACGGCGCCGAGGTCCCAGGTTCGATCCCAGCTCTGGGTCACTGTCCGTGTGGAGTTTGCACATTCTCCCTGTGTTTGCGTGGGTTTCGCCCCCACGACCCAAAAGATGTGCAGGCTAGGTGGATTGAATACGCTAAATTGCCCCTTAATTGAAAAAAAAAAATGAATTGGGTACTCTAAATTTATTTTTTTTTAAATTCAAAAATATGAATCCAAGGTCCCAGTTGAGGCCGTACTCGTGTGTGGAATTTGGCTAGAAGTTTCTGCTCGGCGATTCTGCGTTGTCGCGTGTCCTGAAGAACGCTTGGAGAACGCTTACCCGAAGATCAGGGGCGGAATTCTCCAGAAACGGCGCGATGTCCGCCGACTGGCGCCAAAAACGGCGCCAATCAGATGGGCATCGCGCCGCCCCAAAGGTGCGGAATGCTCCGCATCTTTGGGGGCCGAGCCCCAACATTGAGGGGCTAGGCCGACGCTGGAGGAATTTCTGCCCCGCCAGCTGGCGGAAACGGCCTTTGTTGCCCCGCCAGCTGGCGCGGAAATGACATCTCCAGGCGGCGCATGCGCGGGAGCGTCAGCGGCCGCTGACAGTTTGCCACGCATGCGCAGTGGAGGAGGTCTCCCACCTCCACCATGGTGGAGACCGTGGCGGAGGCGGAAGGGAAAGAGTGCCCCCGCGGCACAGGCCCGCCCGCGGATCGGTGGGCCCCGATCTCGGGCCAGGCCACCGTGGAGGCACCTCCCGGGGCCAGATCGCCCCGCGCCCCCCTCAGGACCCCAGAGCCCGCCCACGACGCCTTGTCCCGCCGGTAAGGTAGGTGATTTAATTTACGCCGGCGGGACAGGCAATTTATCGGCGGGACTTCGGCCCATCCGGGCCGGAGAATCGAGCGGGGGGGGCCCGCCAACCGGTGCGGCGCGATTCCCGCTCCCGCCGAATATCCGGTGCCGGAGACTTCGGCAACCGGCGGGGGCGGGATTCACCCCGCGATTCTCCGACCCGGCGGGGGGTCGGAGAATGTCGCCCCAGAGGCTGAATGCCCTTGACTGCTGAAGTGTTCCCCGACTGGAAGGGAACATTCCTGCCTGGCGATTGTCGCGTGATGTCTGTTCATCCGCTGTTGCAGCGTCTGCATGGTCTCGCCATTTTAAAGGTTGGGTTTGCAGAGCTTGGCATTCCCCTGTGAAAATCTGGGACTGTTACAAAAACCCACTGGGCAGCTGTGGACATAATGAGCGGTGAGTGCTGCTCAGTTATCATTAATTGCGCAGGCCAGGCCAATATTCATGCCTGGCTGGTTGCACAACCTCTTCTCCACTTTATCCAGATGTATACTGTCAGTTTAATAATACAACTCCGACGTTTGCTTCTTTCTTTCGTTTGCCAAGTACAGCAACGATAACACAGTAGAAACAAAGGGACGAGGGAACAGTGCAGAGGTTGATCCAGTATTCGATCAGTGCACACCAGCATGTTCTGTACACCAGCTCAGGAATGAAGAACAATGACAGCTAAACTTCAAAACCAAGAGTAATCAAACCCAGGGAGCTATAAGAGGGCGACGGGCAGGATAGGTACATGTGGTGGAGGCGAGGTTTATTTCAGAATTCAAATTTTACCGTCTACTGTGGTGAGATTAGAAACTGGCACCCCAAAGCATTGATCTAAGTTTGTGGTTTACCAGTTCAGTGATATATACCACTAGGCCGCAGGAGGAACCCAAAAGGGGCTCTGCGCTGCGCCACCTTTGTCGAAATGGTCTAGCAATACGACGGCAAAGTGATTGGAACTGAACTTAATAGTGACCATGTTTATTTTCAGACGGGTTGGAATACACCAGATGGGGAGAAGCATTTGGAGTTTAAGCAGTTAGTCCAACTCCGCCCACTGGACTGAAAGAACAAAGAACAAAGAAAAGTACAGCACAGGAACAGGCCCTTCGGCCCTCCAAGCCCGTGCTGACCATGCTGCCCGTCTAAACTAAAATCTTCTACACTTCCTGGGTCCGTAGCTCTCTATTCCCATCCTATTCATGCATTGTCAAGGTGCCCCTTAAATGTCACTATCGTCCCTGCTTCCTCCACCACCTCTGGCAGCGAGTTCCAGGCACCCACTACCCTCTGTGTAAATAACTTGCCTCGTACATCTCCTCTAAACCTTGCCCCTTGCACCTTAAACCTATGACCCCTAGTAATTAACCCCTCTACCCTGGGAAAAAGCCTCTGACTATCCACTCTGTCTATGCCCCTCATAATTTTGTAGACCTCTAGCAGGTCGTCCCTCAACCTCTATCGTTCCAGTGAGAACAAACCGAGTTTATTCAACCTCTCCTCATAGCTAATACCCTCTATACCAGGCAACATCCTGGTAAATCTCTTCTGCACCATCACTAAAGCCTCCACATCCTTCTGGTAGTGTGGTGACCAGAATTGAACACTATACTCCAAGTGTGGCCGAACTAAGGTTCTATACAGCTGCAACATGACTTGCCAATTCTTATACTCAGTTTCCCGGCTAATGAAGGCAAGCATGCCGTACGCGTTCTTGACTACCTTCTCCACCTGGTGTTGCCCCTTTCAGTGACCTAGATCTCTCTGACTTTCAATACTCTCATTCACTGTATATTCCCTACCTGCATTAGGCCATCCAAAATGCATTACCTCGCATTTGTCCGGATTAAACTCCATCTGCCATCTCTCCGCCCAAGTCTCCAAACGATCTAAATCCTGCTGTATCCCCTGACAGTCCTCATCGCTATCCGCAATTCCACCAATCTTTGTGTCGTCTGCAAACTTACTAATAAGACCAGTTACATTTTCCTCCAAATCATTTATATATACTACGAACAGCAAAGGTCCCAGCACTGACCCCTGCGGAACACCACTAGTCACAGCCCTCCAATTGGAAAAGCACCCTTCCATTGCTACTCTCTGCCTTCAATGACCTAGCCAGTTCTGTATCCATCTTGCCAGCACACCCCTGATCCAGTGTGACTTAACCTTTTGTACCAGTCTACCAATCTACCATACGGGCAGCACGGTAGCATTGTGGATAGCACAATTGCTTCACAGCTCCAGGGTCCCAGGTTCGATTCCGGCTTGGGTCACTGTCTGTGCGGAGTCTGCACATCCTCCCCGTGTGTGCGTGGGTTTCCTCCGGGTGCTCCGGTTTCCTCCCACAGTCCAAAGATGTGCAGATTAGGTGGATTGGCCATGATAAATTGCCCTTAGTGTCCAAAATTGCCCTTAGTGTTGGGTGGGGTTACTGGGTTATGGGGATAGGGTGGAGGTGTGGACCTTGGGTAGGGTGCTCTTTCCAAGAGCCGGTGCAGACCCGATGGGCCGAATGGCCTCCTTCTGCACTGTAAGTTCTATGATGAGGGACCTGGTCAAAGGCCTTACTGAAGTCCATATAGACAACATCCACTGCCCTACCTTCATCAATCATCTTTGTGACCTCTTCGAAAAACTCTATCAAGTTAGTGAGCCACGACCTCCACTTCACAAAACCATGCTGCCTCTCGCTAATATGTCCATTTGCTTCCAAATAGGAGTAGATCCTGTCTCAAAGATTTCTCTCCAGTAATTTCCCTACCACTGACGTAAGGCTCACCGGCTTGTAGTTCCCTGGATTACCCTTACTCCCCTTCTTAAACAAAGGAACAACATTGGCTATTCTCCAGTCCTCCAGGACATCACATGAAGACAGTGAGGATCCAAAGATTTCTGTCAAGGCCTCAGCAATTTCCTCTCTATCCTCCTTCAGTATTCTGGGGTTGACCCCATCAGGCCCTGGGGACTTATCTACCTTAATATTTTTCAAGACGCCCAACACCTCGTATTTTTGGATCTCAATGTGATCCAGGCTATCTACACATTCTTCTCCAGACTCAACATCCACCAATTCCTTCTCTTTGGTGAATACTGATGCAAAGTATTCATTTAGTACCTCGCCCATTTCCTCTGGCTCCACACATAGATTCCCTTGCCTATCCTTCAGTGGGCCAACCCTTTCCCTGGCTACCCTCTTGCTTTTTATGTACATGTAGAAAGCCTTGAGATTTTCCTTAACCTTATTTGCCAATGACTTTTTGTGCCCCTTCTAGCCCTCCTGACTCCTTGCTTAAGTTCCTTCCTACTTTCCTTATATTCCACACAGGCTTTGTCTGTTCCCAGCCTTCTAGCCTTGACAAATGCCTCCTTTTTCTTTTTGATGAGGCCTACAATATCTCTCGTTATCCACGGTTCCCGAAATTTGCCATATTTATTGTTCTTCCGCACAGGAACATGCCGGTCCTGAATTCCTTTCAACTGACATTTGAAAGCCTCCCACATGTCAGATGTTGATTTACACTCAAACATCTGCCCCCAATCTAGGTTCTTCAGTTCCCGCCTAATATTGTTATAATTAGCCTTCCCCCAATTTAGCACATTCACCCTCGGACCACTCTTATCCTTGTCCACCAGCACTTTAAAACTTACTGAATTGTGATCACTGTTCCCGAAATAATCCCCTACTGAAACTTCTACTACCTGGCCGGGCTCATTCCCCAATACCAGGTCCAGTGCAGCCCCTTCCCTAGTTGGACTATCTACATATTGTTTTAAGAAGCCCTCCTGGATGCTCCTTACAAACTCTGCCCAGTCCAAGCCTCTAGCAATAAGTGAGTCCCAGTCAATATTGGGGAAGTTGAAGTCTCCCATCACCACAACCCTGTTGTTTTTACTCTTTTCCAAAATCTGTCTACCTATCTGCTCCTCTATCTCCCGCTGGCTGTTGGGAGGCCTGTAGTAAACCCCCAACATTGTGACTGCACCCTTCTTATTCCTGATCTCTACCCATATAGCCTCACTGCCCTCTGAGGTGTTCTCCCGTAGTACAGCTGTGATATTCTCCCTAACCAGTAGCGCAACTCTGCCACCCCTTTTACATCCCCCTCTATCCCGCCTGAAACATCTAAATCCTGGAACGTTTAGCTGCCAATCCTGTCCTTCCCTCAACCAGATCTCTGTAATGGCAACAACATCATAGTTCCAAGTACTAATCCAAGCTCTAAGTTAATCTGCCTTACCCGTAATACTTCTTGCATTAAAACATATGCACTTCAGGCCACCAGGCCTGCTGTGTTCAGCAACTTCTCCCTGTCTGCTCTTCATCAGAGCTATACTGGCCCTATTTCCTAGTTCTCCCTCAATGCTTTCACCTTCTGACCTATTGCTCCGGTACCCACCCCCCTGCCAAAAGGTTTTGAAAGACGCGTGCAGTCAGTCATAACAGGAATTAAGCAGAAATCATTCAGCGGGAAGGAATAGAGTCCAGAACAGGATTGGAACAAGCTCAGTATCGAGTGAAAAATTCCCAGTGGAGCAGAAAATTGAGTGTGCAGAAGCAAGACAAGTTACTTGAATAGAGGCAGCCCAGCAGTGAATATTGTGGTAGCAGAAAGTGGCAGTGAGATTAAAGCTCAAAGGCCATTGGAGAAATTGACTTTTGGCTCAAGAAATGGTGGCTTTCTTTCCTGGCCTGACAGTAATGTAAAGCTGAGAGATGAGCAGTACGCTCGAGTACAACACTGAAACTCAGCTGGGAAAGGCTGCTCCAGACCCGGCTGCCATTCCTGTTCTGCACCTGATTTCCTCCTAGCTGTTCATCAGACCATCTCCCTCATCTTCACTGATCCTGTAGGTGGGAGGGATGGACGACATGGGCGGCAAAAGATTATGGATGGAATTCACCGTTTCTAGTCCAGCTCGCTACCGCTGCAAGCGAGGACGGAGAATTTGGTGCTGGGGCAAATTTCCATTCACTGCAGCGGCACCGGAGATTCCCGCCGGTGTGAGGGAAGAGAGAACCCCGCTGCTGTGAGGGAAGTGGAGAATCCCACCGGTATGAAGGAACGGAGAATCCTGCCAGTGTGAGGGAATGGAGGATCCCGCTGGTGTCAGGGAAGTGGACAATCCCGCCGGTGTGCGGGAACGGAGAATCCCGCCGGTGTGAGGGAACGGAGAATCCCTCCGGCGTGAGGGAAGTGGAGAATCCCGTCGGCGTGAGAGACGTGGAGAATCCCGTCGGCGTGAGGGAATGGAGAATCCCGGCGGCGCGAGGGAACGGAGAATCCCTCCGGCGTGAGGGAAGTGGAGAATCCCGTCGGCGTGAGGGACGTGGAGAATCCCGTCGGGGTGAGGGAACGGAGAATCCCGGCGGTGTGAGGGAATGGAGAATCCCACTGGCGTGAGGGAACGGAGAATCCCTCCGGCGTGAGGGAACGGAGAATCCCTCCGGCGTGAGGGAAGTGGAGAATCCCGTCGGCGTGAGAGACGTGGAGAATCCCGTCGGCGTGAGGGAATGGAGAATCCCGGCGGCGCGAGGGAACGGAGAATCCCTCCGGCGTGAGGGAAGTGGAGAATCCCGTCGGCGTGAGGGACGTGGAGAATCCCGTCGGGGTGAGGGAACGGAGAATCCCGGCGGTGTGAGGGAATGGAGAATCCCACTGGCGTGAGGGAACGGAGAATCCCTCCGGCGTGAGGGAACGGGGAATCCCTCCGGTGTGAGGGAACGGAGAATCCCTCCGGCGTGAGGGAACGGAGAATCCCTCCGGCGTGAGGGAACGGAGAATCCCTCCGGCGTGAGGGAACGGAGAATCCCGCCGGCGTGAGGGAACGGAGAATCCCTCCGGCGTGAGGGAACGGAGAATCCCTCCGGCGTGAGGGAACGGAGAATCCCTCCGGCGTGAGGGAACGGAGAATCCCTCCGGCGTGAGGGAACGGAGAATCCCTCCGGCGTGAGGGAACGGAGAATCCCGCCGGCGTGAGGGAAGTGGAGAATCCCGAATCACGCCGGCGTGTGGGAACGGAGAATCCCTCCGGCGCGAGGGAACGGAGAATCCCTCCGGCGCGAGGGAACGGAGAATCCCTCCGGCGCGAGGGAAGGGGAGAATCCCAGCGGCGCGAGGGAAGGGGAGAATCCCGGCGGCGTGAGGGAATGGAGAATCCCGGCGGCGCGAGGGAAGGGGAGAACCCCGTCGGGGCGAGGGAAGGTGGAACGGAGAACCCCGGCGGGGCGAGGGAAGGGGAGAACCCCGGCGGGGTGAGGGAAGGGGAGAACCCCGTCGGGGCGAGGGAAGGTGGAACGGAGAATCCCGGCGGCGCGAGGGAAGGTGGAACGGAGAATCCCGGCGGCGCGAGGGGAGGTGGAGAATCCCGTCAGCGCGAGTTAAGGGAGAATCCCGCCTGGTGGAACAGAGAATCCCGTCGGCGCGAGGGAACGGAGAATCCCGGCGGCGCGAGGGAAGGTGGAACGGAGAATCCCGGCGGCGCGAGGGGAGGTGGAGAATCCCGTCAGCGCGAGTTAAGGGAGAATCCCGCCTGGTGGAACAGAGAATCCCGTCGGCGCGAGGGAACGGAGAATCCCGTCGGCGCGATGGAAGGTGGAACGGAGAATCCCGCCGGCGCGAGGGAAGGGAGAATCCCGCCGGCGCGAGGGAAGGGAGAATCCCGCCGGCGCGAGGGAAGGGAGAATCCCGCCGGCGCGAGGGAAGGGAGAATCCCGCCGGCGCGAGGGAAGGGAGAATCCCGCCGGCGCGAGGGAAGGGAGAACCCCGCCGGCGCGAGGGAAGGGAGAACCCCGCCGGCGCGAGGGAAGGGAGAATTCCGCCGGCGCGATGGAATGGAGAATCAATATTAGACTTGAAACAACTGGGTGGCAGAGCAGCGTCACGCTGGTTGGGCACACAGCGTCCTTCAGCAGATGAATGCAGCCTCGATGACAGAGGAGTCCAGAAAATCAATCATTAACAGAGTTGCGACCATCCAAATGAACAACATAAACCCATAAAATCGGGTCATTAAATGCTGAAAGTCAAATATTTGCTGACTATAAGTTGGACTTTAAGCACGTTACGAATGAATGCAGCACTTAAGACATGCAATAGCAGCATTTGTATTTAATAAAACATTCCAAAGTGCTCGACAGAGGTGTACCATATAAAACTGAGATGAAATGGTAGAGAGGTCACTGGAGGAAATTCCATGGCCTGGAGTCTGGGCAGCTAGATACAGAACTGGCTCGGTCATAGAAGGCAAACGGTGGCAGTAGAAGGGTGTTTTTCTGAATGGAATGTTGTGACTAGTGGTGTTCCACAGGGGTCTGTGCTGGGGCCTCTGTTGTTTGTAGTGTACCCTGCTTGGATCACTATCCGTGCAGAGTCTGCATGTTCTCCCCATGTGTGCGCGTGGGTTTCCTCCGGGTGTTCCGGGTTCCTCCCACAAGTCCTGAAAGACGTGCTTGTTAGATAATTCTGAATTTTCCCTCAATGCACCTGAAAAGGTGCTGGTGTGTGACGACTAGGGGATTTTCACACTAACTTCATTGCAGTGTTAATGTAAGCCTACTTGTTAATGGAAGGCACCTAGGTTGGTGGAGTGGCAGATAGTATAAAAACCTAACGGTAACTTCCTGTTTTCCAGTTTTTTTCCCCCAAAAGTGACGTCAGAGAGAAGCTGTGATCTGATTGGTTGATAGCAAATATGCCCCAAATTTTAAAAAAAAACACAGCTAAACTTGTAGACTTAAATTAAACAAATTAATTAATTAGTGATGGCTGGTCAGGTGATGTGCTTGAGCTGCTTAATGTGGGAGCTAGCAGATCCCATTGCGAGCTGCAGCGACCACATCTGCAGTAAGCATTGGCTGCTCGAAGAGCTCCGGCTCAGAGTTGATGAGCTGGAGTCTGAGCTTCAAACACTGAGGCACATCCGGGAGGGGGAGACTTACCTGGACACTGTTTCAGGAGGCAGTCACACCTGTCAGAGTAAGTAGTTTAAATCCTGCCAGTGGCCAGGGACAGCAGGGTGCGACTGCAAGTCAGGCAGGTAAAGGGAACCAGCAGTCAGGAACTCAGGAGCCTCAGCCCTTGACCCTGTCCAACAGGTATGAGGCACTTGCTCCCTGTGTGGATGGCGAACAGGGCTGCAGGAAGGATGAGTCAGCTGACCAAGGCACCATGGTTCAGCAGGCCGTTCAAGGGGAGGGAGTAAATAGGCAAGTTGTAGTAGGGGATTCTATTATCGGGCGATAGATAGTATCCTTTGTGAGCAGGATAAAGAGTCCCGCATGGTATGTTGCCTGCCCGGTGCTAGGGTGCGGGACATCTCTGACCGGCTTGAAAGGATACTGGAGAGGGAGGGGGAGGATCCAGTTGTTGTGGTCCATGTCGGTACCAACAACATAGGCAAGTCTAGAAAAGAGGACCTGTTTAGAGATTATAAAGAGCTAGGATTCAAATTAAAAACACAGGTCCTCAAGGGTCATAATCTCTGGATTACTGCCCGAGCCACGTGCAAATTGGCATAGGGAGGCAAGAATAAGGGAAGTTGACACGTGGCTGAAAGAGTGGTGTGGGAAAGAGGGATTCCTTTTCATGGGACACTGGCATCAGTTTTGGGACAGGGGGAACCTATACCATTGGGATGGTCTCCACCTGAACCGAGCTGGGACCAGTGTTCTGGCGAAAAGAGTAAATAGGGTGGTCAATCGGACTTTAAACTAGAGATTGGGTGGGAAGGGATAGTCAGGGAACCAAGAGGTGAAGTAATCAGTGGGAAGCGTAGCTGCTTAGGAATACAAAAAAGCACGAAAAGACAGAACTCAGGAGAGGTTACGATAGTCCCCATCCCACAAAATATGACACAGTGTATGGAAAGGCTCAGTAAACCAAGGTCCACCACACTAAGAAAACAAAAAGGGACGGTCAATAGAGAATTAAAGGTGCTATATTTAAATGCGGAACATGGTAGATGAGCTTGTGGCCCAGATTGTGACTGGCAGGTATGATATGGTAGGCATCACAGAGACATGGTTGCAGGGGGTTCAGGACTGGCATTTAAACATCCAGGGATTCACAACCTATCGAAAAGACAGAGAGGTAGGCAGAGGGGGCGGGGTTGCCTTGTTAATTAGGAATGAAATTAAATCAATAGCACTAAACAACATAGGGTCAGATGATGTGGAGTCTGTGTGGGTAGAGTTGAGGAACCACAAAGGCAAAAAAACCATATTGGGAGTTATGTACAGGCCTCCTAACAGTGGTCAGGACCGGGGGCACAAAATGCACCACGAAATAGAAAGTGCATGTCAGAAAGGCAAGGTCACAGTGATCATGGGGGACTTCAGTATGCAGGTGGACTGGGTAAATAATGCTGCCAGTGGACCCAAGGAAAGGGAATTCATTGAATGTTTACAGGAGGGCTTTTTGGAACAGCTTGTGATGGAGCCCACGAGGGAACAGGCCATTCTGGACTTAGTGTTATGTAATGAGCCAGACTTGATTAAAGATCTTAAAGTAAGGGAACACTTTGGAGGCAGTGATCATAATATGGTAGAATTCAATCTCCAATTTGAAAGAAAGAAGGCAGAATCAGATGTAAAGGTGTTACAGTTAAATAAAGGTAACCACAGGGGCATGAGGGAGGAACTGACGAAAATCGACTGGGAGCAGAGCCTCGTGGGAAAGACAGTAGAACAGCAATGGCAGGAATTTCTGGGAGTAATTGAGGACACGTTACAGAGGTTCATCCCAAAGGAAAGAAAGGTTATCAGAGGGGGGATTAGGCAGCCATGGCTGACAAAGGAAGTTAGGGAATGCATCAAAGCAAAAGAGAAAGCCTATAATGTGGCAAAGAATAGTGGGAAGTCAGAAGATTGGGAAGGCTACAAAAATAAACAGAGGATAACAAAGCGAGAAATAAGGAAAGAGAGGATCAATTATGAAGGTAGGCTGGCCAGTAACATTAGGAATGATAGTAAAAGTTTCTTTAAATACATTAAAAACAAACGGGAGGCAAATGTAGACATTGGGCCGCTCCAAAATGACGCTGGTAATCTAGTGATGGGAGACAAGGAAATAGCTGAGGAACTAAATAAGTACTTTGCGTCAGTCTTCACAGTAGAAGACATGAGTAATATCCCAACAATTCAGGAGAGTCAGGGGGCAGAGTTGAATATGGTAGCCATCACAAAGGAGAAATGCTGGAGAAACAAAGAGGTCTAAAAATTGATGAATCTCCGGGTCCAGATGGGCTACATCCTAGAGTTCGAAAGGAGATAGCTGAAGAAATAAGTGGAGGCGTTAGTTATGATCTTTCAAAAGTCACTGGAGTCAGGGAAAGTCCCAGAGGATTGGAAAATCGCTGTTGTAAACTCCCTGTTCAAGAAGGGAACAAGGAAAAAGATGGAAAATTATAGGCCAATTAGCCTAACCTCGGTTGTTGGCAACATTCTAGAATCCATTGTTAAGGATGAGATTTCTAAATTCTTCGAAGTGCAGGGTCGGATTAGGACAAGTCAGCATGGATTTAGTAAGGGGAGGTCATGCCTGACAAACCTGTTAGAGTTCTTTGAAGACATAACAAATAGGTGAGACCAAGGAGAGCCAATGGATGTTATCTATCTTGACTTCCAAAAGGCCTTTGATAAGGTGCCTCACAGGAGACTGCTAAACAAAATAAGGGCCCATGGTATTCGAGGCAAGGTACTAACATGGATTGACGATTGGCTGTCAGGCAGAAGGCAGAGAGTTGGGATAAAAGGTTATTTTTCGGAATGGCAACCGGTGACGAGTGGTGTTCCGCAGGGTTCAGTGTGGGGCCACAGCTGTTCTCTTTATATATTAACGATCTAGATGACGGGACTGGGGGCATTCTGGCTAAGTTTGCCGATGATACAAAGATAGGTGGAGGGGCAGGTAGTATGGAGGAGGTGGGGAGGCTGCAGAAAGATTTAGACAGTTTAGGAGAGTGGTCCAAGAAATGGCTGATGAAACTCAACGTGGGCAAGTGTGAGGTCTTGCACTTTGGAAAAAAGAATAGAGGCATGGACTATTTTCTAAACGGTGACAAAATTCATCATGCTGAAGTGCAAAGGGACTTGGGAGTCCTAGTCCAGGATTCTCTAAAGGTAAACTTGCAGGTTGAGTCCGTAATTAAGAAAGCAAATGCAATGTTGTCATTTATCTCAAGAGGCTTGGAATATAAAAGCAGGGATGTACTTCTGAAGCTTTATAAAGCATTAGTTAGGCCCCATTTAGAATACTGTGAGCAATTTTGGGCCCCACACCTCAGGAAGGACATACTGGCACTGGAGTGGGTCCAGCGAAGATTCACACGGATGATCCCAGGAATGGTAGGCCTAACATACGATGAACGTCTGAGGATCCTGGGATTATATTCATTGGAGTTTAGGAGGTTGAGGGGAGATCTAATAGAAACTTACAAGATAATGAATGGCTTAGATAGGGTGGACGTAGGGAAGTTGTTTCCATTAGCAGGGGAGACTAGGACCCGGGGGCACAGCCTTAGAATAAAAGGGAGTCACTTTAGAACAGAGATGAGGAGAAATTTCTTCAGCCAGAGAGTGGTGTGTCTGTGGAATTCATTGCCACAGAGGGCGGCGGAGGCCGGGACTTTGAGTGTCTTTAAGACAGAAGTTGATAAATTCTTGATTTCTCAAGGAATTAAGGGCTATGGAGAGAGAGCGGGTAAATGGAGTTGAAATCAGCCATGATTGAATGGTGGAGTGGACTCGATGGGCCGAATGGCCTTGCTTCCGCTCCTATGTCTTCTGGTCTTATGGTCTTATAGCGTTGAGGATTATCAGAGGAAACAGCAGGACATAGGTTGGAGACTTGGGCAGAGAAATGGCAATTGGAGTTTAATCCGGTCAAATGTGAGGTAATGCATTTTGGTAGGTCTAACATAGAGGGGAAATATACAGTAAAAGCCAAAACTCTTCGGAATATAGAAGGTCAGAGAGATCTGGCGTGTGGGTCCACAGATCTTTGAAAGTGGTAACACAAAACTGGACAAGGTAGTGTTATGGGCCAGTGTTTAGGGAACCCCAAAGTATATCATGGAGTTCACCTGACCCACAACTTTTAATAGATTGTGGTATGGGGAGCACACGGCCCACCCTTCAGGTCTGGTACAACAGAAATGGAAAGGTATCTTTTTTTTTTTAAATTAAGAGTACCCAATTATTTTTTCCAATTAAGGGGCAATTTAATGTGGCCAAGTCACCTACCATGCACATCTTTGGGTTGTGGGGGTGAAACCCACGCAGACATGGGGAGAATGTGCAAACTCCTCATGGACAGTGACCCAGGGCCGGGATATGAACTTGGGTCCTCAGCGCCGTAGGCAGCAATGCTAACCACTGTGCCATCGTGCTGCCCTATGGAAAAGTATTTTTTAAAGCAAAGACAATGTTTATTCCATGAACTAAGTTAACCTTTTTAAAACATACAGTGAACATCTTAGCAACCATTAATTCAAATACAACCCCAAAGAATACAACACTAAGTAATCATTAAGCTGTCCTTTGAACATCCATAAGACTTAAACAAAACCTTTAAACAGAAGCCCATCAGGTTAAAGTCACGACTGAGAGGAGTTATTAGTTTTAAATCACCAAAGGATCGATTTACAGGTTTTAGGTTACAGAGAGAGAGACTAATACCCCTTCTGGCTGTGACTGCAGCTGTCCAGCTCTGAAAACGAAACTAAAACACACCCTGCAGCCAACAGCCTAAAATGAAAGTAAAAAGCTGAAAGACAGCCCAGCTCCACCCACACTCTGACATCACTGCAGTAATAAACACCCATTTCTTAAAGGTACTCTCACTACAGATATTTATATTCAAACACATTTATAAACACCCATTTCTTAAAGGTACTCTCACATGACAGTAGTCAAGAAAGCATATGGAATACTTGTTTTCATTGGATGGGGCATTGAGTATAAAAACTGCTAAGTCATGCAACAGTTGTATGGAACCTTGGTAAGGCCGCACTTGGAATATTGCGCATAATTCTGTCCGCCACACTACCAAAAGGATGTTGAGGTTTTGGAGAGGGTATAGAGGAGATTTACCAGGATGTTACCTGGTCGGGAGAGTGTTAGCTATGTAGAGAAGCTGAATAGACTCAGACTCTTTTCATTAGAACAACGGAGATTGAGGGGTGACCTGATAGAGGTCTACAAGATTATGAGGAGCATGGATAGAGTGGATGGGCAGGCACTCTTTCCCAGGGTGGAGGGGTCAGCCACCAGAGGGCATAGGTTTACGGTCTGTAGGGCAAAGTTTAGAGGAGATGTGCGAATCAGGTTTTTTACGCAGAGCATGGTGAGTGCCTGGAACACGTTGCCAGGGGATGTTGTGGAAGCAGCTACATTAACGGCATTCAAAAGGCAACTTGACAAATACATGGATAGGATGGGTACAGAGAGATACGGCACAAGGAAGTGCTGAGGGTTTTGGCCAAGTTTGGTATCATGACCGGTCCAGGCTTGGAGGGCCGAAGGGCCTGTTCCTGTGCTGTGTTGTTCTTTGTTCTTTGAATGAGGAGTTGAAGAAAATGGGGTTTGCATGGAAAGTTGGAAGAATTGGAGGGTTGTCGGGCCGAAGGGGATTATGGAAATGGGGAGAGCCATGGCATGAAATGTTTTAAATACAAGTGGGAGAACCAGGGGCCAGTACAGGTCAGCAAGTACAGACCAATATGCTGGACTAAGAGTGGGTTAGGGTACGAGCAGTAGAGATTTGGTGAGATAAAGTTTGCGGTGGGTGGAGAATGGGAGACTGGGCGAGAGAGCATTGGAACATTCCCATATGGACGTGACAGAGGTGTGGATGAGAGTTTTAATGACAGATGGGGTAAAAAAAGTGCAGATTTAGAAATAGGGAATGTTTGTATGTACACGGGACCAAAAGCTCTGCTTGAGGTCAAATCGGACCACTGTCACTGAGAACAACCTTGTTCAGCTTTAGGCAATGGCTGGGGAAAGGGAAGGAATCGGTAGTGAGGAAACGGAGTATCTAGACCAAAGGTGATGGCATCTATCATCTTCCTGTTAAATTGGATGAAATTGCAGCTCATCAAGGGCACTCTATCACTCGCCTTTTATCGTCTTGTCATATGCACTTTTGTTTTACCTCTCTCTATACATCCATCTCCATTTGTATCTCTCTGCCCTGAAATCATCCGAATTAAAATTTTCCGTACCATTTACTCCCTTGTGTACCACCTTCTTTCCATCTGTGTTCGCTGGGAGTGCAAATAGCAACGCAGGCCCCAAATCTCCGATCCCCCCCCACCCCCCCCCCCCCCCCCACCACCACCACCAGTGAGTTAATGAGATTCCCACCCAGGATGGTCGGGAAACTCATTTCAATACAGTCATGGATCATTAATGGGCTTCCCCAGTGTATGGACCCTTCGCATTAGGAATTCCCCCTCCCCAATGTCAGCGAGATTTAAATCCAGAGAGAAAAGCTGGCGTGCAGGGGGTGACCTGCACGCTGGTCCAGCAATTACAAAAACAATGGAAAATTTTGCTCTTGATCTCTTTGAATGTTTTCTCATAATGGTGACATTTGTAACATAAGGACAAACCTCTTCGCTGCTTTGCCTTTGACCAACTAAATATTTTGGGGGTTTTTTGGTGACCAGGTCAGACAGTACGTACGATATGTTCTCACCAGAGCACTTGTACAGTTTGATCACTATGTCCTCTGAGTTGAATTCTACTGCTTGGCTATGTATTTAAACATTCCCTTTTTTTAAGATGTTCATTTGCGGTGCCATAACGTCTAGGGTTGTGGGTCAAGTGCTGGAAAATGAGATTTGTGATTTGTGTCGTCAGACTTTTGTTGACCAGCATGGACATGATGGGCCGAATGACCTCCTTCTGTGCTGTGAATCTTCTCCAGCAGCACTTGCTTAGCAATAAGCTGCTCACTTGGGTTCCACCAGGGCCACTGATCTCCTGACCTTATTACAGCCTTGGTTCAAACATGGATAATGAAGCTGAACTCCAGAGGTGAGGTGTGAGTGACTGCCCTTGACATCAAGGCAGTATTTTATCGAGTATGGCATCAAGTAGCCCTAGCAAAACTGGAGTTGATGGGAATTGGGGAAAACTTTCCGTTGGTGGGAGTCATACCTGGCACAAAGGAAGATGTTTGTGATTGGAAGTCAATCATCTCATCTCCAGGACATGACTGCAGGAGTTCTTTAGGGTTGTGTCCTAGGCCGAACCATCTTCAGCTGCTTCATCAATGACCTTCCTTCCATCGTAAGGTCAGAAGTGCAGATGTTTGGGGATGACTGCACAATGTTCAGCACCATTTGTGACTCCTCAGATACTGAAGCAGCCCATGTCCAAATGCATTTGTGACTCCTCAGATATTGAAGCAATCCATGTCCAAATGCATTTGTGACTCCTCAGATATTGAAGCAATCCATGTCCAAAGGTGCCAAGACCTGGACAATATCTTTTTGGAGTTGCGGAATCGCAAAACCTTTACAGTGCCGAAGGAGGCCATTCGGTCCATCGGGTCTGCACTGGCTCTCTGAAAGAGCGTTTTACCTTGTCCCACTCCTCTAGCTTATTTTATTAACTTGGCGCATTCTCTCTTTTCAAATAGCAATCTAATTCCCTTTTGAATAGCTCTATTAAACCTACCTCCACCACCCTCTTGGAAAGTCTGTTCCACACTCTATCTGGATGTAATCCTTTTGCCTCGCATCACTTTTACTCCTTTTGCCAATTATTTTGAATCTGCCCTCTAGTTTTTGATGCTCTCTTTGAGTTGGAACAGTTTCTCACTCTTTACCTTGTCCATACCCCTCAGGATCTTCAATACCTCTATCAAGTCTCCTCTCAACCCTCTTCTCCAAGGAAAAGAGTTCCACCCTGTCCAATCTACCCTCATAGCTACAGTTCTTTATCCTTGGAATCATTCTTGTGAACTTCCTCTACTTTCTCCAATGCCTTCACATCCTTCCTCAAAAATGACATCTAGAACTGGATGCAGTACTCCAGATGAAGCCTAACTAGTGTCTTAAACAAATCATACTCTTGTACTCGATGGTGTTTTAATAAAGCCTAAAATAGATATGCTTTATTAGCTGCTCTTTCAAACTGCCCAGCCACCTTCAATGACTTGCATATATATATATATAAAGTGAGATCCCTCTGTTCCTGAACCTCCTTTATAGTTGCACAATTTATTCTATACTCTTTATTCATATTCTTCCTGCCAAAATGAATCACCTCACACTTCCCTGCATTGAACTTGTTCTGTCACTTGCCTGCCCAATCCACCAACATGTCTACGTCCTTTTGAAGTTCAAGACTTATCCTCATCACAATTGACAACATTTCCAATCTTCATATCATCTACAAATTTTGAAATGATGCCCTGCAACCATCTAAATCATTAATATATATTGGGAAGGGCAAGGGTTCTAACATTAGCCCCTCGGGAACTCCACGACAAACCTTCCTCTAATCTGAAAAACAACTATTTATTTCTGCTGTCTGTTTCTGTCACTCAGCCAAATTCTCATCCAAGTGCTGTCTTTCCCTTTCATTCCATGAGCTAGAATGTGCACAAGTCTGCTGTGTGGCACTGTATCAAATGCCTTTTGAAAAGCTATATACACCACATGCGTGCAGGTCCACAGATTGTTAAAAGTGGTAGCAAAGGTGGAATGTTTTGTGAGGGCCACGAAGAATTCAGCACGAGTTGAAGGATAGAAAAGAAATAACATTTATTTACAATAACATATATATACAACAGCAGCAGCAACTCTTTGCTGCTCACTCCTCTCTAGCTGGTTCCAAACTGGCCAGCTTTATTTATGTAGGGAATCTGTTAATGATTTCTTCGTGCCCCCCCCCCCCCCCCCCCTCCTCATTAGGGTAGCTCATACTCCCAAAGGATTGTGGGATTGCCATTAGTCCCCAGCCAGTGGTAAGCAGGCAGGTTATAACATCCCTCCCCCGCAAAGTCCAAGGAATCCACCGAAGACCCTGGTGAAGGAGGGCGTTGGACTCATTTTGCCGCAGGCTGGACACCATTTGCACGAGACGCTGGATTGGGCAGCGTGTAACGAGATGGAGAACACGCTTCCGTGATGAACGGTGTAACGGTTGCACATCCATGGCCCGTGGGCCTGAGGACTCCCCCTCTGAGACGTCCTGTGTCTCCATCTCGGAGTCGGAGTCCGCTGCCTCCGTCATCTCGGCGTCTCTATCTCCACGCGGTTCTGCAACGCCTTCGCAGGCTTGTGTGGCACCAGAGGAAGATTGTGAGGAATTCTCTCCACTGTGTCTTGTCTCTGTGGCTGTTGAAATGAGCTGGAATCTTTGGAAGAGGTGGTCTTCTGGACCGAACATGGTCTCCATGCTTGCGCTGGAGACGACCCTGGGCTTGCACCTGGTAAGAGATCGGGCCCCTTCGGCGAAAGATAACGGCAGGTACCCACTGGGCACCACCAGCAAAATGTCGAATGAACACTGGGTCACCGGGCGCAAACTGCCGAATCGGCCGATGCTGAGAAAAAACATGTCCCTGCCGTTCTTGAGTGCGGCGTACTTTTGCGCCAATGTCCGGGAAAACCATACTAAGGCGGGTGCGAAGTCTCTGGCCCATAAGGAGCTCCGCGGGAGCTACCCCAGTCACCGCATGTGGAATGGTCCTATATGAAAACAAAAATCGAGTCAGCACCGTGTCCATAGACCCGGAAGACTGCTTCTTTAGGCCTCGTTTGAATGTCTGCACTGCGTGCTCCGCCAACCCATTGGAAGCCGGGTGGTATGGAGCGGTGCGGATGTGGCATATGCCGTTCATCTTCATGAACTTCGCAAACTCCTCGCTTGTGAACGGAGTGCCGTTGTCCGTGACAAGTACCTCGGGGAGGCCATGCATAATGAAAGTCAAACCCATCTTTTCGATTGTTGCGCAGGACATTGTGGCTACCATCTTATGCACCTTAAACCATTTAGATTGGGCATCGATTAATAGAAGGAACTTGGATCCTTGAAAAGGGCCGGCGAAATCCGCATGCAAGCGCGCCCAAGGCCGCCCTAACCATTCCCAGTGATGTAGGGGTGCGGCCGGCGTACGCTTCTGATGCTCTTGACAAATGGAGCAGTTTTGGACCACCTTCTCAATGTCGGTGTCGAGGCATGGCCACCAGACATAACTCAGGGCCAACATTTTCATTTTGGTCACAGCCGGATGCCCATTGTGCAAGTCCCTTAGTATCAACTCCTGTCCTTTTTCTGGAACAATCACACACGTCCCCCACAAGAGGATACCGTCTTCCACGCTAAATTCTGACAGCTTGGGAGGAAAATGCCCGCAATCCGCCTGGGAGCTGTCTATGCTGCCCACCATACAGGACTATGTGCCGAACCTTTGACAGGACTGGCTCTGTCTGGGTCCACTCATGAATCTGTGATGATGTGACAGGCAAGGAGTCCATAAAATTTAGGGGTGCAACCACCTCACCGGTCGTGGGGGTCGTCATGGGGCCGGTCAACAAAGGCAATCGGCTCAGTGCGTCGGCGTTCGCTATCTGGGTTCCTGGTTTATGCTCCAGAGAATACTCGTAGGCAGCGAGCAACAAAGCCCAACGCTGGATCCGTGCGGAAGCAATGGGCGGTATTGGCTTAGCCTCTCGGAAAAGTCCCAGCAGAGGCTTATGATCAGTCACAATAGTGAAGTGGCGGCCATACACATACTGGTGGAAGTGTTTCACCGCAAAGACCACCACCAGGCCCTCCTTCTCGATCTGCGCGTACTTCTTTTCCGCTGCAGTCAAATGTGCGGGAGGCGAAAGCTGTCGGTCGCTCGGCCCCGTTCTCCATCTTGTGGGACAGGACGGCCCCAATACCATACGGGGATGCACCGCACGTGATGAGCAAAGGTTTTCCAGGATCATAGTGGGATGATAGTGCCCTCCATGACGCGTTAAAAATAGCGCAGGCAGAGGATACCCCAAAAGGCAACCGTGTATATTCATACAGGCCCCGGTGTGTATTAATAGTTACATATGGCCGGGAGGCAGGGTCCAGCTCCAACTGTATGTAGGCGTGACTCATTTCAAATTTCGTGAACGAGAGTCCGCCTGCAAGAGATCCTCCATGGGAGGCATTGGATATCGGTCGAGCCGGGAAGCAGTATTCACTGTAAGTTTATAGTCGCCGCACAAGCGAACTGTGGCATCTGGCTTCATTACAGGTACAATTGGTGCTGCCCAGTCAGCGAAACGGTCGGGCCAGATAATACCCAAGGTCTCCAAATGGAATAAAAGAATAAAAGTGTCCACAGTATAAAAGTGATCCCCTACAGTGCAGACTTTGTTTGCACTGAGTGCTGAATTTGGTGCATTTGAGTGCGATAGTGAGAGTTTGGTGACCGAGGGAGTATAAGGCTTCATTTTTATCTAAAGTTTAGTCTTTCTTTTATTTAGTTAATTAACTTAAAAGTTGCTGTTTGGTTTAGAAGAAGGTGAATTTTCAATAAGCTTTAAACAGGCTTCTACTTGTAGGCACTTGCAGCTGGAGCTTGTTAATTAGTTAATTGGATTAGGCCAGTTTTCAGAGGCTAGATTCACAGTATAAAAGTGATTCCCTACAGTGCAGACTTTGTTTGCACTGAGTGCTGAATTTGGTGCATTTGAGTGCGATAGTGAGAGTTTGGTGACCGAGGGAGTTAAGTGAGGAGGGAGTAAGGTGCTCCTTTCATTTTGTTTCCGACATTTCCGCAAAGAGTGCGAAGAGAGCCAGGAGTTTACAGAAAGTGTAGCTGACTGGGAGCAGGGTCGGAGGGCGGAGATCTAGTTAGTCCACAGGGCAGCTATATTCTGTCAGGTAAGAGGGGATGGAGGCTAGGCCAGTTACATGCTCCTCCTGTAGGATGTGGGTGGTGAGGGATACCACCGGTGTCCCCACTGACTATACCTGCGGGAAGTGCACCCAACTTCAGCTCCTCAAAGACCGTGTTAGGGAACTGGAGCTGAAGCTGGATGAACTTCGGATCATCCGGGAGGCAGAGGGGGTGATTGAGAAGAGTTACAAGGAGGTAACCACACCCAAGGTACAGGACAAGAATAGCTGGGTTACAGTCAGGGGGAAAAAAACAAACAGGCAGAAAGTGCAGGGATCCCTCGTGGCCGTTCCCCTTCAAAACAAGTATACCGTTTTGGATGCTGTTGGGGGGGATGACCTACCGGGGGAAGGCCCTAGCGGCCAGGTCTCTGGCACTGAGTCTGGCTCTGGGGCTCAGAAGGGAAGGGGGGAGAATAGAAAAGCAATAGTTGTAGGAGATTCAATGGTTAGGGGAATAGATAGGAGATTCTGTGGTCGCGAGCGAGACTCCCGGAAGGTATGTTGCCTCCCGGGTGCCAGGGCCAGGGATGTCTCGGATCGTGTCTTCAGGATCCTTAAGGGGGAGGGGGAGCAGCCAGAAGTCGTGGTGCACATTGGTACCAACGACATAGGTAGGAAAAGGGGTGTGGAGGTAATAAACAAGTTTAGGGAGTTAGGCTGGAAGTTAAAAGCCAGGACAGACAGAGTTGTCATCTCTGGTTTGTTGCCGGTGCCACGTGATAGCGAGGCTAGGAATAGGGAGAGAGTGCAGTTGAACACGTGGCTGCAGGAATGGTGCAGGAGGGAGGGGTTCAGGTATTTGGATAATTGGAGCGCATTCTGGGGAAGGTGGGACCTGTACAAGCAGGACGGGTTGCATCTGAACCAGAGGGGCACCAATATCCTGGGAGGGAGGTTTTCTAGTACTCTTCGGGAGGGTTTAAACTAATTTGGCAGGGGAATGGGAACCGGATTTGTAGTCCAGCAACTGAGGTAGCCGATATTCAGGACGCCAAAGCGTGTAATGAGGCAGTGGGGAAGGGAACACTGACAAAAGAGAGTACTTGCAGGCACGGAGATGGGTTGAAGTGTGTATACTTCAACGCAAGAAGCATCAGGAATAAGGTGGGTGAACTTAAGGCATGGATCGGTACTTGGGACTATGATGTGGTGGCCATCACGGAAACTTGGATAGAAGAGGGGCAGAAATGGTTGTTGGAGGTCCCTGGTTATAGATGTTTCAATAAGATTAGGGAGGGTGGTAAAAGAGGTGGGGGGTGGCATTATTAATTAGAGACAGTATAACAGCTGCAGAAAGGCAGTTCGAGGAGTATCAGCCTACTGAGGTAGTATGGGTTGAAGTCAGAAATAGGAAAGGAGCAGTCACCTTGTTAGGAGTTTTCTATAGGCCCCCCAATAGTAGCAGAGATGTGGAGGAACAGATTGGGAAACAGATTTTGGAAAGGTGCAGAAGTCATAGGGTAGTAGTCATGGGCGACTTTAACTTCCCAAATATTGAGTGGAAACTCTTTAGATCAAATAGTTTGGATGGGGTGGTGTTTGTGCAGTGTGTCCAGGAAGCTTTTCTAACACAGTATGTAGATTGTCCGACCAGAGGAGGGGCAATATTGGATTTAGTACTGGGTAATGAGCCAGGGCAAGTGATAGATTTGTTAGTGGGGGAGCATTTTGGAGATAGTGACCGCAATTCTGTGACTTTCACTTTAGTAATGGAGAGGGATAGGTACGTGCAACAGGGCAAGGTTTACAATTGGGGGAAGGGTAAATACGATGTTGTCAGACAAGAATTGAAGTGCATAAGTTGGGAACATAGGCTGGCAGGGAAGGACACAAGTGAAATGTGGAACTTGTTCAAGGAACAGGTGCTACGTGTCCTTGATATGTATGTCCCTGTCAGGCAGGGAATAGATGGTCGAGTGAGGGAACCATGGTTGACAAGAGAGGTTGAATGTCTTGTTAAGAGGAAAAAGGTGACTTATGTAAGGCTGAGGAAACAAGGTTCAGACAGGGCATTGGAGGGATACAAGATAGCCAGGAGGGAACTGAAGAAAGGGATTAGGAGAGCTAAGAGAGGGCATGAACAATCTTTGGCGGGTAGGATCAAGGAAAACCCCAAGGCCTTTTACACATATGTGAGAAATATGAGAATGACTAGAGCGAGGGTAGGTCCGATCAAGGACAGTAGCGGGAGATTGTGTATTGAGTCTGAAGAGATAGGAGAGGTCTTGAACGAGTACTTTTCTTCTGTATTTACAAATGAGAGGGGCGATATTGTTGGAGAGGACAGTGTAAAACAGATTGGTAAGCTTGAGGAAATACTTGTTAGGAAGGAAGATGTGTTGGGCATTTTGAAAAACTTGAGGATAGACAAATCCCCCGGGCCTGACGGGATATATCCAAGGATTCTATGGGAAGCAAGAGATGAAATTGCAGAGCCGTTGGCAATGATCTTTTCGTCCTCACTGTCAACAGGGGTGGTACCAGGGGATTGGAGAGTGGCGAATGTCGTGCCCCTGTTCAAAAAAGGGACTCGGGATAACCCTGGGAATTACAGGCCAGTTAGTCTTACTTTGGTGGTAGGCAAAATAATGGAAAGGGTACTGAAGGATAGGATTTCTGAGCATCTGGAAAGACACTGCTTGATTAGGGATAGTCAGCACGGACTTGTGAGGGGTAGGTCTTGCCTTACAAATCTTATTGAATTCTTTGAGGAGGTGACCAAGCATGTGGATGAAGGTAAAGCAGTGGATGTAGTGTACATGGATTTTAGTAAGGCATTTGATAAAGTTCCCCATGGTAGGCTTATGCAGAAAGTAAGGAGGCATGGGATAATGGGAAATTTGGCCAGTTGGATAACGAACTGGCTAACCGATAGAAGTCAGAGAGTGGTGGTGGATGGCAAATATTCAGCCTGGATCCCAGTTACCAGTGACGTACCGCAGGGATCAGTTCTGGGTCCTCTGCTGTTTGTGATTTTCATTAATGACTTGGATGAGGGAGTTGAAGGGTGGGTCAGTAAATTTGCAGACGATACGAAGATTGGTGGAGTTGTGGATAGTAAGGAGGGCTGTTGTCGGCTGCAAAGAGACATAGATAGGATGCAGATCTGGGCTGAGAAGTGGCAGATGGAGTTTAACCCTGAAAAGTGTGAGGTTGTCCATTTTGGAAGGACAAATATGAATGCGGAATACAGGGTTAACGGTAGAGTTCTTGGCAATGTGGAGGAGCAGAGAGATCTTGGGGTCTATGTTCATACATCTTTGAAAGTTGCCACTCAAGTGGATAGAGCTGTGAAGAAGGCCTATGGTGTGCTCGCATTCATTAACAGAGGGATTGAATTTAAGAGCCGTGAGGTGATGATGCAGCTGTACAAAACTTTGGTAAGGCCACATTTGGAGTACTGTGTACAGTTCTGGTCGCCTCATTTTAGGAAGGATGTGGAAGCTTTGGAAAAGGTGCAAAGAAGATTTACCAGGATGTTGCCTGGAATGGAGAGGAGGTCTTACGAGGAAAGGTTGAGGGTGCTAGGCCTTTTCTCATTAGAACGGAGAAGGATGAGGGGCGACTTGATAGAGGTTTATAAGATGATCAGGGGAATAGATAGAGTAGACAGTCAGAGACTTTTTCCCCGGGTGGAACAAACCATTACAAGGGGACATAAATTTTAGGTGAAAGGTGGAAGATATAGGAGGGATATCAGAGGTAGGTTCTTTACCCAGAGAGTAGTGGGGGCATGGAATGCACTGCCTGTGGAAGTAGTTGAGTCGGAAACATTAGGAACCTTCAAGCAGCTATTGGATAGGTACATGGATTACGGTAAAATGATATAGTGTAGATTTATTTGTTCTCACGGGCAGCACGGTAGCATTGTGGATAGCACAATTGCTTCACAGCTCCAGGGTCCCAGGTTCGATTCCGGCTTGGGTCACTGTCTGTGCGGAGTCTGCACGTCCTCCCCGTGTCTGCGTGGGTTTCCTCCGGGTGCTCCGGTTTCCTCCCACTGTCCAAAGATGTGCGGGTTAGGTGAATTGGCCAATGATAAATTGCCCTTAATGTCCAAATTGCCCTTGGTGTTGGGTGGAGGTGTTGGGTTTGGGTGGGGTGCTCTTTCCAGGGGACGGTGCAGACTCGGGGGGCCGAGTGGCCTCCTTCTGCACTGTAAATTCAATGATAATCTATGATTAATCTAGGACAAAGGTTCGGCACAACATCGTAGGCCGAAGGGCCTGTTCTGTGCTGTATTTTCTATGTTCTATGTTCTATGTAAATGAGTGAGCTCCCCTTCTACCTTCTTGAGCAAGGCGTAAGGCACCAGGCGCACCCGGAAATAGCGCGCCGTGGATCCTGGTTCAACTTGGATATGGGCTACGGCCCCTTTTATTTTCCCCAAACCAGGCTGGAATACATCTGGGCACCATCCTAGCACCTCAGTCAACCCTCCAAAACCTGTTTGGAGGATGTGCTGCCACTGCAGCCGCAAATGGCGCAATCAGTCCCGACCCAACAGGCTGGGCCCATGGCCGCGCACCACGATAAGTGGGAAACGCCCCTCCTGGCGTCCATAAACAACAGGGGTCATCGTAGTTCCTGCAATGTCCAATGGTTCCCCCGTGTAGATGGCCAACCTGGCCTGTGTGTCAGTTAATGTAAGGGTGTGTATACCCTGCTTGATGCAGTTGGATGTCCTCTGGGCGATCACGGAGACCACTGCGCTTGTGTCCCGCTCCATCTCAAGCGGGTGACCATTGACCCGTACTGTCACCTTAATGGGGACCACACGGGGAGCTACCACACACAGGCAATCATCCTCCGTCTCCACGTCCTCGAGAGTAGTCACCGCAGGTTTATCCAAATGGAAGGTACAACCCCTGAGCTGGCCCCAGTTCAGTTTCTGTCGGAACGATGGCGCCTCAGGTGCCCCCAGGCCAGGCGTGCGCGATGGGGTCGGCGCCCACAAGTCCTACACGGACATGGCTCCTCATCCATTGGTTCTGGAGAAGGCTCCCTTCGGGGAGGAACGCCCGACGGCCACTGTCGTCGATCCAGACGTCGCTTCGCTCAAGGTACCGCAGGACGGAAGGAGTTGCGCACCAAGGCATGCACTTCCATTCCATGTAGCTCCTGCACTCCCTGTTCTGCGCCCTCTCGGGACAATACTATTTACTTGGCCTGTTGAAAAGTCAATGTTGGCTCAGCTAACAACTTTCTCTGGGTGGCCGCATTGTTAATACCGCAAACCAAACAGTCGCGTAACATTTCTGACAAGGTCTCACCATAGTCACAGTATTCCGCAATACTGCGTAGCCTGGATAAGAAACTCTGCAAGGATTCCCCTGGGGTCCTCTCAGCGGTATTAAACTGGTAACGCTGGACTATCGTGGACGGGGTTGGGTTCAAATGTTGCCCCACTATGTTCACAAGTTCATCAAACGCCTTGGTGTCCGGCGCACCTGGGTACGTAAGGCTCCTAATCACCCCAAACGTATGCGGGCCGCAGGCGGTGAGCAAAATGACCACCTGTCGCTCGTTTTAGGTGATGTTGTTTGCCTGGAAATAGTAACGCATCCGTTGTGCGTACTGGTTCCAACTTTCCAGCGCAGCATCAAAGACATCCAAACGTCCATACAGAGGCATGGTGTAAAAGAAATACAACTTCCAACCTGTATCCAACAAAAATCCAGGGAGGTGGCTTCAGCAGCGTAGACAGCTATCCACTTTAACCCTCGTCGCCAGTTTTGTGAGGGCCAAGAAGAATCCAGCACGAGTTGAAGGATAGAAAAGAAATAATTTTTCTTACAATAACACATGTGTGTGTGTATATATATATATATATATATATATATATACAACAGCAGCAGCAGCAGCAACTCCCTTGCTGCTCACTCCTCTCGAGCTGGTTCCAAACTGGCCAGCTTCATTTATGTCGGGATCTGCTAATGATTTCTCTGCCCCCTCTCATTGGGAAGCTCATACTCCCAAAGGATTGCCATTAGTCCCCAGCCAGTGATAAGCAGGCAGGTTATAACAGCATGCTTGCCTTCATAAGACGGGGTATCGAGTATAAAAGCTCGCAAATCATGTTAGTTATACAGAACGTAGGTTAGGCGACATTTTGAATATTGTGTCCAATTCTGGTCACCACACTACCAGAAGGATGTGGAAGCTTTGCAGAGAGTACAGAAAAGGTTTACCAGCATGTTGCCTGGTATAGAGGGTATTGGCTATGAGGAGAGAATAAATAAAGTGGGATCGTTCTCTCTAGAAATATGGAGACTGAGGGGCGACCTGATAGAAATTTAGAAAATTTTGAGGTGTATAGATAGGGTGAACAGTTGGAGGTTTTTTTCCTAGGGTGGAATTGAAAGTTACAAGGGGGTTCAGTGGAGATGTGCGGAGGGTTTTCTTTACACAGAGGGTGGTGGTGGCCTGGAATGCACTGCCAAGTGAGGTGGTTCAGGCGACCTTTAAGACTTATCTGGATAGACACATGAACAGACGAGGTATAGAAGGGTGCAGGCGTTTGGTCTAGAGAGGACACGTGAACGGCACAGGCTTGGAGGGCCGAAAGGCATGATCTGTGCTGAATGTTCTTCATTCTTTGTTATCAACAGCATTGCCCTTATCAAACTTCTCGTTTACCTCCTCAGAAAAACTCTCAAGAAATCAGTTAAACATGGTTTTCCCCTAATGAATCTATGCTGGCTATCCTCAAATTATCCTGCATTTGCCAAAGTGACTGTTGATTTTTTCCCCCCGAACGATAGTTTCCATAAGTTTCCCGACCACTGAATTCAAACAGACTGGCCTGTGGTTGTCGGTTATATCCTTGCACCCCTTTTGAACAAGGGTGTAGCAGTCATAATCCTCCAGTCCTCAGGCACCACCCCTGTGTCTAAGCAAGACTGGGAGATTATCACTAGTGCCTCTGCAATTTCCACCCTCATTTAGGTTATGCCCACAGCTGTGACAAACATGGAAGATGTTCCATGGTATAGGTGCTTGTTTTTTATGTAGTGGATTTTTAGATTGACAACACAGTTTAAAAAAAACCCGAGTGCTTCCCTCAAACTGCCTGCTGCAGGATTACTTTGTACGTCCCGCAAAGCCAAAAGAATATATTGGGAAGCAGCCAATCGAGCCAAGTCTGTTGAGTGTTTTCACAGATGCTTATGTCTATTAGTAATCGTTGAACCTACTCAAATGTTAGAGACAATTAACATGTATCACAAGGCTTTGACGCAACAATACAATTTAATTGGGGTAGCCCGGTTTTGACAGCCCTTGCATGGGAGCATGTATCTCAAAAGGTACAGGATCTGTATGGATATAAAGAGTGGACACTGAATATAGCAGGCAGTTGATGTAGTTGTAACATATGATGAAAAAAAACATGGCCTTGTGGATAGGACTCCTACTTAATTCTGCAAAGTACTGCAAACAAGGTATATTGTGTAGCTCCTCTCCTTCCAAGTCTATTTATTTGCGGTTTGACGTTACTTGTGAAATCTTTCATTCATGGGAATTCGACTGACTGGTTTGTCGTGAGCAGTTTCAAAGGTGCTGTGTTATTTGTACACAGCAGATTTAAAGCCGTGTTCATGAATGGGTTCAGTAACTTGACTGCTGCTGTTTATTTCTCTGACTGATCATCTGTTCATCAACCCGTTTGGTAGTTCCTCTTATGAAAGTGTCTGTCCTCCCTGAGACTCGTGGCCTTTTCGAAGTGACGGGGATGCATTGCGCAAACCCGACACTTAATCCAAGCAGAAATATTTTGTTTGTCCAGCTCCGACTAACCCTTCTGCAAACGGCCGCAGTTTCTTTCAGAAGGCGAAGCAAAATACCGCAGATGCTGCAGAACTTGGAAATAAAAGCAGAACATTCTGGAAATACTCAGCAGGCCTTGGCAGCATCTGCGGAGAGGGAAAGAGGGTTAATTGTTTCAAGCGAAATCTTAGCGTCTTCGACAAGTGAACGCATGGCTGCCTTTTGTGGGTTGAAAGAGTTTGGGGATGCAGAAGGGATCAGAGTTGGAGGAATGCTGTTTTTTTTGGAGGGTTGCAAGGCTGGAGGAGGCCAGAGGGGAAGAGAGATGTGAGGCGATAGAGGGTTGGAGCACAAAGATGAGAACTTTACCCATTAAGTGTTGGCTGACTGGGAGCATGCATAGGTCAGTAAATACAAGGGTGATGGATGAATGCAACTTGGTGTGGGTTAAAGTCCACACAGTGAAGGTTTGGATGTGTTGAGATGTTTTGGAGGTTTGAATGTGGGCAGCCAGCCAGAAGCCTATTGGATTAGTGAATGAAAAATGAAAATTGCTTGTCACGAGTAGGCTTCAAATGAAGTTACTGCGAAAAGCCCCTAGTCGCCACATTCCGGCGCCTGTTCGGGGAGGCTGGTACGGGAATTGAACCGTGCTGCTGGCCTGCCTTGGTCTGCTTTCAAAGCCAGCTATTTAGCCCAGTGTGCTAAACCAGCCCCTGTTGAGTCACAGATGAGGACTTCAGTATGAGTTGGGGAAAAGACAAGCCCATCTCAACATGACATGGAAGTTATGCAACAGATGTATTGGGTTAACTGGTTGCTGAATTGCACAGGCACTAGGAATGTATTTTTAAAAATAGATTTAGAGTACCCAACTAATTTTTCCAATTAAGGGGCAATTTAGCGAGGCCAATCCACCTACCCTGTACATCTTTGGGTTGTGGGCAAACACGGGAAGAATGTGCAAACTCCACACGGACAGTGATCCAGAGCCAGGATCAAACCTGCGACCTCGGCGCCGTGAGGCAGCTGTGCTAACCACTGCGCCACCGTGCTGCCAGGAATGTATTGATACGTTAAAACTTGCTCTTTCAATGAAAAGGTGCTTTGCAGTACTGCCAATACATTGGTAAGTGGAATGTTCTTGATGGATGGCCTGATTTATATTACAAGACCACCTGTAGCTAAAGCCACAAACGATTTATTAACATTAACTATGGGCTAGGGCGGCATGTTGATGCAATGGTTAGCATTACTGCCTCACGGCGCTGAGGACCCCGGTTCGATCCCGGTCCCGGGTTACTGTCCATGTGGAGTTTGCACATTCCCCCCATGTCTGCGTGGGTCGCACCCCCATAACCCAAAGATGTGCAGGTAGGTGGATTGGCTACGCTAAATTGCCCCTTAATTGAAAAAAAAAAGAATTGGGCACTTTAAAAATTAAAAAACACATTAACTGTGGATCAACTATACACAAAACAACAGAGGAACATGCACAAGCAACCTCTTGCTTCCTGCTCTCCAGTCAGTCTCCAGTCACCCGACTCTAACATTCACTTATATACCAATGAGACCCCTAGTGGTCAGTTGTTGAATTACAACACAACCATGATATCACTATGATGTGGAGATGCCGGCGTTGGACTGGGGTGAGCACAGTATGAAGTCTTACAACACCAGGTTAAAGTCCAACAGGTTTGTTTCGATGTCACTAGCTTTCGGAGCGCTGCTCCTTCCTCGGGTGAAGGAAGGAGCAGCGCTCCGAAAGCTAGTGACATCGAAACAAACCTGTTGGACTTTAACCTGGTGTTGTAAGACTTCATACTATGATATCACTACAGTGAGCAGCACTGGAAGTTCCTATCTATGGCAAAGGTACTTTAGCTTTAAGTTTACCAACAAATAAACTTGCTGCTGAATAGAGTTCCAGAATTGCTCAAAGAGATACAAGCATCAGCCAAACTGCAACTTCAGTTTTACACTCCAGTTCCTGCCAGCCACAGGCGCTCTGAAAACTGGTTAAATATCTGTCTGCACTTCAACCGTCCCACAGTGCGTGGGAGTATTGCGAAGCAGCAGCACATGTTTGTGGACGACCTTTGCAGAGTTCAGAAAATTTTAAATCTCACTGATTTTCATCGAGGAATGAATACTGCCTCTGAAATGCCTGTTTCTTATGTACATGGAAGGGGTGGGAGAATGGGGGCAGCGATATTGTCATGGATGCATGTTGTATGAGCGCTTCTAGAGCTTGACCAGCCATGTTTTTTTTCCCACAATATTAATTTAAATATTGGTTTTCCTGATAACATAATGCTTTGGACACCTTAAGACTAAATTTGGCAAATGCGATTGAGCATAACCAGAATATATAATAGAATTGTGGGTATTATGCAAATGAATGGGCGGAAAATTTGGCAATGCGCTGGCTTTACATAAACTCTTCTGGAAGTACAGTATCTTGCAGAATTTATTCTTATGTACTTTAAAAAAAAAAATACACCAAGGGCAACTTCATTTCTGAGACATGAATTATGGTGCTTTGTGTATAACTGCTGTATAATGTCATCCTTAACTGTCAGAGTTACCCCACTACCTTTGCCTTGTTTCCTGTACTTCCAAAATGTCAAATACCTTTTGAATATTAAGGTCCTAGTAATGGCACAGCTCCCAATTTCTCCAATACTGCAGTTAGTGTCCTGTGAAATCATAACTTATTTCTTCCACACTAATCTTCATCAATTACTTAGAGATATGACAGTTTATCCATCTTTGGCTGTCTATCATCTCCAATTAACAATAGTTGCGGTTTCTCATATGGCTACCAAGGCAGGAAGCTCATGTTAGGAAGTTTCCCAAATTGATGGACCGGCCTTGTTAAAAATGTACCGTGAAATGTGTGATTTTCCCCCTGGGTAGTGGGTGCAGGATGAAGCCTGACCCGCTAATGTTAAAACAACATGGGGCGGGTGAGAGACGAGGCGGGCTGGTTAGGAGGATGGCCTTGGTTTTCTGGGACTCAGTCCCAGATGTTTGAAACGATCCTGGACCCTCTGGTCTTCACTCCTCACATCGGCTCACTCACCATTTCCACTCTTACCTCTCTGCCAATTAAATGTCAATCCATGCTGCCCATAAATGACCCAAGGCCCCTCATACCCCCATGCCAACTCAAGGCTAACACACCCAGTATGCACCATGGGCAAACCTAAGGAGCAATGGGAATCCATAGAATCCTTACAGTGCAGAAGGAGGCTATTTGGCCCACAGAGTTGGCATCGACCATCCGACAGAGCACCTTACCTGGGCCCACTCCCCAGCCCTATCCCCATAATTCCATAACATCAGCTAATCTGCACATCTTTGCACACTAAGTGGCAATTTATCATGGCCAATCCACCTAACCTGCACATCTTTGGACTGTGGGAGGAAACTGGAGCACCCGGTGGAAACCTGCGCAGACACAGGATGAATGTATAAACTCCACCCAGACCAGAATCAAATCTGTCGTGTTGGGTGTTCTGGTTCACAAACAAGCCAACAATGTGAGAAGTGGTGTAACGCTATTTTATGAACTGTTCAACTATGCTAACATACTGTAAACGTGGGTATAAGCAATACCAACTTAACTGTGGACCCTCTCCTATCACCAACTATGGTGAGGCACTCAGCACATGGTGAATGTCTGTGATGCAGGCTGTGAGCTCGGTGCTCTGAGCTGGCTGCTGCTAGAATGAGCGGGAACTCTCCTGTCCCCTGTCTTTATAGAGCTTGTGCTCTCACTGGTGATTGGCTGTGGTGTTATGTATGCAGGTTGGTCCTACTGCATGTCCATCAGTGTGTGTATGTGATTGCACCATAATGTACTCATGTATATTATGACATCCCCATTTTTTACAAAGAACATGTGCCTATGTGAGAATAAATAACGTGTAATGAGTGTATCTGACCATGTGTGTGCAGTATTTACGTAAGTATGTACATGAGGCTAGCCTATATACACGGGAAGGTGCCTGGTGCAGAGAAAAGAAAAACAAGGTGTTACACCAACAACAAAACTAATAACGAATGCTATAAACAGACTAGTGAAATGCTGAAAGAACAAAGCATTGAGTCCAACATTGTAAGGCTCATAAATCAAGTCTCTGAGGTGGGCGACGAATTCGGGTTGACCGTCAGGGTGTCACACCACCCGTCGTCCGGATCAATGCTGTGCACCAACAGCGGCTGGTGCTTTCGATTTGGGGACAGCCTGTTCTTGGTTATGACAGCGACTCGAAAAGGCTCCCTGTCCTCGGTGTCACTGGTCTGCATGAAGTCAGGATCGGACTCGGTGAAGGTGGGTTGGATTGCCCGAACTGTCCTGCGAGGCTGGTTAAATCGTTGCGAGTTGGCAGGCTGGGCTGCTCGACAGCAGGCAGCATAGTGGCCAAGCCTGCCACAGCGTAGGGACTGGTCGCGATTTTGCAGGGCATTGCCGCTTTAAGTGGGCGGAGCCACAGTTGCCGCACATCGTGACGTCAGTGCGTTCGCGGTACGGTCTTGCGTGGTGCGGTCCTGCGCATCGCGTTCCTCCACGTCACCGTCCCCTCGTTTGGCGTGTACAAGCGCGGGAGGCCTCGTTAAACGAGCAAAATGGCCGCCCTCCTCCAGACTGCGGCCCGGGAGGTGTTCGATCGTTTGGACCCGTTCCGCCTCATGGGGCCCTTGCCGCGCCGTTTCAGCTGCCTGTATGTAGGAGTACCGGCTGGTGGCATTCTCATGCAGGACACAGGTCTTGATGGCAGTCGCTAGGGTTAGTTGCTTAACTTTAAGGAGCTGCTGACGCAGGGTGTCCGACATGACCCCAAAAACAATCTGGTCGCCTATCATGGAGTCGGAGGTGGGCCCGTAGCCGCAGGATTGTGCGAGGATGCGGAGGTGTGTTAAATAGGATTGGAAAGGCTCGTCCTTACCCTACAAGCACTGCTGGAACAGGTATCTTTCGAAGCTTTTGTTGACTTCAACACTGAAGTGTGTGTCGAATTTGAGGAGCACCGTCTTGTACTTGGTCTTGTCCTCGTCGTCCACGAATGTCAGGGAGTTAAAGATGTGGATGGCATGTTGCCCAGCCATGGAGAGAAGAAGGGCTATCTTCCTGGTGTCCGATGCATTCTCCCTGTCCGTGGCCTCGAGCAAGAGCTGGAAGCGCTGTTTAAATATCTTCCAATTTACCCCGAGATTGCCAGCAATGCGGAGCGTAGGCGGCGGGTTGATGTTCTCCATGCTGTAGGATGCCGGAATGCTGAGCAGTTGCAGGTAGGTCTCACAATTGCTAGTTGCGACCACTCCTTGTACCATGTTGTGTTGGGTGGTCTGGTTCACAAACAAGCCAACAATGCTGGAAGTGGTGTAACGCTATTTTATTAACTGTTCAACTATGCTAACATACTGTAAACGTGGGTATAAGCAATACCAGCTTAACTGTGGACCCTTTCCTATCACTAGCTATGGTGAGGCACTCAGCACTTGGTGAATGTCTGTGATGCAGGCTGTGAGCTCTGTGCTCTGAGCTGGCTGCTGCTAGAATGAGCGGGAACTCTCGTGTCCCCTGTCTTTATAGTGCTTGTGCTCTCACTGGTGATTGGCTGCGGTGTTATGTATGCTGGTTGGTCCTACTGCATGTCCATCAGTGTGTGTATGTGATTGCACCATAATGTACTGATAAATATTATGACAGAATCCGGGTCCCTTTTGCTGTGAGGCATCAGTGCTAATCACTGTGCCAATGTGACACCTATAATATGCCACCTGTGAAGATGAAGAAAAAACTTATATAAATCTAATACAGGCCTCAGTATACAGACTTGATAGTGGAAAAACTTATCATTTATGAAAGTATCAAAACATTTTAATCTCCCAGAGTGCCTAATCTCATATCAAAACAAATAAGCTTCTATTCACATGCCAAATCTCTAAATAGCTTCTTTAAGCTGTCTTTCATCAGTGAACTCCGAGCCCCCTGCTGAAATTCTGCATTTTTATTAGCTTAGACAGTGAATATTAGACAATTTGATTAAGAGGGGCATCAGAATTGAGACTGCGTTTTAGCAGAATCATTGAATTGCAATCAGAAAAAAACCCACTTTTTATTTCCAAGACCTTTAGTGCTCTACTGTTGAGAAACTTGAGATGGAACCAGACCCATGCAGTTCTTTTCTATGAGTGTTCAGAGTGAGACACCTGCGTTTTAATGTTTGACTCTTGTCTAAGAATGTTAAAGCTCTTTAGATTTGAGGAATGTTTTTGAAAATGTTCCTGTTTTCTCGGCTGTCGCAAGTATTTTTAAGGTTTAGAATTATCTTGAGGGCAAGTAGCAATTTGTCAGACTACTGAAAAGAGTTCCACAGGAGTTCCCAAGGGGAGCCGTATTGGACTCGAAACGTTAACCCTCTTCCTCTTTCCACAGATGCTGCCAGACTTGCTGAGTTTTGCCGGCATTTTCCGATCTCCAGCGTCCGCAGACTTTAGACTTTCACTTCAAGGAGCTGTTGTTCCTATTATAACCAAACTTCAGTCCAGGCGTCAATTTAAAGAAAATTTCAACCCTGGAAATAAAGAAATTACATCCATAGCGTGGATTATAACCAGTTCAAATGCTTCATGCAGGTGTCACTGTTGCTTTGTTATCGTGGCATTCTGCCAATAGCACATGACTCCTTCTGGCTCATCCCTGTATTAAATTTGAGTTTCTCTTTGAAATTTCCACCATTTGTTTTTTTGTTTTGAACTTTGTTTGCTTAAATCAGTTCCAGATTTGCTGATATTCCCTCCCAAGGATAAGCAGAATGAATTGGGCAATTGATCCTTGCGACTTTAATTTTTCTGCCCAACTAATCCTGGAACTCTGAGAAAATGAGTGGGTTTGGAATTCTGATAGTAACTTTTCTTTTATCCAAGCCGTTGATTACCTTTGCAATGTGCTTAGGAGAAGGAATGAATTAGGATTTATTGGAACTTTTACACCAATTGGTACATTACTTCTTTGGACCATACATTAGAATACAGATGCATTTTTTCCTACATAGGTCAAACAATCGGGTGGCAGGGTCCATTTGTGAAACAATAGGTTTTTATGACCCTCTGGCAAGTTTCCTGGTTACCTTTTTCTTTTGGTATCTGTCCCACCATTGATCAGAATTATTAAATTTGAAATTTTGGATGGGCTGAATGGCCTATGTCTGCTCCTGCATCTTATAGTCTAGCATCAAAGCTACGAACTGCTCATTAGGAGTTAGAACACACAGTTTTTGTGAAAATTAGTCTTTGTATGAGGCTAACCTTTGCATGTTATAGTAATTTTGATTGAGCTATTTTGACTGAGAATGCCGCAAATTTTGAGCTTCATCCTGTTTTTTGAAATTTCTTAAGAGTAGAAATTTTATAACAATCTTTATTATTGTCACAAGTAGGCTTACATTAATACTGCAATGAAGGTACTGTGAAAATCCCCTAGTCGCCACACTCTGGCACCTGTTCGGGTGCACGGAGGGAGAATTCAGAATGTCCAATTCACCTGACAAGCACGTCTTTCTGGACTTGTGGGAAGAATCCGGAGCACTCGGAGGAAACCCACGCAGACACGGGGAGAACGTGCGGACTCCGCACAGACAGTGCTGTGAAGCAACAGTGCTAACCACTGTTCTCCCCAAAGTGAGGTACAAAACATGACATGGCTGGATGAGCAGAAATGGGGGAGTGTTAATGTTAGCTCTTTCTGGCATTTAAAAAAAAAATCTCCCCATTCACCCTAACACCCTAATTCCTTTTTAGCGGTGGAAGACCCAGGGACAGGTTACAATTGTTTATTCACGATACAAGCATGGAGAGCCCCCGCCCCCCCACCCCCAGAGAAACCTCTGAAACAGCAGTCTGCTCTAATGCAGCACACAGCTCCAATACAGATCTCACATGGAGATCATTCTAATACAGCTCTCTCCTCTACGTTGCAGATGCACACTGTCTTATCAGTACACAGAATATTGTTTCATTTCCAATCTTAATTAGTAAACCTTTCACCCAAAAGCAGGACTGTTACCACCTCCTAGCCAAAGATATCCAGAACGAGTAAGCAACCTTGCTGGCGAGTTCTGCAGCTCTCACATCCTTGGAGTGTGTAAAGATCACTGGGTATAAGCATTTAACTAGCATGTTATTCTTACTCTATGCCGGGGTGTTAGCTCGATCCCCTCTGTCCTAAATCTCTTCATTCACCTTAACAGTTAAGAACCAGAACTTGCAATCGAACCTACTGCATCATCTGAGAAAAAGTGAGTGCGTGAACTAAGTCATGGCAGTTTGAAACCAGCCATTACCTATTGGCATCACATCGTGTGTTTGTTTATTTTCCAAATTTTCTGCAAATAGTGAATTCCTTCCCATATTTATGTGCTTGTAGGGAGATGCTGAGAAGGCACGTTTCTTGCCATATTGGGAAGACATGAAGTATATAATGGCCAAGTGTGGCCAACTGAAACTCACCCAGACATGTGGAGTTGTCTTTGAGTGACTGGTGTTTAAATAGATTCTTTGTAAAACCAGGTTGATTGTCACGGCGAAGAGTGACACATGGCAGTTGTGTGGAAAGGGGAAGAAGAAACAGAAAATAGACTTTGTCGTCTGGAGAGAAACTAGAAGTCATTTACAATCTTTGACAGGAGGCTCAGAGACCTACAATTTTGCGTCAAATTTACAGCATCGAAACAGGCCGTTTGGCCCACCTGGTCTATACTTGATACTTCTATGCTCCACATGAACTTTCTCCCACCCTTCTTCATTTCACAGTTTCGGCATAACTTGATGATTTCTCCCTTATGTACTTATCTGGATTCCACTTATGCAATTTTCTGTAACCAAACTATGTGGTAGCCAGGTCCTTGTAATGCTAGAAGTTACAATTTTTATAACAGTTTACATTACAATTGAAATAGCATTAGAAGAACTTGTGGTTGGCAGCATGTAACATTATTAATTTTAATTAGATTGCACTTCCATTTTCTCAAGAACTATTTTGACATTTTATTATTTTTCATATCCCGGTCCTCCCTGGACAGTACCTTTCATTTCCATTAAAGCTACAAGTGTAGGTCTATTTTCTGTTGTATGGAAGTAGCTGTGTATATTTTTAATAAATGTGTTATACACTTGAATTAAAGACAATGAAAAGGCAGATTTTTTTTGCAATGTGATATAAGTAGCGTGACACTGAGGGAAAATTTGGATACAGCTCAAAAACATGGTTGGGGGGAAGCGAACAGCAAGTAAAGACTAGCAATAACATGAAACCCAGCACTAAAGGTGTTGCTGAGTGCCTCCCTACTGGCCCAAATTAATGCAAGGCTAGCACCACTTCATATAATTTACTTAAAGTTAACCTGCACAAATTTAAAGTTTGTTTGCATTTTCTAAAGGGGAAATGCACTCTGGAGGCATGAGGTGCTGAGACTGGTTGTTGAAGAAAGCATGAACAGGAAGTAGAGTGAAAATAGTGCAATAAAGTAGAGTGAAAATAGGGGGCGGGGGATGGGGGTGGGAGGGCTCTCGACAGACAATAGAAAAGCTGTGCAACCTGATAGCCATCACTGTCAATGCAAGCAGTGTAGGCCGGAGGACCTGGATGTCGTGCAGGAAGAAGTTTAATGACTTCACACGAGTAACTAAGTGAATACACTGCAAATTCACCACTCGTCTTCCATTCACCACTTCACTTTTCCTCACCTGACATTCACCGCAAGTATGACTCATTTCATGTTCACAACTCTACCTCACACTCGCTTGGTTAGCAGTGCTGCATGCCCCACATCTCTCAGCTTCCACACACTGCCAGCTATTCAACCGTGACAACCACATGAACTGAACACATTTCCCATACACACTGATCCATATCCCTTTCTCTTTCAAGCCAAGGTGGTGCATAACTACAGAAAACTGGATTGCACTCCACAGGCCAGGCAATGAAGGAATGCACAAGGGTGATTAGTTGAATACTATATGGAATATTGGGTGTTTTTTTGACAAAGTTGGCTTGGAATATTTGTTTTGTGGTGGCTTTCATTTCAACATTGTGGCTAAAAATGATAACTATCATGGGGTGAGTAAGGTGTGGGGCTAATTTAAAATTTGGTTCACTGGTACCATATTTGGATGAGGTGGTCACAGACATCCCCACCATAAAAGAAGTATGTTGGTTGCCTCCCGTCCACCTAATCAGCTTTCCATTTTGTTGGTTGCAAACGCAGTTCCCTCACGATGACGAGATTAAGCAGGATACAGCAGATCACAATAAATCATGATACACGCTCCAGCAAATACTGTAGAGCTTGACTGCAAAACCATTGCTTCAACACCCCAATGCTCCAGCATCACAACGCTCTGACACCTCAACACTCCCAACGCTCAGTGATGTTGTGTGGCAGCATAGGTCTCATTACATGGGTGGGTTGCTCACTGGATTTGTGAGCCAGATAGTTAGTAAATAGCCCATGTCACATAGCAGCCACCCTCTGCTTTGTCACGGAAGCTCAAATACTCAGAGAATAGTGGACTGGCGCAGAATGTAGGTATGACTGTTGCCAGGATACGTAGCTTTCAGCTGCATGAAATGCTGAGCAAACCGCACAGTCAGGGGATGGGTTCTTCACAATTACAGGACACGACTTCATTTAGATGTGGCGCCTGCCAAGCCACGTGTGTGCAGTTGATGGTACACTGCGCAATGGGAGAATCTGTCATCCTGGCAGAGCCATGTACATGCTCGCCCTGCTTCTCTCTGGTCTGACAATCTGTCTGTTCCACATACGTCTGGCATACCATCCTAATGCTTGTGCAAACACCCTCACCAAAATTGCATCTGCTGCAGGTCATGCCAGAAGTGCATGGTTGCCAGACCTCATTTTGGTGCCAAACCACCCATCGTGCCCAAGCTGCAGGTGTAACGGAGCTGAACTTTGTGGTCATCAACTTTACATATATCTACACTTCACAGCTGAACTCAATGTCCTGTGCTAACTGAAAATCCTGTAAGTGGTGCTAAAATATAATTTTGTAACTTTTAGGTTATAAAAGAAATTGTGTAAAAACTATAAATTCCTGATATTCATTTCTTATCTATCTTTTATGACTATCTTGAATATTCACCAGAAAATAAATTTGTACAAATTATCAGTGAAGCTCAATCCAGATATTTTATCTATTTTAATAGGGTCGTCTGTGTGTTGTTTGTATGAGTTTGTGTTTATTCTTATTCTTGCATCGATCCTTTTGAAGACTAATATTTTGTGTGTCTTTTTTTTTACTTTGAGTTTTGAGAAACCCCTGCTCACAGCAATTTACCTTTCTACTCTTGGCATCTGATGTCAGTATGAAACATTCTTGAGTTGAATATTACATGAGTCTGGCACAGAATTAAACTCCTTGCCTTGCTCCAGCAATATGTGATTTCTAATCTCTGCTTCACAAGAGCTACACCAACCCACTTCGTGATTATTCTGCTTCACATTGCAACCATGCTTTGGCCTTTTGGAATAAGATTCCCACTTCACTCCCAGAATTGAATTGCAGCCAGATTTGTGCTAAGAACATGAACTGACTCATAAGTGGGTCTATTTTGAAGACACTCATTTTCCGTGGGTTCCTTCCAGTTAACATGTGCCGAGATTTTCATTCCAATGTTCGGCCTTGATATTAAACCCAGATTCCAGTAGAGCATGACTTTTCTTTCCCCCTTCACCACCTGGTCTGTTTCATCTTTTTCTCTGGAAGTTTTATTGATGTTTATCTATCTTTTAATTATGTATTTCATGTAGGAGGTATATTTTTGGCCGAGGTTTTGCTGGAGGATTGTACATTGTGGCATGCCTTGTTAGTTAGTTGGTTCTGTGCAAGTTTAGATGATTAAAAATGTTTGTCTGCAAAGCTGCTGGAAGTATGGGCTGTTAAAGGAGTGGCGAAGGTAACAGGGTAAGAAGTGTGTCTCCTTAATCATTGAGATTGAAAAACGAACAGCAGGAGGATTGAGACGGAAGATGAATCAGAATGGGCGAATTAAATGTCGAACCAGGCACAGGCAGAGGGGAAAATTATGATTTGACAGAGAGAGAGAGAGAGACAAAAGGGGCAGAAAGGAGAAAAAAATATAAAACTTGACATTTTTAACATCTTCAGCAACAGGGGCTGGTTTAGCTCACTGGGCTAAATCGCTGGCTTTTAAAGCAGACCTAGGCACTCTGGTGTTTACGCCGGTGTCAACACTTAGCCGTGTTTTTAGAGAAGTTTTTGGTTTTTGGCCTTAGTTTTTGGTGAGTTTAATGGTAATCAATGTACAAGTACAGCAACGTCAGAAAAATCTTCCAGAAGGTCCAAGATAGCCTGTCGCTTTCACAAAGCTAATGGCGAGCGACACAAGTCAATCAGTTTGTGGCGATTTGCAATTCACAGTCATTCCTTCCTCATCACAATTTGCTGGCCTACCTGTGCTTTGTTCACAAGCTGTGTGGTATATTCAGCAAATTTTGAGCAAATTATTGAATTATTTTAAATGAGCAAAATAATATGCCCACTTCAGAATTTGAAAAAATAAGACACATGCGCCAAGACTTACAGACCCTGCCATTGTGGATCTTCCCGCAGTGGATGTGGTGATTCATTAAAATCCCCGCTGACTTTGGCGGGGCTGGAAGATCCCATCAGTGGCTGGGGCCGGAAAACCCTGGCCATGAAATAGAAATTTGAAAAGTTGAACATTTGGAGATGGTGCATAATTTTAAAACTTGCTTCCGTCAGTGTAAAGAGAGACAATATATCATCAGGTCACTTAATTACACGAAGGACCAAAGAACAAAGAAAGGTACAGCACAGGAACAGGCCCTTCGGCCCTCCAAGCCTGCGCCGACCATGCTGCCCGTCTAAACTAAAATCTTCTGCACTTCCGGGGTCTGTATCCCTCTATTCCCATCCTATTCATGTGTTTGTCAAGATGCCCCTTAAACGTCACGATGGTCCCTGTTTCCACCACCACCTCTGGCAGCGAGTTCCAGGCACCCACTACCCTCTGTGTAAAGTCTTGCCTCGTACATCTCCTCTAAACCTTGCCCCTCGCACCTTAAACCTATGCCCCCTAGTAATTGACCAGTCTACCCTGGGAAAAAGTCTCTGACTATCCACTCTGTCTATAGCCCTCATAATATTGTAGACCTCTATCAGATCGCCCCTCAACCTCCTTTGTTCCTGTGGTAGTCACCACTGTTGTATTGTATATACCACATACGAGGGGTATTATGGTAAGGCCCCTGTACTACATGTACGGGGGTAGAGCCCTGCCTGCTGGCTCCGCCCAGTAGCCGGAGTATAAAAGTGTGGGCTCTCCAAGCTGCAGCCATTTCGGCAGCAGCTGCGGGAGGCTACACATCTCTGCATAATAAAGCCTAGATTACACTCTACTCTCGTCTTGTCGTAATTGATAGTGCATCAATTTATTATGCAGAGATTTTACGATGGATCTCCGCATCAAGCCTGATCGCCTGCAGCTGTACCCTCAAGCAGACAACGCCACGTCAGCCTTCGCACATTGGCTAGCTTGCTTTGAAGCATACATCGGATCTGCGACAGAACCATCCTCCGAGGCACAGAAGGTCCAGATCCTTTACACGCGGCTGAACTCCGATATCTTTCCCCTCATTCGGGACGCGCTGACCTACGCTGAGGCCATGGTGCTACTGAAGGAGAACTACACTCAGCAGACCAACAAAATCTACGCCAGGCACCTCCTGTCCACGCGGCATCAACTCCCCAGTGAGTGTGGAAGATTTCTGGCGTGCCCTGCATGCCCTAGTGAGAGACTGCGATTGGCAGGCCATTTCGGCCGTTCAACATTCTGACCTGCTAGTTAGAGACGCGTTCGTTACGGGCATAGGGTCGGCCTACATCCGCCAGTGCCTCTTAGAAGGGACTACCCTCGACCTCGCGGCAACCAAGAAACTAGCGATCTCGCTCACATCGCCTCACGCAATGTACAGGCGTATGCCCTCGATCGCACGGCCCACCCCTCCTGGGCATCGTGGACCCCGCCAGCGAACACCCCATCGTTGACCCCATCAGCAACCTCCCCCAGCCAACCTCACCCAGGATTGCAAACCTGTCGCCACCAGGTGCCGACGGTACAGCGCGCAGGACAAGACCTTCATCAGGTCTGAGGTCCAGCCGCTTTTACGGGAAGATATTATTGAGGCCAGCAACAGACCCCGGAGAACCCAAGTGGTACTTGGAAAACTGGGGAGAAAAACAGGATGCTCGTTGACTATAGTCAGACCATCAATCGGTACATGCAGCTCGATGCGTACCCCCTCCCATGCATATCTGATATGGTCAGTCAGATTGCACAGTACCGGGTTTTCTCGACAGTGGACCTAAAACCCAACATAACATTTCCGTTTTTTACTGCCTGTTGTACCTGCGCACTTACTTTCAGTGATTGATGCACGAGGATACCAAGGTCTCACTGAGTATCCACCTCCCTCAATTTACACCCATTCAAATAATAGTGTGCCTTTCTATTTTTGCTACCGAATTGGATAACTTTACATTTATGCACATTATACTGCACCTACCATGCATATGTCAACTCACTCAGCCTGTCCAAATCCCGCTGAAGCATCTCTGCATTCTCCTCACAGTTCACTCTCCCACCCAACTTTGCACCATCTGCAAATTTGGAAAAACTACATTTAGTTCCCTCGTCCAAATCATTAATATGTAATGTGAACAGTTGGAGTCCTAGCACAGATCCTTGCTGTACCGCACTAGTCGCTGCCTGCCAATTGGGAAAAGACCCATTTATCCCAACGTTTTGCTACCTGTCTGCTAACCAGCTTTCTATCCATCTCAAGATACAACCTGCAATCCAATCCGCTTTAACTTTACATAGTAAACTGCTTTGTGAGGCCTTGTCGAACGCCTTCTGAATTATATAATAGGGACATTTTTTGAGAATTTAAAAATTATTTTTAAGAACTCTTGAATCTTTATACTTGCTATGGGATTGATGAGGTGTGTCCGACATAGAATAAATCAGATAACCTAACCCGACCAACCAATTGCCATTTTATTTTTTGCTTTCCAATCATCAGTCAAGTGGGGGAATGAGTCATCAAGTGACATCTACTCACTAATGCTCACTTCAGGTTTGCTTAGAATTACTAAAGCGTTTGGCCACAAGGCAGCACCTGGTTGAGTACAGAACTAAGATGTCCGAGGATAAGTGGTCAATGGAAGGGGCGATTGTGTCAAAAGGAAATTTCTCCATTGACCAGAGTTGTATTGAATCCGAAAGAAGATTTCTATGGCTAACCGTTGCAGGGAATCATTGCAGGGGTTTTCTGAGGAAACTCCACTATCTTCAGTTGTTTCATTGTCACCATTCTCCTGCTCAAAGCCTGGGTGGCTGTTTTCTGACAATTAGTCTTTATCTCTATTCACAGGGACTTTGAAAATAAAGCAGGCAATGTCAGTCTGGAAAGCATCCAGGCTGAGACTGACAATTGATAGATGACAATTCTGCCAGCTAAGTGCCGAGCAATGGCCAGGTTTACACATCAGTATATCCCTGACCATCAGCACGGCATTCCTGACCAACATTTTAGGGCGATGAATGGCCAGAAACTGAACTGGATCAACTCCAGCTAGACACGGACATGAGCAAGGTGAGGGTTGAAGCAGGGCAAAGGTTGCATAGTCTCCTCCACAGCTTATGTATCAAGCAGCACTCATCTCGATGGGCATAGACAAACCACTCACAAAGTACAGTACGATCTTGGACAGAGACACTAACTTGATCAATACCTCTGTCACTGAACCCAGTGTATACCCGGTCCATTAGTAACAGGCAGTAGGCTGGATTCTCTGCCATCCCCAACCCCCGCAAGCCGCTTGTGTCTCGGTGGCACGCTGTTCGCTGGTGGCTGGATGCTGTGCTCCTGCCACTTGTCAATGGGATTTCTTATTGAAGTCACCCTTGGGTGCGTTGCCAGCAGGAAAGGTGAATCCAGATGACTGTAGAATTCCAGCCAGTAGCTGTAGTAGGTAGAGGACACGTTACAGAAATCACACCCAAGGAGATCTGAAGAATCCTCTTTCAGAAGACATAGAAAAATGCAAGGAAGTAATATTGTTGGGTTGAGATTTTAGATTAAAATGAGTGACACAGACTGAACACCCATTTAATGTTATATGGTCGTTCTTAATGATATTTCATGAGTGGCTACATTTATAAAGACTTGTCAACTTTGCGAATGAGGCGACAAGCTGAAGGGGAAAAAAAATCTCTTGCAACCTCTTTCCTAGTAAGTCAAGAGCTGGGTAAATGCAAGAATCAAACAGATGGCACTCTCCCATGTGCTCCTACAGAGATCGAGAAAATCTGCAGCTACCTTCCACCTCCACATAACCTTCTGTTACAATCTTGGGTCTTCTGTATAACTGTAATTTCTCTTAATGGCTCAATAGCATTTCTCGTGAGCATCCCTCACTCCCTACAATCGGGAAACTGTAACCTGCTGAAATATGTACCCAGTGCATTCACAATCGCCCTACACACAATACAATGGCGAATATGAACTCAGACCAGACTACATCTTTTAACATGTTTATAATTAAATGGAAATCTGAAGTAATACAGCAAAGAAAGCATGAGCTACATAATATATACAACCAAGAAAATACAAAATAAGTTTTCATTCGGACATTTGTAAGAACCTCTTTTGAAGAGATTTTTGGTTTAAATACAGCCTGCTTTACTGTCAAGGAGAGCTGAGCTGCTTTTACCAACTTGCACTATGGTATTTGCATATCATATCACATAGGCTGCTCTGAAACCAGGAATTTCCAGAGAGCCCTCCTGATAAATCTCAAGAAAATGCAAGACATCCATCTCTGTTGCTGCACTTTTAAAAATGAGTTTTTAGACTATGATGTTTAAATGTTTTTATGTGGAGCACCAAAGTGTTTTTCAGGAAACTGGGGTTTTACCCGTGAAGCAATAACGTCTCTTTCAGTCTGCAAATATTCACTCCACTCACATACTTGCAAATAAATAGCTCTTTTATTAAATGTGCTACCAGCAATTCATTATGGCAACAAAAAAAAATAGATTTTTCTGCTTGCTGACATTACCTGCAGTTTACATCAGTTCAGCTGGCTACAAGTTAAATTAGTGAATTAATCCGATCTAAGTTCAACAATCCCTTTTGAGTTACCGAACACAACTTTTTTAACACCGAAAATCCACTTTCCCAGACTCTAATTAAAATGAAAGTCATCGCACCTTCCTGCAGTTCTGAGATTGATTCACAGATCCTAGGCTTCAATTCACAGTAGGTCATATACAAAGGTGAGTGTCATAATTCAGGTATTTACATTTTATTCCTTGCTGATAATGGAGAATGATATAGATTGGAGAGTATAATGGAGAATAGGGAAATGGTGGAGAAGCTGAACAATTAGTTTAGTGTCTGTCTTCACGGAGGAAGATTCAAAAACTCTCCTAGAAACACTCGGGAGCTGAGGGACTTGTGAAAATGAGGAACTGAAAGAAATTAGTATTAATAAAGAGGTAGTACTTGGAAACTAATTGGATTGAAGGTTAATAAATTCCCTGGATCAGATGATATACATCTCCGAGTGCTGAAGGAGCTGGTATTATGCTGAGCCAGTCAGCTCTAAGATTGAAATCTGTGTTGGCTGATCATGATCCTTTTTTTTTTGTATTGTAGTAACGTGGTGGTATAGCTACTGAACACAAAAGCACAGAACTCCAGTGATAAGTTCTAACATTTGAAGGATTAAAAATATTCCTTAAAAGAAAAGATAAAACGCACAAAAGGTACCACAGTGTTAGCACTGCTACCTCACAGCGCCAGGGTCCCAGGTTCGATTCCCGGCTTGGGTCACTGTGCGGAGTCTGCACATTCTCTCCATGTTTGCGTGGGTTAGTCCCGAAAACGTGTTTTCAGGTGAATTGGACATTCTGAATTCTCCCTCAGTGTACCGGATCAGGCGATGGGGGGACTTTCACAGTAACCTCATTGCAGTATTAATGTAAGCCTACTTGTGACCATAATAAAGATTATTATTATTATAAAGACACACAGTTAGAGAAGATCTCACAAGGTTACCCCAAAAATGCCTTACAAAGGGTACACAATGAAATGAACTTTTTGGCAACAGCTAAACTGTAAAGCCCAGGAAATGTAACCCAAATCAAGGAATTTCTTTTCATTGCATACAGAAGTACACTCTCCGACTTCTCAGAACCATACGTGCTGAAGTAGTTTTCTAAAAGCAGATTCAGAAAAACCGCTTCAGAAGTTGCTTTTCTCAGTTTCTCACTTTCCCAGTTTTTCAGCAAACTCCAACACAAAGAAGCTGGTCTTCAGTGGGTTACCCCCACCGGACATCCACTCCAACTGAAAACCTGTCCTCAGAAATATTATTTTGGACTTTCATGTTTGCTTTCACAAATCCCTTTAAAATTGGGTTTCCCAAATATTAGGACCATTCCTTCTCCTATATTACCTCTATTTTTGGATCAATAAAATTTTAATAAAATGTCTGCCCCTGTTTACTCCAGACTCCTGTAAGATGCAAATGTTCCTTCCCTGTCTCCTTTAAAGCTCTTAAGTATGCAATTATTACACAACAATGTCAACACTTAACCCCTTAATCTAAATGTCAAACCTACACTTTTACCTGTAAACTAAACCCACCATAAGGCTTCATTACAAATATAAAGAGGTAATAACTTTACCCTTTCACCCCTTATATACTCCAAAGACAATTTGACTCTGAAAATCTCTCCTTTTCTTCACCTTGTACACGCACAGACAGCTTACCTTACCTACACAGAATATATGCACAACACACAAATATTGGTCTGTAGCTTTCTCAGAGTGGCAATCTTCGGTAGATAGCCATTCTCGACAGACTTGCCTTGGCTGATATTACGAAGCCCGTGTCTCGCCCAAACTTCCTTGTTCAGGCTGAGCGAGACAGCAGCAGCGAAGCGTGCCCCCGGTTGCATCGGAATGTAGTACCTGAGGCGCAGAGAAGTAAGAAACACTGGTTTTTACAGCACTAACTTTAAGGGAACAGATATAAGGTACGTTGGTCAGGGGAGGGGAGGTGGGTGTCGAACTGGTGTGGGGAGGTGGGAGTGGGTGATCAGCCGGAAATTGGTGGGGGGTGGGGGGAGGTGTTGATGCCAGACTGGAGGAAGGGAGGGGGTTGGGTGGTTGGAGGTTGGACCAGAGAGAGAGAGGAGGGAAGATTGGATCCAAGTTGCAGGGATGGTGGTCGGGTTGCGTGGAGGGGTGTCGAGAACGGGTGTTGAGTTGGGGAAGGGATTGTGTGGGGGGGGGGGGGGGGTCTCTTCGTGGCCATGAGTGTGTGGGGGGTGTCCCATGCAAGGCTGGGTCTGGGTTTTTTAAATAGTTCTAGACTCTGGAGTTAGAAGTGATTTGTTTTGCTCTATCTCTATCAGGGTAAAACTGGCAGAATTATCTGAATTTAGTGATTTAAATCGCTTTTGCCAGCGGTTAAGTCACAGCAGCAATTTTGGCCTTGGGTCACTTTCTGTGTGGAGTTTGCACGTTCCCCCAGTGTCTGCGTGGGTTTCCTTTAAGTGCTCCGGTTTCGTCCCGCAGTCCAAAGATGTGCTGGTTAACTGGATCAATGTGCAGGGTTATGGGGATAAAGCAGGAGAGTGGGCCGAGTAGATTGCTATTTAGGAGGGTTGGTGCAGACTCAATGGGGCAAATGGCCTCCTCCTTCACTGTATGAATTCTATGGTTCTCAGCCCAGTGTAATTGTCCAGAGGAAGTTAGCAGTTCTGGGCAATTGCTGGATAAACACTTACATGGGGACTTTCTGGGGGGTTTCTCCAGCGCATCATTGGGATAGCCCTAAATGCAACGCTGGGTAACCAGGAAGTTATGGGCCAATACAAAATATACACACCATCCAATCACACAGACAAAATTAAAGCACGTGGGATATGGGGTACTTTATTGGTTTAGATTGAGAATTGGTTAACAGACAAAAAACCGAGAGTAGAAATAAATGGTCATTCTCAGGATGGCAGGCTATTACTGGAGGGATACCGCAAGGATCAGTGAGCCACAGCTATTCACAAACTATGGGTGCGATCTAACCAAGAAAAATCAAAGTTCGTTGTGTCTGGGATTAGCGGGGTCATCCCAGGCGCCATGGCCCCGCTATCTGTTTCTAATTTGGGCCCCAATGGGGAACTTTCCCCCCACCCCCCCACCCCCCCCCCCCCCCCCCCCCCCACCCCCCAGAGGCCACACTCAAGGTCTGTTGAGCAGATCTCCTCAGTGCAGGCAGAGATTGAGATGCCGTTTTTAAATGGCACCCAATCACTCAAGCCCCCAGACTCCCCCCCCCCCCCCCAACACCCCAAATCACCTGTTGGGGGGTCCTCCTAAGTCCCGGGTTGCCTGGTTCCCGTTTGTGGGGACCAGTACTAATCAGCACTCAGCTGGAGGTCTCCTTGGCGAGGCTGGTAGATGCTGCGTGTCCATTCAATCCAGCAACGGCATGGCTAAGTGGGTTCTTAAACTCACTTAACCTGTGCGTGACTGGGCCGGGCCATTGTGGGCGGGACCTAGATCACGACATCTTGCGAGATCTGGTTAGATCTTGCGAGGTGTAACGGCCATTGGGAATCCTGTGGGTGGCCTTTCCCGGGATCTACTGGCCATGTCCCATCCCAATTCTGGTGGTACGTGGCCAGTAGATCATGCCCTATATAAATGATTTGTATGTGTTGATGACATGTAATATTTCCAAATTAGCCGATCACAAAACTTGGTGGGAATGTAAGTTTCAAAGAGCATGCGGAGAGCGGAGAATCGGCGCCATTGGCGCCGGTGCGGTCGGCGTTGTGCCGGTCTGGTCACTCTATGGGGCCCCCCCCGGCGATTCTCGGCCCCACTGCACATGCGCAGACCCGCGGCGCCCATCTGATGCCGGGGATCGGCAACTGGAGCGGCGTGGGTCGCCCCAGTGCTGTGCTGGCTCCCTGGAGGGGTCAGAATTGCTGCTCCTGAGGCCATGTTGACGCCGTCGAGAAACGTGACGGCGTTTACGACAACGTCAACACTTAGCCTCAGGATCAGAGAATCCCGCCCAATAGGTTTCTCGATACTGATGGCATCAAGGGATATGGGATAGTGGGGAAAAATGGCACAGAAGTAGATGATCGGCCATGATAAATTTGAATGGCAGAGCAGGCTCAATGGGCTGAATGGACTACTCCTGCTCCTATGCTGTGCATGCCCCACCCATATATGCACACCAGCAACTGGCTTTGAAGAGGCCATTAGGGGTCAGCTCAGAAACGGCCTCTTGACACTGGCTTCAGGCAGTGATGTAACCACTGTGCTGGCTTTGTAATACCATTTTGGGAGAAGTTAAAATTCACCTTCCACATCCTGACCAAACAATTGCTCCCACAATCCTTCCAATCAACTACTCTCATCCATTAAACAGACCACAATGACATGTGCATTCATTCTGTACAAGTGAGGACAAATGGTTATCTAAACTTCTGGACTCCTGAAGCTATTTATGTGTAATTAGAAAGATTTATTCCCTTCAACAAATTGACTATTTTATTTCTTGGATAAGAGACAAAAGAAGGAAATATTTAAAAAACGCTCATTATGTTTTGAGTAAGTTCAAGCCAATTATTCTTGAACTAGCTTTGTTCCCTCACCATGTTGCATTTATTTCTTTCCTTCCGTTACCAACATCTGATGCAACATGTTGAGAGAAGTAAATTGTTTTGCCTCAATTTTAAAAGCAAGGTTCAAGATTTTCTCCCCTTTTAGATTTATTACATTGCTTTATTTAAATAGAATGCAGAAAACATATCCCAATGATTGATGGTGACTGTACTAGCTGTCTCCTCTTTAGCTATAAATATGTAATCTGCAAGCTTTGACTGAGTGTTTCAAACACAGCGCAGGAAACCAGATACTCAACACTATCAAACTTAAAATGGTTCAACCGGTGCCTCTGAGAACAAGAAAAGGATGGACAGAAATGGCAAAGATCCTAAAATATTTCAGTTTGGAGAGCTACTTACCTTCTGGTGTAGACCAAGCTATGAAGGGCAAGTAATAGTGAGCTGCAGTTGCTGATCGTAAAGGGAAAAGCTGCTTATACAGCAGTAGATCTTGAAAATACCCTTTTGACGCATTACCCCGAGGAAAGCTACTTTCATTGCATTGTATGTAAAATAATTAAATTTGATTGATTCAGGATGACTGTTCCTCAAATGTTCCTGGCATTTGAAACTCCAGCAATGGCTGTCGGTTTAAGATAACGTGAAAATACTCCACTTTTTAAGATCTATTCTTTCATGGGATGTGGACATCGCCAGCAAGGGCTTTTAAAAAAAAATTAGCGTGCTCAATTGTTTTTTTCCAATTAAGGGGCCATTTAGCATGGTCAATCCACCTACCCTGCACATCTTTGGGTTGTGGGGAAGAGACCTGCAGACATGGGGAGAATGTGCAAACTCCACAAGGGCAGTGACCCGGGGCCGAGATCGAACCCGGGTCCTCAGCGCTGTAAGGCAGCAGTGCTAACCACCGTGCCATCACGCCTCTCTTTGTCACACCATTCCTGAGGGCAGTTAAGAGTCAACCACAATGCTGTGGATCTGGAGTCACAGGTAGGCCAGACCAGGTAAGGATGACAGACTTCTTTCCCTAAACGACTTGAGTGAACCAGATGGGCTTTTATGACAATCAGTGATGGTTTAATGAGGCAAGTGAGTGCATTGGAGTTAACGATTGGCAGGTAAAACAGTAAATAATCAAAAAGGGGGCCTTCAAAGAGGAGATAGTTCGGATATAGGCTAGACACATTGCTAAGGGGAAAGGGGGGGGGGGGGGGGGAGTGGTGGGGGGAGTGGAGAAAGGAAGGGTATCCAAAGCCAGAGCGCTGTAGATGATTAAAGATGTAGCGATAAAAATGAAATAGAAAAAGAGGCTTATAATAAATGTCAGGTTGAAACTTCATTGGAGAACCAAGCTGAATACAAAAAGCACAGGAGAGAACTGAGAAAATAAATTAGATTTACACACCAGAGTGCATAAAAATAGATAAAATGCTAACATAAAAGAGAACCCACAATTCTGTTCTAAACTCCTGAATCTTAAAAAGGTAGACAAATGAAGGGGAGGGTCAATTTAGGGAACATAAAAGAGGTGGTCTTGTGGAGGCAGAAACAGGTGTTTCCATCTGTCTTTTTTTAACCAGGAGGATGCTGCCAATGTCACAGCAAAGGAGGAAGCAGTATGGAAATGGGATAGAATTAAAATAAAGAGGAGGTAATTCAAAGGTCGGTTGTGCTCAAAATAGACAAAACAACTGTCCAGATAGGCTGAGGGAAATGATGAAGGATCTGGTTTTCTAATCCTTCTTATATATGGGGTGTTCCAGAAGACAGAGGGATTCCAGATGTTATACCTGTTGGAAGGTTTTGTGGTGTCTCAGAGAGTGGTCTGGAGGATTGTATGATTGAACATAAACCTTTTTTTGGTAACTCATAACTACATATATACATGGCCAAGGTACAGCCCTGCATGGGTGCTGTCACCATGCTGGTCCCTGAAGACTCTCTCACACACAGGCTATCCATGTGTCTTTCCACATCGATTTGTGGGCAGTACCGTTTCCCTAACCCCACGTTAACCCTTTCACTAATCACCAATATATTGCACCTCCCCCCAATTCCTACCCAAATACACCCCATTCTACAATACAGTGTTTGCTTTCCACCCATTCTACCCCCCCAACCCACCCCACTCAAGATTCTGACTTTATAAATTCACACAGTCTGGAGGCTTGACAATTCTTCCAGATCTCGTTCTGCTACGCTTGGAAGAATGGTGGTCTTTGGGTCGACTTTGTCAGGCTGGCATTGAAATTATAGGACACTGTATTTCTGTGCACTTGTTTGTCAATTTCTGAGAGACGTTTTGCTCTCTTTTGAGCTGCATTTCTCTTTATCGACAACCAATCTGCTTTGTTCAGACACCTTGGGTTTGTCTTAACCTTTCCAAAGAGGGTGTCCATTCCGCTCATTCCTAAAGTGGACTTGGATTTTCTTTCTCTGTTGGGTTAGCCATGTTCTTCTTGGAAGTAGGGGCGAAATTCTACCCCAACGGCGCGATGTCCGCCGACTGGCGCCAAAAACGGCGCCAATCAGACGGGCATGGCGCCGGCCCAAAGGTGCGGAATGCTCCGCATCTTTGGGGGCCGAGCCCCAACATTGAGGGGCTAGGCCGACGCCGGAGGGATTTCCGCCCCGCCAGCTGGCGGAAAAGGCGTTTGTTGCCCCGCCAGCTGGCGCGGAAATGCGGCGCATGCGCGGGAGCGTCAGCGGCCGCCGATAGTTTCCCGCGCATGCGCAGTGGGGAGAGTCACTTCCTCCTCCGCCATGGTGGAGACCGTGGCGGAGGCGGAAGGGAAAGAGTGCCCCCACGGCACAGGTCCGCCCGCGGATCGGTGGGCCCCGATCGCGGGCCAGGCCACCGTGGGGGCACCCCCCGGGGTCAAGTCGCCCCGCGCCCCCCCCAGGACCCCGGAGCCCACCCACGCCGCCTGGTCCCGCCCGTAAATACCAGCTTTGATTTACGCCAGCGGGACAGGCAATTTCTGGGCGGGACTTCGGCCCATCCGGGCCGGAGAATTGAGCGGGGGGTCCCGCCAACCGGCGCGGCCCGATTCCTGCCCCCGCCCAATCTCCGGTACCGGAGACTTCAGCGGGGGCGGGATTCATGGCGGCCAACGGCCATTCTCTGACCCGGCGGGGGGTCGGAGAATGACGCCCTAGATGTTTCAAAAATGAAACCTTAATTTGCACTTTTCTTTACAATTTCAGCCATGTCACGTTTCAACAACCCGATGGTTCTCAATAAGTTGATGGCATCCAGTGTTTTTACTTTTGAGTTCATTGAACTTCAGTGTTAGATTTGCATTTTCAAAAAAATATCCTTTTAAGCCTTTCAACTGCTTCTTCGCCTCATCTTTCCTCTCCACTCAACTCTTTGGCTTCTGCATTTTATTACACTGACGTGATCTGAGGCCATCTTGCATTTTGCTTGAGTAGTGTCTCCCTTGGCCTGGGGTCTCACGTCTCCCACACCCTGGGGACTCTTTGCCCCTTCACTGCTTTTTTAGTGATGAGCTAGAACTACTTTGTTAAGATCTGCGCTCTCCACAACTTGGAGTTTAAAATATTTGTCAAAGGCTTTTAATATCTTACCAAAGGTGGTTGAGGATTCACCTCATCTTAGGATCACTTCATCTCCAAATTCACCAAACAAGGAGAAAGATGTGTTAACTTGCATTTCTTCCAATTTGTTACTTAATCCTGATGGACTCCTGTAATATAAACATTTTCTGCTCCAAGACACTCAATATAAGGACTGTTTTTTTCCCTTACCTTAGCCTAAATTGATCTGGTAGTCTCTCTCCATGGCTACATTTTACAATGCATGAACACCTCTTCAATTTTTTTCCCTTTTCAAGATGGCTCCACAGCTGCCATTTCTTTTGTTCCATTCTTTCGTTCCCTTCTTTCATTCTTTCTTTCTTTATCATCCTGTGCTTGCTGGGTATTGGCAGGCTCCCGTTGTTCCGTCTGGGCTGTTTTCTTCACATTATTCTCTTCACAGGAAACCTTAAAGGAAGAGGTTTCAGCCATCAATTTGATTTTTTAAGTATGGGAATCAAATGGGAGGATTTAAAAAAACTGCCTGTTTAAATACGTTTCTTTCATTCCGTCGAGCTCAGCCACCATGTGTTATGGTGCCAGCAATGGGCCAGTTGCTGCAGATTTCTTTCAGCTGTGCTCTGGATGGGCTCAACTGATTGCTACCGATTTTAAGGTCATTTCTGCCTTTTACTATATTTTACTCACGCGTTTTGTGATCCGGCTAGGTTCTTTGCCTCTGCATTTACTCGGGTTCTTCTTTTCATCTGCACAGTGAATTACTTTTCTGCCTTTCAGCCTTTTTAAAAAACTTTGCTCAGCCTTCTGTGATCTGGCCAGGCCCCTTGACTCTACCTCTTCATTCAATCAGGTCTGGCTTTTCACCTGCGCAGTGGATGATTCTTCTGCTGCCTTCCAGCTTTATTCCCTTTCATTTGAACTTTGTTCAGCCTTTTGTGATCTAGCTAGGTCCTTTGACTCTGCATTTGATCAAGTCTGTAAAGGATCGCCACATGCCCTGGTGGAGTCCTTCAGCTCCACATTTGCAATGTAAAGTTTCAGGCAATATCCAACTGTGTCCTCAATTTAGGCACATTTCAACGAGGAGAACGAAGACGAAAGACGGGAGGAACGGCAGAAGCGGCGGTGAGCGCGAGATGGCAGCGAGATTCGTCCGTGAGAAGCAAGCGACAACAACACCAAACCCATTCGAGTATTGGCCACTGTAATTGTCTCTCCGGCACCCAAATGTATATTTACCTCCCCAGTCTCCACCCCCCCCCCCAAAAACAGTTGCCTACTTATGTGTTGTAAATAATCTTGCCAGTTGGACAGAGTTGCTGCTGTTGAACTGGTGCACAATACCCTAGCAGTTTTCCTATTTGACTTTTTATTGGATTTTTAAAAACGATTTACTATTTTCTTTTCTCTGGTATGTTTGGGTGTGCCCTTCTCTTCTCTTCTATATATGTGTGTATGTGTTTCTTATCCTGTGTACATAACGGTAAATATACTTTGTTCAAAAACCTAATAAAAAACATTTATAAAAAAATATTTAGGCACCTATCACTCTCATTCAGGCTTAAGTTTCTTTAGATTTTTGAGCTTTTGAGATTTTAAATTATTTTTTTTAGCAATCTTTATTGCGACAAGTAGGCTTACATTAACACAGCAATGAAGTTACTGTGCTGGTTTAGCTCAGTGGGCTAGACAGCTGGTTTGTGATGCGAAACAAGGCCAGTAGCACGGGTTCAATTCCCGTACCAGCTTACCCGAACAGGCGCCGGAATGTGGCGACTAGAGGCTTTTCACAGTAACTTCATGCTTGTGACAATAAAAGGTTATTATTATTATTCCGGCGCCTGTCCGGGTACACAGAGGGAGACTTCAGAATGTCCAGATTACCTAACAACACATCTTTCGGGACTTGTGAGAAGAAACCGGAGCAGCCGGAGGAAACCCACGCAGACACTGCGAGAACGTGCAGACTCCGCACAGACAATGACCCGAGCCAGGAATCGGACCTGGGACCCTGGCGCTGTGAAGCAACAGTGCTAACCACTGGGCTACCGTGCCGCCATTTGGAATCATTCTCCAGCTTCTCTGGGATTTCAGGATCCATTCTTTAATGCCATCATGTTGTAAGGCTGTTTGTTGTCTCAGTGAGCCATCTGGAGGCTTGTTTAGTTGAACGTAAACCATTTATTGGAAATCTGTAATAACATATGTCACTAAGGTACAGTCCTACATGGGTGCTGGCTCCCTCCAAACTCTTCGAAACACTGTCTACCATCATGTGACTATATAATATTGTTGACGGTACTGTTTTCCCCTGTCCCAGATTAATGTTTGCCCTGCCCTAACACCCTTCTACCACAATACCTTGTTCAAAAGAGGTGAGAGAGATAGACCTAGCTACTGATAGGCCTGTCAACATAGAAACATAAAAAAATAAAAGCTGGTTAGGCCATTCGGCCCTTTATGGCCGAACATCCAACTCAGTAACCTGTTCCTGCTTTCCCCCCATACCCATTGATTCCCTTAGTCCCAAGAGCTACATTGATCTATCTCTTCTTGAAAACAGACAATGTTTTGGTCTCAAATGTTTTCTGTGGTAGAGAATTCCACAGGTTATCAATCTCTGGGTGATAAAAAGTTCTTCTCATCTCAGTGCTAAATGGTCTACCCCGCATTCTCAGACTTTAACCCTTGGTTCTGGATTCCCTCGCCATCAGTAATATCCTTCTTGCATCTACCTTGTCTAGTCCTGTTAGAATTTTATGCATTTCTATGAGATCTCCCTTCATTCTTTTAATCTTCAGCAAATACAGGCCTCGTCAACTCAATCTCTCCTCATACAGTCAATCTGGCAATCCCAGGAATCAGTCTGGTAAACCTTCACTGCACTCCCTCTACAGCAAAAAACATCCTTCCTCAGATAAGGAGAACAAAACTGCACAATTTTCCAGCTGTGGTCTCACCAAAATCCTGTATAACTGCAGCAAGACATCCCTGCTCCTGTACTTAAATCATCTCACTATGAAGGCCAACATACCATTTGCTTTTTTCACTGCTTTCTGTACCTGCACGCATACCTTCAGTGACTGATGTACAAGGACACCAAGGTCTCGTTGCACATTCCCCTCTCTCAATCTGTAGCCATTCAGACAATAACCTGCCTTCCTGTTTTTGCTGCCAAAGTGGATAACCTCACATTTATCCATATCATACTGCATCTGCCATGCATTTGCCCACTCGTTCAACTTGTCCATATCACACTAAAGCATCTCTGCATCCTCCTCACAACTCGCCCTCTCATCCAGCTTTGTGTCATCTGCAAATCTGGAGATATTACATTTAGTTCCCTCATCTAAATCATTAATATGCATTGTGAATAGATGGGGTCTTAGCATCGATCCCTGCAGTATCCCACTAGTCACTGCCTGCGAATTGTAAAAAGACCCGTTCATTCCTACTCTTTGTTTCTGTCTACCAACCAGTTTTCTACCCATATCTATAGAATCTGTACAGGGCAGAAGGTGGCAGTTCGGGCCCATCGTGTCTGCACCGACCCTCTGAAAAAGGACCTTACCCAGGCCCATGTTCTATGTCCTATCCCCATAACCCCGCCTAATCTGCACATTTTTGGATTGTGGGAGGAAACCAGAGCACTTGCAGGCAACCCCGCAGACATGAGAAAAACGTGAAACACAGTCACCCCAGGCTGGAATTCATAGAATTTACAGTTCAGAAGGAGGTCATTTGGCCCATCAAGTGTGAAGCAACAGTGCTAACCATTGTGCTACCATGCCGTCCAGATCCTTGGTGCTGTGAGACAGCAGTGCTAACCATTGTGCCATGGTGTCCCCTCCCCTATCCATCTCCATACACTACCCCCAATTTCATGCATTTTAATTTTGGTCACGGGGAAACGTTTAGAGACAATAATCTGGGAGAAAATGAATACACTTGGAAAAATATGAGTTAATAAATAAAAATCAGCACGTATTTGTTAAAGGCAAGTCATGTTTGACTAACTTAATTAAGTCCTTTGATGGAGTAATGGAAAGGGTTGATGAGGGTAATGTGGACACTCAAAAGGCGTTTAAGTGCCACGTAATAGACTTGCCAACAAAATTGCAGCCCATGGGATTTGAGTGACAGTGGCTGCATTGATGCAAACTTGGCTCAGGGATAGAAAGCAGAGTCCTGATATTCAGACTGAAGGGGAGTTTGCAGTGCTGATCCCTTCGGGTCAGTGTCGGAACTGTGATCTTTTTTGATGTGTCTCAGTGAGCTGAATTTGGGTGTGAAAGGCATCATTTCAAAGTTCACAGATGACATCAAACCTGGAAAAGTAGCAAACAGTGGCAAATGTACTAACACACTTCAGGGAGGTGAATGCGCAGACCGGCGAAATGGGGAGAATCATGGCAGATGAAATTTGACAAGAGAAGTGTGAAGCACTACATATTGTTGGGAAGAATGAGGAGAGGCGATACAAACTAAATGTTACAGTTTTTAAAGGGATGCAAGAACAGAGAGACCTTGGGATATACATGCACAAATTTTAGAAGGTGGCAGGATAAGGTGAGAAAGTTATTTAAAACAAAAGCACATAGGATCTATCAATTTGTTAAATATTGTTTAAAATCAGGGAATTTATGATTAAACTTTATAGGACATTGGTTAAGTTCCAGTTGAAGGATTGTGGCCAATTCTGGGCTCCACATTTTAGGGTGTATCTTGATCATTATAAAGGTTACGGTGGAGAGTTACGAGAATGGGGTCAGCGATGTAAAAGCCTAGTTACATGGAGTGACTTGAGAAACTGGGGTGGCTCTCAGAGTGGAGAAAGTTAAGCGGAGATGAGGACACGCATTTAAGGTCATCAACAAAAGAATCAGAGACGACACGAGGACATTAAAAAAAATTACTTTGCAAGTTATGATGCTCTGGAGTGTACTAGGTGGTGAAAGCAGATCCAATGACCATTTGTTAAATACTCTCGGTGGAAATTTAAACGACAATGGGGAAAGAAGTGGGGAAGCAGGTCGAATTGAACCAGCATAGGTAGAGTTGACGGAATGGGCCCCTTCTATGTTGTTTGATTCCACTTGGATCCTTGATAGCACAAACTAGCTGCGTGTAGTCATTAGCTTACCTGATCTTCTGTTAGGTGGGTTTGCCAAAACTTGTCAGACAGCATTCAAAGACCAAATGCAACCAATAGTCACTGTGGTATAGCTCAGAATGTACAAACTCTGCCAATTGTATCGAGGCGTATTTTGAGGAGATCCGTATTTGTTGTCACTATTTCAATGAAGCGACAGTGAATTTTAGCACTGTCTGTATTAACTTGAATGCACAAACATTGTTGAACCCATCGCCTGTGTAGCAAAGCAGCAGTTGCACTGCTTGGAGTGATCTGGTTTGCTGCTTCTGCACAGCTTGGTTGCTTTTGTACAGTTCAGCAAGTAGAGCAAGATCTCTCCCCTGCACGCTTCACAATTTTACAATCTAACGTATGTACGCAGTGAAGAATGGACAGAATTCTGCAAGCCTGCTCTTTGGCATACACACTTCATGGAATATGCAATGGAGAAATTATTTCAGTGAATGACGAGCGTTAGCATTGTGCAGCTCTGAGTCCAAAGTACAAAATGTCAGTGCCCATGAAGATGACTTACTTTTTCCATTCAGGGGAATGGTCCTGATGGTTAGCACACGCCTGTTTTTTTTGACACCTTCTGAATGCTTTGAGAGGTATGGCTAGAGGGTGAACTTGTATGAACTTGAAAGGAGTTGGCTGTCTACCTTTGGACAAGGTTTTCTATCTGGATGTCTGTGATTTGCCTAAGAGCATTTAGCAGAATTTTTCCAATGTGGAGGACTGTCTTTGTTCGTTCTAGGTGGTCTAACTCTCGGGGTGCAAGGTACAGCTTTTGTGAGGGAATCCTGTGCGAGGCTTGAATGTTTGTTCTTTTGCGATTGCCCTGTAGAAAGTCAAATATTAACTGGCACTCTGGGCAAAATTTTCCAATCCCACCAGTGGCGGGTTGTTAAAATTAATTTACGGGACGTGGGCATCGTTGGCTAGGCCAGCATTTATTGCCCAACTCTAACTGCCCTTGAGAAGGTGGTGGTGAGCTGCCTTCTTGAACTGCTGCCGTTCATATGATGCAGGTACAGCCACAGTGCTGTCAGGAAGGGAGTTCCAGAATCTTGACCTAGCGACAATGAAGGAATGGCGACATATTTCTAAGTCAGGATGTGAATGGTTTGGAGGGCAACTTCCAGGTGGTATTGTTGCCATGTGTCTCCTGCCCCTGTCCTTCGAGATGGTAGTGGTCGTGGATTTGGAAGGTGCTGCCTAAGGAGCCTTGGTGAGTTCCCGCAGTGCATCTTGTAGATGGCACACACTGCTGCTAGTGTGCGTCGGTGGTAGAGGGTGAATATTTGTGGAAGGGGTGCCAATCAAGCGGGCTGTTTTGTCCTGGGTGTTAACTTCTTGAGAGGTGTTGGAGCTGCACTCATCCAGGCAAGTGGAGAATATTCCATTACACTCCTGACTTATGCCTTGTAGATGGTGCACAGGCTTTGCGAAGTCAGGAGGTGAGTTACTTGCTGCTGATTCCTAGTCTCTGACCTGCTCTTGTAGCCACAGTATTTATATGGCTAGTCCAGTTCAGTTTCTGGACAATGGTAACCCCAGGATGTTGTTAGTGGGGATTCAGTGATGGTAATGCCATTGAATGTCAAGGAACTATGGTTAGATTCTCTCTTATTGGAGATGATCATTGCCTGGTCTTCTTCAAATGGATCCTCACCATCCTCCTCAGAGGTGGCCTGGGGGCTGGGGTTGATGTTGGATGTGCTGGACTGTCGGATCTCAGCAGGTGTTTGTGGCTTCTGCACTGGCATCATCAGCCACCCGCTGAAGGGGAACCCCCTTGTCCCCGAGGAACCTTCTGCTACTCTCCCTCAAAGACTTCCAGGATCTAAGAGCGCCAAAGGATTTAGTTATCCCCTATAACCAGGCACACACCTGCATAATGCACTTGGCACTGCTGCAGATGACCTGCACATTGAGGGAGTGGAATCTCTTGCGTTTATGAAAGATGCCCCGTGCCACAATGGGGAATTCAGAGCCACATGAGTGCAGTCAATTAAATCCTGCACTTGGGGAAGGCCAGCTATGCAGGTGAATCCCATGGCTCTGGCATCTTGACTAGCCTGGCCGTGCAAAGAGCACATCGGTCACCTCCCTGATGCACTGATGTGCGGCAGACTATGAGATTGTGCAGAGGACACCTGTGCTGCCCTGAAATGAACCAGTAGCATGATTATAACTTTTAGGGCCACATGCAATGAGTGACCTTCCAGCCAATGTGACGCCAACTTCTGCATCACATGGTACCGTTGGTCTACCGTCCCTCGGGACACCTGCAGTGGCTGCCGGCACTGGTTCTCCCTCATCTGGAGACATGACATTCACCTCCATTCAACCCATACCTGGTAGTGTCACCTCTGAGCTACCTTCATGTGTGGTCCTGTTCGCAGAACTCAGCCACCCCCTCCTCTGCAGGGTGCAGCTCTTGTCAATGTGAAGCTGCACATTGATGTTGTCGTTCTTGGCTCACCGGCAATGAGAAGTACAGCGAACTCCACCAGCTCCACGATCATCACAATCTAATAATTGAAAGGGAGGGTGCAGAATTTGAGAAATGAGGAATCCTGTCAATCCCCAGGCCCATTACCCTAACAGGGCATGGGATAGCCGCCCAAGGAGATTCCTTTATGTGAGGTTCTTCATAATGAGCTCCACTACCTTACTCTCACACACAACTGCCATGTCTCCACACAAGCCTCTCCCAACTCCGCATGACAGATGGTCATCTGCCTTGGATAGCCTGAGTGGCCCTCAGAACTCCCCCAGGGTGAGGACTGAGAGCACATGTATACACTGACTGGCCACTTGTGCTGACATCCCCAGGGTGTGTGGAGGGACAACACGACATCGGGAGACCACACCACTGCTACCACACCTGTCAGATCAGGACTGCCTGGTGAACTTTGTTACCTTTGCCCCTTGTATTGGGGGTATAATCTGCGTCACCTCTCTCATAGAAAGCTGAGTGCAAGCCATTGTGTTCATTGTTTGGGGCTCATCTCCTAAAGGGTTAACTAGTGGTTGCCTACTATTTTGAAGAAATCAAATAAACTAAATGACAAATTAAAAGGGACAGCCCCTTGGAAAGGGATACTGCCTTAAACAAAAACAAGTTACAAATGAAACTTAAAACCTCCAATTGAAAGGTGATTAATAGGGTCAATAAAGCACTCTGTCCCTGTGGGGCTCAGCGGGCAGGGAAGGCCTCGATAGTGCTCATGGACACCGCATGTTCCCTCTCCTGGGACACCCAGCTGCGACAAAGATCTGGACATGATTGCGCATTCTCAGGCTTATCCTCCATTTCTGGTGAGGAACCTGCCAGGGGTGATACCGTGTTTGTTTTGTGAAAATGAGCTGCTACAGCTTTATATTGGTACAAATATGGAACAAGACGTTTCCTTGTTGATTAGTGGTGTGATATGTGGAATGTTACATAGTTGATTTTCAGATCTTTGTTACAGTTGAATGCTTAATAAACAAAATATTCTCATGGGTAGAAGATCATACAAGCCTTCCATCTTGTACACCCAGCACCCGTGATAACATCTCTGGCCTGTCTTCCCAGATCATTTGCAGTGCCCATCCACACTTGTGCCCTGCAGCTGTCCCTAGCAGCCTGAGGGTGGGGGAGAAATGTGAGTGGTGTCAGTGTCCTGTCAGTGGCACGGCCCTTCTGCCCTGATGGAACAAATCATCACCCCCTATCATAGTCCTCCACATTACCCATCTGACCTGGCGTGTCACCAAACCCACCTTGGGACATCACCGTCACTCCCTGTGCTGACTTGGCTGTCACCCCCTTACAGCTGCCTCCCGAGAAAGGCATTTCCTCCCAGGGATCATCGCTTAAACCCCAGCAAGAGTGACCCGAGATGTGCAAAGTACACACTAATGCCCCCGCCACACCCACTGATGACCAAGAGCACCACAATAATGGAGACCTGAACTAGGTTAACGAATGTGAGAAAAGCTCATATTTTAAAGTTTGTATTTAATATTTTCGCTGTGATTACAAAGGCAGAGAATCATTGATTTTTGCAGGGGTAATGTAACCATTTGTCACAAGAGATAAGAATGTGGTGTGCTTTTGGATTGTAGGTGGTGTAGTTAATGGGAAGGGGACAAGTTTGTCAGATGCTTCTGGAACACCAAGCTGGGCAGATGGGTTCAGTTTGCTCTTAAAGGACTCTTTCTCTAAAAGGCCTTGTACCAATATTAGCAAGAGGAAAGCCTTGTCATTGACTTTATCCATGAGTGGCATTCAAGAGACGTTGGTTTGTTCAATTGGATGGAAATAACAGCCTCATGTCCTTTGAGTGTCCTTCCCTGGCTCAGATCTCCCCTGCAATTTGAACGCTGCATTTCTTGATTGTTTGCTTTTTTAGCTGACCTGTCAAATGTTACCTCTGTCCGACTGACCTAAAGACGAATACTCTCCTTTGCTTCGTTCCTCTTAGCATTTTGAAAGGACCAGGTCTAAATAAAGCTGTTTTCTTAATATTCTGCAGCTTCAAAATCTTACCAGAAGTGCTTCCTCTTTACAGGCCAATTGCCAACCTTTTAAGAACTGTAGAATTTAGAGCCATTTCCAAATATAGAAAAAAAATTATACTATTATCCAGTTTAGTCAGTCTTTGCAGACTTTTTATAATGAGGAGTTTGCTCCTCTACTTCTTTTTCTTGATGCACCCTGTTGCTCACGTAACATTTTGCAGCTGATTAAATATATGTTTCAGCTTCCTGTGAACACTATTACATTTTTCACTTGCATTTTCTAATGGTATTAATGCATTTCAGTTGTAGCTTTGATGAATCCTATATCTTTGCTGCTTTCCTTTCCTTTTGATCATTCCAGAGGACGTGCATTGCACCATCATTTTTGTGAGGAATATACATATTGATCCTTTGATGTGATCTGAATTGACATGTGTACTCACCTGCCATTACAAATTAAAACTAGGCCATGTGATGCCTCCCCCCACCACCTTTTTCAAATGTGGCTTGGAATCTTTTGTTTGAGATCCTAAACTCACATTCTACAAATCCCAAGGTTCAATCATTTGCACAAATCTTACTGAATTGGTGGAAGATTGATATTTCTCCTCTTTGCATCCCAAAATAGATTGACAGTGTTCACTTACCTCTGCTTCGAAATAAAGAATGCAAATCACCTTTATCTGTGCTTGAACTGATCGGCCTACTAATATAAATAGTGTTGGCGAAATGTTAAGATCCCTGAGTGGCCAATAACTTATAAAAAGAAATTCAAACTTTCAGTCAGGAGCTGAAAGGATTACACAACATTTCAGATTTTAAGACTTTTACTGTAACAAGCAAGCGAGGTGCAATACTTACTAAACATGATTTGTGTCAGCAAATTATATTTTAAAGTTCTGAACATAGCGTTCCCCTCTTATTTTTAGCACAACTGAAAATCCCACCTCACTGATACATAACACAGTCCCTTTGATAGACTTCTGGAACCAGTCCAAAGTAATTCTTATCCCCAAGGATTTACTTCTGGGGCGGGATTCTCCGACCCCCCGCCGGGTCGGAGAATCGGCGGGGGGCGGCGTGAATCCCGGCCCTGCCGGCTGCCAAATTCTCCGACGCCGGGGATTTGGCGGGGGCGGGAATTGCGCCTCTGGCAGCGCCCCCCCCGCCCGGGCGATTCTCCGGCCTGCGATGGGCCAAGTGGCCGCCCATTTTAGGCCGGTCTGGCCGGCGTAAATCACAACAGGTACTTACCGGCGGGACCTGGCTGCGCGGGCGAACTATGGGGCCCTTTGGGGGGGGCGCAGAGGGATCTGGCCCTGAGAGGTCCTCCCGCGGTGGCCTGGCCCGCGATCGGGGCCCACCGATCCGCGGGCGGGCCTGTGCCGTGGGGGCACTCTATTCCTCTGCGTCGGCTGCTGTGGACCTCCACGATGGCCGACGCGGAGATGAACCCCCACCTGCGCATGCGCTGGGATGCGCCAGCACACGCTGGCGCTCCCGTGCATGCACAACTCGCGCCGGCCGGTGGGTGGAGGTCCTTTGGCACCGGTTGGCATGGTGGCCTGGCGCAAACCACTCCGGCGCTGGCCTAGCCCTTGAAGGTGCGGAGGATTCCGCAACTAGGGGCAGCCCAACGCCGGAGTGGTTCACGCCACTCCTACGGCCGGAGTTGCCTGCCCTGCCGATTCCCGCAGAATCCCGCCCCTGTTCTTTTCCTTTCCCAGTCTGGTAACTTTCAACTCCAGAATTGTCTTTCATGATGTGGGTTTTCCCTGGTTATTCTCCCTCTAGTTAAAGCTGGGCGAATCTTCCAGCCTTGTATCAAATTCTCCTAAATCTTTTCAATTTGACCGCAAGTTCCTACCTATATTCCTACATGGTGAACCATAGAGACTTTAGGCCTGTGGCTGCTCCCCCTCTCCTAGATCCTGGAGACTGTGTCTGTAAGTTTTCAGGGATATCTTAGAAATCCTTTTTGTCCCAAAAATCCATCTCCAAGGCAATATTAATCACACGGGCATTGTATCCAGGTAGAAATGCTGATTAGCTATCTTTGACTCTCCAACTATCCTTTATCTTAGAAGCAAATGGATATTTTAAATCAAAACTGTTTTCAACCCCAAATTCTCAACATCTTCCTGGGACTTTGGAGACTAGAGGTCTAACCACTGTAAACCCAAGCGCTGCTACTATGGTCTCCCAAGTATGACCAGTTTATATCATCTTTCCAGCAAAAGAGCCTGGGCCTACCCTTAATCTTTAAAAGACATGTCATCCAAGCCTGTAATGTGGAGTGGCAGTTGGCATCGGGGGTAGCAGCTTGGTTGGGTAACCTGTACGACTTCCTGCAGTTTGACAAGATAAAGAATGAGTAAAGGGGCTCTGCAGGGGTGTTTGAGAAAAGATGGGGGATGTTTGTGACCGTGTTTGAGGAGCTGTTTATTGCAGAGGGGGGTGAAAAAGCGACAAAATCTATACAGACTGTATAGTTGATTGCTGGGAAGTGGGAAGTATGTTTCCCGGGGTGTTTTTTTTACTGTAATCTGTTTTGATACATGTTTGTAATAAAATATTTTTTTAAAAATCCAAGCCTGTTATGAGGCAGACTTTGGAGCAGGTCACATGACTCCCTTTATTTTATCCTAAGTTAAAGTCACAGTCCCAAAACAATCTTATAAACTTCATATTTGTAACAGAACGCAGACACAAAGCACAGCAGCGCCTATATTTCCTCAGGAAACTAAGGAAATTCGGCATGTCCATACCTTTACAGATGCATCATAGAAAGCTTCCTATCTGGCTGCATCACAGCCTGAGATGGCAACTGCTCGGCCCAAGACCGCAAGAAACTTCAGAGAGTCGTGAACACAGCCCAGTCCATCACACAAACCTGCCTCCCATCCATTGACTCCATCCACACCTCCCGCTGCCTGGGGAAAGCGGGCAGCATAATCAAAGACCACTCCCACCCGGCATACTCACTCTTCCAACTTCTTCAGGAGATACAAAAGTCTGAGAAAACGCACAAACAGATTCAAAAACAGCTTCTTCCCCGCTGTTACCAGACTCCTAAACAACCTCTTATGGACTGACCTGATTAACACTACACTCATGTATGCTTCACCCGATGCCGGAGTCTATGTTTTTACATTGTGTACCTTGTGTGCCCAATTATGTATTTTCATTTATTTTATTTTATTTTCATGTACTAAATGATCTGTTTGAGCTCGTCGCAGAAAAATACTTTTCACTGTACCTCGGTACACGTGACAACAAACAAATCCAATCCAATCCACAACCAAGCCAGAGGCTGGGAATTCTGTGGCGATTAACTCAATTGCACATTCCCCAAAGCCTGTCCGCCATCTACAAGGCATGGGTCAGGAGTGATGGAAACTCTGCACTTGGCCTGGACAAGTGAAGCTCCAACAGCACTCAAGACGCTCGATACCATCCAAGGCAGAGCAGCCTGCTTGATTGGCACCCCATTTACCACATTAAACATTCACTCCTGCGACAGCAGTGTCTACCATATCGAAGGGCGCACTGCAGCAACTTTCCAAACCTCCTTCGTCAGCGCCTTCCAGATCCTAGATCTCCATCACCAAGAAGGACAAGGATAGCAGGTGCATGGGAATACCTACCACCTCCATGTCCCCTCCAATCCACACATCATCCTAACTTGGAACATTATCACTGTTCCTTCATTGCTATTGGATCAAAGTCCTGGAACTCCCTTCCAAACAGCACCATGCAACATATGAACTGCAGCAGATGGCTCACTATCATCTTCTCAAGGACAGTTCGGGATGGGGAAAAATGCTGACCTATTGAGCAACATCCCATGAAAGAATATTTTTTTAAAATCATGCTGCATCTTTGCATTTTGATAGGAGACATATATAACATTTCTGGGCATACGTTACACCGTAAAGCTTTATGCTGGTTGTAGCATTCTGTTGCTGTGGGAATTTGTAACATATTCCAAATTCTCTCTCTTCCTGACTGTGAGAAGCCAGGCTTTCATGTGACTCGTTGACGATGTGGGTTGTGTATTGGGGAGTTGGAAATTCTTGACTTGGTTCATGTGGAAATGGCTTAGAATCTGATAGATAAACCCTGGGCCAGATTCTTCGTTTCTGAGGCTAAGTGCGGAGGATCTGTGGTGTTTTACGTGGAAATAATCGGCGGCGCTCCCTCACCGATCCTGCGACCAGTGAGGGGCTAGCAGCTGCACCACATAAAACTCCCGAACTCCACACAATAACACGGCCGGGTCCGTGACGTTGCATGCGTACGGCGATGACCTGCAGTGGTCGGGCCGTAAAACATGGCTCTGGCTGTGCACGGACCGGACCTGCCAGATGGTGCCCCCCTGGCCACCCCCCATTAGTCCCCCCAGTCCTCGCGGAACCCCCCCCCCCCCGGTTGGCAGTATGGCTCCCGCCCGACTGTGGCGGCGCTGGACACAGTCCGCAGCTGCCACGCCGGACTCCCGCACGGGTAAGACCACACGTCAGCCGCGCGGTCGGGAACCCAACCCATCGGGGGTGGAGCATCGGGGGGAGGGCTTTCAGGTGACGCGCTGAGGCTGTCCCAACGGTGTGCGCTGTGTGCCGCGATGATGCCGTTTCGGAGGGGTGGAGCATACAAAACCTGCGTCAAACAGGCACCACCCCGATTTCGCCGTAATAAGGGATTCTCCGCTTGATTGCCGATTGCGAAATCGCCGTTGGGGAACAGAGAATCCTGCCCCCTTATTCCCATGTTGCAAATTCTCCAGAGGGTTCAGTAACTCTTGAGAGCAATTGAATTATCCTCAGAAACATGATTTGAAAAGATGTGATTCGAGAATAGACTGACCTTGAAGCTCATTCACTGTAACAACCACCCATAGTGTTGTTTGCAGCGATTATCCTTGCCTACAGCCAGTTGAAAATCACTAATTGTGTCACTTGGAGCTAAACTCCAGTTGGCACATATTTTTGTGTACTTGTCCCATTTTAGTGAGGCAAGTGGTTTCATGCAAATGTCCCAAATCAGTTTGAGGAACTCTCTCTTCCCTTTCCTTTCCCCCACACTGTCTCCATTGGTACATGTTTCCTGATTGTGTAAAACTTCTTCAATCTTCCCTCATTCCATCAATGTGAATAGCTATACCGTCTAGGTCTTTCGATAGTATTTTGTAATAGAACGAGAGGTTGCTCTTGCATTGGACAATTGGGGCTCAATATTTACGGGAAGGTAGGACGGGATGTGGGAGAGTCCAAAAATGGCTGAAGAACCGAGCAAGGCCAGCGATGGGGCGATCCTGCGGATCTTCCTACTGAGGAGCCAGCCAAATGGGGGGGCTGGCTGACAAGTGGGAGGAAATCCGAGCAGCAGGAGGCTGTAGGAATGATTCCTGCTGGGAGAGGCATGCGTGGTGGAGATAGGCTGTCGGGATGAGGCAGAAAGCTAAGGTTGATGATAAGGTTGGGGCTGGAGGATAGAAAGCTTCAATTGGGAGGCGGGATGATAGAGGCAATACGTCAGGAGGATTGGGGGTAGAGGTGGAGGCCGGAGATCAGGACCTGGGGTTTCTGAAGGCTTCCTTGCCATGCCTGGGTGGACTACAATATTATTCAATTTTACATTCCGTTTGAAAGGGAGAAGAATGGGTCGAAAACCAAAGAGAAAATACAAAGAGAAATTATCAAAGCTCTGATAAAGGGTCATCTGGACTCGAAACGTTCGCTCTTTTCTTTCCCTACAGATGCTGCCAGACCTGCTGATTTTTCAGCGTTTTCTCTTTGGTTTCAGATTCCAGCATCCGCAGTAATTTGCTTTTATTAAGAATGGGTCTAAGACTGGTATTTTAAATTTAAATAAGGACAATTATGTGGGCATCAAAGCTGAGCAAGCTGAAGTGAACTGGGACACTAGGCAAGGGGCTAGATCAAGAGAGAAGCAGTGGCAGACATTTAAGCAGATATTTAAGAATAATTCACATAAGTATATTCCTACTATGAAGAAAAGTTCTAAAGGGAGGACCCTCCATCGATGGTTAACTAAAGGAAAGCATCAAACTGAAGGAAAAAGAATACAACTACACTGAACAGCTCATTTAAATACCCGAAGACCGGATTCACCCGCCGCCCAGGACTTACCGGCAACACCTGGGAGACCTGACCAGGATGGCATTTAGTACTGGTCCGCATTAACATAAACCATGTGACGGCACCTAGGGGGTGGAGGTCCTCCCAGGCCATTGGAGACCCCCGGGTGGTCGGGTCAGGGCAAGGTGGCACTCTGACACTCGGGTATTTTGGTACTGCCAGCCTGCAACCTGACACTGGCAGTGTGCCTAGGTGGCACTGCCAGCTGGAACCATGGCAGTGCCCAAGTGGCATTGGATAGCAAGGTGTTTTTCGGCAATGCAGCCACCAAGAAACACCCGACAAAACACGCCGTTCAACGGATTTTACTGGAGTCCGCTGAATAGCACCCTATTAGCTCACAGAATTCCTACAGTGCAGAAGAAGGCCATTGGGCCCATCAAGTCTACACCGACCCTCTGAATGAGTACACCATTCCCCCGCCTATCCCCACAACCCCACCTAATTGTTCGGCACTAAGGGGCAATTTAGCTAGTGTGGCCAACCTGCACATATTTGGACTATGGGAGGAAACCGGAGCACCCGGAGGAAACCCACGCAGACACGGGGAGAAAGAACAAACTCCACACAGTCACCCAAAGCCTGAATTAAACCTGGGTCTCTGGCACGGTGAGGCAGCAGTGCGAATCACTGTGCCACCGTGACTCCTACTTAAACAGAGTGAGTGAGGAATTCCGAGGTGCAGAGTGATCTAGGCGTTCTCAAAAGGTTAGTACACAGGTGCAGCGTGTAATCAAGGAGGCTAATACAATGCTATTCTTTATTCTGAGAGGGATCCAACATACAAGAAAGGATGATGTGCTTCAATTATAACAGAGCATTGGTGAGACCATAATCACGAATACTGAGTGTAGTTTTAGTCTCCTTATTTAAGTGTGGTACCCTCAATAATGACGCTTAGAGTGTAAACAGTAAGGAAGGCTTTAATAAACTAAGAACTAGACTAGTGCCGAGACGTGTGCTAACTACTGCACTGCCCACAAGGCGGCCCCTTTTATACGGCTCCCAGATGGGCGGAGCTGGAGGCGGAGTTCCCCAGGGTTCCAAGCCCGTTCTTAAAGGGGACATCACCTTACATGATGACAAGGGTACAGTGTTACCATGTTGATCCCATGATTACCATGTTGTCACTAGGTTGATCCCAGAGTTGAGGGGATTAGATTATGACGAGAGGTTGAGTAGACTGGGACTGTACTCATTGGAGTTTAGAAGGGTGCGGGGGGATCTTATTGAAACATATAAAATTATGTAGGGAATAGATAGGATAGATACGGGCAGGTTGTTTCCACTAGTCGGGGAAAGCAGAACTAGGGGGCATAGCCTCAAAATAAGGGGAAGTAGATTTAGGACCGAGGTTTAGGAGGAACTTCTTCACCCAAAGGGTTGTGAATCTCTGGAATTCCTTGCCCAGTGAAGCAGTTGGGGCTCCTTCTTTAAACATTTTTAAGAAAAAGATAGATACCTTTCTAAAGAATAAAGGGATTCGGGGATATGGTGTACGGGCCGGAGAGTGGAGCTGAATCCACAAAGATCAGCCATGATCTCATTAAATGGCGGAGCAGGCTCGAGGGGCCAGATGGCCTACTCCTGTTCCTAGTTCTTATGTTCTTATGTTCTTACAGTAACCGTTCATCACATTAAGGAAGTAGTAAATGTGTTGGAGGCAGTCCAGAAGACGTTTATTAGATTGACACCTGGAATGACCGGATTATCTTATGACGATAGGTTGGAGAGTGTGGGCTTGTTTCCACTGGAGTTTAGATGGAAGAGGGGTGACTTGATTGAAATATCTAAGATCTTGAATGGTCTTGACAAGGTGGTCATAGACAGGATGTTTCATCATTCTAGGTGAATGCAAAACCAGGGGACATTGTTTTAAAATTAGGGGTCGCCTTTATGGGACAGAGAGGAGGAGCAATTATTTTCTCTGAGGGTTGTGTGACTTTGGAACTCCCTGCCTCAGAAGGTGGAGGAAGCGATGTCACTGAATATAGATAAATTCTTGTTCGGCGAGAGAATGAAAGGCTGTCGGAGGTATGTGGGAATGTGGAACTGGAAACACAGACAGACCCGCCATGATCTTATTGAATGGAGGAGCAGGTGCGAGGGGCCAAATGACCTACCTCTGCTCCTTTTTCAATTGTTTGTATGGTCGTAGGCGCTCCTGCGTCTGGGACACAGAGTAGTGAGAGCACCAGTTATTTTGAGGAACTGGCCGCTGCTGTTGCTACCCTTTGGATGGCATGGAGCTGGATTCTCTGGGCCCCCAGCCCTGTGATTCTTGGCGACATGCCGCTCCCTTGCAATGGGATTCACTACTCCCACTGCTTGTCAGTGGAATTTTCCATTGAAGCCACACCTCTAGGAAACCCATGGGCTGGGATACGCTGCGGGCGGGAACAAGAGCCGGAGAATTTCGCCCATGATTTCTGACCATGTGAATCCACTCAACTTTCAAATCAGGGGCGGGATTATCCCGCAATCGGTGGGATGGCCCGACGCTGGCGCCAAGAACGGAGCAAACCACTCCGGGTCGGGCCACCAGAAGTTGCGGAATTCTCGAATTCTCCGCACTTCCGGGGGCTAGGTCGGCGCCGGAGGGGTTGGTACAGCGCCAACCGCCGGTGTGTTCTTGCACATGCGCAGGGGGTTTCTTCTCTGCACCAGCCATGGCGGAGCCCTACAGAGGCCGGCGCGGAGGGAAAGAGTGCCCCCACAGCACAGGCCCGCCTGCAGATCGGTGGGCCCCGATCCTGGGCCAGGCCACCGTGGGGGCCCCCCCCCGGGCCGGATCCCCCCGCGCCCCCCCCCCACCCCGAGGACTCCGGTAGACGGCCGACAAGTCAGGTCCCACGTGATGGACCATGTACAGTCGCTGGCGGGACTGGCCGAAAACTGGTGGCCGCTCGGCCCATCGGGGCCCGGAGAATTGCCGGGGAGGCCGCTGCCAGTGGCCCCCGACCGGCGCGGCGTGATCCCCGCCCCGCCCGAAAACCTACGCTGGGGCATTCGGCAGCCAGCGTCGGAGCGGCGGGGCAGGATTCACACCTCCCTCGCCCCCCCGGCGATTCTCCGACCCCCTGCCGCAAGTTACCAATTAAACTGTAGGGTTTAAATTGTGGTGAACCACGTAGTGCTACTATATATATATATATATATATATATATATATAAATATGTATATATATATATATTTACCGTTGTTCGTTATTCGTCCTACTGTTATCCACCACTGTATATATGTTCACTGTTGTTCTTATTCACTATTACTTACTGTTGTTGTGTTGATGCTTCTGTTGGCTCCGCCTGTGGCTCCGCCCCTCAGGGGAGGTATATAATTGGCATACCTGTGGCCAGCTCTCAGTGCGGGAGCAGCAGCAGGCTGGCATACTTCTTAGCTTATTAAAACCACTGTTCTCTTCTACAATTCGACTCGTGTGAATTGATGGTCCATCATAAATGTTTTACTATAACAGCCCAGCCACTCAATGGTTGTTCACTCAAATATTTTACAGGCATGCTTGTGGTGTTCGGTTTGCGTTCCATGAATTTTACTTTTTGACCCCTCTCCAACCAGTTATTTAAAAATTTTTTTAGAGTATCCAATTCATTTTTTCCAATTAAGGGGCAATTTAGCGTGGCCAATCCACCTACCCTGCACATCTTTGGGTTGTGAGGGCGAAACCCACGCAAACGCGGGTAGAATGTGCAAACTCCACAAGGACAGTGACCCAGAGCCAAGATCGAACCTGGGACCTCGGCACCGTGAGGCAACAGTGCTCACCACTGTGTCATCATGCCACCATTTGGGAATTGTAATGTTTATAGAACAGTCAACACGAAAAGTACAAGATGTTCCTGTGCGAGAAATCTGTTGTCAGCGAATGCAGTATGCCTGTCAGTCAACGGAATTTCTACAATGCGAAATTAATTAGCAAAGTCGATTACATTTAAGTCAATTTGTGATAATTATACTGCGATCAAATTACCTTATGTTCTAACAGTCCAATTGTCTACATACAGTGGGTATGCTGGACCCTCAGTGCAATTTGGAATGTCTTTAAGAGTCTTATTTAAAAATTTGAACCCAGCCTTCATTTTGATCTCTTGTCTTTTCATTGTGCAACTCTGGAGATTTAAAAAAAAAAATCTATAAAAAGAATTGCACTTTTTCTGTTATGAGCTTAGGTTGACACGGGGTGATATTGCATGTGTCAGGAGATCAGCTTGATAAAGGTCACATATGGCCATGAGACAGAAAATCCTGTTAACTGTTGTGTTTTTGACGAATGTTTTAATGGGTATTTCAGGATATCGGGCGGTTTGGTGACCACAACTAAAATTAATAAATTCCACAGGTATATAAATTGCTCCCGAGAATTGACAGAACTTCGAAACTGAAATGAGGGTTTGACCATTGAACGGGGCTGTCATTATCCAAAGCTTTCTCAAATATATGCAAATCAAAACATCCCAGGTTGTAGGCTTATTTTTGTATGCTTTGAAATGAAGGAGGCTGGCAACAATAAACATCTTGGTGGGAATCCATTTTGCAAATCGTTTAGTCCGTTATAAGATATCAAAATGGCTGCCGGAGCACATTTTCATTTGAAACAATTCCTCACTGTGTACCAAAAAAAATTGTGGCCTGGAATTGACATTCTGTTGCGTCTGCTCAATTCGCTCAATTTCGGCATGGCACTCTCAATAGTTCATTGAAATTTAAACCCAAATTGCGTTCAAAGCAAATTGCGTTTTGAGAAGCCACTAAACTGGCCACACCCCTGGGGTGAGTTAATCACTATTGTGAGTTTCCATTAAGTGCACTCATTTGTCAACCTTCAAAGAGGTGCCAAAAATGATGATGCAAGGATAGTAAGAGGTATGCTTTGAAAGACTTTGAATTATTTTTCAATCACTGAGGAATTGACGATTGTGCCTCAATCAAACTGAAAAGTAACTTTGCGCGTGTTCGAAAAAGTTATTTTCAGTCATTTGGAATCAGGCTCACAGGCAGCAGGTTGACACTGTTTAAAATCCAGTTTCATTTGTATTAGGCAAACTTTACCAAATTACAACACAAACATATCAATGAACATATTTGAAAACAATATATAAAAAAACGTTTTGAAACTGTGGTGAATGTATTGCTGTAACAATTCACCATGCACATATCTGTATTACGCTGTTGCCCATGTGGGCTCCACCTATGGACCATTGCAAGGTATTACCTATGATGTAGCATGTTGGGGCCTGTGTGGGCTCCGCCCCTGGCTCCTCCCCTTGAGGGGAGGTATAAGAGCAGTCGCCCTGTAGGCGGCTCCCACTAACAGATCAGTCGCAGGCAGGCACTGTTCTAGTTGATTAAAGCCACAGTTTACTTCTACTCCTAGTTTCGTGTGAATTGATGGGCGCATCAATTTAATCAACTACAACGCCACTATGGAATTAGCCCTCAAACCTGACCGACTGGACTCGATCCGCAGACCGCGGAGGCGAAAGAGATTTTTTTGCACTGGCTCCACTGTTTCAAGGCCGACCTCGCCGCCTCCTCCTCACCTTCCGTCACCGACGAACAGAAGCTGAGTCTCCTCCACGCACGGGTGAGCCATCGAATCTCTGTTCAACTTGAGGAAGCCTCCACGTACGCAGACGCCCTCACGATGCTAGAGCGCCTCTACGTAAGGCCCGTGAACGAAGTATACGCGCAGCATCTCCTGACCACTCGCCGCCAGGGTCCCGGGGAATCGCTGGAAGAATACCTACGCGACCTCAAAGTCCTTGCACGAAGCTGCAATTACCAGGCCGTTACGGCCACTCAACATATGGACCTCGCCATCCGGGACACCTACGTGGCTGGAGTCAGGTCCAACTACGTGAGACAGCGCCTACTCGAAAAAGGTGCCCGAGACCTGGAAGAGACGGTAAAATTAGCCTCCTCTCTGGAAGTAGCGTTCCAAAGCCTTAACGCGTTCCCGTCTGATCACGCGAACCCCTAGTGGACCCCCGACCAAAGAATACCCCAGGCCTGTGCCGCGAGGCTGCCCACCCACCATGGGGGGGGCTACCCTGTTATTTCTGCAGCCAGCCTCAACACCCCCGGCAGTGCTGCCCGGCCCGGAACGCGAACTGCAGCGACTGCGGGAGAATAGGACATTTCGCTAAAGTTTGCCTGGCCAGGTCCAAAAACTCTAAATTGCAGGCACGACCCTCAGACTCACGGGCCCGCAGATCTCGCAGTGTGGCAGCGTGCCTGCTGGCTCCGCCCCCCCGCCCCGGACGCGTTATCGGCCATCTTCCAGCCCGCACAGCGCGTGCGACTCACGGGGGCCGCCGTCTTGGCCATCCTTGCCCACGCGGCCCGCCACTTGCGATTCATGGGGGCCGCCATCTTGGATGCCATCTTCCTCACCACCCGACACGTGCGACCGACGGGGACCGCCACCTTGGCCGCTATCTGCAACGCCGACCGACACGTGCGACCAATGAGGGCAGCCATCTTGGGACCGCCACAGCACCTCCAACCACGCTGGCTACCCGCAACTCAGCACGGTCACCCTTGACCAGTCGCGACCCAAACACCTCCGGAGCTCTATGATGACCATTCGGGTAAACGGACACGAAACACCCTGCCTCTTCGACTCCGGGAGCATGGAGATCTTCATTCATCCAGACATGGTAAGACGCTGCTCGCTCCCAATATTCCCGGCGCATCAAACCATCTCCCTCGCCTCTGGGTCGCACACGGTGCAGGTCCGGGGGTGCACTACCGCAACCTTCGCAATACAGGGCGCCGAGTACGCCAACTTTAAATTATATGTACTCCCTGACCTCTGCGCTCCTCTCCTATTGGGACTGGATTTCCAATGTAACCTCCAGAGCCTAACCCTGAAGTTCGGCGGGCCCCTACCCCCACTCACCATATGTAGCCTCGCGACCCTAAAGGTCAGCCCTCCCCCGCTCTTCGCAAATCTCACCGCCGACTGCAAACCAGTCGCCACCAGAAGTAGGCGGTACAGCATCCAGGATAGGACGTTTATCAGGTCCGAGGTCCAGCGACTCTTGCGGGAGGGAATCACGAGGCAGCAATAGCCCCTGGAGAGCCCAGGTGGTGGTCGTCAGGACCGGGGAAAAGATCCGGACGGTTGTAGATTACAGCCAAACCATAAACCAGTACACGCACCTCGATGCTTACCCCCTTCCCTGGATCGCAGACATGATTAATCAGATCGCGCACTACTGGGTGTTCTCCACGGTGGACCTGAAGTCTGGGTACTACCAGCTCCCAATCTGCCCGGGGGACCGCCACTACACGGCTTTTGAGACAGACGGCCATATCTCCCACTTCCTTCGGGTCCCCTTTGGCATCACGAACAGGGTCTCGGTCTTCCAAAGAACGATGGACCGAATGGTGGACCAGTACGGACTGCGGGCCACATTTCCGTACTTGGACAACGTCACCATCTGCGGCCATGATCAGCAGGACCACGATGCCAATCTCCAGAGATTTCTCCAAACCGCCCGAACCCATAACCTCACTTACAACAAGGAGAAATGTGTTTTCCGCACAACCAGACTAGCCATCCTCGGCTACGTCGGGGAGAATGGGGTTCTAGGACCTGACCTGGACCGTATGCGCCCCCTCCTGCAACTCCCCCTTCCCCACTGCACTAAGGCCCTGAAAAGGTGCCTCGGGTTCTTTTCATATTAAGCCCAGTGGGTCCCCAATTTTGCGGACAAAGCCCGCCCACTAATCAAGGCTACCATCTTCCCACTGGCGGCTGAGGCCCGCCAGACCTTCAGCTGCATCAAGGCGGATATCGCCAAATACGCAATGCGCACGGTGGACGAGTTTGTCCCCTTCCAGGTGGAGAGCGATGCATCAGAGGTCGCCCTCGCCGCTAGCCTCAATCAGGCAGGCAGGCCAGTAGCGTTTTTTTCACAAACTCTCACCATCTCCGAAATTCAACACTCCTCAGTCGAAAAGGAAGCCCAAGCCATCGCGGAAGCCGTGCGACACTGGAGGCACTACCTCGGGGGTAGGAGGTTTACCTTCGTCACCGACCAATGATCGGTCGCCTTCATGTTCGATAATACGCTGCGGAGCAAGATCAAGAATGATAAGATCTTGAGGTGGAGGATCGAACTCTCAACCTATAATTACGATGTAGTATATCGTCCTGGGAAGCTCAACGAACCCCCAGATGCCCTGTCCCACGGCACATACGCCAGCGCGCAAGATAACCGACTACGTGCTATCCACCTGGGGGTCACCTGGCTTCTCCACTACATCAAGGCCCGCAACCCCCTTCACCGAGGAGGTCAGAGCCATGACCAGGGACTGCCAAATCTGTGTGGAGTGTAAGCTGCACTTCTATCGACTGGATAAGGCCCACCTGGTAAAGGCATCCCAGTCCTTTGAGCGCCTCAGTATCGATTTCAAAGGGCCCCTCCCCTCCAACAACCGCAACACATATTTCCTCAACATCATCGACGAGTTCTCCCGCTTCCCCTTTGCAATCCCTTGCCCCGACATGACCGCTGCCACCGTCATTAAAGCCCTACATAGTGTCTTCACCCTGTTTGGTTTCCCCACATCCATTCACAGTGACCGGGGCTCGTTGTTCACGAGCGACGAACTGCGTCAGTACCTGCTAAGTAAGGGCATCGCCTTGAACAGGACTACCAGTTATAACCCCAGGGGAAACGGGCAGGTGGAGAGGAAGACCGTCCTCCTGGCCCTACGGTCTAGGAATCTTCCAGTTCCCCACTGGCAGGAGGTCCTCCCCGACGCACTCCACTAGGTCCCTAATTTGCACGGCCACAAACAAGACCCCTCATGACCGCCTATATGTTTTCCCCAGGAAATCCACCTCAGAGGCCTCGCTTTCGTCCTGGCTGAAGACACCGGGGCCTGTCCTGCTCCGTAAACAAGTCAGGAGCCATAAGTCCGACCCCCTGGTCAAGGGGGTCCAGCTCCTACACTCCAACTCCCAGTACGCATACATTGAGTACCCCGACGGTCGACAGGATATGGTCTCCCTCCGGGACCTGGCACCCGCAGGTTCCACTACCACCGCCACCCCATCTTACCCCGCCCAACCTACGCTGACCAGCACCCCCGTCCCTACATGGCACCCGCACCCCCTCCTGCCCGCCATTCCCCCTTCACTGACCCACAGGAATGAAGCCCCAGAAGACACAATCCCAGAGCCCCCGCCTGTGCCCACACTGGCGACTTCACTACCGATGCCTGCATGGCCGAGTTCGACGCCCGGGCCAGCTGCGATGCCAGAGCTTCGGCGATCACAGCGCACAATCCGTGCGCCGGACAGGCTGAACGTATGAACCCTTCACCCCCGCCGGACTTCATTTTTTTAACAGGGGTTGAATGTGGTGAATGTATTGCTGTAACAATTCACCATGTACATATCTGTTGCCCATGTGGGCTCCACCTATGGACCATTGTAAGGTATTACCTATGATGTAGCATGTTGGGGCCTGTGTGGGCTCCGCCCCTGGCTCCTCCCCTTGAGGGGAGGTATAAGAGCAGTCGCCCTGTAGGCGGCTCCCACTAACAGATCACTTGCAAGGCACTGTTCTAGTTGATTAAAGCCACAGTTTACTTCTACTTCTGGTTTCGTGTGAATTGATGGTCGCATCAGAAACCCTGCACAATTGAGCTGGTTCATTGTAGACTTTGAGCTGGGCAATATGTAAATTAGTTAGGACGGAACTTTTTGGGGGGAATCTTTACAAAATGGGCTCATTTTTGGACGCCGATTATGCCGGAAATGTCAATTTTACACAAGGTAGAACTTTTGCCCTATTTTCGAATCAAAATTGTTCAAGAACACATTATTTTTCTTCTGAATAGGTGCTAGTTTTTATCACACAAAAATATAATCTCATTTGTAGTGTAAGGATCATCCTGATTAACCCCTGCCTGATCTCCTTTCCTCCTTTTAATTTCCATAATTTTTTCCCAATTATCATTTTTTGTCCATGGTAGATTAATGCCTTTAAGATCAAGCAGTTTACCTTTAATTTAAAAACAGGAAACTCCATCAGGATGTGCTGTTTGGTCTGATATCAGTGATGATCTGGACTGATTGGCTTGGCACGTGGCTAATGAGCTGTCGCAAAAGCTGGGTTCTTCTCAGGGACAGGCAGGGATAGGTTCTGCTGTTACTGGAATGTTCCTTAGTGAGACCAGCTTTTTACTTTTGTTTTGATGTCAGAAGCCTGGTTAGTCAAAGCTCTGAGTTCTCTCTCATCAAATGGCTTCTTTCCAAAGAACGGAGGTAAAAACCTCTCTTTCTGAACAGCCAGACTGAACTGCAAGGAAACCAAAATCAAGGCACCAGCTGAGGGCAGGTTTCAGATGTTTAAAACTCTTTTACAGTCTTGTTTGGCGACCTCTGTTCTTATCTCAGTAAGGCAGTTGGTTACTCTGGTGGAGTTAGAAGGCTGTTTGATTGATGAAGGCCTAGGTTAATAAAAGTTAAAGTGATTTTCAGAGGAAATCCTACTGTCTGGGAGCACTGGCTGAATGCAGATGCCAGAAGACCATCTTTGAGACTACACCAGTGGCTTTGATCCCTATGCATCCTGGGAGGACAGCCTACTGTAACAACTTCAACATCAGATGCAAGAACACTAATCCATCCTTTCATATTTATTCCATTAATATTTTCACCCCTCCGCGTGTGTGTGTGTGTGTGTGTGTGTGTCTGTCTGTCTTGTATGTGTTTGGGTAGAGGGTGGGACGGTAAAAGGGGGAGTAGTAGATCAGTTGGCTATTATTCCGTTACAATTAATGCATATTACAACTTTGTTTCTGTTACAAATAAACAGTTATTGTGTTCGACCTCTGCAAATTTTATACAAATTATTGGTTAATTCACTTGTGTTGGGGCTCCGGAGTCTGTGGGTCTGGAATCGACCATGCACCAGCCTAGGGTGTCATAACAGTAGGTTTATTTCTCATTGTGGAATTTGTGTGTTAATCGAGGTGAGAGATATTTGGCTAATTTGGAAGAAAGTAATTATTTTTCTCACTGCGCATCACAGTGAATAAATCATGCATTTGGGTTTGAATGAAAATAAAGGCAATTGCGGAGGAAAGCTGTGCACATTTCATAAAAGAGTCGTGAATGGGTGGAGAGAGGACTTTCATCCATTAATTCTGGTTGAATTTAAATACCAGTGACAGATCTGACAAGGTGACATTAAACTGCAACTACAATAACTTTAAGTTATAAAGAACCTTTGAAGTAGAAAATGTCCTAAAGCCATTAAGAGGTACAATCAGACAAAATGGAGGTCAAACCAAAGGAAAAGTCATTCAGGAGGGTGACCAAAGGCTTGGTCAAAGAGAGGGGTTTGAAGAATGCTCTTAAAGAAGAGGGATTTGGATAGCAGAGGGATTTAAGAGGGCAAATCCAGAAGTAACTAACCATTAGCACAACTCAGTTCCCTCTAAACTTACTTTAAACAATTAATGAAGAAATATGTTTTTTTGACATATTTACATTTGGTAAATTTGTCTTCTGATGATTACTCGTTTGCAAGCAAAGACGATTAGAGTTCAGAGTGGGAGGAAAGGTGAAAGGCAATTAAATAGAAATTAATATTTTGAAGCCTGTTGGTATCAAAAGTGGTTGCCTGTCCAATCTGTCAAACTCGTTTTAATTTTCTCCTTTAACTCTGCACGTCTCTTTATTTTCCTGAGCAGCCGTTAGCATATGAACTCCTCTGTCTTTCTCCATTGCATCACAGAATTGTTACAGAGCTGAAGAAGGCCATTTGGCCCATTGCATCTGCACCGCTTTCCGAATGACGCTTCCCCCATCATCTCCCCGTAGCGTTTCAGATAGCAGTCTTTTGAATGCCTCAATTGACCTTCCTTCACCACTCTCTCAGCCAACACATTCCAGACCTTAAGCACTCAGAGCATGTACATTTGTTCCTCATATCACTTTTGCGTCTTTTGCGAATTTATTAAAATCGTTCTCAATCCATGCATGAATGCGAAACAGATTCTCCCTATACGGTCCAGAAACCTCAAAATTGTGAATACTGTCATCAGATGTCCTCTCGGACTTCTCTTCCCCAAGGAAAATAGCTTTAACTGTCTTCATAACTGAAGTTCCTCAAGCCTGAACCATTTCGGTGACTCTTTTCTGCACTTTATATTGTCTCTCCATGTCCTTCCTACCAAAATTAGTCATCTCACATTTCTTCACATTGAACATAATCCACCACCTGTCCATCCATTCCACCAACTTGTCTATGTCTTTTGAAGTTCTACACTGCCCTCCTCACTGTTTCCAATGCTTCCAAATTTTGTTTAATCCTCAAATTGTGAAATTGTGCGCTGTCTCTCTCTCAGGCAATGCAAGGATCCCAACACTGATCCTGCGGGGGGGATACCCACTGCAAACCTTTGTCCAGCCCAAAAAGCATCCATTGACCACGACGTTCTGTTTTATGTCACTCAGCCAATTTTGTATCCATGTTGCTGCTGTCCCTTTTTATTCCATGAGCTATAATGTTTCTTACAAGTCTGTTGTGACACTGCATCAAATGTTTCCTGGAATGCCATGTGCCCCATATCAACAGCTCTGACCCATTAACCCTTTTGTGTTACTTCTTCAGAAAAGGTTCGCTAAATATGATTTTCCTTTCAGAAAATTGTGGCTTTCTTTAATCAACCTGCATTTGTGACTATTAATTTTGTTCCGAATTATTGTTTCTTGAAGTTTCCCCACCACCGACGTTTACCGGCCTGTAGTTGCTGAGCTTATCTTTAATAAGGGTATAATACTTACAGTTCTCCAACCCTTTGGCACTACCCTGAGTATAAGGTAGACTGAAAACTTACAGCCAGTGCCACTGCAATTTCCACTCTCAGCTCCCTCAGTATCCTTAGATGCATCTTATCAGGTCCTGGTCCTTATCCACTTTAAATAAGACAACCTATCCAATACCTCCTCTTTATCGATTGCGGAACCTTTCCAGTGTCTGAATTACCTCCTCTTTCACCATGGCCTGGGTAGCATCTTCTTCTTTGGCAAAGGCAGATGCAACGCATTCACTTAACACTTCATCCTGTCTCGATGTGTAAGTCACTTTTTGGTTCTGTTATCCGCCCTACCACCTTCTTATTCTTTATATGCCGATGGAAGAGTTTGGAATTACCTTTGATGCTGGCTGCCTGTTTCTTTTCATGCTCCCTCTTTGCTTCTCTGATTTGATTTGAAGCTTCCCGTGAACCTTATATATTCAGACTAATTCTCAGTTGTGTTCTTCACCTGAAATCTGTCATAAACACACTGGGCAGCAAGGTAGCATAGTGGTTAGCACAGTTGCTTCACAGCTCCAGGGTCCCAGGTTCGATTCCCGGCTTGGGTCACTGTCTGTGCGGAGTCTGCATGTTCTCCCCATGTGTGCGTGGGTTTCCTCCGGGTGCTCCGGTTTCCTCCCACAGTCCAAAGATGTGAGGTTTGGTGGATTGGCTATTCTAAATTGCCCTTAGTGTCCAAAAATGTTAGGTGGGGTTACTGGGTTACGGGGATGAATGGAGATAGGGTGGAGGTGTGGGTTTGGATAGGGTGCTCTTTCCAAGGGCTGGTGCAGACTCGATGGACTGAATGGCCTCCTTCTGCACTGTAAATTCTATGATTCTACTTCTTCTTTATCTTACTTCCTATTTCCTTTGTCATCCAGGGAACTCTGAATTTGTTTTCCCTACCTTTCCGTTTTGAAGGAGTATACCTTGACTGCGTGTGACTTATCTCTTCCTTTGACAGTTGTTCATTGTTCAGCTACAGTTATTTTTCCTGCCGATCACTTAGAATTAGTTAGTTTTTATGCAGAATTATAATATAATACTCATGTTTATTGTCACAAGTAGGCTTACATTCACACTGCAATGAAGTTACTGTGAAAAGCCCCTAGTCGCCACATTCCGGCGCCTGTTCGGGTACACAGAGGGAGAATTCAGAATGCCCAAATCACCAAACAGCACATCTTTCAATTACTGAGGTATTAAAACACAGAGACAGGGGACTTGTCCCAAACACTCCATGTTGTAGAACAGCTGTCCTAATCTCATGTGCCCACACTGTCCCTCAAAATTATTTATTATCCTGCCTACTTGGGTATTAACTGCAAGTTTGGACAATATTCCCTCCAGCCCTATAAACACACCTGTTATGTACAGAGTAAACAGAAGCAATTCCAGAATGTAACTTTCAACAACTTAATTGCCCTCATCTCCTTCTCCAATTTTCTATCTTACTTACCAGTTCTAATCCAATTTATTACCCTCTCCCTCTTAACATACCCCTTAACTTCCTCTAATAGTTTAACTGCTTGTTACCTTGCCAGGTGCACCAAAAGTCCATGTAGATCACATCCATTGCACGTCCTTATTCACCATATCTGTCACTATCTCAGTATCACATACTAGCCTAGATGCCAGTTAATATACGGCTTCCACAGCCCTGAGTGAGGTAATGTGGAGGAAGCCGATGCAGTCTGATAGAAGACAAGTGGCTACATTCTATTAGCTTTAAATATATTAAAGCTACAACGAATGACAGAGTGAATTTTATGCTGGATCAGAACATGAAGCCGGAGCAAACTATTTATGATCGGCAACATGGGCTGTCCAACGGGGAGCTGAAGCCTTACTGTCACTACCGACAGAAAATGGTTTCCATAGGCGAAGCGTCTCAACCGTGCACCCAACTGTTGTCTGATGACTCATTAGTAAATTCCTCACCTTTTATAAGTGTAATGAATTTCTGTGATAGACAGAGGAGGGGAAGGTGAATTTCCAAGTGGGGTTGTCTCGCCTACTGCTGGAACTTCAGTAGAGAAGTGCCAGAATCTGGAGAAAAATAAATGACAGAACCATATTTCTCTGCTGCTTTTCTGCTGTTTCTGCAGCTCAGCAGGAGTGCTCCTGTGAAAATTCACCCCCCTCGGTTTCCTTTCATGGATGAGTATGCTCAAAGCCATGAAAGTATAGTGTAGCAGTTCATGGAACAATCATCTACCCCCTCAATATAACTTTAAAATCTTAACCAAACTTTCAAAGATGATGGATGCGATCTAACAGCCATGTCGCGCCTGACTCGGGACACGATGTGGCCAGTAAATTACCCGGCTCGCCACACCTCCCGCGAACTAATGGCATCTCGAGATTGGATTGGATTTGTTTATTGTCATGTGTACCGAGGTACAGTGAAAAGAATTTTTCTGTGAGCAGCTCAAACAGATCGGTTAGTAAATAAAAAGAAAATAAAAGAAAAAGAAAATACATAATAGGGGCAACACAAGGTATACAATGTAAATACAGAGACACGGGCATCGGGTGAAGCATACAGGAGTGTAGTATTAATCAGGTCAGTCCATAAAGAGGGTTGTTTAGGAGTCTGGCACCAGCAGGGAAGATGCTATTTTTTAATCTGTTTGTGCGTGCTCTCCGACTTTTGTATCTCCTGCCCGATGGAAGAAGTTGGAGGAGTGAGTAAGCCGGGTGGTAGGGGTCTTTGATTATGCTGCCGCTTTCCCCAGGCAGCGGGAGGTGTAGATGGAGTCAATGGATGGGAGGCGGGTTTGTGTGATGGACTGGGCGGTGTTCACAACTCTCTGAAGTTTCTTGCAGTCTTGGGCTGAGCAGTTGCCATACCGGGCTGTGATGCAGCCAGATAGGATGCCTTCTATGGTGCATCTGTAAAAATTGGTAAGAGTTAATGTGGACAGACCAAATTTCTTTAGTTTATTGAGTTTCCTTATACTCCTGAGGAGGTATAGGCGCTGTTGTGCTTTCTTGGTGGTAGCAACGACGTGGGTGGACCAGGACAGATTCTTGGTGATGTGCACGCCTAGGAATTTGAAACTGCTAACCGTCTCCACCTCGTCCCCATTGATGCAGACAGGGGTATGTACAGTATTTTGCTCACTGAAGTCAATGACCAGCTCTTTAGTTTTGCTGGCATTGAGGGAGAGATTATGTCGCTGCACCACTCCACTAGGTTCTCTATCTCCCTCCTGTATTCTGACTCGTCGTTATTCAAGATCCGACTCACTATGGTCGTATCGTCAGCAAACTTGTAGATGGAATTGGAACCAAATTTTGCCACGCAGTCGTTTGTGTACAGGGAGTATAATAGGGGGCTAAGTACACAGCCTTGCAGAACCCCGGTATCGTGGAGGAAGTGTTGTTGTTTATTCTTACTGATTGTGGTCTGTGGGTCAGAAAGTCGAGGATCCAGTTGCAGTGAGGAGTCAAATCCTAGGTTTTGGAGCTTTGATATGAGCTTGGCTGGGATTATGGTGTTGAAGGCAGAGCTGAAGTCAATAACTAGGAGTCTGATGTAGGAGTCCTTGTTGTCGAGATGCTCTAGGGATGCGTGTGGGCCAGGGAAATGGTGTCTGATGTGGACCGGTTGCAGCGATATGCGAATTGCAGTGGATCTAAGCGTTCTGGGAGTATGGAGTTGATGCGCTTCATGAACAACCTCTCGAAGCACTTCATTATGATTGATGTCAGGGCGACCGGACGGTAGTCATTGAGGCATGTTGCCTGGTTCGTCTTTGGCACCGGTATGATGGTGGTCTTCTTGAAGCGGGTGGGGTCCTCAGAGCGGAGTCGAGACAGATTAAAGATGCCCGCAAACACATCTGCCAGCTGGTGCACGCAGGCTCTTGAGTGCAAGACCAGGGATCCCGTCCGGATCCGTCGACTTCCGAGGTTTCACTTTCAGGAAGGCTGATCTGACTTCGGAAGCTGTGACGGTGGGTATGGGTCCCGGGCAACAATGAACAAGGCCTCATGGTGTTCTGTTTCATTGTCTGTTTCATTGTTGTTTATAACTGTGTAGTTCCTCCAGCGCCTTCCTCACTTCTGCCTGGGGTGGGATGTAGACCGCTGTGATAATGGCTGAAGTGAACTCACGTGGAAGGTAGTATGGGCGGCACTTCACGTCAGGTATTCCAGGTCCGGGGTGCAGTAAGTCGCCAGGGTCGCCACATCCAAGCACCAGGAGGAGTTGATGAGGAGGCAAACCCTTCCACGTTTTGCTTTGCTTGATGACGCGGTGCGGTCCGCTTGATGAATTGGGAAACCATCAGATTGTATGACACCACAGTCGCAGACACACTTGAATATGCACTCACCGGATCTAACTGGCTGAGATGCAATTCCCTCGCTGAGGAGATCCCAGCCCGGTGTCGTTAAGCACTGGTCTCCACAAACCGGGACCAAGCAGAACCGCAGTTGGGTGAGTCTCCCAGGCGATCGGCAGCCCCTGGTGCTCAGCCTCTGGGCAGGGTGGCACCCTGGCACAGTCAGCCTGGCACTCGGGAAGTGCCACCTGGGCACCCTGGCAGTGCCACCAGGGTGCTCAGGTGGCATTGCCATGGTGCCCAGTTGGCACTGTCCGGCTGACAGGGCACAACGAGGGTGCCAGGCTGGCAGTGCTAAGGTGGCATTTTACCCACACCAGGGATTGGGCCACGGACAAGCTCTACCCTTAAGAGGTGGGGTGTAGAGATCCCAGAAGAGATAAGTTGGGACATTGGGAAGGTCTGGGGATCACATTGAGAGATTGAGAGATAAGGACGCCATTTAAAAATGGGGCCCTGATCTCAACCTGGACTGGCGAGCGGAGTTCCTCAGTGCAGGAAATGAAGGTAAGTACTGCCTCGGCGAAACCTGTCTGCCACGGCTGAAAAAAAATCAGAGTCCCGTTCGATAGCAGGCTTATTCTCACCGCTACAAGCTCCATGAAACACCCCAATTAGACCCACGCACAACAGGACTTTATTTTTGTTAAATCGCGCCCGTTGTTAAATGACACGAGGGATACTACTTTACTGATTTCTTGCACCATAGAATCCCTGCAGAAGGAGACCATTTAGTCCATCGGGTCTGCACCGACCCTCTGAAAGAGCGCCCCACCTAGGCCCAGTGTCCACCTTATCCCCATCCCGTAACCCCACTAACCTGCACATCTTTGGACACAAATGGCCACTTTTAGCATAGCCAATGCACTGAGCTTGCACATCTTTGGACATGGCCACATTTGTTCTGTGAATGCCTGATGAAGCTACAAAGATGGGTGAAATAATGAGAAAAACAATGATGCCCCAGCTAGACATGATACCATTGCCACTGAAGAAAATCCTGATCAGTGGGAAGGCTAGAAACATGTACATTTGCTATCAATCCCCTCCCCACCCATCCCCTGCACACTCCCAGCAGTTTGGGACATAGAGGATGATCCCAGACGACTATTGGAATTCTGCTCACCTTGTTCATGTTCAGCTCAGTGGAACCAACACTTGATTAAAGGCAAAAGAAGCAAAACAACAAAAGTAATTAATTCCACAGAGATCCTTCACTTGTCTGGGATGTTCAGGAAGTCAGGAGGAATTGATTTACCACCAGAATGTAGGGAATTAAGACATTCTGGCCACTAAATGCAGCCACCAGTGCCCGTTTATTGAGCGCTAACTAATTACAAAACTATATGCTCTCAAGATAAAACAACTGTGTTTAACTGAAGGTGGAAGGTTTGACTTTTCCCAGCTGGGAACTATGCTGTCTGCCTATATTGGGAGTGGAACAAAAACTTGTGTGCAGTGAGTGCCCATGCCTGAGTCCATATGACCTAAGGTCAGGGTTGGTTTGCCCTAAGGCAGCAGGTGCCACTCAAAGCTTCTATCACTCAAGCCAGACCCCACAGTCAAACTACTCAAGACACCACTTGCTGCCCACCACACCTCCTTTTTAATGCTGGTTACTCGATGTCTCCTTCCCAACCCAATGACTCCCCCCCCCCCCCCCCCCACCCCTCCTCGGAGTTTGGTCATTTTTGCTGTCTGCCACCATCCCGGGATTTTTCTTGGCACCGTGAAATTTGCTTTGCTAGCCTTTGTCCCAAATGGTGTTTTACTTTTGTTTACCGTTCATTACAGGTTGACTACAGAAGTTTGAATTGCTGCCTGACAGTTCCAATATTTTTAAGAAGGAACGTTGGTATAGACCAGCGTTTCCCGAACTGAGTTCCGCAGAACCCCGGGGTTCCGTCAGACTCACCCAGGGGTTCTGTGAGAAGGTCTGGCCATTTTACATTTGGAAAAACGCTGTCCTTCTTGCTTGTCCAATCGAAGGCGGTTTTCACATTGTGTTGGCTACTGATGGGCATCTTGTACATGGTACACACGGCTGCCACTCAGCATCAATGCTGGGGGAGTGAATGTTTGTGAATGCAGAGCCAATCAAGTGGCTGCTTTGTCCTGGATGGTAGAGCTTCTTGAGTGGTGTTGGAGCTGCACTCATCCAGGCAAGTGAAGAGTATTCCATTACACTCCTGACTTGTGCACTGCAGATGATGTAAAGCTTTGGGAATCAGGAAGTGAGGTACTCACTGCAGAATTCCGAGCCTCTGACCTCCTTGTGGAGCCACAGTATTCTCTTTCTACACGCCAATGAAGAAGCTTGGAAACACTTCCATGCAGAGAGCACCATCACACATTTACTTCCAAGTGGTATGAGTAACTCTTTTCAATCCAGATGGTCTTAGTGGCTCCAAGCGCCATCACAAAGTGTTACTACAAGTGCTCCAGAATACAGTCCGCGACATTTAACTGTAAGCTATGTATTATTCTGGTTTAATCTGTGAACAACACAGAGCACACTCCAGGCTGAAAAGACTGAAGAACACCACAGAGTACCTTGGACAGCTGTGTTTAGATGACACAAAGTGTAATAATCTGCATGGGACACATAGGATGGGATCGATTGTTTTTCCTATGTGGCTCGAGGAGTATGAGTTCCCCCACTAACTACGGGGCTGATAACCATGTTGTATAAGGCTAGCCGGATAGGAACTGACAGACAGAGAGAGAAGACGCGGGGAGGTTTAACCGGGCCCCGTATAAATAGTTGTTCTTATAAATAAACGTCTTCTTTTGTTTACTTGTCTGACTCTCCTTGACTTTGTTAAACAAAGCATTTGGCACACCGTGGCGTGTTCCCTGACAACAGAGGGTGCTCGCAAAACCTCGTAGACACTGGCGGGGCTGTAACTTCCTACCGCTGACCAGTAGCCGCCCACCTCCGCTGGCTGGCAAATATGCTGCGGCGGGGGCATGAGCTAGGAAAATCCTGCCCAGACTTTTCATTCCAATGTAAGAATTAAAGGAGAAAGAACATGTTGGTCATTTAGAACTCAGCACACCTCGTGTTTGGCTTTTGCTTTTTTGGGGGAAAAAGAAATTGCTATTGATATAGAAACCTGTTACTATTAAATGTTGTACAGGTTGAAACCTGTTACTATTAAATGTTGTACAGGTTGAAACATAAATATAGAAAAAGCAATGTATTCCAAACAGCAAAAAATCAATAATTAGTTGGTTAAATTTAGCAACTAATACATTCACCAGTGATCTCTATTTATCACAATGGATGACCTTTGTGGCATTAGCTTGGAGATTTTCATCTCTCTTGGCAATGTTTTACTCTGTTCAAAAAAACCCATTTACAGCTACTGTTTAATACATACATGCATTTCAAAGTACTGCGGTCTCGTTTTAGGATGCTGTAAGAGAGGGTAAGCAATGAGGTTTGTTAATCATTTCGCAGAGCCGAGATGGATCATCCAGAATTTCTCCCCCATTTAATTTAAGTTCAGTTCTGCAGAACATTTTAACTGAACAGGGATTATTTTTATGCAGCAGTTTGTTGCAAAGACCGGAATTTTCTCTTTTTTCCCCCCCTCACAGTGCCAACCTGGGCAGGGAAAGTGACGTGTAGCCCTCTGGCTGTGCTGCTGGCTTTTCCCGCCAAATCTTTTAGAAACTCTCGGGGGAGGAAAAGAAATCCTGGAGGTGAGCCCCACAATGTTACGCTGGCAGGGCGAGCTCTGAATGAGCCCACCCTGCCAGAAACCTCAGCTCTTTACAGATCTGGGTGCCATTTTTAAAGGGCGTCCTGACCTTCAATTTGTTTTTGAAAAAAGGAACCCCACCACTGACACGAACCCCCCTCCCCCACTCCGAACCTCTCCAAATGGAAGCTCCTCCCAGCAGTGCCCGTGACATTGCCCAGCAGCCGCCCCCCCCCACCGCGCCCCCCCTGTAACCTGGGGCTGTACTTACCTGTGCACACCTGCCGGGCTCAATTCACCAGTTTCCTGTGTCATAATATATACCAGTATATCATGGCGCAGGCACATACTGATGGACACACAGTGGGACCAATCAACACACACAACACTGCAGCCAATCAGCATTTAGAGCACATGCACTATAAAGACAGGGGGCATCAGAGTTCCCACTCATTTGAGTTGCAGCTAGCTCGGAGGACAGAGCTCACAGCCTGTAACACAGACATTCACCATGTGCTGAGTGCATCGACTGGTTAGGACAAGGCAAAGGTCTTTAGTTAAAGCTAGTATCATGTTAACCCACAGAGTATGTTAAACAGTTAATGATTCAATAAAATAGTATTGCACTATTTCAAGTGTTGGTGACCTGTATGTATTCCACGGATCCAGAACACCCAACACATCATGATACCAGGAGTTGAGGGATATTAGCACTTCTTAGACCTACCTGCAAGTGATCTGCCTTCCGCCAGCATTCCGTCATCCTGCAACATGGACACCATCAGCCCGCCGCCGCCGCTCCGCATCGCCGGCAACCGAGGGGCCAACTGGAAGATATTCAAACAGCGCTTCCAGCTCTTCCTTAAAGCCACAGACGGGGAGGGCGCCTCGGATACCAGAAAGATTGCTCTTCTCCTCTCCACGGCCAGAGACCATGTCATTCACATTTTCAATTCTCTCACCTTTGCGGATGATGAAGATAAAACAAAGTTCAAGATGGTCCTCCTCAAGTTTGACACTCACTGCAGCGTAGAGGTGAATGAAAGTTTTGAGCGCGACGTGTTCCAACGTTTGCAGGGTAAGGGTGAACCTTTCCAATCCTTTCTTACGCACCTCCGCATCCTTGCGCAGTCTTGCAGCTACGGGCCCACTTCTGACTCCATGATACGCGACCAGATCGGTTTCGGTGTTCAGTCGGACCCCCTACGACAGCAGCTCTTCAAAGTAAAGCAGCTCACCCTCGCGACCGCCATTGAGACCTGTGTCTTTCACAAAAACGCCACACGTCGGTATTCCCACATCCAAGTGGCTCAAACGGCGCGGCAAGGTCCCCACGAGGCGGAACGGGTTCCAAGTGATTGAGCAACTCCAGGGCCTCAGCCTGGATGAGGGTGGCCATTTTGCACGCTTTTCGCGGACTCCCGCGCTTATGCGCACCAAACGAGGGGACGGTGACGTCGAAGAACGCAATGCCCATTTAAAACGGCAATACCCTGCCAAATCTCGACAATGCCTACAATGTGGCAGACTTGGCCACTATGCTGCCTTCTGCCGAGCAGCTCAGCCTGCCAATTCATATCGCTTCAGCCAGCCTTGCAGGAATGTCCGGGCAATTCAACCCACGGTCACCGAGTCCGATGCGGACCTCCCACACAGCAGTGACACCGAGGACCCGAAGGCGCCTTTTCAAGTCGGTGTCATGACAAAAAACAGGCTGTCCCCGAAGCAAAGACACTAGCCGCTGTCGGTATACAGCATCGATCCAGACGATGAGTGGTGTGCCACCCTGACGGTCAACCAGAATTCATTGCCCACCTCAGAGACTTAATTTGTGAACTTTGTGGACTTATGGACTTTCTGATTTGTTCTGTTCTTCCGTTTAATCGTTTACGTGGTTTGTATATAGTGTTCATCTCGTTATTCTTGTGAAACACTGTTTTTCTGCACCAGGCATCTTCCCATGTAAATAGCTTAGTTCTCATGTAAATAGTCCTGTAAATATTTCGCACACACGTAGTCAGGGACATTCACCATACTCTATTTATTGCCACGCGGATACATTTTTTATAAAAGGGGGGATGTCATAATATACACCTGTATATCATGGTGCAGCCACACACTGATGGACACACAGTGGGACCAATCAACACACACAACACCACAGCCAATCACCAGTGAGAGTACACGCACTATAAAGACAGGGGGCATCAGAGTTCCCACTCATTCGAGTTGCAGCTAGCTGGGAGGACAGAGCTCACAGCCTGTAACACAGACATTCACCATGTGCTGAGTGCATCGACTGGTTAGGACAAGGCAAAGGTCTTTAGTTAAAGCTAGTATTGTGTTAACCCACAGTCAGACTATGTTAAACAGTTAATGATTCAATAAAATAGTGTTGCACTATTTCAAGTGTTGGTGACCTGTATGTGTTCCACGGATCCGGAACACCCAACACATCACCCTGTTTTACAAAACCTGTTGGAAACCCCGCCATAGGTGTAAATGTATGCTGATAGGGTTTCCGACCTTTCATGGCAGGAACCCATTGCGTCATTGGCAGGGATCGGGGACAATCTCAATGGGAAATCCTGCTGTTGTAAAAGCTCTTCTGGGACTTCCACCCCCCCCCCCCCCCACCCCCCCACCTCCGCCATTCCTGCCAGAAGCAGGGGCGGAAAATACACCCTCCCATAATTGGACTTCCTAGTGACGATTGGGTGAAAGAATCACATCCATCGGAAGGGGCAGATTTCCAGCATAGTGACAGTACGGGAAGATTCCAGGTTTGGGCAGGATTCTCCATTTGGGAGATTGTTCTCTCGCCAGAGCTGAATTGCACATGATATGCGCTCACCTTACCCCCCCCCCCTCCACACTGCCCCCCCCTCACCCATGCCTGAAAATCCGACCTGCAGGTGAACATGTTTAAAGGTCACATTTGCCACACTGAGAACCCTCCTGACTCGGCAACGCTGGTTTGGGGCTGAAAATCAGGGCCTGTGTCTCTCCAGGGTGACTGTCACTGACCTATAGAAGCATGCTGCTGTGATCCACGGGCTTGGTAAGCACCCAATGGCAGTGGTGCCGAAAATAACTGTGGTTGTAAACGCCTGTGTCTCCATATCTTTCTGGCTAAATGTGTGGGACTCACAGTCTATAGTCCACCAGTGTGCCGAGGAAGTGGCCAATGCCCTGTTTCAGAGGGCCAGCGGCTACATACACAGCTTCACTGATCCAGACGTGAAAGAGGGGAAATCCATTGGATTCGGGTCCAACACTGGATTCCCTCAGGTGCCCGGTGTGAGCCATTCCGCGCACATGACCATCGAGATTCCTCGGGACCAGTCAGTGGCCATCAACAATAAGAAGGAACTCCACTCAATGTAGAACTGCTCTGAGATCATGGAAGAAGGACCCTACAGGCTGTGTGCAATCTTCATGCGCAGCAGCCTCCTAGAATATCTGGCTGTACTTTAAATATAGAACTATTCTAACTAACTAACTGCCACCTGCCAATCTTGACCTGGCTGTAACATTCTGCCCATATTGTTCAGCCTGTAAAAGTGAAAGGAATTTTCTTGAACTGGGTATGCTATGACTGAGCTCAAACTACCAGATGACAAAACTAGATGTGTAGATTGGAAAATGCCCCTGTCAGCAGTACCAACGCTCATTGTCATGATGTTAAAAAAAACATCTTGGACTGGAGACATTTACTTTATGCTAACTTGTCTGCAGGATGGACCATGAAACAATGGCTGTTGATCAAAAAATTCAGGGAGAGGAAAGTAAGGTTTAGAATTTGTGAAAGGCTCTTGCAATATTGATTACTATGGTTACAGGAAGAATTAGAGCAAAATTAAACGGATGTATGAGCATAAAGTTGATTTTATACTGTAGGTCACATTAGATAATAGGAGGCAGGATTGGTGAAAGGGTGACCTTAAGAAGATACAGATCCATAAGTTGATTTTAAGTTGGGAGCTTTTGTTTGGAGCTTCTTGGTATCCTGCACAAACCTGGTTGAAACCCGCTATCTTTCCGATGGCTGGGAATGCGTTGTCAGGTGGTAGGTGAGCCATAGTCAGGTTCCCAAAGGAACGGTTCCTGCCACAAAGATAAGAGTGGTTAGATAGCTGGTCAACAGGCCACTGGAGGTTTCCCTGAGCAGGCCTGAGAAACACTCATGTCCTCCTGGCGCACAAGTTCACTTTACTGGGATGTTTTGGGCCCTCATTCGAGGGCTGGAGGCAAGTCTGACTTGGTGAGGAAACCCAAACTGCTCATCTTGTTCAGCCCTGGGGTTAACAATATAGTCAAGCCCCGATCATGTAACCAGAGCCTGATCTGTATACTTGAAGAAGTTCCTTGCCAGCTTTGCACCGATGCCCGTGCCCCCTCAGAGACCTCGGGCGAGCGCTGTTCAGCACCGTTCCTCACAGACGGGGACCAGACAGAACGGCACTGCTGGGTGGTCTCCCAGGGCATTGGAGGCCCCCAGGTGTTTGCCCTTTGGGCATGGTGGTGCCCTGCACTTCTAGTGCCACGTGGGCAACCTGGCAGTGCCAGCCTGGCACCCTGGCAGTGCCACCTGACATAGGCACTCCTGGGTATCAGATTGGCACAGCCAAGATGTTATGCTGGCATTTATTTGCACACGTGCGATCGGGCCTGCAGTGCCCTTAGTGGGTATTGGGAGGATGCCGTGGGGGGGAGAAGGGTCCCTCCTATAGTCTGTTCGGGCTGTGGGGACGTTGGGTGTCATTTCGGGGGGCCTTGGAGATCGGGACGCCATTTAAAATTGATGGCCCGATCTCTCGCTACCCTGGGGATTTCTGGCGAGCGGAGTTCTCCACTGTACAAAATGGGGCTATGTGCAGCCTATGCCGCACGTTCCCTGTTCAGGTCCCTTGTACAATGAGGGTTGTGTTGAATAGCCATGTGTCTCTCAGCACGGGAAACACGCTTGCTTTGGGATTTTGTTCCCATTTGGTTGAATCGAGCCCTTTGCTTCATGCTGTTTCTGTGAGGCACCTTGGGATGTTTTATTACATGTTGTTGAGGCATGTAATATTGTTTGAAATTACCTGCCATACAATTGAATGGTCTTGTAGGTATTTTTAAGTTCATTGATGGCAAAACAATTGAACTTTAATGATTTGTACTTCATGTGTGCAAGAGCACACTTTTCTCATTTGATTTATTCCCATACAATTTGTGTTTTGTGAAAATTGCCTATGTTTCTGGTGCTGGTTATGACAGATAATTAATTCCTGGACTGAATATCCTGTGCCATTTTTGCAATAAAATATACTCTCACCAAATATACTCAAATAAACTGTGCCACAGTGTTGAACCAGGTGCGACAAACTACTTTTAGATTGAGATTGAGACTAGCCAGTGACTGTTGGCAGATTTTACTATAAATTTTAACATTGCTCTCACCATCTACTCGCTTTTTAAAACAAAAATTATATTTCACTTTAGTGACCTCTACTCCCATTCCCCTCCACAATGTTGTCTTTTGATGAAATGGTGGCAACTAATGAAATAAGTGGGAAAATTGGTGGGAAAACTAAATCAGGGGCGAGATGTATCGGCCTTACCGTGCCCGACTCTGGACGTGACGAGGCCGGTAAATCTAGCGAGATTTACGGACCTTGTCGCGCCTTGCAAGATCGAATGAAGCCGGGACCCAGATTTATATATTCTAGTGAGCAGTTAGTCTCACTTGAACACGTCCACGCTGGATCTCCCAACGCCCGAGACCTAACAGTCTTGCCTCGGAGACTCCGAGCGGGCACCGTTTGGCACTGGTTTCCACAAACGTGAACCCGGCATACCGGCACTTGGGAGGGTCTCCCAGGCTACTGGGTGCCCCTGTGAGGTATCCTGGCACCCGGATGCCATGTGGGCACCATGGCACTGCCACCTGGGCACTGTGGCAGTGCCTGGCATCCTGTCAGTGCCACTCTGACAATGCCAGGGTGCCCAGTTGGCACTGCCAGACTGGCAGGGGCACAGCTAGGGTATCAGGCTGACGGTGCCATTATGCCCAGGTGACATCATGCCCATGCCAAGGATCGGGCCTGGGGGAGCCCTGTCCTTATGAGGTGGGGGGTGGGGCTCGATGACCCCCTTGTTGGTGAGTTGGAGCATTGGGGGTGGTCTGGAAGACGCGGTGGGATGTGGAAAAATGGCGCCCCGATCTCGTCCTAGACTGTAGAGGGTGCAGGAAATAGGACTAAGTGTGGACTTGGCGGGACGTTCCTCGCCGAAGGCCAGAAATGAAGCAGAGTCCTGTTTAATACTGGGATCGCTCTCGGTGCTGCCAGCGCTGGGAAAGATCCGACTAAACGTGCTTGACATGGGAATCTGTTTTATTTCTGTTAAGTCGTGCCCCAGATGTATTGAAATTTATTTTTTGTCACTTGCTGATATTGTGGAAATAGATTGGCAAGTGAAATAATACACAAGTGCAGACTAACAACTCAGAATATAAGGATTCTACAGGTCTATACCAAAGGGACTGGATTCTCCGTCGGCGGGATCCTCTGTTTTGCTTGCAGCGATCCCCATTGGCCGGCTGCCGGGATGGAGAATCCCGCTGACAGCGGGGCACGCCGCACCAGAAAACGTGTGCGGCGGTACGGAAAATCCCGGCCAGGGTGTTTCAATAAGAGTGTTGTTGACATATCTGCCTTGCGTAGCCTGGTCCGATAATCTAAACATTGTGCTCTTGATCTCATCAGACTATTTCATTTCTGCAAAGTACCACTCCAGAAATATTTCATTGTTAAATTGTGCTATAAAATCTACCGTACAAGTTGTACTCTGCGCTCGTTCCTCTGGTCAGCATTTGTTACAATTTTTAATAATATTTATGACCCATTATATTTATGGGACATAAAATAGACTTGAAGGTTTAACTTGCATACCAAATTACATTTTTTTTTATAACCGTTCAGTTTTAAAAAGGACTTTGAATTACAATTTGATGACAGGTGACATCAATGCTGCTGTAATTTGTACTTTCTTTCATTTCAATAATATATTTTAACTGCTGCACCTACCTTTACCCAGAAACATTTCGCCGCACTGAGGAGAATTTACTAATTCAGCAGAAAGTTGAACAAAATTTTCATTATGCACGAAAGTTAAACAGAACCAATGTTTTTCATTACTTATTCCCATTTCAATCTTCCTTCCCCACAATATAATGGAGTCTTTATTTGCTTATGGCCCCTTGCTGATATCCTAAAGTAGTTGAATTTCCATTGTTCACCCTAAAAGTTGAAGTCACATTTTTCTGTCATTGGAGAACTTGAAACAATTAGCTGCCACAAAATGAAGTTGCTGTGCTGTTCGATGCCTGGTGGTTATTTCAAATCCCTGTTTGAGCTTTGAAATAATCATACTGATTGTATTAATCTTCTTATCTGCAGTGCTATAATGTCAAGCCCCCCTGATGTGTTGCCTTTTATTTTCTGCTAACCTTTTTAAAAGAAGAACGACAAGTTGCCCTTTACTGCTCTTGATTTGTTGTCGCTGTGTCACCTCGAACTCCAGCTGAACATGCATGTACATTGTTTTGGCCAATGCTTTGAGGGGAAATGTTTGTCCATTTTGAAGGCTTCTAAAAGAATATGTCAGATGGAAAGTTAATTAACTATATACAGTGAAAGAAGAAAGATTGTGCATTTATATAGCAGTTTTCATAACCTCTGGATGGTCCAAATCGCTTTACATTCAATACTGTACATTTTTGGAAGCATTATCAATTTGTAATGTAGGAAACGTGAGTCAATTTATGCACAACAAAATTCTACAAATAGCAATGTGATAAGGGCCAGATAACGTTTTTGTGATTTCGATTGAGGGCTATATATTGACCATGAGTTTGGTGGGGTTACAGGGGTAGGCTGGGGGAGTGGGCCTAGGTAGGGCACTCTTTCAGAGCATTGGTGCAGACTTGATGGACTCAATCGCCTCCTTCTGCACTGTAGAGATTCTATGATCTATGAAATTGTGGATAATTCCACTGCTCTACATTGAAATAGCATCATGGGGTCTCTTCCATCGTCTATCCACGGTCTTGGTTTCGTATCTCATCGGAAAGATGGGCACTCTGATCATGCAGCACACCTTCAGTCCGACACTGGAGCTATGTTCACCACTCTGAAATAGGACTTGAACCCACAACCTTCTGACTCAAGAGGCTAGTGTCAGTACCAGGTCTGACACACGGACGCAAAATGCTTTGATGGTGTAGGGGTGGCAGAGGACGAATGAACAAGTTGCAGAAGATAAATCGAGTCTGCTAAATCTTTTCAACTGTTATCTTTGATACCTGCTGTCAGAAAGAACTCACTGAAAATAATGTACCCATTTAATCTTTGTAGTTTTTATAATCGTCACCGGAGGTTTAGTTGAGTGTTTGGGTCATTGTTTAAATAATAAAGACAGTATGGTAGAAAGATTTACGTTAAAGACCACATGACCACAAGAAATGGAACAGGAGTAGGCTGTTCGGCCCCTCGAGCCTGCTCCGACATTCAAAGGATCATGGCTGATTTGACATTCCACACGACCACTTTCCTGCCCTTTCCCTGAGCCCTTGATTCCATTACTGATCAAGAATCTATCCATCTCAGCCTTAAATATACACAAGGACTCTGCCCCCACAGCTCTCAAAGGAAAGGAGTTCCAAAGATTCACAACCCTCTGCGAGAAGAAATTCCTCCTCAACTCAGTCTCAAAGTGGCGCCTTTATTCTGAGACTACGCCCTCTACTGGTCCTAGACTATGCCATGAGGGAAAACATCCTCTCAGCATTTACCCTGTCAAGTTAACTGGATATTTCTTCCCAAATGCCAAGTTTTGATGTGTCTAAATTAGCAGTGTGGTCACAAGTTATTGATCAAAGTTACTTAGGCAAATTGAATATATTGATCTGAGAATGATATCACTGTATGAAATCATCTTTTCTGTAATTATTGGAGATTTTATTGATATTCCAGATTTTTGTTCAGGATTTTACTGAATGCAACTGATAAAAAGAAATGATACAATACATTTTTAAAGAAGAAAGTAAGCTAAAAATAGTTTTTATTTACTTATGAGTTTAACTAACATAAGACATATACTTTTTTTTTGTTGATTGATATATTAGTATTACGGTTCAGACTTTGTTTCAACAAAATAGCAGAACAATTTCAGAATATTATGTTAAATATTTATACACTGATATCCCGTGGTGTCATTTCAAGATCCTTGGGTTTTTTTTGCACCCCAAACTTTTGGCTCTGGTTGCTGTATGTTAATCAACCACTTTAGCAAAACAGCCATATGTTATTCGTCACTTGGATTAAAATATCCACAGGAATCAGTCGGAATTTGTGCCTGAAAATGTTTTGAAATTCACCTCTTACAAAAGAATTACATTTCCTGTGACTTTGGAGGTAATTTTAACATATCTGCCTGGCAGGAAACTAATGCCAAAGATTGGCTGCCCCTTTGCTCCCCACCCAATTTTAACTTGCATTCACCACAATGGAAATTCCAGCCAGTTGCTTGTCCTGGTCCAACCAGTTGTCCTACTACCAAAACCTCATGAATTCTACTAAATCAGTGATTTTGGAGCTCAAATATCCCACTTCTGTATAAAATAAAAATACTGCGGGTGCGAAAAAGTAAAAACAGAAAATTCTGCAAAAACTCAGCAGGTCTGGTATCATCCCACTTCCGTGTCTCATTGGATCTTTATATCATTTTGTCCCGAAGCATTGACTTTCTTTTATGGGATCATACTTCTTTCTTGTCAATTTCTATTCATTCTATGGATGTGGGTGTCGTTAGCAAGACTGGCATTCATCGGCCATTTTGGCCTGAGATGGTAATGGTGGGCTTGCTGTCTTGAACCACTGCAGCTCGTGCGATGAAGGTGATCACCAGTTTCACTCATTGTGAGTATTTTTTTAGATCACTTCTAATACTGCAGGACTCCATCATGAGCGAAAACATGAACTTGCTACTCAGAAGCGAGGAGGATATTATCTTGCCAGATGGTCCATGAAGCTAACCCTGAAATATTTATTACATTTTGGGGGAAATTCTCCGTTTGGGAAACTTGAGTGTTGACTCCGGGACTGAATTGTGTGGGGTTCGTGTTCCCGTTGAGGGCGCTAATTCTGGAGCTAATGGGCCTGCACCCTGCCCACATGAATGGAGCAATTCTCATTCCCGCCGACGTTGTGTTTGCTGGGGTTGGAATTGGCGCTGGAGAACTTGGCGAGCAGGAGCTGCTCATAAGCACCCCACTCCCCACACACACTCATTCCAACCAAGAAATGGTTTCGTGAAGAGCTCCCCCGGTTCACTGATGCAGAGCTGTACCGGATATTGGATGCGGTGGAAGAGAGGCTGAACACCCTCTTCCCCAGGGTGGGCAGGAGGCTACCACCCGTGGATGACAACCGGGCCTGGGCAGAGGTGGTGAGTGCAGTGGGCCTCACCAGACGGACTGACACGCAATATTGTAAAAAGATGAATGACCTCCTTAGGTCAGCTTGAGTACCTCACCACCTCTGTACTCCTGGCATCACTCCTGTCCTTCATGCTTAACCGCACCCCCCCCCCCCCCCGCCTCCCCAGAGGCCAATCAAAACACACCTACCTGTATTCCCATTGCATCCCACCCTGCGCCAAACCCTAACACCTTATTGTCCTCTTTGGCCAGGTGCCGTGCACACTCAGCCACCAGCTACAGACCCCCATGCAACTCGCCTCCATCCATCTCACCATGTCCTTAATGTGTCGTCTAGGAGAAGACAACCCATAACTGCCGGAAGTAGAAGAAGACCGGCCCTCACTGCTACCGTGCAAAGGGCAGTGGAGCTAGCCGGGGAGGTGGAAGCAAGTGCTACCTCCAAGACAGAAATCGGAATGGGACAACCAATTGAGCCCCAAATGCAAAATAATGTTCCTATAGCAACTGAGTCCCCCTACTGCGAGACCACTCCTTCCCGAAATCTCAGCATATGTATTGCCTGTTGTCTTGCAGGATCTGCAAAATGGGCCCAACTGGCCTCCACCGCCCCCGGCCACAACCCCAGCACACCCCAGAGGATCAGGCCGGGGAAGGCACTGATTTCTCAGCACTGCTTCACCTGCATCTTCCACCATCGCAGCAACTAATATCTCGGTGGGGCATTTTAATGAAGAGGCTCCTGGGTCACAAAGGCTGCAGCACACCAGGTGGAGATAGGAACTCCCGAGGGAGCGGACGATCGGAGGGCTGCCAGGAACCAGCTGTAGTCCAGAAAGGTGTCACGTTTCTGGAAAGAATCATCCCATTACTGGTAGAGTTGCACACACAGTGCCAAGATTTGCAGGCGGGGGTGTCAGCAACCTTCCAGATCCTACAGTGCAGCTGGATGAGCCCCACCGCCTTCAGGCGCAGGAGCTTGTGCCAACAATGCATGGTGCCCAGGCCAACACTGAACAGTTGGCATCTGCGGTGGATCATGGTGGGATTTGAGAGCTGGATTTTCTTGGTTCTGTCGTGATCTGATGCCGGGCTCAATTCCAAGTCGGAAACCGTGAATTGGCCTTTGTGGGCAAACCATTCTCATGATCTTCCTGGAGATTATCCATTAAAAATCCACCTCTTGGAGCCTGGTCTAACTCAGGACGCGGGGTGGGCCAGGGAAGCAGGAGGCACAGTCTGGGATTTTTGAAGTTGTTGTGGGTCAGGGTTTAGAAAACCCCAAAGTATATCATGGAGTTTACCTGACCCATAATAGATTGTGGTTATGAGGAGCACAAGGGCCTACTTTACAAAACCATGTTTATTTATGAATCCAGTTAACATTTTATAAACCCACAGTAAACATCTTAACAACTATCAACACCAATAATCCCCACAGATACAATATTCTATAAGTAATCCTTCATAAATTCCGTAACAACATCCAAAAGTCCAAAAGACCCTTTTTACAGAAAGACAGCAGGTTTAAATTCTCTACAGGAAGAGGTATTACTTTGAAATCACCCAAATGAACATTCTTTAGCTTGCACAGATATCCATACACATCTGCTTGCTTTCACTGCAGCTCTCCACTCTGAAAACGAAACTAAAACACACAAACACACACCAGCTTTTTGCTCAAAGTGAAAGTAAAAGCAGAGTCACAGCTCAACTCCACCCACACACTGACATCACTGCAGCTATTTGATAAACATCCATTTCTTAAAGGTGCTCTCACATGACACAGTGTTGTCCAGGATGCAGCCCCATCAGGAGACAGGGATTCTGCCGGTCTTCACACAGCAACGCCCCAGCATGAGGTGTGCTGGCCAGGTGACCCGTTTTAGCTCTGGGAAGGATAAATGTGAGGCAGAACACTGAGGAAATTCCCTTACTCCTTTTTGAATAGAGCTTGCTTATAGCAAACAGAAAAGTGCAAACAAGACTTCACTTGAATTTCTAATACTGAAGGACACCATCGTGAGCTCAAACATTTTCTACTCAGAAGGGAGGAGGCTATTATCTTGTCAAATGATCTGTGAGCTAAGCCTAAAATATTGTTTTGTGGGCAGTGTGGTGGCACAGTGGTTAGCATTGTTGCCTACGGCGCTGAGGACACGGGTTCGAATCCCGGCCCTGGGTCACTGTCCATGTGGAGTTTGCACATTCTCCCCGTGTCTGCGTAGGTTTCACCCCCACAACCCAAAAGATGTGCAGGATAGGTGGATTGGCCACGCTAAATTGCCCCTTAATTCAAAAAAATAATTGGGTACTCCAAAATTAAAAAAATATGTATTGTTTTGTTTTTTAAATTTTGTTTTCCTCATTGATTTTCGACAAAATGGGCATTTTCTTCCAAACTGCTGCCTGTATTAAATTGTAAATATTGTAACTGATATTAATTCTAACATCTGAAGGTAAATGGCGAGAAAGTTCAATTCTCTACATTAGGCCCTGTTGTCATTGTGACCAACCTCCCACTTTACACCCTCCCTAAACTTGAGCATGTCTGAAAACGTGAGCATGTCTAACGCTCCATTCCTAACGTGCATCCAGTCCTGGTCATCCAGCAACCCTCTGCTCACGGACTTGCATTTATTGAATTTTCAGCAACACCTTGATTTTAAAAGTCTTGTCCTTATTTTAAATCTCTTCATAGCCACGCCCCCTTTAATTACCAGATCCCAAGCTCTGAATTCCCTCCTGAAACCTCTCTCCAGAAATTCCTTAAATTTAGATTTAGATGTAGGTACAGATTTATTTACCAAGGTACAGTGAAAAATATTGTTCTGTGTACAGTCCAGGCACATCGTTCTACACATGAAAACAGAGAACATACGATAAATACATGAGGTTACATGATGAAAACACATAAACATAGACAGCAGGTGAAGTATATGGTAAATCGCGCGACAACTGTTGAAGATGCGTAGAAAGATCAGTTCAGTCCGTAAGGTCAGTTCAATCCACAAGAGGGCCATTCAGGAGTCTGGCAACAGCAGGGAAGAAGCTGTTTTTGGAATCTATTGGTGCATTTTCTCAAACTTCTGAATCTTCTGCCCGATGGGAGAGGTTGCAAAGGAGAATAACCCGGAGAGAGAATTGACCTCTTTGAAATGAAATGAAAATCGTTTATTGTCACAAGTAGGCTTCAAATGAAGTTACTGTGAAAAGCCCCTAGTCGTCACATTCCGGCGCCTGTTCGGGGAGGCTGGTACGGGAATTGAACCGTGCTGCTGGCCTGCCTTGGTCTGCTTTCAAAGCCAGCGATTTAGCCCTGTGCTACCAAGCTTTTGGTCAAATCTCCCATGTCCTAATATCTCATTACGCCTCAGATTGTTTTACTGTGTTAAAGGTGCTATACAAATGCAGGTCATTAGCTTTCATCACTGATTGGGTGCAGCGGATACCTGGGTTGTGAAAAAGACATACCTTGAAGAAGTGCCGCCTCTGTTGAAAACAGAAACTGAAGGTTGAAATAATTTATACACTGGGAATTGGAAGGAACATGCAGCCCTCCTGAAGCTATCACAAACAAAGTTCTTATAAGCTGAAGTTATACTGCATATATCAGTCTCGGAACAGCATGCTATATTGTGCAGCCAGAAACTCTGAGTTACTCTGCTCAGTGCACAACACTTAAACTTACCGAGTATGGCGCTTGAATACATGTGCAGAGGTCTGTTTCCCAGACAGATCATTTTTAATGTTATACGAGCACAGGCAGGAACATGTTTCTGCCATAACATTAAAGAATCAAAGTAAGTTGATAAATTTTCTGGGAGGTTTAACGGGCTTTTGAAATATGGCTTTCCAAATGGCTGGTGCTGTACAGCGGCTGGGCGAACGAGATGTGGTGTGAAACCCCACATGGGAGGTTATCTCAAACTTTTGATCAATGCATTTGGAAGTAAGACTGCTAACTTCACCCCTGAGTTAGATTGCTACTCTTTTATTTTTATTCATCTGCAACCGTTGCTACTTCACACCAATACAAAATTGTTACTATAATTGAGTCAAAGCTCAGGGGCTGAATGTTTGCCACAGAGGTGATCAAAACTCTGCCTCCAGTAACTCCTGAAGTCCTGGGGCTGGATTCTCCACGCCGCCACTTTTCTGCCTCGACCCTCCGGCGGGATTCCCCGTTAGGCCGGCCGGTCAATGGGGTTTCCCACTGTGGGGCAGCCCTAAGCCGTCGGGAAACCTCCGGGCGCCGGCAAGACGGAGAAAACTGCCCCGGATTTTCACATGGGAAAAGCTCTGCCAATGGGAGCAGCAATGACATTAGGCCAGGTTAGAGATCTCGGAGCTGTCCAGGAGGCTCAATCTGCTGATTGCACGGCCAGAGTCTTCCATACAGCAGAGGGAGGTGAGATGTGACATGAGAGGTGGAGGCCTAGGACTTGAGGCAGGGCAGACCCTTCCTTCATCAATGCTGTCCTGGGCTTAATGCTGGAGATTGTGAGGGAGAGGAGGATGGTCCACTTTCCAGAGATTGGCAGGAGGGCACTACCTCGTCATGCAGCAGGGACAACTTCTCTATTTGGCATCATCTCCCTCTTCCCCCAATTCCCCCTTCCACTTCGCACCCTCCAGGAAGTCATTGTTGGATGCCAACTGATTAGTCCAGGCACCAGAATCGTATCTTCGGGACCAGGTGGCTTGCTCATCGGTTGTCCTGCTGAGCGTCTGGCTCTGGTTTCATCTCCTCTGTGCTTCTATCTGGGGCTAATGCAGAGTGGTGAGCAGCCATCTCTTTGTAAGCTTTCCCTTATCCCCAAGGAACATTCACACACTATGGGGGCTTGGTATGTGGATCGGACATGGCTTGGCAGAGGATGAAGGAGTCACGGCAGCTGCCAGCAAAGCAAGCAAAAATAGGGGTCGCTCTTGTGCTCTCAGACCAGTTGGACGTTGAGGAAGTGGAAAGTCTCCTTGTTATTGAATCAGACTTCCCAGTTTCTGATCATATGGGTTCCATTGATGGTGCCCTGTGTCTGAGAAATTCCAGCAAGGGTGGCGAAACCCACTGCCCTCTGTCCTAGGGAGGCCATTCTTGTCATGAAATGAATGTACCATCCAGCTCTGGCGAAGAGGGTATCAACGATCAGCAAGATACAGTGGTGGGCGGCTGTTTGTGAAATGCACAAAGGTTCCCACAGTGATGATGGCCACTCAGAGAGTTACCAGTGCTGTGAGATGTGAAGTCTTTAGTGATGAGGGCTCAGATGTCGCTGTCTATCTGCCTGGAGAGTCGCAGCCCCTTGTGGCACTGGTTCGTGGCCATCTCCAGGTAGCATTGTCTTTGGTGGTTGATCCGGTGTTGAGGGTATGCCCTCCATTGCCTTCCTGCAGATCCTTCCTCTCCAATGTCCTCTTAATGCTGGGATTCTGCCCTTCCTTTGAAGGGCAGTGACCTTCATTGTCACAGGGTCTAAAATCAGACAGTCATGCCCTCTGTGCCAGCTGGAGGCCCATTCTTGATTTCCAAAAACCAAATTCTTCAAGACGATATTAATAATTGAGTCCCCCATAAAAATGCGACAGGGCATTTTATCATTTTGAGCAGATGGCTCACGTACCATTGGATGCATTTCATCCGGTCCTGAAACCGTAGCAATTTTTAATAAAGATAGCGTTTCTAACACCTTCTTCTTCTCAATTTAAATTCTTCAGTGAGCCAGTTACCCCCTCTCTCACCTGTGCTTGGGTAGCACCTTCTTCCTTTGTAAAGACAGATGTGAAATACTCACTTAATACCTCCGCTATTTTTCCTACCTCCTTGTCCAAGACCCCTTTTATATCCCGAATCAGCCCTACTCTTTCTTTTTCCACTCTTTTAATTCATATGCTTATCGAAAACCATGGGGTTCCATTTTATGTTAGTTGCCAGGGACATTTCATGCTCCCTCCTTGCCTTTGTTCTTAGTTTTGTCACTTCCCCTCTGGTCCTTCTGTGTTCCGCCTAATTCTCCATTGTATTTTTACTTGACATTTGTCGAATGCGCATTTCGTCCTTTTCACCTTCACCTCTACAGGTGAAGACAGGTGCTACTGAACTGAGTGTCGATGCTCAAGAAAGCTTTGGGGGTCTTATCTACATAATATCCTAAATTAAACACATTCGCAGAGCTTCTGCATTAGACTCTTGCCTCAGCCTTCTTTTAACCCATCGTCTAAGTAGACGATTACAAAAATTGGAAAACAATGATGATTTTCCTGCTTAGATTTTAACTCTCATTGTAACCTGGTTTCTGTTGGGTGGTGCTATATTTTTCTAGTCATCCCTTCTTGAACAAATGAATTTAAAAAAAAACGCATTTTATTCAAACTTGTATCAAAGTAGGTTACAGCAAATAAACACCCCGGGAAACATTCTTCCCAACAATCAACTATACAGTTTGTCCCCATCACCACCCCCCCCCCCCCCCATCCCCCCCCCCCTCCACCCCCCTGCGATGAACAGCTCCTCAAACACAGTCACAAACACCCCCACCTTTTCTCAAACTCCCCTGCTGAGCCCCTTAACTCATACTTAATCTTCTCTAACCGCAGGAATTCATACAGGTCCAACCATGCTGCTACCCCCGGTGGTGATGCCGACCGCCACTCCAGCAAAATTCGTCGCCGTGCAATCAGAGAGGCGAAGGCCATGACATCGGCCTTCCTCCTCTCCATGAGCTCCGGCTTCTCTGAAACCCCAAATATCGCCACCAAAGGGTCCGGGTCCACTCCCTCCTCCACTATCCTGGTTAAGACCGTGAACACTCCCGCCCAGAATCTTCCCAATTTTTCACAACCCCAAAACATATGCACATGATTCGCTGGCCCCCGCCCACACCTCTCACACTCATCTGCTACCCCCTGAAAGAACCCAATCATTCTCACCCTGTGCACCACCTTAAACTGTATCAGGCTCATCCTTGCACAAGAGGAGGCCCCGTTTACCCTTTGCAGTGCCTCACCCCATACTCCCCAATTGATCTCCATTCCCAATGCCGCTTCCCATTTCTCCTTGATCTTCACCACCCGCTCGCCTCTCTGCTCCCCCAGCCACTTATATATATCCCCAATTCTTCCCTCCACTTCCACATCCGGAAGCAGCAGTCGCTCCAGCAGGGTGTATCCTGGCAATCTCGGGAACCCCCTCCAGACCTTTCGTGCAAAGTCCCTAACCTGTAGACACCTGAACTCACTACCCCTTGGCAGCTCTACCCTTTCCCTTCGCTCCTCCAGACAGGCGAACCCTTCCTCCAAATACAAATCCCTCACCTTGACCAGCCCCATCTCCTGTATACACAATCCATCCCCCCGGCTCAAACCCATGATTCTCGCACAGTGGCGTTAGCACAGACATCCCTTCCACCCTAAAATGCCTCCTCAGCTGATTCCATATCTTCACCGTGGACTACACCACTGGGCTCTCTGAATACCTACTCGGAGCCATTGCAATGCTGCCATCATCATAGCCCTCAAACTAGACCCCTTACAAGATTCCTCCTCCATCCTAACCCACTCTATCCCTTCTCCTTCCCACCACCGCCGCACCTTGTCCACATTCGCCGCCCAATAATAATAAAGCAAATTTGGCAACGCCAACCCCCCCTGCTGCCTCTGCCTCTGTAGCAGGGTCCTCCCCACCCTTGGCACCTTCCCCGCCCATGCAAAGTCTGAGATGATTGTGTCCACTTTCCGAAAAAAGGCCTTTGGTATAAAGATCGGGAGAGCCTGAAAGATAAACAAGAACCTCGGCAGAATATTCATTTTCACCACTTGGACCCTCCCCGCCAGCGTTAGGTGCAGTGTATCCCACCTCTTAAGATCCTCCCTGGCCTCCTCCACCAGCTTCATTAAGTTCCACTTATGGAGCCCCGTCCATTCCCTCGCTACCTGAATCCCCAAGGACCTAAACCTATTCCTCGCTAACGTAAATGGCATCCCCCCTAAATTAGCCCGCTGTCCCAGCTCATTCACCGGGAATACCTCGCTTTTCCCTGCATTCAGCTTGTATCCCGAGAACATTCCAAACCTCCCCAACAGGCCCATAATCCTTCCCATACTCTCCAATGGATCCGAAACATACAGCAGGGTCATCAGCATAGAGCGACACCCGATGCTCCCTCTGTCCCCTCATTATCCCCTGCCACTCTGCCAACCCCCTGCGAGCCATCGCCAATGGCGCTATGGCCAGCGCAAACAGCAGCGGCGACAGCGGGCACCCCTGCCTCGTACCCCTGTGTAAGTCAAAGCTTTGTGACCTCATATCATTCGTCCTCACCCTCGCTCTTTCGCCACATACAGCAACCGTACACATGCCACAAATCTCGGCCCAAACCCAAACCTTCCCAGAACTTTGAACAAGTACCGCCACTCCACCCGATCAAATGCTTTCTCCGTGTCCATGGACACCACCATCTCCCGTACCAGAGCTCTCAACGGATTCATCACCACATTCAACAGCCATCTTATATTAGTCACGAGCTGCCCGCCCTTCACGAAGCCTGTTTGATCTTCTGCAACCACCCCCGGGACACAATCCTCCATCCTCCCCGCCAACAACTTAGCCAATACTTTCACATCCGTGTTCAATAGCGTTATGGATCTATACGACACACATTCCACCGGATCCTTCCCTTTTTTGGGGATTAGTGTGATTACTGCCTGCTTCATCGTCTCCGGCAACTTCCCCTTCTCCAGTGCTTCATTAAACACCCCCAACAGATGTGGTGCCAGGTCCGCCGCAAATTCCTTATAAAATTCTGCCGGGTACCCATCCGGCCCAGGGATCTTCCCCGACTTCAAACCCCTGATACTATCCAGCACCTCCCTCAGCACCAGGGGCTCCTCCAACACCTACCTCTTTGCTTCCTCCACCTGGGGAAATTCCAACTCTTCCAGAAACCACCCTATGTCCCCCTCCTCTCCTCCTGGGTCTGCCTCATAAAGTCCCTGGTAATACCCTCTATACGCCTCATTTATCTTCCCTGGCTCTGACACCACATCCCCAGCCCCAGGATCTTCAATATTTCCCTGGACGCAGCCTGCCTCCGCAGCTGGTGCACCAGCATGCGGTTCGCCTTCTCCCCATACTCGTATTGCACCCCTCTTGCCCTACGCAGTTGCCCTACCGCCCTCCCCGTTGTCAGCCTGTCAAATTGTCCCTGCAACTTTTTCCACCTCGCCAATCCCTCCACGGTGGGCACCCTCGAATATCCCCTGTCCACCTCCACTATCTCGCTCACTAGACGGTCATGTTCCGCCCTCCTTTCCTTATTCGCACGAACCGTAAATGAGATAATTTCTCCCCGGACCACTGCCTTCAGTGCTTCCCAAAAATTGCCCGCCGACACCTCCCCATTCTGATTGAACTCCACATAATCCCTAATCGCCAACCCCCCCCCCCCCCAGCTTCCTTGCCATTCGTACCCTACCCATCGACCTGGGGCTCGATCTATCCACCCTCGGCTCCAGGACACAGTTAAAATCTCCTCCCATGATCAACTGGTACGTGGCCAAATCCGGGATTGCTGCCAGCAACCCCCTCATAAAACCCACTTCATCCCAATTTGGGGCATACACATTTACCAACACTACCGGTGCCCCTTCCAATACCCCACTCACAATCACATATCTCCCACCTGGATCCCTCACCTCCTTCTCACAAATCCCATTTTTATGCTCATTAAAATCACCACACCCCCGATTTCAAACCAAACCCCGAGTGAAAAACCTGCCCGACCCACCCCTTCCTTAACCTAACCTGGTTCTTCACACGGAGGTGTGACTCCTGCAAAAAGACAGCACCCGCTTTCAAGCTCCTGAGGTGCGTGAACACCCGCGACCTTTTAACTGGCCCATTCAGTCCCCGGACGTTCCACGTTACCAACCTTACCGGAGGCTTGCGCCTCCAATCCCCTCTACCGTCCGTCATCTTCCCCACTTAACTCCTGCCCCTTTCATTCCACTGAACAAATTAATTATTTGTCCTTTGGTAAACATTGATTTTTGCTGTTCAGTAACTTTATCTTTTTTGGCAAACTTCATCATTAACTTCTTGTTGTCAGACACGAGATTCATTTTGTAGAATTATGAACAGTCATGCACCTACATCTGTCGATACCAATTGTCTCAAAGCATTTAAACAGGAGTCATACATTTTATTTTTGAAACCTCTTATGAAAGCAATTCCAGTACTCAAGAATTCTAAATAAACCTTTGGATACAATTTGCATTGCGATTGCTTCAAATTTCTAATGTTATTTTTAAAATGTATTTGTAAAGCTATTCGTATTATTTAAGCAAATAGGAGGAATTTACTGAGAAATTTCTAAATGAATAGAGCAAAACTAAATACTGGGGGGAGGGTTCAGTTGCATCGAAAATTAGAAAATTGAAGATTAAGGAGAAGGTAGGAGAGCAGGTTAGCGATCAGGCTGATTGGTACGAGAAAATAAGAAAAAGGGACAGCAGGACGTGTGAACGTCATTTTGCACCAACGAATCATACAAGAGCAGGGAAATTTGATAATAGAATACATTTAAAAGCTTTGGGCATAATTCCACACCCAAAAAACAGAGTCTCATCTTGGGCACGTGTAGAGGAGTATGTCTTGGCATCTCCAGTAGCGAGAACGGGCCGGCTATCAAACAGGACTCTTGGGTTTTTTTGGCCTCGGTTGGGAATGTGCCGCCGAGGCTGCACTTATCTCATTTCCTGCACTGGCGCGCTCAGCTCGCCAGTGCAGCAAAATATCGGGGTGCCATTTTTAAATGCCGCCCTGATCTCTCGAACCCCCTTGTACACCACACAGCGGCTTCCGGATCCCACCACTGCCCCAACTTACCTCTTAGGGGGTCCTCGAGCCCCCTTTCACCCCACCTCATAAGGGTAGGGCATCCCTGGTCCTGATCCCTGGCACCTTGGCACTGCCAACCTATTACCCTGGCAGTGACAACCTGGCACCCTGGCAGTGCCAGGTTGGCACTACCAAGGTGGCACCACCAAGGTGCCTGGGTGGCAGCGGGAGTGCCGGGGTACCACCCGTCCCAGAATCCGACACCTAGGGGCCTCCAATGGCCTGGAAGACCCCCCCCCACAACTGCTGTTACTCCTGGTCCACGTTTGTATGAACCACTGCCAAACGGCGCCATGCCATGGGCATTTGTTCTCGGACCTCGGGAGAATCTGGTGCTGACATATTTACATGAGCCTAATAGCTGACTTTAATATGGCAAACTGGAATTCGTCCCGCGAAGGCGAGATCCGAATCACAACGTCTCACAAGATCCCATTGGATCTCACGAGGCATTCCGAGCATCCCGCAAGATTTAATGGCCTCGTCGCATCACCGAGTCGGGCGCGATGAGGCATTTTCTGAATGCACAATGCATTTGGAATAAAATCAATGAGTTAACGTTACAAGTAGAGACAGAGGGGTCTGAAGACATGGTTATATGGATACCAGGGGCGAAATTCTCCGACCCCCCGCCGGGCCGGAGAATCGCCGGGGGCTGGCGTGAATCCCGCCCCCGCCGAATCTCCGGTGCCAGAGACTTCGGCAACGATCGGGGCCCACCGATCCGCGGGCGGGCCTGTGCCGTGGGGGCACTCTTTCCCTTCCGCCTCCGCCACGGTCTCCACCATGGCGGATGCGGAAGAGACACCCTCCACTGCGCATGCGTGGGAAGCTGTCAGCGGCCGCTGACGCTCCCGCGCATGCGCCGCCCGGAGATGTCATTTCCGCGCCAGCTGGCGGGGCACCAAAGGCCTTTTCCGCCAGCTGGCGGGGCGGAAATTCGTCCGGCGCCGACCTAGCCCCTCAAGGTTGGGGCTCGGCCCCCAAAGATGCACGTGCCCGTCTGATTTGCGCCGTTTTGGGCGCCAGTTGGCGGACATCGCGCCGTTTCCGGAGAATTTCGCCCCAGGTCTTGGAGTTGACTATCCCAGGGTACTCAGCATTTTGGAGGATAGTCAGAAAGGTAAAGGAAAGGATCAGTGCAGTAATGAGAAATGATACACTTTTTAAATATTTGTGCCAGCATTTATTGGGGGGCAGTTAAGAGTCAACCACATTGCTGTGGGTCTGTAGTCACATGTAGGCCAGACCAGGTAAGGATGGCAGACTTCCTTCCCTGGAGGATATTGGTGAATCAGATTGGTTTTTACAAACGTGGTTTCATGGTCACCATTAGACTCCAGATATTTTATTGAGTTTAAATTCCATCAACTGCCGTGGTGGGATTCGAACCTGGGTCCCCAGATCATTATCCTGGGTTTCTGGGTTACTAGTCCAGTGGCAATACCACTCTGCCACCACCTCCTCTTAGTGGAATCAGTCTGAGTAGAAATAAGAAATAGCAAAGGAAGGAGGTCTCTAGTGGGAGTAATCTATAGGTACCCCAACAGTAGTTCTGCAGTTCAGAACACTACAAACCAGGAAATACTGGGGGCTTGCAAGAAAGATATGGCAATAAAAATTGTTGATTTTGATGTGCATGTAGGCAGGATTAATCAAATTGACAAAGGTAGCCTCAAGGAAAAGTTCATTGAATGTATTAGAGATTGTTTCTTGGGACAATATGTTGTGGAATCAACCATGGAGCAGGTATTCTGGATTTGGTATTGTGTGATGAGGAGGGATTAATTAATGACCTCATAGTTAAGGGTCATTGAGGGAAGAGTGATCATAGCATGATAGAATTTCAAATTCAGTTTGAGGGTGAGAAACTGGAGTCCCACAGTAGAGTTCTGGAGTTAAACAAAGGTGGTGACATAGGTATGAGGACAGATTTGGCCCTAGTGGACTGGGCAGGAAGACTTAAAGGCAGGACAGTTGACAAGCAGTGGCAGTTGTTTCTGGAGCTATTCAATTCCTCCCAATGAAAATATATTCCAGAGAGGAAGAAAGATTGGAAGAGGGGTAAAACATCTATGGCTAAGGAAGAAAGTTAAAAAGATAACATAAAGACAAAAAAACTAAGACATATCATATTGCACCGGGGAGTTAATAGTGGGAAACAAATGACAGAGATAGTAAATCAATATTTTGCCTCAGTTTTCATAGTGGAGAACATGAGAACCATTCCATTAATAACAGGTAATGCAGAGGTAATAGAAAGGAAGTAATTTTGAATAATCATCATAAATATGGAAAAAGTACTCAACAAACTATTGTGATTGAAGGCAGACAAGTCCCCATGGCCTAGGGTCGCGACAGAAGTGGCAGCACAGATAGTAGATCCATTGGTTATAATATTGCAAAATTTCCCGGATGTGGCAAAGGTTCCAGTGGATTGGAAAAATGCTAATGTACTGCCATATTCAAAAAGGGAGGAGGCAGAAAACAGGAAACTATAGACAAGTCAATTTAACATCTGTCATTGGGAATTTGTTAAAAACCATTATTAAGGAAGTAAAAACAGGACATTTAGAAAGTCAAAATGCAATCCATCAGGCAGCATGGCTTTAAGAAGGGTAAATCATGTTTAATTAATTTGCTGGAGTTCTTTGAAGATGTACAAAGTCAAGTTGATAATGGGGATCCTGTAGATGTAGTGTATCTGGACTCCCAGAAGACATTTGATAAGGTGCCGCACAAAAGATTAATACACAAGGTAAGATCACATGGGGTAAGGGTAATTTATTAGCTTGGATAGTGGACTGGCTGACTAACAGAGGTAAGAGAGTCAGGATAAATGTGTCTTTACCTGGATGGCAAGATGTAACTAGTGGGGTGCCACAGGGTTCGGTTCTCTGGCCCTAATTATTTACAATATATATCAATGACTGGGATGCAGGGATAGAAGATACTATGGCCAAATTCACAGTTGACACTAAAATAGGTGGGATAGTAAGTTGCAATGAGAAGTTAAAGAAATTTACAAACGGTTATGGATAGGTTAGGTGAGTGGGCCAAAATTTGGCAGCTCGGAAAAATAGAAAGGCAGCCTATTATCTAGATGGAGAGAAATTTCAGAGTGCACCAGTGCAGGATCTACTAGTGCATGACTCATAGAAAACTAGCATGCTAGTACAGCAGGTAATGAGGAAAGGAAATGGAATTTTGGCATTAATGGCTAAAGGAATAGAGTATAAAAGTAGGGATGTGTTGTTGCAACTGTATAAGGCATTGCTGAGAGCAAGTGGAGCTCCCCACTCTACAAAATGGGGCTTGTGTGGCCTCAGCCGCGTGTTACCCTTTGAGGCCCCTTATACAGCATGCATTGCGTTGAATATCAATGTGTTTCTCAGCACTGTGAGCGCAGGGAAACACGCAGCTAAATGCGTTCGTTATTGGACTTTGTTGCCATTTGGGTGAATCGCGCCTGAGTGAGATTGACCAGTTTAGACCTCTATTCTCGACAGTTTAGAAGAATAAGAGGAGATCTAATTAAGATATGTAAGATGATAAAAGGTTTTGACAAAGTAGATGTGGAACAGATGCTTCCTCTTGTGGGGAAATCTAAAACGAGAGGTCATGGTTTTAGGATAATGGGTAGTAGATTTAAAACAGAGATGAGGAATAATTACTTCTCTCAAAGGGTCATGAACCTGTGGAATTCACTACCCCAGAGTGCGGTGGATGCCTGGACAAATTTAAGGAGGAGACGGACAGATTTTTAAAGAGCAATGGTTTGAAGGGTTTGGAGAACAGGCAGAAAGTGGAGTTGGGGACAAGGTGAGATCAGCCATGATCATTTTGAATTTTGTGAGTAGGGTCGAGGGGCCGAATTGTCGAATCCTGCTCATGGTTCTTATGTACTATAAACTTTACAGTCTTTAAAGTGAAAAACTATGCTAATATAAACATCTGGTTTTTAATAGAATATACTCACGCTTAATCCACGTGTGAAGACTTGTGCTTCTCTGCGATCAACAGCAACAACAAAGGCCGATAAAACTCATTGGAAACGAAACGCTAATCAAAATTGCTCAGTAAGTACAGCTTCCAAATGCAAATTTAATGATTCAATCAGTTATGCTGCTGAAATATTAACTTATAAAGCATGGGTTTGTGATTTTATTTTTACATAAGAGGTGTGTGTGTCTGTGTGTCTATATAAAATATACATATCTATGTGTGTATTGTATTGTGGAGCAGATTATTAGACAAAATAATCACAGAAGACCCTGGTACAGAACAATCGTTTATTTTGTCAACATGTTGAGATGCAGTACATCAGAGAGTGCCTCTGGAGCAGAATCCTATCCAACTGAAAAACCATGATATACACAGTGAAAGCCATGTAGGCAGTACATTGCTTACTTTGCAACATTGGCTGTTTTAGGTTCACTTTAAACAATTTGTAGAGTTTCCCGAGGCAGGGTGTCTGTTATTCCAAGAATTATCTGTCTTCCCATCTCTTAAGAGGTTCTTGCTAATCTCGGCCTTACACTGCTAGCATTGTTTGCTGAGTAAGGTCTTTGAGGTAGTACAGAAGTCGCCAGGCAATCAAGCTACAGATATGGGTCTTGAAGACATCTGAGTCTTACTGATACGAGCTGGTTGATTAACTATGTGAGCATCCAGCGAGCGATGCCTATGTGGCTTACATCTACATGTTAGCTGGATGGTATTTTATTTACTGTGAGTGTGGCATTTTACTTAACCATTCCTAATACATATGTTCCAAATCCCTCTAAATATCCCTATAGTAATTTACATATATTCCCTAGTCCCCTTTGATGTAATCATTTAACCCCTATAAAGATCCCTTGGTAAACCATATTCTGTTGTCTGCCCTAATAAACTGTTGTAATAAACCATACTCCTTACTTCCCTGCTACATATTGAAACACAGCAGAGGGAAGAGTTGAGAAGGGGCTGGGTCTCCTTGCATGTGTGTTTCATTTCCTCCAGGTCAAAACTACCCAGCAGGTCACCATGCACTGATTCCCAGAAGGCATCACACTGAAAGGGAGCAGAGACGGGTATAGAAAGAAGAGGGGGGTTTGGAACAGAGGCGTCCTTCTGGTGCTGCTGGTATACAGAGCAGCCAGCTTCCAATTGGCTGGTAGCTCTATGAGGCAGAGCTTCCTCCAGTGGACAGGCAGAAGTCCTGCCTCATATTAATTAATGGGTTGTTCCCTGACAAATCAAAGTGGGTTAAGCCAGCTAAATGGAGACGGACACCCCCCCCGACATTTATGCTGGAGTGCATGGAGCCTGCCCTCAGCAATTAATCCTGCCCTACGCGTTAGTACACCATGGAACTAAACAAATTATCCTGATATTGTAACTTCAGTTCTAATATTCTTAATTGGAACCTTCCCACATTCCTGCCCATTATTTTCCCTTCAGTGGTAAAAGCCAAATTTGAATATTAAGCTAACAAAACCTTGTTTGAACACAATGTGGAGATGCCGGCTTTGGACTGGGGTGGGCACAGTAAGAAGTCTTACAACACCAGGTTAAAGTCCAACAGGTTTGTTTTGAATCACTAGCTTTTGGAGTGCAGCTCCGTTCTCAGGTGAATGAAGATATGGGTTTGTCAGAAGACAAAACACGGGACACAACCAATAGAGTACCCTTTGTCATCCAGTAGTTCCCTTGTGCGGAGAAACTACGACACCTTCTTTGCAGCCTTCAATATATCATCGATGAAGCGGAACATCTTGCCAAGGCCACCCCCACTACTTGCCTTCAAACAACCGATCAACCTCAAACAGAACATTGTTTGCAGAAAATTACCCAGCCTTCAGGAGAACAGCGACCACGATACCACACAACCCTGCCATGGCAACCTGTGCAAGATGTGCCAGATCATCGACATGGGGACCACCATTACACGTGAGAACACCACCCACCAGGTACGCAGTACGTACTTGTGCTACTCGGCCAACGTTGTCTACCTCATACGCTGTAGGAAAGGATGGTCCGAGGCAGGGTACATCAGCGAGGCCATGCAGACGCTGCAGCAACGGATGAATGGACATCGCGTGACAATTGCCAGGCAGGAATGTTCCCCTCCAGTCGGGGAACACTTCAGCAGTCCAGGGCATTCAGCCTCTGATCTTCGGGTAAGCATTCTCTAAGGCGGCCTTCAGGATGCGCGACAGTGCAGAATCGCCGAGCAGAAACTGATTGCCATGTTCTGCACCCTTGACTGCGGCCTCAACCGGGACCTTGGATTCATGTCACATTTCATTTACCCCCCACCATCTGGCCAGGGCTTGTGAAATCCTACCAACAATCCTGGCTTGAGTCAATTCACACCACTTTTTAACCTATGATTAGCCCTCTCTTCAGTCACACCATCTGGACCTGTAAAGACTTAATTACCTGCGAAGACATGCATTCAAAGTATCATCTTGCATCATTGAATTTGTCTGTATGTGTGGTTGTGGAACCCATCTCTTCATTTACTTGAGGAAGGAGCTATGCTCCGAAAGCTAGTGATTCAAAATGAACCTGTTGCACTTTAACCTGGTGTTATAGGACTTCTTGTTTGAACACTACTGTCTACAGAGCAAAAAATTGTGATCCAGAGTTTGTGGTAAAAATAACGGTGAAGCATACAGCGCTCATTGTTATAAGGAATAAATCAGATTGCAATGTAATGCAAGCGAGTATACACAATTAAACACCGGAGTCAGGAGGTTGCTGCCCCAGGTCTCTTGCTCCTCCAGAAACTATGCTATACCAGTATCTCACACAAAGCATTGAAACGCCTGGATGGTGTGAATTTGTTGTGCGTGCATGATAGATACCCATTAAATTTGCCAAAGAAATATAGGGACTTCCCATTTAAGTGCAAGTAAACCTTCAATGGCAGTACATTACTGTCCAAACAAGTTCTTTTGTCACTGAAATCAACTTATACAAGTGTGGAGACTCATTCATTCGGATTGTGATTATTGTTGGTGATGTTATATCACTTTTTATTTCCATCTCTCAACTCCACTTTTCTTACGCTCTCTTTATTTCCCTTTCTGTACAAGATTTTACATTGAATTAAATATTCTAACTTACTCTTCCCAGATCAGAGTCCGCAAGCCTCAATAAGAATTCTTCAGTCTGATTGGTTGAGGATGTATATCATAGCTTTCTCTGTTCACACAGATCCCAGATCCTCTGGTGTGGGCACTGCACCAAAATGGGTTTCTAAGCACCACAGGTTCCAGTGCAAGCTCTAATGCATGGATGGAACTATTTACTCGTCATTGACTACAAAATCTGAACAACAGTGGTCTTCCTAGGTTCCCCTCTTCATTCCCCCCCCCCCCCCCCCCCACCCCCCTCAACAGTGCAGAAGGGCGGCACAGTGGTTAGCACTGATGCTTCACAGTGCCAGGGACCCAGGTTCAATTCCGGCCTTGGGTGTCTGTGTGGAGTTTGCACTCTCTCCCCGTGTCTGCGTGGGTTTCCTCCTGGTGCTCAGTTTCCTCCCACAGCCCAAAGATGTGCAGGTTAGGTGGACTGGCCCTGCTAAATTGCCGTTTAGTGACCAGGAATGTGTAGGTTAAGAGGGGTTATGGGGTTTCAGGGATAGAGCGGGAGCCTGATTAGGGTGCTCTTTTATTGGGGCAGCCGCGATGAGCCAAAATAATCTCCTTTTGCACTGCCGGGATTCTATGATTCCCGCTAATTGAACATCAAGCCTGCCACACTTTGAAGTGGAGAAATATATTCATTGGTATCGTTCAGACTGCAATTGATTCTGAAATATGGTAGATTTAAATTCCTCCTTGTGCAATATTTAATGGACTTGTTTAGATGTTGACATGAAATTCCAGTCTTTGCTATTCTAACCCAGTCCTGGGTTTGTTTTGTTTTAAATGAATTCAAGGCTGTCTTAAACTAGTGTAGACAGGGACTGATCGCTCATCAGCATGCATGGAAGAAATCAAACTGTGAACTGTCTGGAAGTCTGGTGTCCGATGTTGTTACCTCTGTGTTTCAACTTTTAAAGTGATCTGTAGCAGAATATCTTGGTATCAAATAAGTCAGCGGAAAGCTCAGTTATATTTAGCCACTCCAAATTGCCAATCTGAATTTCAAGGACATCATCAGAAAGGCTCTCGTAAACAAGGGACTATTATATAGAGTTGAACTAGATTCAGATGTACACAACTCTGTTAGCTGGTGCAGGAAATAGAAATGTCAAACTTATACGGTGGGGAATACGGCTATAAAGTGATGAAACAGGATTATTCAGTGCGCTTTGTTTCCCATTACTTGACTTCCCTCAAGTACATGAATAGAAAGATCACCTAAAAACATGTTATTTTGAAAAAGCACCACTGCAGGGTTTATTATGCTCACATATTGACAGGCACTTAGCTGGATTCAAGTGTATACATGCTTGTAATTTTTGCCGTCACCCAGAGGACAGAAGGGTTTAAACTTGAGAAAATGTGAACATTGAAAAGCTCAAGCTAATCTTACTGCCCATCATGATCTAGATTCGGAATTAAATCACTGACATCAGCTTTCAAGCTGTGCCGAGCATGTAGACCACATTGCAAGGTGCTTACTTCTGTTTTATCCTTGCCTCTGCACCCAGAATCTTCACAAAGAGCTGCTGTAGTAGCCTCCCACTAACTCAGTTAAGATCCACATTTAGACAGTAACTGCTGGAACATGCAGAAGCAGAGGACTGTGGATGCTGAAAATCTGAAATAGAAAGAGAAAATCCAGAAGACTCTCAGGAAGTCAGAGCGAGAGAGAAAGAAATGACTTTTCCCTTGAACTGAGCAAGGCAACGATGTCATAGGCTTTCAGCAGGTTCAGAGATGGGGGAAAGCAGGAATGGAGAGGGAAAAAAAGATAAAGGAGGCGGGTCTGTGATCGGGTAGTAGGCTGCTGATATTAAAGGACCAAAGGGGTGTCGGTGCAAGGCAGAAGGGGATGGCAGAGAACCAAAAGATAGATCAAGAGCAGGCGTAAATGATAACAAAATCATTGCCAACAGTCGGTGTTGGAAAATATAGGAGCGCTGAATCGAAGGATGACGATCAGTCTTATTAATAATTTTGGAACCTTGCACTGGGTTGCTAATGCATATTTGTTTTATGAATCACGAATGTGCCTCACTTGAATAAGAAGTTGGTGGCATAGTGGTAATGTCACAGGGCTAGTAATCCAGAGGCCCGGACAGATGCTCTCAGAACATGGGTTCATAGCTGAAGAAATTTGAATTCAATTAATAAATCTGCATTCTATTCCGAGTCATGATGACCATTAAACTACCATCGATTGTTGGAAGAAACTCTTGTGTCCTTTAGGCAAGTAAATTTGCCATCTTTACCTGGTATGGCCTACCTGTGACTCCAGACCCACAGCAGTGTGGCTGACTTTTAATGTCCAAGTAAGAAGTCTTACAACACCAGGTTACAACACTTTAATGCCCAAGTAAGCCATTGAATTCAAGGGCAATTCGGGATGGGCAAAAATGCTGGCCCTTCCAGCGATGCCCACATCTCACAAATTAATTTTTAAAAACCTATGTTGGGAGAGCCAATCAACAGATCAGTGCCTAGGTGCAAAGATACAACAGCTGGCTGAGTTGATTGGAGAGCTGGTTGGAGGTGTGGACACAGAAATGTGGGGGTAAACAATCCAAGAGTTTTGTGTTGTTCTATCGCTGATACAGCTATCATGATTTTCTGGAGGGCCAGTGCTTTACATCTAGGAGCAGGTCAGACTGGGCATCTGGCTCCAGAATCGGGGGTAGATTGGTGTGACAAGTGGCACAGGGTTATTAAGCTGTAGAGTTGGTGGTAACCAAGGTCTGTATAAAGGTAAGGAAGTGTTGTCCCACCTATACAAGACATTGATGAGACCACATCTGGAGTATTGTGCACAGTTTTGGTCCCCTTATTTGAGGAAAAATGCAGTGGCAGTGGAGGCAGTTCAGAGGAGGTTCACTAGGTTGATTCCAGAGATAAGGAGTTTGTTGTATGAAGAGAGACTGAACTGTTTAGGCCTGTGCTCTAGTTTAGAAGAATGAGGGGAGATCAAATTGAGGTGTACAAGATGATAAAAGGTGTGGATAAAGTAGACGTGGAACAGATGCTTCCTCTTGTGGGGCATTCTAGAACGAGAGTTCAGAGTCTTAGAATAAGAGGTAGCAAATTTAAAACAGATTTGAGGAGAAACTACTTCTCCCAAAGGGTTGTGAATGTGTGGAATTGGCTACCACAGAGTGAGGTGGATGCTGGGGCAGTGAGTAAATTTAAGGAGGAGTTAGACAGATTTTTAATTGGTAATGGGTTGAAGGGTTATGGAGAGCGGGCAGGACAGTGGAGTTAAGGTCAGGATGTGATCAGTCATGATCGAATGGCGGAGCAGACTCGATGGGCCAAATGGCCGAATTCTCCTACATCTTATGAACTTATGTAGGCACATAATTCAGTGGCTGATTGGAGCCCATGGCACAAAAGAGCAGGCTTAAAAGCAGAGAATTGTTCAACCTGCGGTGGAGGAAGAGACTGAATGGAGAGACAGAAAGAGGAAAGTGAGGAGGGAATAAAGTCAGAGTTTGTGAGCCAATGAGGGAGGGGACTTAAGAAAAAGCGGGTTGGAGCAGAGAGAAAAAGCCAGGAATTGAACAAGGAAAGAGTAATTGAATAAAACATTTTAAAAATACTTCTCTTATTTTTTTTCCTTCAGTGGGTGGAGGCAGTGTGCAGAGAGGCACATGTTTAAGCCAGTTGGAGCTGGGATTTTCTAGTTGGGTCATTATCCTCTCATTGGCCTAAATTCTGGGTCAAGGACATGAAAGTGGCAATGGCAGGATGGCAGTGGTGATCTTACTGGAGGCAACCATTTCAGCAGCTACCTACAGGAGCCCTGTCTAATTCAGGATACTTGGTGGACCAGAAAGGCTGGAGGCTCAATTGGAGTGCTCGCAGCGATGACCAGCTGGGAGAGGTGGATACCCCTGAGGCAGTTAGGCAACAGAGAGGGCATCTCAAAATGGAGAAGCATTGCAAAACATTTAAATCATTAGTGGTCACAGTTGTCAGACCATCATTGTTAACTGTATCAGAAACCGAAAATACTGGACAATCTCAGCAGGTCTGACAGCATCTGTGGAGAGAGAAGAACAAAGAAAAGTCCAGCACAGGAACAGACCCTTGGGTCCTCCAAGTCTGTGCTGATCATGATGCCCTAACTTTTAAAAAAAACCTTCTGCCCTCATCCGGTCCTCCCTATTCATGTACCCATCCAGATGCCTCTTAATGTTGCTAATGTGCCGCCTTCCACCACATCCTCTGGCAGCGCTTTCCAGGTACTCGCCACTCTCTGTGTAAAATAACTTACCCCGCATATCTCCCTTAAACCTTCCCCCTCTTACCTTGAACCTGTGCCCCCTTATAGTTGACACTTCCACCCTTGGAAAAACCTCTGAATATCCACCCTGTCTATGTCTGTCATAATTTTGTAGACCTCTATCAGGCCTCACCTCAGCCTCCGTCTTTCCAGTGAAAACAATCTTGGCTTATTCAACCTCTCCTGCTAGCCAAGAGCTCGATACCAGGCAACATCCTGATGAACCTTCTTTGCACTCTAGGGAGCTAATGTTTCAAGTCTGGATGACTATTTGTCAAAGCTGGAGAAAATTTATCCTGTATAGGGGCCCAGCGATAAGTGGAGTTTGGCAAAGATGTTGTGGAAAAACAAAAGGAATGTAAATGGAGGTGATTAAGACTAAGAATGGTGCTGATAGTGGCATATAAAGAGATGGAGGAACAGCACCTCATCTTCTGATTAGGCACGTTACAGCCTTCCGGACTTGTTGTGAACTCTCTCCTCCACCTTCATACCATTTTTATTTTGGTCAATTTATCTTAATTTCTTCCATAGATCTGTTTTTCCCTCACAATTGTCCCCTCCCCCCAATCCATTTGGGCTATCTGTTCCCTGTTGTCCTTTGACACACTGTTCACCTTTGTTTGCCAGTCATAAATTCTAATCTCTTTATGTGCCATTATCTTTTTGTTTTCAAGAAGCCGTCAGATATATCACTTGAGGCGAAGGGGATTAAAGGTTATGGGGGGGGGGTGAAATTTGGCTACTGAGTTGGATTATCAGCCATGATCATAATGAATGGTGCAGCAGGCTCGAATGGCCAAGTGGCCTCATCCTGCTCCTATTTTCTATGTTTCTATATAAATAGCTGCAGACTGGTAACTGTAGTTGTTGGATTAGGAAGTGTATGCTTGCAAAATGTAACTCTGTAACTAATGCTAAAAGTGTGAAAAATTTAGCTCTCTCTCTGGCCTTCACCATTCAGCTTTCTGGATTATAACAGCCTCCCAGCGTGACGTGTGACCATAACTGTGGCCAGCACATCCCAATGGGTCTGTGCTGGAGTAATCGAGTGCAACTGTTAATGGCCCTCCCACCACCCCAACCCCCTATGCCTGTTGCCGTGAGACTGCCTTCAGCTACTGCTGGGCTCTGGCCTCAGCAAGGGGACCATCTGCCATTGGGACGATCCCCATTGTGCCATCGGCTTTCTTCAAATTATCTTATTAGTGTGCACAATTAACGACTTGCCGCTGGCAGGCATGTAGCCTCTGTCATGCTTACTCTACTTCTAACAAAGCCACTTGGAAAACACACCTCTTTGGAACTGAGAAGATTCCACTCACTGTGTCATCAATGGTGGGAGAACTTGTCAACAGATGTACTATTTAAAGTCACTGAAACAAGCAGCACATCTGGGCATTACCAGTACTACAAAATTATCATTAAACTATGAACAAGAGGAAAGCTCACAAATGTAGCCAGCCCATTTTCCACGGTGTGATACACGGGAAATCAAGATCAAGTGTAATCTGCAGGTGAAGTCAGGTTGGAAGGTGGATTAATTAGAGCAGGACGCACAGACACAATTGAGTCCTCAGGTTAAAATAATAGATTATGACACCCTGGGCGAGCGTACGGTCAGTTCCAGCCCCCTGTCCTCCAACACGGGGTCGCAACATAAGTGAATTAACAAATAACTTTTATAAACTTGTTGAGGTTTTGGCCCTAGACTGCTCCAATGACATGTAGACACCAGATTTGTAAATAAAAACCTTCACGAACTGTTTATTAATAACAAGAGGAAAAGATGACTATATGAAGAAATCACAGAACACTGGTCTAACAATCTACCTAATCCCAAAACCCCATCCCACCCTCCACCCAGACACAGACGGTGGAAATGGGGTGGTGGGAAGGTTTAAAATGAATAAGGGATTAATAGATATGAGATTGTTCTTTGTAGCCAGTGATCTCCTAATAATGTATTCAACCAGAACCTGCAGGCTGTAGATTGCTCTATAAATCAACAGGCAGAGAGACAGAGATGCCTAGATCTCTTCACAGGAGAGCAGACAAAAATGACACACTTCAGAAGATCTGCCTTCTTTCTGGAACGTTCTGACTGGCCCCACCAATCACAGGCCCAAATAGGAAAATGCTGCAAATTGTACATTTTCCGATTGGCTGCTTGCCAAGTCTATCAAATCAACCTCACCGGTTCTACCACAGAACCTAAAGGGGATGTCTTGGCCTGGTCCATCATGATTGGGGTGCTTGAACTCCGCCCAAAATCTGTAGTTTAAACAGAAATCCCAGATGGTGTAGCAACATTGTAGCAGCTAACCAGAAGACTAGATCAAAGCAGGCAACAGGCTGGGGGTAAAAATGAGAACATAGGACAGACAAAAGGTTTGACATCACGGGCGTCATTCTCCGCCGGCGGGAGTCTCCGTTTTGCCGGCGCCCGGGGGTTTCCCGACGGCGTGGGGCTGCCCCACAATGGGAAACCCCATCGACCGGCCGGTGTTACAGAGACTCCCGCCGGCTGGTCGGGGCAGAAATGTGGCGGGGCGGGTAGGAGAATTTCGCCCCTGTATCTTAACAGTCCCAATTTTTATACTCCCAGTAGAATGGGAACTGCCTATCCAAATGCTCTGATTACAGCTTCCTCCATCAGGAGAGGGTATCATTATAATAATAATAATAATCTTTATTGTCACAAGTAGGCTTACATTAACACTGCAATTAAGTTACTGTGAAAAGCTGCTGGTCGCCTGTTCGGGTACACAGAGGGAGAATTTAGAATGTCCAATTCACCCCACAGCACGTCTTTCGGGACTTGTGGGAGGAAACCGGAGCACCCGGAGGAAACACACGCAGACACGGGGGGAATGTGCAGACTCTACACAGACAGTGACCCAAGCCGGGAATCGAACCTGGGACTCTGGGGCAGTGAAGCAACGGTGCTAACCACTGTGCTACCGTGCTGCCGCATTATGGTGCAACACGTTTACATAGACAATCTCCATAATAAATCCGGACATGGGCTTATTTTGGGGGGGGGGGGGGAAATTGACAGGAAGTACACACAAATGTAAGGCTGTTTTAAAAAAAAATTAGATGCCTGCTGAGGAAGTGAAGAAGGAAATAAATGTTTGTATGATCTTATGATTAGAATGGATGCGCCACTGATTTGCACCCATTGCACTAAAATATATTTATAAGTTTGAATTAAGTTGGTCCTAAAATACAGTCAGGAATACATACATAGAAACGGGAGGAAGCCAGTTGGCTCTTCGTGCCTGCTCCGCCATTCATTATGATCCTGGATGATCATCAAGTTCAATACTCTGATCCCGTCTTCTCCCCCATATCTCTTGATCCCTTTAGCCCCAGGAGCTATATCTAATTCCTTCTTGAAAACACACAATGTATTCGCCTCAACCAATTTCTGTGGTAGTGAACTCTACAGATTCACGACTCTCTGGATGAAGAAATTTCTCCTCACCTCAGCCTAAAATATTTACTCCTTATCCTCAATCTATGACCCCAAGTTCTGGACAGTCCCACCATTGGGAACATTCTTTCTGAATCTACCCTTTTAAAAAAAATTTAGATTACCCAATTATTTTTTCCAATTAAGGGGCAATTTAGCGTGGCCAATCTGCACATTTTTGGGTTGTGGGGGCGAAACCCACGCAGACACGGGGAGAATGTGCAAACTCCACATGGACAGTGACCCAGAGCCGGGATTGAACCTGGGACCTCGGCGCCGTGGGGCAGCTGTGCTAACCACTAGGCCACCATTCTGCCCGAATCTACCCTTTCTAATCCTGGTAGAATTTTAAAAGTTTCTATGAGACTCCCCTCCCCCACCCCCTCACTATTTTAAACTCCAATGAATATAATCCTAACCGACTTAGTTTCCCTTCATATGAAGGTCCCTCCATCCCTAGAATCAGCCTGGTAAACCTTTGCTGCACTCCCTCTATAGCGAGAACATCCTTCCTCAGAGAAGGACACTAAAACTGCACACATTACTCCAGTTGTGGCCTCACCAATGCCCTATACAATTGCAATAAAACATCCCTATTCCTATACTCAAATCCTCTTGCTATGAAGGCTAACATACCATTTGCCTTCTTTACTGCCGACTACACCTGCACGCTTACTTTCAGCGACTGATACACGAGGACACCAAGGTCTCGCGGAGTATCCACCTCTCCCAATTTACAACTGGCAGGGTGATAAAGGACCCCAGTGACAATTTATCTTGTTACTGGCAGTCATGTTAACTAGGTATTGTTTCCTGGATCCTCTGAAAGCCACATAAACGGTGACCCTAAGATAGCTCAAAGCAAAATTTTATTCTGCTTCATTTTAAGAGATGAGCTACGTATCTGCCAGTAGGATTTGAATTAATCGCTGTGTTTTAGCACACAATGCAAATAGCTTCTTTTAAATTAATTTTAAACAAGTTTCGCAAAAAGTTACTTTTATAATTTAAAAAAATCTGGCTAGAGAATACATTAAAGATTTCAAGCCTCTGGCTACAGTAATCCTTTGAAAGCAGCAGCAATTAGATTATTGGAACCATTTTGATTTTCTTCCAAGAAAATGGTGTTATTTTTCATCTGCACACTTCTGAAGATCAGCACGAGTCTGCATTTTAATTGATATGGAAAATTATTTTAGCATTCTAAGAATGTTACTTGGCAAACGTCTTCTGAGGAAAACGGCAAAGCATTAAATATAACATTTTTATTGACCATACAGCTGAGAAGTCACAAAGGGCTCCGAGGTAACAGTTCTGTTCACTCTAAGGAGACGAAAGTCACACAGAGATATAGATTGATCAGCAGGTTTGTCGACCCACTTGCTATGAAATGTAATTCTATACAGTTACAGCGCATAGTAAATGAGACTATTGTTGATTGTGTGTAAATCATTTACTTCCCAATGATTTCATCGATGACATCCAATTGAGAGTTTTGATATATCAGATTTATTTGGCAAATGGAGTAATGAGCTAGAAAGGTGTTCATGAGTGGGGGAAATCCTATTTCTTATGCTTCTTTATTGTTGGATGCAAATAATACATGATGAATGAATAAAACATTTGTTTTATTCATTAGCTATGCATTTTTATGTAGCTTTAATGAGGGCTATTAAAAATGTGGAGGGCTCATTTATACTCATTAGGGTCTGCGAACTGCATCTCGTTACATAGAAATATTCAAGGCTACAATAGACCACTTTGGTCAGTTCCAGCACTGAATCTTCGGGGCAGGTGGCCTTGAAAAATGGCGGCAGCATCATGCGACTGGATGTTACTACCTCTGGTTCCAGCGTCACCAGTTTTCATGAGAGGGGTGGGGTTAGACTGTACTTTTTAAGTCTAATTAACAGAATTAAGGGCTGGTTAAAAGCCCATCTTCGGAAAGTTTTGGATTATCATGGAGTGGCTGGTGTCAAGCAACTGTCTGCTGTAGACTAGCTGAGGGCAGCAAAGGTCACATTGGGGTGCGTTATGGATGCCAGGCGTTTAAAAAGGTGCGAGTGCTCATGCTTTTCGGAGTGAAAGGGCGTAACCCCTTCACAGTTAAAGTTGCAGCAGCCCATCTCAGGTCAGGGGAGGAGACAGCATTAACAACGTCGCCAGTGCAGGGAGTCGTCCCCCTCATGGCATCGCATGGGCATCAGGGCAGTGGGCTAGGCTGTTTGAACTCCACTTGAGCACCAGGAAGGTTGCAGGTTAAATTGGATGCTGCAACCTCAGAAATCAAGGGTTTTAGCGATGAGGGACAAAATCTTGCAAAGGGAGCGCAGAGCACCGGACATTAGGAGGCCAGAGGAGAAGGGAAGAGGAGCATTAATGGGATGGAGACATTACCTTGAGCAAAGGATCTACTAGCAGAGGTGAAGTTACAAGGACATGAGTGAGAACCAGTGCTGAAAGAGATTGCAACTTCAGGAAGATGAAATATCTCCTCTCCTTTCTGGGTGCCTTTGGAACAGGCCTTCGGCTCCCCTGTTACATTGACAATAAATCCCTGTGGGAAAATGTGCACTCTACAAAAAGTGTCAATGAAAAGAGGTTACGGATAGACATCGCAAGTTTGAAGCAGATGTTGGACAGAGGGGAAATAACAAAAATTAAATGGGTCGACAGGAGCTATCAACTGTCAGACTGTTTTACGAAAAGAGGGGCGAGTTCGCAGAAACTTTTGGATATTGTTAATGAAGGGCGCTTGTTTCTGTGACTGTTTTTTTTTTTCTTTCTCGCCAAAAAAAACAAAACAAAAGGGGGAAATCATGTGTGTGATTTTGAGTTTCTTGAAATTTTGTTTTCACCTAATTATTTTTTTTCTCCAAGGAAGGGGAGACTGTTAAGTAATGGGTTAAGAGACATTGCAATTAGTTGTCTCATTTATGTTAAGTATCCATTAATTGACACTGATATGTAAAGGGGCTTCCGGTGGCCTCTGTCAGGTGGTGTGTTGTTAAGAGTTTTGTGCAGAGGCTGTGGAAGTGAAATAAATGGTGTTTGGTGAAAAGGAACAAGAACTTGACTCTTCATATCACAGCAACTAAAATGGATAACAATTGGTAGCAGAGGATGGTTGCTGTGTAAATGTGAAGGGTTGAAAGATACAACTTTTCCAGATCAAACGAAGGAGTGAGTGAGAAACTAAAAAAATAAAAGGGATTTATGGCTGAACCAAGGATAAAGATGGCTGGATATGACTATCCTCCCTTATTTTCTGAAAGGGAATCGTACGACCAATGGAGAAGTGCCGTAATTATGTGGACTAAAGTAACTGCTTTGGGAAAGAGAAAACAAGGTATGGCATTGGCTCTTTCCCTACCATATGGCAGTAAAATTGGCCGACTATATAAAAGGCTGCAGAAACACAATCTGGAATTTCCACAGTCTGTGTTGGCCTTTAAATTACTTGACTGTGCTAGAGTGAGCAACATGGATAGGCTCCTGGTTTTGACAGGAGTTCAGTTTACAGATAAGGATACCTTATTCGAACTGATGACAGAAGCTTTACAAAAGTTTCTGGGGAAACATTCGATTCCGATCGATCTGATGACCCAAATAGGTCAGCCTGCAATAAGGCAGAATATGGAAGATACACTAATAACAGGATGGCAAAATCGTATGGCTACGAACAGGGCTCAAGACTATAGACGGAGACCGAGACAAGGAAATTATGAAGACAGAAACCCAGTTAGAACCTACAATAGGAAGATGAACCCCAGAAATGCACAGGGCATAATAAATTGATGTTTTCGATGTGACTCTCAATACCATTATGCTTTCAACTGTCCAACTCATTATGATAGAGTGTTTGAAGCGACACATGACACGGAAGAGTCAGAAGAGGAAAAAGATAGTGACCAGAAAGGAGGCATTGCCCTATTGACAAGCAGTTTTACGCCGGTAATGTGGGTGTTGGTTGCAGAATCCTTCAACTGTGCTGTATTGGACAGTGGCTGCACATCTACTGTGTGTGGAATTGACTGGTTAAAATATTACCTGGACTTTTTGAATGCTGAAAATCGTAACAAGGTTAAGGTATTTGAAAGTTCCACAAGTTTCAGGTTTGGGGATGATAATACTCTGAAGTCACTGTAAAGAGTGGTGATCCCTTGCAATATTGCCGGAGTGAATCATTTCATTAGGAGAAGGAGACCGAATGGCCTCCTTCTGCACTGTAAATTCTATGATAATCTATTCTATGATAATTGGCTTTAAAGTGGCCTGGGACAAGCTGAGGTTGTGAAGGGCGTTATATAAATGCGCTCTATTTTTTAAAAGGGGCAGCACGGTAGCATTGTGGATAGCACAATTGCTTCACAGCTCCAGGGTCCCAGGTTCGGTTCCTGCTTGGGTCACTGTCTGTGCGGAGTCTGCACATCCTCCCCGTGTGTGCGTGGGTTTCCTCGGGTGCTCCGGTTTCCTCCCACAGTCCAAAGATGTGCAGGTTAGGTGGATTGGCCATGATAAATTGCCCTTAGTGTCCAAAATTGCCCTTAGTGTTGGGTGGGGTTGCTGGGTTATGGGGATAGGGTGGAGGTGTTGACCTTGGGTAGGGTGCTCTTTCCAAGAGCCGGTGCGAACTCGATGGGCCGAATGGCCTCCTTCTGCACTGTAAATTCTATGATAAGCACGGATGTTGTATCAAGTGAGATACCTTTGCTTCTGAGCAGACCGTCGATGAAGAAAGCACACATGAAACTGGATATGGAACAGGATAAGGCAACAGTTTTTGGAAAGACGGTGGACTTACAATTTACACAGTCGGGACACTATTGTATTCCATTACTGACAAATAATATTTCAAGTAGAGTGGTTAAGGATGTGTTAATGGCAGTTGAAAATGGGACTTTAGCTGATAAAAAGCTTGTGGTATTAAAACTGCATAGGCAATTTGCACATCTGTCTCCTCGGAGGCTGAAAAATTTATTAAAGGATGCAAGGGTAAGGGATGATGATGTTACTAAACAGATAGAACAGGTTAGTGACCGCTGTGAAGTTTGTAGGAAGTACAGAAGGACACCAGCACGACCGATAGTAACCCTACCTTTGGCCAGGGATTTTAACGACATTGTGGCCATGGACCTTAAGATCTGGGATAAAGCAAATAATATATTTATTTTGCATTTTGTAGATTTAGCAACCAGATTTAGTCAATCAATGATTGTACGAAGTAAAGAAAAGAGAGTAATTCTGGGTCAAATCGTGGAAAAATGGATAGGGACAGGAATGGGTCCACCGGCAAAATTTCTTACGGACAATGGGGGAGAATTTGCTCATGATGAGTTATGGGATATGTGTGAAAACATGAATATCAGAGTTATGAATACGGCTGCAGAAAGACCATTTAGTAATGGTGTCTGTGAAATAAATCATGCTGTCATCGATAACATGCTTCGGAAAATTTTGGCAGATCGACCAAATTGCAGGCTAAATTCAGCTTTAGCATGGGCAGTACATGCAAAGAATCCATTGCAGATGGTTGGGGGCTATAGTCCTTATCAATTAGTGTTTGGTCGAAATCCTAAAATTCCGTCCATTTTGGATGACCAGCCTCCAGCTTGGGAGGGGACTACAATTAGCTCTGGTTTTGCTGAACATTTAAATGCATTACATAGCAGTAGAAAAGCTTTTTTGGAAGCAGAAGTCTCTGAAAGAGTTCGCAGAGCTTTAAGACCATCAGATGCCGTTTTTCAGCAAGGAGGCATGGTATACTATAAGAGAGACAATTCTAATGAATGGAAAGGCCCAGGGAAGACCATAGGCATAGATGGTAAAACAATTATTTTGCAACATGGTAATCAAACTGTTCGGGTACATTCATCAAGGATAATGGGTACAGATTTCAAATCAGAGCAGACAGACATGACAAGGAACCAGAGTCATCTGGTACGCATGTGTTACAGAACTATGAGGATCAATTAACTGATATAGACAGGGTTTCTGTGGAGGAACACAACACTTCTGGTGAATTAAAACAGGCCATTTTTCTGAAAGGGCAACTGCCAAATGTTGGTACAAAAGTGACATACTTGCCTGAAGGGTCTAGTCAATGGAAGGATGCAACTGTTATTAGTAGAGCAGGGAAGGCCACTGGAAAGTATAAACATTGGTTGAATGTACAGCATTCAGGGGAAGGAGTCAAGACAATGGATTGGGAAAACGAAATTCAAAAATGGAGGGCACAGAAACGCAGTGCCAGTTCAGATAGTACATCGGATAGTGAACAGGTCCGCAGGAAAAGGTCGAGAACTATTGAAAGGACATCCCACAGCAGAAGGGAAAGATCAAGCAGTAGCAGTACAGAACGAGATACCAGCCGGGAGAGGGGACATAGTTTGTCAAGATCTCGGAACATGAGTAAGACTACGAATACTAATAGGAGTAGAAGCCCACATGCACGTGAGATTTTGGTGGCTTCAAATAAATTAGATGAAAAAGTTATTAAAGAAGCTAAACAGCAAGAATTGCATAGTTGGAGTGAATTGGGGGTATACATGGAAGTACCGGATAGGGGACAAAGAGCTCTATCCTACAGATGGATTTGCACAGAAAAGGTTCTTCCGGATGGAACTTAAGGCAAAGGCCAGGCTTGAGGCAAGGGGATTTGAAGAAAACGTAGAAGATCAGGATTTAAGGGTAGATTCACCTCCAGCAGGAAAGGTTATTTTAAAGATCTTCTTGGCTCTATTAGCCACAAAGGCATGGGAATGCAAATCTATAGATATAAAAGCTGCCTTTTTGCAGGGGCATCAGCTCCAGAGAGACATTTTTCTCCGTCCTCCTAAAGAAGCAGCTAACGCAGAAGGGGTACTCTGGAAGTTGAACAAATGTGTATATGGATTAAATGATGCATCTCGAGTCTGGTATTTTTCGGTAAGGTCAGTTTTGTTAAAGTTAGGCTGTTGCCAGTTGAAAGGAGATCCTGCAATGTTTTACTGGCACTATAAAGGAAATCTTTCTGGCATTTTTATGATGCATGTCGCTGATTTTTTTGTGGGGTGAGACTAGTGATTTTGAAGCTATTGTAATCTCTGGTTTGAGGAAAGAATTCAGGGTTGGAAGTCAGGCTTCCGGTGCATTTAAATATATTGGACTGGAAATTGGACAGACTAAGCTAGGGGCAACTTTATGTCAGCAATCCTATTTGGAAAGCATCACCCCAATAGCAATTAGTCGTGGCCGAGTTTCACAAAAAGACGCAATGGTTTCAAAGATAGAAAAAGAGAAACTGCGAAGTTTAATTGGGCAACTGAACTGGTTAGGTAGACAGACTAGACCGGACGTGAGTTTTGATGTCTTAGAGTTGAGTACAAAAATGAATGATCCCAAAGTGGAAGACATAATAAGAGCAAATAAAGCATTGGCCAAACTAAAAATGCAGGAGTGTGTTTTGAAGTTCCCGGTTTTAGGTGACAGGAAGCAAACAAAGAAGAACAAAGAACAAAGAAATGTACAGCACAGGAACAGGCCCTTCGGCCCTCCAAGCCCGTGCCGACCATACTGCCCGACTAAACTACAATCTTCTACACTTCCTGCGTCCGTATCCTTCTATTCCCATCCTATTCATATATTTGTCAAGATGCCCCTTAAATGTCCCTATCGTCCCTGCTTCCACTACCTCCTCCGGTAGTGAGCTCCAGGCACCCACTACCCTCTGCGTAAAAAACTTGCCTCGTACATCTACTCTAAACTTTGCCCCTCTCACCTTAAACCTATGCCCCCTAGTAATTGACCCCTCTACCCTGGGGAAAAGCCTCTGACTATCCACTCTGTCTATGCCCCTCATAATTTTGTATACCTCTATCAGGTCGCCCCTCAACCTCCTTCGTTCCAGTGAGAACAAACCGAGTTTATTCAATCGCTCCTCATATCGCTCCTCATCGCTCCAGCACTTGAAACTCATAGTTTATAGTGATGCGCCCTACGCAAATTTATGTGATGGGGTTTCAAGCTCAGGAGGTTTTATAATTTTCCTTTTGGGGAACAATGGTAAATGTTGCCCGCTTGTGTGGGAAACAAAGAAAATAAGGAGAGTGGTAAAAAGCACTTTGGCCGCTGAGACGTTAATCTTGTAGAGGTGGTGGATATGGCCTTTTATATAAGTATGATATTGACAGAAATTTTGGGATTAGGAGATTTGGGTAATATACCTATTGACTGTTACATTGACAATAAATCCCTGTGGGAAAATGTGCACTCTACAAAAAGTGTCAATGAAAAGAGGTTACGGATAGACATCGCAAGTTTGAAGCAGATGTTGGACAGAGGGGAAATAACAAAAATTAAATGGGTCGACAGGAGCTATCAACTGTCAGACTGTTTTACGAAAAGAGGGGCGAGTTCGCAGAAACTTTTGGATATTGTTAATGAAGGGCGCTTGTTTCTGTGACTGTTTTTTTTTTCTTTCTCGCCAAAAAAAACAAAACAAAAGGGGGAAATCATGTGTGTGTTTTTGAGTTTCTTGAAATTTTGTTTTCACCTAATTATTTTTTTTCTCCAAGGAAGGGGAGACTGTTAAGTAATGGGTTAAGAGACATTGCAATTAGTTGTCTCATTTATGTTAAGTATCCATTAATTGACACTGATATGTAAAGGGGCTTCCGGTGGCCTCTGTCAGGTGGTGTGTTGTTAAGAGTTTTGTGCAGAGGCTGTGGAAGTGAAATAAATGGTGTTTGGTGAAAAGGAACAAGAACTTTAGACTCTTCATATCACAGCAACTAAAACGGCTAACACTCCACACAGGAGTCCACCGAGGTCGGAATCGAGTCTGGGTCCCAGGCGCTGTGAGGCAGCAGTGGGAGCCACTGTGCCGCTCTTTTTCTTTTCCTGTGGTGCAGTGGAAAGCTTTGGCACAAACATTCTCCCTTAGGACAATCAGCAACCTCAGTGATGGCTGCTGTGGATGTCTGAATGAGTCCACACATCATCTGACCCGCCTCTATTCCTGCCCTCATTGGCTCTAATTGGACAGGGAATACATCTCCTTATCAACTGGGGCTCAACCCCGCGAAAAACTGAACTTCAGCCAATTTCCCATCGGAGGCGGGTTTCTGATACAGAAACAGAGCTGGCTTTTTTCCCACTTCTGCCCCAAAAGTTCAAAGCATGCTACCTTGTACTCTACTTCTTGTATCCTCAATTGCGTTTTTGGGTCCATAAAATTGTCAGGGTGCATCCTGAAATTAGTGACCTGTGAACCTGTACTCCACCTTTGTTTTTCCATTTGGTTGCCAGTTTGAAAATTTGTTTGATCGATAAAATGTTGAACTTCCACCTGTTCACGCCACCATTTGTAGCAAAAGCAGGACGATTCCAATCGGCCAATTATCGCCCCAAAAGACTCCTCTTGATCATCAGCAAATTGATGCAAATTGTAGTCAACAGTGCTATGACTGGCCACTTCCACAGCAATAAGTCACTGATGCTCTGTTAGGGTTCAGCCACAACCCCATTATTCCTGACCTCATTATCGCCTTGGTTCAAACATGGACAAAAGAGCTGAATTCCAGAGTTGAGATGAGAATGACTGCTCTTCACATCAGGGCAGCAGTTCATTGAGTGTGGCATCAAGGTCCATAGTAAAATTGAACTCCCAGAGAAAACATTCCAATGGATTTGACCAAGCACAAAGGAAGATGTTTGTGGTTGTTAGAGGCCAACCAGCTCAGTCCCAAAACATAGCTGTAGGAGCTCCTTAGGACAGTGTCCTAGGCCCAACTCTCTACAGCAGCTTCATCAGTAATATCCCATCCATCATAAGGTCAGAAGTGGGCATGTTCATTGATACACAACATTTGTGACTCCTCCGGTACTGAGTCCACGAATGTCAGAATCAAACTGCTGTGAGGCAACAGTGCTAGCCCATCAACCAGTATCTACCCTGTCAAGCTCCATGAGAATCCTATATGTTTCATTCTTCTAACTCCAATGAGTACAGGCCCAACCTACTGAACCTCTTCGCATAAGAAAATCCTTCCATACCAAAGAACAACTTTGTGAACCTCTGGAATGCATCCAATGCCAGTCTATCTTTCCTTAGATAAGGAGACCAAAACTGTTCACAGCATTACATGTAACTAGTGCCTTGCAAAATTTGTAAGACTTCTCCATTTTTATACAGCATTCCCTTTGAAATAAAGACCAACATTCCACTTCTCTTCCCAATTACCTGCTGAACTTGCATGCTAGCATTTTGGGATTTATGCACCAGGACCCCAATTCCCTCTGAGCTGCAGTTTTCTGCAGTTTTTCTCCATTTAAATAATATTCAGCTCCTTTATTTTTCCTACCAAAATGCATAACTTCATATTATCCTACATTATATTCCATCTGCCAAGGTTTTGCCCACTTAACTAACTGTCTATTTCCCTCTGTAGACCCTTTGTGTCATCCTCACCACTTGCCTTCCTACCTATTTTGGTAATAGACAATTCTGTTCCCTCGCCCAAATCATTAATATATATTGTAAAAAATTGAGGCCCCAGCACTGGTACCTGTGGCACTCCTCTAGCTACAAGTGACCATCCTGAAAATGTTCCTCCTATCCCAACTCTCTGTCTTCTGTCAGTTAGCCAATCCTCTACCCATGCTAATACACTACCCCAACACGATGGGGTTTTATCTTATTAAATAGCCTTTTGTGCAGTACCTTATTGAACACTTTTTGGGAATCCTAGTATATTACATCTACTGGTTCCCCTTTATCTAACCTGCTCATTACCATCTCAAAGCATTCTAATAAATGTGTCCAGCATGATTTCCCCTTCATGAAGCAAATGCTGACTCTCCTTAATTATATTATGTATTTCTAAATCCTGCTATTATGTCATTTATAATGGAATCTAACATTTTCCCAACAGCAGAAGTTAAGCTAATTGGCCTATAGTTACCAGTTTTTCATCTTCCTCCCTTTTTGAATAAAGGTGTTACATTGGTAGTTTTCCAATCCTCTGGAACTTTTCCAGAATTTGAGGATCCTTGGAAGAGGGCTACCAGCGCATCCTCTATCTCTGTATCTATTTCCTTTAATATCCTGGGATGTAACCCATCAACTCTAGAGGATTTATCAGCCTTTAGCCCCATTAGTTTCCCTAGTACTTTTTCTCTTGTCATGCTTATTGTATTTATTTCCACCCCCCTTCTGCCCTTTGATTATTTAGTATTTTAGAATGTTATTAATATCTTCGATCGTGAAGACTGATGCAAACTATTTCTTAACTCCTCTGCCATTTCCTGGTTCCCCATTATTATTTCCCCAGTCTCATTCTCTGAGGGGCCAATGCTCACTTTGACCTTTGTCTTCCTTTTTGCATATTTAAAGAATCTCGTGCTGTCCGTTTTTATATTATTTTCAAGTCTACCCTCATAGTTGATCTTCTCCCTGTATTATTTTTTGGTCAAATTTTGTTGGTTTTTAAAACTTTCCCAATTCTTTGGCTTAATAACTTGCTTGGTTTACCATGGTTGGTTTATCCCCTTCCTTGAATCCTTCTTTCTCACTGGGATACAACTTTGTTGTGAGTCATGAACTATTTTCACAAACGTCTGCCATTGCTGATCAACTATCTTATCTGCTAAACCCCTTACCCAGTCCACTCCAGCCAACTCTGCCCTCATTCCTTTATAATTATCCTTATTTAAGTGTCGCACAGTTGTTTCTGAACTATCTGAACTTCTGAACTACTGTTTCCCTGAACTATCCCCTTATCCGCGGTGGAGGCCGGGACGTTGAGTGTCTTTTTAAAAAAAATATTTTATTGAAAATTTTTGGTCAACCAACACAGTACATTGTGCATCCTTTACACAATATTATAACAACACAAATAACAATGACCTATTTTATAAACAGAAAATGAATAAATAACAAAAATGAAAACTAACCCTAATTGGCAACTGCCTTATCACAAGTAACACTCTCCAAAAATATAATTTAACAGTCCAATATATAATTATCTGTAGCAACGACCTATACATATTATACAGTATATATTAACAACCCGGAGAGTCCTTCTGGTTCCTCCTCCCCCCCCCCCCCCCCGATCCGTGGCTGCTGCTGCTGCCTTATTTTTTCTATTCCATCTATCTTTCTGCGAGGTATTCGACGAACGGTTGCCACCGCCTGGTGAACCCTTGAGCCGACCCCCTTAGAACGAACTTAATCCGCTCTAGCTTTATAAACCCTGCCATGTCATTTATCCAGGCCTCCACCCCCGGGGGCTTGGCTTCTTTCCACATTAGCAGTATCCTGCGCCGGGCTACTAGGGACGCAAAGGCCAAAACATCGGCCTCTTTCGCCTCCTGCACTCCCGGCTCTTGTGCAACCCCAAATATAGCCAACCCCCAGCTTGGTTCGACCCGGACCCCCACTACTTTTGAAAGCACCTTTGTCACCCTCATCCAAAACCCCTGTAGTGCCGGGCATGACCAAAACATATGGGTATGATTCGCTGGGCTTCTCGAGCACCTCGCACACCTATCCTCCACCCCAAAAAATTTACTGAGCCGTGCTCCAGTCATATGCGCCCTGTGTAATATCTTAAACTGAATCAGGCTTAGCCTGGCACACGAGGACGACGAGTTTACCCTGCTTAGGGCATCTGCCCACAGCCCCTCCTCGATCTCCTCCCCCAGCTCTTCTTCCCATTTCCCTTTTAGTTCATCTACCATAGTCTCCCCTTCGTCCCTCATTTCCCTATATATATCTGACACCTTACCATCCCCCACCCATGTCTTTGAGATCACTCTGTCCTGCACCTCTTGTGTCGGGAGCTGCGGGAATTCCCTCACCTGTTGCCTCGCAAAAGCCCTCAGTTGCATATACCTGAATGCATTCCCTTGGGGCAACCCATATTTCTCGGTCAGCTCTCCCAGACTCGCGAACTTCCCATCCACAAACAGATCTTTATTCCTGCTCTTTGCCACATTCCATATCCCCCATCCATTCCCCCCGGGGCGAACCTATGGTTGTTTCTTATCGGGGACCCCCCCAACGCTCCAGTCTTTCCCCTATACCGTCTCCACTGTCCCCAAATCTTCAGTGTAGCCACCACCACCGGGCTTGTGGTGTAGTTCCTCGGTGAGAACGGCAATGGGGCTGTCGCCATAGCCTGTAGGCTAGTCCCCCTACAGGACACCCTCTCTAATCTCTTCCACGCCGCTCCCTCCTCCTCTCCCATCCACTTACTCACCATTGAAATATTAGCGGCCCAATAATACTCACTTAGGCTCGGTAGTGCCAGCCCCCCCCCCTATCCCTGCTACGCTGTAAGAATCCCTTCCTCACTCTCGGGGTCTTCCCGGCCCACACAAAACCCATGATGCTCTTTTCAATCCTTTTAAAAAAAGCCCTCGTGATCATCACCGGGAGGCACTGAAACACAAAGAGGAATCTCGGGAGGACCACCATCTTAACCGCCTGCACCCTCCCTGCCAGTGACAGGGATACCATATCCCATCTCTTGAAATCCTCCTCCATTTGTTCCACCAACCGCGTTAAATTTAACCTATGCAATGTGCCCCAATTCTTGGCTATCTGGATCCCCAGGTAACGAAAGTCCCTTGTTACCTTCCTCAACGGTAGGTCCTCTATTTCTCTACTCTGCTCCCCTGGATGCACCACAAACAACTCACTTTTCCCCATGTTCAATTTATACCCTGAAAAATCCCCAAACTCCCCAAGTATCCGCATTATTCCTGGCATCCCCTCCGCCGGGTCTGCCACATATAGTAACAAATTGTCCGTATACAAAGATACCCGGTGTTCTTCTCCTCCTCTAAGTACTCCCCTCCACTTCTTGGAACCCCTCAACGCTATCGCCAGGGGCTCAATCGCCAGTGCAAACAATAATGGGGACAGAGGGCATCCCTGCCTTGTCCCTCTATGGAGCCGAAAATATGCAGATCCCCGTCCATTCGTGACCACGCTCGCCATCGGGGCCCTATACAACAGCTGCACCCATCTAACATACCCCTCTCCAAAACCAAATCTCCTCAACACCTCCCACAAATAATCCCACTCCACTCTATCAAATGCTTTCTCGGCATCCATCGCCACCACTATCTCCGTTTCCCCCTCTGGTGGGGGCATCATCATTACCCCTAACAGCCTCCGTATATTCATGTTCAGCTGTCTCCCCTTCACAAACCCAGTTTGGTCCTCGTGGACCACCCCCGGGACACATTCCTCTATTCTCATTGCCATTACCTTGGCCAGGATCTTGGCATCTACATTTAGGAGGGAAATAGGTCTATAGGACCCGCATTGTAGCGGGTCCTTTTCCTTCTTTAAGAGAAGCGATATCGTTGCTTCAGACATAGTCGGGGGCAGTTGTCCCCTTTCCTTTGCCTCATTAAAGGTCCTCGTCAATACTGGGGCGAGCAAGTCCACATATTTTCTATAGAATTCGACTGGGAATCCATCCGGTCCCGGGGCCTTTCCCGCCTGCATGCTCCTAATTCCTTTCACCACTTCTTCTACCTCGATCTGTGCTCCCAGTCCCACTCTTTCCTGCTCTTCCACCTTGGGAAATTCCAGCCGATCCAAGAAGCCCATCATTCTCTCCCTCCCATCCGGGGGTTGAGCTTCATATAATTTTTTATAAAATGTCTTGAACACTCCATTCACTCTCTCCGCTCCCCGCTCCATCTCTCCTTCCTCATCCCTCACTCCCCCTATTTCCCTCCCTTTTCCTCAATTGGTGTGCCAGCAACCTGCTCGCCTTCTCCCCATATTCGTACTGTACACCCTGTGCCTTCCTCCATTGTGCCTCTGCAGTGCCCGTAGTCAGCAAGTCAAATTCTACATGTAGCCTTTGCCTTTCCCTGTACAATCCCTCCTCCGGTGCTTCCGCATATTGTCTGTCCACCCTCAAAAGTTCTTGCAGCAACCGCTCCCGTTCCTTACTCTCCTGCTTCCCTTTATGTGCCCTTATTGATATCAGCTCCACTCTAACCACTGCCTTCAGCGCCTCCCAGACCACTCCCACCTGGACCTCCCCATTATCATTGAGTTCCAAGCACTCTTCAATGCACCCCCTCACCCTTCGACACACCCCCTCATCTGCCATTAGTCCCATGTCCATTCTCCAGGGTGGGCGCCCTCCTGTTTCCTCCCCTATCTCCAAGTCTACCCAGTGTGGAGCGTGATCCGAAATGGCTATAGCCGTATACTCCGTTCCCCTCACCTTCGGGATCAACGCCCTTCCCAGCACAAAAAAGTCTATTCGCGAGTAGACTTTATGGACATAGGAGAAAAACGAGAACTCCTTACTCCTAGGTCTGCTAAATCTCCACGGGTCTACACCTCCCATCTGCTCCATAAAATCTTTAAGTACCTTGGCTGCTGCCGGCCTCCTTCCAGTCCTGGACTTCGACCTATCCAGCCCTGGTTCCAATACCGTATTAAAATCTCCCCCCATTATCAGCTTTCCCATCTCTAGGTCCGGAATGCGTCCTAGCATCCGCCTCATAAAATTGGCATCATCCCAGTTCGGGGCATATATGTTTACCAAAACCACCGTCTCCCCCTGTAGTTTGCCACTCACCATCACGTATCTGCCCCCGTTATCTACCACTATAGTCTTTGCCTCGAACATTACCCGCTTCCCCACTAATATAGCCACCCCCCCTGTTTTTCGCATCTAGCCCCGCATGGAACACCTGCCCCACCCATCCTTTGCGTAGCCTAACCTGGTCTATCAGTTTCAAGTGCGTTTCCTGTAACATAACCACATCTGCCTTAAGTTTCTTAAGGTGTGCGAGTACCCGTGCCCTCTTTATCGGCCCGTTCAGCCCTCTCACGTTCCACGTGATCAACCGGGTTGGGGGGCTTCCTACCCCCCCCCCCCCTTGTCGATTAGCCATCCCCTTTTTCCCAGCTCCTCACCCGGTTCCCACGCAGCTGTATCTCCCCCAGGCGGTGCCCCCCCACCCATCCCCTCCCATACCAGCTCCCCCCTCTCCCCAGCAGCAGAAACCCAGTAATTCCCCCCTCCCACCCCCCCCCCCCGCTAGATCCCCGCTAGCGTAATTACTCCCCCCATGTTGCTCCCAGAAGTCAGCAAACTCTGGCCGACCTCGGCTTCCCCCCGTGACCTCGGCTCACACCGTGCGACGCCCCCTCCTTCCTGCTTCTCTATTCCCGCCATGATTATCATAGCGCGGGAACCAAGCCCGCGCTTCTCCCTTGGCCCCGCCCCCAATGGCCAACGCCCCATCTCCTCCACCTCCCCTCCTCCCCCCATCACCACCTGTGGAAGAGAGAAAAGTTACCACATCGCAGGATTAGTACATAAAACTCCTCTTTCCCCCCTTTTTAACCCCCCTCTTCGCCCCCCACATTCGCCCCACCACTCTGTTCAAACGTTCTTTTTAATAACCCGCTCATTCCAGTTTTTCTTCCACAATAAATGTCCACGCTTCATCCGCCGTCTCAAAGTAGTGGTGCCTCCCTCGATATGTGACCCACAGTCTTGCCGGTTGCAGCATTCCAAATTTTACCTTCTTTTTATGAAGCACCGCCTTGGCCCGATTAAAGCTCGCCCTCCTTCTCGCCACCTCCGCACTCCAGTCTTGATAAACGCGGATCACCGCGTTCTCCCATTTACTGCTCCGAGTTTTCTTTGCCCATCTAAGGACCATTTCTCTATCCTTAAAACGGAGGAATCTCACCACTATGGCTCTGGGAGTTTCTCCTGCTCTCGGTCCTCGCGCCAACACTCGGTATGCTCCCTCCACCTCCAACGGACCCGCCGGGGCCTCCGCTCCCATTAACGAGTGCAGCATCGTGCTCACATATGCCCCGACGTCCGCTCCCTCCGCACCTTCAGGAAGACCAAGAATCCTCAGGTTGTTCCTCCCTTGCGTTGTTCTCCAGTGCCTCCAACCTTTCCACACATCATTTCTGATGTGCCTCATGCGTCTCCATCTTCACCACCAGGCCCTGTATGTCGTCCTCATTCTCGGCTGCCTTTGCCTTCACAACCCGAAGCTCTCGCTCCTGGGTCTTTTGTTCCTCCTTTAGCCCTTCGATCGCCTGTAGTATCGGGGCCAACAGCTCTTTCTTCATTTCCTTTTTGATCTCTTCCACACAGCATTTCAAGAACTCTTGTTGTTCAGGGCCCCATGTTAAACTGCCACCTTCCGACGCCATCTTGGCTTTTGCTTGCCTTCCTTGCCGCTGTTCTAAAGGATCCACTGCAATCCGGCCACTTTCTCCTCCTTTTTTCATCCGTATCCAGGGGGGATTCCCTTCTGGTTTACCGCAGTGTTTTTAGCCGTCAAAATTGCCGTTGGGGCTCCTATCAAGAGCCCAAAAGTCCGTTTCACCGGGAGCTGCCGAAACGTGCGACTCAGCTGGTCATCACCGCACCCGGAACCCACGTTGAGTGTCTTTAAGACAGAAGTTGATAAATTCTTGATTTCTCGAGGAATTAAGGGCTATGGAGAGAGAGCGGGTAAATGGAGTTGAAATCAGCCATGATTGAATGGTGGAGTGGACTCGATGGGCCGAATGGCCTTACTTCCACTCCTATGTCTTATGGTCTTATGGTCTTATCCCTTGATGTTTTTAATCGGTAGAAATCTATCAATCTTAGTCTTGAACTTACCCAACAACTGACCCCCTCTGGGGTTGAGAATTCCAAAGACTCACCAGAGTGAGCGAAGAAATTATTCCATATCTCAGTCCTAAATGACTTGCCCCTTATTACGGGACTGTGTCCTTTGGTTTGAGACACTTCCACCTTCCACTTCCAAAACCTGTTCTGGATTAGTCATAAAAATAATAATAATAATCACTTATTGTCACAAGTAGGCTTCAATGAAGTTACTGTGAAAAGACCCTAGTTGCCACATTCTGGCGCCTGTTCGGGGAGGCTGGTATGGGAATTGAACCCGTGCTGCTGCCTTATTCTGCTTTACAAGCCAGCTATTTAGCCCAGTGCGCTAAACCAGCCCCTAATGTGGCTGCAAGACCAAATCCCAAGCTAACTGGGGATTGTGTGGTGAGTAACGCACCCTCTGACTCCCCAAAGCCTGCCGACCATCTACAAGGCACAAGTCCAGCATGATGGAATACTCTCCAATTGCGTGGATGAGTGCAGCCTCAACAACGCTCAAGATGTTCAACACCATCCAGAACAAAGCAATCCACTTGACCAGCAGTCTATCTATCATCTTATACATTCACTCTCTCTACCACTGACACACAATGGCAGCAGTGTGCACCACACATACAAGATGTACTGCAATATCTCACCAAGACTCCTTTGACAGAATCTCCCAAACCCACGTTACCACCTAGAGGGACGAGGGCAGCAGAGGCATGGGAATATCACCACCTGCAAGATCGCCTCCAAGTCACACATCATCCTGACGTGGAACTATGTCAACATTCCTTCACTGTTTCTGGGCCAAAATCTGGCATTCCCTTCCCAACAGCACTGTAGTGTACTTACATCTGATGGACTGCAGCAGCTCTAGAAGACAGCTCACTTTCTCGAGGGCAATTAGGGTAAATGAAGTGACGCTGACATCCCAGGAAATAATAATACAAAATTAATTATGTATCAAGTATGAGGGGCACAAGTGGTGCATTCTTACTGAAATGTTAACATTGCTGAAAAGCAATATAGATGATGGCCAGGCTTTGGTAAGTCAGACAGAATTATTAGGTGCGGAATTCCTTTCCTTTGACCTAGTAGTAAATTAATGCAAGAAGAGGAGAGATAGGAGTGCCCAAAGCAATCAGCATCACTGACCTAGTCCATCAATGCTTTGATTTACAATGTATATATTTTTGGCAAGTTCTTCAATGTTTTCTCCCTTTCCTATATCTGTAAGCACCTCCCAGATCTAAAAGCCTTTGAGATCACTGTGTCTTTCCATTTCTGGCCCTGTACACCTCCCTAGTTTCTATTGTTCCACCGTTAGTAGGCGAGGCCCTAAGTTCTGGAATTTCCTCCCTGAACCTCATCACCTCACTACTACTCTTTCGTGCTTTAAAGAGACCTTTTTGACCAAGTTTTTAGTCGCCTATTCTAATGTGCCCTTTATTTGGCTTGGTGTCAATTCCTGCCTGGAATGTTTCCTGCGATGTAAATATAAGTAATTGTTGCATTCAGAACTTCACGGCCGGGTAATGTGCTGAAACTGTACCAATTTTACAGACATAGAACTGCTACAAAAAGTTTAATTTCTCATCCCAAAGTGTGTCACACAGTTATAGCCATCCAAGGAAGCATCCAGAGTCCACATTTGAAACAGGTGTTAGACCACTCATTTGCATTTGCAAAGAAACCAAGTATCTTTGGGCAGCACAGTAGCATAGTGGTTAGCACAATTGCTTCACAGCTCCAGGGTCCCAGGTTCGATTCCCGGCTGGGTCACTGTCTGTACGGAGTCTGCATGTTCTCCCCGTGTGAGCTTGGGTTTGCTCCGGTTTCCTCCCACAGTCCAAAGATGTGTGGGTTAGGTGGATTGGCCATGCTAAATTGCCCTTAGTGTCCAAAAAGGTTAAGTGGGGGTTGCTGGGTTGTGTGGGCTTGAGTGGGTTGCTCTTGTAAGGACCGGTGCAGATTTGATGGGCCGAATGGCCTCCTTCGGCACTGTAAATTCTATTTTTAAAAAAGTCAGGTTCCACATCAACCTCAAACAAATTGACCTGCCTTGGATGCAGCTGCTGCTAGACTTGCTGCGCTCAGTAAAGAACTGGTCCGGATTTTTGCTCCTGGGTAAGTGTGCAGAGCCGGTTCATTTCTTGGCTTCGCAAACCCAGGCTGGGAAAAGGAGGTCCAGAAGTTGGGATTTTCATTCCAGGGGCTGGGGACGATGACATTGGATTAGAAGTCAGACCTGTCAAAACGGCTAAGTGCAGAGGCGGACAGATTGGAAGGTCTCCCTCTGTGCACTGGCACTCTGTGAAAGAACAAAGAACAAAGAAAATTACAGCACAGGAACAGGCACTTCGGCTCTCCAAGCCTGCACCCACCATGCTGCCCGCCTGAACTAAAACCCCCTACCTTTACCTGTTTGGCCAACCTATCCATGTATTTGTCAAGACACCACTTAAACGTTACTAGTGTATCTGATTCCACTACCTCCCCTGGCAGTGAGTTCCAGGCTCCCATACCCTCTGTGTAAAAAATTTGCTTTTTACATCTTTAAACCTTGCCCCTCACACCTTAAGCCTATGCCGCCTAGTAATTGATTCTTCCACTCTGGGAAAAAGCTTCTGACTATCCACTCTATCCATGCCCCACATAATCTTGTAGATTTCTATCAGGTCGCCCCTCAACCTCCTTTGTTCCAGTGAGAACAAACCAAGTTTATTCAACCTCTCCTCATAGCTAATGCTCTCCATACCAGGCAACATCCTGGTAAATCTTTTCTGTACACTCTCCAAAGCCTCCACATCCTTCTGGTAGTGTGGCAACTAGAATTGAACACTATACTCTAAGTGTGGTCTAACTAAGTTCTATAAAGCTGCAACATGACGTGCCAATTTTTAAACTCAATGCCAAGATTGAAAGAATAAAACAAAAATACCCTCCTGCCCCCAACCTTCACCCTACAAATGCCCCACTCCCCACCCATAGCACCTAATGCCTCTGTACCCATCCTCATGGACCCCCACACCCTTCATGCCAACTTGTGTCCCTCATGTACTGTGCCAACCCATGTCCCACTCATTCCCATGGTCCTTTATAGCCCCCATGTCAACTGAGTGCCAACTTATGCTCACCACCCTTTTCCTTTACTCCCTCCATGCCAACTCACCTAGTATCCACTATGGGCAAACCTCAGGAGCCAAGCTGATGCAAAATAATATTTCTTATTGATGTTGTCACTATTTTTAAAAAAACTTATCCTATTGATAAAAATAAAACCTTTCCATGCATATAAATTCCTTCAATTAATCAAACATTTCACAAGTGCTTAATCTCCTATAAAAACAAACATCTCTATTCTATAACCACTTGGAGCTGTCAAACTGCTCACTTGACAGGCATCCAATTGTGATAATGTTAGGTTGTAAAATCAGTATTATAGCACAAATCCTATAATAGTGCCCCTCAGGCTTATGTCAACAGACAGTCAAATCGCAAGCTCTGATTTTGTTTTTAGTTACCACACTTAATTTAAAGCCCAGAAGAGTTAAATACATTGACAGCATTGACAGTTCCAATGGATTTATGCAGTTCTTTGACAGCTTGACATTTCTTTGACAACTTTGATGATTCCAATGAGTTTATACACTTTTTATGCACATTCATCTCAAATTTTAGCAATCCTAAATGACAGTTAACTTCTCCTCTATGGCACGCGACCTCTCTCAAAGTATACCTGGCCTCTTCCAAAAGGCACCTGACCTTTCCAAAAGGGTACATTACTTCTGCCAAAGGAGTACATAATCTGTCAAAAAGGGTACCTTGCCTCTACCACATGGTTCCTGACCTTTTCCAAAGGTGACCGAGCATTATATTTAAAAGGATACTTTTTCTTTCCAAAACGATACTCTGGCTATCCAAATGAATACACAAGGTTTGTACCTACTCCTACCAGGTCTAATATGTGCACTTCGGGTTTCAGACACCTACCTCACAGAAAGCACACATCAGTGGGGGAAGGTGCTGATTTATATGGGTAGCTGACTTCATGAGTCACAGGGGTACAATTTAGAATCCTTCCCATTCACCCTTTGTGAAAATGGCAGAGACAGTGTTTGAGAGTGAGATATCAGTGTAAAACCTCTCTGTCTGTGTGTAAATTCAGGCCACGGTCAAGATACAGTCTCATCAGTGGTCCTTAAAGAAAGAGCTGCCAGGTTCCACCAGCGGTTACGTTTTGTAGGAACATACTAACTAGAACGTGGTATCAGGAAGAGTAATACTGCATCTCCTGCAGTTCTGAAGATTGCTACCGTTTCCTGATCACTCCCCTTTCCATATTGCTTCACCTCCTTCTCCAAGGACCTATCTGTTGGTTGTAAAGTAATGGCCCAAAATTTGAACCCTCTTCACTGCGAGCTGTCAAGGGATGACCAGCAAGTGTTTACTGTTCAACCGGTGTCAAGTAAACAAGGCCAATGCCCTATAATCAGATCATGTGAGGGGGAAATGCCTGCTTATTCCTGTGCAAGACTGGATTGATAGTCGAAATGAGCGAGTTGTCTCATGAGGATAGGTAGGATATACTGGGCTTGTTTCCACTGGAGTTTAGAAGAAGGAGAAATGACTTGATTGAAGTATATAAGATCCTGAATGGTCTCGACAAGGTGGCTGGAGGAAGGATTTTGCATGTGAGTCCAGAACTAATGGGCACTATTTTGGAATTAGGGGTCTCTCTTACAAAAGATAGAGTTGAGGAGAAATTATTTTGAATAGAGGGTTGAGTGACTTCTGAATTCTCTGCCTCAAGGTGGGAGAAGTGGGTTCATTGAATATTTTTAAGGTGGAAGTGGACAGGAAGTGGACATAGATGTGTGGAACTTGAAACATAAACGAATCGGCCACGATCGTATTGAATGGCGGAGCAGGCTCGAGCGGCTGATGGGCCTTCTGCTTCTATTTCGTATGTGCGTAAGACTTATTCCCAGTTCCCTGCCAGCACCAACTTCTAGGCCTACGTCTCAGCGTTGCTCTCTAGCACTATTCTCAGGAGTGATTTTTGCATTTCAGGCATTTAGTAACTGTGGAACAAGGATTTATTGAACTATGTACAATACCTTGCCCATGGCAGTAACTCTCTCCCAGCCCAGCCCCTGCTGAGAAAGCTCAACTACTCCGGGCCCTGCTTGGGCCGGCTCTATATGTGGGTCTAACGAGCTCCACCTGGGTGGTATTCGCCCCCTACCTGGGAAGCTTATACTCCAAGTGTAAGAGAGGAAGCACCATGAGAGGAAAATGGAGAAGACTATGGGTCCATTTTAATATACTCACATGGGGCGATCGACAATAGTTCCCCTGTGGTCCTTGTGGAGGTTATAACAAGGCCAGCTGCAGAAAATGCCTGTGGTGCACCACAAACACATCACTTTTTTAGTCTTTAAACACTTACAGTGACATAGCTCCATGTTAAATTGGGTTCCTTCGTACAGTACATCATGCGGACGTGATCATTGGGAAACATCATCATTTTTCCATGACATTTAGCATAAGATTAAAGAGTTCACTAAGAAGTGATGTGGAAAACAAAATCTAATTTTAAATGCAAGATTAACAAGAATGGTTATGGTCTGGATGAATAACTTGCAGAAATCTTCCAGCCTTGATGGGTTTCATTAAATAAGCTTTAAAAACTTTATGCTGATGTGGAGACAGTTACAATTGGGTTCTGAATCTGTGAAAACTATTCTGGAAACAAGGTGTCAATTGGGAAGTTAAGAAATCGGGTTTTTTTGGAATCAGTCTGTGGTTTCTTCGGATGTTTTTACTGAGGCATGGTAGAAAGGTGTAATGATAATGCAAGGTGCTTGTCAGTTGATTGAAGAAGGCGGCTTGCTGGTGTAGTTTGCGACTAATTATAACTTTTCCATTTTGTTTTATGTCTAAGTCCTCACAATAGCGTAGAAAAATCGCAAAAGCTGACAGCTTCAAACGAGCTGGCAAGGGAGGATGATATCTTGGTGCTTGAAACAAGTAGCTTTTGCAACTTCAACTGTCGGCATATCCAACAATCTATTACTTATATTGGATAGAAAAAAGTACACAAGGGCATAAATGCCTGAAGCAACATTTGGAGGGACCACATTTAGTGGCATTTAGGACACCCAAAGAGCTACTTCTCTCTAAAACCGTGAACTTTAGTATTAAAAGAGATGCATTCTGATAAATTCTAAGCACGTTTCCATTCAAATTCGATAGATTTTGTTTTTAACCTTTGTTTAAGGTTTTATTTAAGGAAAATATAGTGACATTTGGATTTCCAACAAGTTGCATTTATTTATAAAGGCTTTAAAATAGATAAACAAAATTCAAGTTGCTTTGTGGTTGTCGTAAGGGGGGAAAAATAGACAGTGAAACATAAGAGAGAGCAGAACTCTTCAGAAATGTCTTGAAAAGGAGAATGAGCAAGAGCTATGGAGGAGTTCAGGCAGAATCCCCCAAACCTGAGGATTTAGTTGCTGAAGAGTCAACCACTCAATGGCTGATGGGTGAGAGGCACAGGAAGTTGAAGTCAGAGGGATTGGGGAGGATTTATAGCACTTTGAGAGGAAAATGGAAAAGACTATGGGTCCATTTTAATTTTGAGGCATTGCAGGATTTAGAAATCAACAAGAATAGGAGTATTGAATGAGTGGAGATTTTTGTGGGGTAGAATTTTTAAAAATTCATTCCTGGGATGTGGGCATCTCTGGTTGGGCTAGCATTTATTGCCCATCTCTAATTGTTCTTGAGCAGATGGCGGTGTGCTGCCTTCTTGAACTGCTGCAGTTCGTGTGTTGTAGAAACACCCACGTTACTGTTAGGGAGGGAGTTCCAGGATACTGACCGAGTGACAGTGAAGGAACGGTGATATAATTGCAAGTCAGGATGGTGAGCGACTTGAAAGAGAACTTGCAAATAGAGGTGTTCCCATGCATCTGCTGCCCTTATCCTTCTAGGCGGAGGATGCCATGGGTTTAGAAGGATAGAATAAAGATTGAAGAAGGAAGAATAAGAATGGCAGAGTTTTGGATGAGTCAATATTTATAACAATTGGCTGAGGCACTGGTGGAAGTTATGCACTCGATTGATTCGGTAGGTTGAAGAGTAGTGGAGACCCAACCAGTTGATACTGGTTCTACCAGTAGCTTCAGGTATTAGCAGTGCTTCCCAGTGGATCTGGTAGACCAACTGAGCCAGGAAGTAACGGTGGTGAAGGCCAAAAGCAGTGATGACCAGAGAATCAGGGAATCAGTGCATGTTTAGGAGTTGGTTTAAGGAATAGCTATTGTAGTCTTCAGTTGTTTAATTGTTCTTTGCTTGATTATGTGAATTTGTTCACTATTTAGTGTTCCCCTATTTGTGAACTATTGGGCTTGATCAATTAACCCCATGTGTGGATGCAGAAAAAAAGGTAAACAAACTGTTAGAAGCTGCTGGAAGCTGGAGCTGTAAGCATGGAGCAGACATTTTAACGCGCTCTGAATACATTCTGGTTCCACACATATGTGTGCCATCTCTATGTAGCTCTGAGATATAAAATATACAACTGCCATAGTATGGTGAGGGGTACAAAATAGGTGTAACTTGTCCAGAGCAACAATTTCTTATGAATTAATGGCTGCAGTGCTTCTTTGATCTTGCAAAAATGGCATTCAGAGCACAGCCAGGTTTTCAGAAGAGGCTTCCTTTGATGAATTGGTAATAATTTGGCTTGTCATTTGTCACTTACAAAGATTGATCCTGCTCTTTTCAATTGGCCACATAAAATGTTCTTTGTCATAGTAGGCAACTAACTTCATCTAAAAGATATCAGAAATGTGAAAGTTCCAAAAGAGAAGTCTTAAAATTTCTCCTTAATCTCGAAAAGGTAATTAACATGACAATTTTGATTGCTCCGCATTACTGATCGACTGTATTTCTTCGGTTTCTAAAGGACTCGACCCAAAGTGTTCTATAGAGTACTTTCCTCTCCTTGCATGTGCACTTGTATCTATCAGTTTGTTCTTAATGCTGCATTTATCAATCACCTTTTTAAAAGGACCCACTCAATTACATTGGAAGCGAATCAACTTCATTTAGATAATATTGATTAAGGGGAAAAACTAAATTTCTTTCACTCGGTAGTCTTATTAGAGGCGCACCAATTTTATATTTGTGTCCTGAAATTATATAATCAGATGAAATCACCATCGACACCATGCATTTCGAAAATGTCTTCATTGCAGTCAATTAAATAATGATGTCCATGTGCGTCTGTGTGTGTCTGTTCTATGATCTTCTTTAGATAATGAAGAATAAACACTATTTTGCATCCTCTCATTCCTAGAGACAACCCTACCATTCCTCCCTGAATGATCTGTAGTTGCAGTGATGGGCGGAATGTTAAGCTCTTTCTAGTTTTAACTGAAGCTGGAAGTTAGCTGGATGATTGACATATTCAAGTAGGGGTTTACATTTTTTTAGATGCCAATGAAGCTGCAAATGACACTTTCATGAAGCCTTAGACCTCTTACTGCTGTCACCCAGGTTTCCTGCGCTATGGGGAACCTGGCAACTTCCTCACCGCGAGGGCCTGGTGAATTCTGGAGGGGCGGTGTAAGTGTCTTCGCAAACCCTGTGGATCCAGATACCTATCGTGTCCAGAACCCAACATGGCAGATGGAGTTCAACCTAGATAAATGTGACGTGATTCATTTTGGAAGGTTGAATTTGAATGCTGAATACAGGGTAAAAGGCAGGATTCTTGGAAATGTGTATGAACAGAGGGATCTTGGGGTCCACGTACATAGATCCCTCACAGTTGCCACCCAGGTTGATAGGGTTGTTAGGAAGGCGTATGGTGTGTTGGCTTTCATTAACAGGGGAATTGAGTTTAAGAGCAGCGAGGTTTTGATGCAGCTTTGTAAAACCCTGGTTAGACCACACTTGGTATATTGGGCGCGATTCTCCGAGCCCCGCGCCGGGCCGGAGAATCGCTGCAACCGCGCCCCGACGCGTGATTCTCAGAGGTGCGGAGAGTCGGCGCCATTTGCGCCGGTGCGTTTGACGCGGCGCTGGCTGCGGGCCGCTGGAACCTGCGGGGCCGCCGATTCTCCGGCCCGGATGGGCCGAGAGGCCGCGTGGAAAAAGCAGAGTCCCGCCGGCGCCATTCACCCCTGGTCGCTGCCGGCGGGAACTCTGCGTGAAAGGTCCGGGGGCGGCCTGTGGGGCGGGGAAAAGCGCTCAGTCACCAGGGGGGGCCTCCGATGGGGTCTGGCCTGCAATCAGGGCCCACCAATCGGCGGGCCGGCCTCTCTCCACCACCCCCCCCGGCCTACTTTGTTGCGCGGCCGGCCCCTGAACCCCCATGCCATGTTGCATCCCCCGCGCATGCGCGGGTTGGTGCGGCGCCCTATTGGCACCAGGAAGGGAGGCTCCAGCACCGTGCTGGTCCCCTGTGGGGGACAAAATTGGTCATCCCCGTGCCCGTTTCGCGCCGTTGTGAAACGCGACGGCGTTCGTGACGGCGCGAACACTTAGTTTCCATTTTGGAGAATCGCCCCCCCCCCTGTGTCCAGTTCTGGTCACCTCATTATAGAAAGAATGGATGAGGGTGCAGAGGAGATTTACCAGGATGCTGCCTGGACTGGCGGACATGTCTTATGAAGAAAGGTTGAGGGAACGAGGGCTTTTCTCACTGGAGAGAAGAAGAAAGAGAGGTGACTTGATAGAGGTGTACAAGGTGATGAGAGGCATGGATAGAGTGGATAGCCAGAGACTTTTCCCCAGGGCGGAAATGGCTGTCACGAAGGGTCGTAATTTTAAGGTGATTGGAGGAAGGTCTCGCGGAGATGTCAGAGGTAGGTTCTTTACACACAGAGTGGTGGGTGTGTGGAATGCACTGCCAGCACAGATGGTGGAGTCAGAGTCATTAGGGACATTTAAGTGACTTTTGGACAGGTACATGGACGGCAGTAAATTGAAGGGGCGTAGTTAGGTTAGATTAGAATAAGTGGTCGGCACAACATCGTGGGCTAGGTATAGAATTACTAGGTATGGAAACAGATGAAAGGCTGCCTTAGTGCCCCACTAAGTGTGGGAAGAGAATTAGAATAGACTTTCTGACTGACCGGCTCCCCACAGGTCTGATTAGTGAAAAGCACATCAACACGTCTGTATGTTTGTTTACCTTTTTCATGCTTCTCATCTGCATTCAAGAAGAGATCATTGCAATGCTTCCCACAGCCATTAATCAGGACAGACTTGGACATTACTTTCTACTTGTGGGGTATGTTGGTGTGGTATTATCAGGTATTGCAGTACCCGAGAGGCTGTAGACCATTGGATCAACCTAGGAGTTTACCATTGGCTGTTTGGTATGTAGCTCCGCCCTGACACCAACCTCCGGAAATTTCTCCAGACCGTGAAAATCCTTAACTTAACGTATAATAAGGATAAATGCGTATTTAGCACCGACCGCCTAGCCATTCTTGGCTACGTAGTGCGAAATGGAGTTATAGGCCCCGACCCTGAACGCATGCGCCCCCTTATGGAGTTCCCCCTCCCTCACTGCCCCAAGGCCCTGAAGCGCTGCCTCGGGTTTTTCAGTTATTACGCACAGTGGGTCCCCAACTACGCCCGACCCCTAATCCAGTCCACAACCTTCCCCTGTCGACGGAGGCCCGCCAGGCCTTCTGCCGCATCAAAGCAGACATTGCAAAGGCCACGATGCGCGCCATCGACGAGTCCCTCCCCTTCCAGGTCGAGAGCAATGCGTCCGACGTAGCTCTGGCCGCCACCCTCAACCAAGCAGGCAGACCCGTGGCCTTCTTCTCCTGTACCCTCCATGCTTCAGAAATTCGCCATTCCTCGGTCGAAAAAGAGGCGCAAGCCATGGTAGAAGCTGTGCGAAATTGGCGGCATTACCTGGCCGGCAGGAGATTCACTCTCCTCACTGATCAACGGTCGGTGGTGTTCATGTTTGATAATGCACAGCGGGGCAAGATAAAGAACAAGATCTTACGGTGGAGGATAGAACTCTCCACCTACAACTACGAGATCTTGTACCGTCCTGGGAAGCTAAAGGAGCCTTCCGATGCCCTGTCCTGTGGCACGTGTGCCACCACACAAGTGGACCGCCTCCGGGTCCTCCACGAGGTCCTCTGCCACCCGGGGGGGTCACTCGTTTTTTCCTTCATTAAGACCCGCAACCTGCCCTACTCCATCGAGGAGGTCGGGACAGTCACCAGGGACTGCCAAATCTGCGCGGAGTGCAAACCGCACCTCTACCGGCCAGAGAGGGCGCATCTGATAAAGGCTTCCCATCCCTTTGAACGCCTCAGCATGGACTTCAAAGGCCCCCTCCCCTCCACCAACCGCAACACGTATTTCCTGAACGTGATTGACGAGTACTCCCGGTTCCCATTCGCTATCCCCTGCCCCAACATGACCGCAACCACCGCCATCAAGGCCCTCCAGGCTATCTTTACACTGTTCGGGTTCCCCGCGTACTTACACAGTGATAGGGGGATCCTCCTTTATGAGCGACGAACTGCGTCAATTCCTGCTCAGCAAGGGCATCGCCTCAAGCAGGGCGACCAGTTACAACCCCCGGGGAAACGAGCAGGTAGAGAGGGAGAACGGAACGGTCTGGAAGATCGTTCTACTGGCCCTACGGTCCAGGACTCTCCCTGTCTCCTGCTGGCAGGAAGTCCTCCCGGAGGCCCTCCACGCCATCCGGTCGCTGCTCTGTACAACTACCAATCAGACACCTCATGAAAGTCTCCTTGTCTTCCCCAGGAAGTCCTCCTCCGGGACCTCGCTCCCAACCTGGCTAGCGACACCCGGACCCACCTGCTTCGGAAGCACGTGCGGGCGCACAAGTCGGACCCGTTGGTCGAGAGGGTCCACCTGCTGCACGCTAACCCCCAGTATGCCTATGTGGCGTTCCCTGAAGGCTGGCAAGATACAGTCTCCCTCCGAGACCTGACGCCCGCCGGAACCCCACGCGCACCTGAACCATTACCCCCACCCCCTTCCCCCCCCCACAGCACCTCACTGGAGGGTCGGTCCTCCCGCCGCTCCTACCTAGGCCATCCCACCCACCGACGCCCCCTACAGGCGCCCCCCTCTCGTGTCAACCGTTTGCCCCGCCAGCACCGTCTAGGGGTGATGAAGCTGCCATGGAGGACGAAGCCATGCTCCCGGAGTCGCAGACGCCCGGACCCCCACCAGAATCACCACCGAGGCTCAGACGATCCAGGAGGACGACCAGGCCACCCGACCGACTGATTGCTTCACTGTAACTGTAACTGTAAATGAACACTGACTGTATATATCTTCCACGCTTGTAAATATTCTTGACAATCCTGTAAGGAGGTATCAAGGTACCTCCATATCTGATCATACCATCTTAAATGCATTTGTAACCACTGGCCACCACCCCCACCGGACTCTTTTTTAACGGGGGGTGAATGTGGTAGCATTAGGTATTGCAGAACCCGAGAGGCTGTAGACCATTGGGTAAATCTAGGAGTTTACCATTGGCTGTTTGGTATGTGGCTCCACCCTGACAGGTGGGGTATAAGAACCGGTGCCGTCCCAGCAGCCCTCATTCTGTACCAACGCTGCTGGGGAACAGATCTAGTCTATTAAAGCCTTCAGTTATGTTGCAACCTCGGCTTTGAGTTTAATTGATTGTGCATCAGTTGGCACTTTGGTTTTGTTCCTGGACGAGTGATCCATATGCAAGTTCAAAACCCAAAACAGCGGCCAGGGAATTTAAATACAGTTTATTCAATAAATCTGGATTTTTTTTTTTAAGAAAAGCTAATCTCAGTAATGGAGAGTTTCATGTCTCCTCCTCATCATCAAATGTGTCCAGGGTGCCTTTTACTCCCACCCTTTTTGGATCACAACTCCATGATCTGTGCTATTCAGCCTGTCTTCCCTGCCATTTATTTTCCCTCAGACAAACTTGCAGCGCACAAGTAGACTCGCTGTTTCTGTGCCTTTCTATCGATTCCCGGGCAGTAGGTTGCAGAGTCGCAGCCCCGTAGGTTTGTGTTCCTGTGGCCCATTTCAGTGCCTCGTGCGTGGTCTCCGTAGTGCTACCTGTTACAATGGTAAGTGTACTGAAAACCTCAATCCTCTGTTTGAAGTAAGCCCCCAATGACTCGCAGTTATCCAATAACTATTTTTGAAAAAAAACCTTTTACTTACACTAGCGGCTGTCGCGATTGGCTGGATGATTCGCCGATGCCCTGCCTCAAACTGTATGGTATCCAAATATTTACTTGAATTGTTCTTACTTGCTACAATGATGATTTGGTCTTGAAGCCGAGGATATTTCTCCCGACCCCACCCCCGAAGGTGTATGGGCCTGGATCTCCGTCGGTGATTCCGTCTTCTGGCTCACAAGATTGTTGCCGAGTATTGCTTTCGTCCTTTTTCTTTTGTTTACGGCCCAGCTTTCGTCGTCAGTTTCCCTTTTGTTATTATGTTCTTTGGTGTAGCCACAACGAGAAAGGGAGCAGAAGTTGCACTTGCCGAGATCGTATAACATAGTGCAAGGGTTTATTTACAAGATGGTGCTCAACCAGGGCACAATGGTGAACGCCACAAAATGGTCCGATGACGGAATTGCATAACACATGACATTATGCCAGCCAATGGTGTGACTCTGATACATAACAGCTTTGAAGTAGCAGTGCACAATGGAAGGCCTGAGGACTAATAGCCAATTCCAATGCCAGCTATTATAGGAACTTGGGAGAGATATTCAAAGTATTAATATAACCATATTGATTTGTTAATCTGTTATTTCCATATAATGGCTCAATAATAGTTTACACAAAATGTTCCTCACGGTTGTCGAATGTGTTTTTTTTGGGCTGTAACAAAACTACCGTACATTTTGGTATTGAATTCCAGAATTGAATGGAATATTGATCCTCTGGAATAGATTCTTGTCTGTACTTCAAACCCAATGGACGATGCAGACATCCTCATTAGATTGTGTTAGTCCGACTAGCAGTGACATAATGGTTGCTCACAACCCAAAGGACGTTACAAAGGTCTTGATTTTCATTTATGAGAGACATGTGTACATTGATTCTGAACTAGGTGATTGCAATTTACTGAAGTGAAGCGACTGAACTCAATATTGCTTTGAGGTGAAAATCAGAACAGACATTAGTGCCTCTGGCAATTCCTTGAATTCAAAGTGGAAAAATTACTAAACAAGTGTCGTTGTACTGTTCTCTTGTGAAAACAAACATGACTGATTGATTGTCTACCACAATAAATATTACTGAATCCTGAAATTCATATACTTAAATAGTATGGGGACTAAAATCAGACATTTTTCCAGGAGGAGTTGGGCTATTCATGTATTGCCTGTGAAGCGAAATTCTCTGTAAATTTCAGGTAATTGAAAGGTTTTATTCCCCTCTTGTGTTTGAAAGTAAATGACTTGTGTGTGGAAATATATTTTGTGCACGTGAAATGGCCTCTGCTGTCTGAACAATCTTGTGTAAACATGACGGGCAGGATTCTCCGACTCCCCGCCGGGTCAGAGAATTGCCGGGGGGGGGCGTGAATTCTGCCCTGCTGCTCTGACGCCGGCTGCCAAAATCTCTGGCGCCGGTTTTCGGGCAGGGCGGGGATCACGCCGCGCCGGTCGGGGCCGTTGGCAGCGCCCCCCCCCCCCCCCAGCAATTCTCCGGGCCCCGATGGGTCGAGCGGCCACCCGTTTCCGGCCAGTCCTGCCGGCGTGAGATGGATCTGGCTTGGATGGCGGCTACTGGAGTCCTCGGGGGGACGCGTGAGGATCCGGCCCAGTGGGGCTCGGTGGCCTGGCCTGCGATCGGGGCCTACAATCTGCGGGCGGGCCTGTGCACTCTTTCCCTCCATGCTCTGTAAGGCTCCGCTATGGCCGGCGTGGCGAAGAATCCACCTGCGCATGCGCAGGAAACAATGCGGCGGTTCTGCGCATGCCAGGAAACACACCGGCAGTTCTGCGCATGCGCCAGAACACGCCGGTGGTTCTGCACATGCGCCAACTCGTGCCGGCCCACGGCGGCCCTTCGGCGCCTGGCACCAACCCCTCTGCCGCCAGCCTAACCCCGGAAGTGCGGAGGATTCCGCAACTTCCGGGCGGCCCAACGCCGGAGATGCTCGCGCCGCTCTTGCCGCCGGCGTCGGGCCATCCGGCCAGTTGCGGGAGAATCCCACCCGATATGTTTCCAAATTATCGTAAGTATAGACTTGTTGAAACCAGGGACTGGATTCTCCGCCCCGCCACAGTTCCGTTTCACCCCGCCGGCGGGATGCTCCGTGATGGTGTCAGGCTAATGGGGTTTCCCATTGCGGGGCAACCCCACGCCACCAGGAAACCCCCTGGCTGCCGGCAAAAACGGAGCGTCCCGCCGGTGGAGAATCCAGGCCCAGGGGCGCAATTCCGCCACCACGGACACAATGGGTGAATTGCACGTGAGCCCCAAATCGGGCAACGCACCATGCACAAAACCTTCCACTCGTCACCCGATTCACTGTGCCCGGCGAAATCTGGATCATGCTCTCACTGGGCATGAATCAGAGAATGATATTAAATGAGCGTTAAATACCCGGACGCTGTTTTCACCCAGCGCCTAGGAATCAACAGCCGCACCTGGAAGACCTCGATAGGCAAAGCTGGGGTGGGGCAGGATTAGAAGACCTTCTAGTACTGGAAGGGTTGCACCCTACCGATTTTTGCTGAATAAGAGAAAGGACACCTCCATCTTGATACACCCTCGCAAAAACTTTTGAAAAAGTTTGAATTAAAAATGGTCACTGCTGCTAGGCTAACATTGCTTTCTTTTATCTTTTCATGGGATGTGATTGGCACAGCATTTGTTGCCCATCCCTCATTGGCTTGCGAGACCATTTCAGAGGGCAGTTAAGAGTCAACCACATGTAGCCCAGACACGGTTCCCTCAGCCAGATTTTCTTCCCCAGTAGTGAACCAGATGGGTTTTTACAACAACCGACAATGGTTTCTTGAGCGCCATTAGACTTTATTTCCAGATTTTTATTGCATTCAAATTTCACCATCTGCCATGGTGGGATTCGAACCTGGTTCCCCAAGGCATTACCCTGCGTGTCTGAATTATTAGTCCAATGACACTATCACTATGCTATCGGCTCCCCATAGGGGGGTGAGACTCTGAATAGGATAGCCCAGGACCGCAGCTGTGGCCAGAGAGGTGAAGAGTGCCTTCAAGCCTGCTTGGAGTGACGCCCCACCCACACCCTGGTCTCCCTGCTGGTGAGGAGCCTGCAGGCCAATTGTATAATTCCAATCTGCCTCTGATAATTGGCCTTAAACTTACCTTAATTAGTCACCTGCTGCTTGTGGATAGCCCTTCCACCCACAATCTTGCTCTGGGAATGTAGTCCATGGGGGCAGCATGATGCTGGCACACTAATATGCTTGTCAATAATGCAAAGTTATGTATCTGCCCACCTCCACTCTCATCAAAAGATTCTGTCCCTCGCTTTTTGCCCTCCACCTGAACCAAACCCCAACCACTTTTGGAGGTTTATATTCCCCCTGTTGATTCTGTGGCCAATTCTGTAAAAGCCATGTGGACAGAACTTTAGTTAAAACTGGATGTGACCTGTGTCAGCTGTTTAAAAAAAATATATATATATTTTAGCTCCTTGTCAGTATTACCTCATGAAGGAAAATGATTATTCCTGAATATGTCTTAGTTAAGTGTATTATTTAAAAAAAAGGGAAACAGCCATGCTCCTTAGAAATTGATTTAAGGATTTAAGAATTTATTTGTTGGATTAGCCATGAAAATGGGCAAGAGTTATTGTCCGAAAAAACAATCGCAATGTTGAAGGTGTTTGTCAGTTTGGGAATCCTTTTTTTTTAGATATTTACATTGAAAGTAATTAGGCCCTTTTTTCGAAAAGTAATGCTTGGAGCTTGAATATACGCAATAACCACATGGCAGACACAAAATGGTGGATGCCATTTACACATCATCACTTCTTTTATCTGAGTGCTTCACACAACCATCACTTGTTCATTAAGCATATTATTCCACACTTTGATCAATATTCGTGGTGAGAAGGATACAGATAATATGGATACAGACCTAGCCAAACATTTAAGTACAATTAATTACGATGCAGTGCAGCAAATCAGCTTTGTATTCTTTATTTTGAAGCAATTGCAGGGCCAGATCAAATGCATTTGCTTTTTTTTAATCAAGTTGGAACATGAGCTAAGGGGAACTGCATGCTTTGTAGAAAGAACTGTTGCCCCCAAATCTTCCCAGTGGCTTAAACTGAGTGAAGAACACATTTCACATTTTACAAGAGTTCAGTTGGTTTCCAGACAGAGCTTTGAAGTTTTGTGACTGGAGGCTGTGCTATCAATTAATCTGAGACAATTTTTTCTTCCTTTATGAAAAAGTGTGGAGCATTCTGATAAACTAAGGAAGTGCAGTGCAGCATAGTTCAGATGCAACTTCATGCTCACAGATTTCCCCACACTTAACATTTTCTTTTGGGCAAGACATTATAGGGGGATGAAACTCTTTTCCAGTGGGAGAAAGTATAATTTTCCTGCACTTCTGACCAGCTGTTTATTCAGTTCCCAGATTTTTCTCTTGGTGGCAAAGGAATGACACTCACAGTCCATCATCTTGACAGTGGCCTACGGACATTTGGCAGGGTTTTCAGCGAAGATTTCCTCCAATCTGGTGTCTATGCCAGCACAATGTCCTCTACAAGAATTCTATGGCATTTTTGAACAGGGAGTGCGATAGTGAAACTCTTCGACAAATCAGATGGAAATATTCTCATTGGGCCCTGCACGTTTCAAATGAGAAAATATAAAACAGGAAATATAAAGTGAATTTAAATGATATACAGAATATAAATGAGACAAAATGAAAAGGTTTTAAATATATTAATTTTTATTTCTTTAAAACGTCCAAAACTAATTTTCTTTGGAGGGAATGTAGCCGCAAACTTGTAAAATTGATTTTGTAAAATTTATAAAATTGAACAACCAGAGATTTCAGAGATAATTATCAGTCATTCGCCCCTAGATGCATTCTTCGTGCAGAGCCAATGGGCAAGTCCAGGAGGTTCATGTCGTTGCAGTCAGTTTAATGCTGAGTCTATCAGAAAGTTCTGTAACAGCCCATCCTGTGGAGGAACAGAGTATCTCTGAACGCAACTTTTGGATTGCCTCACCAATATTCTCATTGCAAATTTTGGACCAAATGACATTGACAGAAACCTACAATTCAACTTCTCACTTGCCTTACTAAGCTTACATGCCAATGCAGAAGTGAAAGAAATTTATCCAACTGTTGCTAAAGAAAATTGTAACACTCAATTGTTCCCAAATATAATATAATAATAATAATCTTTATTGTCACAAGTAGGCTTACATTAACACTGCTTTGAAGTTACACATTCCGCCGCCTGTTCGGGTACACCGAGGGAGAATTTGAATGTCCAAATTACCGAACAAGCATGTTTTTCGGGACTTGTGGGAGGAAACCGGAGCACCCGGAGGAAATCCACGCAGACACAGGGAGAACGTGCAGACTCTGCACAGACAGTGACCCAAGCCGGGAATTGAACCTGGGACACTGGTGCTGTGAAGTAACAGTGCTAACCACTGTGCTACCGTACGCTATGTGAAAACATGTCATTACATTAAAAGTGCAATGGAACTTTGACTTGGCTTATAGCCAGGACTTTTAATCACCCATGGGGGAATGATTGATGCTGACACACTTTGGAAATTGCATCCACAGAAGGTGTGCCAGTATCCATGTGCTTCAGGACACAGTGCCAAGGAGCCAAAATATACTTCCCTCCAATTAACTGCCTATTAAGCTCTTTGGGGAGTTTGTTATCGGCCTGGGCAGGGCCAGAAGGGAATCTTGAAATTTCAGACTGGCAAATCCAAATGGTCTGGTACACATTAATGCACAGCTGTTGGGCACAATGCGGGCAGCCATCCAGTCACGTTAATGCTGAAGAAAATATTTTGGCAAAAAGAGTTAATCGTGTCAAAGTGGGTGTCATACCTTCTCATTGGCTGGTTGGTTACCTTTGTGAGCCATGCGGCCTCTGACCCTGTGATGTCCGGCCTCCAATTACAACCAGGTTAGGAAGGGTGAACTCTGAAGTTGGATCTAACAGGTCCGGAAATGATTTGGACATCCCGGGTTCCTGACTCCAGATTGAAAAAGAAGCCCCATATCACTCCACATCTATTGAATGACAAAATACATGAAATACTGTAATAGAAAACCATTCGAGGCAGATTTTTAAAAGAAGCATTTTGTATTCATCCTCACAGTAGAAAATCCCACTGAAATACCAGAAACTGAAAATAATTGAATGGCTGGAACTTATTGCACTCAATATAAATTTTAATATTGGTAAGGGAGAAAGCAACAGTACTTAACAACAAATGAATGTTCAGGAGCTGACAGAGTATTGAAAGACATGGGTGAGGAAATTGCAGAGTTAGAATCTTGTCTCAAGGTAACGGTATGGATTTAGCAAGTTATGTCGGTTGTCTGGAAAGCTAATGAGAGGACTTGCTCTACTTCTGAACAAATACAGAGTGTTTGAATTGTTCCGTGAAGTGTCTGACAGCAAGTTTATTTTGAAGTTGATCAATAGTTATTCAAATCTAGGAAGTTCTGTCCACTGTTTCTGAGGATATTTAAGGAACTACAATTACTCTACATTATTTGTCTGGAATTTTATGCCAGCATGGATGCTGAAGTAATGAGAATTACATCAAAGGAATGAAGTATTGCGTTGCTAAGTTATGTACAAAAGTTATTTCCATTTCGGATGCAACTGTTTACTGTTTTCCTTATGAGGAGCTATATTGATTTCTAGTGTATTTGAAACAAGTGGGTGGACTACCCCCTTGCTCACCCCTCTGGTCTTGAGCTGTCTAACTTTGCAAGTAGGCTGGCATGCAGTGATAATAAGCTGGGGGGGAGGGTCTCAAGTGAGCTGAGAGCAGAGCTTCTGCCCCTCAGGGAAGAGAAGTCCCACCCTCGAGTGCTGCCCGTCAATCTGGTTGGCCAGCAGCTGAGTGGTCCCAGCAGCGCCAGAACCCAGTAGTGGCCATTGCTGAGATCACAAACAGTCCCAAGAGGAAAGGTCATGGATGCTGGACTTCCGGGTGAATCCAGGGTTTTTGGTTTTGGGGGGGGGGAGATCAGGGAATCGAGGGAAGAGAATGAAAGTGTTGGATTCTGGCGGGTGGCAAGGCCTAAGGAGAGTTACCATTTTGTGGAGGGAGGGTGCGGGGGGAATTGAAAAGCACAATGCAACACTCACCCCCCACCCGCCCCCCAAAACCCTAAGAAGGTAACTTCCTACCAACCTTTTTGCCTGAGGTTGTGAAATAATGGGCTGGACTTGTTCGTTCGCCCTTCTCCAGCTGCACTTATTATTGTGGCGGATGTGGAAATGGGTCTTGAACCGACCATTATTTGTTGGTTAAGTCCTGCAATAGGCTTAAGGTGGGTAGACTGGCTGACAAGCTGCCCACCCATCATATTATGGGGGACAGCTCGGAGGTGGGTGTGAAGATAGGGCTTGTTCTACTTTATGTGCCCACCCACCGGCAAATACACTGGGAGGGGTGGATGTAAACCCCCCCCCCCACGGTCTGATGTTACTTTATGGTTTATCATGGACTGGAGATATCCTGTAGAGGTATACGGTAATATCAGTAACCAAACTAATTATAAGGAAGGATGTTGTGTTCACTATCGTTGATATGTTCATAAAAGCACACCTCTATATCAAAGTTCGTGAATATATGTTTGGGGGAATTAGTAGCTGGGATTGAGGGACCCACATTACAAAAAGGTTCTGGAAGCAAAGGCTCAAGTACAAAAGATGATTTACGAAGATGATATTGGGAGTGTACAACTACCAGAAATGAATGAACAGATTGGGGTTCTGTTGTTTAGAAAAGAGAAAACTGCAAGGTGACTGGATAGAGGCCTTTAAATGTATGAAGACATTTGTGAAGAGAGATCTGGAGAAGATTCCACTGGGGAGGTTTAAACTAAAGGCCATAAATATAAGATAGTCACTATCATCCCAGATCTTCCACAAAGTAGCAATCGTCCTCAGATTGCTGACCTGCTCAAACGTTTTCATGCTCCAATGCTGCTCCGCGTTACTTGCCAGATCTTATGAGCCTGATTTCTCCAAAAATGCAGAGTGCAGAGAGGAGGGCGGCAGATGGGTGAAGTGGTTGGTGGGTGGGGGTGGCTGGTGGGTGGGGGTGACTGGTGGGCCAGGTGGGTGGTTGGGTCAGTGATGCACGATCAATCGCACAAAGACATGAGTTGAATACAACTGAGGCGTTATTGCTCTAAGATGTGTGGCCTCCCACAGCAGCTGCCGAAATGGCTGCTGCATGGAGGACACACATATTATACTCCGCCTACTGGCCGGAGCCAGCAGGCAGGGACTACCGTCGCACCTGTAGTACAGGTCCTACCATACATCACCTAATATAGGTGCAAGAGTGGTTTACCACAGTCAGGAAGTGGGCGGGTCAATGAGGTAGCCATATCATGAGGAGATCGACTTGGGGGAGGATTGGTAGGGTGCGGAGTCAATGTGTGATGGGAGGATGGGGTCAGATCTGTAGCTAGGAGTTAGAGTCGGATCTTTCTGTCAGACGGTTCCTGGGCATTTATTCAATTATGGCTGACAGAACTGACCGAAGTCTCCGTTGGAGACATTCATGGAGAGTGCTGGGGAGCGGAGTATTGCCATTGGAAGTTCAAACTTCCATGTTGAGCTTTCTGCGGGGTCCGTCCCGACGGCCATCTTGGGTCATACTTTTGACCTCCAATGATCCGGAAACTAAATCAGGGCCAATAAATCCAGTCAGGAATTCAGGAGAAAATGGTAAGAATGTGGAACCTGCTATCACAAACCCGAAATGAATGTATGGAATCTCTGCAGTGCACAAGGAGGCCATTGGGCCCAACGAGTCTGCACCAGCCCTCCGAAAAAGCACCCTACCTAGGTCCACTCCCCCATCCTACCCACGTAATCCCAGCAAAGCTGCACATCTTTGGACACTAAGTGACAATTTAGAGTGGACTATCTCACTGGAATCAAATCCTGGCAAATGACATTGGCGAGCAAGGTGCAGTTGCACATCCTTATCTTCCAGCGTGTTTACCCGTGGTGATGTGCCAGTTACAGGCAGCACTCACCACACCAGCAACAAAAGCATCAGCAATCTGCGAAAGCATTTCTTCAACGGTGTCATGAGGTGGTCCATTTGGAACAAGGTGCTGCACAGGTCCCGCAGCATCTTCTTGTTCCAAATCGGATTTCCTCCTGGACTCATATGTCCCCCTGAGCCCGGTGTTCCAGGACCCAAGTATCTTAAAAACAATTGTCCTTCTTTCCGGCTACAGAAAAGGAAGGGAACAGCTACAGCAGCCTCCAGGCATCTGCACCAGCAGGAGCAGGAGCAAGCAGCAAACACAACCTGCAGCTGCAAAGTGCTCTCACAACTAACAATGTGAGTTACTTATTAGCAATAGCCTCCAGCTGTGCAGCCAGAGGCTGCTCACAGTCAAAGGAAATTAAAGTGAACTTCAGCAGAAGACAACAAATAGGGCTCTATCTTGAAACTGTCTAGGAGAACAGACAGGCAGCAACAGTAGTTGCCCTAATTATGGATATACACAATATTGGAGGATGACCTGGCCTGCAGACGGCGAGCCCCTCACTGCCTCCCAGCCCAGGGGTGATCCCCGACCTCTGGTGCCCAGCCCTCCGCTCAGGAGTAGCTCCAGTGTCCCAGGGCTGCATGCCAGGGATTGGAAATGGTCACTCCCCTCCTCAGGTCCCCTCAGCTTCCCGCTTTTAAATAGGAGTGCTAAATGGCGCTCGTGTGACCTATCACTGGGGAGCCGGTTAGTTCCCGGGAGGCCGTTAGATTGGGCTGCCATCTGGCTAATGAGATGGAGATTGCTCTTAATTGGTCTCAATTGGTGTCTTGCTGCATCTGGATGGGATCCGGAACCTGTCAACGGGAACGGGCCGGTTAGATCGTGAACCAATCTCTGCCCAATGCGGATCCCAATTTCGTCCTCTCCTAAGATGTTACTGGCCTACACGGACCTGCACTGGGTGCAACATGCCTGTTAAACTGCGTGCAGAATATGTTGACAGGAAGAAACAAATTAATGTAGGAGGACGCTCATGTGGAGCATAAACACCGGCACATTACTGGTGGATGAATGGCTGGTCTCGGTACTGTAAACTCCATGTAATTTTCTGTATTGTATAAGGTTTGGGAACCAATAGGTCTCAAGTGGGACGGGTAGAAAAGATGAAAGGCATATCCCGCACAATGAAGGAAAATGAAGAAGTGTAATGCGGCCAGGTTGCGTTCTCGTTGTACTGACAGGTTCTGTAACATCTGGGTCTGCTCACTTTACATTATGAAATCAAAGAAGGGCTCTTGAAATTTTACTTATGAATATTGATGCGGAAATGGTGCAGTCAGAAAATTTGCATTCTGTGTTCAAAATCATCACCAACTCATCGAGTACTTTGTTCACCTTTGCATACAAACATGGGGCAAAATTTCCTATCTGCTTTGTTCCCACACACACTTGATTTTTTGCTCTACCAGAGAGCAAATTGAGGTATTGATGCTGGTTAGCACAGGGCTAAATCGCTGGCTTTGAAAGCAGACCAAGGCAGGCCAGCAGCACGGTTCGATTCCCGTAACAGCCTCCCCGAACAGGCGCCGGAATGTGGTGACTAGGGGCTTTTCACAGTACCTTCATTTGAAGCCTACTTGTGACAATAAGCAATTTTCATTCATAATCAATTAGTCTCAAGACGAAGTGATTCATAACTGAAGGCTTTAATCTGCTAGAACTCTTCCCCAGCAGCTTCGATACAGAAAGTGAAGGCTGCTGGGACGGCACTGGTTCATGGGGGGCGGAGCTATGTACAACAGCCAATGGTAGACTCCTGGGTCTAACCAATGGTCATCCACCTCTTAGGTACCGCAATACCTGGTACTACCACATTCACCCCCTGTTAAAAAAGAGCCCGGGGGGGTGGTGGCCAGCGTTAATAGTCGTCTTTCGCATGGTATGACCAGGTATGGAGGTACCGTGATGTTGAGGGAATTTACAAAGTGTTCATATGCAGCAATCAGTCGATCGGGTGACCTGGTCGTCCTTCTGGAGCGTCTGGGCCTCGGCGGTGATTCTGATGAGGGTCCCGGTGGTTGCGACTCCGGGAGCGTGATGTCGTCCTCCCTGGCAGCTTCATCACCCCTAGGCGGTGCTGTTGGGGCCGGAGGGGGGGAAAGCGCCTGTAGGGGGCGTCGGTGTGTGGTCGGGCCTAGGCAGGAGCGGCGGGAGTACTGACCCTCCAGTTAGGTGCTGTGGGGAGGGTGGGGGTAGGGACAATGGTTTGGGTGCGCGTGGGGCTCCAGCGGGCGCCAGGTCCCGAAGGGAGACTGTATCCTGCCGGCCGTCAGGGAACGCTACGTAGGCGTACTGGGGGTTGGCGTGCAGCAGGTGGACCCTCTCGACCAACGGGTCCGACTTGTGCGCCCTCACATGTTTCCGAAGCAGGATGGGTCCGGATGTCACTAGCCAGATTGGGAGCGAGGTCCCGGAGGAGGACATCCTGGGGAAAACAAGGAGACGTTCATGAGGTGTCTGGTTTGTGGTTGTACAGAGCAGTGACCGGATGGAGTGGAGGGCCACCGGGAGGACTTCCTGCTAGCGGGAGACTGGGAGATTCCTGGACCGTAGGGCCAACAGGACGGTCTTCCAGACTGTTCCGTTTTCCCTCTCTACCTGCCCGTTTCCCCGGGGGTTGTAACTTGTCGTCCTGCTCGAGGCGATGCCCTTGCTGAGCAGGAATTGACGCAGTTTGTCGCTCATAAAGGAGGACCCCCTATCACTGTGAATGTATGCGGGGAAACCGAACAGCGTAAAGATACCCTGGAGGGCCTTGATGACGGTGGTTGTGGTCACGTCTGGCCAGGGGATGGCGAATGGGAACCGGGGTACTCGTCAATCACGTTAAGGAAGTACGTGTTGCGGTCGGTGGTGGGGAGGGGGCCTTTGAAATCCATACTGAGGCGTTCAAAGGGACGGGAAGCCTTTATCAGGTGCGCCCTCTCTGGCCGGTAAAAGTGTGGTTTGCACTCCGCGCAGATTTGGCAATCCCTGGTGTCTGTCCTGATGTCCTCGATGGAGTAGGGCAGGTTGCGGGTCTTGATAAAATGAAAAAAACGAGTGACCCCCGGGTGGCAGAGGTCCTCGTGGAGGGATCGGAGGCGGTCCACTTGAGGCGGTGGCACAAGTGCCGCGGGACAGGGCATCAGGAGGCTCGTTCAGCTTCCCCAGAAGGTACACGATCTCGTAATTGTAGGTGGAGAGTTCTATCCTCCACCGCAAGATCTTGTCGTTCTTAATCTTGCCCCGCTGTGCATTATCGAACATGAAGGCAACCGACCGTTGGTCCGTGAGGAGAGTGAATCTCCTGCCGGCCAGGTAATGCCTCCAGTGTCGCACAGCTTCTACTATGGCCTGAGCCTCCTTTTCGACCGAGGAATGGCGAATTTCGGAAGCATGGAGAGTACGGGAGAAGAAATCCACAGGCCTGTCTGCTTGGATGAAGGTGGCCGCCAGAGCTACGTCGGACGCATCGCTCTCGACCTGGAAGGGGAGGGACTCGTCGATGGCGCGCATCGTGGCTTTCGCAATGTCTGCTTTGATGCAGCTGAAGGCCTGGCGGGCCTCCGTTGACAGGGGGAAGGTTGTGGACTGGATCAGGGGTCGGGCTTTGTCTGCGTAATTGGGGACCCACTGTGCATAATAGCTGAAGAACCCAAGGCAGCGCTTTAGGGCCTTGGGGCAGTGAGGGAGGGGGAACTCCATAAGAGGGCGCATGCGCTCAGGGTCGGGGCCTGTGACTCCACTCCGCACAACGTAGCCTAGAATGGCTAGACGGTCGGTGCTAAACACGCATTTATCCTTATTGTATGTCAAATTAAGGATTTTCGCGGTCAGGATAAATTTGAGGAGGTTGGTGTCGTGGTCCTGCTGATCATGGCCGCAGATGGTGATGTTATCCAGATACGGGAACGTTGCGCGTAAGCCGTACCAGTCAACCATTCGGTCCATCTCTCGCTGGAAGACCGAGACCCCGTTCGTGACACCGAAGGGAACTCTTAAAAAGTGATAGAGCCGCCCATCTTCTTCGAAGGCAGTGTACTTGCGGTCACCATTACGGAGGGATAGCTGGTGGTAGGCAGACTTGAGATCCACCGTGGAGAAAACCTTTTATTGCGCGATCCTGTTCACCGGTCGGGGCCTGAAGGGGGGGTTGCCGATAGTCGCAGGAGACCGCGGCCATGGCGTGGACCTGGCAGACCCCCACATAGTGGCCCTTCTTGCCGCACCCTTTGCAGGTGGCGGTGCGGGCCGGGCAGCGCGGGCAGGGATGATTCGCCAGCCCGCAGAAGAAACAGCGGGGTCCGGCGGCGTTAGCGGGCCGTCTCGCCGCGCAGGCTTGCGGGGTCAGGGGTAAGGTCTGAGGGGCTGCCGCTGCGAGGTGCCACGCAGTCCAGGGGGCCGCCGTACGATCGGGTGCAAAGGACAGCGCATTTTTATAGGCAACGTCCATGGACCCTGCCAGGGCCCGTGCCTCTGTAAGTCCCAGCATGTCCCGTTCTAGGAGCTTCCGGCGGATATCGGGGGAAGTCATACCTGCCACAAAAGCATCCCTGATCAAAAGTTCCGCGTGCTCGCTCCCCGAAACTGGCGGGAAGCCACAGTTTCGGCCCAGCACCAGCAGCGCCCGGTAGCAGTCTTCCAACGTTTCCTCGGGGCTTTGCCTCCTAGTCACCAGCAGGTGACAAGCGTAGACCTGGTTCACAGGGCGGATATAATGCCCTTCTAGCAGCTCGATCGCGGCAGCATAATTCGCCGCCTCCTCGATAAGAGGGTTAATCCCAGGATGACTCGTGAGCATAGGAGATGCATCTTTTGTCCTTCCGTGGGGGTGTCGGCGACCGTGTTGAGGTAGCCCTTAAAGCACGCCAGCCAATGTTTAAAAATAGCAGCAGAGTTGTCCATGTGGGGGCTGAGCTGAAGGCACTCCGGATTGATACGGAGATACATCCTTCCAACTGAAGTTGTAGCAGATTAAATTGATGCGCAATCAATTACTCACAAGACAAAGTGATTCATAACTGAAGGCTTTAATCTTCTAGAACTCTTCCCCAGCAGCTTCGATACAGAAAGTGAAGGCTGCTGGGATGGCACCGGTTCTTATACTCCGCCTCTCAGGGCGGAGCTATGTACAACAGCCAATGGTAGACTCCTGGATCTGACCAATGGTCATCCACCTCTTGGGTACTGCAATACGTGGTACTACCACAGGTATTTAAAATGATAAAACGTATGGATAAAGTAGATGTGGGGTGGATGATTCCTCTTGTGGGGCATTCTAGAATGAGTGGTCATAGTCTAAGATAAAAGGTAGCAAATTTAAAACAGAGATAAGGAGAAACTACTTCTCCCGAGGGTTATGAATTTGGTGGATGGTGGGACTGTGAGTGAATTTAAGGAAGAGTTAACCGATATTTAATTATTAATGGGTTGAAGGGTTGTGGAGAACGGGTACTGCGTTGGAGTTAAGGCCGCGAGGAGATCAGCCATGATCATATTGATTTGAGCAGGCTCGAGAACCTTCAAGAGTAGAACCCTCAAGAGTATTGAAAGTCAGAGAGATCTAGGAGTACAGGTCCACAGGTCACTGAAAAGGGCAACACAGGTGGAGAAGGTAGTCAAGAAGGCATACGGCATGCTTGCCTTCATTGGCTGGGGCATTGAGTATAAGAATTGGCAAGTCATGTTGCAGCTGTATAGAACCTTAGTTAGGCCACACTTGGAGTATAGTGTTCAATTCTGGTCGCCACACTACCAGAAGGATGTGGAGGCTTTAGAGAGGGTGCAGAAGAGATTTACCAGAATACTTTGTTCTTTGTTCTTTGAGAGGCTAAATTGCCTTCTCCTGCTCCGAGTTCTTCTCTGCCTTCTCCCCATAATCCATGGTCCCCTTATTAATCTATCCCTGTCTTCAAGACACTTAGTGATTTGGCCTCCACAGCCTTCTGCGGCAAAGAGTTCCACAGATTCACCACCCTCTGGTTGAAGAAATTTCTCCTCATCTCAGTTTTAAAGGATCATCCCTTCAGTCTGAGGCTGTGCCCTAGGGTTTTCCTACTATTGGAACCATCCTCTCCACGTCCTCTAAGTTTCAATAAGAGCCCCCCCTCATCTTTCTAAATTCCAACGAGTACAGACCCAGAGTCCTCAACTGTTCCTCATATGATGAGCTCTTCATTCCAGGGATCATTCTTGTGAATCTCCTCTGGATTCCTCCCTTTCCAAAGCCAGCACATTCTTCCTTAGATACGGCCCAAAACTGCTCTCAATACTCCAAATGGTGTCTGACCAGAGTCTTGTACAGCCTCAGAATTACGTCCATGCACTTGTATTCTAGCCCTCTCGTCATGAATGCTAACATTGCATTTTCCTTCCTAACTGCCGACTTGCACGGTAACCTGAATAGAATCTTGAACTGGAACTCCTAAGTCCCTTTGTGCTTCTGTTTTCCTAAGCATTTCCCCAATTAAGAAAACAGTCTATGCCTCCATTCTTCTTACCAAAGTGCATAACCTCACACTGTTCCACATTGTATTCCATCTGCCACCACTTTGCCGACTCTCCTAGCCTGTCCAGGTCCTTCTGTAGCCCCAATACTACCTGTCCCTCTTCATATATTTGTATCATCTGCAAACTTAGCAACAGTGCCTTCAGTTCCTTCTTCCAGATTGTTCATGTATGTTGTGAAAAGTTTAGGTCCCAGCACAGACCCCTGAGGCACACCACTGGTCATCGGCTGCCATCCTGAAAAATACCCCTTTAAATCCCCACTCTCTGCCTCCTGCCAGTCTGCCAATTCTCTATCCATGCCAGTATCTTACCCGTAACACCATGGGGTCTTAACTGATTTAACAGCCTCCTATAGGGCATCTTGTCAAAGGTCGTCTGGAAATATAAATAGATTATGTTCTTATGTTCTAAGGAATAATTATTCTGCCTAGTTCCACCTTCCAGCTCTTAGTCTGCAGCCCTGCAGGTAACAGCACCTCAAGCACAAATCTCGTATTTTTGATTAATAAGGGGATTTCTTGATTAGTAAGAGGATCAGGTGTTATGGGAGAAGGCAGGAGAATGGGGTTGAGGAAAATATCAGCAATGATCGAATGGCGGAGCAGGCTTGATGGGCCGAATGGCCTAATTCTGCTCCTATATCTTAAGGTCTTCTGGTGAGCATTATATTGAACTGGTTGGTTTTCAGACGACCAACATCCAACGTGAATATAATTGTGTGAACTAAGTTAATTAGGGGATCATGATTAACTGCTGACAATTTTCAGATAGACTGTTACACTTGTACAGTCGCAATAGGAAGATGATGTCAGGTCAGTGCAGCTCTAGTCAATGTTTTATAATGTTCACAGTTAACAATAACTTCCATTTATATAGCACCTTTAATGTAAGAAGATATTTGAAGATGCTTCACTGCAGCACAATTGGACAGATTTTGGTTCTGAGTTGAAAAAGGAGATATTGTGATGGATGATTAAATGAGCTGCTTCCAATGCATTTACATCCTTCCTTAAATCAGAAGACCAATACTGTATACAGTACTCTAGGGATGGTCTCACTGGCGCTCTGTAGAGCTAAAGCAGAAGCTCCTTACTTTTGTATTCAATTCCCCCCACAATAAAGGTTAACATTCAGATCACTGTCCCAATTACTTATTGTACCTGCAGACAAGCTATTTGCGACTTAGTCAGGAGGGCACACAAATCATGGCCCATCGCCTCTTCAAAGAGCAATTCAGTTAGTCCCAGTCCCTGGCCTTTTCCCCATAGCCCTGCACTTTGTTCAATTCCCTTTTGAAAGCCACTATTGAATCTGTACCTTCCAATCTATCAGGCAGTACATTCCAAACCCTAACCACGCTTTGTGTAAAAAAAGACTTTGTGTAATACAGTTAATACATTCTTAATACATTGCAGACTGGAATATTTAACTGATAATCTGGATTAAGGATTATCAATGCCTTTGGTATTACGGATTTTTAAAAAAATTCACTGGAACAAGCAGCCAGACTTTGGCTTTAATGTATTTTCTGAAGAATGAGAGAGTCGAGGGAGATAAAACTGGAAATAATGCTTGGACATAGTGATGTTGTGAGGGATGATTCTTTACCAAGGTTAGGATTTTCAAAGACAGGGAAATCTAAAGATTATTCTTTTCTTCAGGAGAACTAGCAATTGTACCACTGAGATGCAAAAGATGTAGGGTGAGATCAATCGGCCGCCTTACGCCCGAAGGGCGGTGCGGCGCGGTCGGTAGATGCCGGGGAGATCCCTCTTCCGGGATCTACTCTGCTCACGGCGCCTCACGAGATCGAACACGGGATCACTTTTTAACAAATCTGAGATCTAACCAAGGCGTTGGATCTAACCCTTTCCCGGCTGTGTTAAAACAGTAGTGTTAGAGGATTGTGGACAGTTTTGGGTCATAATGGTTTCTCACCAGGTCCACAAGCTCATCGAACATTTTAGTGTCAAGCGCCGCTGGATAGGTGGCTTTTGATAATGTTAACGTCGGGGCCCTGCATGCTGTTAGGAGGATTACCTATTGTCTCACATCCCCTTCAATGCCATAGACACAAAGACAATCGTGTATGCGCTCAGCATACTGGCCCCAGTGCTCTACGTTTATATCATGCGACTCAAATCTTCCAAAGAAAGGCACTTCCGGGTTTGTCTTTTTTTTCTTACCGGAGTTGTCTTCTGAAGTTTAAAAAAAGGCTACTCAGAAGCCCATGCTTGATCCTTGTCGCCAATGTAATAATTCCAGGAGGGCAGGTTAAAAGGCAAAGCAGGTTTATTCTCTGACACAAATAAAGCCGCAGCTGTGACGTACAAAACAAATGTCCCAGCCTGGACTATCGGGAACTACCAGGCCGGGTCTGGGGGTCTATATTTAAAGCCACCCTGGTGAGCCCCTGTTGGGCAGGCCTTCACCCGCTCAACACAGGAATGCGTACTTAACGAAGCCCATGGAGATCACTCACAATCCCCCATGTCCTTTGTGAGGGTTATAGCAATAGGGTAAAATCAAATTGCTGCGGGTGCTGGAATCTGAAGCAAAAACAGAAAATACTGGACAATCTCTGCAGGTCTGACAGCATCTGTAGAGAGAGAAGGGAGCTAACGTTTCGAGTCTGGATGACTCTTTGTTAAAGAGCTGGAGAGAACTAGAAATAGGGTCAGATTTATACTTTTGTGGAGGGCGTGGTGGGGCTGGATAGAGAGCCAGCGATAGTTGGAAATTCACAAGGATATCATGGACGGAAAGACAAAGGGAATGTAAATGAGGGTGATCAAGGCTAGGAAGGGTACTGATAGTGACAAATTAAGAGATCAGAATGTGTTCATAGCCAAACAATGGTAAGCAGTGTGTCAAAGGGCAACTAGGAACAGAGCAACTTGGAACAGGATTCCATTGCTAATTGGGCATTAGTTAGAGGTAAAAGCTGGATGTTTCAACAGGAGATGGCTGAGACAGAGATAGAGTCAGGCAATATTATAAAGGTAGAGATAGGTTGTTTTACTGATGATGTTGATATGCGGTCAGACGTGCATCAGAGTGTCAAATATGACACCAAGTTTGGGAACAGTCTGATACAGCCTCAAGAGTTCCCATAAAAAGAAATAAAGTTTGAGACTCATGAATGGAGCTTGTGGCAGGGTGAAAATAGCTTTGGTCTTCCAATATGTAATTTGAGGAGATTCTTGCTTATCCAACATCGGGCGCATGATCCGCCAGCGGTGCAGTATGGCCGTTGAAAACCAGGAGACCCCGCTCCTGGGATTTAACCGGCTCGCAACGCCTCGCGAGATTCAACTCAATCTCGCGAGATGTTGCAAGGTGAATCCCGCCCACAATGGGTGCGATCACTTTTTAGTTAGTCTGCATATTAGAGCAAGGCAGTAAACCTCGCTCTAATGTGCAGATTCCTAAGGTACCTAAGGCTTTGGGATTCAATCCATTTGCCTCGTGGACCTCAGGCGAGTGCGGTTCAGCACTGGTCTCCACAAATGGAGACATCGGAACTGCACTCGTGGGGGTCTCTAAGGTGGTTCAGACACCCCCAGCTGCATGCCCTATGGGCAGGGTGGTACCCTGGCACTGCTGGTGCCACCTGGATACCCTGGCAGTGTCAGCCTGGCACCCTGGGAGCGCTACCTTGGTGCCAGCCTGGCACTGCCAAGATGCCCGGTGGCACTGGCAGGGGCATTGGCAGATGCCAGGTTGGCACTGACAAGGTGCGAAGCTGGCATTTCGGTGCGCGCGAATGGGCTGCGGTTGCCCGGCATGGGTGTTGGGGGTGGGTGGGGGGAGAGGTCCCCCTCCCATATCCTTTGGACTGGGGGGGAACGTCGGAGATTCTTTTGGCGGCCTCAGAGATCGGGACACCATTTAAAAATGGCATCCCGATCCCTCGCTATAACTGGGAGATCTGGTGAGCGGAGCTCCCCATTGTAAAAACGGGGCAGTGTGCGGTCTCGATGAAGAATGGACCCTGAGGGTCACGAGAGATAACAGTGCAGGAGTTGGAAGAGGAGCAATTGCAGGTGATTCTCTGGCTATGATTGGATACATAAGAATGGAATCAGGAAAGTATAGACCCATCCAACTGGATGACAGTGAAGCAGTGCTGGAGCAGGATGGTCTGGTCAACACATATTTGAACATATGGAATAGGAATAGAAGTAGGACATACAGCCCATTGAACCTGTTTCGCCATTCTATAAGATCATGGCTAACCTGTTTGTGTTTGCACATTCCCAATGACCCCCCCTAACCTTTGATTCCCTTGCCCAACAAGAATCCATATTCATCAAATGGTGGTCCCACATCGGACATCTGTGGGATCACATGTTACACTCCCTCAGTCTCAGGACGATAACTGTGTAATCATCCTCTGGATACTGATTGTAACTATGATGAATTTTATATTTTTACTGATCCCTGCTTTGTTTTCCCTGCAAGCCGACGCAGAGGAACTGTATCAGAGCCCTTACTGAGTTCCAAATTGGAAAACAAAAACCTTCTCCCGAATTTGACCTTCGGTGAATAATGGAGGAGGAGATGGCAAACATGCTTCTATTTTTGTTTGGTAGTTGCTTGGGTTAATGGAAGTCAAGTTTATGTTCTGGTAAAGATGAAGAAAATAAGATTGGGAGCATTTTTTTATTATGAAGATAGTGATAAGCCAGATGCGGCAGGTCATTGTGATTGCTATGTACAATTCATGAGAAGTCATGATTCAGCAATATACAAATAAATGCAACAATTCATCCAGTGTCATCCAAGCGGTTGTGGAGGAGGAGGAGAAGGTGCAGTAAATCTGAATATTCCTGAAATTATTCTGAATTCACTGTGACCTCGCTGTAACCTCACATATTTTGCTTTCTTCTTCTTTTGAAATGTTTTTGTTAAATAATGTGCTATTGCTTTCTCTTGCAGTCTTTTCTTTCACCCCTCTGTTCAGTTCCTTGCATGGCTTACTCTTTGTGCGCTATATCTTAAGTCCAGTTCTCCATTTGCACTCTGCTTTTCCAAAATGTTTGCCATTTTCTTCTGTTTCTCGTTTCTGTTTTTTAAAACAAACTTCACTCAAGGATAAGTAAAGCAACATCTATATGGGGATTTATAAATACCTGACATTTATCCTGATATTCAAAACCGTGTGTAAGACATGAGTATAATCACTGTTATTGTATGGCTTTGCTTTTTTGTTGTTTGCTTTATCTTTTAGATTCCTGTGATCTATCTGGTCCTCGGGATATTTACATCTTTCCTGGAGTACAAATACTTATTCAGAAGCAGCTAGTCTTTCCAAGTTACCAGACAAATGCCTTAGGGAAGACAAACTATTTAAATGAAAAGTAAGCAGAGCATAAATGTTTATTTCATGTTTCATACATTAAGGTTTGCATTAGAATGGGATATTTGCAATCAGATATCAGTGGCTAGCTTCGTGTGTGTATCCCTCTCATACATGGTGAGTTAGTGATAAGATTTCCATGACAACCACATTGTGAATAAGATTGACTTTTGGCAGGTTTATAATGTCAGTTTTGATTATGCAACGGGAGCACTTGACAGAATATGTGGCTTGCAAAAGGATCTGTTTTAATATGTGAGTATAAAGTAAACACTTACACAAAAAATCTCTTTACCTGGTTTATTCCAGAGCTATGAGAAGCTGGAGAATAATTTTGATGACATCAAACACACCACTCTCAGTGAGCGAGGAGCACTCCGTGAAGCAATGAGGTAAGTCCAAGTCGCCATGGCAACAATCACCGATTGGTAAAGAAAAAAGCCATTCTTTATTACTGGGAGGAAGAAATGAGTTCATTGCCACCATTCTGATCTTTTCTCTAAGGTATTAATTTGTCAGTCGAGCATCTTCCCTTGGGGCTTGCTTAGGTTGCAAGGATACAGCTAGTTCAGCTTGTGTGTGCAATCAGAATTTAAATAATGTTTTCACTTCAGCTCCATGCCTCCACAAGACAAAAAAGCTTTTTTTTTGCTGGTCTTCTGCCACTTAAAAGGAACTCAATCATTTCAGCCCAACTGCTGATTGGAACTGTGACATTTTCTTCACCTGGGAATTCTTTATGTGTTTAGAAATATTCTAGTCTCAAGTAATTTTGCAGGAAATTTTATCAAATCCAGTGCTCTGAATCATAAATTTCATAAAAAGAGGATTATTCACGTTTAAGCTGCAATATACCATTTTTTATTAAACTTATATACATGTGGATGATATTGTAACTCAAACACCAAAGTGGCGAGTGATTCATAGGTTATTTGGTTATTTAGTTATTCAGTGAAAGTGATATTCAGTGCTTTAATGCATAGGTCGATGTTTAATAATCAGTGTATTGTCACTTCTTTTCTCAAGATTTTACTTAACTGCAGATGTTAGTTTGAGGCCGAATTCTGTCAAAACAATGCACTGCCTCCGTTGAGCAATCATACTGATTGTTCGGCATGCTTCTCTTTGTAAGGCAAGCAGAGGTTGGCACGTGTATTGACTTTAATTGATTCAATGCACATCTACTGGTCAAGTTGTGAAATGAGTTGAGGAGTGAGGAATCGTTTGGCCAGCACCAAAGGGTTTTTCTTTTGAAAGTTCTCTTTGGTTAGCATGACTACGAGAGGTGCAGTGTAATTTCAAAGCAGTGTGACAGAACTTTTAAAATATTCACACCACTTACCCAAACTCATTGCAGCAAGTCACTGATATCACCAGTATTTTTATTGTTGACGCGACCCATTGCATTCATATAACTATTATGGTATAATTGGCCCATAAGATTAATAGTGCAGGTAAGGTGGGATACTTAGAAACTCAGCAAAGATTGTGTTAAATTTATAGCATTGGAAATAACTCAAATCTATAAAATGTTATGTTAATGATACAAATAGATCTGTCAATGATGATATTAACAATGTTAATTCATGCATCAAAGATTGTTTCACCTTTTTGGTGTTTTATTTTCATTTTGTAATTGTTAATCACTTTTGTGTCTGATTTTTTTTTTGTAAAGATAGTAAATCTGTGCCTGATACTTTTTGCCTTATCGGGAGTGAAATCCAACTTCAGCAATAGGCAAAATGGACAATGATGAATAGGCAGTTATTTTTCCACGGTACCTGTCGTCATGGTCAAGAAAGTTTGGAAGGGTGTAAAACTGACTGCGATGACCTTGTAACCATTTTGTGGTATGGCCAGATTGGCACGTTTTGAATATATTTCTCGACTTTCTTCCTTGACGCTCGGAGGGTCAGCAGCTTACTACAAAGGTGGAACCTTTCACTCGCAGCGATTCTGGAAGTGGCGGGATCAGAGGTGTGCGGCACTTCCACCCGTAAGCAAAATGGCTGGCCACGTGTAGTCATGTGGTGGGCAGCAAATTAGCTATTCATGCGTGTGGAGCGCGGTGACTCATGAAGTGGAGAAGCTGCTGCCATAACGCATGGGGTCGACGGTCTGGGCAACACATTTAAATGGTACTTGGACTGGCATTCATTCTCTACAAGCCAGGAGCTGTCTGAGAGGAGGTTTTGAGAACTGTTACTACTGCCACTTTCTCGCCACCTATTGATCCCTGTAACTGCTGCCACCCCCTCTCCACCTGTCCCCTGATTTCCTGCAACAGCTGCCACCCCCTTGCCACCTGCTGCCATCTGTTGATCCCGGGAGCTTTTGCCACCCCTTACATAAGTGGAAAATATCCGAGTGCAGACAAAGAGTGGTCACACTGTTCAGCAACGTCTCCCTGCGGGTTCCCATCCAGGCCATTCAGGAGGTCCTGCTTCTCAGGGGTGGCAGTGGGAGGCCCTCCCCCCTGTCCTGATTACTTTTAATCAAATGAATATTCTTATCCTTGGCATTGGTCAAACTGTGGTCTCCACCTGCCCCACCATGATGAAATGAATGAAAATCGCTTATTGTCAAATGAAGTTACTGTGAAAAGCCCTTGGTCGCCACATTCCGGCGCCTGTTCGGGGAGGCTGGTACGGGAATAACTCCGTCCTCGAGGTTCACTGTAGAGAACTCTTCTTGTTAACCTGGCAATGTTTGTGCATGCTAGTGACTATGGAACTGGATTCATCAACCTGCACCCTCCCTCAATCACATTTTCCCTTCCTCCATCATCCATGACCCTCACGCCATCACTCTTGCCCAACCTTCATTGACCCTTGACCTACCATCCATCATCCTCGACCCTCCCCCTATCATTTTTGACCTTCCCTCTTTTACCCTCGACTCTCACAACTTCAAAATTAACCTTCCCCGTATAACCCTTGATCTCTGCGCAATCATGTTCGACCTACTGTATTTTGAATAGATCTTCCCCTGTATAGTCCAGCCTAACCCCTCTGTCGCCCTTGCGAGACTTTGTCGAACTGGCATCTCCCTCCCTCCCTTGTTTGCTGATTACTTCATTGGCGAGGTTGCATTTTAATGAGCATGCATGACATGCAATACGATTAAAAAGAGGGTTATTGCGCTTGCCGTCAAGAAGCTCGATGCGCCTTTCAATCCATTGCGGACTCAATTCCATAGTTTACTCCCACCATCGGCATAAGTAAGTGCCTGTGCCCACCTTGCTTTGCGCTCCCATGAGCTTCACAAGACTTCTATTGCCTTTTCCCTCGATTACCAACTGCCGTTGTACATTCAGACTTTTTTGTTTCAAAAATGAATAAGTTATACCTCCATTCTCAGGAGAAAACTGAAGTACACGGTTAGCATCTCTCTGACTAGGTTCTAAGTGTTGGGAAGAACATGTATACGTTGCCGACATGGTGCCAAGTATTAATATTCAAATGCTCAGTCAGAATGGTGCAAAAATTTGGATCCATTTTAATTTTAATTTTGAGAATTTTTTTGCATGTTTGAATATGGTCAAAACATCACCCCTTTAATTTGAAAGTGGGGTGAGCAGCAGGCAGCAGTTTTTTTAAACCAAGAAAATACTCCAAACTTTAAAAAAACCTTCTCCCATCTCAATAAAATTGTTTACCTTTTATTTTTTTCAACTTATTTATTTGCCATATTATTTCTATGCCTCCTGCAATGTTTGTGAGCCAAAATGAATGGGAAAAAATATCAGGTGCCAGGGATTAACAGGAAAGTAATTTAAGTTTCTGCAAGATCTTTGTTTTATGTGGGTGACCCTTCAGGAAAATCAGGTTTACAGGGATACGGAAAGAGAAAAGGCTGTCGACACCATCTGCCAATTCCATTACACAGACCATGTGCAATATGCACCCTTTTGGATCCTTCCCAATTCATTAAACAGCCAGTCTGAGTGTAATATCCACAAGTAAAGCATCTGACATGATATGGTACTTAATGCTTACATTTTGAAAATCATTCTCTGAAAGTGATGGAGTATTTATTCAACAGCACAGTACATTATTCAACCGGTTGTATTCATCAGGTTGTATTTCCTCCTTCCCAACAGGCCTGGAATCCCATTCTGTAGTATTTCGTCATTTATGCCTGTATTATTCTTATGACCTTGGGCGGAATTCTCCCAAGCCCTGATCGGTGGGTTCAATGGCGGAAATATGGTGGTACGCCCGGAAACTGGTTTCACGCCGTCATTAATTTCCCATCGGATTTTCTGCTGGTGCCCGCCATGGCTGGTTGGAAAACCCGCCGGATGCCCGCGTGAAACTCATTTGCATCCAGCTAATGGGATACCGCTGACGGCCCGACTTCCATCCATGCCCAATTATCCGCGACGGCGGTCGGAGAACGTGCCATTCCGAAACACGTCTGGAACAACGTGGTGTGCAGATATCAAGAATCACCTGAACCATATCTGGGGCTGCCTCAGGAGCTTGGAATGGAGACCGGCAGCAACCCTGGACCCGGGGACACCACAGCAGTGATGGGAGGGAGCATCTACCGGTGCATCTTCCACATTCAGTGTCATTGAGGTAGTTCACCTCCCAGAATCAGAATGTTTCTGGAGATTTGTCTTCATTCACAGGAGGTCAATTATCCAGTCTCAGAGGTCCATATACCTTTTGGGAAGTCCACCTTCTTTCTTCAATAGTGAGTCAGTGGACAAGACAGTGGACCATCTGCCCAGCCCAGCCACGGAATACAGCAAGAACATTGCGAGTTTTCTCGCCGGCTTCCACGGCGGGTAAGACTTCACGGGCTGGATTCTCCGCACCCCGATGCGGCCGCCATGGCCGGGTCGAGCTAATCGGAGGGCAAGGGGGCCTCATACAGGACTGGGCCTTTATAGTGCGGACGGTCCGGGTCATGCGCGCGGCCGATTGGGGGCACTATGTCCACGGTCTGAGTCCGCCATGGAGCATGGCACGGCCGCAGGAGGCCGCCGCCGTGCGCATGTGCGGCCTCTAACCCGGAAGTGCGGGGGGCCGTAACGACAGCTAGAGCTGCGAGCTCCATGACGGCTCCCTGCGAGCCCCCTGCAGGGCTGTGAATCTGTGGCCTTTTGACGCCAGTTTTTATCGTGTAAAAGACCACCGTTTCCATGACGGCGTGGGGACATAGTCCCTGAAACAGAGAATTCAGCCCCATGTTCCTGCACTCGCCACGGGACTTAGATCCAGGATGGGAGAATACTGCCCAAGAGTTCATTTTGTCCCTATTTCTCACAGCATAGCTTCTGTTCAGTATGAACAATTACGTTTTAATTGTGTGGACCACATATTAGTATCTCTCAGACTAGGTTCCAAGAGTTGGGAAAAATCTATTGAGCTGGATTCTCTGATTCTGAGGCTTGTCTGGTGCATCTGTCTAGTTTTATGACAGAAAAGTCAGCACTGCCCCGCACCGATGCTCCACCTGGTGGGGGGCTAGCAGCCCCGCCATGTAAAATCCCCAGCGTTCCCTGCAGCTCCGGGCAGAGAATTGCCAGGTCTGTGGCCTCGCATGCGCACGGCGGCGACCTGGAGCATTTGCACCGTTAAACATGGCGCGGCCGCGCGCGGATCTGGCATGCCAGATAGTGTCCCCATGTAACCGCCCACAGTTAGGAGGGGTTATTGGGTTACAGGGATAGGGTGGAAGTGAGGGCTTAAGTGGGTCGGTGCAGACTCAATGGGCCGAATCGCCTCCTTCTGCACTGTATGCTCTATGTTCGATGTTCAGTCCCCCCAGCCCCCGTCGAATCCCCCCTGGTCAGCGGAACGGCTCCCCCCCCCAGACTGTGGCGGCGCGAGACACAGTCCGCAGTCCCCACGCGAGCTTGACGAAAACTCAAAGCATAAGTGATCCATGTTGTCGGTAAGTCGGCCCACCGGGGGCGAAGCATCGGGGGAGGGCTTTCAGGTGACGTCCTGAGGCCGCTCTAACGGCGTGCGGCATACTCGCCGATGACGACGTTTTGGAGGGGGCGGAGCATCTGAAGACATGCGTCGCCCCTGATTTTGGCGTCAAAAAAGATTCTCCGCCCAATCTCTGAATGCGATTTCGGCGTCAGCATTCAGAGAATCCCGCCCATATTCTTTAAGAATGTGTGAGAATTATTAATATTCTCGTGTCCAGTCATAAAGGTACACAAATTTTGATCCATTTTAATTTCCAGGATATTTTGCATGCTTGATTATGACTGAAACCCTCTGTATTTGCAGTATCGTTCTACTTTCAAATATGGATACCAGGTAATTTTAGGGGTCCTATTACAGATTCTTGAACTTGCGAATGGAATGGAGAACAGCTTTTAGATTTGAGTACCTCAAACTTTCATCTCCCTTGTTTTATCAAATCTGTAGGTGCAAATGGTCTCTGATTATGAAATTAGTTATGTAGCGATGGTCCTTGTTCACAAGTCAGTGCTCCTCCAGTAAATGAAAAATGTACTCCAGAAGATAGTGGGGTTGATTTTGTGCTGAGTGGTGGGGTGTGGTGCTGATGTGAAAAGGGCATGCAAGGTCTACAAATTTGATCCGGCATCCAGATTTCTGGGCAGCCTCTAAGTCTAAAGTGCTGATTTGCTAATTTATGCGCAAGCATCATTAAAGTTCTGATTTCTATGCAAGCGAATTTCACAATGGCATGATTTCTTAATTTCCTTCACGGGAATGCTGTGAGCTTGGCTTTGTAAAATAAGGCGGACATGGTCTTTCCATCAGGGAGTAATTTGCAGTGCTGGACTTTCTGGTGCTGTAATTTAAATTGTTAAGATGGATCTACATTGGAAGTGGAAGAAAATGAAAAGATTGATTGCGTCGTGTTTCCGACCTCTGCGAGAACTAATCAAACCTTTGGAATTCAACTAGCTCCAGATACACTCAAACTGTTATTAGGAATTTCTGAATCTTGAATAAAGTTCACCATTTTGGAAATTAACTGGGGTTCAAATGAGCAAATCTATTTGTTTAAGCAGCTGTACGTCTTCCTCCAGCGTTTTCGGCAACTAATTGCAATTGCAACCTTACTGTTGAGAGACGCTTGGTGTATGATTATGGCTGCGATTGGCTCTTAACCATTCTGTGTTTTGTGGCTGTTTTTGAAAGGTAAGTTATCAAAACAAAACTAGACCAAAATTGGACTTTTTTTTCAATGCTCGCAGTGATGCCATTCCTATTTACGTTTGCATCTCCAATATTTGTAAGCCACCCAGCAGTATTTTCACCTTGAGCCACAAGGCTGTGCGTTGGGGTCCCACTCAGAGACTGGTGCCATGAGCAAAGCTGACATTTCAGAGGTAGCATCTAAAGAATCAAACTGAAGTCCCATATGTCCACTCAGATGGGTATAAAAGATCCTCTGGCAATATGTTTGTAGAAGAGCAGCAGAGTTCGGTGATCTTAACAAATCGGAGCAGAAGTGGACGATCTGGTCCCTCAAGCCTGCTCCACCACTCAGTATGATCATGAATAATGATCTGCCTCAAGTCCGCTCTCCCACCGGCTCTCCGCATACATTGATTCCCGAAACCAATAATGTGCCTATCCCAGTTAATATATTCAACGATGAAGTATCCACAGCCCTCAGGATGGACAGATCCAAAGATTCTCAACCCTTTGAGTAAATACATTTCTCCTCTTCTGAGGCTTAATGATCAATTATTTTTCCTGAGACTGTGCCCCCATGTTTTTGATTCTTCAGCCAAGACAAACATCCTTTCAGCGTTGACCAGTTCAATGAGATCACACCCCCCCCCCCCCATTCTTTTGAACTCCAAAGAGTTTATGCTCAATTTACTCAGCCTGTCATTATCGGACAATCCTCTCAACTCGGAACCAGTCGAGTGATCCTTTGCTGTGCTGTCTCCGATGCAAGTACATCCTTCCTACGATATGGAGTCCAAAGCTGTGTGCGTACTTCAGGTGTGTTCTCACTAACGACCCGTACAGCCGTAGCAAGGCTCCCTTATATTTTACTCTAATTGCTTGCTGCACCTGCCTGCTAGACCTCTCTGAAGATCAAGGTTTAGAAGCTGCACAGATAATAAAGATATTCTGGGCGCGACACGGCCCGTGGATGCTCGGAGAGGTATCCCCCAGGCTTCCCAACAGCCAGTGCTTCTCATGAATTCTACATGACCTCGTGAGGCATCGCGATCAGGCTCTCGCTCACAATGAGCGAGCCCAATCCTCGCATGCCTAAGTAGCTTTAAAACCTGCTTAGGCTTGATTACCTGGGAACTACCAGACTCCTGCCATCTGCCAGCTGGGCGCCGTACAGTACTGGTTCACACAAATGTTGACCAGGCGGAACGGCACCCGGGGGAGGGGGTCTCGCGAGCCATCAGATGCCCCTGGATGATCAGGGACAACAGGTCAGGGTGGCCCCCTAGCCCTCCCACTTAAACACGGACAACTTAAACTACCACCCTGACACTGTCAAGGTGCCCAGGTGGCACAGCAAAGCTGGCAGGAACACTGCCATGGTGGCAGTGCCAGGGTGCCAAGGTGGTACGGGGCAAGGCTCAGAGCCGGAGGGGGGCCATACCCATGAAAGGAGGGTGGAGGTGGTGTATGAAGGGGCCTCCAGAAGGTTGGGAGGGAGCGAGATGGTGATAGGGGGACCCTAAAGGAGGTGTGGGAAGGCCTGAAAAAGGGGAACCCTTGGCGACTGCATTGCGGGATGTCATCACTTCGGGGTGGTGGGGAGGGGGGTATCTGGGATTGGGTCCATGAGTGTGGGGGTGACATTGCCCGTAGGTGGATCCTCAAACCCATTTGGAGTTCATGGCACCCTTTCAAAATGGTGGCCTGACCAGACTGGCCAGCGGGTTCAGCTCCCCAGTGATGAAAATAATTCTAAGTGTGGCCTAGCCTGGTGAGAAACTCTGAAGGGTTCAAAAAAGTGACTAGAGTGTGTTTGGGTAGTGGTGGGCAAATTGCTGACAGAGCCAGGGAGAAACTCCCAGAAAAACCCACCACAGATGATACTTAGAAACTTTTCCATTAACGCCCTCTGTTTCTATGATTTTAGCACAAAGTGCCAGTGTCTTGGTCACTATGTATCCCTTGTTCACTAAAACATCTTGGGCTGGATTCTCCGTTCCGGAGGCTAAGTGCCGATGCTAACGGAGGATCCGTGGTGCTTCACAACGGGAAAATCGGCGTGAAACCATGACGATTTTGCTACCGGTGAGGGGCTAGTACCAGCGCCGCCTGAAACACACGAGGAATGCGTGGAAAACGTTTGGAGAATAACCCAGTATGTGCTGCACATACGCAGGGCTGACGAGCTGCAGCCACGCGTACGCCTACACCCCCCACACACGCACGATTGCGCCGGAAAAGATGGCGCTGGCTGTGCTGGACCCCATACCTACCCACCCTGACCCCACAGCCCACCTCCTGGTCACGCCCCACCACTCCCCCAGCCCTGGCAGAAGCCCTCCTGACAGCGGCATGGATCCTGGCCTAGTATGTCGGCACGCGCTCTCTCTCTCTCTCTCTCTGCAGCCGCCATGTGAGGCTCCCATGTTGAGACCACATGTGGCCCGTGCCGTCGGGAACTCAGCCCATTGGATGTGGAGCATCACGGGTGGAGCCACTAATGACATTCCAATGAGGTTGCAATTCCACGCGGCGCGATCTCGATGCGCCGATTTGGAGAGGGCGGCGCATCGCGACCCTGCGTCAAACCGGTGCCTGCTGCGATTGTGGCATCGGGAGCCTTGCTCCGCCAGATCGCCGTTCCCGATTTTGGCGACGGGCAACGGAGAATCCCACCCATCTCTCTGGTATTGTGCGGTCTTCGTATGTTTCCAATATCACAACAAAAATACCCACATTGGCTTTGGGATGTCATGAAAGGTGCCAAATAATTGCAAGTATTTGCTGCTTTCCTTCTTTTAATAACTGCATCTTTTTTGCAGGAGTTAATCACCGGAAATCCTCACATGTATTTCACCTGCTCAAAGTGAGACTAGGCCCATAGTTTTACATAAAGCGAAACCCATGGGACTGGATTCGCCGATTTGAAGACTAAGTGCTGACGCTGACGTGGGAATAGTGGGGTTTTATGCCAGAACAAATTGGCACAAAAGCTGCACCAATTCTCTGTCTGGCGGGGGGGCTAGCAGGCACGCAGTGTAGAGCCCCTGGTTTTAGCTGCGGGTATGGCCAGAGAATTGCCAGTCCGTGGCCGCACATGCGCACGGCGGCCGCCTGAAGCGGCCACGCCGTGCAATATGGCGCCAGCTGCGTTTGGACCCGGCCTGCCGCATACTGTTCCCCTCTCCATCTCCGGACCACCCCCCACCAGTGCCCCGGGACCCGTCAAAGCCCCCCCCCCTTCCCGCGGTACAGCTACCCCCACCGACTGTGGCATCGCTGGACTCAGTCCGCAGCCGCCACGCCGGCTTCACAAAGACAAATAGCATGATTGACCCACGCCGTCGGGAAATCGGCCCGTCGGGGGCGGAGCATTGGGGGAGGGCCTCAAGTGACGTCCTTCGAGGGGGCGGAGCATCGCAAAAACTGCACAGCCACTGATTTCGGCGCAAATGGGGATTCTCAGGCCGATCGGCGTACGCGATTTCGGCGTCGGCGACTGAAGAATCCCACGCTTGTTCTCCAGATCTATGCTCACAAGTAAGGCAGAGAATTCCGAAAAGTTAAAGCAGAATTTTATGTCCTCCACATATTGGATTTTGAGGGGTAACCTTTGATGGGGCAATAGGTACGGTTGGGGAATGCTGCGGAGGAGGGGGGCAGTACGGAAGGAGAATAAAACCCTCTGAAGAATCATACAACAGCTGTTGGGAACAATCTGCCAAAGGCATTGTATGGAACAGTTAAATCTGGGCTATAGTGTTTAGTAAATATGTGAAAATAGTTCCATCTGGCAAACCTTGCATATGTTATCAATTGGAACCGATGACAGAATCTAAGAAGCAGTCATTGAATGGGGGAAAATGGCTTTCACCATTTTCCTTGGGCTTCTTATCTGTTAGATATATTGTAAGATTGTAAGGGCGGCATGGTGGCACAGTGGTTAGCACTGGTGCCTCACAGCGACAGAAGCCCGGGTTCGATTCCACCCTTGGGTGATTGTGTGGATTTTTCACATCCTCCCCGTGTGTGCTTGGGTTTCCTCCGGATGCTCCGGTTTCCTTCCACAGTCCAAAGATGTGCACGCTAGGTGGAGTGGCCATGATAAGTTGCCCCTAAGTGTCCAAACGTTAGGTGGGGTTACAGGAATAGGGTGGGGGGTTGGGCCTAGGTAGGGTGTTCCTTCGGTGGGTTGGTACAGACTTGATGGGCTGAATGGCCTCTTTCTGCATTGTAGGGATTTTATGATTCTAATACTGCTGCTGTTTTTTGCTGTGTTGTTTGCAGAGCGATTGATTCCTCTCCCCCCCCCCCTCCCTCCCCACCCCGGTGCTTGGTGTAAGTAAGCTTGGTTAGCTGAAGGCAGTTTCGATCAGGTGATCATATGATCAGCATTTATATTGTCCATCAAAAGTGATTTGAAGTTAGAAGCAATTGTCATGCAATGGAGAATGGCGCCAGTTCAGGATACCATTCGCACCAGTTCAGGATTTGACTGGTTTCTCTGCAGCCCTATTTAAGTTTGAAGATCCCAGAGAAAGCAAGCCTAGGAGGGCATAGATTTTGAGTTTTGAGTAACTCCAAAAACAATAGGAGATATGAATTGCATAAATGATTTCATTTTGGTATGTCCATTCAAAGGAGGCACCCATTGTAATTCAATTCGGAACTTTCTGGAGACCTGAGGTACTTCTTAGCCTGTGCAGAAATTACTTAATCACCTTTCTCTCAGCAGCCATCTTAGAAGCCTTTTAGTGGCCATTTGTAAAGAAAGAAGATGAAGTTCTAGAAAATTCTTACTGAATACAGCCCCTGTTCAAAGTTCTGACTATGCCATGCCTTTACTGGGCTTTCTGTCAGAATTGGAAAACGAGTTGGAATAGTTTTTAAACAAGTATAAAGACAAGAGAAGGGGAGGGAGACAGAACAAATGGGATGTCTGTGATCGGGTGGAAGGTATGAGAGGTCAGATCACAAAAGGAATAATGGTGCAAGGCAAAAAGAGATGGTAATGGGGCAAGTAAAGAAGCAAAAAACGGGTGTAAGTGAGATATCAGAGTCATCACCAGCTGCTGCAGTTCAAAAAAAATAAGAGTGAAAAGGACATAAATGTCATCTGTTGAACGGGCATCGTGGGATGGCTTGGAGAGGTTTGATGCAGGAGCGACCCAGGTGTCACAGAGGAAATGGGGCCTTTTGTATGTTAGGGGTGACAAAAATGTATTTGACAGTTCCACAGATGGTTCTACAGACAGGGCAGCACAGAGGCACAGTGGTTAGCACTGCTGCCAGGGGCCCGGGTTCAATTCCAGCCTTGGGTTACTCTCTGTGTGGAGTTTGTGCATTCGCCTCGTGTCTGCGTGGACTTCCTCTGGTTTCCTCCCACAGTCCAAAGCTGTGCAGGTTAGGTGGATTGGCCATGATAAGTTGCCCTTTAGTGTCTAGGTTCATGCAGGTTAGATTATGTGGTTACTGGGATAGGACAGGGTGGACGGGGGAGTGGACATGGTAGAGTGCTCTTTCGAAGGGTCAGTGTAGAATTGATGGGCCAAATTACCTCCTTCTGCACTGTAAGGATTCTATGATCCTTACAGTTGCATCATGGACGAGGTGATAGAAATGGCAGAGAATAAGCCATTGAATGTGGAGGGCGGTTCGGTGAAAGATGAGAACATCTGTGGTTCTGAGGGAAACAAAAGGGATGAGAGGAGAAGTACTCATGGAACTGATGCACAATCAATTACTCGTGAGACGAGGGGAGTCATACTAATCAGCTTTAATCAGCTAGAACTGTACCCAGCAGCTCCGATACAGAAAGTGAAGGCTGCTGGGACGGCATGGGTTCTTATACCCCGCCTCTCAGGGCGGAGTTACGTCCATTGGCCAATGGTAGACTCCTAGGTCTGGCCAATGGGCATCCACCTCTCAGGTACTGCAATACCTGGTATTACCACAGGAACCGAAATAGGCGAGGGCTCCAATCAGTCATGGTGTATAGGGATCCTTGGTTAAGGAAGAGGAAGACTTGTGGGAAGTACTGGAATAGTGGGTGACATTGTTAGAACAATACAAGGAATTTGGAAAAACTGGGAGAATGGAGTGGGGTCCTTAATGGGAGTAGGGGGCAGGATTCTCTGATCCTGAGGCTAATTGTTGACGCCATCGGAGGCGCCGTTGTGTTTCCCTCGGCGTCAACATGGCCTCAGGATCAGCAATTCTGTCCTCTACAGGGGGCTAGCACGGCACTGGAGCAACCCTCGCCGCTCCAGCTGCTGATCCCGCCGTCAACTGGGCACCACGGGGTCCGGGCATGCGCAGTAGCACCGGCGTCAACGTGCGCATGCGCAGTGGCTCCTTTCTCCCACCCGGCCCCGACGCAACATGACGTAGGGCTACAGCGGCCGGCGCGGAAGAAAGGAGGCCCCCCAGCCCGAGAGGCCGGCCCGGATCGCGGGCCAGGCCACAACGGAGGCCCCCCCCCGCATTCGGACCCCCCTCCCCCTTTTGTGTAGCTCACCTGCCCCATGCCCGGGGGCCGGGGAACCCCTGGGTGGGGTTGAATTCTGTAGGGCTGGACAATCCTGACGGCAGGTGGGTCCAGAAGATCCTGCCCGAGGAGTCAGGTTATCTGTCCCCACCGCTGCCAAGGTGGTACGGTCCTGTCGAACATCAATGGCCATTTGGCTGAGTTGCCGAATTTCCTGCAGCCGATCCCACCATGAAGGGGCTGGAAGATCTCGGCCCAAGTTTTGAACTGTTTCCAATAGCTGGGGTGCGTATGTGGAAAACCCCATGAGATCAAAGCAACTAACTTGGCATCAATTTGAAGAATGAAGGAAGTTTCACCAAGTAGGCAATCGCACCGTAGCCCTCTCGGAGCACAATAGAAACACCATTGAAACTTAACCAACCCCCACACATACAAACACCTCTGTCCAGCATGAATCCAACTAGAGGTTTTACCCTGACTGGCACATAAACATTAAATTAAAACTATACCTTATTTCTAATGTTTACCAATACAAATATAAATCCCTTAAAACTACCTGCGTTTTGAAAAAAAAATGAAATGAAAATCGCTTATTGTCACAAGTAGGCTTCAAATGAAGTTACTGTGAAAAGCCCACATTCCGGCGCCTGTAGGGGAGGCTGGTACGCGAATTGAACCATGCTGCTTGGTCTGGCCTGCCTTGGTCTGTTTTCAAAGCCAGCGATTTAGCCCTGTGCTAAACCAGCCCCGACACATGCGTAAATCTAATTAGAACATTATTCCCTAGATCCTTTCAGAGTATGTTTTCAAGGAGGGAAACTGCAATCTCAGTGCAAATAACAAAGATTATGAAGAAATATACTTCACATCATCAAATTTTTTCCACATGCCAAATATTGAGAGAAATGTGCTATGAATTGATATATTTGTTGGACTTGAAACCACCACTGTATTACAACTTGAAACCACCACTGTATTACAACTTGAAACCACCACTGTATTACAACTTATGATTTTTGGCCTGGATATGAATTCCTGATCCACCCAGCCTCACTGGGACCTATATTACCTGTTTAGTTTTCGCCTGCCCCCACTCCTTGTGCCCCGCACAGATGTTTAAAAGGGCACTTGGGGAATTTAAGAATAAAATTAATTCTGGTTAGAAAAGAATCTCCAGCAACAATGGGTAAAACTGACGGCTTTTCTTAAATCTCCTGAACGACAAACATTTAATTGCATGTCCATATACGGCCCTTATCTTTGAAGGCAGGAAAAAAAAATGGTTATTTGCTAGTCATGGAAATGCATTCATTTGTCAGTGCGAGTACAGCATTACTAATTTAGAAGCCATCCATGTCCTGACTGCAAATGTAATTTCCAAACATTTCTTACAGTCATAAACACATCCAGATGTGGGTACTGCGACCATCCAGATTCAGGTTTATGGTTGGCCAGTGAGTTGATTATTTGCGTGGGAATTGTGGACAAGCTACAGATATGTACATACGTTTTCTACCATTAATTTTGAATGAAGTTCTGTTTCACATATTCACTGGTGAGAAAATGGCTACCAACCATTGGATATTAACATCTGAAAAAAGGTTTTCTTCCACACAGAGAATTTAGGCCGGAATTCTCTAAGAACGATGGAGAGGCTTTAATTAGCGCTTTTAGGAGCTACACCTCAGAATTACCATATTTTATCACAGTGCGGGAAGCAAACCAGTTAACCTGACATCTGTCCGGAGGAAGATGTTTGACAACATTAGATGAGCGTTAATAGCTGGAGAACAACGGCCATCAGGATAAGTTAGCATGCATTTAAAGCAACAGCTCAGAGCTCCCCCCGATCTGATGGAACATGGAGGCAAATAAAAGAGTTTTTGTTTGACAACACCGATTGAACTTCAAGAGAACATTTGTTAAAATTACCTATCAAGAGATTTTCCGAGAAAATGAAGGTTTGTGACTTAAAAATTAACCAGTTGGACTGAAATTAAAAACAGAAAACGCTGGATAAATACAGCAGGTCTGGCAGCATCTGTGGAGAGAAACAGAGTTAACGGGCGCGATTCTCCGGCCGCTTTGTGCTCAAGCAAGACCACAACGTGGCCGGAGAATCCCGGGAGAGGCCTGCAGCGAGCCTCCCGACTGCATCCATGCCTCGCGGGATTCACCAAAGTCCCGTGAGATGTCGGGGTCAGAACTCCATCCCAAATGGACGTGACCAAACGGCGCTCCCGGAAGTAGGTTGTAAACCTACTTAGGACCTACCTGCCGGGATCCACCAGCCTCCTTCCATTCCCCACCCTGGGGATCTCCTTGGCCACCGGAGACCCCAGGGTGGTCAGGGTAAGTCCAGGGTAGCTCCCTGGCCCTCCCCCTGAAACGTGGGCACCTTGGCACTGCCCAACTGGCACCTTTTACAGTGCCACCCTGGCACTGCCAAGGTGCCCAGATGGCACTGCCAAGCCAGCAGGAGCACTGCCTGGGCACCAAGGAAGCAGTGCAAGGGTGCCCGAGTACAGAGTGGCTTTGCCAAGGGCCAGGGCCAGTGGGGGGGGGGGGGGGGCGGCCGTGCGCATGAAATTAGGATGATGGGGATGTTTGAAGGGTGGGGGATTGCAGGGCAGGTAAGTAGGGGCCTCTGGGAGGTTGGGGGGTTGATGGGTGGGGGTCCTGGAAGGATAGGGGTTTTGTAGAGCCTTGAGGGGCCTGAAGAGTGGGGACCTCCAAAGACCCCATAGCGAGCTCTCCTCACTTGGGGGGTGTGGGGTAGTGTCCATGTGTGTAGGGGGTGACATTGCCCACGGGTGGGGAGTGTGGGGGACCCACAAGGTCACTTAGAGATCGGGACACCCGTTCAAGATGGTGGCCCAATCTCTGAGTTCAGAGCCCCAGTGCGAAAAAAAATTCCAATTGTGGGTTAAACCGGTGAGAAACTCCGCAGGGCCCAAAAAAGTGACTCAGTGTCATTGAACAATGGTGGGGAACTCGCCGGCTCTGAAACTCCCTGAAAACCCTGCCACAAATTAACTTAGAAATCTGTTGTGAGAATCGCACCCGACATTTTGGATCTAAATAATCTTTCTACAGAAGTATCTGTTCTGTAGAAGGATCATTTTGATCCAAATCGTAGAATTGGTTTCTCTCCACAGATGCTGCCAGACCTGCTGAATGCGTCTAGCACTTTCTGCTTTTATTTCAGATTTCCGGCATCCACAGTATTTTGCTTTTAATTCAGCTGGATTGAAATCTGGTTTGGTTAAAAGAAAACCGTGGTGATAAGCTGATAAAAGCTGGAGCAGTTCTCCCCTCACTTTGGGCAGGCCAGCTGTGTGCTTTTCTGCCTAGCGAAAGCGATGACGGCAAAAGTAACTTCATTGCTTGTAAAGTGCTTTGGGACATCCTGCGCAAGAGTGCTACGTAACTGCAAACTTGTTCTTTCGGAAATTTTCCATGCATGGCTTGTCACTTCTGCTGCTCTGTTTCGGTCCCAACAGCGTCGCCAATACTGGGGTATTTCTATTTATCTTTGTGAACGACAAGCCTTCCCTTGAATCGGTCAAATGACCACACAACTAGTTAGTTAGTTCAAAAGATGGTTTATTTACATACACAAGAGTTATCTCAACATGCAAACACAATATCTACTATGAGTTAACTACACCTATCAGCTACAATAACCTATGCTTAACTTCAGGGCGACCGGCGCTGTGCAAATGGATAAGGCCTTTACCTGGATTTCACTTGGCTGGTTCGAAGAAAGTGGCTCTGTCTCTGCTGAGCTCAGCCGTCAGGTAGCGATCGGTGGTCTTGAACTAGGCTGGCTGTTCCTGCTGCAATTGGGCTGGCACTGGCCGGATCCATGGCTGTGTCCTCTTTTATCCCTCTGGGATTTTGCGCTCTTTGGGGCGGTCCTTAACCTTCGACCCAATAGTTCGGCAGGGCTCTAATCACTGTCTTCGATTTCGGCCAATAAAGGGGCAGGTGCCTTGGTGGCTGGACGGGTCCTTTGCAGTCATTGACCTTGGCAGTTGTGCTTTCTGAGTAAGGGGAGTGGCACCGATCAGTCTGTGGCTGTACCGGTTGCTTGATTGGAGTTCTATTGTCCTGGGAAAATGGGCCATTGAAATGTAAACGAGCGGGGGTTTCGATCAGGTCTGGTTACCTGTGTTTTAGATACACATAGATTGTGTATCTGTCAGAGTGCTGGGTTGGCCATAATTCCCATGGTCCTTTGCAGGTGGCCCTCTTAGATGGCTACATTCCGTCCTTTTGATCCTGAACGCGAAGCGTGGTGGATCACACTATTGATCCCTGTTCATCCTTGGTCAAGGCAAGGTTCTACTCTACTCTATCTTATGGTTTGGGATATTTACCTAATATTTCATTAATACATTCATAAATTAATTCATCTCTCCTGGTTACTCTAATTCAGGTCACTATAAAACATTTAATTTATTCGCACAGTTGATCTCTAGTTAACGCTATCTAAGCTACTCCCATGCTGCTGGTGAATATCAAATAACTTATATACAGTACAAAATTTTAAACAGCAGCATCACATTTCTACCTAATCCTAATAAAGTTAAAGAGGTACATGGTTTATTCTCAGCAGCGATGGATACATGAGTTCAATTTTATTAAATTCCAAAGAAGGGGTCTCGGACTTTATATATCGGGGAGCGGGAGGCTTTTGCTCGCCATTTACGGGGTCGGAGTGTCTGAATGACACTGCAGATTATTGCAATTACTAGAAGGGCGTCTGATATGTATGAAAGGGGGTTACATTTGGCAATGTTTTCGCACCAGGTGGGAGTTTCAATGTGTGGTGCAGTGTCCGGTGGAGGCCTGTTGTGTGGTAGTGTTCAGGGCTGGTGTAGTGTTCGTTACAAAAGTTCGTTGCGCGCGCAGTTGAAGAAGTCCAGCGATGATCCAACCGCATGTCAATAGTCCTTGCTTCATTCTGTGATTTCTGTTTTCCGTGCAATCCTGGGGGTGCAAGCATAGTATCTGTTATTATCTTTGGTTAATATCTCATTTTATTAATCTTTCACTCCTTACTCCAATTACCCGTTATGATTGTCACCATGTGTGACTCCATCATTTTTTTTCTTGAAATACCATTTTGGAGAGACAAGAAATGCAAAATTTTTTTTTTTAAAGTACGGAGACTCTCGCAGCTTGTGGTCGATGCAGGGAGTGGTCGGAACATTTCTTCGACCAGTCTTTTCTTTACTTGCAACCAGTGGTGGTTGAGGCTTATCTTAACCAGCCGAATTTCAGGGTGGCCAGTTTTATAGAGTTTCGTCCCAGGGCTCAGAGGTAGTTTGTGTGTAGCAGTGTGGAGAGCAGCAGTGATCAGCAACCAATTGTGTCGTACGTGTAAATAGCATGTGGGGGGCGACCAGGGGGTTGTGGGAGGTAAAGGAAAGAAGGGGTGAGCGCACGGAACGTGGCAAAATACATTCTTTATACCACAGCCAAAGGGAAAGTAGAGAAGGTGAAACTAAGGCCTGCCAAAGACAGTGCAGAGTGTAGAGAACCATTCCAGAGCGCATGAAGTGACAGGAACATGAGGTGCGTGTGGGCCGCTGCGGGAGAAGAATGAGTGGAATCCCAGGGTAGTGCGGGGGTTAGTGCCGTTACTCCCTCCCTGGGTGGGCGGTAAGAGTGTGTAGTCGTGTGGAAACTTGTCATAAAGACTGGGAGAACAGTGATCTGTTTTCCGACAAACTTGTGCCTTTAACTGTCATAGGGCATCGTACCCTCGAATCAGAAGAGTAATTGTGTGTCGGGCGACATGAATTAAAACCATGTAGTAAAAAAAAGAAGGAAAAAGACGGGCAAGTTCCATCAGACCTTTGGACACCTTAATACTTAGGCGGTGCCTCTTTCTCATCTTCTGGACACCTCGGGGTTCTGTACCAAACAGTGTTGTAAAAGCATTACCGAAACGAGAGTCAGTATCTGAATCATCACCATGTCCCGGTTGCCAGACTCATGTCTGCCGTTTCTGTGCCTTGGCCGCGTAGGTCGTCGGATGGTCCGAAACGTCGTGCCTTACCAGTCTGAAAGAGTTGTCGCGGTGCCAAAGAGGGCCTTGTTTGTCATGAGGTGCAGGGGCGGTGGGAGTGGAGGGCAAGTTACTGTGGTCGGGCGGTGGATGTGGCGGTGGCTCGGGGAGGGCATATAGGGGTTCAAAGATATCTAAGTCGTGGTTCCTGGGGCTGGGGTGACTGGGGGCAGAGATCAGGGAAAGTATCAAATCTGGGAGGCTCTCGCTGTCGTCGGAGTCAAGCTCAAGGTGAAAGTCCGTATCTGTGGGCGGAGACAAGTTCGGGTCTGTGGGCGTGGATGAGGGATAAATGCCGGCATGGCTGGGGGAGGGTTGGGGTAGGGGTCGGATTAGGTTGTCGATGGGCGGGGTGTGATCGTCTATTGCCAGAGAGGTGTGGTGGGAGTGGCTACATTGGGATCTGTAGACTTTGAGTTGGTTGATGTGGAACCAACCAGTTTTACCGTTGGGGTACGTTATCTTGTACACGGAGGGGCTCACTTTGTCGGAAATGGAGTAGGGTCCTGAAAATTTTGGGGAGAGGAAAGAACTGGGGTTGTAAAGTGAAACCATTACTTGCTACCCGACTGTGTACATAGAACATTACAGCGCAGTACAGGCCCTTCGGCCCTCGATGTTATGCCGACCTTTGAAACCAATCAAAACCCATCTACACTATTCCCTTATCATCCATATGTTTATCCAATGACCATTTAAATGCACTTAATGTTGGCGTGTCCACTACTGTTACAGGCAGGGCATTCCACGCCCTTACTACTCTCTGTGTAAAGAACCTACCTCTGACATCTGTCCTATATCTATCACCCCTCAATTTAAAGCTATGTCCCCTCGTGCTTAACATCACCATCCAAGGAAAAAGGCTCTTACTAATCCTACCTAATCCTCTGATCATCTTGTATGCCTCAATTAAGTCACCTCTTAACTTTCTTCTTTCTAACGAAACAGCCTCAAGTCCCTCAGCCTTCCCTCATAAGATCTTCCCTCCAGACCAGGCAACATCCTGGTAAATCTCCTCTGCACCCTTTCCAATACTTCCATATCCTTCCTATAATGCGGCGACCAGAACTGCAGGCAATACTCCAAATGCGGCCGCACCAGAGATTTGTACAGCTGCAACATGACCTCATGGCTCTGAAACTCAATCCCTCTACCAATAAAAGCTAACACACCATATGCCTTCTTAACAACCCTCTCAACCTGGGTGACAACTTTCAGGGATCTATGTACATGGACACCAATATCTCTCTGCTCATCCACACTACCAAGAATCTTGCCCAGTACTCTGTCTTCCTGTTATTCCTTCCAAAATGAATTACCTCATATTTTTCTGCATTAAACTCCATTTGCCACCTCTCAGCCCAGCCCTGCAGCTTATCTATGTCCCTCTGTAACGTGTTACATCCTTCCGCACTGTCCACAACTCCACCGACTTTAGTGTCATCGGCAAATTTACTCACCCATCCTTCTACGCCATCCTTCAGGTCATTTATAAAAATGACAAACAGCAGTGGCCCCAAAACAGATCCTTGTGGTACACCACTAGTAACTGGACTCCAGACTGAACATTTCCCATCAACCACCACCCTTTGCCTTCTTCCAGCTAGCCAATTTCTGATCCAAACTGCTAAATCACCCTGAATCCCATGCCTCTGTATTTTCTGCAACAGCCTACCGTGGGGAACCTTATCAAATGCTTTACTGAAATCCATATACACCACATCAACTGCTTTACCCTCGTCCACCTGTTTGGTCACCTTCTCAACAAACTCAATAAGGTTTGTGAGGCACGACCTACCCTTCACAAAACCGTGTTGACTATCTCTAATTAAATTATTCCTTTCCAGATGATTGTACATTCTATCTCTTATCAACCTTTCCAAGACTTTGCCCACAACAGAAGTAAGGCTCACTGGTCTATAGTTACCGGGGTTGTCTCTACTCCCCTTCTTGAACAAGGGGACAACATTTGCTATCCTCCAGTCTTCTGGCACTATTCCTGTAGACAATGATGACATAAAGATCAAAGCCAAAGGCTCAGCAATCTCCTCCCTAGCTTGCCATAGAATCCTAGGATAAATCCCATCCGATCCAGGGGACTTATCTATTTTCACACTTTCCAGAATTGCTGACACCTCCTCCTTAAGAACCTCAAGCCCTTCTCGTCTAGTAGCCTGTATCTCAGTATTCTCCTCGACAACATTGTCTTTTTCCTGTGTGAATACTGATGAAAAATATTCATTTAGCACCTCTCCTATCTCCTCAGACTCCAAGCACAACTTCCCACTACTGTCCTTGACTGGCCCCACTCTTACCCTAGTCATTCTTTTATTCCTGACATATCTATAGAAAGCTTTAGGGTTATCCATGATCCTACCTGCCAAAAACTTCTCATGTCCCCTCCTGGCTCTTCTTAGCTCTCTCTTTAGGTCCTTCCTAGCTAACTTGTAACTCTCGAGCGCCCTAACTGAACCTTCATGTCTCATCTTTACATAAGTCTCCTTCTTCCTCTTGACAAGTGTTTCGACTGCTTTAGTAAACCATGGTTCCCTCGCACGACCACTTCCACCCTGCCTGACAGGGACATACTTATCAAGGACACGCAGTAGCTGTTCCTTGAACCAGCTCCTCCACATTTCAATTGTGCCCATCCCCTGCAGTTTCCCTCCCCATCCTATGCATCCTAAGTCTTGTCTTATCACATCATAATTGCCTTTCCTCCAGCTATAACTCTTGCCCTGCGGTATATACCTATCCTTTTCCATCGCTAATGTAAACGTAATCGAATTGTGGTCACTATCACCAAAGTGCTCACCTACCTCCAAATCTAACACCTGTCGAGGTTCATTTCCCAGTACCAAATCCAATATGGCCTTGCCTCTCGTTGGCCTATCTAGATACTGTGTCAGGAAACCCTCCTGCACACAATGGACAAAAAAGGACCCATCTAACGTGCTCGAACTATAGCATTTCCAGACAATATTTGGAAAGTTAAAGTTCCCCCATAGCAACTACTCTGTTACTTTCGCTCCTATCCAGAATCATCTTTGCAATCCTTTCCTCTACATCTCTGGAACTTTTCGGAGGCCTATAGAAAACTCCTAACAGGGTGACCTCTCCTTTCCTGTTTCTGATCTCAGCCCATGCCACCTCAGTAGACGTGACCTCATCGAACGTCCTTTCTGCCACCGTAATACTGTCCTTGACTAACAATGCCACCCCTCCCCCTCTTTTACCACCTTCCCTGAGCTTACTGAAATATCTAAACCCCGGCACATGTAACAACAATTCCTGTCACTGTTCTATCCATGTCTCCGAAATGGCCACAACATCGAAGTCCCAGATCCCAACCAATGCCGCAAGTTCACCCACCTTATTTCGGATGCTCCTGGCATTAAAGTAGACTCACTTTAAACCACTTTCCTGCCTGCCGGTACACTCCTGCAACTTTGAAACCTTACTCCTGACCTCACTACTCTCAACCTCCTGTATATTGGAGCTACAATTCAGGTGCACGACGGGGTGGACGATTTTATCAAAGCAGGCTTTACTCTGCTTATTCTAGCACCTAATCGGACAGCTGCAGCGAGTTGTGCCGCTTTAATGTTATCTGTAACCTGTTGCACTGCTTTTTCGTGGGTGAGGGCGATTACTGTGGGGCTTGCCAGATCGAGGCCTAATAAATATCCAATACCCTTCATGGGCCATCCAGTCATGAGAGTGTGGGGGGTGAAACCTGTTGAACTGGAAACGGTGTTCCGAATAAACATGAGAGCAAATGGGAGGACTGTCCCCCACGCGGTATTGTTCTGTTGCACCATCTTCCTAATGGTCGCTTTTAGAGTTTGATTCATTCTCTCGACAATGCCACTGGATTGGGGGTGATGTGCTGTATGGAATTTCTGCCTGATCCCAAAAATTGTTAAAGCATTTTGCATGACTCTGCCGGTGAAGTGGGAACCTTGGTCTGACTCAATGCTGCGGGGGAGACCCCAGCGTGTGAATATCTGTTGGGTCAAGATCTTAGCGGTGGCCTGTGCTGTGTTTTTCCGTGAGGAAAATGCTTCTACCCATTTAGTAAAGGTATCAATTACAACCAGCACATACTTGAAACCGTTTCTGCAAGGGGGAAGGGGGCCAATGTCATCGATTTGCAAATTTGTCCAAGGACCATTCACAGGTCAGATGTGACGTAATTGTCCTTTCTTTGAGTAACGTTCAGGATTGTTCTGAGCACAGATAAGGCAATTCTCAACATAATGGGTTACATCGCTTTTTTAATCGGGCCACCAACACAAAGGTCTTAAATGGGCAATGGTATTGTCTATCCCCTGATGTCCGTGTCCGTCATGAAATTGGTAAATGAGCTGGTTTCTGTCCTGGGTGGGGACCACATAACTTCTGTTTTTTAAAACTATGCCGTCCTGTACAGTCAGTGCGTCCTTCCATTTATCATAGGGGGCTGGGAAGTTGCCGTCTAAAACCTATTTGAGGGTGTCATCTGCTTTTTGGGATTGCGATAGATCCTCAATATTGGTCTGGGAAACCTTGACTGAGTGTATCGGTTCGCCTTCGGGTGGCTGCCAGAAGTGACCATTGCGTGATCCTGCTTTAGCTAAGGCGTCTGCCTTTACATTTCCGGGTGGGGAGGAGCGATGATGGCTTCTTACTTTAATAATACCATATGTGCGATCTGAGGCTGTCTGGAGAATGTGCTTTAACAACGGGGCAGAGGGTAGGGTTTTTCCATCGGCTGAAACAAAACCTCGAGATTCCCTCAGGGGCAGGAATTCTGTTAAACTGTTGCACACATACAGGCTGTCCGAGTGTATGTCTGCGGGGGTTGGAAAAGAGTCGGGGTGCTGAATTACATTGGCTATGGCTGCGAGTTCTGCTGCTTGTGAACCAAGGTGGCCAGGCAATTTTAAAGAGATCTCTTCTAGTGGGCATCCCTGCGCGTCTTCTACTTAAATTCCACAACCAGTAATTCTAACTCCATTTTCGATTGTGGAAGAACCGTCTACATACATTTTTTAAGTATCCCTTGTGGTTTGGGAATCCTGTGTCTTACTGCCTGTTCGTGGGTGTAGTGACTTTGGGATAAAGGGTCCTGTGTGGTGTTGGGCTGCTATAATCTGGCACTCATGTGGGGTCCCTGCATATTGGAGATTATTGGCCAGAAATGTGTGGGTTTTGGTGCGTTTTACCGTAATGTCCCTGCCTTGTAACAGTATGTCCAGCGAGCTGCTCTGATTTGGCTGACTGAACTGTCCTTTAGTCTACCGTCTAGTAATAGTTGAGTGGGGGTATACTCGGTCAAGATCGTGACTGGGTTGAGGCCTCTGATGTGCGCAACGTACTGTACTGCCCAAAAGACTGCAAGCAAATGCCGTTCGCAGGCTGCGAATCCTTGCTCCACGGGGTCTAATACTCTTGAGGCATAGGCTACGGGTCCTAAGTGATCTTGTTGTTCTTGCAGGAGTACTGCTGATAGGGTTTGGGCAGTGGTTGCTACTTCGATGGCATAGGGCAAGTTTGGGTCTGGAACTTGTAAAGCGGGGGCTGTGCCTAGGGTGCATTTTAAATCATCAAAAGCACCTGTGTGCTGCGGAAGCCATTCCCATGGGCCGTTCTTTTTAAGGAGCTCTGAGAGTGGGGCTGCTTTGGTGGAAAACCATCTATATAATTTCTGCAATATCCCACCAAACCTAGGAATGAACGGAGTGCAATGACATCAAGGGCAATTTAACGATGGACTCGATCCATTTTTGCTCAATTTCTCTCTTCCCGTGGGTGATGATGGTGCCTAATAAGGAACCTTTTCCTTTAAAATCTGGGCCTTCTTGCTGTTTACCTTACATCCGATTGATTGCAGCCGACCTAGTAATTCGGATGAGAGCTCTACGTGTTCCTCTTTTGTATCCGTTTGCAAGAGCAGATCATCTACATATTGTATTAGGCATTCGGGTCGGGAAAATTTAGAAAGTCCATTGGCCAATTGTTGGTGGAAAATGGAAGGGGAGTTATGGAATCCTTGTGGGAGGCATGTCAATGTGTACTGCAGCCCTTGAAACGTAAACGCAAATTTATACTGGCAGGCCCTGTCTAACGGGATGGACCAAAAGCCATTGCTGATGTCCAGCACTGTGAAGTACTTTGCCTGTACTCCCTGTTTGAGAATGGTAGGGGACTCGTAGCAACAGTGGGGGCTGCTAAAGGGGTTACCTTATTAAGTTCTCGTATGTCGATCGTTAGTCGCCATGAACCATCGGGCTTTTTTACAGGCCAAATTGGGGCATTATTTGTGGAAGCTACGGGTCGAATAACTCCTTGGTCTAACAAACTGTTAATAACCTTCGAAATCTCACCCTCGGCTTGCTGTGGGAAACCGTATTGCTTTTGTGACTTTGGATCGGGACCTGAAATCTTCACTGTACCTGGGATCTTCCCACAATCGTGTTTATATTGTGCGAACGAAGCTTTGTGTTTTATGAGGACCTCTCTAATCGTCTGGACTGCACTAATTGTTTGCGGATTAAACCAATAGTCCCCTACTGAGCAAATCCTGTTTTCATAATCCCCTACTGTGAGCGTAGCGGGAGCCCTAGCTGTTTTAGCCATTCGCCAAACACATTTGTTTACTGAGTCAAACGAAAGGTTATGGGAGCTCATGAAATCAATGTCTAAAATGTGCTCTGCGGCTTGGGGTAAGTCATCTAAAGGACGGGGTGTTTGGTGCTAATGTTCCCTCTCTGGATGGGTACGGGAGCTGTGATATATCCTTGTTGTCTGTGACCTGTGAATCCACTAAGGGTGATGGTGTCTGTGGTGGGCCATTTGTCCAGCTGAAAGATGGTGGAGGAGTTTAAAGTGGTGCGGGATCCTCCTGTGTCCCAAAGAAAATCGACTGTATGTCCCCGGACTGTGCCTGTAACTACTGATCTGCCTGATTTTTCCCAGCGTGTGTCACAGACCCAAGTTGGGGAGTCCGAACACCGTCAGTCTGTGGAGTTAAACGCTAAGTCGTCTGAATGGGCACTAACATGATGCCTGGGCCTAACATTGTTCCTAGGTGGGGGGTTTGGTGGTTGGTATCATTGATGGTTTGGGGAGTTTTGTCAGCAGTCGCGGGTGTAATGTTCCTACCTGGCCACAATTGTAACAACCTCGTGGTGCCTGTGCTCTGGGGTGCTGTTCCTCGTGTCTACCCTGGTTTATACATGCTGGGTCCTGGCTAGTCCTGACTAGGTGCATGTTTGCTTCTATATCGTCCTGATCTCTCTGTCAGTGTAGGGTTTGTTCCTATGCTCTAGAAAGTTGTTTCAATACCCAAACCTCATTGTGTGTGTGGTCTGCGGGGTCGTAGTTTACACAAGCCTTTTGACCTGCGTCTGTGGCTTGCGAGACTAAGGTGCGGGACCATTTAGTGGTGTCCTCCTCATTTAGGTGTGCGCGGTTCAATTGTCCGTAGACTGCCATGAAATGAATCAACAGACGACCAGCAAACGCGGTCGGATGTTCTCCCTTCTTTTGCTTGCAGTGATTTAAACCCTCGACTGGATTTCCTTTGTTATACCCAATGGCATCTAATATGGCTGTTTTCATTTCCTGTAGGGTTGCTCCTGCTACATTTTGGGGCTCTGGCAAAGCTGACCTTACAGATTGGCTAAGGCTCATAACTATTAGCTTGACTTCCCCCCGCTCATCTAGGCCGTACAGAACTTTTTGTTGGCGCACCTCCTCAAAGACGCTGTGCGGGTCTGCGGTGGGCTGGACTGGACTAATTGTCGCGCAAGCTGCTCTTAATTGGGTTATGGATAGTGGGGTGGTGTAAACAATATCAGGCTCCTCCTGATCCGATGACCTGCGTTGTGTGGTAGCCGGATTCATGGGGGTCTAATTGTGAGTGGGGGTGTGTGCTGCCTGTGCAGTCGGTGCTGCGGGTGCTTTTTGGGGGGGCGTGGGGGGCTCGATTTTGATTTCCCGTGTCCTCTATATATCTTTGGGCGCTTTTGTTTAACTCTTGCCAATCGGGAGCATCTTCCTCATCTAAACCCTGCCCGAAAGTGTACCTGAAGCCATTCTGTACTGAGAGTAGCGACTGTAACTTTTCTATCTTCTGTCCACATTTAGCATGGTCAACGGTACTCTGCCTCTGTTCTTTAGTGGAGCTGTGGCGCGCTCTCAGAGCTGCTTTTAATTCTGTGCATTTGCTAGTTAGCTGGGTGACCTGTTGTTCTTAGACTTAGAAGACATAGAACATACAGTGCAGAAGGAGGCCATTCGGCCCATCGAGTCTGCGCTGACCCATTTAAGCCCTCACTTCCATCCTATCCCCATAACCCAATAACTCCTCCTAACCTTTCTGGTCACTAAGGGCAATTTATCACGGCCAATCCACCTAATCTGCACATCTTTGGACTGTGGGAGGAAACCGGAGCACCCGGCGGAAACTCACGCAGACACGGGGAGAACGTGCAGACTCCGCACAGACAGTGACCCAGCAGGGAATCGAACCTGAGACCCTGGCGCTGTGAAGCCACAGTGCTATCCACTTGTGCTACCGTGCTGCCCACTCTGTTTCCTCTCTTACCAGGACTGCGCGCTGTGTATCTTGGTAGGCTTTATCGTACTGGGTCTGGAGGCTACTAAGGTGAATGAGGCAAGATTGATGTGCGCGTTTTACATCGGCCATTTCCTTTTCTCTAGCTGCTAACTGTTCCCGGAGTTGCTCAATTATCTTCTTGCTTTCATTACTGTTTCACTCGTTCTTTTCTTCCTTCTCAATTAACTGCCTACGGAGCGTCTACACGACCTCACAACTGTGCCAAACAGGACACTATTGCCGTCGGCTTTCTGACTTTCCCTACGTTTTTCTTGTGGACCTCGCTGAGGTTCACCCACCAAGTCTGTCCTATCTTTCCTGGACCTGACTCATCATTAGAGCAAAAATTCGACCAAAGGGGCCATCCTTTCCCCTTTATGTATTTCCTTAACTCTTGCTCCCATATGGGACATTGCTCTGCTCTGTTGGTCGCTGTGACCTCGTGTTCCTGTGGATTCATCAATCTTTCCATTGTTTTAGTGGCCGTTACTTCTATTGGGCGAAATTCTCCGTAATCGGCGCGATGTCCGCCGACCGGCGCCAAAAACGGCGTAATTCAGTCCGGCATCACGCCGCCCCAAAGGTGCGGAATCCTCCGCATCTTGAGGGGCCGAGCCCTAACCTTGAGGGGCTAGGCCTGCACCGGACTGATTGCCGCCCCGCCAGCTGGCGGGAAAGACCTTTGGTGCCCCACCAGCTGGCAAGGAAATGACATTGCCGGGCGGCGCATGCGCGGGAGCGTCAGCGGCCGCTCACTGCATCCCCGCGCATGCGCAGTGGAGGGGGTCTCTTCCGCCTTCGCCATGATCTCCACCATGGCGGAGGCGGAAGAGACCCCCTCCACTGCGCATGCGCGGGGATGCAGTGAGCGGCCGCTGACGCTCCCGCGCATGCGCCGCCCGGCAATGTCATTTCCTTGCCAGCTGGCGGGGCACCAAAGGCCTTTCCCGCCAGCTGGCGGGGCGGCAATCAGTCCGGTGCAGGCCTAGCCCCTCAAGGTTAGGGCTCGGCCCCTCAAGATGCGGAGGATTCCGCACCTTTGGGGCGGCGCGATGCCGGACTGAATTGCGCCGTTTTTGGCGCCGGTCGGCGGACATCGCGCCGATTACGGAGAATTTCGGAGGAAAAGCGTGCCCCCACGGCACAGGCACGCCCGCAGATTGGTGGGCCCCGATCGCGGGCCAGGCCACCGTGGGGGCACCCCCCGGGGCCGGATCGCCCCACGCCCCCCCCCCAGGAACCCGGAGCCCGCCTGCGCCGCATTGTCCCGCCGGTAAGAGAGGTGGTTTAATCCACGCCAGCGGGACAGGCATTCCAGCAGCGGGACTTCGGCCCATCCGGGCCAGAAAAAGGGCCCGCCAACCGGCGCGGCGCGATTCCCGCCCCCGCCGAATCTCCGGTGCCAGAGAATTCGGCAACCGGCGGGGGCGGGATTCACGCCAGCCCCCGGCGATTCTCCGACCCGGCAGGGGGTCAGAGAATCCCGCCCCTTATCTCTGTCTCTACTTTTAATTTGGGACAGGGGAATAAGGCGCCAATTTGAACAGTGGGTATGGCATAAGCTATTTTCTGGCTCACAATCCCTCGATAGTTGTACACAATTCTAACGAGTTTACCTTACTCTTCCTGTTAGGTACGCCTGCGGGTTAGTACACACTTCCGAAATTCGGTTATTTGGTCGATATGGGACTTGCACTTGTGGTTCTTTCTCTTTCTCGCAATTGGATTCAAAGTTTGTGGGTTCTCTCGGAGTGATAAAGTCACTTCTAATCGAGTCCCGTCAGAGTTCGCCAATAATGTTGCTCTATTTCGGTCCCACCAGAGTCGCCAATAATGTTGCCCTGTTTCGGTCCCAACAGCGTCGCCAATACTGTGGGTATTTCTATTTATCTTAGTGAACCACAAGCCTTCCCTTAAATCGATCAAATGACCACACAACCAGTTAGTTAGTTCAAAAGATGGTTTATTTACATACACAAGAGTTATCTCAACATGCAAACACAATATCTACTACGAGTTAAACTACACCTATCAGCTACAATAACCTAACTTAACTTCAGGGTGACCGGCACTGTGCAAATGGATAAGGCCTTTATCTGGATTACACTTGGCTGGTTCGAAGAAAGCGGCTCTGTCTCTGCTGGGCTCATCCGTCAGGTCTTGAACTTGGCTGGCTGTTCCTGCTGCAATTGGGCTGGCACCAGCCAGATCGAAAAGAGACAGAACACATGGCTGCGTCCTCTTTTATCCCTCTGGGATTTTGCGCTCTTTGGGGCGGTCCTTAACCTTGGACCCAATAGTTCGACAGGGCTCTTGATCACTGTCTTCGATTTCGGTCAATAAAGGGGCAGGTGCCTTCGTGGCTGGGCGGGTCCTTAGCGGTCATTGACCTTGGCAGTTGTGCTTTCTGAGTAAGGGGAGTGGTGCCGATCAGTCTGTGGCTGTACCGGTTGCTTGATTGGTGTTCTATTGTCCTGGGAAAATGGCCATTGAAATGCAAACCAGCGGGGATTTCTATCAGGTCTGGTTACCTGTGTTTTAGATACACATAGACTGTGTATCTGTCGGAGTCCTGGGTTGGCCATAATTCCCATGGTCCTTTGCAGGTGGCCATCTTAGATGGCTACACTTCCTTCAGGAGGTTAAAATTAATTGGGTGAGGGGCAGCACGGTGGCGTAGTGGGTTTGCCCTGTAGCCTCACGGCGCCGAGGTCCCAGGTTTGATCCCGGCTCTGGGTCACTGTCTGTGTGGAGTTTGCACATTATCCCTGTGTTTGCGTGGGTTTCGCCCCCACAACCCAAAGATGTGCAGGCTCGGTGGATTGGCCACACTAAAGTTGTCCCTTAATTGGAAAAAATGAATTGGGTACTCTAAATTGTAAAACAAAAATCAATTGGGTGAATCCGAGGTGGCACAGATTTTACATGGGAGACATTTTACGTCTCCTTGCAGCCCCTTCTTTCTGTGTAAATGGGGCAGTCGCAAGATGAAAATTGCAAAACATAAATCTGCCATTGGCTTGCTGCCCAGGGTCCATCCAGTTCAGTTTCTGAGTGGGCCTCCACTCGATTACATATGAAATATGGCAACAGGCCATTCATTCCAACCAGTCGATGTAGGTCTTTAGTGTTTCAGCTGGCAATGAGCTTGTTGTTCTGCAAAGCTTATGTAGCATTTATTTAATGCCCCGATTTTGGTCCCCATCAATGACTATTGAAAGGTTAACTTCACCTGAGGAAGGAGCAGCGCTCCGAAAGCTAGTGACATCGAAACAAACCTGTTGGACTTTAACCTGGTGTTGTAAGACTTCGTACTGTGCTCACCCCAGTCCAACGCCGGCATCTCCACATTATTGAAAGGTTGTCAGTCCAGTGGAGAATGGTAATTAGGTATGTGGGAGACTTATTGGGCGGGATTTTCCAAGCAAACCCGCTGCATGTTTTGTGGCAGTGGACGCCGCATGCCAGTGGCGGGCAGTGGCGTCTTCTGGTCTCACTGTGGTCAAACGGGTTAACTGGTGAATGTATCCCTCGCCGCTGTGAAACCCATGGCGGGGATTGCTCCACTGGTGGGACCGGGAGATCCCACTGGCGTGAATGGTCAGAAAGTTCCGGACACTGCTTTTTCATGTTGCTTGAAAAGTTTTTGCAATTTCTGTTGATAGTTCGCCATTCCCACAACAAGAAGCTCAGGTTGGTATCGGCTACTGCAGAAATTGGGAATGATTTTGGCTGGTGTAGAGAAGCAACAGCGACAACAAGTAGGAGAATCTCATGAAGCTGCAGTGAGTTGATGGAGGAGGCTAGCTGTATGTAGATATCCATACACTACCCTTGTGGCTCAGAGTCATCAATCTCCAGTTCTCCTGGCTCTCAACCTGAAAGGAGAGTGGTGCTTCTTCAAGGGAGGCTGTCACAGATCTGTATCATCTCTCTCAATAAGATCTATCCCACTGTCACAGCGACAGTGCGTTGTCTGCTGCAGTCAAAATATCAATTAACCTGAATTCTTCCAGGCAGCAAGATCTGCTGTGTGATTGTCACCAGTGCATCGTGCTGGTCCATGGTTGCTATCCTGGCAGCTGTTATGTTCATACATCCCCAGTCCTGCATTACACATATTCTCTGGGCCTACACGGTAAGTCAGAGGCTGTTTAAGGACTAGGGCTAGCCCCTCCAAACCTTGGCTTATGACACTTGTCCAAAACCCATGCTCATGAGCTGAACAGTGATACAACCAGAACTGTGGTCCACTGGAGGATTCATCAGGCACACTGTTGGAGTACTTGTGCTATCCTTCTGTTGCCTAGATAGGTCTGTATGTAATATTGTGCAATACAGCCCAGTGTTAAAGTTTACAATTGCTGCATTTTCCACAACTCTGCCCGAACAGGAACAACACATGGAGACACAATTGAATGGAAACCTCAAACCTTGGGGCAGCTCGGTGGCACAGTGGTTAGCATTGCTGCCTCACAGCATCAGGGACCCAGGTTCAATTCCAGCCTTGGGCGACTGTTTGTGTGGAGTTTGGATGTTCTCACCACGTCTGCGTGGGTTTACTCCAGGTGCTCCGGTTTCCTAGCATAGTCCAAAGATGTGCAGGTTAGGTAGATTGGCCATGATCAATTGTCCCTTGTGTCCAGGGATGTGTAGGTTAGGTTATGCGGTTACGGGAATAGGGGGGGGGGAGTGGGCATGGATAGAGTGCTCATTCGAAGGGTCAGTGCAGACTCGAGGGGCTGAATGGCTTTCTTCTGCACTGTAGGGATTCTATGATTCTCATGTTGAGGAAGATTTTTTTATTCATTCATGGAACGTGAGCATCGTAGACTGCGCCAGAATTTATTGCCCATTCCTAATTGCCCTTGAGGGGGCAGTTAAGAGTCAGCCACATTGCTGTGGGTTTGGAGTCACATGTAGGCCAGACCGGGTAAGGACGACAGATTTCCTTCCCTAATGGACATCAGTGGACCAGATGGGTTTTTAGGACAATCGACAATAATTTCATGGTCATCATTCGACCTTTTAATACACGTTCCAAAACCCAGGGGATCTCCATGAAGAGCATCTCAGCAGTCAGAACAAGGATTTAAGGAAATCTTCGTCAACCTCTGCTGAAGCCACAGGGGTCACACCATGTAGGAGTAACCAAAAAAGGATAAATAAATATTTGGAACTGCATAACTGTATACACATGCGAGTGTTGCAGTGTTATATTGTTTAGTCTTTTTCAATTTTAAGCTACATGAAAATAATTTGCTTGCACCAATTTATGACCTTGCCCATTTTTGCCTGCTCCCTGCAAGTGGACTTCTGGCTTGTGAGTCCCGGGAAGATGGGAATTGAAGCCTGGCAGGCCATGCCTATGGAAGAGATGCTTTGTTGACTGCAGAACAAATTTGGATTTGATTAAGTGAGGTGGTGGGGGGGGGAAGGGGGGGGGGGGCAAGTAGTTTCAGGATATGGCTATTTGATGGGCGCGTTGGTGCAACCCACCTAAATCTTTCCACAATGAAGCATTCCCAGCCCACAATGTGTCAGTTGTGTTTACAGTGAGAGAGCATATAAAATATGATATGTGTCAAATCCACCACCCTCCTGCTCAACTCCCACCCCCATAATAGGTGGTTAGGTGTCGAAGTGGGCAACCCATTCAATTTTTAAATAAATAATTATCGGGCAATTAAGCTTGTTACCAAGCAAAGCCCACACTTTGAAAAGATTGGCGTGGACAAAGGAGCGGGATTGAGGATCCCACTTTGAAATAAATATTTTGTAAAGTGGGTGAAGGAGGGGGTGGGGGGGGGGTTATTGGGCACAGCATTCAGGAGCTTGTCGTTGCATATTGGGGGGCAATCGCACAAAATGTTAATCTGCCCGCACACCCGTGCCTCCCCATCTGGCTCGTCCTCCATCCCCCTCGACCTCCCCCCCCCCCCCCCCCCCCCCCCCCCCCGCCCCCAGCAGTCGTCGTCCCCCCAGCAGTCCCAGCAACGCTTTCACAGTTGTATAGGACTTTGGTTTGGCCACATTTGGAATACTGCGTACAGTTCTGGTCGCCACATTACCAAAAGGATGTGGATGCTTTGGAGAAGATGCAGAGGAGGTTCACCTGCCTGGTATGGAGGGTGCTAGCTATGAAGAGAGGTTGAGTAGATTAGGATTATTTTCATTAGAAAGACGGAGGTTGAGGGGGCATCTCATCGAGGTCTACAAAATCATGAGAGGTATAGACAGGGTGGATAGCAAGAAGCTTTTTACCAGAGTGGGGGACTCAATTACTAGGGGTCACGAGTTCAAGGTGAGAGGGGAAAAGTTTAAGGGAGATATGCGTGGAAAGTTCTTTACGCAGAGGGTGGTGGGTGCCTGGAACGTAGTGCCGGCAGAGGTGGTAGAGGCGGGCACGATAGCGTCATTTAAGAGGTATCTAGACAGATACATGAATGGGCAGGGAGCAGAGGGATACAGATCCTTAGAAAATAGGCGACAGTTTTAGATAGAGGATCTGGATCGACGCAGGCTTGGAGGGCCGAAGGGCCTGTTCCTGTGCTGTCATTTTTCTTTGTTCTTTTTCTTTAAATTGATAGAGTTTTTCAAGGAGGTCACAAAGATGATTGATGCAGGTAGGGCAGTGGATTTAGATCGTTTGGAGACTTGGGCGGCGAGATGGCAGATGGAGTTTAATTCGGACAAATGTGAGGTGATGCATTTTGGAAGGTCTAATACAGGTAGGGAATATACAGTGAATGGTAGAATCCTCAAGAGTATTGACAGTCCACAGGTAACTGAAAGGGGCAACACAGGTGGAGAAGGTAGTCAAGTAGGCATACGGCATGCTTGCCTTCATTGACCGGGGCATTGAGTATAAAAATTGGCAAGTCACGTTGCAGCTGTATAGAACCTGAGTTCGGCCACACTTGGAGTATAGTGTTCAATTCTGGTTGCCACACTACCAGATGGATGTGGAGGCTTTAGAGAGGGTGCAGAAGAGATTTACCAGGATGTTGCCTGGTATGGAGGGCATTAGCTATGAGGAGAGGTTGAATAAACTTGGTTTGTTCTCGCTGGAACGAAGAAGGTTGAGGGGCAACCTGATAGAGGTCTACAAAATTATGAGGGGCATAGACAGAGTGGATAGTCAGAGACTTTTTCCCAGGGTAGAGGGGTCAATTACTAGAGGGCATAGGTTTAAGGTGAGAGGGGCAAGGTTTAGAGTAGATGTGCGAGGCAAGTTTTTTACACAGAGGGTAGTGGGTGCCTGGAACTCGCTGCCAGCGGAGGTGGTGGAAGCAGGGACAATAGTGACGTTTAAGGGGCATCTTGACAAATACATGAATAGGATGGGAATAGAGGGATACGGTCCCGGAAGTGTAGAAGATTTTAGTTTAGACGGGCAGCATGGTCGGCACAGGCTTGGAGGGCCGAAGGGCCTGTTCTTGTGCTGTACTTTTCTTTGTTCTTTGTTCACCTGGCACCAGTATCCAGCTTCTCTTGTTTGCGGAGATGCATGCTTGCAGCCCCAGCAACACTTTTACTCAGGTCTAGTGCTGCTGGGACTGCTGGAGCCGACGGCCAATTAGGTTGGCCAACAGGTCTCGATGGCAGGGCCACCCTCCTGTTCAGGGAAGCCCCACTCTCAACCCGTGTGTTATTGCTGCGGGGTGGGATTTATTTGTATCTAATGGCTGACAGCTGTTTTGTGCAACTGGGGGGGGGGGGGGCGGGGGGGTTGAGAAAAATGCACCCCTCCCACCCCCATGCAATTTTGCCCAATGATTTGAACCTGCACCTTTTGTGGAAGAGTAAATCTGTCACTTGAAAGCTGCTGCTCCTGCTGATGGCTACACCTCCTGCTACACGGATTGTAGCTGAGGTCCAAAGTAAAGCAACATAAGAGGCATGCATGCTGACTGATATGGGACAAATGGAAAATGGGAACGGGTGTACAAACCTCCGATATGGTGAAGGTCATCGCTAATGTTGTAGAAATAAGCTCCAAAGTAGTAAAAGTGAACTCTCAGAAGAAGGACTGTGGACATATTGAGAAGTTAGGTTGGGGAGATGATGGTGCAGCGGTAATGTCGAATACTTCAAAGACCCAGGCTAACGCTCTGGAGACATGTGTTCAAAAGAGTTAAAAAGCTTTCGCTTTGGTAAGGAAGCAGGTGTGAGGTCTCAGTGCTTCCAGGATTGATTTCAGAGCCATTTGTTCAGCCCCAGTAATTGCTGCTGTGTTTCAACTTGCTGTTACTGACAAGCTCCTGAAAGCCCAGGAAACCCATGTACCCACAGTTAAACTTGAAAGCCTTGTTAAAATAGTTGTCAATTACTGTTTGCTGTTGTTAAACTGGCAAAGTGCAACCTTGGAGGTTTTCTTGCACACAGCCAAATATGCTGCAGTCAAATGCTTCAACTGATAGGTTGGAGCTGTTTAATCAATATGCTGTCAATTTCAGCAGTCTTAACCACCCACTCCCTTCCAAACCCACTTGCTCTTTGGATTTTACATTTCTCCCCTTGATGCCAACTTGTTTACCATCCTGGCCTATTTTCTCCCCCTACCGATCGCAAGACTTTTCTGCCTATCTTGTTTCACAATGCGGTGACAAAACTAAACCAACGGTTGGGCAGCACGGTGGCGAAGTGGTTAGCGCTGCTGCCTCACAACACCGAGGTCCCAGGTTCAATCCCAGCTCTGGGTCACTGTCCGTGTGGAGTTGGCACATTCTCTCTGTGTTTCCGTGGGTTTCGCTCCCACAACCCAAAGATGTGCAAGGGTAGGTGGATTGGCCACGCTAAATTGCCCCTTAATTGGAAAAAGTGAATTGGGTACTCAAAATGTTTTTAAAAACTAAACTAACGGGCGTGAATTCAGCAGAAGCTACACATCGGCGTCTGGTAAATTGTACACGAACACATTAAACCCTAAAGCATCCTGTGAATTAACAACTGTGGCCAAATCATTATCTGTGGCTATAATACAAATCCACAAGCCATTTATAAGTGAAAAGTATGAGATTAAACCAAATATTAATCCTCTCTATTTGTATACACGACGAATGTGTCCAGCGCCTGTTTAAAAAGAAATTGCCAGCCGCCACAGCAAATAATATTCGAAACTAATGCTCAGCTTTGTTGTAAACTGGAACATTATGAAAATATGCTGCAAGCCAGACAAACAAGGAACTCTTAACTCAAACCTCAGAAACATATTTAAATTGGATACCGAGCACGAGGAGTGGTTATTCTGATCGAACATTAATTTGTACTACAAACAAATTGCATTTGTATCTAAATGGCCATAAATTTGAAAACACTCGTCACTGAAATGGATTTTCATATATCCAGGAGGTGTATTTTATGCATCATAAAGTCTATTTGTAAGTATTTGAGGGACCGTAAATACTAAGCACTAAAATAAGAGTGAAAATATGGAAAATATCGCCCCTTTGTCTACCCACTTAACAACCAAAAGGCAAACAAAGCAACTTTGAAAAATATATATTGATACAGTTTTACAATTGATTCAAGAATAACATTTTGGTGAGCATCATCAATTTGACTTGTACTGTTGTTGTGAAGTTGACATGAATCGCTTGATTAAAAACAGCTGTTTTTTTTTTACTACAACTGGAATTATCTGTGGTCCCTGCAGTGTTGCAGTGATGTACTAATCAGCACAAGACCATAATGCAGTTTTCTGTTTGATCTAATAAGAAAAGCACAGCAGGAACTATAATGCTTCTCTTGGATAATATATTTTATCCAACATACAAACTATGGTGTTATTGGAGAAAAAAAAAAGTAATTTGGCTCTTTTCTGACTGGTTTATTAAAGAGGATAAAATAATCAGTAACAAAATGTGGACATTTTTGCTAATCGTGTTTTTTTTAAGCTCCTTCTTTGTTTAAATATTTGCCATATAATAGTTTCTAGTATGGTATTGGAGAAAAATATATTCACGGTAAAACCAAATGGCTATGGTAGTTCCTCCTCACCTAATGCACTTTACTGCTTTTTATTTCTTGTCTTCCTTCTGTCTGTTTACGCATTTTTCTCTGTTGCTCATTTTATTTCTTAATTTACTTCTCATTTTGCACTTTTTTCCTTCTGGCATTCAGATTTCTCGCTCTCTCTTTCTCCCCTCTCTTCTGTCCCTTTCTCCCCCTTTGACCACCTCCTTTCTCTTTCTCACTTTCCTTCCTCCTTTTTCTATATTCTCTCTCCCCATATCCATTTGTTTCTTTGCCTTTGTTTCAATACTTCTATCTTGCGACCTTCTTCCTCTCCAGCTCTCTCATATGTCCTTTCTGTCTCTGTGTGTTTCTTGCCTTATCTTTTTTTTCACTTCCTTTCTGTCTGATGCTCGGCTCTCTCTCACACACCACTGCCTCATGCTCGCACTTCTGCTCCTAATTTCTTTCTTCCTTTTTTCTTTGTCTATCCTTACATGCTTGGACTATTTTATTTCCTTCTCTTCCTTTTCCTCCTTCCACCATTTCCCTTGCATGGGTATCCAATCCTGTCCTCTGTGCGCCTTGATCATTGTTTCCTACCCCAGCCGAAGTTTTATGCCTCCACCACAGCTCTGAGAGTAGACCAAGAAGCACGGTGCGTATAATGGAATACCAGGGCGGTGGTATGCCCTTAAGTGGCCTTCCTTTCTTCACTGGTATTTTACCAACAGCAGGGGAGGAGTTGGGGTCACAGCCACCCTTGGGTCAGTTGAGGCCCTCACATGCCCACACCACATGACATAGGCTGTCCACACCAGGTGACAAGGACTTCCAATCCCCCCAAACCTCACACTCTTCCTCTGGCCTCTTCATCACCACACCCCCTCTTCACCAGGGCCAGCCTGACTGGCATGGCTGTCCACTTACCTTGAACTCTAACCTCCAGTGACCCTCCTGCTTGGGGACTGGCCAGTGGTGCTGTTAGGCCTGCAGAGCTGCTAATCCTCTGACTGGCCAGCAGCTTTTGAAGGTGCCTGGGGAGGGGGAGGGGGAGGTGCCGGTGGTGGTGGCAGAAGCCACAACTTCATGCAACTATTGGCATGACAGTAAAATCGGGTCGTGGACCCCTGGCCCTGCTCATTCCTGACTTTTCAGCCCACGGGCGGCACGGTGGCAGAGTGGTTAGCACTGCTGTCTCACAGCTCCAGAGACCCAGGTTCAATTCTGGCCTCGGGTGCCTGTCTGTATGGAGTTTGCACGTTCTCCTCGTGTCTGCGGGGGCCTCATCCAGTTGCTCCGGTTTCCTCCCACAGTCCAAAGATGTGCAGGTTAGGTGGATTGGCCATGCTAAATTGCCCCTTACTGTCCAAAAGGTTAGGTGGGGTTACTGGGTTATGGGTTAGGGTGGAGTAAGTAGGGTGCTCTTTCAAAGGGCTGGTGCAGACTCAATGGGCCGAATTGCCTCCTTCTGCACTGTAAATTCTATGATTCTACAATTCTATGACTGTATGGGTGGGGCCACTGTCTCCATATAAAATTTAGCCCTGTGCCTCTCTTGAGCTCTCTTTTCCTTATGCAATCTCTTTTTAATCTTATATGCACACTCTCTCTCATTATCATTAGCTCCACTCTGTGTCTGTTTTTCTCCTTCCCTGGCTTCCTAATCTGTGTTATTCTAAAACTAACAAATGTTAAAGGTACCTGTATTAGTAGGTAGAGAAATGACGTGATAAAAATGGTTCCATATTGAAAAAGCTTAATATTCTTATATATATCCATTACATTTTAATATCTTCTTTGGCATTGATTGTTTATTAGTCAGCTCAACTAATTTCAGTCTGAAAGCCTCAAGACCATTGGAATAGGTGTAGCTGAATGGTCCATGCTAGAATTCATCTTCTTTAATATTGAGCCAAAACATGTGCAAGTCCTTTGAAGATTATCACACCATTGTTCGTATTTAAGCCAGACCTGCGCATTTAAGCAGGGATGTGATAGCACCTCAGCAATCTGTTTTCTGAAGATTCTAGTTTACGCTCCCATACATTTTCATCTGCACCCTGCCACCATTCTCAAGTGGCTATTCTTCATGTTGTCTTTTGGTGTGAACAGCGATCAGCATTGTGGTGATATGCCGATGGGCCATATCACAGTTGAATGGTGTGAGACCTCCAACCAGCAGATGGTGGCACAGAGACTCCATGCGGTCACAAGACCAAGGTTATGTGACCTGGGGACCTGTATATAAAGAGAGGCTCATCTGGCCAACTCCAAAACATGAGGTAGAGGGTAATAAGACATACGTGTGACAGGTCAGCAGAAGTTGTAAGTTCCAGAGGAGTAATAAGACTCCCATGATAATTTGCTCCGTATCAGATTGCCATCCTACTGCGCAAAACACAATAGAAGGATCTTGGTTGGACTGATCAAAGTGTTTGGTGAGTTCATCTTAAAGTACAAGGGCCCAAACACAACAAGCATCTTTCTCAATCCAGTATGCTGCAAATGTAACTCAGAAGTGTCTGAACTGCTGGGACACAAATCCTCGTACATGCCAATGACTGTTAAATGAAAGGTGACCATCAGGCATGTCATTGAGCAGATAAGAAAGGGAAGAAATTGCATTTATATGACAGAGTTCAATCCTCAAATCATCCCAAAGTGTTTTAAAGGCAACAAAGTACTTTTTATGAACAGACGCTATAGGTTTAATACAGAGCCAGCTTTTGGATTGGAACAAATAGGATTATACCTGCTAGTGAGGAGAGAGCTTGTTAAACTAATCTTTCCAGCGGAAACAATATAAAACAAAGTACTTATCTCCGTTATGGTATAAACCATCCTTTAAAGGATCTGCAACAAGAGACTTTCAAGAATTCTAAAAATAGCTAAACATGCTCATATGTTAATGAGAAATGAATTGTAGATGTGAATAGATTTGTAGTTAGCTCTTTGCTATTTGTGAGTTATAATGGCGGATTTTTGTACAAATTTTGAACCGTCATGCAACACATCCATAATATGGCTTGATTACATCTTCTGTTTAGATAGGTTTGCCACCTTGTTTTTGTGTAAGTCAGCCAGTAGTAGGTAGTGGCGACAGCTGCACTAATAAAATGGCTGCATCATGCAATGGTGATATTGACCTCGAAAATTGTTTGCACCTTTTTTTGAGCAGGAGGCAAGGCAACGACTGCCATAAGTAAGCTGATGAGTGAGTGGACCACATGATATTGGACCTCCAGCAATGAGAAAGTGTCCAGCCTTCGGTGGGAACCAGACAGACACCAAGGACTCAATTTTCACCAAGTCAGAATGGCTCGGAAGCCCCTTAAAAATGGCAACCAGGACCCGATTCTGGAGCTCCTGACCCCCCCCCCCCCCCCCCCTCCATGCCACCGTGCTAAATGGGAGAGATTTCAAACAAATATTGCAACTCAAGACTGGGAAACTATGAGGTATTGTGGTCCATCAGCAGCAGCAGAATTGTACTTAACCACAATCTGTATCCTCCATAGCGTGGCATCTACCCAATCTACCATTACCACCAAGCCAGGGGATCAGCCCTGGTTCAATAAAGAGTGCAGGAGGGCATGCGAGGCACACCTAAAAATGAGGTGTCGACCGGATGAAGCTACAACACAGGACAACTTGCGTGTCAAACAGCGGAAGGAGCATTCGATGGACAGCGCTACATGATTTTGCAACCAATGGATCAGATCTAAACCCTGCAGTCCTGCCTCATCCAGTTATGAAAATTGGTGGACAATTGAACAACTAACTGGAAGAAGATGCTCTGCAAATATCCCCCATCCTCAATAATGTGGGAGCTCAGCGCATCAGTGGAAAAGATAACGCTGAAGCAGTCGCAACAACCATCAGCTAGAAGTGCCGATTGGATTATCCAGCATGGAGGCCTCCTCAGTTCCCGAACATCACAAGTGCCAGTCTTCAGTGAACTTGATTCACTCTACATGATATCAAGCTGAAGGCACTGGATTCTGCAAAGGCTATGGGCCCTGACAACATTCCAGCAATAGTACTGTAGACTTGTGCTCTAGAATTGGCTGCACCCCTAGCCAAGCTGTTTCAGGAGAGCTACAACATTGACATCTACCCGGCAATGTGCAAAATTGCCAGATAATTCCTGTATCCAAAAAACAAGATGAATCTAACCTGGCCAATTACAATGCCATCAGCCCACTCTTGATCATCAATAACATGATGGAAGTGGTCATCAACAGTGCTGTCAAGTTGCACTTGCTTAGCAATAATCTGCTCACTGATGCTCAGTTTGGGTTCTGCGAGAGGCACTCAGCTCCTGACCTCATTTATAGCCTTGGGTCAGACTTGGGCAAAAGAGTTGAACTCCAGAGGTGAGGTGAGAGTGACTGCCCTTGACATCAAGACAGCACTTGACCCAGTGTGGCATCAAGGAGCTGTAGTAAAATTGGAGTCAATAGGAATCAGGGGGAAAAACCTCCGCTGTTTGGAGTTATACTTCGCACAAAGGAAGATGATTGTGATTGTTGGAGGTCAATCATCTCAGCTCCAGGACATCACTGCAGGAGTTTCTCAGGATAATGTCTAGTCCCAACCATCTTCAGCTGCTTCCTCAATTACCTTGCTTGCATCACAAGATCAGAAGTGGGAATGTTCATTGATGACTGATGATTGCACCAATCCAACTCAGATACTGAAGTAGTCCAGGTCCAAATGCTGCCAGACCTCAACAATATCAAGGCCTGGGCTGACAAATGGCAAGTAACATTCATGCCACACAAGTGTCAGGCAATGACGATCTTTAACAAGATCAAAGCTAAACATTTTCCCTTGATATTCAATGGCACTGCGGTCACTGAATCCCCCACTATCAACATCCTGGGGATACTGCTGACCAGAAACTGCACTGGATGAGCCACATTAACACTGTGGCTACAGAAGCAGGTCAGAGGCTCAGAATCCTGCAGCAAGTCACTTTCCTCCTGACTCCTCAAGCCACCATCTATAAGGCACGAGTCAAGATAATTTTGGAATGCTCTGCACGTGCCTGGATGACTGAAGCTCCAACAACACTCAAGAAGTTGGACATCATCCAGGGCAAAGCTGCCCATTTGATTGGCACCCCATCCATAAACATTCACTCCCTTCATCAGCAATGCAGTGACAGCAGTGTGTACCATCTACAAGCTACACTGCAGGAGCTCACAAAGGTTTCTGAGACAGCACCCACCAAATCCATGGCTGCTACCACCTGGAAAGGCAAGGACAGCAGTCACATGGCAGTTCCCATGGACCACCAATTGGGGCAGCATGGTGGCGCAGTGGTTAGCACTGCTTCCTCACAGCCCCAGGGACCCGAATTCAATTCCAGCCTCGGGTGACTGTCCGTGTGGAGTTTGCGCTTTCTCCCCGTGTCTGGGTGGGTTTCCTCCCACAGTCAAAAGATGTTCAGATTAGGTGGATTGGCCATGCTAAATTGCCCGTTAGGGAGCGGTTGCAGAAACAGGACGGAGGTTTGGGCCAAGTAGGGTGGTCTTTCAAAGGGTCGGTGCAGACTCGATGGGCTGAATGGCCTCCTTCTGTACTGTAGGGATTCTATGATTCTACGATTTGGAAGTTCCCCTCCAAGACCTTTGCCATCCTAACTTGGAAATATATCGCCATTCCTTCACTGCCACTGGGTCACATTCCTGGAACCACCTCCCTAACAGCACTGAGGGTGCACCTGCACCATATGGACTGCAGTTTTTGGCCACCTTCTCAAGGGCAATTGGGGATGATGAATAAATGCTGGTCTAGCCCGCTACACCCACATCCCATAAATGATTTTTTTTTTAAACCATCAACCTTCCCATGACCTCTCATGTCCACTCGGCAAATCTATGCCAAATTTAGGTCATCTATGCCCATCAACCCACTGTCAAGAGCCATGAACCCTGCAGTGACGATAGGCTATGTTAAAGAAAACTTCAAAGATATTCATTCATAATATTTCCCAACAAGGTAATAAAGGTGCCAATCATTGAGAGTCTTTTAAGTTTTAATAGCTGAAACTGAAAGCGAGGGGGGATCCTGAACCGGGGGGGGGGGCCTCAAATGGGGTCTGGCCCACGATCGGTGCCCACCGATCGTCGGGCCGTCCTCTCTGAAGGAGGACCTCCTTTCTTCCGCAGCCCCGTAAGATCCGTCTGACATCTTCTTGCGGGGCGGACTTGGGGAGGACGGCAACCACGCATGTGCGGGTTGGCGCCGGCCAACCCGCGCATGCGCGGGTGACGCCAGTTATGCGGCGCCGGCCATGTCATGTATGCAGCGCCGCCTTTATGCAGCGCCAAGGCCTGGCGCGCGTAAATGACGCGCCGCCGCTCCTAGCCCATTTTCGGTTTTGCGCAGTCCTGAACCTCGACAGCGTTCACGTCGGCGCGAACACTCTGCCTCCATTTCAGAGAATCGCGCCCCTGAACTTCAAACAATTCATTGCTTGGTTGATAGTTCTGGCTCGCTGATCTCTGATTTCACAGTATTTATTTACACACAATAAAATAAGTTTCAAGTGCTTGCAATTTCAGCTATTGAAACTTTTACGATCTGGATGATAATGTTACTCTCCCATGTTAAAAGGATGTTTTTTAACGACAGTAGAAAGTTATAAATGAATGGCTTTTTAAATACATCCTTTTGTCACTCTAAGGGTACATTGGTTTCTGCAGGGTTTTGTGATTCAATGGGCATGGACGTGCCACAGCCTGGCACGTGAGAGTCATATTGCTGATAGTTAGGATCAGAGCTTGCCAGAAGGAGCATGAGGGGCCATGGGGGTTAGATTCCTGATAGCCAGGTGCATAGCTTTGCATATGGAGCAAGAGAGATTACATGGGGTAGTTGGCGGGCGTAACTTGGCATAGGAGCACGAAGGGTGAGTGGAGGGGTATGAGATGGCAAGGATGGGGCATTGGGAAGGTGAGAGGGTTTGAGGGGTGAGGGCTGGGTGGCCTTTCTGCTTTGATTGTACCTGATGAATTCCCACCGCACTGAGGTGAGGCTGTTAAACAGCTCACCTCGGCATCATGCAGCCCCTGTGTGCACCATCAAATTTTTTCCCCAGGTCGGATGGCCTGACTGCAGTCTGCATCCACCCCTCCCCCACAAGAAAGATCCTGGGCGTGCTTCTCCCAGCCCCGCGCTGGGCCGGAGAATCCCCGCAACCGCGCCACGCCGCCGGCACGTAATTCTCTGCGGAGCGGAGAATCGCCGCCATTGGCGCCGGCGCCGGTCGCTCTACGTGGCCGGGCCACCGATTCTCCGGCCCGGATGGGCCGAGCGGCCGCTCTAAAAAGGCAGAGTCCCGCCAGCGCCGTCCACACCTGGTTGCAGCCGGTGGGAACTTTGCGCGCAGGGTCGGGGGGGGGGGGGGGTGGGGGGGGCCTGTTGGGGGGGTGGGGGGGCTCGGACTCTGGGGGGTGCCCCCGATGGGGCCTGGCCCGCGAGCCCCTGAATTCCCACGCCATGTTGCGTCGGGGCCAACACGTTGAGGGAGGCCCCTGCGCATGCGCGGGTTGGCGCGGCGCACAGTTCACGCCGGAGTGGGAGGTGAAGCGGCGTGAACCACTCCAGCGGCCTCTTGGCCCCCTGTAGGGGCCAGAATCGGTACTCCCAGCGGCCTGTTCACGCCGTCGTGAAACGCGACAGCGTTTCCGACGGCGTGGTTACTCTGCCACCGAATGGAAGAATCCCGCCCCCTATCCTTGCGGTCATTTTCTCCTGAGGTGGGCAAGAAGAGCCGGCATTTTCCCACTTCCATTCCCTGCCTTGAACATAAAAATCCAGGCCCACAAGTGTTAATTGTATCAATTGAGGTTAAGCACATACAGTAGGAGAGCATTGATTAGATGGTACTTGCGCAAATATGAAGAGACACTTACTGACACCAGAGTCGAGTATAATCTGGAGATTAGGTACCTGTAATGTTTTACTTGGTGAAGAAATCTATTTCAAGTAAAGACTGGCTCTGGTTTCTTCCTTCACCAACTGGCTAACACTAAGAGGCAGTTGACCAGTCACAGGGGGAGCAAAGTGAGGTAGGTAAAATTACTGGCTGAGGCCTTATCGTAAATCTGGAGAAATGGGTGATGGGGATTAGTGAGAGGCGATGATGTGTGGCTGGCAGACCTGCAGTTTTCACGTGGGCCCAGGAGGAACCAACCTGGACTTTCTGGCTCCACTACACCAGACGAGGAGAAACATTTTTTTTCCATTGGTCTTTCTACACATGATTTGTTTTTAAGTTGTAATATTTCATGTCTGTTTAAGGAGCAAAGTCTTTATCTGAAACAAATTTAGTTAAGTGTTTCTTGTGTGGCTGATTTATCTCCTCATTGACCATGACATTATATATAATTATTCACTGGAAGAAATTATTCTTCAATGATCTCCAGTTCATGTTGTGATACAGAATATATTGAATGTTGGGGGAGCTGGCTATTAAATCATTGACAGTGATCAAAAATAAATATTGTGAGGTATTGATAGAATCGTGCTGCTTTTAGACTCTTTTTACCATTTCTCACAGTGAGTCTTTGCTAAGGGTTTGAGATTCCACCTTGCATACAATCCGTGTATATGAAGCTGTGTCTATTTAGTCAATGTTCCACCCTTTCATCATTCCAAATGCAGCACAAAATCCTGGAACTTAAAGCAGGTGTAAATGGCCAGGTATCAGAAGGCCAAACCCACATCGTGGAATCATAGAATCCCTACAGTGCAGAAGGAGGCCATTCGACCTATCGGGTCTGCACCGACCTGTAGTGATATGCAGAAGCAAGTATATCTGTAAATTTGTTTTGCCTCCGACCACTAGGTGTCAGGCAAGTAAAAGCACATGATGCTGTAACCTTGGGGGAGTCAGAAGGAGAATTCACCATGGTTATTCGTGTTTGTAATAGTTCTAGTTTATTAGCATTAGTTTCCAACACAGTTTGTTATACAGTAATAAATTTGGCTAGTCTTGAACTAGATGTTCTTTAGTACGCCGACTAAGTAATTGTCTCTGTACAAGAACATAACAGTGACCCTCCGAAGGTGCACCCCACCCAGGCCCACACCCCGGCTCTATCCCTGTAACCCCACCTATCCTTTGTTTTGGACATTAATTGGGAAATTCGTCATGGCCGATCCACCTAACTTGCACATCTTCGGACTGTGGGAGGAAACCGGAGCACCCGTGCAGACGCAGGGAGAAAGTACAAACTCCACACAGTCACCTAAGGTTGGAATTGGATCCGGGTCCCTGGCGCTGTGAGGCAGCAATACTAACTACCGTGCACCCCATTACATTTATTTTAACAGTCCTAAAACTTAAGCTTCATTTTAATTGATCCTTGCTCATGTGCATCAGTTGTTCCTGAATGTACAATTGGGAATGCTTTTTCAACTTTTAACGTGACTTATACGTACTCCATAAAAATACATCAAAAGAAAATCGACATAAGGGGCTGGATTCTCTCAAACTGGGACTATGTCCCCACGCCGGTGTAAAAACGCTGGCGTTTTACTCTGTAGATTCATGGGAAAAAGTCGAGCTGATTCAATGCCCTGCAGGGGGGTAGCAGGGACCCGGAGTAATTCATGTAGCTTTAGCTGCGGATACGGGTCCCTGCACTTCCGGTTTTGAGTCTGCGCACGTGCATGGCGACGGCCTCCAGCGGCCGCGGCGAGCGCCATGGCGAACTCGGAACACAGAGCCACACGTAAAAACTAGACCCCCCCCCCCCCCCGATCGGCCGCGCACCCGAAGATCTGACTGCGCGGATCTGTCCCCTGGCCGCCTCTAAGGCAATAAGGCACCACATGGTGTCCGCAACCACCACGCGCGTATCCCTACTGGCAATACCAGGTTAGTTCCATGCGATCAGGAACTCGGCCGGCTGGGAGCGGAGGATCGCTGGGCTAGCCTCTGGCAAAGGGCCGCCAGCCCCGCGGAGTACTCAGGGATCACGCCAATTCTCGGGACCCAAGAATCAGCAGATTGGCGGTGGGCCCGATTTCGGGGCGAAATTAGATTCTCCGCCCCCGTGCCGAAATCTGCGGAGAATCCAGCCCAAAGTATAAGGGAACAATTGTAATTTAGGAAGGAGGTGTGCATTGAGTACATGGAAAGCAGTGGAGTGCATGATATAGCAGACTATGAAGTGATTAAGAGAAAAAAATCGAAGAAGGCAAAGAAGAACTAGGAAATTAAATCATCTGCGAACATAAAATAAAATAGTAAAATTTTTACGGGCACACCAGTAAAAAAAATTGAAAGACTTGAATGGTCACAAGACCATTAATTAATAGACAGGATAGTACCACAGGTCACATCAGAGAGAAATATTAAATAAATATTTTGCTTAAATATTTGCCAGGGGGATAGAATATGTGTGTGTGGCATTGACTGATGAGATGAGTAATGAGATAAATGCGTTTAATTTAACAAAAAGATATGTACATTGAATAAACTAAACAAATTCCCAAGAGACAGAAGAGTTTGGGATTCTCCGGTCTGCCAGCCACGTTTTCCAGTGCGGCGCATTCCCGCCGGCAGTGGGATTCTCCCTTCCCTCAGCCGGCCAATGGGGTTCCCCATTATGGCCACCCCACACCATTGGCAAACCCACGGGCGTGGGTGCGCTGCCGGCGGACTGGAGAATCCCGCCGACGGAGAATTCCGCTGACTATTTTTATAAAATCACCCGACTTAAAAGTTCTTTTCACCCACAAACTACAAAAGAACAAATTGACTCACTGAAAATGTTATGCCTTATCGGGTGAGTTTATTTGTACCCACAATTACAGATTGAACACAGGCAGAGATTTGAAATGATTACAGAAAATGATTAAAAATTTAACAGAACACAATCAAAGAAAATAATAATAAAAATAGCAGCTGCTGTGATACTTTGCTCCTAGCAATTCAACTCTTCACTGATACCCAGCATCAGAACACTCATATAATATATATAATATAATAATCTTTATTGCCACAAGTACATAAACACTGCAATGAAGTTATTGTGAAAATCCCCTAGTCGGCACGTCCCAGCACTTATTCGGGTACACAGAGGGAGAATTAAAAATGTCCAATTCATCTAACAAGCACATCTTTCGGGACTTGTGGGAGGAAACCGGAGCACCCGGAGGAAACCCACACAGACACGGGGAGAACGTGCAGACTCCGCACAGACAGTAACCCCAAGCCGCAAATCGAACCTGGGACCCTGGCGCTGTGAAGCAACAGCGCTAACCACTGTGCATATGTTACTCTACTTTCAGCAAGTACATACTTTGTCCATATTAGCTCAAATATTTTATCAACTGCGGTCATGCAATCACCAGAAATGGCCGTCTTGTGTGGTTATAGATTATTCTCCCAGTGATTCATCAGGTCTCTCTCTCTCTTTCTCACTCTCTGGGTCTCTGTGTTTTTCTCTGTCTCTCTCTCTGTCTGTCTGTCTGTCTCTCTCTCTCTCTGTCTCCCTCTCTCTCTGTCTTTCTCTTTCTCTCTCCCTCTCTCTCTCTGACTCTCTCTCTCTGTCTCTCTCTGTGCCTCTCTCTCACTCTGTCTGTCTGTCTCTCCCTCTGTCTCTCTCTCTCACTCTCTCTCTCTCTCTCACTCTCTCTCTCTCTGTCTGTCTCCCTCTCTCAGATCTCCCTCCAGTGATTAGCAGGGTCTTACTCCTTCAATTGCAGTGCCGGTCTCTGAAGTATTTAATCTGTTATGCCTTTTTTAGGGGATAAGGTTGGGTTTAGTTTGTTATACTGACAAGCTGTGCCATTCCATGTGAAGCTTATTTTAAAGGCACAGCCCCCAGTTACATTCTGCATCTTTTGTATAAACCTTGATTTGCATTCGCCCAGGAGGTTTCCCATCTTTCTTTCACTTTCACCATTTTTAAAAGCCATCCCTATCTCCTTCTGCACTGAGGAGCTCCGCCATTTTTAAACGGCATCCCGACCTCTTGAACCCAAGACATGGTCCTCGGGCACCCCCCCACTTGCAGCACAGGAAAAATTCCAATGTGGCACTGCAAAACTGGCAGGTTGTGCCCCTGCCAGTGCCACCTGGGCAGTGCCAGCTGACATCCAAGTGGCACTGCCCAAGTGCCAGGGTGCCACCCTGCCCAGTGGGCAAGCACCTGGGGGCCTCCAATCCCCTGGGAGATCCCCCACGAGTACTGTTCTATCAGCACTGAATGCGCTCACCCGAGATCTCCAAGGCATTGGGGGTTAAATCCCACTCCTTGGGTAGATTATGGGAATGCATATTAGAGTGAGACTAGCTGTCTCACTCTAATATGCAGATCTGCTCATAAGTAATCCTGCCCACAATGGGTGGGATTCATAGAATTAGAGAATTTACAGTGCAGAAGGAGGCCATTCGGCCCGTCAAGTCTGCACCGGCCCTTGGAAAGAGCACCCTACCCAAGCCCACACCTTTTTTACATCGCAACGTCTCTCAAGATCGCGTTAGATCCCATGAGGCGCGGGGAGATCCCGGAAGAAGAATCTCCCGGATTCTACCGGCCGCGCCGCTATGCCTTTCGGGCCGTACGCGGCTGGTAGATTGCACTATAAAGCTCCTAGTCTGGATGGATTAAATCTGGATGGATGATTAAAATCCACACATTTTAAAAGAATCCAGGGAAGAGATGGTAGAGGCTTTCCTGCACATATTTAATAATTCATTAGAAAAAGGTATAGTGCCAGAGGATCGGCAAATAGCTATTCCATTTAGGAATGGGGTCTGAACATACCAAGGAAAGAACAGTTAACACCGATAGTACGAAAAATAATGAAATCCTTGTGAAAGGTGTGGATAAAAGAACATCTAAGAAATAAAATATATAATAATTGACAGTCAGCATGAACTCCAAAGGGGAAAATTCTTCTTGACCATCCCGATTGAATGTTTTGAGGAGGTAACAGTGAGAGTAGACAATTTCAGTTTAATTTATTTGGATACCCAATAATAGATTAATGAATAATGTCAGAGAGTACAGAGTCAGGGGACAAGTGGCAGAATGGATTGCTAGCTGTCTTCAATCGGAAAGCAGAGAGTGGGAGTGAAGGGTATTTATTCAGAACGGCAGACAGTGGGGGAAGTGATGTTCCACAAGGATCTGTGCTGGGACCACTGCAGTTCACAATTTACATTAACAATAGACTTTGGAATCAGAACACAATTTCTAAATTAGTGGCGAACTCCAAATTAAGTGCGACAGTCAATACTTAGGAGAACTGGAACAACCGACAAGGTAATAAACTTGCAGAAGGGGAAAATAATTGACAAATGAAGTTCAGCACAGATAACCATGAGGTGGTACATTTTGTTAGGAACAGGGAGATCACTTATTATTTGGAAGGCGTGGGGCTGGATAGAATAGAGGAATAAAGGGACCTCTGTATGCATGTACATCAGTCCTTCAAAGTTCCACTACAGGATTGCAAAGTCATTTTAAAAGTTTAAACCAAGCACCAGGCTTCATTTATAGAGAATAAGAATTGAAAAGTAGGGAGGAAATGCTAAACTTGTTACGACCCTTGGTTAGATCACATGTATGAGTAGTGTGTGCCGTTCTGGTCAGCATATTATAAAATGGATTTAGTAGCACTAGAGAGTGCGGAGAAGATTGGAAAGGATGATACAAGCATTGCGTAGCTATACAAATCAGGAAAGGATAAACAAGCTGAGACACTTTTCTTTTGATAAAAGAAAGCTGGGGCGACCTAAACGGATGTCTTTAAAATTTAAAAAGGTTTTGATCGGGTGGATACAGAGAGAATATTTACCCTTGCGGCGGTGAGGATAACTAGAGGTGATCAATATGAGATGGTCACAAGGAAGTCCAACAGAGAATTTGGAGAAAAAAAACATCTTTACCCAAATAGTGGGGAGAGTGTGGGATTTAGTGCCACAGGGAATTGTTGAGATGCATAGTTTGGATGCATTTCAGGGGAAGCTAGTGAAGCATATGAGGGAGAAAGGAATAGAGGGTTACAATGATGGGACGCCATGGTGGCACAGTTATTAGCACTGCTGCCTCACTGCACCAGGAACCTGGGTTCAATTCTGACCTTGGGTGACCGGGAAGAGTTTGCACATTTCCCTGTGTCTGCGTGGGTTTCCTCTGGGTGTTCTGTTTTCCTCCCACTGTCCAAAATTGTGCAGGTTAGGTGGATTAGCCATGTTAAATTTCCCCTTAGTGTCCAAAGCCGGTTAGGTGGGGTTGCGGGATTTGGGCAGGGGAGCAGGCCTTGGTACAGTGCTCATTCAGAAGGTTGGTGCAGACTTGATGGGCCAAATGGTCTCCTTCTGCACTTTAGGGGATCTATGTTTCTATAAATAGATTTAGATGAGGAAAAATAGAGGGGAAGCTCAAATGGAGCATAAACACTGACATGCTTTGGTTGGGCTGAATGGCTTGTTTCTGTGCTGTATACTTTGTGTAATCCTATATAATGATGTAAATACAGAGGTTGTAAGATTTGGGATAATTTTTGAATCACAATTAAAAGACCAGAAAGATTATTTTGTTTTCTGCTGTGTCTGCAACTCCAGTTAAAATGTTGGAAACCCCACCCTGCTGCTCCCCAGAACAGCACAGGAAGTTATGCAGCAACTGGAAGTTACTCATATTTCAGAGTCAGGGGCCAGTTTTGTGAGTTGAGTTTCAGTTGGTGCGGTTTGGATGGAAAAGAACGAGGAGGCGTGGGTGGACTGCAGTTACACGCACAATCATTTATTCTCACATTCCAGTGACCTTTTAAGGTGCATGATTTGTTTACTCCTGTATCACAGGTCTAACCAGGGCACAAATGCGGGAGCACTCTTGGATAGGATAGGTATAGAGGGATACAGCACTCAGAAGTGCTGAGGGATTTGGCCAAGGGTAGTATCGTGGTCGGTACAGGCTTGGAGGGCTGAAGGGCCTGTTCCTGTGCTGTATTGTTCTTTGTTCACTCCAAGCCCAAGCACTCCAAGGTGCTTTGTACCTTGTAATGAACAATGTTTCATTTGAATAAGCTTACTGTGCATGATCAACACACACAGCTGTCTCGCTGAAAGCTACTTGACTGAATGTTGAAAAATTGGGTGAGCCAATAGCTCTTGAAGGGCTGCTGCTCACTCTTAACACCAATTGCCTGCAATTGTTTTGTTGAAGACTGAAGAGACCAATAAAATAGGTTGCATCACATGAGTTTTGAGCTCAGTGCCTTCAGTCACTGAAGGTTTTGTCGGCAGGAGAGTCGAACTCATAGAGAACTGTGCTAATGGTTCAATAAATCACATTGAACTTACTTCAATGTCTGGAGTATCTTTTGGTCAAAGCTGCATCGAGTTGCAGCCTTTGTTATCCCAGAGTACATAACACAACATGGTACCAGTAGTGCCTGTTGAATCTATATAGTTCAACTCAGCAAGATCATTGACTACCAGCAACAGCTCCCAGGCAAGACGATCGAGATTCCGGTGCCTCAGCAGCTCAGGTACCAGGGCAATCTCAGTGCCAACTGGCGTGCATTCAAGCTGAGATTTGAGATTAACATGGTAGCATCCGACCTAGATGGCGTGGCCGATGCTGAGAAGATAGAGCTACTCACCATTGCGGGTGAAAGTGCAACAGACATCTTCAACTCCTTCAAGTACTTCAAAGGGCAGGACAAGAGAGACTTCCAGACAGTCCTGGACAAGTTTGAAAACTACTGCGAGGTAAACACAACAAAAATCGGTAAAACTGGCGCCTATACTCACCACGAGACAAAGGTAGGCTTGCAGCAGGGGCGAACGGCAGTTTTGATTGGCAGCCATTTTGCGCAAGGAGCCGCACATGCGCAGTTCCCCAGAAGACGCGAACCGGCAAAACAGTGTTAGAAGCCGCGCATGCGCAGTTGCGAGAAGAGCACAGTAAAGGAAAAGTGATTTGCGCATGCGCAATCCATTCCTACGCTCTACGTCACAAGCGCCATGATGACACAAGCCCCGGGCCACGCCCACTTAAAGGGGAAATGTCCCAAAATAGTGGAAAAAAAACTTTAAGCCACAAAACACAATTCTTTCACCTGGAAAGACAGCACAATGCCTGAACTTCGACCAGTAGATGAAAATAACTTCCGCAGAACCCTGCAACAAGCAGTTAGCACCGCCCTAAGAGATGATTTAGTCCTTGAAGACTACGACTCAGACGCTGATTTTATCATTGGACGAGGTGACTTCAGTACCAAATTCGAACCGCAACGAGATGTGTTGTCCATTGAAGCATCCGGCACAGTCATGAACGAGTTCTTCGGATTTGAGGATCCTCAGCCCAGCATAGACGACATTCCGACCCATGAGTACAGGATTCTGCTGCGGCCTGAGGCCAAGAGACAGAGAGCGGTACAAGCCCACAGAGTGCGGCCTGACGCCAAGTGACAGAGAGAGGTACAAGCCCACAGAGAGTGGCCTGATGCCAAACCAGTGGTCCACTCACCACGAAGAGTCCCCGACTCTGCACAGAAAATGATGACAGACTCCACAGCGAGACCACTGCACGTCTCCAAACAGAGAACACAGAAAGACTTCACAGCGAGACCACTGCACGGCTCCACACAGGGAATGATGCCAGACTCCACAAAGAGAGCGATACGAGCCTCCACAGCGAGCTCGTTGACAGACTCCACGATGGAAGCAACGCAAGACTCCAGAGCGCAGTCCTTGCATGAACAAGACCATGAAGGTCTAGCAACCTTACATGAGCAACCAGCAGCAGACGATGCAAGTCTGCCACGCTCAAGTGCACAGCAAGACGACTATGACAGTCTACCACGCTCACCTGAACAACAAAAAGACTATGACAGTCTACCCAGATTATTTGAGCCACCAGAAGAAGACTCTGATAGTCTACCCAGCTCATCCTACCGACAAGAAGACACTGAAGGTCTACCCACTGTATGTGCGACAAGTGACAAAGGCTTCACAATTCCCATACAAGATGTGCAACATCTCAGTGAAACTGACAGATCTCAGCTACTATGTACAGAGGCACTCAACAATTAAAGTGAGGCTACTAGTGACTCCAGTGACACCACGTTAATTCAAACCTCATCTACTCGAGCCTCTCCACAAGAACCTGAAATAACTCCAGACGGGGAGCATCAAGAAACCAAAGGTGATTCAGGTGAACCAGAAAGGGCTCCAGACGGGGAGCATCGACAAGCCAAAGATGATTCAAGTGAACCGGACATGACTCCAGATGGGGAGCGCCGATGAATCAGAGACGGCACACTCAATGAAACAGCAGATGCCACAAAGGACACTGACACAAGTAACTTTGTGAAGAACTCGCATTATCCACTCGGGGTGGTCTTTGAGCGCAACAAGCACATCAATAACAACAATGACAACAACACTGGAACAACAACTTGTACGACATGGTACAACTCTGCAAATGCAGGACAATGTAACAGCACAGCTCCTAACACTGGCAAGAGTACAGACATACCATGGCCTGACAACGAATCTCACCGATTCAAGTTTGCTCCACTACAAAAAAGCAAACCAGTTTTCAAGACAGATGAGTTAGCTCCACTATGAAAAAGCAAACCAGCTTTCAAGGCAGGTGACATACTGCATCAATATCGCAATCACAAGAAACGGTCCAGGTCGGACAGCACAGATGACATACCGCATCGCTACCACAAGCATCGGAAAAAAAAGAGTCCAAATCAGACACGCAGTGATTTGACCATTTGAACACCTCCTGATGACTTCTTGGTTCCTTAAGCACAGGGACACTGACGGAGTTCACAAGGAAATGACAACATCAACATCGACACTTCAATAACAAAACAAGAAAGCCACTCAGCCATATAAATTCATGAACTTTGGACTCATAAATATTATTTGGTATTGTATAATCATCACTGTCATCATGATTTGTACAGTCATCACTTATCTACCTATTTTGTTCAATTTTCTTTAACAAAGTACAGAAAATATGTAACATGGAAAAAGGGGGGATGTGATGATATGCATCACTGTATGTACACAAGGGGTATGTAAATATGCTACAACTAAGTAATCACTAGAGGGAGCACCGGAGATCTCATGACATGCAGCCATATAGCTAATGAACACATCTAATAGGACGCGACCAATGGGCAGTCAAGACACCCAGAGGTGACACTACCACAAGGGGGCAACCCATATAAAAGGACAGGGCACACATGCTCTTTCTCTTTCCACAGGCGACACTTAGAGAGAAGGACAGGGGCAGATGAGAAGCATCACACCCACCACGTGGCTTAGAGCAGACTGGTTAGTTAGACTGAGTTACGATAGCAAGATTAGCAGGAGAGTCGAAATCATAGAGAACTGTGCTAATGGTTCAATAAATCACATTGAACTTACTTCAACATCTGGAGTATATTTTGGTCAAAGCTGCATCGAGTTGCCGCCTGTGTTATCCCAGAGTACATAACACATCAGTTACAACCCTTTGCTTTATTTCTGACCAAAGAAAATATTTGCTCACAACTGATTTCACCCAACTTGCATGGACCAAAATTCAACGAACCCCAAAATTGACTGGCCTACCCAATGGATGTCCCTACACCTTAAATGTATCAAAATATTTTGCAACATTCCAGACTCTGTCTGTGTCCCATACATAGAAATGCATGAAATAAATCAGATGAAAATGTTCCATCAGTAGCTTCAGAGAATACCTGGCCTCAGCATCACAGGACAAAATAGGTAACTGTGATTGCAGTCTAACAGCACTGGCCTCCAGAATCAATCTGCTGTTACCGGCAGTACAGGCCCACTAATGAATGCCACTGCATGTCTTCATTGTGACAAGCAGATATTGCATATTCAAGCTCTTTCATATGGATCAATTGACTTGGTGAGAGAAATGTTGGAAAAGAGCATGCAGCAAGGGGGCACTTATGATTGATGGGCATCATTGCATGATTGAAGACGTGGACAAGGCACTGTATGTAGTCAACAACGGCTGCATTCAGAAAACCGTGAAAACTATTAGCTTGTACGTTTTCTTTGTTTTCCACAGTGAATCATTTTAAAGTAGAAAAAAGTTGTTAGTTTGCTCTGTGACAATAAACTGATGTTTTCCATTGCCGTGATGTTTTATTGCCTGATTGGGATATGGCCATATTCTGTCTGACTACCACAGAATTCATGTTGCCTCGCACATCTGCAGAACAAGATGTGCTCGGAGAAACTCTTCATCTCTTTGTATTGCGGGAAACATGGACAACATTCCGAATTAGATGAGAATTCACTGCAATAAAATATAAACGTTTGTTTTCTATTCATGGTCACATCTGTTCTGTCCTTTTCAAGTGCACTTAATGTAAGCACACATTCATTTAAAACAAAAAGCAGTTTTAAAGCCTATCTTTAGTCTGAGCCTTTCTCCCAAGAGGGAGAATATGACGCAAGGCTATTTGATCTTTCAGACAAAACTGCTTAGTTTTTAATCCTCGTTTTCAGAGCTATCTTTGTTCAGTCATTATTTTGTGACAACTGGATTTTACTCTCGTTGGACTGCACCTTTAGTGTTGCTGCAGCATATTGTTTTACCTCTATCCCAGTGCCAAATGTATAATAATAATGCCGGTTATTTCGCAGCAATGTGGGAGTTTTGGCACTTGTAGCGGGACCACCAATTTTGAACTCGTAATTCGTCCCTTTCTTGCATTTATCTGCAGCTGTTGGGGAAACTTGCTAAAAAGGTGAAATATTTGTTCAAAGGAAAGTAACTTGCTCGATCATAATTTGGTTTAAAATAATTGATCAGTGCTGAGTAGTCTGTCATCTCTCTTCAATCATTAGGAATCTCAGGGGCTTTCAAAGGCCATGAACAAATCTCAATGCATGTATTTGAGTACATGTGCTTAAAGGTTTACCATCATCCAATCCACGGTACTGTAAAAAAAAGCAATGCACCTGTGGCTATTTGCTTAAATTTCTGCTAAAAATGTTGTACCAATTAACTCAGTGTAACAACTGCATTAGCCTTCTATCGAATATCATTGTTCAGCCTACAGCTAGCAGTGTTGCTAGCTCCCACTGCAGGACAGTATTCCTATCACAGGGGTCTCTAACAATCAAGAATTGTGGCTGTACAATGAATTACAAAACTCTCTCTCCCAGTGTCAATTAATCTTGGAAAAGTGGTGATACTGTTTAAAAAAGGCGGAAGTTCTGCCCTTAACTGATTGCTCTACACATTGCAGGTAAACTAATGATTCAAATTTAGTAGTTCGACAACGTCAAGCTGTTGAAATATTAATCAGGCGATCAAATTTGAAACACTATTTGAACGTCAGGGGGAGGACAGAATTGCACTAGTTTGTTATGCCCTGCACACCTGAGTAATGTGCTAGCTTTCACAGTGTTGGTTTGGAGTGGCTGCTTGGGCAAGGATTAAGTTTCAGTTTGATTCAGTTAGTGGATCACTTGCCGCTGGGTCTCGAAAATTCTGGAATCGATTTCCCTACGGGTTTTAGCACATAATCTCGGCAGACACTTTAATGCAGCACTAACAGAGTGCTGCACACTAGGAGATGTCTTCCTTCAGCTGGGGAGTTAACTGACAGCGAACTCAGGGAGATGTAAGAAATATGGTCATAAATTAATAGCTGTTTGGGGTACTTGCTGTACATAAATTGACTGCAGTATTTGCCAAATAATAGCAGTGAATGTAATTCAGTGGCTGTAAAATGGTTTAACATGTCCTGAAGCCACAACGGAGTGCTATGTAAATGTAACTTTGGGCGGGATTTTCCGCTCCTTCCCGATGGCGGGATCTTCTGGTCTCACTGAAGGTGACACCCACCCCCCACCCCCCTCCCCACACACACACACACACACACACAATGGTGTGTTCTCCGGTGGTAGGTCAGGCAATCCTCGCAAAGCATAGTAGACATCTACAGGACCCGAGGATCCCATTGATGGCAAATTACGAGACGGGGGGAGGGGGGAAGGGAGGGGAGAGATGGGATCCTGTCCTTTGCTTTTTAATTTATCATATTTACTTATTTATTTCTTGCATTGTTGGACTCATGACCCCTATTGGACTGTAATGTCTTTATGTAAACCTCTGTTACGACTGTGGGCTACGATGGCGATGTTATTTGTGTTCTATTAGCACTCAATGGACAATTATTTCTTGGGTAGTAAATCTCTCACAAATGTAAGTTAACAACCGACATTAAGCAATATTGCCCAAGTAGAAATTTAACACTATACCTAACAACTAAAAAAACAGGGATCCTCAAAAGTCATTACTGTTTTGCATTCCGTTTTGACCACGACTGTGTTACAATTAATGCTTATATGAAATTCCTTTGTCCACTGTTTTAATGACAGTAATTCATTTATTTTGAAGAGGTTAGCCCCCTTGTTAAAATAGCACAGGCAAGAATGCTATACAAGTGCTTTAACATATTCGTGACTGATGTTGCAGAGTGTGCCGTATGGTTTTAATGCCAAAATAAGGGTACTATTCAAGCCCAAATGGATTGGAGTTCCCTCCATGAAAAATATTTGCTTCCAGAGAGTAGTGATGTAACTTCTGATACGGTTCGATTTAATTGTAAATAACTATTTGCTAAGATATTGAGAGAGGTTGAGGGAGTGAGAGTCCTTGGAATGCGTGTCCACAGGTCCTTGAAAGTGACAGGGCAGGTGGTCGAGAAAGGACATCGAATGCTTTCCTTTATTGGGTGAGGTAATACAAAAGCAGGGATGTAATGATGGAACTGTATAAAATGCTGGTTCGGCCACATCACAAGAAGGACGTAATTGCTCTTGAGAGAGAGTGCAGAGGAGATTTACCAATAATGTTGCTAGGGTTTGAAAATTGCAGCTATGAGGAGACATTGGATAAGCTAAGGTTATTTTCCTTGGAACAGAGCAGGCTAAAGGGAGAGGACCAATTTGAGGTGTACTAAATTATGAAGGGCCTAGATAGGGTAGAAAGGAAAGTCTTGTTTCCACTAGCTGAGGGGTCAATTACCAGGGGGCAGAGATTTTTTTAAATTGTGTTTTTTTTCTTTAGGGAGCATAGATTTAATGTGATTTGCAGATGGATTAGAGGGGACGAAGAAAGATTTTTTACCCAGAGGGTGGTCGGCGTCTGGAATTCACTTCCTAAATTGGCGAATGAAGCTGATATAGAACATAGAACATAGAACGATACAGCGCAGTACAGGCCCTTCGGCCCACGATGTTGCACCGAAACAAAAGCCATCTAACCTATACTATGCCATTATCATCCATATGCTTATCCAATAAACTTTTAAATGCCCTCAATGTTGGCGAGTTCACTACTGTTGCCGGAAGGGCATTCCACGGCCTCACCGCTCTTTGCGTAAAGAACCTACCTCTGACCTCTGTCCTATATCTATTACCCCTCAGTTTAAAGCTATGTCCCCTCGTGCCAGCCGTTTCCATCCGCGGGAGAAGGCTCTCACTGTCCACCCTATCTAACCCCCTGATCATTTTGTATGCCTCTATTAAGTCTCCTCTTAACCTACTTCTCTCCAACGAAAACAACCTCAAGTCCATCAGCCTTTCCTCATAAGATTTTCCCTCCATACCAGGCAACATCCTGGTAAATCTCCTTTGCACCCGCTCCAAAGCCTCCACGTCCTTCCTATAATGCGGTGACCATAACTGTACGCAATACTCCAAATGCGGCCGTACCAGAGTTTTGTACAGCTGCAACATGACCTCCTGATTCCGGAACTCAATCCCTCTACCAATAAAGGCCAACACTCCATAGGCCTTCTTCACAACCCTATCAACCTGGGTGGCAACTTTCAGGGATCTATGTACATGGACACCTAGATCCCTCTGCTCATCCACACTTCCAAGAACTTTACCATTAGCCAAATATTCCGCATTCCTGTTATTCCTTCCAAAGTGAATCACCTCACACTTCTCTACATTAAACTCCATTTGCCACCTCTCAGCCCAGCTCTGCAGCTTACCTATGTCCCTCTGTAACCTGCTACATCCTTCCTCACTGTCGACAACACCACCGACTTTACTGTCGTCTGCAAATTTACTCACCCACCCTTCTGCGCCTTCTTCTAGGTCATTGATAAAAATGACAAACAGCAACGGCCCCTTGTGGTACGCCACTTGTAACTGAACTCCATTCTGAACATTTCCCATCAACCACCACCCTCTGTCTTCTTTCAGCTAGCCAATTTCTGATCCACATCTCTAAATCACCCTCAATCCCCAGCCTCCGTATTTTCTGCAATAGCCTACCGTGGGTGAACCTTATCAAACGCTTTACTGAAATCCATATACACCACATCAACTGCTCTACCCTCGTCTACCTGTTCAGTCACCTTCTCAAAGAACTCGATAAGGTTTGTGAGACATGACCTACCCTTTACAAAGCCATGCTGACTATCCCTGATCATATTATTCCTATCTAGATGATTATAAATCGTGTCTCTTATAATCCCCTCCAAGACTTTACCCACTACAGACGTGAGGCTCATATGTTCAATTCATTTAAAAGGTACCTGGATCTGCACCTGAAGCGATGTAACCAGGTTCTGGAAAATGCATTAAACTGAGTGGCTCGTTTCTTTTTCCTCTTTTTTGGCTGGCGCAGACACAATGGGCTGACTGGCCTTGTTCTGCACCATATTATTTCTAGGTTCTGTGGTTCTAAAAATATATATTTAGGATTTGTAATCATTACTTGGTTTTAAAAACTAGGTATAATTCTTGAAGCTAATATATGAATAGATAAGTAGCTTACATGAATGTAAATGACTGTTAATGAATTACCTGGTACAAGATGCACAACTTTTTATGTAAGTACCGAGAGCAAATGAGAACCCAGAGCGAGAATTAGCCAAACGTGCCAGGAAGTTAGAGTGTAAAACCACCTCCTAAGTTACTCAACACAATCAGTAGTTCTTTCCTTCTCATTTTATTTAAAGAAAGAGACAGCCTCCATAACCCCCCAAATAACCCCCAAAACAAGCAAGTATTATGATGTGGGATTACCTTGTGCCTGCTGCTTCCAAAGCGGATAGTGTGGAAACATTATGGCTGCCTGCTAATTTAAATGACTATAGAATGCAGCAAGTGCCAAGCATCTTGTTGAGCGGCTGCAAATCTGAGCAGGGTTGCAAAATTTTGAGAAGGTAGCATCAGTGAAAGCAGGTTTACAGTAATTAACACCAAACTGCGCTCCTTAAAGGGCAACTGCATTCTGGCTGGGCAGGTGCAGGAAGACATTCTATTGCTGATCCTGGCCTGGGAAAGGCAGAAGAATGCTGCAACAGGGTGGAGTGCGGGGGTCCAAGATATTCCAATGTTGCATTAGAGGCTTTGATGTAGGAGGTGGTGAGAAGGGGAGGTTTCATCTATCCACAGGGGGCTAGGATGCCTCCCAAGTAAACTTTGCAAAGGCAGTGAGACACTGCAGCAATGGCAGTCAATAGTAGGACTCGTACCTGAGAACCTGAATGTAGTGTCGCATAAAGTTTAATGACTGCACACGAGTGGTCAATATCGATGAATATGTCATCAAATGCTATATACCACCAACAGTCTTGTGCATTGCTCGATGCACCCCCCCCCCCCCCCCCCCCCCACACACACACACTCACACCACTCATCCACAAACAATCTCCCTCAATCATGGCTTATTCCTAACATTCAGGCACTTTTTGTTGTGGATGAGGCTAACAATTCCAGCATTTGCTGCCCATCACTAATTGCCCGAGAACTGATTGATTTGTGAGACCATTAGCCCCATACTTAGCCCCCTACTGTACTCCCTATACACACATGACTGTGTGTCAAAATTTGGCTCCAACTCCATCTACACGTTTGCTGATGGCACAACCGTAGTGGATCAGATCTCGAACAATGATGAGTCAGAGTACAGGAGGGAGATAGAGAACCTAGTGGCGTGGTGTAATGACAACAATCTCTCCCCCAATGTCAGCAAAACTAATGGACTGGTCATTGACTTCAGGAAGCAAAGTATCGTATCACACCCCTGCCTGCTTCAATGGTGCCGAGGTGGAGATGGTTGACAGCTTCAAATTCCTAGGTTGCACATCACCAACAATCTGTCCTGGTCTGCTCACGTCAACACTATGACCAAGAAAGCACAATAGTGCCTATACTTCCTCAGGAAACTAAGGAAATTCAGCATGGCCACATTGACTCTTATCAATTTTTACAGATGCACCATAGAAAGCATCCTATCTGGCTGCATCATAGCCTGGTATGGCCCAAGACCATAAGAAACTACAGAGAGTTGTGAACACCGTCCAGTCCATCACACGAAACCACCTTCCATCCATTAACTCTGTCTACACCTCTGTTCCCTTGGGAAAACTGGCAGCATAATCAAAGACCTCTCCTACCCGGGTTATTCTCTCTTCCAACCTCTTCCATCGGGCAGGAGATACAAAAGTCTGAGAAGACATACTAACAGGTTCAAAAACAACTTCTTCTCCGCTGCTGCCAGACTCCTGAATGACCCTCTTATGGACTGAACTGATCTCTCCACACATCTTCTCCACGGAGTAGTACTATATTCCATATGCTTCACCCAATGCCTATGTCTATGTATTTACATTGTGTATTTATTGTTTGTCCTATGTTTTTTCATCTATGGAACAATCTGTCTGGACTGTACGCAGAACATTTCACTGTACCTCGGTACACGTGACAATAAATCAAATCCAAATCCATTTTCAGAGGGCAGCTAAGAGTCAACCACATTGCTGTGGGTCTGCAGTCACATGTAGTCCAGACCGGGTAAGGATGGCAGATTTCCTTATCTAAAGGTCAGTGGTGAACCAGATGGGTTTTGATGACACGGTCACCTTTACTGAGACTAGCATTCCATATCAGATTTTATTAATTCATATTGCACAAGATACCATGGTGGGATTTATACCCCTGTCCTCAGAGCATTATTCTGGGCCTCTGGACTACTACTCAGTGACATAACCGCCACACCACTGCCTTGCCCATTATCCCCCACCCCCACCCCCTCATCAAAACAGTGGATACTAGCATTCAAAGGGGTTTGCAGGGTCACAGCAGTTCAGCAATCTGTACTCTGGCACATCACTCGGATTGTTGACGCACTGCCCTGGGGAACAGTAGGGACCCTTTGGAGCACAAACCTGCTGGCCTCTCTCTCTTTCTCTCTCTCTCTGAGGATCACAGCATTCTTCCCCCTCCACCTTGCCTGTCAGCTAACCAGCCAAGGCTGCTAACACCCATATTGAGATGGTGCATCCGACACTGGACCATATAGGGCCGGAGCTGCTTGAGGTTGTCCTGAAAAGTGATCTGCAATCTCACCCACTGAAAATCAGCAACCTTCCACTGGCCACATTGCAACCACTTGGGTAACATTGCATTGAAGCACTCACATGGATAAATATATATTGAAGACAGGTAGAAAAAGAATGCAGTGGGGTGATATATGATGTTTGAAGGCAGTATAAATTTAATTTATAAATTTGGTTTGGAATGTTTGTTTTGTTGCTCTTATTTTTGCACTGGGACTAAATGGATCCTGTGCTGGTCAGGCAGAGAAAAGGCGAAAGTATGTGTGTGGGGGGGGGGGGGGGGGGACGACTTTCTGGCCTTTCCTGCCAGTGGGATTGTTTGGTCCCACGGAAGACGACGCCCTGCAATGGTTCCCCAGTGGCGAGGTGGCGAGCCGTGCAAAGCGCCATTGGCATTGGTGGAATCAGAAGATCCGCAGGAAAACAGGCCGCAGCGTACTGGAAAATCCAGCCCAAAGTGTGGGAATGTTGATGAATGGGGAATTGGGTTGAGTTCATTGGTATCTCTATCAGGTAAGTCAATCTTGGGCTGCCCAGTGGGAAAGGGCTGTGTTAGTTGTATTTTCAAAAATTGTTGCATAGGACGTGTGTGTCGCTAGCTAAGCCAGTATTTATTGACCTTGAGAAGGTGGTGGTGAGCAGCCACCTTCCTAAACCTCTGCAGTCTATGGGTGTAGATACACCCACAGTGCTGTTAGGGAGTTCCAGGATTTTGACCCAGCAACAGTGAAGGGATGGTGATGTAGTTCCACGTCAGGATGGTGTGTGGTTCGATGGAGAACCAGCAAGTGGGTGATGTCCCCATGAATTTGCTGTCCTTGTCCTTCAAGGTGGTAGAGTTACTAGTTTGGAAGGTGCTGTTAAATGAGCTTTGGTGAGTTGTTGCAGAGTATCATGTAAATAATACACACTGCTACCACTGTGCATCAGTGCTGGAGTGTTTAAGGTGGTAGATGGGTTGTCAATCAAGTTGCTGCCTTGTCTTGGAAGGTGGAATATTCCATCACACTCCTAACTAGATGGTGGACAGGCTTTGGGGAGTCAGGTGGTTACTAATTCTCTGTAGAATTCCCTGCCTCGGATCTGCTCTTGTAGCTACATATTTATATGGCTGGTCTATTTCACGTCAATGATAAATCCCAGCATGTGGATAGGGGGATTCAATGATGGTAATGCTGTTGAATGCCACAGGGAGAAGGTTAGATTCTCTCGTGTTATAGATGGGTCATTGCCTGGCATTTGTGTGGCACAAATGTCACTTCATAATTGTCAGCCCAACCTGGATATTTTCCAGGTCTTGAGGCATATGAATATGGACTGCTTCAGGATCTGAGGTGTCACGAATGGTGCTTAATATTGTGCAGTCATCAATGAACATCTCCGCGTCGACCTTATGATGGAAGAAAGGACATTGGTGAAGCAGCTGAAGATGTTTGGGCCGAGGGCACTACCCTGAGGAACTCCTGCAGTGATGTCCTGGAATGAGATGATTAACCTCTAAAACCACAACCATCTTCCTTTGTGCTGAGTATAACGCCAATGGAAAGCTTCCCGCCTGATTTCCCAATGACTCCAATTTAGCTAGGGATCCTTGATTCCATACTCAGTCAAATGCTGCTTTGATGTCAAGGGCAGTCACTCTCACCTCACCTCTGGAATTTAACTCTTTTGTCCATGTTTGGACTAAGATTGTAATGTGGTCAGGAGCTCAGTGACCCTGCAGAACCCAGACTGAGCGTCAGTGAGCAGGTTATTGCGAAGTAGATGCCACTTGATAGCACTGTCAACGACCTCTTCCATCACTTTGCTGATTATTGAGAGTAGATAGATGGGACTGATCCTTTGGCTTGATGGTAATGGTAGAGTGGGAGATATGCCAGGCCATGAGGTTACAAATTGTCGTTGAATACAGTTCTACTGCTGATGATGGCCCACGTGTCTCAAGGATACCGAGTCTTGAGTTGCTAGATCTGTTCAAAATCTATTCCTTTTAGCATGGTGATAGGTGAGCGAAGATGACTACCCACCTGCTCGGGGCCCCGTAGCAGCCCTCCCACCAGCTTCACATTTTTAAAACAAAGTACTAACCTGCGGCCACGTGACTACTTGCTGGGGAGGCCGTTAGATCACGGGGGGCTGTTGGGTAGGGGGTTGCTCCCATTAATTGGATGGAGATTGGGCTTAAGTGGTGATTATTGGTCTCTCACCATGCTACAGCGGCATCCTGATTTCGCTGTCAAGGGCGGGCAAGTTAGATCACAAACAGATTGGCGCACGGCGAGGTTGTCGATTTTGGCCTCTCTCACGATTTATAGGATGTGTGTGTCATTGGCTAGGTCAGTATTTAGTGACCTTGAGAAGGTGGTTGAGAAGACCTCTCGCTTAAGCACAATGCGACCATTAAATCGTGCCCTTGGGCGAATGAATTTTTGTTTGGATTAAGGGGGTTCCCTGTGGAGTGCTTAATTAGAGACTTTTGTGTTCAGTTGGTAAGAAGATGTAACTAATGGGAGGAGCTACAGTACTCGGCATTTCTGCAGAAAAGCAGACAGTGCAGTTCTGGAGATCGAAGTCAAACATGAAGATAGTTTTTAAAGACTTCAGCTTGAGATCCTGCATTGTTCTGACAGGATTTGGGTCTGTCTCTTACAACAGTTTCAAAGAACATCTCTTGAACAAGTATGCCTGTGTTTGCTAAGTGTATTTAAAAGTGTATTGAGAGCTGAGATGGTTTTGTTGTTTGAGTGGGGATAAAGATAGCAGTTAAGGGTTATTGTGTCACTGTATTGATTGGCATAGTTTAAGGGGTAATTGTAAGTTATTTTGCTGTGTGACATTAAAAATATTTTAATACTGTGTTAATAAAACAAATACACAGGGGCGGGATTCTCTGAAATGGAGGCAGAGTGTTTGCGCCGTTGTGAATGCCCCACAGGAGGCCAGCATGACATTGAGCCACCCCACAGGCCGCCCCCCGACCCTGCGCGCAGAGTTCCCGCCGGCGCCGCTCACACCTGCTCGCAGCCGGCTCCTTTTCCGCGCAGCCGCTTGGTCCATCAAGGCAGGACAATCAGCGGACTGCGACTGGCGTCGCTCCAAACGCGCCGGCGCAAATGGCGCCAATTCGCCGCTCCTTAGAGAATCACCTGCCGGCGTCGCGGGAAAAAATGGCGCGAACGGCGATTCTCCCATACGGCGCAGCATGGGAGAATCCTTCCCCACATCCCTATTTGGCGTGAAATCACTTCCTGGAGCGAGGTATCCTTTCCTCACAGTCTTACAAAATTAAAATTAAATATTTGGGTGTCTGTCCAGTTTCCTAGCCACTGTTGGGGTCGGGTCTGGGATCACGATAATGTGCAGCACTTGGTGGAGGTGTTAGCTGAACACTGAGCTTCAAAATCTCAGGTTGACATCAAATCTGAGGTACACCAAAAGATGTGTTGAGCTCAACTAGCAGCTAATGTGCACATATCGCGGATACCGTTTTGGAGGCAAAATGGTGCTCATAACACCAAAAAGGTAATCCATCGAAACCTGGCATTGCAGAAGGGGGCCATTTGGTCCATCGAGTCTGCACTGTCCCTCTGAAAGAGCACACTACCTGCCATATCCTCGTCGTCCAGTAACCCCATTTAATCTTTGGGGATTTTTAGCATGGTAAATCCACCTAACCAGTAAGCAGTAGGAGTCCAAATTCCCAGCCAAACTCTCGCCTTGCATAATGTAAGAATAAAATCCATTGATAAAAATGTAATGAAATTCTGGATTTTAATTCAATACATATCAAATATAGGGCAGGGGCTGGAGAGGCCGGCCCGCCGATCGGTGGGCCCCGATCGCGGGCCAGACCCCATCGGAAGTCCCCCCCCCATTGAAGGAGCGCTTTCCCCCGCCCCACGGGCCGCCCCCCGACTCTATGCGCAGAGTTCCCGCCGGCTGCGAGCAGGTGTGCACGGTGCCGGCGGGACTCTGCCATTTCCGCGTGGCCGTTCGGCCCATCAAGGCCGGGAAATCGGCGGCCCGGCCGCGGACTGCAGCCTGCTCAGTTGGCTGGTCAGCTGGTTTTTGATGCAGTGCGAAGCCAACAGCGTGGCTTCAGTTCCCAAATCGGTGCAGGTTATTCTCAACCTTACCCCTCGCCTGAGATGTGGTGATCCTCAAGTTAAATCAATACCAGTCAGCTCTCTCCCTCAAAGGGGAAAGCAGCCTATGGATATCTGGGACTATGGCAACTTTACTTTATATCAAATATAAAAGCAAACAATTTTAAAAAGATAACATTTACATTGGATGCTTCATACTATTTGTAGAAAAGCTGCCAGCCACCTGAATCAAAGCGCTGGGGACAAGGTGCTTATTCAAATGCGATTGTTCCAGTTTGCCTGGGAGAGCAGAATGGTATTCAAAAGGAACTGGGACCTGACCTGATCTGACAAACATGCCAAACTGATGGTCAGAATACTCAGAGGAGTGGAGTTTGCACATTCCCCCCCGTGCTTGCGTGGGTTTCGCCCCCACAACCCAAAAAAAGATGTGAAGGGTAGGAGGATTGGCCACGCTAAGTTGCCCTTAATTGGGTACTCAAAATTTATTTAAAAAAAGAATACTATGAGGAGGTCAGACGGGGGAAATCATTTGTGGAGAATGGTAGTATGGCAGACCAATGTGGTCAGTGGATTGAACTCGGGTAACTGGAACATTAAGATGCAAAGATATGCGATCCAGTGGTAGGTGGTCCAGATTACATTTTTAAAAATTATGATGGTCCCCCCACTTGACCATCATGAATTTGTTTCTTGAGGCTCCATCTGCCAGAGGTCGGGACAGTTTCCAGATCATGAGCCTGCCCCCAGGGGCGAAAGTCACTCATTGCAATTTTCCCTGGGGTACCCCTTTAATTCGCCTAAAAACAGGCTTGCCATCCAATTCCTCATGAGACAACCCACCCAATCCAGGTATTACAGAAACCTTATTTAAACTGCTTCCAAAGCATTTACATCCTTCCTTAAATAACGAGACCAATACTGTGCCCAATAGTCTAGATGTAGTCTCACCAATTCCCTGTACAACTGAAGCATAATCCACTACTTTTATGTTCAATTCCCCTCACAATAAATGATAACATTCTGCGAGCTTGCCTCTGGCCTTTTGTAATGAATGCATTGGGACACCCAGATCACTCTGCACCGCACAGCTCTGCAGTCTCTCGCCATTTGGATAATATGCCTCTTTTTTATTCTTCCTGTCAAAATTGACAATTTCATATTGTCCCATATTATACTCAATTTTCCCAGTCTTTGCCCACTCACTTAACCTTTCTCTTTCCCTTTGTAGCATTCTTGTGTCCCTTTCACAACTTACTTTCCTACCTATCTCTCTGTCATCAACAAATTTAGCCACCACTGATTTGGTCCCTTCATCTAAGTTATTTGTAAAAATTGTAAAATGTTGAAGCCCCATCACTGATCCCTGTGGCACATAATTCATTGCATCTTGTCAATCAGAACAATACCCATTTATGCCTACTCTGTTGCTAACAAATCTTCTATCCATGACAATATGTTAACCCCTACACCATGAGCATTTATTTTTCACAATAACCTTTGATGCACCACTTTATCAAATGCATCTAATCAAATAGAACTTAAAAAATGGATCCATGATCCTCGAGGCTGACTTCAAAATCCCAGTTGGCCCCATTTAATTAAGTTGTCCGTAATAATTTACGTTAGCTACCGGTCAGAAATAGCCCAGAGACGTAATGGAACTGGGGAACCTGAACACTTAGGCCACTTCCTACTCTTGCCTTCAGATCATCAGGTTAAAGTCCAACCGGTTTGTTTCGAATCACTAGCTTTCGGAGCACAGCTCCTTCCTCGGGTGAATTCACCTGAAGAAGGAGCTGTGCTCCGAAAGCAGTTGATTCGAAACAAACCTGTTGGACTTTAACCTGGTGTTGTAAGACCTCTTACTTTGTTTTTTTTAGGAATGTTACAATCCTGTTAGAAAACAGTAACCTTTAGTTTAAAGTATACAGCATGTCTGCGTGGGTCTCACCCCCACAACCCAAAAAGATATGCAGGGTGGGTGACTATGCTAAATTTCCCCTTAATTCGAAAAAAAGAATTGGGTACTCTAAATTTATTTATTTTAAAGTATACAGTTTGAAATCCCAGTTAACCACCAAGGGAATAAAGCCATAAGATTCCATTGTTTTAAACAAACAAAATAAACTTTATTGTACAAAGTCAGAAATGTAAAACAATCTACAATATTCATCTTATGCCCTAACATTCAGAATGTACATGAGGTAAATATGAATTAACAAGCAACCTGTGGTCGAACACAGCAGACTGCATATTAAATGGCAGATGTGACCAAGACAGATCCCTCGGATTTTTCAGCAACCTACCCAAATGTCAGTGGCCACAGTCTAAAAAGCTTGTTAAACTCTGTCTCCCTGAGAAGGGTTTTAAACTCTTCATTTTCGAAGAGCTAGCCTCTGAACTTTCTCAAAATCTGTTCCGACTCAGAGTGCCTGAACGACTGTCGACTTCCAAATGGTTTAGTCAGTACTCTTGGGACTGCAATCCATTGGATTCACAAAGCTGCACTCCCGCTTTAATTTCATAGAATTTACAGTGCAGAAGGAGGCCATTCGGCCCATCGAGTCTGCACCGGCTCTTGGAAAGAGCAACCTACCCAAGGTCCACACCTCCACCCTATCCCCATAACCCAGCAACCCCACCCAACACTATGGGCAATTTTGAACACTAAGGGCAATTTAGCATGGCCAATCCACCTAACCTGCACATCTTTAGACTGTGGGAGGAAACCGGAGCACCTGGAGGAAACCCACGCACACACGGGGAGGATGTCCAGACTCCGCACAGACAGTGACCCAAGCCGGAATCGAACTTGAGACCCTGGAGCTGTGAAGCAATTGTGCTATCCACAATGCTACCGTGCTGCCCCATAGTAATAATCGCTTATTGTCACAAGTAGGCTTCAATTAAGTTACTGTGAAAAGCCCCTAGTTGCCACATACCGATGCCTGTTCGGGGAGGCTGGTACAGGAATTGAACCCGCGCTGCTGGTCTTGTTCTGCATTACAAGCCAGCTGTTTAGCCCACTGTGCTAAACCAGCCCCTAGCTGGTACCAGCACAATTCTAATTCTTTTACAGACCACGAGCTTCATTAAAATGGCACTGCACTGAACAAAGAACAAAGAAATGTACAGCACAGGAACAGGCCCTTCGGCCTTCCAAGCCCATGCCGACCATGATGCCCGACTAAACTACAATCTTCTACACTTCCTGGGTCCGTATCCCTCTATTCCCAACCTATTCATGTTTCTTGAACTCTAGTTTCTTGAACTCTAGTTTTCCAGCTGCACCTAGCAAGAATGATTCCCAGGACTTCTCTGAGCCTAAACCACCTGGCATGGAACCATTGACCTTCTGCCACTACCTTCTCATCTCCCCAGGACTTCCTTGACCTCTAATTGCCTGGAGCCTGGTAATAGTTCCCAGGGATTCTCTGTCAGCTGCAAACCATACAAGGTCCACACTGCAAACCTCAGCTGCACTGAACAGCTCCTATGGCTTTTCTGAGCCCTAAATGCCTGAAGCCAGCTAACAGCAGCACCTTTTTGGTGTGGAGCCTCTTTCCCTGCTGCAGAACACTCAGATAAATTGAAGCCAAATAATCTCCTTAAGCTCCATCTACCTTCATGATAACATTGCCTTTAAGGGTTTATTGAATGCTTTTAAGCTTAATTTATTTTTAACCCCCAAAACAAAACATCTCTCTGGACTGTACTTCTCTGCAAAGTCTGTAGATATTATGGATGGGATTTACTGTCCATTTTCATCTGGTCCTGCCGACACCGACCCTCACCATGTGTTCCCCGGTGGCTGAGGGTGCGAACAATTGGAAACCCCATTGACTGCAGCAGGACTGGAAGATCCCACAGCCGGTCAATGGTGGGCCATCTCCCCCACCGCAAAACAGGCTGTAGTGGGTGCAGAAAATCCCGCCCCATGTTTCCAGCTGAGTAAACCAACCTTCTGTTCTGTAACTCTTACCTTTCCAGCTGGCCCCAACCTAATAGACTCCAAGCTACTTTTAGTTGCATTTATCTTATTTTCTACATTTAAACATTATCCTTCCCAGAACTAAACACTAGCATGAACTAGATAATTTATCACAGGAAGCACTTTTTAACTCCCACTGCAGAACAATCCAAGTTAAGTACTTTGTTTATTTGAACTATACCTTTCATTATTTTAATGACGTCAATCGTGTTTCTTTCAAAACCATTGTCTTATTTGAAACTAAATTTCTGTAACATTTTTTGCTAAATATTTTCTTCAATGAACATCGTCGTCTGCAATACCAGGTGAATAAAATCCTGTGACACTAAGTCGAAGGAGTTTTCCTGCTGTCTGGGACAATATTTTTCCCTCAACCAACAGCATTAAAGCAGATTATCCAGGCATTACCTCACTGCTGTATGCGGGACCAGCTGTGTCAACCTGCCCACCATGACTACACTGCAAAGGTATCTCGCTGACTGTAAAGCATTTGGAGACATCCTGAGGTCAGAGAAGGATGATATTTAAATATATCCATTATTCTACCTGCCTGGAATAATCTGGTTGCACGGATATTTAAAGTGTCAGTGACCTTGGCAGTGCCTTCCTCGCCCTTGTGTTAGGCTGCAGGTTGTGTTGAATTACTGTGACTACATCTTTGGCGCACCTCTCATGGGTTGCTGGGTGAGATGGAGGTAGAGAAGTGATTACATTTTGAGACCTCCAGATGTGATAATTAAAAGAAAAAGTTAAGAGTACCCAATTCTTCTTTTTCAATTAAGGGGCAATTTAGTGTGTCCAATTGACCTACTCTGCACACCTCTTTGGATTGTGGGGGCGAAACCCACGCAGACACTGGGAGAATGTGAAAACTCCACACGGATAGTGATCGAGGGGCTGGGATCGAACCCAGTCCTCAGCGGCGTGAGACAGCAGTGCTAACCACTGTGCCAAGGTGCCACCCCTGATAAAACTTTTCAAAGCATTGAGACCAAAGAGAAAATGCTGGAAAATCTCAGCAGGTCTGGCAGCATCTGCAGGGAGAGAAAAGAGCTAACGTTTCGAGTCCAGATGACCCTTTGTCAAAGCTAAAAGACAGAGAAAGTGGGAAATATTTATACTGTGGAATGAAAGATTAGTCATAGCCACAGAAACCAAGGGAACAGGCTGCTAATAGCCACAGAAATCAAGGGAAAGAGTAATGGCAGTCCCCAGAGAGAACAAAATGTATGAAAGACCAACAGCAGAGAAGCTAACATCAGAGGGTAAACTGTGACAGATGTAGATGTGGGGGGAGGGGGGAAGCAAAGGGGAGAAAAGGTAAGGAAAGGGGGATAAGATAGGGGGGGATAAATATCTATAAAGACAAGAAAGAAAGAAATGGTAAAAGACAGTCAAACAGAAATGGGATGAAAACAAAGGGGTCGAGGTGGGGTAGAGCTAATCATCTGAAGTCGTTGAATTCAATGTTGAGACTGGAAGGCTGTAGCGTGCTGAACTGGAAGATTAGATATTGTTCCTCCAGTTTGTGTTGAGTTGCATTGTTCCAGTGAAGCTCAACGGAAACTGGAGGAACAACATCTGAACTCAAAACGTTAGTTCTTTTCTCTCCCTATAGATGTTCCCAGACCTGCTGAGATTTTCCAGCATTTTCTCTTTGGTTTCAGATTCCAGTGTCCGCAATAATTTGCTTTTATTTAGGAAGCATTGAGAGTTGTCCTCTTGCAAATAGGGACCAGGTTCTTCAGTTATGGCCGATGATACCTACACAAAACAATGGTTCACTAGCAGGGATTATTGACAATGTAAATGACAAAGCCAGTAGCCTTATTGAGAACATAAATAGAGGGTTAGGGGGAACATTTCAGATTGGACTTCGGAAGGAGGGACCTTGTCATATGTCCCAAAGAGGCTAGTTGGCCAAGGGTGTGCGATATTTCTTCGAGTCGACAAGAAAGGCCAAGTGGACAGTGGAGCTACGAGCAGGGGATGAATCAGTGCAGTCAGGAAGATTTGTGTAGAGGACAGTATTATTGCTCAATGAGTCTAGTAGGTTCTGCACTTGGATTGCATAAATTTGTATTGGATATTTATAATACTAAAAATCCCAGTTTTACCTATTTATTTTACACTTTTGGAAACGCTTTTCTGCAAATAAAATGACAGACTAGCAGACATATTTAAAGTGACAATTTAATTGACTGAATGCTTGTGGCTTAAACCCTTTTTGTGCTCTTGTTGATGTTAGCTTGCTGTGATTCTTACACTTCCGTTGCACATGTAAGTTATTCACAAATTACAATCGTGTGAAGCAGTGTTATTTGATTATTGGGCCAACTAATGAGTGACCTGTCATTCAGAAAGCCTATACCTGTGCCCAGCACTAACTCTAATGCACTTTCTTTGGGCTTGTTTTTCGTTCTGATACAAAGCCTTGCAGCATCTTATGCCGGACTGTGAGATGGCCCAGAACTGCCAATGACATTACTGTCACCCAGCTGCTTCTTTGCTTTTTCCTGTGTGCCATTACCAACAGTTGTCTCCCCCCCACCCCCTCGTTCCCCTTAATGTCATCTAACATGTTTGCTTGTAGGACAGTGGATCGCTGCTAAGTTGAATGATCCTTACTTGATTGTTGTTTGTAAGCGCTGCATGAATGTTTTTGTGCAATTTTTGACTGACTTTGCGAGCTTGGGCGCCACAGTATAGATACCGTCAAAACAGTTGGCATCTCCCATTCATGTCTATCTAATCTTCAATCCCAAGGAGTAAAAGCTTGATTCACTGCCAGTCTAGTTCAACCACTCTAAATTTCACTCTTTTTAGTTAGATTTTTCCACTATTCCAGGATTATCCTGGCAGGAAAGGGCAACTCCTTTTCTTGGTGAAAAGATTTTCTTCTCCCTCTTCCACGTCGAGAGCTCATGGGCTGGATTCTCTGATTTTGAGGCTATGTCCGGAGCATGTGTCTAGTCTTACAACCAAAACGTCGACACCATCCCCGCACCGATGCTCCACCCGATGGGGGGCTAGCACCATGCCACGTAAAGCCCTAGCTTTACCTGCAGGTATGGCTGGAAAATTGCCGGATCCGTGGCCACACATGCGCACGGCGACGACCTGCGGCAGTTGCACCTTAAAACATGGCGCCGGCCACACGCGGACACGATCTGCCAGAAATTGCCCCCCCTGTAACCCCCCTCGCCACCCCTGGACCATCCCCCAAGCGAACGGCTCCCCCCGCGACTGTGGCGGCACTGGATACAGTCCACAGCCACCACGTGAGGTCCCCGAACACTGAGAGTACATGCGCCCCACGCCATCAGGAAGTCAGCCCCTCGGGGGCGGAGAATCGGGGAGGGCCTATAGCTGACGTCCTCAGGCCATCCCAACATCATGTGGCGTACTCAGCGATGATGACATTTTGGAGGGGATGGAACGTCTGAAAACAGGCGGCGCCTCCGATTTCGGCGTCAAAACGGATTCTCTGGCCAATCGCCGAATGCAATTTTGTCTTCAACAAACGGAGAATCCAGCCCCATGAATTTATTCAAGATTAGAGGTGATGGGCCAGACTGTTGTCTCCCTGGGGAAGTGGGAGTAAGGTGCAAATCACTGGATTTCGTTTATTTTTGCTGGAGAAAATAATTTTCTTCTGCGTTCCTGACCCCGCACCATTTGTGTGTGGTATTTTTGCGTGTTGGGGAAGGCCTTGGTTGCAAAATGCACACGGACCTCTTCTGAGGTCAGGGATGCCATCCTGAAGACCGTAAGAAATGTGATTTTTCTTCCCCATGCTATTTTAATGTGGTTTTGGAAGGCCCAAAAAAGTGCACCACCTTGGAGAGTTTGTGGCCACTGGGGGATGCCAGCTAAGGAGTCTGGCATATTCTGTCAGGTAAATGTTAAATGCCATTTCAAACGTCACAATTAGATGCTGTATTATAATATAAGTTGTGTTTTTAATGCAGTGATTCATCATTAATGGCGCTTTCCCCATAAAAGGTAAATTGGCCATTGCATTGACCACCATTGTGTAAGTATTGACTTGCATTATAGTGTTTTTCCCAATGGAGAAATTGCCATGATGCATTCAAAACAGGAAACACCAATGCTGGGAGACTCTTCTGTTAGGTTTTGGACTGTGATTAAAATGAACCAGAGTCAGCATAGATTTATGAAGGGAAAATCATGCTTGACAAATCTGTTGGAATTCTTTGAAGAGGTAACCAGTACAGTCGACACGGGGGAGCCAGTCGATGTGGTATATTTGGACTTTCAGAAGGCGTTTGACAAAGTCCCGCATAAGAGATTATTGTGCAAAATTAAAGCGCATGGGATTGGGGGAAATAAATTGAGGTGGATAGAAAACTGGATGGCAGAGAGGAAACAAAGAGTAGGGATTAATGGGTCCTTTTCAAATTGGCAGTCAGTAACAGTGGGGTACCACAGGGATCGGTGCTGGGACCCCAGCTATTCACAATATATATTAATGATTTGGATGAGGGAACAAAATGTAACATCTCAAAGTTTGCAGATGATACCAAATTAGGTGGGAGGGTCAATTGTGACGAGGGTGCAGGGATCCTACAGCAAGATCTGGACAGCTGGCCGAGTGGGCAAACCAATGGCAGATGCAGTATAATTTGGATAAGTGTGAGGTTATTCATTTTGGAAGCAAAAACAGGAAGGCAGATTACGACCTGAATCGTTGTAAATTGGGAGAGGGGAGTGTGCAGCGGGACCTGGGTGTCCTTGTGCATCATTCGCTGAAGGTCAGCATGCAGGTGCAGCAGGCGGTAAAGAAGGCTAATGGTATGTTGGTCTTCATTGCAAGAGGTTTCGAGTATAGAAGCAGGGATGTGTTGCTGCAATTATACCGTGCCTTGGTGAGGCCACACTTGGAGTATTATGTGCAGTTTTTGTCTCCTTCTCTGAGGAAGGATGTTCTTGCTCTCGAGGGAGTGCAGCGAAGGTTTACCAGACTGATTCCAGGGATGGCGGGACTGACATATGAGGAGAAATTGATTAGGTTGGAATTGTTCTCGCTGGAGTTCAGAAGAATGAAGGGGGATCTCAGAGAGACTTATAAAATTCTAACAGGACTAGACAGGGTAGATGCCGGGAAGATGTTACCAATGATAGGTGTGTCCAGAACCAGGGCCGGGATTTTCCCCTACCCGGCAGGGTGGGGGAATCCGGCGTAATGGAGTGGTGGGAACCACTCCGGCGTCGCGCCGCCCCGAAGGTGCGGGCCAAGCCCTCACCTTGAGGGGCTAAGCGCGCACCGGAGTGATTTCCGCCCCACCGGCTGGCGGGAAAGGCCTTTGGCGCCACGCCAGCCGGCGGTGAAAGGACTTCGCCGGGCGACGCATACGCGGGAGCGTCAGCGGACACTCACGGCATCCCCGCGCATGCGCAGTGGAGGGGGTCTCTTCCGCCTCCGCCATAGTGGAGACCATGACGAAGGCGGAAGAAAAAGAGTGCCCCCACGGCACAGGCCCGCCCGCCGTTCGGTGGGCCCCGATCGCGGGCCAGGCCACCGTGGGGGCACCCCCTGGGGCCAGATCGCCCCCCCCCCCCCAGGACCCCGGAACCCGCCCGCGCCGTCTGCCCCCCGCCGGTAAGGTAGGTGGTTCAATCCACGCCGGCTGGCGAGGGTTGACAGCTGCGGGACTTCGGCCCATCGCGGGCCGGAGAATCGCCGGGGGGAGCCGGCCGACCAGCGCGCCGCGATTCCCACCCCCGCCGATTCTCTGGTGGCGGAGAATTCGGGACACGGCGGGGGCGAGATTCACGCCAGGCCTTGGCGATTCTCCGACCCGGCGGGGGGTCGAAGAATCGCTCCCCAGGTGTCACAGCCTGAGGATTCAGGGTAAACCATTTCGGACAGAGATAAGAACATAAGAACGTAAGGAGACACTTCTTCACACAAAGAGTGGTAAGCCTGTGGAAATCATTACCACAGGAAGTAGTTGATGCTAAAACTTTGAATATATTCAAGAGGCGGCTGGATATAGCACTTGGGGAGAATGGGATCAAAGGCTATGGGGAGAAAGCAGGATTAGGCTATTGAGTTGGATGATCAGCCACGATCATGATGAATGGCGGAGCAAGCTCCTATCTTCTAAGTATCTATATGTATCTATGTACCTTGATGTCTTACTTTGAAAAAAATAAACCTGCTGCGGTAAATAAAATCTAACCACCTGATCCATTCCATTGATTTACAAGCGATTTGCTTTGAAATGGAAAAGCCACCATTTGTTCTTTCTGGTTCAGAAGGATCTGGAGCTTAAAGCTAATGTTTTGATAGTGTGGCTATTATGAATACTTGGCTGTGTTCCAAAATCTGTTGGCGTACTCTCTAAATAGCTCCTCCGTGGAATGATTGTCAGGTTTAAGAGGTTGCAATAACATAATCTGTCTATGTGGTTCTTGAATACACGTTTGATTATTTACACGATGTACGTAGAACATAGAACATTACAGCACAGTACAGGCCCTTCGGTCCACGATTTTGTGCCGACCATTTATCCAAATCGAAGATCAACCTAACCTACACCCCTTCAATTTACTGCTGTCCATGTGCCTATCCAAGAGTCATAGAACATAGAACATAGAAAATACAGCACAGAACAGGCCCTTCAGCCCACGATGTTGTGCCGAACCTTTGTCCTAGATTAATCATAGATTATCATTGAATTTACAGTGCAGAAGGAGGCCATTTGGCCCCCTGAGTCTGCACCGGCTCTTGGAAAGAGCATCCCACCCAAACTCAACACCTCCACCCAACACCAAGGGCAATTTTGGACACTAAGGGCAATTTATCATGGCCAATCCACCTACCCTGCACATCTTTGGACTGTGTGAGGAAACCGGAGCACCCGGAGGAAACCCACGCAGACACGGGGAGGACGTGCAGACTCCGCACAGACAGTGACCCAAGCCGGAATCGAACCTGGGACCCTGGAGCTGTGAAGCAATTGTGCTATCCACAATGCTACCGTGCTGCCCTTAAAAACAAATAAATCTACACTATATCATTTTACCGTAATCCATGTACCTATCCAATAGCTGCTTGAAGGTCCCTAATGTTTCCGATTCAACTACTTCCACAGGCAGTGCATTCCATGCCCCCACTATTCTCTGGGTAAAGAACCTACCTCTGATATCCCTCCTATATCTTCCACCTTTCACCTTAAATTTATGTCCCCTTGTAATGGTTTGTTCCACCCGGGGAAAAAGTCTCTGACTGTCTACTCTATCTATTCCCCTGATCATCTTATAAACCTCTATCAAGTCGCCCCTCGTCCTTCTCCGTTCTAATGAGAAAAGGCCTAGCACCCTCAACCTTTCCTCGTAAGACCTATTCTCCATTCCAGGTAACATCCTGGTAAATCTTCTTTGCACCTTTTCCAAAGCTTCCACATCCTTCCTAAAATGAGGTGACCAGAACTGTACACAGTACTCCAAATGTGGCCTTACCAAAGTTTTGTACAGCTGCATCATCACCTCACGGCTCTTAAATTCAATCCCTCTGTTAATGAGCGCGAGCACACCATAGGGCTTCTTCACAGCTCTATCCACTTGAGTGGCAACTTTCAAAGATGTATGAACATAGACCCCGAGATCTCTCTGCTCCTCCGCATTGCCAAGAACCTTACCGTTAACCCTGTATTCCGCATTCATATTTGTCCTTCCAAAATGGACAACCTCACACTTTTCAGGGTTAAACTCCATCTGCCACTTCTCAGCCCAGCTCTGCATCCTATCTATGTCTCTTTGCAGCCGACAACAGCCCTCCTTACTATCCACAACTCCACCAATCTTCGTATCGTCTGCAAATTTACTGACCCACCCTTCAACTCCCTCATCCAAGTCATTAATGAAAATCACAAACAGCAGAGGACCCAGAACTGATCCCTGTGGTACGCCACTGGTAACTGGGATCCAGGCTGAATATTTGCCATCCACCACCACTCTCTGACTTCTATCGGTTAGCCAGTTCGTGCCCAGTTCGAACGTCGCTTAAATATCCCTAATAACTCTGCCTCCACCACTTCTGCTGGCAGCGAATTCCACGCACCCACCACTCTCTGTGTAAAGAACCTACTTCTGACATCTCCCCTATACCTTCCTCCAATCACCTTAAAATTATCTCCCCTCGTGACAGCCATTTCCACCCTGAGGAAAAGTTTCTCGCTATCCACTCTATCCATGCCTCTCATCACCTTTAAAGTTCCCTGAAGTGATTAACTTAGTTTTCTAAGGTACTGCAGTTTTTTCTCTTTGCAGTACAAATGGCAAATTTTTGAATGTGAATTTTATTGTTACAAGGTTATATTTCACTTGCACACATTGCTGTTTCATGGCACCTGAGAACTGTATCTGGTGGATACTGGGTGAGTGGCTATGGAGAGTACATGAGGGAACATTGAGAGAGTATGTGGGGAAATAGAGGGAGTAAGGGGAGTGGGGTGGAGGTGCATAAGAATGATGTTGGGAGCTAGGCTGCTGTACCCAAGAACTGATGCAGACCTTCGAACCAGCTCAACTGTGGCTCACCAAATTCAGATTGAAGCTAAACATTGTTTGAAAGCACAAAAGTCCTGTCTGTCATTAGTAGAGCATGCATTATGGAATCCGCAAAAGGGCTTAGCTCGCATTTTGTGAACTTCGAGAGGAATGTCCAGACTTATATGTGCCATTGTCTCTGCCCTCGGGGGTGGGGGGGGGGGCGGTTTAGCTCACTTGGCTAGATGGCTGGTTCATGATGCAGCAGTAAGGCCAGCAGCACAGGTTCAATTCCCGTACTGGCTGAGGTTATTCATGAAGGCCCCGCCTTCTCAATCTTGCCCCTCGCTTGAGGTGTGGTGATCCTCAGGTTAAACCATCACCAGTCAGCTCTCCCCGTCAAAGGGGAAAGCAGCCTGTGGTCATCTGGGACTATGGCGACTTTACCTTACCTGCCCTGTACCTCCTCATAATCCTCAAGCTACTCCAATCTCCTGTTTCTGTTCCAATTTGTAGATTGGTAGATTATCATTTTTTAAAGTTCATGGAGGTAAAGATAAAGGTAAAGATATCCTTCGCCTTTTTTTGAAACCGAAGTTTCAATGCTCTAAAGGAAATGCCTTTGGGCATGAACACATCTCTACTGAGCAGTTTGAATTATTCACAATTGGCCAGCCAACGTCACCGTGTGGTACGAAATCAGAAGCAGACCACCCAAATGGAGCAACAATACACTGAACATGCTGCATTTACTAACTGTGTTACTCCAAATTGTTGCAAAAAAACATTGGGCTGGATTCTCTGTTTGGAGACTAAGTCCCCACGCTGGCGTGAAAACGGTGGTGTTTTACGTCAGGAAAACTGGCGCAAAACGGCCGCTGATTCCCTGCTCCAGGGGGGGACTAGCAACCTGGCAGCGTAGAACTCCCAGCTCGAGCTGCCGATACGACCAGGAGCATTGCCGGGTCCGTGGCCGCGCATGTGCAAGGCGGCGGCCTGCAACGGCCGCCCTGTGCTTCATGACAGACGCAGCCCGTGGACCCGGCCCACAAAAATAGTCTCCCTATACAGCCGGCTCGCGCGCCCCGGACTGCCCCCCCCCCACAGTGCCCCCAGCCCCGAATAAAGTCCCCCCCTACCCGTGGATCGGCCCTCGCCCAATTGTGGCGGCATAGGGTTGAATCCGCAGCCGCCACACTGAGTTTCCGACGGGTGAGACCATGAGAGTCCCACGCTGTCGGGAACTCGGCCAGTCGGGGACAGAGCATCGCGGGTCGGGCCTCAGGCATGGATACGGCGACGCCTAGAGTACGCCGCTTTTCACGGGGCAGAGCTTCGCGAAAGCGCCTCCGCCCCCGATTTTGTCATCATCAGGGATTCTCCGCCCTGTCACCAGGGATCGGAGAATCCAGCCCATTATTCCAAGTAACAAAAAAGGCAGCACGGTGGTGCAGTGGTTAGCACTGCTGCCTATGGCGCTGAGGATCCGGGTTCGATTCCAGCCCTGGGTCACTGTCCGTGTAGGGTTTGCACATTCACCCCGGGTCTGCGTGCGTTCCACCCCCACAACCCCAAAGAAAATGTGCAGGTTAAGTGGATTGGCCATGCTAAATTGCTCCTTAATTGGAAAAAAAAGACTAGTAACAGAAAAGTCTCACCATGAAATTAACATGGACTAATTACACATGTTTAAATCTGTACACTTAAATCACTGATGTTCTCTACCAGCCCGCTCCTGCCACACAAACTGCCCCCCACTGCCGACCATGAAGATCCACGGTGAGCCCTTGGACAATGTGGCTCATTTCCCATACCTCGGGAGCCTCCTCTCAGTGCAAGCAGATATTGACGACAAAATCCGACATCGACTCCAATGTGCCAGTGAAGTCTTCGGACACCTGTCTTAGGGGCAGCACGGTAGCCTTGTGGATAGCACAATTGCTTCACAGCTCCAGGGTCCCAGGTTCGATTCCGGCTTGGGTCACTGTCTGTGCAGAGTCTGTACATCCTCCCCGTGTCTGCGTGGGTTTCCTCCGGGTGCTCCGGTTTCCTCCCACAGTCCAAAGATGTGCAGGTTAGGTGGATTGGCCATGGTAAATTGCCCTTAGTGTCCAAATTTGCCCTTAGTGTTGGGTGGGGTTACTGGGTTATGGGGATAGGGTGGCGGTGCTGACCTTGGGTAGGGTGCTCTTTCCAAGAGCCGGTGCAGACTCGATGGGCCGAATGGCCTCCTTCTGCACTGTAAATTCTATGATAATCTATGATAAACCTGAGGAACAAAGTATTCAAAGACCAAGACCTCAAACCCAGTACCAAGCTCATGGTCTACAGAGCAGCCGTGGTCCCCGGCCTTCTGTATGCATCAGAAACATGGCCAATGTACAGCAGACACCTCAAATCCTTGGAGAGATATCACCAACGTTGCTTCCGTAAAATCCTGCAAATCCAATGGCAGGATAGGCATACCAATGTGAACGTCCTCTCCTAGGCCAATATACCCAGTATCGAGGCACTGGTCATGCTTCACCAGCTGTGATGGGTGGGCCACATTGCCCATATGCCCGGCACAAGGCTCCCGAAACAAGTGCTCTACTCGGAGCTCTGCAATGGCAAGCGATCACTAGGACGGCAGAGGAAACGCTACAAGGGCACTCTGAAAGCCTCCTTAAATAAATGCAACATCCCCATTGACACATGGGAATCACTTGCCTTAGAACGCACAAACTGAAGAAAAAGCATTCGCAAAGGCGGCAATCACCTTGAGTGTCATAGGGTGGAGCATGCGGAGGCCAAGTGCTAACAGCAGGAGTAGAGTTCAGAATCCAGAGTGATACGGATTGGACTATTCAGCCAGCGCAAACCCCACCTCCCCAGAATGGAAGCAGGTCATCCTTGATGTTGAGGGACTGCCCTCAGGAGAAGACTGCAATATTTCAGACTGATAAGGCATCATTGCAACTTATATTTTTGTTCCATAAAGGGCCATTGTACACTAATAAGGAAGGACTTCCAATTTATTTTGTGTCATTTACAGCCAAACACCATCCCAAAGTAATAGGGCTGGTTTAGCTCAGTGGGCTAGACAGCTGGTTTGTGATGGAGAACAAGGCCAGGAGCGCGGGTTCAATTCCTGCACCAGCTGAGAATTCTGAATTCTCCCTCTGTGTACCCGAACAGGCACTGGAATGTGGCGACTAAGGGCTTTTCACAGTAACTTCATCGCAGTGTTAATGTAAGCCTACTTGTGACAACAAAGATTATTTTCCTTACCTTTAGCCAAGCAAGTACTTTCGAGGTGTAGTATCTGTTGTAAAGTACCTCAGTTCCTTTATTTAATAATGGTCCCTGTGAAATGGAAGGTAATAAACATAATACCATTATTCAAATAAGGGAGAGGGAAAGCAGGGAATTCCAGGCCAGTTAGCTAGCATTAGCAAGGAAAATGCTGCAATCTATCATTCGGAGTATGATAGCAGGACGCTGAGAAAATCATAACATGATTAGGCAGAGTCCATGTGGACTTGTGGAAAGGAAATCGTGTTTTGACAAATTCCTTGAGCTTTTTTTGAGGTTTTACCTAGCAGGGTAGAAAAGGTGCAATCAGTGGATAGTGTATTTGGATTTTGAAATAATGTTCAGTGAGTTGCCAGCCAAGAGGTTGTTACACCAAATTAGGGATCATAGCATTAGGGATTGTATATTAGCATGGGTTGAGGATTAGTTAATGGAGACAAGAGAAACAGGAGAAACAAATGGGTCATTTCTGGTTTGGCAAACTGTAACTGGTGGGGTATCAGAAGGGTCAGTGCTTGAGTCTAAGATATTTACAATCTACATCAGTGAAGGCGATATTGAATATAATATATCTACGTGCGCTGATGATACAAAGCTAAGTGGGAAAGTAGCTATGAGGACACAGTAGAGGTGCCGAAAGAGACCATTCGGCCCATCGGGTCTGCACCGGCCCTTGGAAAAAGCACCCCACTTAAGCCCGCGCCTCGACCCTATCCCCGTAACCTCACCTAACCTTTTGGAAACTAAGGGGAAATTTAGCATGGCCAATCCACCTCACCTGCCCATCTTTGGACTGTGGGAGGAAACCGGAGCACCCGGAGGAAACCCACGCAGACACAAGGGAGAAAGTACAAACTCCACACAGACAGTCACCCAAGACCGGAATTGAACCCGGGTCCCTGGAGCTCTGAGGCAGCAGTGTTAACCACTGTGCCGCCCAGCTTATAAGCAGCTTATCGAGAAATTAAGTGAGTGGGGAAAAATATCGCAGATGGATTAGAATGTGGAAAAATATGAAGTTAATGACATTGATAGCGAAAATAGAAGAGCAGAATATTTTTTAAATGGTTAAAAATTGGGAAATGTTGGTATTCGGTATGTCCTAGGTGTCCTTGTTCATGAATCACAAAGTTAACATGCAGTTACAGAAAACAAGTCGGAAAACAAAGGGCATATTATTTTTTGTTACAAAAGGTTTGAAGTATATGAGTAAATTCTTATTGTAATTCTATAGCAAAGTAGCCAGTGTCCCAGATAACCACAGGCCGCTTTCCCCTTTGAGGGAGAGAGCTGACGGTGGTGATTTAACCTGAGGATCACCACAGCTCAAGCGAGGGGCAAGATTGAGGAAGCAGGACTTTCAGTACAGGAATTGAACCCGCATTGCTGGCCTCACTCTGCATCACAAACCAACTGTCCAGCCAACTGAGCTGAACTGAACTGATCTACAATGTCGTGCCTTGGTAAAGCCACACCTGAAGTACCATCTATAGTTTTTGTCTCCTTACCTATAGAAGAATATACTTACTTTAAGAGGGGGTTCAATGAACGTTCACCAGATTGATTTGAAAACTGGGGGATTGTTCTAGGTTAGGTTAGGCCTATATTCCCTCGAGTTTCTAAGAACGAGAGGTAATCACATTGAAACATTTGAAATATAAACTTGCTTGGCAGGATGGATGATGAGAGGATGCTTCCCCTGGCTGAGGAGTCTTGATATTGGGAGTCACAATCTCAGAATAAGGGTTTGGCCATTTAGGACTGGATCAGAGTGGGCTCAAAGGCCTATTCCTGCTTATATTTCTCATGTTCTGATGAAAGGTGGCAATACTTCTGCAGCACAGCAAGATCCCAAAAATAGGAATGAAATAATGTGATTTTAATGGTGTTGGTTGAGGGAGATCTCTCATGTTATTAGAGTCATTGTTATAACCTGCCTACTTACCATTGGCTGGGGACTAATGACTATCCCACAATCCTGTGGGAGTATGAGCTTCCCCAATGAGGGGGGCGGAGAAACCACTAGTAAACTCCTAGTATAACTAAAGCTGGCCAGTTCAGGAACCAGTAGGAAGGAGTATGTAGCAAGGGAAGTTACTGCTACTGTTATGTATATATGTTATAGTAAATAAATGTTATTACTTTGTATCCTTAAAACTCGTGCTGGATTCTTCGTGGCCCTTACAAAACTGGCGATGAAGGTAAAAGTGAATAGCTGTCTACACTGCTGAAGCCACCTCCCTGGATTTTTGTTGGATACAGGTTGGAAGTTGTTTTCTATTATACCATGCCTCTGTACGGACGTTTGGATGTTTTTGATGCTGCGCTGGAAAGCTGGAACCAGTACACACAACGGATGCGTTACTATTTCCGGGCAAACAATATCACCGAAAACGAGCGCCAGGCGGTCATATTGCTCACCGCCTGCGGCCCGCATACGTTTGGGATGATTAGGAGCCTTACGTACCCAGCTGCGCCGGACACCAAAACGTTTGATGAACTTGTGAATATAGTGGGGCAACACTTTAACCCAACCCCGTCCACGATAGTCCAGCGTTACCGGTTTAATACCGCTGAGAGGACCCCTGGAGAATCCCTTGCCGATTTTCTATCCAGGCAAATGGTTTGCGGTATTAACAATGCAGCCACCCAGAGAAAGTTGTTAGCGGAGCCAACATTGACTTTTCAACAGGCCATTCAAATAGTCTTGTCCCGAGAGAGCGCAGAGCGAGGAGTACAGGAGCTACAGGGAATGGAAGTGCATGCCGTGGGGCGCAACCCTTTCCGTCCAAAAACGTCCCCCCGCACTCCTGCGGTACCTTGGGCGAGGCAACGTCCGGACCGACGCCAGTGGCCATCGGACATTCCTCCCCGAAGGGAGCCTTCTCCAGAGCCAATGGATGAGGAGCCATGTCCGTGTCAGACTTGTAGGCGCCGACCCCGTCGCGGACGGCGGTCCTGGGGACGCCAGAGGAGCCGTCGTTCCGACCGAAACTGGGACCAGCCCAGGGGCCGTAACTGGGACCAGCCCAGAGGCCGTACCTTCCATGTGGATGAACCTGCGGCGACTACTCCTGAGGACGTGGAGACGGAGCATGACTGCTTGCAGCTGCATTGTGTGGCAGCTCCCCATGTGTCCCCCATTAAGGTGACAGTACGGGTCAATGGCCACCCGCTGGAGATGGAGTTGGACACCGGCGCAGCGGTCTCCGTGATCGGCCAGAGGACATTCGACCGCATCAAGCAGGGTATACAGACCCTTACATTAACCGACTCACAGGCCAGGTTGGCCACCTACACGGGGGAACCACTGGACATTGCAGGAACTACAATGACCCCTGTTGTCTATGGACGCCAGGAGGGGCGTTTCCCACTTATCGTGGTGCGCGGCCATGGGCCCAGCCTGTTGGGTCGGGATTGGTTGCGCCATTTGCGGTTGCAATGGCAGCACATCCTCCAAACAGTTTCTGAAGGGTTGACTGAGGTGCTAGGACGATACCCAGATGTATTCCAGCCTGGATTGGGGAAAATAAAAGGGGCCGTAGCCCGTATCCAAGTTGAACCAGGAGCCACGCCGCGCTATTTCCGGGCGCGCCCAGTGCCTTACGCCTTGCTCGAGAAGATAGAAGGGGAGCTCACTCGTTTGGAGAGTTTGGGTATTATCAAACCCGTCCGTGTTGTTGACTGGGCAGCACCAATTGTACCTGTAATGAAGCCAGATGCCACAGTTCGCTTGTGTGGCGACTATAAACTTACAGTGAATGCTTACATTGGCTGGGGTCTAATGACTATCCCACAATCTTGTGGGAGTATGAGCTTCCCCAATGAGGGCGGCGGAGAAACCATTAGTAAACTCCTAGTATAAATAAGCTGGCCAGTTCAGGAACCAGGAGGAAGGAGTATGTAGCAAGGGAAGTTACTGCTATTGTTATGTATATATGTTATAGTAAATAAATGTTATTACTTTGTATCATTAAAACTCGTGCTGGATTCTTCATGGCCCTTACAAAAGTCATAGAGTCATACAGCGCACCATGTCTATGCTGACCATTAAATAGCAAACGATACCAATCCCATTTACCATAATCTACTATGTGTTGGTGATTTAAGTGCTTGTCCAGATGCTGCTTAAATGTTGTGAGAGTACCTTCCTCCACCATTCTCTCAGGCAGCACGTTCCATATTTCCACCACCCTCTGGGTGAATAAATGTTTCCTCAGGTCCCCTCTAAACCACTTACTCCTTATCTTAAATCTATGCCCTCTGGCCTTAGGCACCTCTGCCATGGGGAAAAGGTTCTTAAGATCTTCCCCATCTATGCGTCTCATAATTTTGCCTACCTCTATCGGAACCCCCAACAACTTCCTCTGCCTTAGGGAAAACAAACCCAGCCTATCCAGTCTCGCCTCATAATAATAAGTAGGCTTACATTAACACTGCAATTAAGTTACTGTGAAAATCCCCTAGTCTCCGGCACCTGTTCGGGTACACTGAGGGAGAATTCAGAATGTCCAATTCACCAAACAAGCACGTCTTTCGGAACATGTGGGAGGAAACTGGAGCACTGGGAGGAAACCCATGCAGACACGGGGAGAACGTGCAGACACCGCATAGACAGTGACTCAAGCCGGGAATTGAATAGCTGAAACTGTCCATCCCAGGCAATATGCTAGTGAATCTCTTCTGACCTTCTTCAGTGCAGTTACGTCCTTCCGATGGTGTGACAATCTAAACCGCACACAATATTCTATCTGTGGCCGAACCAATGTTTTGTAAAGGTGTATGTAGCAGGGACCTCCCTGCTCCTATATTCAATGCCCAGCTAATGAAGACAAATATTCCGTATGCCTCCTTCACCGCCCTATCTACCTGTGCTGCCACGTTCAGGTATCTGTGGACTTGTACAGCAAGGTTTCTTTGTTCCTCAATACTCCCTAGTACCGTTCATTGTGTATATCCTTATTAAACCTCCCAAAATGCATCAACTCACGATTATCAGAATTAAATTCCATCTGCTGTTGCTCTGCCCAACTTACCAGCTGATCAATATCAGTCTGTAGCCTCAGACTATCCTCCTCACGATCAACAACACCACCAAATTTTGTGACATCTGCAGACTTACTAATTATAGCTGCTACCTTCACACCCAAGTCGTTAATGTATATAACAAACAGCAAGGGTCCCAGCACCGATCCCTGTGGTACACCACTGGTCACAGGCTTCCAATCACAAAAGCAAACTTTGCTTCCTATTAATAAGCCAACTTTGGATCGAATATGCCAACTTGCCTTGGATCCTTGGGAACAATGCCGCCAAATATTTTACATCCACCTGAGACTGCAGATAGGGTCTTGGTTTAAGCTTCTGTCCAAAAGCTGGCACCTCCAGCTTGTGGTACCCCCTCCTTAGCCTAGATTCTGTGTTAAAGTCACGATCATGGGTATGGAACCCACAACGCTATGACTCACAGATGGCGGTGTTACCCATTGAGCCACGGCTAATGTCTCAAAGTTCAACTCTAATGGTGACATCTGAGAGTTACGGGCAGTGATGTTTTTCTTGCACAGAAATTAACAAAATTACGCACCCCTTATTTTAACCTAAATGTTCTTCTGATTTTGGGTGTGGAGGTCAAACATTTAATCCATCCTTTCGAAATTGGGTTGGTTCTCAGAATTAGAACAGAGATGGGGTTGAGTCAACTTGGAAAAGAAGTAATTCTTCGGAATTTTGATATCTGCTGCAGAAACCCCCCCACACAGAAATCAGACTCTCTGGTTCATGTTGATCCAGCAGTAAATTAAATATGCTAAAAAAAAAGCATGACAGTAACAAAATTACCAAATGAAAATGAAGACTTTTGATAGGTGCATTACTGCATAAAGTGTTGCTTTCTTTTCGAAGGATTAGGAATCACCTCACATTGACTTTCAGGGACAGTCTCATTATCTTATTGGCATCCACCATGTGAAGTTAAGTACAAATTCTCAAATCACTATCGAGCTTGCAAATATTGCAGTATTTTTATTGCATTTTTCTCATTCATTCCTAACTAAATAAGAGTATGGTTCTCAAATAGGGCTTGATATTGTCCAATTAATTGGAGGAAGTGAGTAGTGTACTAAGACATTGATTACTGCTGAGCAACTTCTTTGGTCCTGCAAAGCTAAGTTTAGAAGTCTTAAGTAACATTCCTTCCATTCCATTATTAAATATTCCATCGTTAAAAATTGCATAGATTTTTAATTTTTTTTTTTACCATTTCTTTGTACCACTTTAGTTCTAGCTTGATCTCGTGGGGAGAATTTTCCATTTCATTGAGCAGGTTTCGACTTGGGCGGGAAACGCAGTGTGCTGCCCATCGGCACCACTGCCAACGGTGCAACCGGTGACTGAGAGCTGCTGACGTCTGATTGGCTGGCAGCTCTCGGGGGCCAGGAATTTTCAGATTTTGTGCGGCAACTGAATGTCCCTTGTGGAGCTGGGAGCCCCAGGGCAGGCTGTCAATTAGTGACTTAATTCCCTTGCAGCTCCCAGAGATTGGGTTGGCGGGGGTGCTGCTAGTTTTGGTGATGGATATATAGTCTCTGACACCCTCATAAATTCCACCTAAAGATAGAGCAGTGAAGGCAAAAGCAATGGAATTATTTAAGGCAGGGCTTGTGGTGCCTCTGTTGCAGAAACTTCCTGAAACTCGACATAGTCTCCTCTGTCACCCACAATGACATTATTCTTTGGGGGAGAATGTCTGTTGTACACATACAGTACATACACTAAGGTGCCAGCAGTTTTAAAGAAGGCTGTGTGTGGCCAGGCAAATGGAGTCTGAGTTTAGCGCTCAGTCATTCTGGAGTGGCCCTATTTGGCTTGGCCTCATCAACTGTAAACACAGTCGATGAGGCCAAGCACGTTGGCACAGTGGTTAGCACAATTGCTTCACAGCTCCAGGGTCCCAGGTTCGATTCCCGGCTGGGTCACTGTCTGTGCGGAGTCTGCACGTTCTCCCCGTGTCTGCGTGGGTTTCCTCCGGGTGCTCCGGTTTCCTCTCACAGTCCAAAGATGTGAGGGTTGGGTGGATTGGCCATGCTAAATTGCCCTTAGTGTGCAAAAAATGTTAAGCGGGGGTTACTGGATTATGGGGCGAGGGTAGATATGTGGGCTTCAGTAGGGTGCTCTTTGTAAGGGTCGGTGCAGACTCGATGGTCCGAATGGCCTCCTTCTGCACTGTAGATTCTATGAAACCCGGGGGTACTGAATGCATTGGTCATCTTCCTAATTACCCCGGTTAATTAGATCGGTTTGTCGGCTAGCACCTGGTCTGTGAGTGCGTAGTCTAGGAGAATGACCCTGTTGAAGCTGCTGCCCTTCGCTGGAATGCCTTATACAGGAGCAGATTGGGCCAGCAATAACAGGCAGTCTCCTTTGTCTGTAACTTTCAGGTAGTGGAAAGATTGGAGGATATTAAGAATGGCAAAGTATCTGCAGATGAACTGTGATTACCCGGGATCGGAGAACTTCCTAAAACTCTGCATTTGCCTGATCTCCATTCCCCTGAGTATACCAGTGAGGCCTGGTACTGACAATGGTCTGGAGAACACAGTCAAGTCATATCATCAACTTAAACATCATTATCGGACGTACAACTGCTGGGGAGGGTGCAAGAAGACCTAAGACTTTTAAAAAAAAAATTATTCGGCTGTGATGTTAGCACCACACTATAGCAACATGGGTTATTATATTGTTATGTAATTCTTTTTTCCTTTCTTTTTGGCAATGCATAAGCAATTGTGCCTTCTATGAATTTAAGCAATTCTGCCCTCAGTGAATTTCTGTAAGGACAATAAAGTGTTTTGAAGTATCAAAGAGACAATTGGATGCTATAAATGGGGAATATTACAATCTTCTCCAAATGGATAAATTATTATGGACTAAATGCTTTCCTCATCAGCAGTTATCTTGTGAAGCGAAAGTTTGAAAAAGTATGAATCAATGTTGAACTTTGAGTTTAATTTACGAACATTTGATCGTATGTTTCTTCAGTAAAATGGGGTTCAAAAGTAACTGGATTAAATTAAATTGTATATTTTCAAGTACAGAGGTAAGAAAAACAAAAGTTTTCAACTTGTTCAAGACATGTGCAAGATGTGGAAAAGAGAAAATCTGTGGCACAGTGGTTAGCACTGCTGCCTCACAGCGCCAGTGACCTGGGTCCAATTCCAGCATTGGGTGACTGTGCAGAGTCTGCACCTTCTCCCCATGTCTGTGTGGGTTTCCTCTGGGTGCTCCGATTTCCTCCCACAGTCCAAAGATTTGCAGGTTAGGTGGGGTTGTGGGGATGGAGTGGGTGAGTGGGCCTCGGTACGGTACCCATTCAGAGGGTCGGTGTAGACTCAATGGGCTGAATTGCCTCCTTCTGCACTATAGGATTCGATAATAACTGACCCTGTCATAGATTAGGAACGTGTGGTGGTATGAAAGATTCCGGTTAGGCAATGCTTGAATGGTTGATGTACCTATCTGTGGAAGAGAATGCAACAGGGGTAGTATCAAAACTGTTGAAGACAGAAACGGAAATTTGTTCATTTGTCATGCTTGTCACTGGGGAAAATGCAGGAGCAATATCAATCTGCAGTATTTGTAGGGAGCAGATCCACTTTTGAAAAAGCATAGATTTAGTGTACTATATGTTGGAACTGCTTGTGTTTTATTTGCCTGTAATGTGAGCATTTGATAATAAAAAAAACCCTGCACCCTACCTTTCAAATCAGTCACTAGCTGGAATTTTAAACCCTTCCAGGGAGCGGGATGGCAGGGCAGGGGCAAATTTGGGTGGGATGATGGGTTCTTCAGTGCATGTCACCTACCTGCCTCCGCTAATATTTTACCAGCAGCTTGCTTATCCTTGGGCCAATTGAGTTCCTTAAGTGGTCAATGAATTGCCACTTATGAATCTTTTCCCGCCCTTATTATCACTTTACCTGAAATAGCGTTGGGAGCCGGGCTGCCAGTTTATATACCCTGTGGATTCAGGGGTGGTTTGGGCACCCTGTGACCCATCAAAGGACCCACCCAGTGACTAGGGCTGACCCCGCTAGAGGAACCTACCCTCGCATCTTGATAGGACCCCCGACCCCGCCTTCCTTGCCGGGGCCTGCCTGACCTGTCTTGGGGAGCCCGCCTAACTCCGAGCTTGCATCGCTGTTCTTAGTTTAGAGGTTTCTGCAATCCCAACAATGACCACTGCTCCCAAGGGCGCTGCTGGAATTGAGAGCTGCCACCATTATCGGCAGAACATTCAACGAATTGCCTGAATAACTTATAATTCAGTCCTGGCTTCCAGGGCAAATGGAGGCTGACTTGCCCCTAACTTTCCAGCCAGTCGGCAGGGCCACTTCCTCCATGTTAAATCCTGGCCACTGTTTTTCTGGATGGCGGATTCTGCTTTGTTTAAAGTTATATTTTTCATGGGCCCCTCAGGTTGATTGAAATTGGGTTCTGGCTATCTTCATTTTGGGGTATACTCACCTCTGTAGTGTGTACTCCATTGTCTATGGTCCCAGATGAAAATCTGCAAGCAATTGGGGTGGCATGGTGGCATTGCTGCCTCACAGCGCCAGGGGACCTGGGTTAAATTTCAGCTTTGGGCGGCTGTCTGTGTGGGGTTTGCATGTTTCCCCGTGTCTGCGCAGGTTTCCTCCAACAATCCAAAGATGTGCAGGTTAGGTGGATTGGCCTTGCTAAAATTGTTGCTTAATCTCCAGGGTTACGGGGATAGAGCGAGGGAGTGGGCATGGTCAGGTGCCCTTTCAGAGGGTTGATGCAAACTCCTTGTACCAAATGCCTCCTTCTGCACTGTAGACATTCTATGATTCTAATTTGTGATAATAATTCAGGCTTACAAATATATAATTCATTGTTAAAGTTATATTTACCAGATATAATAAAGTCGAGTTGCAAAAGTTGCAGTGGTATGTGCTCTGCATGCACATTTTCTTTCATGTAAGCTTTAGGATAGTCTTGACTTTTTTTTGCAGATGTTCATGTATATGTTGGGAAACTCTTTTATTCTCTGTGGAGTCGTGGAATGTGTCTTCTATAAAGCTTAATCTTATGGTATGGGTTAAATGTAATTTCTGTCATGTATAGAAATAAAAGTGCCAGATATAGTTAAGCTAACAGGGTATCCTGTAAATAATGTATCGGGTAGAATCAGAAGACTATAATTTAAAGAGCAGTAAATGAAAAATGTGGGCAATCTAACCAGATTATTCTGTGCTCGGAAAGCTTTTCTCAATGGTGTCTGTGAGGTCTACAGGGATCAAAGGATATCAAACACCATATAACAGCTGTCTGATATTTGATAGAAGACTGTAGTTGTGGTAAGTAACATAATGAACCTGAAAAGAAAAACCCTCCCAGAGTATTGTTGGCATGGTGTGGTTAGACCACAACTGCTGGGGTCAGCAGATGGAATGAGGGCTTTCGGCGTCATTGACAGCGAAAGGTAATGCTCACTCATTTTGCCACAGCAAGTCAATCATCTCACTTGATTACTTTCACAGCAATATGTGTTTTTGCTTCCCCAGAGTACTTTTTTTTGTTGGATGAAATAAATTATCAGGATAAATCTGATAACCTTTAACAAAGCAGGCAGGTTCAATTAGACATTGACTGGATGGTTACAAGGGGGATCCATGCCATTAGCTCAAGGAGCTTGTGCTTGTCTTAATGCAGAAACCTGCAAAGATGGATGCTGTATTCATAGAATAATTCATGAGCATATTGCTGAACTAAAAGATGACCTTTAGTTGAGGTTGGGGGATTTGACTTGATCTATTAATGGTAATACATACATTGTGATAACCAGGAAATGATAGAATAATAATATAATAATTGCTTATTGTCACAAGTAGGCTTCAATGAAGTTACTGTGAAAAGCCCCTAGTCCCCACATTCCGGCGCCTGTTCGGGGAGGCTGGTACGGGAATTGAACCCGCGCTGCTGCCTTGTTCTGCATTATAGGCTAGCTATTTAGCACACAAGTGCTAAACCAGCAGATGCACACAACGGTTTGAGTTTGCATTGTTTGACAATCAGGAAAGCTTACATTTCTTCCGCACGGTAGCATTATGGTTAGCACAGTTGCTTCACGGCGCCAGTGTCCCAGGTTCGATTCCCGGCTTGGGTCACTGTTTGTGTGGAGTCTGCACATTCTCCCCGTGTGTGCGTGGGTTTCCTCCGGGTGCTCCTGTTTCCTCCCACAGTCCAAAGATGTGCAGGTTAGGTGGATTGGCCATGCTAAATTGCTCTTAGTGTCCAAAAAAGGTTAGGTGGGGTTACTGGGTTACGGGGATAAAGGAGATAGGGTGGAGGCGTGGGGCCTAAGTAGGGTGCTGTTTCCAAGGGCCGATGCAGACTTGATGGGCTGAATGGCCTCCTACTGCACTGTAAATTCTATGATTCAGGTACGGGTTCACACTAAGCACAAAACTTTTAATTTAATCTGTAAAATTGTGACTGCAATCTGGGGCAAAAGATACATGGGTACACGTTGCAGGGCGAATTTTCAGACGGTAGGAAAAGGACCTCATTTTCAGGGTGTGTATGAATTTGAAAATTGAGGCTTCAATATTACTTGTTGCATTCTTTCTGCACCCAGTTTAAAAATTGGTCCATTTTTGGCTGGGAGAATGTTAGTCTTTTCCATGTGTCAATCTTTCTTTGGTTGATCTCGGGGTGAAGTTTTGGATTCTGAGATTTTGCCCACATGATGAATTGCATCAAAAAAGCACAGCTGCTGGGGTTTTACCAATGGGATCTTCTTCAGTAAACCTTGTTGACAAGCAGAAGGTCACTACTCATTTTTTTCCCTGCTATTTGTTTTCTCCTTGCAGGTACCCTTGGCTTCATTGGCTTCCATATATTTGGTTGTTTTTTTGTATTTTTGTGTAAATTTCTCCTTCCGTAGTTTTCTCCTTCATTTGTGCTATCTGCTGGTTTTAAAAGGGTACCTCATATAAAGTAAGGAAAGGAATTAATTTAAGCTTCTCATCACAAGGTACAACTGAGAGGAAAAGGGAGCTTGTATTCAGCCAATAAAGGCAAGTGCAAAGAAACCCTCAGGAGATTGAACCACAAGTGACACTAACTCAGGCCTGGCAGCTCGATGTCTCAGAGAGGTGTTCTCTTTGCAGCCTCCATTTCACAAACGATACATGTTTTGGCAGCCATGAAGGACACGGGGAATCATCAATAGACCTCCCTGTGGGCTGTGGGGAGTGTGAACTTCCTTATTGAACGGGAAGTGGGAAACGAGCTGCTGAAGTTTAAAACCCGCTGCTTCAACCGAGGCTGGTGTTATGCAGGTGTCCGGGCTTGGATTTGTGTGCTGTAAGCCGCAGCTGTGGCCTTTTCTGTTATGTAAATAAAAAGGTGCGGTTTTGGAAGACTGGCCTTGGCGGGATTATTACATTGGTGAGAAGGATGTGATTAGTAAATTATTGCGGGAAATTTATCCAGGGTTTGGGCTCCCCACTGACCCCCCCCTTGTATACCCTACTACGGAAGTGCCAAAGATAGTCTTGGGAGGGACCAGAGGTGGAGGCTTACAATAAAATTGAACAACATCTGTCGTCATCCAACTGGCCTGTTTTGATCTTAGGAAGAAACTCATTTTGGCATGTGATGCTTCCCCTTACACTTCCCCCTGTCCAATTCACCTAACAAGCACGTCTTTTGGGGCTTGTTGGAGGAAGCAGGAGCACCTGGAGGAAACCCACGCAGACACAGGGAGAACGTGCAGACTCCACACAGACAATGACCCAAGCGGGAATCGAACCCAGGACCTTGGTGCTGTGAAACAGCAGTTCTAACCACTGTGCTACCATGCTACCCATGTGGGACAGGAAGCAGAGCTTGAATGATGGGCTCCCTTCAGGTGCATAGCTGTAAATCCAACCCATGTGATAGCGCTTCAAGCAAGCTTAGAGGCCCTTCTTACATGCCTGGGTGCAACCACAGGTTTCCCTGTTTTACTTTCAACTTCTATTCTGCGGTGCCCTCTCTCTTATTGACCTGCCATGGCATCCTGCTGCTGTTTTCAAGGCCTCTGATCGACCCTCCCTATTTAAGAGCTTGTCCACAGTTCTTAATTACATAGCGGGCCCACATCCTGGTCATTATTAATTGGTGGCTCTGGGGAAAATTACCGAGGGACTGTTTTGCCCGCAGAAAAATCCTGCCCTCAGACTTCTGTGTTCCTGGCCCCACAAAAGTAAGTTTTAAAACTTGACTTTCAGGGCCTCCATTTTTTTCTCTCAACAGTTGACCTCCCAGTCGGTGCACAAAATAATTAATAAACCACGGAGGGTTTTATAACCCCCATGAGGACTGTGGGGAAACAATCATTATTTCCCTGTGGGACTCTGGAACCCTGTGGGACTCTGGAATGGTAGAAACCTACAATGGTAGGCATTAAATCATCCATCTACTGAGGGCAGCACAGTACCATATGTGGTGATATGCATCACTGTAAATACACAAGGGGCTAATGTAGATACACTAGGACTGTATAAACACTAGAGGGAGCACCAGAGACATCATGACACACAGACATTCAACCAATAGGTCAGTAAGATAGGACACGACCAATGGGCAGTCAAGACACACCCAGAGGTGACACTACCACAAGGGGGCTACCCATATAAAAGGACAGGGCACACATGCTCTTTCTCTTTCCATAGGCGACACTCAGAGAGACAGGAGTAGATCAGGAAGCATCACACCCACCGCATGGATTAGAGCAGACTGGTTAGTTAGATTGAGATACTATAGCAAGATCAGCAGGAGAGTCAAACTCAAGTAGGAGAATTGTTAACTGTTCAATAAATGTGTTAAACCTATCTCCAAGTCTGAACCTTCCTTTGTCAGAGTATACATCAAGGAAGCAGCTTTATGCTATTTAAAAAGCATAACACAACAGCATAGTGGTTAGCACTGTGGCTTCACAGCGCCAGGGTCCCAGGATCGATTCCCCGCTGGGTTACTGTCTGTGCAGAGTCTGCACGTACTCCTCGTGTCTGCGTGGGTTTCCTCCGGGTGCTCCGGTTTCCTCTCGAGTCCAAAGATATGCAGGTTATGTGGATTGGCCATGCTAAATTGCCCTTAGTATCCAAAACGGTTAGGAGGGGTTATTGCGTGAGGGGGATAGGGTGGAAGTGAGGGCTTAAGTGGGTCGGTGCAGTCTCGATGGTCCGAATGGCCTCCTTCTGCACTGTATGTTCTATGTTCATCAGCCTCCAGATACTCTCGGCAGGGGCTACGTCCCGCCGCACCCGTTTCCTCTGGAGTTCCTGCCAGCTGGTGTACTACAGCAAGTGTGGTGTTCCCCAGAGCATGACCTAGAAGCCTGAACACTATCACTGAGGATATATTCCCTGTGATGGTGGATGATGCCGGTAAAAGCAGTGTCGAAAATTCGGTGCCTTCCTCAGAGCTGCGCTGCAGGGTGTTCTGAGGATCTGGATGGGTGGCTTCAAACCCATACCGCTCTAACACGTCTGATAGGGATCCTGCAAGATCAAAGATATGGGGTCAGATCTTGGAAAAGACAGTCCTGTGGGAGGATGGACTTCCATGAGAGGGGGAGATCTGAATTGCATTGGAATCTCATGTCTTTGCCACATGCCAAACTCCATGTCAACCACTGCTCTCATCCTCGGCCTCCCTTGCGAGTTCCATGGCCCTTTCTTCAAAGAGTGCGTGGGTCCGAATCTCAGGAGTGCCCCCGCCCGTCTTGTGACATTTCCTCTGATTGTGGCCCGCTTTATCCTTGGGCGCACAGAAAGGACATAGTGACACAACGCCAGTTTTATGAGGAGGTTTCTAGCTGGTGGCATGTGTGAGCAAGCCACCTGGCCGAAGAGGGCAGGACGTGTGTTGAGGGTTCCTGGAGCATGGGTTCTGAGGGACATGGTGGGAGGTGGAGTGTTACTGGAATATAGGGGATTGGGGACAGATGTGAAGGGTCAAGGATGGGAGCGATGCCAGAGGCACATAGGTGGTTATTCACCGAACTGCTTGAAAGAAAGCGTTCCTTCCAGCATTGCATGCTCGTCCACTTGGTGAGGCTGGCAGCACTCACTGCCACTGCCACCTGATGCCAGGCTTTGTTCATTTTGGATGGCTGCTGTCTCCGCCCCATCCTGGGAAAGAGGGAGTCTCTCCTCTCCTCGACAGCATCCAGCATCCTGTTAATGTTGGCATAGCAGGTCTTTTGGCTGCCATCTTGTTGGCTGCATTGAGTGAGTGGGCTGCGTGGGATCCTTAAAAGCTACTCCAGCCTCTCGATGGACTTTCCGACCCCAGCCAATCAGACGCCTGGAGATTTGGAACTCAGGCGGGATGCACGTTGCTAACGTGCTGGCCGATTAGAATGCCATGAATTACACCTCACCGGCGCTCCTAGAAGCAGATCAAACCTGTCGCGAATCTCTGCTGGTGAAGCACGTAGACTCCGGAATGGAGAATCCCACCCCACATCTCAGGAGAAGCAAGTGTGAGAGTGAAGTTTTAGACTTTTAAGACCTAAGTGCATACTACCACTTCTATAATCACCATCTATTGTGTGTGTCTGTGTCTTAATGAGTCTGTGACTGGGTATGGTTGTGAATACATTCTGGGTGTTGAGTAATCAACATTTATCTTTCTTTCATTTATCTTCTTAACAGTTACAACACTTGAGGTTAAAAATACCACCTCTCCCCTCGCCGTAACAATATTTAAGAATGAATATTTGCCTAACCCGTATTTGTTACTTTCAGAAACTCAATTAATGAAAAGCATTTAGCAGAACAGTGCTGTGGTATATCCAAAATGCTTTCGATGTTGATTTTTAAAAAAAGTGTCAGTGACAATTTGAACAAAAAATAATCTAATTTGGGCAACAACTTTTTTGGCAACAGAATTAGTAAGAACATCATGCATTAAAATTAAAATGTTATTGTTCTGTGTGCCATTATAAATTGCAGTGACCTATAGCAATTTTTTAAAACAAATGTGTCTCCTTTTGTGTCTGCATATTCTTTTGTTGACATTTGCTAAGCAGTTGCAAGGTTGAGCAAAGAGATAAATAGGCTCCCAGAATGAGACAGCATCATAAACTACCTCCAGTGTTACTTGTAATCGAAAACAAGAATGCTAATACACATTTTTAGCTGACATCGGAAAATCCTTAATTCTTGTATAATAAAAAGGATGTGGACTGAAAGTGCTACTGTGCTGTACACTTAAGTGTTGCCTGCGAATTAGGGAGCTAAAAATGAAATGTTGATTGCACTGTCAAATTTTCGAAAATAGTTGTAACTTTGGGAGGACATTTTAAATTCCCAATTGTTTATGCTGTTCTCTTGTCTGTTGGTGCCTGACAGTGCTACAATTCTCGGTGTGTTGGAGCTAATGCACGCACCGATGCTGCATTTAAGTTGTAATAATTCTGTGCTTTCACATTAATGGACTGAATGCTGCTTTGCCTGTGCTCCTCAAATTGCTCCTTGGGGTAAACAAGTCCAATACACATCCCTGACATTGATTTTTTTTTGTTCATGGAATATTTAAGCAGCAATTAATGGGAAATAGTGTAATTTACTTGAGTTACTTGATTCACATTCACACATTAACTTCACACAATTGACACTGTCATAAAAAGGGCCAGAGGACAGTAGCAGGAGTGAGCAGGCCGATATAGATTAGGAACATTGCAAAAAACAGTCGGGTGGAATGGGGATGGAGCAGGAGACGAAGTCGCGACATAAGGTCAGCCACGACCTTACTGAATGGTGGAGCCGGCTCAAGAGGCAATGTGATCCACGTCTGCTCCTATTTCTTACATTCTTGCAAGTAATATTTCTGAACACAGCATTTTGACCGCAACATCAAGGCATTTGTTGGTCACTTTGAAGGGGGGAAAGGAATAATGCAATCTGAGGCTACAGTTCACGTGCGATACAATCTCTGACCCATTTCAATCCCTGGGACCAGATATGTATCCAAAGAACAACATCCAGGCATCACTCTTAGCAATCGTGAGAGCGGCTGTTCTATGAAACTGTGCTTTCTTCCAGTCCATGTCAGATTCAACAACAGTATGAAGCACTTGCTGAAGAAGCATGACTATTTTGTTTTGAATTGGGGAGTGGGAGCAATGCACACCCCAAAGACAGTGCACCCAGAATCCAGGGGCACACTGATCTTGAGAGCGGGCAGAATCATAGAATCCCTACACTGCAGAAGGAGGACATTCGGCCCAGTGAGTCTGCACCGACCCTTGGGAAGAGCACCCTACCTAGGCCCACGCCCCCACCCCATCCCCATAACCCCATCTAACCATTTGGACACTTAAGTGGGATAATGTAGCATGGCCAATCCACCTAACCTGCACATCTTTGGACTGTGGGAGGAAACCGGAGCACCCTCCGCACAGACAACCATCCAAGGCCAGAATTGAACCCGGGTCCCTGGCGCTGTGAGGCAGCAGTGCTAACTGCTGTGCCACCGTGCCATAGGAAAAATAAAGGCCTCGCGGTTACGTGTGGAATCAGGATGTTGGGTATACCTTGGGATAGAGAAAGCCCAGCTTTCTCTATTTGGCACCTCACCACGACTCTATTGTTTTTGCATTCCTGGAAATATTCAGTCAGTTTTGTCGAGGCACTTGGTATAATTACAGACGGATGAACCTAAACTCTTATCCTTATGCTGCTTCATGTACCACTTATTCCCCCAAAAATCAGACTGGTCAGTGCTGGAAAATCCATTTGTGGCGGCTAACAGCTTTGCTCCCAAAATGCACAGAAATTCCTTACCCACGAGGTGGAAACGCTTCTGAGAGAGGAAATTAGACCAGTTAATATTCTTTCTTTCAAGTCACCATGATACATCATGTGCTTTTTTTCACATTTACGCACATGTATTTCCTGAAACCCTCAGTAATGCTGAGCCTTTATTATTTTCTAATTGCACATTAGAATTTGCATCACATTTTTGGTCAGAGGATAATTTATTGCCAAATAAAGAAAAAAAATAGGTCAGCACTAATGTCACTTGATCATCATCAACCACAAGAGCTTAAAACCTACCCACTGTGCGTTCCTTAACAGCAGCTGATATTTTACTGGGGCAACATAGGTATAGCACTAGTGTAATTACCTAGCTGTCAGTATGATAAGTGGGATTAATGCCAGGCTGATGCACTTTAGTCTGCAGAGTGGTTAGAGAATTGCAAGATGGGATTATTATTATAGGTGCTTGTCTGTACCAAGGTAATCACAGCAGTGGAAAAATGGCTGCAATTTACTATAGCATTGCCCTGCCTCATTAACATTTGACATTTTCAACAGCTGTTTATTTGTGAACCAGTTCAATAATAAAGGTAAAACAAATTGGTAAAGACTTTTGCTGGTGTGCTGCCATTGTCTGCATCTTATTACAATGCACCTAAAATATCAGTTTGACCAAATCTAATTACTCATTTTGATTATTGAAACAATGAATTGATATTCGGGCATATTAAACAGAAGACCTCTCCTGGCACAAGGATGGCACAGTGCCTTGCACTGGTGGACCCGAGGATCATGCCCTTGATCCCCTGCCCCCTCTGGGCCATTGCCAGCTGTGGCATCACTGAGAGGATCGAAAGGGCATTTTTCAATGTGACGCCCCAAAGAGAAAGGAATTTAAATAGAGCCGTGAGACTTTCATACTCTGCTCTTACACCTGCTTAATGCTGCTCCCACTCTATGTTTGTCCCCCGAAGGTGGAGGAGACCAAAACTTAGGGCCATAAATATATGTATATACTTTTTGAAAAAAAAATTTATTCAACATATTTACACCAACAGTACCCAACGCCCCCCCCACCCCTTACCCCCCAAACGCTTCGGCAGCAACTAGGTCTCCAAAATGCAAAATGAACAACCCCCATCTGTGGTGGAAGCAATCATCTGCCTCCTGAGAACAAATTTCACCTTTTCTAAGGACCGAAACTCCAACAGGTCCCCCAGCCACGCCGAGGCGTGGGGGGGGGGGGGGGGGGGGGCTGGAGAGAGAAGCTGACCTCCGCCCCAACAGGATCCTCCTGCGAGCAATCCATGAGGCGAAGGCTAAAGTGTCTGCCCCGTTCTCGTCTGCAACTCCGGCAGGTCTGACCACCCGAACATGGCCTCTAGGGGACCCGGCTCCAGGTCCACCCTCCAACATGGTGCTAAAAAACGACCCCCAGTATCTCTCCAACGTCGGGCTGGACCTGAACATATAGACATGGTTGGCTGGGCCTCTCCTCGACCATTCACGGCTATCCTCCACCTCCTCAAACAGCCGGCTCATCCTTGTGTTCATTACGTGCGCCCTATGCACCACCTTTAGTTGAATCAACTCCAGCCTCGCACAATAATCTTTCTTAGGGGCATAAATATAAGTTAATATTTAGCACAGCTAGTGGTGGGGGAGATGAAGGATACTGCTGGTGCCCTTTTGCTGCAGCTAAATTGGGGTGTCTGCACTGGCCGAAGATTCCTGCAGAATGTGGAACTCACTATCAAAGGCAATAGTGGGGATGAATAACTTGGATGCATTTAAGGGAAGATGGAAATGAAAATCGCTCATTGTCACGAGTAGGCTTCAATTAAGTTACTGTGAAAAGCCCCTAGTCGCCACATTTCGGCCCTGTTCGAGGAGGCTGGTACGGGAATTGAACCGTGCTGCTGGCCTGCCTTGGTCTGCTTTAAAAGCCAGCGATTTAGCCCAGTGAGCTAAACCAGGTAATTATCTGAGGGAGAAAGGAAAAGCTGGTTCTGGTGACGTGATTAGATTGAAAGGGGCAGGAGGATGTTCATCTTGTGTATTAGCACCAACATGAGCCATTTGGTTTGAATGGTCTATTTCTGAGCCATACATTCTGTATAATCTTATGTAACAAGAGACCATTGACCCTCTCAACCCAAGAAAATATGAGCTTCCAAAGCTGTCTTTTCAAGGTCACTTATTTTCTAGCGGGCCAGCAGTGAAGTTACAGAACTGAAAGGGAAGGAATCGGCCGAGGAAAGTCAAGCCAGGCCACTTAATGCAGCTTCTTTTTTGGGGGGCTGGCTCCAATTCCTCCAGAAGTGGAGGCTCCTCATTTTGTTTCTTGTGGAAACAATCACAAACAAAGGTGGATTTGTGGGATGATGCTGGAAATGATTGCCGTCAGGCTATGGAATTCCTGCAGGAATCTTTGGCCAGCGCAGAGGCCTCGCTTTGGCTTCAGCAAAAGGCAACAACCGTATCCTTCACCTCCCCCAGCACCGCCGCCCTGCTGGAGCAGATGTCACATTGCTGCTAAATCTGGGGCAGACGCTCACCCAAATTGTGTACATGATCCTGGCCACTGGATTTCAGACTAGCCCAGGGATGCCTCCGTGGGACAGGCAGAAGTTTTACTGTGGCCCCAGGAGGTTGCCTCAGTAACGCACAGGCCATGATTCCCTGATTAATTAGTAATTCAGTATTTTACACAGCAGTGTTGGTCTTTTGCTGAAAGCACGTTTTGGCAATTATGCTTTCCATACAGTGGATAAATTAAAAAACAAACTTAAATTTTGGCATGCTTATCACAACAATGTCACTTGTATTCTGCAAAAACAGCATCTGAATAGCCAAATCAAATATGTGTAAGTACTGAACCCTGCTAATAATGGCTGGGTCGATGACTAGTTGAATAAAGCTGTAATGTCTAGAACATGTAAATTTAATAATGTAGTACTTTGATTTTTTTTTTGGCCAAGTGTTGGAAATTGCAATGTTTTTCATTTCACTTCTGCATGATTTGAAAAAGCATTTAGCTATTCAGCACTTCATTCTAAGCATTTTGTTGACAAGATTATCCTGCCAATCATTGTGGCAATATGAAAGGTGAGTAGAAGCCTGAGACATTGAACCATCTGCATATATTATTAGAATGTTTGCTGCTTTCTGACAAAAGGTACAAATTAGTAGTCAAAACGAGTAAAATTGAATTCCAGTACAAATTTGCATTGCTGAGACATCCATAATATCATTGTAACAACAGCCACTGAGGCATATGCAGGCCATTCTATTAGAAATTGCATGCTCTCGCCTTTTAAGGTTTGATCAGATAAATATCTTTATAATCCACTTTTTTGCAAAAAAAAGATTGTTGGCTCTTCTCCACTCCCACTCCTCCCTCGTGTTAAATAATCCACCGTCGCTGACAATCCAGGCTGATGGAGGGAAATGAGTAAGTGACTGCAGGTTCATCCACAACATGGGGCCAAATTGCTCAGGAGAGGTTCAAGGAAAATGAGACACCAGTCATTCAAATACAGGGCGCGATTTAACCATCGTGTTGCGCCTGACACGGAGCTGTGCGCACCGGTTACATAGCGGTGATGGTAAATCGAGATTCGTGCCAGACGCGAATCAGTTTACTATCTAACCGGTCCGCTCCCGATGGCGAGTTCTGGAGCTAACCCAAATATGGTGTGCATATCATTGATCCTAATTTGCATTAATTTCCATCTCATTTGCGAGATTGAAGTTGAATGTAATGGCCTCCTGGGAATTAACCCACCTTTTAATACTTGTTTTAAAAACCTGAAGCTGGTGCAGTGGCTACTGAGGGGGTGAGCAACCTTTTCTATTTTCGGGCATACAACTCAAGGGAACTGGAGCTGCTGCCTCAGTGCTGACCCCTCAGGGGGGTTGGGATTTGCAGGGGCTCGAAGAGTTCCAGGTTGGGGGTCGCCCCTGGGCCAGGGGGGTTGATGAGCTTTTCATCCGTCAGGCCTTCAAGCATCTTTAAATATTGTGGAGACCCATAACAGGGGCAGCCACAGCTGCTGTGCCTGTCTATCCAACCAAACACTTCCAGGGCAGAGTACAGTTCTTGGTTACATGCTGAAGTCACTTTAACTCCCTTTGACTGTGAGCAGCCTCTAGATTCACAGCTGAAGGCTATTCCTAATAAGGAATTGGGCTTGTAATGCATTTTGGAAGGTCTAATGCAGGTAGGGAATATACAGTGAATGGTAGAACCCTCAAGAGTATTGAAAGTCAAAGAGATCTAGGAGTACAGGTCCACAGGTCACTGAAAAGGGCAACACAGGTGGATAAGGTAGTCAAGAAGGCATGCGGCATGCTTGCCTTCATTGGCCGGGGCATTGAGTATAAGAATTGGCAAGTCATGTTGCAGCTTGGAGTATAGCGTTCAATTCTGGTCGCCACACTACCAGAAGGATGTGGAGGCTTTAGAGAGGGTGCAGACGAGATTTACCAGAATGTTGCCTGGTATGGAGGGCATTAGCTATGAGGAGCGGTTGAATAAACTCGGTTTGTTCTCACTGGCACGAAGGAGGTTGAGGGGCGACCTGATAGAGGTCTACAAAATTATGAGGGGCATAGACAGAGTGGATAGTCAGAAGCTTTTCCCCGGGGTAGAGGGGTCAATTACTAGGGGGCATAGGTTTAAGGTGAGAGGGGCAAGGTTTAGAGTAGATGTACGAGGCAAGTTTTTTACGCAGAGGGTAGTGGGTGCCTGGAACTCGCTACCGGAGGAGGTGGTGGAAGCAGGGACGATAGTGACATTTAAGGGGCATCTTGACAAATACATGAATAGGATGGGAATAGAGTGATACGGACCCAGGAAGTGTAGAAGATTTGTAGTTTAGCCGGGTAGCATGGTCGGCACGGGCTTGGAGGGCCGAAGGGCCTGTTCCTGTGCTGTACATTTCTTTGTTCTTTGTTTGTTCTTTGTTAGTTGTGAGAGCACTTCCTGGCTCCAGATTGTGTTTGCTGCTTGCTCCTGCTGGTAGCTGCAGATGCCTGGAGGCTGCTGCTGCTGTTTTCTTCCTTTTCTGTAGCCAGAAAAAAGGGCAGTATTTCTCAGATACCTGGGTGTGGAATACTGGGCTCAGGGGTGCATATGAGTCCAGAAGACAATCCAGTTTGAAGCAAGAAGACGCGGCACTGTGGCACACTATTGCTTCACAGCGCCAGGTATCCCAGTCAATTCCCGGCTTGGGTCACTGTCTGTGCGCAGTCTGCACGTTCTCCCCGTATCTGCGTGGGTTTCTTCCGGGTACTCCGGTTTCCTCCCACAAGTCCCGAAAGACGAGCTTGTTAGGTGAATTGGGCATTCTGAATTCTCTCTGTATACCTGAACAGGCGCTGTAGTGTGGCGACTTGGGTATTTTCACAGTAACTTCATTGCAGTGTCAATGTAAGCCTACTTGTGACACTAATAAAGATTATTATCAAATGACACTTAGAAATGTTTCCATTGAATCGCGCCCGCAACTTTGTGAAAGATAGTCAGACTCTCTCAAGGCACTTTTAATTTGTATAGTTCTGACCTGAAACAATATCTCTAGCCACAGATATTACTGCCCCACTGAATGGTTCCAGCAGTTTATGGGTTCAGTGTCAAGATTTTCAGCATCTACTGGATTTTGCTTTTTAAAAAATTAATACTTTTAACATTTGGTTCACAGCAAAGAAGGAACTTCCGTCAGTGGGCTGAGTTGTGTATGAGATTAAATTCCCACCCCTTTGTGTGTGTGTGTCCGAAATAGGAAAACCAGACCAATACTTACCTTTCCTGTCAGACCACACATGCAAGGTTCTGTGATCCATTGACCACACTCGCGTGCCACATGCTATAAAGCCGTGTCATGGTAACGGCATATCTATGATGTATGCCATTATCATGATGCAGAAATTCCAGGAAACTGTGGCTTATGCCATGGGATGTGCCTTGCGAAGATTTGCTGGCACTTTTGCACAGCTCCACAGAGATTATCACTGAAATATTGAACACCTAATTATCATAACTTCATTAGAATCAATGACAAGATTGAGTTTGCTCAATTACTGCGATCAACACAACCGCTTAAACTATTATAGAATGGCTCTGGAAGGGTCTGAAGCAGTAAAGAACTCCGTCATTCAGGAGCTTCCTTGAGGGTCGGACTTGTTCGGAGAACCTTAAAAATCCTCAATCTCAATTAAACAATAAACTAGGTCCTCTGATTTTTCCCTGAGTGACATTATTTTTATTTGAATATTAATGAGCTTGTGCACTAAATGTAGTTCGCAACTGATAATGAAATGTGCTTGGGATTGTATGCAGTTTGGAATACAACCCAAAACATCTGGTCCCTATTCAATGTTTTTTTTTAATATATACTACGCTTTGGATTTGGTATATATTTATCAATCAAATTCAACTGAACTTGGGCATTCTATCCATTCATATTGTGACCTATTTCCACTTGAGCAGATTGGAGCCAATGCCCCTAAATGCTCTGAAATGATCTGTTAAGTTCTGTGTCAGGCTCAGGTTATGTATCAGTCATTAAGGTCACAATGCTCTCAATTTCCCTCCCACCCCTGTTAGCAGTGTCAGCTATGGCTTAGCTGGTAGCACTCTCACTTCTGAGTCAGAGGATTGTGGGTTCTAGTCACAAAGGCTGTCGCTCCAGTGCAGAACTTAGGGAGTGCTGCACAGTTGGAGGTGCTGGCTTTCACGTGAGGCACTGGACTGAAGCGCAGGTGGGGGAGGCAGTGGCATAGTGGTATTGTTGCTGGACTAGTAATCCAGGGACCCAACATAATCAAATCCCTTCAGGGCAGGTGGTGGAATTTGAATTCAATAAAACATCTGGTATTAAAAGCCTAATGATGACCATGAAACCATTGTCGATTGTCACAGAAACCCATCTGGTTCACTCATGTCCTTTAGGGAAGAACATCTGCCATCCTTACCTGGTCTGGCCTACATGTGACTCCAGACCCACAGCAATGTGGTTCACTCTTAAATACCTTCCGGGATGGGTAATAAAGCGATGCCCAAATCCCATAAAAACGAATAACGAAAAGGAGCAAGGGGCAGTATTTAAAGAAAAGCTGGGAGGAAGAGATGTTATTTCTGGTGTATTTTATTTATCCCTCAACTGATTGTTATTATAGTTGCTGTTTTGTGAGAGTTTGTTGCATGCAAATTGGCTGCTACATTTTCTACAAACGTAGCTCCACTTCAAAAATGATTAATTAGCTGTAAAGGGCTTTGAGATATTCTGAGGTCAATAAAGGTCCTTTTTCAATGCTCACTGCAGGATATTTCAAATAATTTTTCCAAACATTGTGGCAGAGATTCACCACAAAGGGGTGAGGGGACATAAAGGCCTAATTAATGGCGTTCAAACACGATCATTACCATTGCAAGTGAATAATAATTTTCACCAGTGACACAGGTTCGAGAGAACTTATGGGCAATAGTGGGGAGGGAGGGGGAATTTATGAAACAGTTGAGATCTCTGCATTCTTTTCTTTATTCCTTGATGCAACTCATCCCATTACAGGACTGGCATGACCCAAATTAATATAACAAAGAATATAGCTACTTTGCTAAGGAGGCGGTGCTTCTCCCAAGGCTTGTCCTGACTCGTGAAAAATGTGTTTGTATTCAGCCCTGGTGCATTTCTTGCAGGGTTGAAGTAGTCGCTAAAATACTACCTCTACATTAGGCAGTTTAATTGAGGAAAATATAAGCATTTTGTCCTCATTTTTTAATTCCAAGTGTTAAAAATCCACCCGGCTGTTGGCCAACGTTTAGCAGCTCAGCAGCTGCTTCCTATTGACACCTCAGCTTTTTTTACTTGGAAATGCACAAGTTTTATGCCTCTTCCCTCCACTGCCATTACCGTTACTAAACTCCTGTGATTCAACCAACTATACCCCTCTGCTTTCCAAATGGTTAAGTTTAGCAATTTAATTATAAATACAGTCCCCGCCATGTGAAATGACCATGTCCAAAAAAGATTGTTCCTTACGTTGTCCAAAAAGCAATAATTGTTATCCATTTTGCATCGACATCAAAGTTGCATCTTACACGCTTTGTTTATTTTGGACAGGAACAGCTGCACCGATAGTCCCTCCACAATTTAGTTGAAGGCAAAAACAGAGAGAAAAGGAAACTGTCCACTTCTCAGGCACTCAACTACTCTCGAAGACAACTCCAACAACAGCTTGCATTCATATCACATCCATATACACATTACTGGATGTATAAAATTACCCCCTGACCCACATGCCTTAGGAAACCAGATTGCACATGAGCGAGAAAGACCATTGATAGCCATCACCAGCATCCAAATGGCCATGGATGCTTTAGCTGCAGTTGCCAATAACCTGGACAGCAATAAAGAATCATGGCACAATTCATTGCATACAGCTGCAGAACCCTGATCTATGGGGTGGCAACTTTCTTTCAATGTTAGTAAAATGCCAAAAAGGGTTTTGTTTTACCTCACAACATCGGGAATGCTATAACGGATGTTTAGGAAGTTCTCAAGGTGACCTGTGCACTTTGTAAATTTGTCTCCTAAAACAAATGGAAGGATACTACACCCATTGCCAAAGTCGGGCATTGTGAAAGTGTGAGGTAGAAGCATTATAATTTTACTTTCACTTTAGTCTGGGCAGGACTTGGCACCACCTTTGTGATAATGGACACCAGGGGCCACATTTCTTTGGACACCTGTATGTAATACCGTTTCAGTAATGGTATTCAAAAATATTCTTAAAATTCAGTATTGCTATCTTCAAAATGCAGATTTCAGACCATCTATGACAAATGGTGAGAGCGATTAAGTTTTATCTGTATATTGCCCATAATACAGCACCACCCTGTTATCCCAGCCAATGCACAGAGCTGGGAAACTGTGTTGATGTGAACACACTTGCAATTAAGCAGTGAGGTTGTAACAATGTGAAATCTCAGTACAACATGCAAATAAGTGCGGAGTGTATGGCTTTAAATTGGGAACTGTGTTTTATCTATGCACCCTTGTCCAATCACCCCCAACATCTAATACTGCCTCACCTTAAGAGTGCATGATCAACTTGTAATAGAGATATTTTTCTGTTTGAAGCATGAAAGAGCTCTGGTTTCAGTGCAAGGTTCTTATTTGCCAAATGGCTTACTAGATTGTTATCAGTTAACTATTTTTGTTAATATTGTATTTACACTGTTGGACTGGAATTTTCCCCCACCCCAGCCCAGGGAGTGGGCTGGCAGGCAGGTGGTGGTGTAACATTTGGTGGAATGGCAGGCACTGTGCCTGTCACCTTACCACCTCTGCTAGTATTTTATTCATGGCAGCGAAGTTTTCGGGGTGCCCACCTGCCCTTGGACCAATTGATAGCCAATCTAGGGCTCCTCCTCCTCCTGCTTTTGAAATTTTATCATCGGCAGAGGTGCCCACACCATGTGGCGAGTTGACAGCTTTACCGTGGTAGCTTGGCTATGGGCTGAGGACCAACCCAGTTGAATGGAGTGCCTCTGCGTAATTGTCCCTCTCGCCTCCCCATTTCCACCCCACTAGCCAAACAGGCCCTGGCAAGTCTGTGCACTTACCTGATTCTCCAGCCTCCATTGATGCTCCTTGTTGAGGAATGCTGCAGTCCCAGCATTGGCCACGCTCCCAGTGGCGCTGCTGAGACAGAAGAGCTGCCACCGTGTGATTGGCCGTCAGATTATGGAGCTGGTGTTCATGGGGACAGACCTCAGGCAAATAGCCGCCGAACGACTGTGCTGTAACCCCAATGAAGATCCTGGGATCGGGACTATACGATATTCCATGATCTCCACAGAACATGAAATTCCCCTTTAAGGCAGGCAGGCCTTCCCCTTTAAGGGGACGGGGTTTCCCCTTCACAAGGAGAGCCCCAGTTGTATAAAAACGGCAGCCTAGCTGCCGGTCAGCGAAGGAGACCCTTCGGGGTGGAGAGGAGTAGAGGTGTATTGTAATTGTATCGAAATAAACCGTGTTCTGTACTTTCTACTTTCGTCTCTGCATTCTGCCTACTGTGGATTCAACAGACTGGAAAATCCAGTGGTGGCTCTCAAGGCTGGAGAAGGGAGATCAGCCCTGATAAAATGTTAGTGAAGGAAAATTCAAAAAAAGCACTACATATTCACGCCTGTTATGACCGTAACATGTATTCTTAATCCCTTCCTATAAAAATAAAAGTGCAAAATACAGGGCTGCCAGAGGTCTTGCTCAATGTGCAGTGGCCTTATTTATTTACTGAATTCTCCTTTCTGCGCTGCCTCAAGTGAGACATCAGATATCCTGACTTTTCCTGTGGCGACTACTTTTGTTCTTCCCCTCAGAGCCTGCCCTCCTGCTGATGGAGGCTGAGTCAAAGCCAAACAACAATGACCTGTGTGTAACTCAAACTGCTGGAAGAACTTGTCACCATGACAACATTCACAGCTGTCACAAGTCCCTGGAGAACATAACCCAGAAGCCACATGCAGTATCCCACCAGATGTCTCCATTTGAGGTTTTCAAAAGGTTGCAAGTCTTACCCTCCACTCTGGCTTCCGCAGATCGTTCAGTCTCTTCCATTGGCTATTTGTCTCACTATTCACTTTTCTTCCCCCTTTCTGAGAAATACATAATTTTCATGATATGTGACTGAGCATGAAGGCTTGAAAAAAAATGCCGTGTACTCGGCGATATTAAGGATGATTAGTTAGCAACTTGATCCATAGATAACGTACCCAGAAGGTGTGATTAACAGCGCAGAAATAATTAAAGGGAAAATCGACTCGACCAAAATAGCTGAATGATTTCTTTTTTTTAAAAGAAGTGAAAATTCAAAGACAAATTGTTGAAATTGATCTTTCATATTTAAAATTGTTACCTTTTTGCCCTTTTTGCATATTTCTATATTTGTACCTGTTGACATTAGCAGCTACTGTACCAGTGCGTTCTTGAATTTGTCATTACACTTCATTTTTAATTGGTTTAAAATTAAAATGAATTCCACATTTATTAGTCCAATCAAACATAATTGCCTATGTCGGGCACTTTTCCTGTTTTCTGGAAACGGTACCCCTTAAAATAGAAGAAGAGAAAGATTGGAGAAGACATTACGATGAGGCTGAGATCGCAATTAACAAAGAACAAAGAACAGTGCAGCACAGGAACAGGCCCTTCGGCCCTCCAAGCCTGCACCAATCATGTGTCCTATCTAGACCAACTTCCTGGGCGGTATTCTCTCCCCCCCCCCCACTCCCCCCGCCGGATGGGCGAATCGCCAGGGCGCTGCGCAAATCGCGCCACGCCACCCCGTCACCCGCACGCGATTCTCCCACCCCCCCCCCCCCCCGAAACCAGCGCCGCGTGAATCGCGCTGGGCCGGACGGAGAATCGCCGCAAACGGCGAGCAGCGATTCTCCGGCCCGGGTGGGACGAGCATCCGCGCGTAAACGGCCTAGTCCCGCTGGCGCCGTCCACACCTGGTCGCTGCCGGCGGGTACTTGTCGCGAAGGCTTGGGGGGGGGGGGGGGCGGCCTGTGGGAGGTGGGTGGGCTCCGTTCCCGGGGGGTGCCTCCGATGGGGTCTGGCCCGCGATCGGGACTCACCGATTGGCGGGCCAGCCTCTCCCCCCCCCCCCCTCCCCCCGGGCCTACTTCCTTCCGTGGCCGGCCCCAGAACCCCGCCGCCATGTTGGTGAGGGGCCAGAGCGCTCCGTGAGGTTACCGCGCATGCGCTAGTTGGTGCCGGCCCAACTGCGCATGCGCGGGACCCAAGGCGCCGGGTCTCTGACGCCACGCCGAGGCCCCGACCCCATAAATCGCATGACGCCCCTGCTAGCCCCACGGAGGGGGGAGAATAGGGGTCTAGGAACGGGCACCGACGCCGGAGTAAAAGCACTTCGAATCCCGTTGGGAGAATCCCGCCCCCTGTATCCTTCTATATCCCGTCTGTTCACGTATCTATCTCGGTAAGTCTTAAAGGTCGCTAACATATCTCCCTCAACCACCTCACTCGGTAGTGCATTCCAGGCCACCACTACCACCCTCTGTAAATAACTTCCCCCGCACATCTCTACTGAACCTATTCCCCCCCTCACCTTGAACTTGTGCCCCCTTGTAATTGTCATTTCCGCCCTGTGAAAAAGCCTCCGACTATTCACCCTATCTATACCGCTCATAATTTTATTCTATCAACTCGCCCCTCAGCCTCCGTCTTTCTAGGGAGAACAATCCCAGTTTATTCAATATCTCTTCATAGCTAATACCCTCCACACCAGGCAACACTTTGGTAAACCTTTTCTGTACTCTCTCCAAAGCCTCCATGTCCTTCTGGTAGTGTGGTGACCAGAATTGGGCACAGTACTCCAAATGTGGCCTAACCAGCATTCTATATAACTGTAACATAATTTGCGAACTTTTCTACCCAACGCCCTGTCCGATGAAGGCAAGCATGCCATTTGCTTTGTTTACCACCATTTTTACCTGTGCTGCCACTTATAAGGATCTGTGGACCTGCACGTCCAGATCTCGCTGTGTCTCTATGCTCCTGATGGTGCTGCCATTCATTTTATAGCTCCCCAAATCCCTTGGATCTACCAAAATGGATCAGCTCGTACTTGTCCGGGTTAAAATCCATCTGCCATTTCTCCGCCCACTTTTGCAGCCTATACATATCCTGCTGTATTCTCTGACAATCTTCATCACTATCTGCAACTCTAGCAATCTTAGTATCATCCGCAAATTTGCGAATCAGACCCGCTATGTTTTCTTCCAAGTCATTTATATATATTACAAACAACAAAGGTCCCAGTACTGATCCCTGCGGAACACCACTAGTTACAGACATCCATTCGGAAAAACACCGCTCCACTGCTACCCTCTATCTTCCATGGCCAAGCTAGTTCTGAACCCATCTAGCTAATTCACCCCTGACCCCGTGTGATTTAATCTTTTGCACCAGCCTGCCATGAGGGACCTTGTCAAATGCTTTACTAAAGTCCATGTAGACAACATCTACAGCCCTTCCCTCTTCAATCATTTTTATTACCTCCTCAAAAAACTCAATTAAATTAGTGAGACATGACCTCCCACATATAAATCCATGCTGTCTGTCAAGACCATCCACTTCCAAACGTGCATAGATCCTATCTTTGAGAATCTTTTCCAACAATCACTGTCAAGCTCACTGGCCTATAATTACCCGGGTTATCCTTGTTACCCTTCCTAAATAACGGGACAACATTGGTTATCTTCCAATCCTCTGGGACCTCACCTGCGGCCAACAGATTTCTATTAGAGGCCCAGCGATTTCACCTCTTGTCTCCCTCAATAATCTGGGATAACTGCCATCTGGCCCTGGGGATTTGTCTATCTTAATGCCTTTTATTTTAATTTTTAGTTTTTAATTTTTAAAAAAAATTTGGAGTGCCCAATTAATTTCTTCCAATTAAGGGGCAATTTAGCATGGCCAATCCACCTTGCCTGCTTATCTTTGAGTTGTGGGGGCGAAACCCACGCAGACACGGGGAGAATGTGCAAACTCCACACGGACTGTGACCCAGGGCAAGGATTGAACCTGGGACCTCGGCGCCGTGAGGCAGCAGTGCTAACCACTGTGCCACCATGCTGCCCCCTTAATGCTTTTTAACACACCTAACACTTCCTCCCTCGTAATAGTGGCTTTTTCGAAAGTGTTTACATATCCCTTTGAGACACTACCAATCAACGTGTCCCTCTCCTTTGTGAATACCGATCCAAAGTACTCAGTAAGGATCTCACCTACTTCCTTTGGTTCTACGCACAATTTCCCTCCTTTGTCCTTGAGTGGACCAACTCTTTCTCTAGCTACCCTCTTGTTCCTAATATATGTCTAAAATACCTTGGGATATTCCTTAATCCTGTCTGCCAAAGACATTTTGTGACCCCATTTTGCCCTCCTCACTCCCTGTTGAGCTCTTTCTTACTTTCTCTGTATTCTTCAAGTGCTTCATCTGTGTTTAGTTGCCTGGACTTCAAGTAAGCATCCTTTTTCTTTTTGACTAGACTCGCAATTTCCCTGGTCATCCACGGTTCCTGAATCCTCCCTTTCCTACCTTTCCTTTTCATCAGCACATGCCTGTCCTGCACTCCCACCAACTGCTCCTTAAAAGACTCCCACATGCCAAATGTGGATTTACCCTCAAACATCCTCTCCCAAACAACACCCTTCAAATCGTGCCTAATCTGGTTGTAGCCTTCTCCCAATTTAATACCTTAACCCTAGGATAACACTCGTCTTTTTCCATGATCATCCAAAAGCTTACGCCACATATTCACCCACTGCCACTTGACCTGGCCGGGCTCATTCCCTAGTACTAGGTCCAGTATAGCCCCCTCTCTGGTTGGACTATCCACATATTGTTCCAAATAGCCTCCTGGATACACTTGACAAATTCCTCCGCATCTAGAGCCCTAGCCCTAAGCGATTTCCAGTTATTGAGGAAAATTAAAATCTTCCAATACAACAACCCTTATATTTCTACATCCATCCAGAATCTGCTTACAGATCTGTTCTTTAACTTCCCATGGGCTGTTGGGAGATCTGTTGTACACCCCCACCATAATGACTGCCCTCTTCCTGTTTCTGAGTTCTACCCTGAACACACTTGTTGTGATGCAGGCAGCCTTTGCGATCCCTCATAATTTAAATGCTTATAGCATTCAGGCCAGCACTAAATTTCCCAGTGAGTAACGGTACACATGAGCGGCTCTTTCAGTGTGTGCAAGGCTACTCAGGATTGCACTACTTAAAGCTAGCCTACACTGCTGAGAGGGAAGTGTATTCTTACAGCAGCAGGAACTGCAAGTGGCTGAGGAAGAGTGTGTGACCTGCAGAGGGGGTGAATATGGCTCAATAGCATATACAAAGGTTCTCTGGTGTAGCACTGGAAGCTCTCAGGAGGTGGAGAGAGGTCTTCTATCCACAGAGGGCTATGAGGCCTTCCAAACAGACCGCAAGAAGGCAATAGGAGCAGTCGGGCACCACTGCAGATTCAAGCAGTGTCGCCGATGACCTGGATGTAGTGCATGAAGAATTTTAACAACTTCACACGAGTGGCCACGTTCAATGAATGCTTCAAGTACCTTATTCTGACAAATGGAACATTAACCTCACAAACTTCTCCATTCACCACCACCGTCACTTACCTAACAGCATTGTCTATGAAATATGACTCATAATGAACATTCAGAGCCTTACTTCACTGTGACACACTTAGCATTGTGACAATCTTCACACCCACATCTCTCAGCTTCCGCACACTGCCAGTTATTCAGCAATGGTAGACACATCACAACAAAGAACAAAGAAATGTACAGCACAGGAACAGGCCCTTCGGCCCTCCAAGCCCGTGCCGACCATGCTGCCCGACTAAACTACAATCTACTACACTTCCTGGGTCCGTATCCCTCTATTCCCATCCTATTCATGTATTTGTCAAGATGCCCCTTAAATGTCACTATCACCCAAACATATTACACCATACTCACTGGTACACTTCCCTCTCTGCCAAAGATTGGATTGGATTGGATTTGTTTATTGTCATGTGTACTGAGGTACAGTGAAAAGTATTTTTCTGCGAGCAGCTCAAACAGATCATGTAGTACATGAAAAGAAAATACATAATAGGGCAACACAAGGTACACAATGTAAATACATAGATACCGGCATCGGATGAAGCATGCAGGAGTGTATATTAAACAGGTCAGTCCAGAAGAGGGTCGGTTAGGAGTCTGGTAACAGCGGGGGGGAAGAAGCAAAAGTGCGTCTTCTCAGACTTTTGTATCTCCTGCCCGATGGAAGAAGTTGGAAGAGTGAGTAAGCCAGGTGGGAGGGGTCTTTGATTATGCTGCCCGCTTTCCCAGGGCAGTGGGAGGTGTAGATAAAGTCAATGGATGGGAGGCGGGTTTGTGTGATGGACTGGGCGGTGTTCACGACTCTCTAAAGTTTCTTGCGGTCTTGGGCCTTGCAGTTGCCGTACCAGGGTGTGATGCAGACAGATTGGATGCTTTCTATGGTGCATTTGTAAAAGCTGGTGGGAGTCAGTGTGGACATGCCGAATTTCCTTAGTTTCCTGAGGAAGTATAGGCGCTGTAATGTTTTCTTGGTGGTAGCGTCGACGTGGGTGGACCAGGACAGATTTTTGGTGCTGTGCACACTTAGGAATTTGAAGCTGTCAACCATCTCCACCTCGGCCCCGTTGATGCAGACAGTACTTTCCTTCCTGAAGTCAATGACCAGCTCTTTAGTTTTGCTGACATTGATGGATAGATTGTTGTCGTTGCATCACTCCACTAGGGTCTCTATCTCCCTCCTGTATTGCTGCATAACCTCATTGTCATGGAGGAGCATGCATTCACCATCATGAGAATGGCCATGACTGTGGGGCTGAAAATATACAGGGTGATGCTATGTTCCCACCTAATTCACCATCCTACTCCCCACTTACCCTTCATCCTGCAATGTCTTTTGATGTACAACCTACAGATTGTTGTATCTCTTCCCCCCCCCCACCACTGATGTTGGATGGTTTATTTAATTAAATTAGTTTGGGATGGTAGTTGTTGGCTTTTATGTTCACATTGTGGCCAAGAGGACATGATGATTGTTAGTGACAGAGGGAGGCTATGGAATGGGACTGGTGTAAAAGGGGGATTTGGGGTTGGGAACATAGGGCAGGATTTTCGGCCCATTCACGGCAGCAGGATTCTCCAGTCCCACTTCCATGAATGGAAGATGTAGCTGAGCGCCAAATTCCCCATCCTCGCTAGCAGTGCACCTCCTTTGTCAAATGGAGAGGACACACACACTGCCCCTCACCTAGACTGCGGAATGGGAAATGCTCCTGAAAAACCCTTGGTGGATAAAGAGTCTTGCTGTTAACCCTCCACATCCCTCTGTGTGGAGCTTGTCCTTTTCTCTGTTGCCTTTAAGGTGTCAACTGCAGTAATGAGTTTGAAAATCACAGCACTGGCATCAAGTCTGTGTTATACATTGGCTGCCATCGCTGACGTGTTGCCGTATTTCTGATACCTTCTCCGACCACTGCACACCAATGCCTGCAGTGAAAAGATGAATGGGCCCACTGTCATATTATTGATCCACTATTTATTGATATAAATCTCTGGCAGTGCTTTCTAATGTCGGGAACATTGACCAAGATTTTCCCAGCATGGTTGGGGCCCCAACAACGGGCCAGAAAGCAAAGGGCAACCCTGGTTCAGACATCTTTGGAACTTGTTCGACCACCTGGCAGCTAATTAGTTTGCTGTCAGGACTCCAATCCCTTTAAAGGCTGAGAACCTGTTTCCAAGAGCTGCCGGGCAATGGGAAAACCGACAGCTCAGCAGTTACTGTGGGGCAACCGGGAGCGATGGCCATTGCTGGTACTGCACCTAGCCAAGGGAGCGCCATGGGAAGAGGCCCCACTCCCGTCCATGACAGTCAGGTAAGTGGAGTATGGGTATGTCAAGTCAGGCAGGTTCCAGCAAGCTTTGTGGACAGGAGGTTGGTGAGGGCAGGTGATGCCTTTCCAGAAAGTGTGTGTGTGTGGGGCCAAACTGTGCCCATTCAGAAAGGTCCATCGCTGCTGCTAAAGTGCCGGCAGTGGCTGGAAGAGGCCCTCTACTGGACACAATGGTGTATTTGGAGTTTCACTGATAAAAGGCCATGGTAGTGGGAACAAAAGGGGTCTTTGATGAACGGTTACTCTAACACTGTACCCTTGTCATCATGTAAGGTGATGTCCCCTTTAAGACTGGGCTTGGAACCCTGTGGAACTCCGCCTCCGCCCATCTGTGAGCCGTATATAAGGGGCCGCCTTGTGGGCAGTGCAGCTGTTAGCACACGTCTCGGCACTAGTCTAGTTCTTAGTTTATTAAAGCCTTCTTTACTGTTTACACTCTAAGCGTCGTTATTGAGGGTACCACAATTTAATAAACTAAACTACATCAGGATGGACGCAGGCCTAAAACCAGAGAAGCTCAACCTGGAAGCACGGAGACCGGAGGCAAAGGACATTTTTTAATACTGGCTCCGATGCTTCGAGGCTTACCTGGACTCCTCAGAGACTCCCATCCTGGGGCCACGCAAGCTGTGCCTACTCCACGCCCGGGTGAGTCACAGAATCTCTGCCAGGCTTGAAAAGGCGACGACTTATGAAGAGGCAGTTGAGCTACTCCGCAAGCGGTTCGTCAAGCCTATCAACGAGGTGCACGGAAGGCATCTGCTCTCTACCTGCCAGCAGCGCTCGGGGGAATCGCTAGACGAATTCGTCGAGAAACTAGGGCAGCACGGTAGCATTGTGGATAGCACAATTGCTTCACAGCTCCAGGGTCCCAGGTTTAATTCCACGCTGGGTCACTGTCTGTGCGGAGTCTGCACATCCTCCCCGTGTGTGCGTGGGTTTCCTCCGGGTGCTCCGGTTTCCTCCCACAGTCCAAAGATGTGCAGGTTAGGTGGATTGGCCATGATAAATTGCCCTTAGTGTCCAAAATTGCCCTTAGTGTTGGGTGGGGTTACTGGGTTATGGGGATAGGGTGGAGGTGTTGACCTTGGGTAGGGTGCTCTTTCCAAGAGCAGGTGCAGACTCGATGGGCCGAATGGCCTCCTTCTGCACTGTAAATTCTATGATAATCTATGATAAACTCACCGCGCTTGCCAGGGACTGTGACCACCAGGATGTGACAGGGGAAGTCCATATGAACCTGCACATAAGAGACCCTTTCGTGTCCGGCATCCGCTCGACCTACATCCGGCAGCGGCTGCCCGAAAACGGGGCAAAAGACCTCCAGGACACGCTAACGCTCACCTCCTCACTGGAGGTGGCCTGACATAACTTGGGTATGTACCCCGCGGACTCTGCGAGCCCCCCCCGGACTTCCTCAGACTCAGCCATATTACAGGCCTGCGCCACGCGGTGACCCGCTCATCATGGGGGCACACCATGCTACTTCTGCGGGCAGGGCCAGCATCCACGCCCATGCTGCCCAGCCCGCTCCGCGATCTGCAGCGACTGCGGGAAGAAGGGGCATTTTGCGAGGGTCTGCCTGGCCAGACCCAGGGGCCAGAAGAACAAAGAACAGCCGGCCCGAAAATCAGGCCCTCAGGCCTCGCAATGCGGCTGCGCACAGACACGACATGCCCCCTTCTGACGCGTCATCAGCCTCGTGCGAATCATGGGAGCGGCCATCTTGTCGGTGGCCATCTTCTCGACCTGACACACGCAGCCGGCGGCGGCCATTTTATGAGTCCAACTCGGCTGAGGACTCCGACTCCCCGCGAGTGGGAGCGATCACCCTCGACCAAACTCGGCCAAAACACCTGCAGAACTCTATGATGCAGGTCCAGGTCAACGGGCGCGACACTGCATGCCTCTTCGACTCTGGGAGCACGGAGAGCTTTATCCATCCTGAAACGGTAAGGCGCTGCTCCCTGCGCACCCATCCCGCATCCCAACCGGGTCCCACTCGGTATAAATCACGGGGTACTGTATCGCGGATCTCTCGATCCAGGGCGTCAAGTACACCCGTTTCAGATTTTATATCCTTCCCCACCTCTGTGCCCCCCTGCTGCTCGGACTGGATTTCCAGCAAAGCCACCGAAGCCTGGCACTGAAGTTCGGCGGACCCTTGCCCCCCCTCACGGTATGCTGCCTTGCGACACTGAAAGTCACACCCCCCTCACTATTCGCGAACCTCACTCCCGACTCTAAGCCCGTCGCCACCAGGAGCCGGCGGTACAGTGCCCAAGATATGACTTTTATCAAGTCGGAGGTCCAGCGTTTACTCGGAGAGGGGGTCATCGAGGCTAGCAACAGCCCAATACCGAGTATTTTCCATGGTCGACCTCAAATCCGCCTACCACCAGCTCCCCATCCGACCAAAAGGCCATCCCTGTACTGCCTTCGAAGCAGCCGGCCGGTTCTTCCATTTCCTCAGGGTCCCCTTCGGCATCACAAATGGGGTCTCCGTCTTTCAAAGGGCGATGGATCAAATGGTGGACCAGTACGGTTTGCGGGCTACATACCCGTACTTGGACAATGTCACCATCTGCGGCCATGACCAGCAGGACCATGACGCTAACCTCGAAAAGTTCCTCCAGACCGCCCGAGCCCTTAACCTGACCTGTAATGAGGAAACATGTGTTTTCCACACAACCCGGCTAGCCATTCTCGGCTATGTCGTGGAAAACGGGGTCCTAGGTCCCGACCCCGACCGCATGCAGTGAGAAACTCCCCCTCCCCCGCAGCCTCAAGGCCCTCAAATGGTGCTTGGGGCTCTTATCCTACTACGCCCAGTGGGTTTCCAAGTATGCGGACAAAGCCCGCCCACTCATAAACACCACCACTTTTGCCCTCTCGGCTGAGGCTCAGTTGGCCTTCAACCGCATCAAGGCCGATATCGTCAAGGCCGCTATGCGCGCGGTGGACGAAACCATCCCCTTCCAGGTAGAGAGCGATGCATCAGACATCGCCCAGGCTGCTACCCTCAATCAGGCAGGCAGACCAGTAGCGTTCTTCTCCCGGACCCTCACCGCCTCCGAGGTTCGACACTCTGCAGTCGAGGAGGAGGCACAAGCCATTGTGGAGGCTGTACGGCACTGGAGGCACTACCTAGCCGGTAGGAGGTTCACCCTCGTCGCCGACCAACGGTCAGTCGCCTATATGTTCGATAACACGCAACGGGGCAAAATAAAAAACGATAAGATTTTGAGGTGGAGGATCGAACTCTCCACCTACACGTACGATATCAAGTATCATCCAGGGGAGCTCAACGAGCCCCCAGATGCCCTGTCCCGCGGCACATGCACCAACGCGCAGGTCGACCGCCTGCAAGCCATCCACAATGACCTCTGCCACCCGGGGGTTACCCGGCTCGTCCATTTTATCAAGTCCCGCAACCTACCTTACTCAACGAAGGAGATCAAGGCCATGATCAGAGCCTGCCTGATCTGTGCGGAGTGCAAACCGCCCTTCTACCGGCCAGACAAGGTTCGGCTTGTGAAGGCCTCGAAGCCCTTTGAGCGACTGAGCCCCTCCCGTCCCCCGATCGTGATGCCTATTTCCTCACCGTTATCGATGAGTTCTCCCGTTTCCCATTCGCCATTCCCCGCCCCGACATGACCTCAGCCACCGTGATTAAGGCACTGCACAGCATCTTCACTCTGTTCGGTTTCCCCGCTTATATCCACAGCGACCGGGGTACATCGTTCATGAGCGATGAACTGCGTCAGTATCTGCTCAGCAAAGGCATCGCCTCGAGCAGCACGACCAGTTATAACCCGCTGGGAAACGGGCAAGTGGAGAGGGAGAACGCGACAGTGTGGAAGGCTGTCATTCTGACCCTACGGTCGAGAAGTCTCCCAACTACCCGCTGGCAGGAGGTCCTGCCCGACGCCCTCCACTTCATTAGGTCGCTCCTCTGCACGGCCACGAATGAGACCCCTCACAACCGATTGTTTGTCTACCTCCGGGGTCTCGCTTCCACCTTGGCTGACGGCTCCGGGACCTGTTCTTCTCCAGAGGCACACGAGGAGCCATAAAATGGACCCCCTGGTCGAAAAGGTCCGATTACTTCACGCCAACCCCAGTTACGCCTACGTCGAGTACCCCGATGGTAGGCAAGATACGGTTTCCCTCCGGGATCTGGCACCCGCTGGATCCCCCACTACAGATGCCCCTTCCCACGCCGCTCCCCTGCAGGACCCAGCACTCCCTACAACACACCCCCTCCCGGCCCCACCCCCCGTTGGTGAGCACCTACCGCGCGCCCCCCCTTTACACAGCCCGCTGGCGCCGGCACCGCTACCCCCGGCCCCGCCTATTCTCCCTGCGCCCTGTTCCCCTGCCCCATCCCGGACCGAAGCTCCGACCGCCGTGCCCCCGGATGTACCCTCAACCAGGACGTCCGTGTCCGTCGCACCACCGGCCGCCGCACCACCGCCCGAACTGAGGAGGTCGATGAGGACGATCCGGCCACTGAGACGGATGGACGTACGATGGCACTTCACCCCGGCGGGTTAGTACTTAAACAGGGGGTGAATGTGATGAACGGTTACTGTAACACTGTGCCCTTGTCATCATGTAAGGTGATGTCCCCTTTAAGACTGGGCTTGGAACCCTGGGGAACTCTGCCTCTGGCTCCACCCATCTGGGAGCCGTATATAAGGGGCCGCCTTTTGGGCAGTGCAGCTGTTAGCACACGTCTCGGCACTAGTCTAGTTCTTAGTTTATTAAAGCCTTCCTTACTGTTTACACTCTCAGCGTCGTTATTGTGGGTACCACAGGGCCTTTTCTCGCTGTTGTATGACCACCCTTCGCTGCAACCCCATCACTCCCAATACCATTCCCTGCCCTCTCCCAACCTCACAGTCTGACCCGAAAGCGCTGTCAAAATCCAGCCCATTACGTCATGTAAAATGAATGTAGATTTAAGATTAGAATTTTTATTGCCCTGCAGAAGAGTAGGATAAAGTGAAAAGATCTTCCTAAAAGCTGGCACAGTGTGCTCGGCTGATTGACTGGCTGGTACAATTTTATGAATACACTGAAGTCTGGCTTTGGGTCTATTTCTCTTTTATTTTCTGTAATGATACAATATTTTGCCATCACCCTTATTTTGACCTTATTTACAGCTACATTGATTTTTAAAAAATCAATAAGCTTATTGAATCCCTTGCTCTGAGAGCAGTTCTATATCACAATAAATGATTCATGAGCAGTATGTCAAACACCAACCTGATTTTAGTATACCCTATATTAGGCATTTACCGCTACGTGTTATGTTGTAAAGTTGTATCTAATTTGACAATATTAACACACTCTATCTGTTCCTATGTATATTCTGAAGACTCGACTCATTACGAGTCAAAACTATAATCAATATTAAGCTAACGTTTTGGCACTGTGCTTGTGGGATACGTGCACAGCAATGGACAATGCACAGTATGCACAAGGCAAGCAATTGAATACATGATAAACATTGCACATTTGATTTCTTTTTAAATGATGACATTTTGTTTTATTCTGGAGCTGCATACAGTGGTAATAGTCACAGACAGCTAATGAATCATCAAACCTCACTGTATTAATGAATTTAGTAACTTCACCAATCATTACATCTGATTGTAATGCACGAGGGTTGTGCAATGTTTAATATTTTCCTTGTTTCCCTTTATGAGACATTCATTCTGTTTTTAATGTTTTGCTCACAATCAATACAAGACTAATATCCAATTTTTAAAAAATGTGTCATTCTGGTGTTAGCTGAGTTCCGTCGACAGCACTTTTATGTTTGAGTGAGAAGGTTGTGGGTTCAAGTACTACTGGACTGGAGTATAATCTAGATGGCACTTCAGTGCAGTGGTAAAGAATGACTGCATTGTTGAAAAGTCATCTTAAATTTGAGGCCCTGTTTGTTCAGGTGGATGTAAAAGCTTCCATGGAGTTATTTGAAAAACTTCACAAGGTGTCCTGTTGTCCAGGCCCCCATTGCTCCCTTAACCGACAGGAGAAAAATAAATTGCTTGTAATTTATTCTTCTTCCCATTTGCTCTGTGTGGGATCAATCTGTGTGCAGTTGTAGTACGAAAATAGATTCATTAGCACCCATTTTTTTTAATGCTTTGAGTGCCCTTATGATTCCAAAATGGCAGGTGTGGTGTTGCATGTACACATTTGGGGTGAATCATCCTGGATTGGTGAGAGTGTCAACATGTCCAGCAGTCAGCAGTAAGCAGAGCAGGTAAATCATGGTGTCAATCAGTATTAGATACTGACTTGACACCAGAAGTGACATTTTGGAGTGCAGCGCTGTGGTTAATAGCTCTATTTCACCTCGTACAGCTGAGCACAGATTCAATAGCAGGAAGGACCCCATCCAGGAATAGGCCATTCAGCCCTTCAAGCTTGTCCCACCATTGAATGAGCTCATGGGTGATCTGTGACCTAACTCCATATACCTGCCTTTGGCCCATATCCCTTAACAAAAATCTATTTATTTCGGATTTTTAATTAACAACTGATCAAGCTTCAACTGCTGTTTGTGGGAGAGAGGTCCAAACATCTACCCACCCTTTGAGTGAAGAAGTGCTTTCGAACATCTCTCCTGAATGGTCTCGACTTAATTTTTAGACTGTGCCCCTAGTTTTAGAATCTCCAACCAGTGGAAATAGTTTATCTTTGTCTACCCTGCCTTTCCCTGTTAATATCTTGAATTCTTCGATCAGATCACCCCATAACCTTCTAAATTCGAGCAAAAACAGGTTTAATTTGAGTAATCTGTTCTTGTAAATCAACCCCTGGCTTTCAGGTATCATTTTTGTAAATCTACGTTGCACTCCCTCCAAGGCCAACATGTTCTTCCTAAGGTGTGGTGCCCAGAACTGCTCACAGTTCTCCAAGTGGAGTCTAACCAGGGTTTTGTATAGCTGCAGCATAACCTGTGTGTATTTATACTCCAATCCTCTAGATATGAAGGCTAACATTCCGTTAGCCTTTTTGATTATTTTCTGCACTTCTCTGTGGCATTTTAAGGATCTATACATCTGAACCCTCAAGCCTCTTTGGGTATCCACTGTACTTAACCTCTTTCCATTTAGAAAGTACTCTCTTCGATCCTTTTTTGGTCCAAAATGGATAACCTCATACTTGCTTACATTGAATTCCACCTGCCACAATTTTGCCCATTCACCTCGGCTATCAATATCACTTTGCAATGTTATGCTGTCATCTAGACTGTCTGCAATGCCACCTAACTTTGTCTCATCAGCAAATTTGGATATATAACTTTCTATGCAATCATCCAAGTCATTAATGAATAATGTGAATAATTGAGGCCCCAACACAGATCCCTGTGGTACACCACTAGTAACCGCCTGTCAATTAGAGTAATTACCCATTATCCCCACCCAGTCGCCTACCACTCAACCAATTTCCTAACCATGTCAATAATTTGCCCTCAACTCTGTGTATTCCCACCTTAGTTAACAGTCTCTTATGTGGGTCTTTATCAAATGCCTTCTGAACGTCCATGGGCGGGATTCTCCCATTCGGCGGCAGAGTGTCCACACTGTCAGAAACGCCGTCGCGTTTCACGAAGGCCTGAACGGGCCGCTGAGAGTACCGATTCTGGCCCCTACAGGGGGCCAGCACAGTGCTGGAGTGGATCACGCCGCTCCAGCTTCCCATCCCGGCGCGAACTGTGCGCCGTGGGATCTGCGAATGTGCAGTGATGCCGGCGCCAACCGGCGCATGCGCGGTGGCCGCCCTCAACGCGCCGGCCCCGACGCAACATGGCGCGGGAGTTCAGGGGCCGGCGTGGAAGAAAGTAGGCCTGGGGAGCGAGAGGCTGGCCCGCGGAGAATCGCGTGCCAGCGGCAGGGCCCGGTTGCGGGGATTCTCCGGCCCGGCCCCGGGCTGGGAGAATCCCGTCCCATATAAATAACATCCAGATACATTCCCCTGTACCCTATCTTAGTCACCTCTTCAAACAAATTTAGTAAGATTAGCCAGGCCTGACCTTCCCTTCACAAATCCATGCTGACTCTCTCTGATCAACCAGAATTTTCCGAGGGGTTCAGTTACCCCATCCTTGATTAAAGACTCCATCAATTCTCCTTACTGTAGAACGGGCGAGAAACACTCATAGGACGCATGGTAGAATACAAAGAAAATAGATTTATTAAGATACACTACTAAAGTGCCACACCCCGAAGCGTCACCGTCCCTGACCTGCACCCAGACAGGGGGTTTTATACTGTGGAGCCTTCCCTTTTAAGGGGGAAGCTCCACCCCCAATTACCGGGGCAGTTCATACTCTTCTGAGTTAATGGAAATCGGATGGTGCACACTTCCATACTGCCCTGGGGGTCATAACACCCACCACAGATTTTAGACTAACCAATCTGTAATCCCGGTTTCCCCCTTTCACCCTTCTTAAAAAGTGGAGTGACATGCAATTTTCCAATCCAAAGGGACTACTTATGATTCTACAAGTTGTGTGCTTTGTACAGTTGTTTAAAGTTGCAAAAGTCACAGGGAGTGGTGCGGTAGGTGCTGAAGGACCTTTTGCTGATTTCAAGGCTTCTGTATAAACCAGTTATGCCCAGACATGGGCACACATGCGGACATTCCTCTTGGAATACAGCATGACTTAAAGAATGAACAGGGACCACATAGAGCAGAGCAAGCTGCTGGAAGGGAGAGGAGGAGGAACAGGAGGAGGATAAGTGTTCTTGTCAGACAACCATATCTGCCAAAAGTGCTCAGGGAAAAATTCTTCTGCCTGAACCTCAGCAATGAGCAACATTGTGCTCCAGTAAGAACATCCTCACTTAAACCTGCCACCTTCTGCAACCTCAGGACAAGGAACCCATTTGCCGGTGGCTGTGAAGATAACCAAGGCAATGAACTTCTATGCATCTGGCTCTGTCTAGGGTGGAGCGTCAAATGTTCCTGTGGGAAGCAGATGGAAACATCACACAATTTCAATAGGATTACACACTACTCCATGGTGCAAGGTTCCACTGTCTGCACACATCCATTTGTGAGTATCGCGTACCAACTCTGCCTAATTTGGAACCAAAAGGGATTGAACTCTCTTAACTTCCAGTTGGTGTTTGACATTAGGCAGGGAATATGCTGGTCGACACTTGGTATCCTGGCCGCAAGAGGATGCTTTCATCCTCGGGCCTGTTGCATTGTGGGCATCAGTGTAATTCCCCCTTAGCTCTGGGTTTTTTATTTCTTTGTTATTTTTCTTTGAAGCTATGGGTCTGATGTAACTCTCTGTTGTTGACTGCATCCTGCCTTTGTGCGGACGGATCTTGTATTCGTGGGGAGAACACATTGGAGAGTTTGTCCCCAACTCATCCAGTCATCAGATGCTGCATCATCTTTCGGCACCCACAACACAGACTTATATCTGCACTCATCTAATTCTGGCCTCTTGAGCATTCTTTTTAGTTGTTCCACCACTGAGGGCTGTACCTCCAGCTGCATAGGCCGTAACCTCTGGAAGTCCCTCCTTAAATCATCTCTTCACTTGTAAATACTCCTTAAAATCTATCTCTTTGACCAATGGTTTGGGTATCCGCCTGAATATCACCTGTTATGGGCCAGGGTTTAGTGAACCCCAAAGTGTATCATGGAGTTCACCTGACCCACAACTTTTAATAAATTGTGGTATGGGGAGCACATGGCCCACTCTACAGGTGTGGTACAGCAGAAATGGAAAAGTATTTTTTAAAGCAAAACAATGTTAATTCTATGGGGCGAAATTCTCTGTAGGCGGGAGTCTCCGTTTTGCCGGCGCCCGGGGGTTTCCCGACGGCGCGGGGAAACCGTGGCAGGTTTAAGTGTTACGGAGACTCCGCCGGCCGGTCGGGGCAGAAATGTGGTGGGGCGGGTAGGAGGATTTCGCCCATGATCTCAAGTTAACCTTTTTGAAACATACAGTGAACATCTTAGCAACCTTTAATTCAAATACAACCCCCAAAGACTACAACACTAAGTAATCCTTTAAGCTTTCCTTTTAACATCCATATAACTTAAAAACAAAACCTTGAACAGAAGCACATCAGGTTAAAGTCACTACTAAAAACATTTATAATTCTGAATTCAGCAAATGATCAAGAGATAGTCTTTTCATGGCAGAGAGAACAGCAGTACAGCTGCTGTGTCTGGCTTCAGCTCCAACACTGAAAACAAAACTAAAACACACCCTGGAGCAAACAGCCTAAAACGAAAGTAAAAAGCTGACAGACAGCCCAGCTGCACCCACACTCTGACATCACTGATAAACACGCATTTGTTAAAGGTACATTTCTTAAACACCCATTTCTTAAAGGTACTCTCACATGACACCTCCACTTCAAGATGGTTTCATTTTTCACCTTTTCACTATCCTTTAAGAAATGCCCACAGTAAATATACTTTTTCGTTTCAAAAAACAACACACGCAAACAGGTATAATAATATCGTCCTTTTTTTTTTTGTTCTTCCTCCAACTGAAATCCGTCTCGATCGACAGTCTCATTGAACAAGACGGTCTCTGCACGATCCATCCATTCCTCTACACCTCGGATCGACAGTCTCATTGAACAAGACGGTCTCTGCACGATCCATCCATTCCTCTACACCTCGGCATTTCTCTTTAAAGTCAGATACTTTAGTTCAATCTGATCACCGAGTCCCTTGTAATTTTCCAACACAGGAGCATTGATTATCACAGCTTTCAGGCAGTCAAATGCCTGTTGAAAGTCCGCTATCCACTGAAATTTTCGAAGTTTCTCCAGCAAGTCCATCAGTGGAGCAACCACGCTACAAAACATTTGCACAAATGTTCGATCAAATCCACTCATGCCAAGAAATCGCATTATTTCCCTTTGTCTTGAGGGTATCGGAAACTCCTCAATAACTGTTGTCTTCACATCTCATGGGACCATTCAACCATGTCTGATTGTATGGCCAAGGAAAGTGACTTGGGCCTTTCCAAATTCACTTTTGGCTAGGTTTATCACCAAACCCGCCTCCTGATGTCGATCGAATAACTCCATCAGATGTTTCAAATGTTCTGTCCATGTCTGGCTGAAAACTACCAGATCGTCAATGTATACCGCACAATTGGGTAATCCTGAAACGACTTTGTTAGTTAACCGTTGAAATGTGGCTGGGGTGTTTTTCATGTCAAATGGCATAACTTTGAATTGGTATATACCATCTGGAGTCACAAAAGCTGAAATCTCCTTCGCCCTTTTGGATAAAGGTACCTGTCAGTAACCTTGAAGTAAATCCAGTTTAGAAATAAAAGCTGATTGTCCCACTTTCTCAATGCAATCTTCCGAACGTGGGATAGGATATGAGTCCATTCTTGTAACTCCATTAACCTTTCTATAGTCCACACACAACCGTTGGGTATCGTCTGGTTTAGGTAGCATCACTATGGGCAAGCTCCATTGGCTGCAACCCACTTTAATTATGCCATTTTAAGCATACTCTCAATCTCTTTGTTAACCTGTGCCAATTTTAAAGTGTTAAGTCTATATGGATGTTGTTTTATTGGAGCAGCATTTCCCACATCTACATCATGTATAGCCATTTTAGTACTTCCCAATTTATCTCCACAAACTTGCCCATGTGATATCAATAACTCTTTCAGGTCAGTCCATTTTTCCTCTGGAAGGTAACTCAACAATTTATCCCAATTTTTAAGAACATCCTCGTTTTCCAATTTAATTTGAGGTATGTCAAATTCACAGTCATCTGGATTTGGTTCGTCACTTTGAGTTAGAATCATTAAAACCTCCTCCTTTTCCTCTCCTTCCCTTTCAAAGTACCTTTTAAGCATATCCACATGACACACTCGGTGAGTTTTCCTTCTATCTGGCGTTTTTACCACATAATTCACCTCACTTAATTTACTTTCAATCTGATAAGGTCCACAAAACCTAGCCTTTGAAGGTTCACCTACCACTGGTAACAACACTAAAACTTTATCTCCAATGGCAAAAGTACGAACTTTGGATTTCTTGTCCGCTACCCGTTTCATCACATTTTGCGCAACTTTTAAATGTTGTTGAGCCAATTCACCTGCTCTATTTAATCGTTCCCTAAAATCTGACACGTAATCCAATAATGTAACTTCGGGGGGGGATTCTCCGAACCCCCGCCGGGTCGGAGAATCGCCGGGAGCGGGCGTGAATCCCGCCCCTGCCGGTTGCTGAATTCTCCGGCACCGGATATTCGGCGGGGCGGGAATGGCGCTGCGCCGGTCGTCGTGCCCTCCCCGTCGATTCTACAGCTCGCGATGGGCCGAAGTCCTGCTACTGTCATGCCTGTCCCGCCAACGACAATCAAACCACCTCCCTTACCGGCGGGACTAGGCGGCGCAGGCGGGCTCCGGGGTCCTGGGGGGGTGCGGGGCGATCTGACCCCAGGGGGTGCCCCCACGGTGGCCTGGCCTGCGATCGGGGCCCACTGATCTGTCGGCGGGCCTGTGCCGTGGGGCCACTCTTTTCCCTCCACCTCGGCCACAGCCTCTGCGATGCCCGATGCATAAGAGACACACCCCCCCTGCGCATGCGCAGGGATGACATCAGCGGCCACTGATGCTCCCGCGCATGCACAGACTTCCGCCGCCCGGCAAAGTCCTTTTGGCCCTGGCTGGCGTGGCGCCAAAGGCCTTCGACGCTAGCCGGTGGAGTGGAAACCACTCCGGAGCGGGCCTAGCCCCTCACGGTGAGTGCTTGGTCCCTAAAGGTGCGCAGAAATCCGCCGGAGTGGTTCACACCACTCCATCCCGCCGGGACACCCCGCCCTGCCGGGTAGGGGAGAATCCCAGCCCCGATTTCTCACTCACCAATTTTTCCTTAATTAATTTAAGTGGTCCTCTTACCTCATGATGAAAAATTAGTTCAAAAGAACTAAATTTGGTTGACTTATTCGGTGCATCCCTAATTGCAAACAGTACGAATGGAATTCCTTTATCCCAATTCTCTGGATAATCGTGACAATAAGCCTTCAACAATGTCTTTAATGTCTGATGCCACCTTTCTAATGCTCCCTGCCATTCTGGATGGTACGCAGTTGATTTAAATTGTTTTATTCCTAAGCTATCCATAACTTCTTTGAATAACCTTGAGGTAAAATTTGATCCTTAATCTGATTGTATTTCTGTGTGTAGTCCATATCTAGTAAATAATTTAAGTAACTCCTCCACAATCTTTTTAGCTGTAATATTCCATACTGGAATGGCCTCTGTAAACCTAATAGACACATTCATTATCGTTAAAAGATATTGATTCCCACTTTTTGTTTTAGGAAGCGGTCCTACGCAATCAATTAGGATCCTTGTAAAAAGTTCCTCAAGTGCTGGAATGGGTATTAAGGCCAATTTTCCCGAATTGAAAATATCCACGTCATCCTCCACCTGTTCTTTTCCAACCATCTGATCAAAATTCGTTTCTGATAATTGCACTTCACCTTTATCTTCACTCTCTGATTTTGCCTCTTGTCTTAACCTGCGACTTTGTGACCTTGTTACTGCACCATCCGGAAAAATCCCAGGATATTCGTCCTTCAACACTTCAGTTGTCTGATTTTCCACTGGCTTATCAACCACAGTAGACATCACTCCCACCTGTGATCCAGCTCACATTACCCAAGATAAACTGTATTCCTGGACAAGATAGTTTCACTATTACTCCTACTACCATTTCACCACTCTTCACTGGACTTTCCAACCTTACCTTATATAATTGAACACTGTCTCTCCCACCCTGAATTCCACATATTAACACCTTTTCTGGCAACATTCTTCCCAAACTACATAATTCCTCATCTCTTACCATTAAAGATTGACTAGCTCCTGTATCTCTTAAAATTGTGACTTCTTTACCTGCTCTTCCTGACACACATGAGTAAACTTTACCCACACAAGTAAATTATTTAAAGAGATCTGGCACCTTCTTATCAATCACCTCTTGATCAGGCAGTACAATCTTTTGCTCCTCCTTCGCTTCACTTGGACTTTCCATTACCACTTTAACAAACCCCACTGTCTTATCCTGTTTGACTACATCAGCCTTCCCAGTGTTTTTCTTCAAACACCAACACTGTGACTTTACATGGCCTAGTTTATTACAGTGGAAACATGTGAAACTTTTCATTTCGTTTCCACCCTCCTGGATCTCTTTTTTAATCTGAGGTACACTCGCCTTATTATCTCCCTTCAGATCACCTTTACTTTTACCACTTGAGTATTTCTCATGTCCCCAGTTTCTATCCCTCACAGGCTGAAACTGATGTCGGAAACCAAGCTTTGATTTATGAACTAATTCATTATCATCTGCATTTCTGCTGCTAATCTCACAGTTTTAACCCTCTGCTCTTCGACATGAGTTCTCACTACATCAGGAATTGAATTTTTAAACTCCTCCAAAAGCACAATTTCTCTGAGAGCTTCATACGTTTGGATTATTTTCAAAGCCCTTATCCACCTATCAAAATTACTGTTTGATCGTTTCAAACCCCATGTATGTCTGAGCAAATTATTTCCTTAAATTTCTAAACCTTTGTCTCCAGGCTTCAGGCACGGGTTCATATGCACCTCAGATGGATTTTTTCACCTCCTCATACGTCCCAGATACCTCCTCCGGTAGTGATGCAAACACTTCACTAGCCCTACCTATCAGCTTTGGTTGAATCAGTAATACCCACATGGCCTGTGGCCATTTCATTTGTTTAGCCACCTTCTCAAATGAAATGAAAAAGGCTTCTCGTCAAACCTTGACAATGCTTGGACATATTTAAATAGATCCCCACCAAGCCATTGACTTTGACGCTCTTTCTCACTGTCCTCATCACTATCATCCAACTGTACGTTTCCCTTTACGTCTGCCAATATTAACTGACTGTCATGTTTCATGGCCATTTTCTGAAGTTCAAACTCGCTCTTTATCTTTTTCCCTAACTGTATCTCCCTTTCTCTTTCTTTTTGTTCTGCTAGGGCTATTGTTTCTTTTCTCCTTTCTTCTCTCTTCTTTTCTTTTTCCTCTCTCTCTTTTTCCTCTATTCAAGCTTCTTTAATTCTTTCTCATGTTCCATTTGTTTAAGTTGTAACTGAATTTTTACCATTTCCAATGAGTCAAACTGTATCTCAGGCAACTGTAAATGCTTAGCCATGCCATAATTACCTCATCTTTTTGCATTTTGTCAGGTAATGATAACTGCAATGTTTTTGCCAAATCTAACAGTCTGCTTTTCGTCTCTGTCTGTAAGGTACTGCGTGTGACTGTCTCCACCCCCAAAAACTTCAGAGCCTCTGAAAAAGCCATTGTCCACAACACACTCCCTACTTAACTGAAATACCACACCTTAAATGCAACCACAATATGCTCACACCTCACCGTCTTTAAGTTCACAAAGCCAATCCAATAGATAGACTTTTATCCCCCTCGAGCCCCCAATTTGTTATGGGCCAGGGTTTAGAGAACCCCAAATGTATCATGGAGTTCACCTGACCCACAACTTTTAATAGATTGTGGTATGGGGAGCACACGGCCCACTCTACAGGTGTGGTACAGCAGAAATGAAAAAGTATTTTTAAAGCAAAACAATGTTTATTCTATGAACTCAAGTTAACCTTTTTAAAACATGCAGTGAACATCTTCGCAACCATTAATTCAAATACAACCCCCAAAGACTACAACACTAAGTAATCCTTTAAGGTTTCCTTTTAACATCCATACGACTTAAAAACAAAACCTTTAACAGAAGCACATCAGGTTAAAGTCACTACTGAAAACATTTATAATTCTGAATTCACCAAATGATCAAGAGATAGTCTTTTCATGGCAGAGAGAACAGCAGTACAGCTGCTGTGTCTGGCTTCAGCTTCAACACTGAAAACGAAACTAAAACACACCCTGCAGCAAACAGCCTAAAACAAAAGTAAAAAGCTGACAGACAGCCCAGCTCCGCCCACTCTCTGACATCACTGTTAAACTTAAAGGTACATTTCTTAAACACCCATTTCTTAAAGGTACTCTCACATGGCACACCTGATGTGGCCCAGTGCCATACTTTGTTTTTTCATGCCACTGTGAAATGCCTTGGGACATGTTATATAATCGGTGCGTCTTAAATACATGTTATTGTTATTGCTTCCCCTGGTTGTGCGCCAACCTATCCTGTATGGGAAAGGGAAGTGTCACGCGAACTTCATGTGTGGCTGTCATGTTTGAATAACCGGCAGTTTATGTAAGCCGTGATATGTGGGTGTGTGGGTGAAGTGAAGCATATGGATGTTGAAGCGAGTCCTAACTGATGGAAAGAGACTAATTAATAGAGATTATCGGTAGATGAGAAGGGGTGTTGTGAATTGGGCAGCATGTGAGGTTCGTGGTGCAATTGATGGGATGTAGCATTTGAAGATACATTCACAGACCTTGACCCCTTTTGCGACCTCTTGTGTCACTGAATCCCCGTGCCCTGAGAGTTTGTCACTTGGTATTGATCTCCACAGTTAACTGCCTTTCGAGTATTTAAATGGAGGATCTTCTGACCTCCTTCTGGCATTGAACGTGTCTCCTCCTTTTATTACTTCCCCATCAAGACCTATCTGGCAGCACCAAAAAGCCTTGGAGCCCATTCTTTCCCATACTGGGTCATCCTTCAATGTTTCAATTGACTCTTTATGATTGGCAGCAACTATTCCAGCCTAAATGCTCCTCCCCTTTAAAAGGTGCAGACTAACTTTAAATGCTGCGAGTTATTCACACCCTTTGTGCCACCCTCCCTCACCACACTGATGATTCCAGGAAATGGGCAGCATGGTGGCACAGTGGAACAATGGTTAGCACTTCTGCCTCTCAGCATCAGGGACCCGGGTTCAATTCCAGCCTTGGTGACTGTCTGTGTGGAGTTTGCACTTTCTCCCCATGGTTGCGTGGGTTTCCTCCGGGTGCTCCAGTTTTCCAGTTTCCTCCCATAGTCTAAAGATGAGCAGGTCAGATGGATTGGCCATGCTAAATTGTCCCTTGGTGTCCAAAAATGTGCAGGTTAGTTGGGGTTGTGGGGATAGGGCGGGGGCTCAGACGGTATCACAGTGGTTGGCACTGTTGCTTCACAGCACCAGGGACCCGGGTTTGATTCCCGGCTTGAGTCTACACCGAAAGGCCTCCTTCTGCACTTTAAGAATTGTATGGTTCTATAGCTAACATTGAAGGCTGAAGTCAGTTAAATAAGCAGGTAGCACAATATTTATAAACTGGTTGCTTTGCAATCAACAGATGGGTTAATTCCACAGAGCGATCCTCATAATTGTTTTTGGAGAAGGTCCAATTCAGTCCCCGCGATCTTCGTGCAATTTATTTGTATGCCAAAGATTTGGTAGAAGAGCTCTGTTTTATTCTGGTTCTAACAAAATGCACAGTGATGCAACTGGTTGTTGGTGATTTATGTCCGTGCCAAAGACCTTTTCATGAAGATGCCCCTCGAACATAATGTAAAGTTTAAAGGGTGTTACAGTTTTAATTAATCCTACTGATTACTGTTTTTAACTGATCAATTATCTGGAGCCTATTACTTTTCATCTGATTGAAAATTGTAGATTAATTGCCTTTATCCCCTTTTCAAGACTTGATGCCAGTTATGTACATGCAGAGAATTTCAGATGGACTTTGAATGATTGGATTAATTGACTGGAGTAAAATAAGAACACATCCACTATATCATTAGCATATTAACAGGTACATATGCATATCCAGTTGTCAGTTACTAATTCCCAAATGAAGTGTTTTTCGAAAAAATATACTGCAACTGTTTGATTGCTCATTAAAACAGATCTTTTCCAGAGAACTGCATGAGGCACAAAAGGAAGCCCACTCGCTATTCAATATTCATACAGCATGTCACTTAAAATAATGCATGGTCATTGCTGTTTTATTATGCACCACTGGTACCGCCTTTTCAGTGTTTCATGTGCGATGTCTTAACTGTTAAAGCTTTAAGAAGGTGGACCTTTACAGCCTTCCTCCGAAAGGCAGTTCAACCCTCATGTAATGCGTGCATACAATTGAACAGCTTGCAGAGCACAACATTTAAAAAAAATGTAATTCCTATTCCAGTAAAACATTTTAAGATTGAAGAAAAATCTATTTATAAAGACATTTTAATCCTGTAAATCAGCAATGGAATACCAAAAAGAGTACCTCTTTTTGCATATGTTGTAAAGAGTTTATTTCCCTTTTTGTCATATGTAACCTTGAAGCTCAGAATTATTCACATTCAAATATATGGAATAGGATCAGAAGTAGGCCATTTCGCCCACCGAGCCTTCTCTGTCATTCAGGAAGATCATGGTTAATCTGTATGTATTGAGTTCCATATTCCCCATCTACCCACTCCCCGCATCCCCCCCAACCCCCCCCCCCCCCCCCCCCCCCACCACCATCATCACCACCACCACCACAATTTCCTTTGCTTCCCTTGGCTAACAAGAATTTATCTGCCTCTGCCTGAAAAATATTCAGCGACCCCACTTAATAATAATAATCTTTATTGTCACAAGTAGGCTTACATTAACACGGCAAAGAAGCTGGTGCCTGTTCGGGTACACTGAGGGAGAATTCAGAATGTCCAATTCACCTAACAGCACGTCTTTTGGGACTTGTGGGAGGAAACCGGAGCACCCGGAGCAAACCCACGCAGACACGGGGAGAATGTGCAGACTCTGCACAGACAGTGACACAAGCCGGGAATCAAACCCGGGTCCCTGGCGCCGTGAAGCAACAGTGCTAACCACTGTGCTACTGTGTCGCCCATCCACCGTCTTCTGAGAGTTCCAACGTCTACAACTCTCTTGAGAGAAAATAAATTCTCCTCATCTCTGTCCTAAGAGAGTGACGACTAATTTTTTAAAACCGTGCCCCCCCCCTAGTTCTGGACTCACCCACAAGAGGAAACATCTTTTGCATGTCCATCTTGCCAGTAATGCCCAGGATCTTAGATGCTTCAATTAAATCACACCTCTCTCTTCTAAACTCCAGTGGAAACAAGCCCAGCCTTTCCAATCTATCCACATAAGTTAACCCACTCATTTCAGTTATCAATCAAGTAAACCTCCCCGAACCACCTCAAATGCATTTACATTCTTTCTCGATTTGTAATCTATATTTTAACAGTGTGGCTAAACCTGTGTACTTGATTTATATTATTCCTGTGATTAGAGAGACTACTGTATCGGGAGGGGGGGCTGGTGAATTGCATTACCTTGGACAATATGTTACCACAAAATAATTATACAAATGACTAAGCTATTTAATACTGACAATGTTAGATTATTTTTATTATACAATACAGATTATCTTGAATAAACATGCAAGACTTGTGAAAAAAGGCTTTGATCAGACTCGGTAACATGCCAGTTTACTAAATAATGTATATTAGTTTTATTAAATATAAGGCGTTACAGCGTAAATTATTAATTTTACATCAAAAACATGGCATGAAAATACGTTAAAATATTTTATTATACAGAAACCTTGTGGCGCACCCATTCTTTAATTATGCTACATTAATGCAGACTATTACATTGAACATATACCAGAACATCCAAAAATATGAACAAGTGAATTCTAGTTTCAACTGTGGTCCTGTAGATTAAGTGAAAATAAATCAACATGTTGCATAAAGTAGGAAGAAGAAAATAGCACTTCATCTCATCAGGTCTGCATTAGAATCTGTATTGCCCATTTTCTACCACCTTTGCATCAAGCCTATATTGATTCACTGGCTGTGAGTGAGGAAAGTTGGCTTTAAATTGAATAGAATACATTTCTTTAAATGGCAATTATTTCATAAATTAAAGCCAAGTCAGTTTGAATCTAGTTGGTGTTGATTCATTTTGCTTCTAAATCCTGTTGAAATTGAGGAATTTGAGTCCAGTAGTTATGAGTCAAAATAAGATGGAATCCAAGAAAAGAAGTTCAGAGAGAGGCAAGCAAAGTAAGAAGGGAGGATAAGGAGTTTTATTTTTGGAAGCTGTGGGACAAATGTCAGCTTTTCCTGGCTTTTCAGATGTCTTTTTAAGACCAAAATATCTTAATCAGCACCCATTGTCTTTGGTAAGTGGAGATAAACTGACAAGGAATCACAATTTCTTTCTCATTCAATTCCTCTTCTTAATTATCTCCTCATATTGTAGTGTTCACATAATCCAGGCGTTGCAATAAAATGCTGCGCAAATTATCGTATTTCATACAGCTATGGATAAGCCAACTTATGTCTCGACTGGCAGATAAAGCTCCAGCATTTGACTGCTTCGGATTTGTTTGGTCTTCTTGGGGCCTGATTTTCGTGAAGGAGACACGAAGTGTGAGGCAGGAAAGTTCCCAACTACACAAACCCATCTCCTTTAAGGAGGCCCCAGCCTGCTGTTTTTTCCTTCCAGGGAGGTGGGGGCAGGATAGAGTCAGTCCGCTGACTCTGGAGGCAGGCCTGAGTTGACAATGGAAGCGGGCGGATGGTGAGGCCTGCAAGCTCGAAGACCCGTCTCCATTTACTGGCAATCAGTCCAGATGTAATCATGACTGTCAGGCCCTCAAGCCTTCATCACCCACCGCTTTCCCACCCATCCTTCATGACCCCCCCCCCCCCAATATCCCCATGCCTCCCAATATCCCCATGCTTCTTGCATACGCCATATGCATTGTCCATGCTTACTCTTCAAGTATCCAGTATGTGCAGAACCAATGAGCGATTGGCAAGTCTTTGAAATAATCCTGAAACTGACAACACAAGGAGAGACTTTGGGGAAAAAAGAACTGGGGCGTCATTCTCCGACCCCCCGCCGGGTTGGAGAATCGCCGGGGGCTGCCGTGAATCCCGCCCCCGCCGGTTGCCGAAGTCTCCGGCACCGGATATTCGGCGGGGGCGGGAATCGGGCCGCGCTGGTTGGCGGGCCCCCCTGCTCGATTCTCCGGCCTGGATGGGCCGAAGTCCCGCCGATAAATTGCCTGTCCCGCCGGGGTGGATTAAACCACCTTTTGAACGGCGGGTCAAGGCGGCGTGGGCGGGCTCCGGGGTCCTGGGGAGGGGCGCGGGGCGATCTGGCCCCGGGGGGTGCCCCCACGGTGGCCTGGCCCGCGATCGGGGCCCACCGATCTGCAGGTGGGCCTGTGCCGTGGGGGCACTCTTTCCCTTCCGCCTCCGCCACGGTCTCCACCATGGCGGAGGCGGAAGAGACTCCCTCCACTGCGCATGCGTGGGAAACTGTCAGCGGCCGCTGACGCTCCCGCGCATGCGCCGCCCGGGGCTGTCATTTCCGCGCCAGCTGGCGGGGCAACAAAGGCCGTTTCCGCCAGCTGGCGGGGTGGAAATTTCTCCGGCGCCAACCTAGCCCCTCAATGTTGGGGCTCGGCCCCCAAAGATGCGGAGCATTCCGCACCTTTGGGGCGGCACGATGCCCGTCTGATTGGCGCCGTTTTGGGCGGCAGTCGGCGGACATCGCGCCGTTTCGGGAGAATTTCGCCCCTGTTCTGCATTCAACTTCTTAAAAGGGAATATTAACCACAGACACTTACAGTAGCAATGCCAGAAGCTTTTATCCACTTCATATCTTGAATAAACACACTGGCATTGAAAAAAACATGTCGACGGTAATAGAGATGTTTCTCAAACAAAACTTGCACTCCCCTCTGAATTTGAGTCCATGTTGCATGCTTGATGCAAAGGTGTTAGAATCTTCATCATTCTTGGAACTCAGCCAAGTTTTCATGAGACAACCAGGAAAAACAATTTTCTGCCCATCTGTTCAGCCTGCTTCTGTTCATTCCAGTTGATTAATGGCATCATTATGAATGCTTACACTCAGTATAAAGGTTGATCATTTAGGACTGAGATGAGGAGAAAGCATTTCATTCAAAGCATTGCGAATCTTTGGAATTCTCTATCCTCAAAGAGTTGCGGATATTCCATTATTGAACTCCAAGATCAGCCATGATGCGTGTGAATGGCAAAGCAGGCTCGATGGGCCATACAACCCTTACCTGCTCGTGTTTATTGTGTTCTTGTGAATAATGATTGGCAGTGGAGCAGGGAACATAAACCTTCTGTCCACTCTCAAGGTGACAGATTCATCCTTCCATCATTGTCCCTCTTACCGGTGACTTTGTTATCACTTGTCATCCAGGTGTTCTAGACTGTGCCGTTTCAGCCAGGCCTCCTCGCTCCAAGAGCTGTTCAAGGCCGTCTTCAGTCTCGTCCACTGAAAGTAAGCAGCTTCCCACCAGAGCTGCAGCAGCCAACTTTGGTGTCATTGCCCAGGAGTATGAGGACAAAGACCCGTGGAAGATTGGCATTAATTGAATACACAAGAGTGATTCATTGAGTTTTATGTGCGATGTGTCATAATTACAATCATAAATCTGGTTTGTAATCTTCATCTTGAGGTGGATTTTACCTTTGCATTGTGACCAAGGTCTCACTATGATGTCAGTGACTGAGGGCAGGATTCTCCCATCTGAAGGAAGGGTGTTGACGCTGTCGTAAAAACTGGAGAGTTTAACGACGGCGTCATCGGATCGCTATGTGTAGGAGGCCAGCAGGGCACGGGAGCAACCCACGCCACTCCAGCTGCCCATACTGGCGTCAAATTGGCGCCGAGGGTCTGCGCATGCGCACTGCGACCAGCGCGAATGCGCGCATGCGCACTGCGACTCGCGTGAATGCGCGCATGCGCGGTAGCCTCGTTCTCTGCGTCGGCCCCGACGCAACATGGCATACGGCTACAGGGGCCGGCGCAGAGCAAAAGAGGCCCCCACCTTGACTGGCCGGCCCGCCGATCGGTAGGCCCCAATCGCATTCAGGCCACAGTGGAGGCCATCCCCCAGGGGTCGAACCCCCCCCCCCCCCCCCCCCCCCCCCCCCCCCCCCCACCAGACCACCCCAAACAGGATGGATGCCAAGGTCCCGCCGGGTAAGACCAGATTTGAACGGCACCGGCGGGACTCGGGCTTTTCTGGGCGGCAACTCAGCCCATCCCGGGCGGAGAATCGTCGGGGAGGGCCGCGTAGAGTGGCCCCCGACCGGCAACGCGCCGCCAGCGCCAATGGCGCCGATTCTCTGGTTATCGGAGAATCGGCGGACCGGCATCGGGGCGTCGTCGCGTGAATCGCGCCTGGCCCGGCGATTCTCCGACCCGGCGTGGGCTGAGAGAATCCCGCCCAGAGAGAAGGTGTGTTGTTGGACTCTTTAGAATTGGGTTGGAGTTACAGGCATTTCACTCAGTTGAGATCTTACTGACAACCCAGGCAGAAAGGGGTCAATCTTCTTCATCTCCTTCCTTCCTTTTCCTCCTTCTTGCTATACAGTTCGTGTCAAGGGCTCGCTCCCCACCCCCCATATGATGGCAGCTGGCAGATTGTGCTGACCACCACAAATCCTGACACCCCACTCTGCCAAATACTGCTGGGCTCCTCCAGAGTAGTGCTGGCAGGGTAAATGTTGTTTCAACATGCCAGTGATCTTCTCTATCACATTTTGTGGGGAACCTGGCTTTCACTGTATACATGCGGAGCTTCAGTACATGGGTTGTGAATGTGAAGCATGGCATCAGTAGTTAGCCTTGTTGCCCAGTAGTTTGTCATGTGAAATGAAAAATGAAAATCGCTTATTGTCACAATTAGCCTTCAAATGAAGTTACTGTGAAAAGACCCTAGTCGCCACATTCCGGCGCCTGTTCGGGGAGGCTGTTACGGGAATTGAACCGTGCTGCTGGCCTGCCTTGGTCTGTTTTCAAAGCCTCGATTTAGCCCTGTGCTAAACAGTATACAGCTGTTATGGCGGCGCTGTAGCAGAGTGGTTAGCTGTGTTGCTTCACAGCGCCACGGTCACAGTCTGTGCCAAGTCTGTACATTCTCCCTGTGTCTGCGTGGGTTTCCTCCGGGTGCTCCAGTTTCCTCCCACTCGTCCCGAAAGACATGCTGTTAGGTAATTTGGACATTCTGAATTCTCCCTCCGTGTACCCGAACAGGCGCCGGAATGTGGCGACGAGGGGCTTTTCACAGTAACTGCAGTGTTAATGTAAGCTTACTTATGACAATAAAGATTATTAAAGATTCTTTAATTAAATTACAAGCACTGCCCTCTAATGAAGGCATTATGACTGCTTCCTGAATATTGGGCGTTGATTTGCATAATTTTCCATTGGTCGCAAAGCATCCAGATGTTGAGAAGGTGGAATGTCTTTTGGCTCTGGTTTAGGGCAGAGTTGTCACACGGCAACCGCAAAGCGACGTACGTGTAGTCATTGGCATGCTATACCATGGAAAAAACAGCATTCCTACTGAAGCCACATGCATGTTTCACCCAGAGGTGGACTTACACTTTTGGGGGCCCCACGCTCTCTCACTTTGCAAGGCCCCTGCTGGCTATCTGGCCTCTGCTCTCGCCCTCGCTGTCCCGGTTGCTGCCCAGAACTGGCCTCTGGCTCTCGTTGAGTCATCCTGCTGGCTGCTGCTCCCTGGAAGCCACGACTCTGACGCTTGCCAGGCCTTCGTGCCTCCTGACTGCTCACCTCTCAGTGGGGTGGCCGAGCCTCGAGGACTGCGGGGCTGTGCTCCTGGCTGGCTGCCACTACGTGCTAGCTTTAACTGGCCTGGACTCTGTTCTTCGTTTGGCTGGTTGGTTGCCTATGCTCCTCAGCTCTGGCCTGGAGGTCGAGAGTCTCCCTCGGAAGTCTGTTGGTCAGCACCTCCGCCTCGCCTCGCTGAAGGTTTCGCAGGCTCGCACCCCGGATGTGAAAGCGACCTCACTTTTGTCTCAGGTTGCCCAGTGGGCCGAATGTCAGAAATCTGACTGCTGCTTCATTCAATGAAAGTACAGAAACATCACACAAATTCAGGAGGTCCATGTCTGAACTGCTCTAAGTCCCCAATCAAATCCCGATGTTGTTCTAAATTGCATGCTGATAGGCTCAAGACTAAGCCTATCAGCGAATTCAGAGCTACCAGTCACTGATTGGTGCCCTCACACCACAGACACCTCTCAGCATAGAGCCCCCTCACTGGCTGGAGCCCCATGCTGCAGCGATGAGTGTTTCATTGTAAGTCTACCTCTGTTCCACCTAAATAAAAGCGAAATATTGCAGATATTGCTGGAAAACTGAAATAAAACCAGAAAATGCTGCAAAATCACAGCAGATCTGGCGATGTCTGCAGAAAGAGAAACAGAGGGCGGGATTCCCCGGCCACGTTCGCTTGCCGACCGAAGAATTAAAAAGGTCAATGGAGTTCTCCATTGTCCGCCTCATGCCCGTGGCATTCTTGCGGCGGGCGGGGCGGAAGAATCCAGCCCTAAGTTAATGTTTCAAGTCCATACAACTCTTCTTCCATTAACTTAAATATTGAAACTGTTGAACATACTTTCGCTGTGGATTAACACGATGTTGGATTAAACTAAAGACCTATGCCAGTCCTAACCAATCTATGCACTCAGCACATGGTGAAGATCTTGCTGTAAGCTGTAAGCTCTGTCCTTCTGAGAGGCTGCATCCCGAATGAGCGGGAACTCTGATGTCCCCTGTCTTTATAGTGAGTGTGCTCTGACTGGTGATTGGCTGCGGTGTTGTGTGTGTTGATTGGTCTTGCTGTGTGTCCATCAGTGTGTGTGTCTGCACCATGATATACTGGTGCAGCTCATCTTCCGATGAGGCACATTTGAGTTCAACAACTTAAGACTGTGAACTTTCCCCTCTATCTTGACTCCTTCTTTTGTTTTCTGTTACTTGTTTTCGCTGGCTTGTGCCAACACAACCCCATCCCTCCTCCACATGGCCACTGTCCCTTGTTGTTCAGTTTTTCTCCCAGTGAGCTCTGACCTTTGTTGTCCTATTAACACATTCTGCTATATCCTACCCGTGCCACTATTAACATTCCTCTGGCCTTAATGGCATCACTAACTGTGGTGTTGGGTTCTCTGGCGCACAGATGAGCCAACACAGTTGTATGTGGTACAACTCTATTTTATTTTAAGTCTTATATACAGTTCGTTCTGGATACTCTGCACGTGCTGTCTCCCTGAGTGTGTCGTGTAGCAGGTCTGTCCTGGTCCTCGTCTCCAGCTAATACTGACCACCAGGTGTCATGTTTGTGCTTTTATATCTTTCTGTGATTGGTTGTGGTGTTGTGTGTTCTGATTTGTCTGTTGGTGTGTCTATCATGATGTGTGTGTTTGAATATCATGACATCCTCCCTTTTTACAAAGATATGTGCCTACGTGGTTATAAATATAATCGTGTCGTGAGTGCATCTAAGAGTGTGTGTGTGTGTTGTGTACAGCGTGTGTATATGACGTAACTATTTACATGGGGCGATGTCGGGTGCGTCACACTAACAAGGTTGTACCATAACAACATGAATGCGAGAAAAAAAACAACTTGAACAGTGGTCCGGTCAGACGATATCTGGAACGATAAACAACAACAGGTTATAATACAGAAGTGTTTGACTTTTTGAACGTATGAACAGCGTTATAAGTCCAGTCTAATGGGTGACCGCCTCAAGAATAGGCTGGTCCTCAAGCCGGTTCAGCTGTGGAGATCTGGGTTCACACTGGTTCACCTTGGACTGTTGGAGGTGATGCTGCTGCCGAAGTCTCTACTTTTCCATTTGTTGTACTTCGTGCAGTGCTTGGTTTTTCATTCGTGCAAATATAACATTTAACATCTTTGTTAGTGTTGCCTTGGCTGTGGTTTGGTTCTGGTGGCGATGGAAGGGGCATGATCCGTGGCATCTCCACGAAGTCATCCTTGGGAACCAGTGGAGGATCCGGCGTGTGCGTACGGTTCAGTTGCGAGCGTGGAAGGCGGCGCAAAGCTCGCTGATTGCGCCTACGCACCAATCCATCCGCCCTGCATGCCAGGAACAAGGTGGAGTCTTTTTTCTTTTTATGTTTGTGGTGGACGGCATCTTGTAGCCGATGGGTCGTTGCCATCGAAGAAGCACCATCACTAATATCATGCAAGGCGATGACTGTGCCAGGTGTGGAAGTTGGCCGAGACCGTGCACGCTGGTTCCGGCCACCTGCTGTGCCGGAAGGGCGACTCCGCAGAGAAACGTCGAAGCATGTCGCCTTGGAGAGAGAATTGTTGCTCGCATCAACGTCTGGCGATGGCGCGAATTGGTGTGTCCGTCTTGGACCGCCGGTGCTGGTCGCCACTGCCGACCCAGTGGGACTGCCACGCGATCCATTCCCTGTCGCCGTGGCATCCGCCGTCACCCTGAGCGTGCCATCACCGAGGCCGCGACACCGCCCATCCGGAGCAAGGTCTGGCGTGCGCGAATCAGAGTCGGCGCTTGGCTGCTCCCCATCTGGAGTCCGGTCTGCCTTCCGTCGATGCTCCCCGTCCGGAGTCCCAACAGGTTCACTGGAGGCAGCCGAGATTCCCTGAAGCTGCACTTCTGGAGTCGGAACATGCAGGAATGCACCGACCAGTGGAGAGGCTCGAGCCATCGAGGGTGGAAGCGGTGCGCCGCCACCGCAGTCATCAGTGGTCCCACCGTGATCGTCGAGTGCCTTGGTACGCACTAGGCGAGGTCTGTCACCTTGCACCATTCGCATGGGAAATGGGATGCTGTCGTCACTCGTCTCACATCTCGTGGATAGATCCTCATTAGCAGCTTGCTGTTCACTAGGGTTGGGTAAATTGTCAGAGTTTTCATCTGGTGGTGCACACCATGTCGGTGGACTGTCATTGTCTTGCCGTTGTCCTTCATTTGGGCTTTTCTTCTTTGGAATTTTAAATCTTCCCCCAGACATTGCAGAACCTTGTTTATTACTCCCAAATTCTCCCATATGTATGGTCTCGAATATAGGATCCAATGTTTCTATCGACATTGTACTATTTTCCAAAGAACATTCCGTTTCACTTTTCTTCTCAGGTACCTCATATGTATCTTTGTCTAATGTACATGCCTTCATGGTCTCTAGGTCTGATTTTGCTGGGACTGGCATGGTCACAGTCTCTCTTTTACTGTTCTCAATTGCCCACATCATACTCCCCATGCATAACTGCTTAATCACTGGGGTTAGTGTGGTACAATGGATAATTGGGTCGACCTTATCTGCATCTTCACCATTAGTGGAAAGCACACTTGGTTCACTTGAAACTGCTGCGGGTTTTAAATTCGTTATCTGGCTACTCGATGTCGGTGTCCTCAGGATTCTTGCTCCAATGTTCTGCTCATTTATCAGTGGAGTGTGTATAGGTTCAATGCAATTAATGTTCCCCTCAAGGTTTGAAGAGTCATTACTGACTAACTGCTGGTCTCCGAAGTTGGGACTTTGCGGCGTTGTGTTGAAGGGAGACATTTGTCCCTGCTGTAGATATGATTCAGGTTGTGTTATTTCCATTACCAGAGGATCAATGTCTTGTCCATTTTTTCGATCCGTACTAAAACACTGGCAATTCTCAGTCTGTTCCTTGCAAGTTAACCATTCAATTAATTTCTTTAGCAAATCCTCAGCATCCTTCTGTGACCGTGCAGCATTATTAATCTCTGTTCGGCTATAATGATCCTGAAGGTCAGCGCATAGACCTTTTTTCTTTGGGCTTGGAAGAGGCGATTCCTTTGGCTTGTCTTCAGTTGGGCTGGAACAGTCTTCAGCGCTGTGCCCTTCATTGTAGCATGACAGACCGTCATGGTCATGCTGCTGTGTAGTGGAGCATGGTAGGCTGTTATAGCCTTCTTGCTGTTCACGTGAGCATGGCAGACTTGCATCGTCTGCCGCTGGTTGGTCAGGAGAGGTTGCTAGACCCTCATGGTCTTGTTCCTGCAAGGACCGCACATTGGAGTCTTGCGTTTCTGCAATTGTGGAGTCTGTCCACGAGCTCTGTGTGGAGGCTTGTGACTCTGGAGTCACTTCTGGTTCATGCGAGGACTGCGCTCTGGAGTCTTGCATGTCTTCTTTCATAGAGTCGGGAACGTTGAGCGGGACGTGGACCACGCTCTGTGTGGCAGCAGGGCGCTCTCCGTGTGCTTGCACCGCTCCCTGTCTGTTAATGTCAGGCTGCAGCATCATCCGGTACTGATAAGTTGGGACGTCATATCTGCTGGGTTGAAGATCCTCAAATCCGAAAAATGAATCCGCATCTGCATCGGATTCAATGTGGGGGCCGCCAATGTGCAACACGAAAGGTTCGTCCGAGTCATAGTCGTATAGGACCACGGAGCTATCATTGGGCTCGCGAGGTCCGGAAACACTGTAAAGATCGTCATCGAAGTATTCGAGGTCGGAATCATCGGCTGGTGCGTAGGTAACTGCTTGTCGGAGGGTTCTTCGGAGGTCAAATTCATCTCCTGGGTCAATTTGCGGCAATGTGCTGTCATTCCAGGTGAGGGAAGGTTGTTTTACAGCTTTAACAGATTTTTGTTTTTTTGATTTGGGACGTTTCCCTTTTAAATTGGATTTGGGATGTTTCCCCTTTAAATTGGTGCGGTCTGGGGCCTCTGACATCCTGACGCTCGGTATGTAGCACATAGGAAGCGACTGCGCATGCTCAGATCGCTGTTCCTTTACCGATGGCCGTTTTCTTGACTGCGCATGCGCAGCATCTCGTGCATGCGCAAACTAAACTTCCGGTTCTGCGCACTGCTCGCGCAACTGTGCTAGCGTGATACCTTTAGCAAGATGGCCGCCGACCTCGACCCAGCCCTCTCTCAGGCCAGGGATTTCGGCCTCTGGGAATTCGGGCTCCGGGATCCCGGCCATGAGGTGAGTACTGCCGCTTTTCTTACCTTTACTTGCCGATTGAATTGCGTTTTCTTCACAGTACTTGGAGAATTTGTCCAGGACTGCCTGGTAATCGTACCTTTGCTGTCTCCTGAAGAAACTGAACCTTGTGAATATTTCTCTTGCCCTGCACCGGCGATGGTGAGGAGAAATTCAATTTTTTCGCTATCATCCAGGTCTTGGAGTTCAGCTGCCACCAGGAACAATTCGAACACTTGCCGGAATCGCCGCCAGTTTTCGCGGAGATCGCCGTGGCACTGGAGCGGCTGCGGAACCGGGAGCTCTATCATTTTGCCTGGGCACTGCTGGTTGTCTGTGTACACTGAGATATGGCGGCAGGTATCGATCCACTCCTGTACCATGTGGTGTTGGGTTCTCTGGTGCACAGATGAGCCAACACAGTTGTATGTGGTACAACTCTATTTTATTTTAACTCTTATATACAGTTCGTTCTGGATACTCTGCACGTGCTGTCTCCCTGAGTGTGTCGTGTAGCAGGTCTGTCCTGGTCCTCGTCTCCAGCTAATACTGACCACCAGGTGTCATGTTTGTGCTTTTATATCTTTCTGTGATTGGTTGTGGTGTTGTGTGTTCTGATTTGTCTGTTGGTGTGTCTATCATGATGTGTGTGTTTGAATATCATGACACTAACTGCCCCGATGTCTTATGTACATGACATCTTTGGCAATCTCTCCTTAGAGTCATAGAGGTCTACAGCACAGGAAAGGCCCATTGCATCTGCACCGCTCAAAAACAACCACATAGCTATTCTAATCCCATTTTCCAGCACCTGGCCCATAACCTTGTAGGCCTTGACATCGCAAGTGTACATCTAAATACTTCTTAAATGTTATGAGGGTCTCTGCCTCCACCATCCTTTCAGCCAATGAGTTCCGGACTCCTCCCTTCTGGGTGAAAAAGTGTTTCCTCACACCTCTTGCCTTTGACCTTAAATCTATGCCCCCTGGTCATTGATTCCTCCACCAAGGGGAAAGTTTCTTCCTGTCTACTCTTAAGAATCCTCCCCACCTTCTGTTCCTTCCACCTCTGACGGTTTATGGTCTATGTTCATTTTCCAAACCATGCTGCATTCTCAGGGTCATAGTTGGGAGAAACTGGTTTGTGCAGAACCCTTGACTTCAGAACCCTTGAAGTCAGAAAACATACCACTCCCTGTAGTCTTCTGCAACTTGAAGCAACTATAGAAAAATCTAAATAATTGTCAAATCAAAGCAGTGGCCAGACAAATTCAATTGGGAAACCCCCAGTACGTGTATACTGATCCCTTTAGACAGTGCAGTTGGAGTGTCATTCTTGCTATTGAACATGTGAGGTTAAGAGGAGGCAGTAACTGCAGCACTGAGCTCCAAAGTGGCACTACTGGAATCAAATTAGCACCAGCTATTCACCCTCACTTGTATGATATCCGGCATAATTTGTACTAAAACTCACCAAGGATCCTCGGACGGCACCTTCCAAACCTGCAACCTCGACCACAAAGACAAGGGCAGCAGTTTCCTCTCCTGACTTGGAACTGTATCACCGTTCTTTCACAATCGCAGGGTCCACGCCCTTCTGAAAGGCACTGTGGGTGCACCTACACCACACGGACAGCAGCGGTTCAAGAAGGCAGCTCAGCACCATCTTCTCACGGAGAATTTGGGATGGGCAGCAGATGCTGGCCCAGCCAGCAATGCCCACATCCTGTGAAAGAATGAAGAACAAATTGTGTGGACGACACCTTTAAAAATATACAATTAACGGGCCTAATTTCTCACCCAAAATGTAAGAAGGTTTAACAGATGAGACAAAGTGAATACTCAAAATAAAGCCTTCTCAAAAAAATAAGAGGCATTTCAAACTTATTTCTTGGAAGTATTGATTATTCACATTACCCACAGGTAATAATAACCTTTTCCCAACGTGACGATGACAGAGAGCTGGGAGTTGAAGAGGCTGCTACACCAATCAATCGCCTAGCACCTACAGTACTCAGTGGGGCAATTACAAATTCATTACTCTGGCCCCAAAGGTCTGGAAACCAACTGCCCCAGGAGATAAGCTGGGCAGGGGCAGGCTTTGCTGGTAGATTTTGATTGATGATCTACAGCAAAGCTGAAATTCACCCCAGAGATATTCTCTCCTTTTTTTTTTGCTTTCCTGGATTCTGTCCTCTCATCCTCTCTGGGATAAACTAAAAAAATATTGATTCTGCATTATTTAATTCTCCAGTAAGCAAATGCTAGTGGTCCCCTCAATCGCACCTAATTTTTGAATCCATGATTGAACCTCGAGCACCAACAGTGGGAAACAGGGCAGCTGTCATATTTAATTTGGAGCAGGATCACATATCTTACAGCATCGATGTTGTTCTGTGTATCGCAAAACTGGTAGTCCAGTCACGCAATCCACCAAACCCGATTTGACATTTTAATATCCATTTGGCTGGAATAATTTCCAAAGCTGGGCAATGCTCATTTGTGCCGGCTATTTCCAAACCATCAACTTCTTTTTCTTCATTGTGTGTAAAGTGCTTCTTTCATGTACAAAACCAGTTATAACCGCTCGACCCTTTTAAGCCGTGTCCAATTTTATAGCGACTTTACTCCAAGTCAAGATTAAAATTTTCTCTTATGTCACTTGTTCCGTGTGCTGCTATTATTCATTCAATAGATGAGGGAAAATCCATGAACGGTAATTGTTTTGTTGAAATGACTCTCATTTTTTGGAAAGTATGGGATAAATGATAGTTCAAACTTTATTTAAGCTACACAATTACAAATTCTTTATCTCCTCGTTCTTAGGCGTCTCTGATAACGGCACTAATGTGCAGCATCCAGAGTGGGCTGGACTTTATGCCCCGCTGACGGGTTTAAAGGTGGAGGGTTTTGTAAAATGATGGCCACCCCCCCACCCCGACCTATCCCAAATATTGTGGGGAGGACAGCGGAGATGTCGGGTGGTGTTCTACCATTTTGAGATCCTTTGAAAGCCTCATCGCAGGGTTGGCAGTGGGGAAGTGGGAGGCCCACTTCAGTCAGGAAACCTGACAGCTTTAGCTGTGTGGGCTGGTGTTGCGCAAAACCTGCGGGACCTCCTTTACAGGTCTCCTGGGCCCAGCTGAGGTATTCCCCCCCCCCCCCCCCTCTTCTAGGTGCTCACCTCACCTTACCTTCCCCCTTCCCCCCTTGATCACTCAAACCCAGTCACCCATCCCTACCCCTCCCAGGACCTGCCAGCCTGGCTTTGGCGATTTCCTAAACTTGCCTGTGAGATTGGGCTCCATGTGCTCCACTTGTTTGAAGACTGCCTGTAATCACAGCAGAATTCGAACCTGCCACCGCTGGGACTACAGAGCTGTGGCCATCTAACTGGCCAGCAGTTTTCTAAGGCAGGGTCTCCTTCAGAGATAGGGGAATGTCTCGCAGTGATCTCAGCATTAAATTGTTGAGGGCAGCCAGCAGTACCATGGGTGGGAATCCACCCAGTACCCCTTAACCACCTTCCCCTACCCCCATGACGTTTGAGAGGGAGGTGGCAGGCAGGGAACACAGCCCTCCTGTAAAATCTAACTGAGTGCTTCCATCAAAACCTTGGATAGTGAGATGGGAGAGGGTGCATTGGGAGGAAACATGCTGAGCAGACCTGCGAGATGTATTTAGCCGTTGAACCAAATATTTACCAAATAAAATGGAAAATTCTCAACACCTATCTATAATGATGATAATCTTTATTGTCACAAGTAGACATACATTAACACTGCAATGAAGTTACTGTAAAACGTCCCTAATCGCCACATTCCGGCGCCTGTTCGGGTACACGGAGGGAGAATTCAGAATGTCCAAATTGCCTAACAGCACGTCTTTCAGGACTTGTGGGAGGAAACTGAGCACCCGGAGGAAACCCACGCAGACAAGGGGAGAACGTTCAGACTCCGCTCAGACAGTGACCCAGCAGGGAATCAAACCTTGGACCCTGGAGCTGTGAAGCAACAGTGCTACTCACTGCGCTGCCGCTCCGCCCATTCATCTCCAGTGCCAATTTCTCGATTATTGTGGATCTTGGTCATGTTTAAAGTTGCACCTCTTTGTGTGCCCAATAAAATTGCTCGAGAACGCACACAGATGCTGCTTTTCAGCGACATAATTGAAGCATCACATTAACAAGGGACCGCATGGTCTCCACGTTGCTTAGAAACAAGATGTTTCTTGTTGTACGAAAAGATCTGTCCTCACTGTTCTGTAAAAGGAGAGGGGATGTACTTTAAGTTAAATTAGATGTCAAAGCAAGCAACCTATGATGAGGTTTCCAGATAATGAATTCCCCTAAGAACAGAGAGACCTTAAATCTGGCTTACCTAAAAGTATACTATTGCTGCACAGATGTCACACTTTGCCATCTGGTATGTGGAAATCACAATAGCATGTGGCTTACCATGGAAAAATAGGTACGCCAGAAAAAACTCTTTGTTCCCCTTCCATCTAACAGTCTTGCCCTCCCCATGCATTGCCTGTGGTTAAGTTATACCCAGTGGTGGAACTCACTCTAAGGTTCAGGATGCAATGAGAAATGAATGCAATAATCCTCAAAGCTGCGCTCCACTCTCTATCCCCACAGTTGTTACCACACCTGAAAAAAAACCTTAAATTACAAATCTGACACAGCACACCAAAATGATTCAATCTGTTGCTGTAAGAAATCATCTCGACGTGCAATTGAAGTCAAGATCAGGTAACAATCGAACCTCTTTCACCGCACTCAGGTACGTTTCACTCTGGATGAATTCAGCAAATTAATTGTCTTTTGGTGTCAGTTAATTTTAAAATTTGTACAATAAAAAAGCCAAATCTGAAAAATGTGTATCCAATAAACAATAAAGCATTTGCCATTCTGCCACTCCAGTCAATTCAATTGGTCCATTAGGACAAAGAATTAGGAGTCCTTCAATATTTTAGTATAATAGTGAATGGCAATTCCAGTTTTCATATCATTGATCGAATTCTTGCATTTAAAATATTTCTGTACCTACTGCCACATGCAATTATATGTCCTCAAACATGTCAAGGTATTCCACTTGAGAGAAATTCCTTTCCACTGCCACCTGTATAAACCTCTTAAATTGTCAGAAAGACTCCCCGCCGGGTCGGAGAATCGCCGGGGGCTGGCGTGAATCCCGCCCCCGCCGGTTGCCGAATTCTCCGGCACCGGATATTCGGCGGGGGCGGGAATCGCGCCAGTTGGCGGGCCCCCCCGCCGATTCTCCAGCCCGCGATGGGCCGAAGTCCCGCTGTTGTCAACCCACGCCAGCCGGCGTGGATTGAACTACCTTTGGGACAGCGGGACACGGCAGCGCGGGCGGGCTCCGGGGTCCTGGGGGGGGGCGTGGGGCGATCTGGCCCCGGGGGGTGCCCCCACGGTGGCCTGGCCCGCGATCGGGGCCCACCGATCCGCGGGTGGGCCTGTGCCGTGGGGGCACTCTTTTCCTTCCGTCTTCGCCATGGTCTCCATCATAGCGGAGGCGGAAGAGACCCCCTCCACTGCGCATGCGCGGGGATGCCGTGAGCACCCGCTGATGCTCCTGCGCATGCGCCGCCCGGCAAAGTCAGTTTCGCGCCAGCTGGCGGGGCACCAAAGGCCTTTCCCGCCAGCTGGCGGGGCGGAAATCAGTCTGGCGTGGGCCTAGCCCCTCAAGGTGAGGGCTCGGCCGCTCAAGCTGGGGAGACTTCCGCACCTTTGGGGCGGCGCGATGCCGGACTGATTCACGCCGTTTTTGACGCCGGTCGGCGGTCATCGCGCCGATATCGGAGAATCCCGCCCAGAACTTTTTTGTTTAAGAACATTTCAATGTGCAGAACAAGGCCAAAACTCTTCTGGATATTCAAGTCCCCTACTTTTATCTTTTCCACTCACATTGAAAGTGGGCAGCACGGTAGCGCAGTGGTTAGCAATGTGGCTTCACAGCGCCATGGACCCGGTTTCAATTCCCGGCTTGGGTCACTGTCTGTGCGGAGTCTGCACGTTCTCCCCACGTGTCTGCGTGGGTTTCCTCCGGGTGCTCCGTTTTCCTTCCACAAGTCCCGAAAGACGTGCTTGGTAGGTGAATTGGACATTCTGAATTGTCCCTTAGAATACCCAAACAGACGCCGCAGTGTGTTAACTCGGGGCTGTTCACAGTAACTTCATTGCAGTGTAATGTCAGCCTACTTGTGACACTAATAAAGATTATTAAAGTAATCATTGTGGGTGTAAGGATTGTTTGTTTAAGTACAGAGCAAGCAAGCAGACCAGGGCAGGCCAGCAGCATGGTTCAATTCCCGTACCAGCCTCCCCAAACAGGTGCCGGAATGTGGCGACTAGGGGCTTTTCACGTAACTTCATTGAAGCCTACTCGTGACAATAAGCGATTTTCATTTCAAGATAAACTCTTCCAGAAATGTGTACTGGATGCAACATTCATGTTGTTAGTACAACAATAACACAATCAGAAGAAGACTCTTTTAGCTTTGAGTATTTTTTTCAAGTCTTATTTTAGACATCGAGCGGCATTCTCCGTTCCCTGTTGCTAAGGTCTGGGGCGCAACCTTCCCAAATTGGAACAAAGTCCCCGAGCGAGCGCGTTTAGCCGTGTGTTTCCCGGCACTCGCAGTGCCGAGAAACGTGGCTATTCAGCATGACTCGCTTTGAATAAGGGGCCTGAATGGGGAATGAGAGGCCGAGGCGGCACGTAGCCCCGTTTTGTACAATGGGGTGCTCCACTCGCCGGAACTCCCCATTATAGCAAGAGATCAGGATGCCATTTTTAAATGGCGTCCCGATCTCTGAGGCCTCCAAAAAAAATCCCCGACTTCCACACCCGCCTCCCCTCAGCCGGAACGCAACATGGGAGGATCCCCTGCCCGCATCCCTCGACACTCATACCGGGCAACCCTGGCCCGATCATGCATGTGCAAAAAATACCAGCTTGGCAGTGCCAACCTGGTACACTGTCAGTGCCCCTGCCAGCTGATAGTGCCACTGGGGCAGTGCCAGGCTGGCACCCAGGTGGTCATGCCATGGTGGCAGGCTAGCAATGCCAGTGTACCCAAGTGGCACCAGCAGTACCAGGGCACCACCCTGTCCAAAGGGCATGCAGCTGGGGTCCTCCGATCCTCACGAGTGCCGTTCCGTCTGGATCCCGTTTCTCAGGATCAAATGGCACTCGCCCGAGGTCCCTGAGGCGAAGGGATTGAATCCCAAAGCCTCAAGTACCTCGGGAATCTGCACATTAGAGTAAAGCTGACTACCTTGCTCTAATTTGCAGATTTGCGAAAAACTGATCCCGCCCACAATGGGAATTGAACCTCGTGAGGCGTTCCGAGCCGGGTAGATCCCGGGGGGTCGGGGGGGGTTGGGTCATCCTCATGCTTGTATGCTGCATGGGGGGGGGAGTGGTGACCCGTTATTGCTTTGGTGAAGGTGAGGGGATACTCCTCCTTAATGAGGGGTTGGGGTGCTTCCATTGTCAGTGGCGGGGGTCAACATTTGCATTGTGGGGGGGGGGGGGGGCGGGGGGAGGGGGGTGTTGGCCTCTCTGTGGACTCTAGGATCGGGGCACCTGTTCAAAATGGCGCCTTACACTGGTAAGTGCAGGGCAACTGGCGAACAGGCCACTACGCATTATTTTGTATAGCAAAGGTCTGTGAAGACCACTTCAGCGATGCTCCTAGCACCAGCGGGGCACAGTCCAGATTCTCTGTTGGCAGGAGCTCTTTGCCTCTGGAACAGAGAATCCCGGCCATCGTGTAACGAGTTAGTAGTTATCGAGCTATTTATATTCTATTGCTGATGTGATGCTCAGTTCAAGGGTGGGATTCTCCACCCCGCCGAACCCGTTTTCTGGTGCAGCACGCCCCTGCCGGCAGTGGGATGCTCCGACCCGGCAGCCTGCCAGTGGGGTTTCCCATTGTGGGCACCCCCACCCCCGTCGGGAAATCCGCGGGCGTGAGTGCACTGCCGGCGAACCGGAGGGTTCCGCCAACGGAGAATCCAGCGGCAAATGCTTTTCAATGCCAGAACTTTAAGCGGTTGCTCCAAATGATTGTATCAAAACGGTCCAGCTTGTAAACCTTCACTAAACCATCTTTGTAACGTGAAAGTCAACAGTGACCAATTCAGTTTAGGTCCAAATAAAAGGTTAAGACTCCTGTCGCTTGCAAAACATTCCTAAGGTGCAGACTAACTTTGAGATAACTATCTTGACTCCCAACACTATCTTTGGACAGAAGATAAAGCTGATTGTAGAATTGGTTTGTGGACTGAGGAGTGTAGGCAGTAAAATCCTCGTCCTCATATATTGACCTAGAATTTCCTGGAACTTGTCCATTCGTTGGAGTTCTTTCCCTTGTTGTTGAGTTTGGAAACCTCTTACAGTGTGATGGCAAGTGATTAAAGTCAAAAGTGCTTTGGAAAGAGGAATAATGTTGGGGAAGGAAAGATTGCAATAAAAGAGAAGAAAAGAGAGAGAAAGGATAGATGACAAAAAAATTGTTTAAATTTTTTTTAAAAGGCACGCCGCATTCCTGTAGGAGGGAGACTCCCCCAATTCAAAGAACAAAGAACAAAGAAATGTACAGCACAGGAACAGGCCCTTCGGCCCTCCAAGCTCGTGCCGACCATACTGCCCGACTAAACTACAATCTTCTACACTTCCTGGGTCCGTATCCTTCTGTTCCCATCCTATTCATATATTTGTCAAGATGCCCCTTAAATGTCCCTATCGTCCCTGCTTCCACTACCTCCTCCGGTAGCGAGTTCCAGGTACCCACTACCCTCTGCGTAAAAAACTTGCCTCGTACATCTACTCTAAACCTTGCCCCTCTCACCTTAAACCTATGCCCCCTAGTAATTGACCCCTCTACCCTGGGGAAAAGCCTCTGACTATCCACTCTGTCTATGCCCCTCATAATTTTGTATACCTCTATCAGGTCGCCCCTCAACCTCCTTCGTTCCAGTGAGAACAAACCGAGTTTATTCAATCGCTCCTCATAGCTTATGCCCTCCATACCAGGCAACATTCTGGTAAATCTCTTCTGCACCCTCTCTAAAGCCTCCATATCCTTCTGGTAGTGTGGCGACCAGAATTGAACACTATACTCCAAGTGTGGCCTAACTAAGGTTCTATACAGCTGCAACATGACTTGCCAATTCTTATACTCAATGCCCCGGCCAATGAAGGCAAGCATGCCATATGCCTTCTTGACTACCTTCTCCACCTGTGTTGCCCCTTTCAATGACCTGTGGACCTGTACTCCTAGATCTCTTTGACTTTCAATACTCTTGAGGGTTCTACCATTCACTGTATATTCCCTACCTGCATTAGACCTTCCAAAATGCATTACCTCACATTTGTCCAGATTAAACTCCATCTGCCATCTCTCCGCCCAAGTCTCCAGACAATCTAAATCCTGCTGTATCCTCAGACAGTCCTCATCGCTATCCGCAATTCCACCAACCTTTGTTGTTCCCTTCTGGACCAGACAGGCTGGGTGGCACTGGAGGAACATGAATGTCGCCATTAAACTCACTGCAGAAAATGAGGGCTTTTTAGCTGGCAATTAACAGGCAAATAGAACAATTTCTAGAAACAGCAGGTGCGGAGATTGAGGCGGGGCTGCCATTTTACGAGGCTAATGGTGGAGGGCGCAATTAATTATTCAGATTCGAAATTCAGACGGTATGACTTCCTCGCAACAACTTGAAAGGCCGAATGGCCTCCGGTTTTGTAAATATTCTATGATTCTATGTACATGTTAATGAGGCCTTGCACATTAATCTTGCTATTAATTAGGCAGCCTGTTCTGGCTCATTGTATTATTGAGTTTTCTCTTGTATTTATATAATAACTTTTACAATTCCCGCTTCATATCAATTCTAGGTGCTGGTGGCATTGATCCCTTCATAATTACTTCATTCCTTTTTTCAGAGACAAAGGAAGATCCCACCCCTTGTGCACAAAGTGACATTTTCGTCAGGCTACTTTGTGTAACATTAACAGCAGTTCACAAAATTACAACAGATTAATTATGAAACAACAATTGAGCTACTGAGGTGAATCGAATCAACTCGACTTGCTGCAAATTCTTTATATCTATTCGGCATGAAGTTCAAACTCAAACAAGACCGTGGGCATCCCGACTGATGGGTTTGAAGGCTGGGGACCGGTAGGGGGTGGGTGCTTAAATCTAGTGGGCGCAGCCTGCCATGGCCTACCTGCCTGCTTCTGCCCCCAAAGCAGTTTTCAATTTTACCAGTGATGGAGTGGAGCCAGGCGGCCCACCCACCAATATGCCAATTGAAGCCTTTCAGTGGACAATGAGAATGTCTCCCATTTACATTCCTTTTGTCTTCTGTCCACGACATCTTTGTCAATCTCTCCCTATCGCTGGCCCCCTATCCAGCCCCACCGTTCCACGCCCCACCCCCCACGACAGTATAAATCTGACCCCATTCCCAGTTCTCTCCAACAACGACAAAGAGTAATCCAGACTCGAAACGTTAGCTCTTTTCTCTCCACAGATGCTGTCAGACCTGCTGAGTTTCTCCAGTGTTTTCTGTTTTAATTAGGATGTCATCCTGCTGCTACGGCTGCAGGCCTTTAATAGACTGGAAGCAAATTTTCCCATCACTGGTCCCTGCACGGGCAGCTGAAGGGATGGATGGGGACGGGGGACGGGGGGGGGAACTTCCTTAACAAGCTCTCTGGGTTAATTGGAGGGCTCATCCAAAGTGTTACCCATCCTGGGTTGCCGTATCCCACTCCATGCCCTTTCCAACTTTTTCCCACCCTCCTCATCCTCACACCCCCTCACCCCTCCTCGCCAAGACTGCTAACATGACCCCTGCGACAACCCCAAAAGCTCGACAGTTCTGATCCAATGCCGTAAAGCTTCTCCTGATTCAAAGTACAGGAGAGCTGCTGGCCTCTGATTGGCTAGTAGCTATCTGTGGCGGGACCTTCCCTGAGGGATGGAAATCCTGCCTCCAGTCTACTCCCACTGCTCCCTCTCCACGTCCCCACCCTCCAGTCCCTCTCTACCTCCCTCATCCCCTAATTACCTGGTTGTAAATATCGGGTCATTTGCTGAAAGGTTTAGAAGGCTTTTCATTGCTGGCTATGGAGGCATCAGGTACAGTCAAGGAGCAGCAGTGAAAGACAGCGGCGGAAGTACAATTGTGGCAGTGTTGAAGAGGAAATTAAGGGAATGAGGAAAAGTGGATCTATCTTTAACCTGACCCGCCTCTTGGGCAACTGACAAGGTTCGGTGTAACCTTGGCTTTACAACCTCCACGATTGAAACAAAGCTGGACAGAAAATGGTGGGTGCCGGGCTTGAGACTAGGACTTCCAGCACTTTAGTTCCAGTGATGCTTTGGTTAAGTCGCTGAGCTCTTCGGACTTGATGAAAATTTGGGCCACCCTGTAGATTTCCCACCGAGTTAGTTGGGGCACTGAGTAAACCTTGGGAGAAGCGGGACAGAATTAAATTACCTCTGTGAAATTATAAAACACTGAAGCATCTATTGGCCAGGTCAGATTTTTTTTAAAAAGAAGTAACAACACTATTTGATTAAAACACAAAACATAGTTAATATTTGATGGAGCCAGTTTGAGGACACTTGAAATTTGTAACGGGAGAAAAAGGTGCAGCGAACCAACAGTGCAAGTATGGGATACTCCTAATTTTTAACGTAAATGAATAAGGAACTTTGGGCCTTAAAATGTCTTAATCCCATTTACTCTATCCCTGAATTTCCTCAATTGTTTCTGCTCAATCTGCAAAACCTTCATCAAAATCCTCTGGCACTTGTATAGTTCATCCATATACAAAAGTGCAGCTCAGGCAAAATTCCTGAATTTGTGTTAGATCTTAACTGATTTGGAATTTTTACACCTGGAATTTTATCCGCAACAGGATTTAAAACCCTAGTTCTGATGGTACCTTTCCTGCACAATTTTAAAATCTTTTAAAAAATAAATTTAGTGTACCCAATTCATTTTTTCCAATTAAGGGGCAATTTAGCGTGTTCAATCCACCTACCTCGCACATCTTTGGATTGTGGGGGCGAAACCCACGCAAACACGGGGAGAATGTGCAAACTCCACACGGACAGTGACCCAGAGTCGGGATCGAACCTGGGACCTCAGTGCCATGAGACTGCAGTGCTACCACATTTTAAAAATCTTTAGTTGAGACTTAAAATAGATTCCCTGAATTTGGAATGCGTCAGAATTCCATTAGAACTATCTAAGATTGTTTTTCCTCAAACATTCTTCCACTTTAATGTTCATGCACAAAGAGGGCCTTGAAGGAATATGCCACAAATTGAGTGCTTTTCTCAAAGCCCTTGATTGTTTATACTGATAGCCATGTATTTTACTCTGCTTTTCCAGAAATGATGACATGGCCCACTGAAGGCTTTCTGATCAGCCCACTTCAGGAGATTCTGGGCAATATATTTGATTTTCCATCCCCTTTATTATCTAGAGGATGTTGATGCAATCCTTTGAATTTGCATTTGCTAACCAGTCATATCGGTCATTCAGTTTATTATCTTATTCTCTAATGAATGTCACTAATATGGATCCAAGGATGAAAAATATTGCTTTTAATTTGCTCCTATCAGCCAGAATTTCCTTTTATATCTTTGCTGAATTTTGAGGCTGCAGGAATAGTTCATTTTAAGGTAATTGAAATTTGTGGCTTGTTGGAATTTTCCAGTTTTTCACTCGAATGTGAATCCACTTCTTCTTCTTGCTCAGATGGTAAGAAGGGTAATTTTATCACGCCTGGGTCTAAGCAATTTTTAAAAATTGATGCTTTTTGACTCGGTTCCTTGACCTTCCAGGTGCCTGAAGTGTGCTGATGCTCCTTGTCAGAAGAGCTGTCCCACTAATCTGGACATAAAGTCATTTATCACCAGCATTGCAAACAAGGTAGGAAATGTCTCGTATTTAGATCCATCTGTAAAGGATAAATGATGTGAAGCAGGGCTTACCAAATTCAAATCCCTGACACATTGCTGCAACCAGATCAGGGGGTTGGATTTCAGATGCCACAGAATGGTAATGGGATGGTAAACCCCAGGTCAAGCCCATTCGCTTTACTCCTGTTGTATCGAGGATTAAAACATTTTGCTCATGATGTTCAGAATTCACATTGACTTGTAAACCTTGTGGTATTAAAGGATTTACTTGTGGATGGAAATCTAACCAGACATGATTCCTTCATTTACATGAGAAGTGTGGATTGCATGTTGCTTCACATTTATTTGCCCATGCTGATAGCACATGCAAAATCTAGAATATATTAAACAAATCCTTGATTCAGAGTGTTCCAGTTCAGAATGTGATTAAGTATTTGGAAACCACTGATACAGCCGACAATAATATAAGTGAAAAAGCTAAATGTCAAAAGGACTATTTTTAAAGTACCACACCCCTTCCCGAAATAATGTCATAAACCCAACATCTTGCCTTTCAACCCACAAAGCTCTGCTGGCTCAACAGCACGGTAGCATTGTGGATAGCACAATTGCTTCACAGCTCCAGGGTCCCAGGTTCGATTCCGGCTTGGTTCACTGTCTGTCTGCACATCCTCCCCGTGTGTGCGTGGGTTTCCACGGGGTGCTCCGGTTTCCTCCCACAGTCCAAAGATGTGCAGGTTAGGTGGATTGGCCAAGATAAATTGCCCTTAGTGTCCAAAATTGCCCTTAGTGTTGGGTTGGGTGGGGTCACTGGGTTATGGGGATAGGTTGGGGGGGGTGGGCTTGGGTAGGGTGCTCTTTCCAGGAGCCGGCGCGGATTCGATGGGCCGAATGGCCTCCTTCTGCACTGTAAATTCTATGAAAACACCAGTCCTCTGTAAATACAATCTTGGCCAGCCAGGAAAAGTGAGAATGATTCCGGTGAAGACTCCCAGCCAGTTTCTTTTCTGTCTCTCTTCAGCAGGCTTAACCATTCTTTCAACTTGACATCAGGTTACACAAGTGCACTAACATCCACCCACTATACCACTACTTCTCTCAAACTTTCCACTTCTTTAGTGAAACCTAACCATCTGTTCATCATTTAGTGTTGGGTGATTGAAAATTTCCTCTAATTAAATTCCGGCCTTCCCTCTTCCTCTTCTAAAACTGATGCCCATATCTTGACTTGCACCAAGTCCCATTCAGTCTGACTTGCATTGGTTTTCGTTCAACCAATCAATAGATTTTAAAAAAATATATTACCACCCTGATGTTCGAATCCCTGCATGGCTTCACTGTTCTCTGTCACTGGAGCATCCTGCAACTCTCTGAGTTTTCTGTGCATTTTCCACTTCTTCGACCACACCATTTTGTGCAGTACCTTCAGCTATCTAATCTCTCTACCTCTCCAACTCTCTTTCCTTTAAGGTGATCCTTAAAATCTACCTCTTTGTCTTATTCTGGTCACCTGTCCTACGTCTGCAGCTCTGTGTCAGTATATCTGATTACGCACTTGTGAAGTGATTTACAATGTTTTATGGTGTTGAGGCTCCTTCTTTAAATGTCTTTAAGAAAAAGATAGATACCTTTCTAAAGAATAAAGGGATTTGGGGATATGGTGTACGGGCTGGAGAGTGGAGCTGAGTCCACAAAGATCAGCCATGATCTCATTAAATGGCGGAGCAGGCTCGAGGGGCCAGATGGCCTACTCCTGTTTCTAGTTCTTATGTTCTTATGTGTTAAATGTATTTAAGTTGTTCCTGTAAAAAAACACGAGTTTGAGTGCCAGCAGTGGCAGCTCAAGAGTTTGAATTGGTGTTGGATTGTCGAAAAACCATTTGGTTCACTAATTCCCTTTATCAAAAGAATTCAATTCTATGTGTGACTCCAATCTTGGCATATCCCAATCATTCAGTTGCCTCCTTGAAGAAAAACACCAATTTGTTTTTTTTTCATGTTTATTTAAAAAAAAAATTATTCTACATTGGGATTCTACATTCTACATCGTCGCTGGCCACATCGGCATTTGGTGCCTATCCCTAATTGTCCTTAACCTGAGTGGCTTGCTGGGCCATTTCAGAGGGCAGTTAGGAATCAACCACATTGCTGTGTGTCTGGAATCACATGTAGGCCTGACTGGGTAATGTTGACAGATTTCCTTCCCTAAAGAACATTGGTGAACCAAATAGGTTTTTCAACAATCAACAATATTTGTTATCGTCACCAATCCTGAGATTAGCTTTATATTCCAAATTTATTAATGCCCTTTATTAAAACAATCCTGATCTATGTGACTCCAAGCCCACTCCAATGTTATTGGCTTTTAGTTGCCATCTGATGTGGCCTAATAAGCCCCTCAGTTCTATCAAAATGGCACACTGTGATTTAAGAAGAATGTCCATTGCCACATTCTTAGGGCAACTAGGGATGGACAATAAATACAAGGGGCGAAATTCTCCGGTATCGGCGCGATGTCCGCCGACCGGTGCCAAAAACAGCGCAAATCAGTCGGACATCGCGCCGCCCCAAAGGTGCGGAATCCTCCACATCTTGGGGGGCCGAGCCCCAACCTTGAGGGGCTAGGCCCGTGCCGGACTAATTTCCGCCCCGCCAGCTGGCGGAAAAGGCCTTTGGTGCCCCGCCAGCTGGCGCGAAATGACATTGCCGGGCGGCGCATGCGCGGGAGCGTTAGCGGCTGATCACGGCATTCCCGCGCATGCGCTGTGGAGGGAGTCTCTTCCGCCTCCGCCATGGTGGAGACCGTGGTGAAGGTGGAAGGAAAAGAGTGCCCCCACGGCACAGGCCCGCCCGCGGATCGGTGGGCCCCGATCGCGGGCCAGGCCACCGTGGGGGCACCCCCCCGGGGCCAGATCGCCCCACGCCCCCGCCAGGACTCCGGAGCCCGCCCGCGCCGCCTTGTCCCGCCGGTAAGAGAGGTGGTTTAATCCACGCCCGCGGGACAGGCATCCTAGCAGCGGGACTTCGGCCCATTCGGGGGCTGGAGAATCGCGCGGGGGGGGGGGCGCCAACCGGCGCGATCCCGCCCCCGCCGAATCCCCCGGCGGGGGGTCGGAGAATCTCGCCCCAGTTTAGTCAGTGACACGCACAATCCAAGAATGATTCAGAAAAAAAGCAGCTTGGACAGAGTTTGGCTTTGCAGACATTTATTGATGGTCAAAGAAGCGTTGGCAAGCAAGATAAAACTGAGCTCCTTGGAGGCAATTTCACAGAAGAGGTGTAGAAGCCCTATTTGAGGTCAAAGAAGTTAAGGAGGCCAGGAATACTGATAAGAGAATGTAACCATCAAAGGTGAGAGGTATAAGCTTTCAAAAGACATGAAGAAAGCATTACTTTGACAAATTGAAAGAAGTAAGATTTGCATTTGCTTTGTGGATTACCTGCAAGTGCTGCTGTATGGAATTTATTTTAAGGCTCATTACTATTGGTGGTACTGTAATTTTAAGTCAGTTATATTTTCTCTCTGTATATTCACTGTGTATCACGAACAACATTTCTGACTCTTGTAGTGGTAGATTTGATCTCCTATTTTTTCACATTTGGAAATCTATCTGTTCAACCAAAATTTTAAAAGGTTCTTCTTACCTACCTTGACTTTTGGACCTGCGGAAAAATAACTTCTGCAGCAGGTCAAAGTAAGAAAAATTCCTAACAGTTTACATGTGATCCAAAGAAGACTTTTAGCACTTGATTATTACAAGGGACTCATGACACCAACCAGTTAATGGTTTTGAAGAATTATCAGGAACATTACTTCTCGATATTTTTTTAAAATAATATCTCCGAAACAATGGCAACGTTGTAAACCAGGGATGCTGAAAGAAAATCTGCTGGGTGGGATTTTCCGGCCCCCTCCTGCGATTTCCCGTGGAAGAGGAGCACTCTACCAAAGAACAAACAAAGAACAAAGAAAAGTACAGCACAGGAACAGGCCCTTCGGCCCTCCAAGCCTGCGCCGTCCATGCTGTCCATTTAAACTAAAATCTTCTACATTTCCGGGGTCCGTATCCCTCTATTCCTATTCATGTATTTGTCAAGATGCCCCTTGAATGTCACTATCGTCCCTGCTTCCACCACCTCCTCCGGCAGCGAATTCCAGGCACCCACTACCCTCTGTGTAAAAAAACTTACCTCGTACATCTCCTCTAAACCTTGCCCCTCGCACCTTAAACCTACGCCCCCTAGTAATTGACCCCTCTACCCTGACAAAAAGTATCTGACTATCCACTCTGTCTATGCCCCTCATAATTTTGTAGACCTCTATCAGGTAGCCCCTCAACCTCCTTAGTTCCAGTGAGAACAAACCAAGTTTATTCAACCTCTCCTCATAGCTAATACCCTCCATACCAGGCATCATCCTGGTAATTCTATTTTGCACCCTCTCTAATGCCTCCACATCCTTCTGGTAGTGTGGCGACCAGAATTGAACACTATACTCCAAGTGTGGCCTAACTAAGGTTCTATACAGCTGCAACATGACTTGCCCAATTTTTAGACTCAGTGCCCCTGCCAAAGAAGGCAAGCATGCCGTAAGCCTTCTTGACTACCTTCTCCACCTGTGTTGCCCCTTTCAGTGACCTGTGGACCTGTACACCAAGATCTCTCTGACTGTCAATACTCTTGAGGGTTCTACCATTCACTGTATATTCCCTACCTGCATTAGACCTTCCAAGATGCATTACCTCACATTTGTCCGGATTAAACTCCATCTGCCATCTCTCCGCCCAAGTCTCCAAATGATCTAAATCCTGCTGTATCCTCTGACAGTCCGCATCGCTATTCGCAATTCCACCAACGTTTGTGTCGTCCACAAACTTAGTAATCAGATCAAGTTACATTTTCCTCCAAGTCATTTATATATACTACGAACAGCGAATGTCCCAGCACTGATCCCTGCGGAACACCACTAGTCGCAGCCGTCCAATTAGAAAAGCTGGGGAATGCGCCGTGGGAGCGTCACCAATTGGCGGGACCAGAAGTTCCCACCAGCAAGGGGGGAGAATTTTGGTCAGTGACTCAACTACCACCTTTGCTGAGATTTGCCACTGCAAAAGAATTAAATCTTGGACCTGCCTTATCTTTTACCCATTGTGCAGGAGTTTTAATTTTTTAATAGGTCTGATGATGACAGGGCAGCACGGTGGCACAGTGGTTAGCATTGCTGGCACGAATGGGCAAGAGCCAGTGTATAAAGCTATGTAAATGTACATCTTACCATGTATATATCTCGCTCAGGGCGATTTTGTGTTATTTTGTTCCGGGCGGGCGGGGGGGGGGTTATTGTTTGTAAGGGAAAAAATTGTATTGTTTTGTTAAAAAACTTCAATAAATATATATATTTTTAAAAAAAGCATTGCTGCCTCAAGGCGCTGACGTCACAGGTTCAGTCCTGGCTCTGAGTCACTGTCTGTGTAGAGTTTGTACATTCTCCCCGTGTTTGCGTGGGTTTCACCCCCACAACCCAAAAAGATGTGCAGGGTTGGTCAATTGGCCATGCTAAATTTCCCCATAAATTGGAAAGAATGAATTGGGTACTCTAAATTTATTTTTAAAAAAGGTCTGATGATATCCTATGAAACATAGGGGGCGATTCTCCGGAGAATCGGAGCAACCACGCCACGACGCCCCGACACCGGCGCGCGATTCTCTGAGGTGTGGGGCCACGGATTCTCCGGCCCGAATCACGCTCCGACATGACAGAGTGCCGCCAGCGCCGTTCACCCCTGGTCGCTGCTGGCGTGAACTCTGCAGGAACGTTCGGGGGGGCGGCCTGTGGTGGGGGGGGGGGCTTCCACACTGGGGGGTCCTCCGATGGTGTCTGGCCCGCGATTGGGGCCCACCAATCGGCGGGCCGGCCTCTCTGTCGGCGGGCCTCCTTTCCTCTGCCGGCAATGTTTAAGACATTGTTGTGTGGGGCGGCCTGGGGGAGGACGGCCACTGCGCATGCGCTAGTTGGCGCCTGCCCAACTGCGCATGCGCGGGACCTAAGGCACCCCGTCTTTTACGCGGCGCCGGGTGTCCGACGCCGAGCCGAGGCCTTGCCCCCGCAAATCGCGCCACGCCCCTGCCAGCCCCACAGAGGCTTTTCCTTAGCCGCGATAACTTCTTGTATTGTGCTTCAATGCACTGGACGGAATTTTCCCCAAAAGGTGACTACAGGTCATTTTGGACGGGAAAATCAGTACGAATTGTGCCGGCTGTTCCAGCACGATTTGCAACGCGAACTTCCTACAATTCGTCATTTTTTTGTAGAGGGCATGATTTGCATCGGCACTGAGCCTAAAGACCGGTACCGGCAAGGCGAGTTTCACAGAGATCGGGTGCCTCAAAGTGACAATTCAGGGCTCCTCTCCCCGCCTCCCCAGCAGCGGGACTCCATTGCCACTCCAACTCCCCAACATTCGCGGTGGCATCAACCCCCCCACAAAGGATCGTTGATATCTAGGGCCCACCCAGTGGGGCTCACTTCAGACCACACCCTTCTCGCCGGTACTAGTACCCCCCACCTCAAGTGAGCGACATCCGTTATGTGGTTACTAAGTGCCCGCCCTTCATTCCCTTCCCTCAATGACCCGAACCCTGATGGCACATCCCTCATACCCCGCCGCTATGGCAGTGACAACATGGCATTGCCATGGCACACTGGCAGTGCAGGGGACAGTGCCATTGCACTACCCTGCCATGTCCTCAACCACCCGGGGGCTCCACTGATCTCTGAGCCTCACGACATGGTCATCACGTCGGGCCTCCAGTGATGGCAACCTGTGGTTATTCCCGCCGGCCTCATGCTGTGCTTGCGAGGGGGGAAAATACCTGGAACCTGGAAAACCTGGCTTGAAACTGACCCAGCATATATAAATGCTGATCTAAATATGTTAATCTGGCCCATACCCAGCAAGGACATGAATCAGATTGCACCTGCAGAAGTGGGTAGGGAGCATCGCACATTGATCAACGCCTGGCGCGAACCCCGCATAGGGACTCTCCCGCTATTCTTCCGACACGGCCGGAGAATCGCCCCCACTGTCTTTCTCCAGATGAAACCCATTCCATTTCCATCAGTCTTCAGCTATGCAACATAAATAACTTATTTTATTGCAATCTTTGTGTTGGGCGGGATTTAGCGACTAACCCGCCGCGTGTTTTTCGGCAGCAGAGGTGGCCCGCCACCGGGGCTTTCTGCTCTCGCCTTTGTTGACGGGATTTCCCGTTGATTACACCCCTCATTGCCGGGAAACTCGTGCGCCTTCGGTGGGACCGGAATATCCCACCGGCGTAAACATTCGGAAAGTCCCACCCATAATTACCATGCAGGGGCTTCATTTCCTTACTTCAGTGTTCATCACTCTTAAGTCACTTAAGATTATCCTTGCATCATGTATTCCTCAGCACCCACCCTGTTTGCTGTGCTTATGTTGGGGTTTGTGCTCAGCATTATCCGAAAGTGTCAATTGAACACTGCGCTCGTTCACCTCTCACAACTTGGGGCACATTCCTCCATCTTCAGACCTTTCTTAGTTAATCAAAAACACTCCCAGCTTAAGCATTGTGGCACTTCATTTCATCTCTCAAACCCTTCACTGAGCGTACAATTTACAGATATATTAATTGGTCCATACTTGCATCACCTCACGCTTAAAGTTCATTGTCTAAACTTTACCATCATAGTCTCATGCTCTTTGCTTTTCTAAAGGCAGATCCTTGGACTTTAGAAATTTAATATGGAATTTGACCTTTTCCTGCCGTGGAAAACTAACATTGATCCCTAACATTTACTTTTGTGTTCCCTTAGAGTTGTACGTGTATGTTTGTTTCTTTTGGAAAAAAGAAAAGCACCTTGCCATCCAAATATTTCAGAGGAAGCAGTTCATACAATGGCAATAAATGCACCAATTACTCATGAGTGTTAAAATATGATTTCATAGATTATTATAGAATTTACAGTGCAGAAGAAGGCCATTCGGCCCTTCGAGTCTGCACCGGCTCTTGGAAAGAGCACACCACCTAACACTAAGGGCAATTTTGGACACTAAGGGCAACTTAGCATGGCCAATTCACCTAACCTGTACATCTTTGGACTGTGGGAGGAAACCGGAGCACCCGGACGAAACCCACGCACACACGGGGAGGATGTGCAGACTCTGCACAGACAGTGACCCAAGCCGGAATCGAACCTGGGACTCTGGAGCTGTGAAGCAATTGTGCTATCCACAATGCTACCGTGCTGCCCACAGCTGAACACTATTTCATCCCACAGCTGAACACTATATTCATGTGACAACATTTCAGTATATCAGGGAATTATCTACAGAGTGCACAAACTTTTATTATCTCCATTTCCCTATCAAATATCAGTGGTTGCACCTCTTAAATATTTCTTGACTCAAATGCTTTGGGGTGTTGCAAGAGCATGAAAGTTGCCATCTCAATGTGAGTTCTTCCTTCTTAAACATGCATGCACATTTTCATGGAATCATTGAATTTACAGTGCAGAAGTAGGCCATCCGGCCCATCGAGTCTGCAACAGCCCATGGAAAGAGCACCCTACTTCATCCCATGTCCCATCCCCGCAACCCCCCCCTAACCTTTTGGACACTAAGGGGAAATTTAGCATGGCCAATCCACCTAACCTGCACATTTTTGGACTATGGGAGGAAACCGGAGCACCCGGAGGAAACCCACGCAGACACGGGGAGAAGGTGCAAACTCTGCACAGTCACCTGAGGCCGGAATTGCTGTGAGGCAGAAGTGCTAACCACTGTGCCACCGTGCTGCACATTTTAATATACAAGTGTGGGTTTACATCCTCTGTTTATCTTCCAGTCCAATGATCCGGTTGTCTTCTTGAGAAAAACACAAACTTTTGTTTTCACATTTATTTATTCCACCCATAGCATATGGGCATCACTGGCCGGGCTGGCATTATATCCCATCCCCGGTTATCCTTGAACTGAGTGGCTTTCCATGCTATTTCAGAGGGTGGTTGAGAGCCAACCACATTGCTATGGGTCTGGCGTCACTTGTAGGCCAGACCAGGTCAGGACGGCAGATTTCCTTCCCTAAAGGACTTTAGTGAACCAGCTGGGATTTTCTTTTACATGGCAGTCGATGATAGTTGTCATGGCCACCATTCCCGAGCCTAGCTTTTATATTCCAGATTCATTATTTGAATTCTTGTCCTCAACAGCATTACCCTGGACCTCTGGATTACCAACCCAGTAACATTACAATATGTCGCTGTTTCCTCAAATTACTTTGCTGTTTTGATCTTTGGCTGGTTTAACTTCCCTCTCTTTATGATGCAACAACTTAAGCAATTCTTTACACAGCAATTTATTAAGCCAGGCTTTTTCCTGTGCTGGTACTGTTTTCATTAAATATCTTTGTTTTAAACATAGTGGATTAATATGTCCGTTCAGACCATTTATGTATGATAAACAAATTTGATTTTTCTACGTTTCACTGAAGCTTCTGTTTGTATTGGTCAATAGAACTACTACGGAGCTGCTAAAACCATTCTGTCTGACAACCCCCTCGGCTTAACATGTGGGATGGTTTGTCCAACCTCCGACCTCTGTGTGGGAGGATGCAATTTACATGCTTCGGAAGAAGGGGCGATTAACATCGGTGGACTACAACAGTTTGCCACAGAGGTATGCAGAAAGGATCTCCATATTACACACATCTTTGCTCAGTGAACCTTTACGAACTTGGGTTGCTATAAATTTATATTCTCACTCGTTACGAATTGACCTCCGCTTCGTAAAAGGTTATGAACATTTTTTCACGTCATTTTGTTTCAGGGGTTTTGATTGAACAGCCTTTTGACTCTAAGCTGAGTGTCTTATTCTATAGTCACATTGCAGGAAATGATTTCCCATATGCATTCCATGCCATTCATAAAAAAGTGTAAAGTATGTGCAGCGGGCACAGAAATCCAAGGTGATGCATTGCTTTATTGATTGGGTGGCACGGTAGCACAGTGGTTAGCACTGTTGCTTCACAGCTCCAGAGTCCCAGGTTAGATCCCGGCTTGGGTCACTGTCTGTGCGGACTGCACGTTCTCCCCGTGCCTGCGTGCGTTTCCTCCGGGTGCTCGCGTTTCCTCTCACAGTCCAAAGATGTGCAGGTTAGGTGGATTGGCCATGCTGAATTTTTTGGCCCTCCTCACCTTTTTGGTCACTAAGGGCAATTTCTCATGGCCAATACATCAAACCTGCACATCTTTGGACTGTGGGAGGAAACCGGAGCACCCGGAGGAATCACACGCAGACACGGGGAGAACGTGCAGACTCCGCACAGACAGTGACCCAGCGGGGAATCGAACCTGGGACCCTGCCGCTGTGAAGCCACAGTGCGAATCACTTGTACTACCGTGCTGCCCTGACTTGCAGCTAATGCGCATGATTCTCCGAGGTGCGGAGAATCGGCGCCATTTGCGCCGGCGCGTTTGGCGCGGCGCCAGCTGCGGGCCGCTGGAATCGGGCCGCCGATTCTCCAGCCAAGCTGGGCCGAGCGGCCGCTCCGACACGATAGAGTCCCGCCAGCGCCGTTCACCTCTGGTTGCTGCCGGCGGGAATTCTGCGGGAACGCTTGGGGGGCGGCCTGTGGGGGAGGGAGGGGGCCTCCTTCACCGGGGGGGCCTCCGATGGGGTCTGGCCCACGATCGGGGCCTACCGATCGGCGGGCCGGCCTCTCCCCCCCGGGACTACTTACCGGCCCGTGAACACCGACCCCATGTTGGGTCGGGGCCGGCGCGCGTAAGAAGTTCCCTGCGCGCGTAAGAAGTTCCCTGCGCATGCGCAGGATGGCACGCCCCAACTGCGCATGTGCAGGATTGAGCTGGCCCAACTGCGCATGCGCAGGAACCAAGGCGCCGCGCGTCTTTACACTCCGGCTTTTACTCCGCCGTTGGCACTTAGACCCTCGTTGGGAGAATCCCGCCTAATATGCCTGTTGAAACTAGATGCAGGTCACAGCTGTTCTGCTTCCAGGAATGGACAGTCGAGCTGCAAGCAAAGTGTTACAGCTGTAATTCCAATCACTGCCATGTCTGGCCTGCACACTAGTTTCCAGAGAGGGGTCTCTTTTCTAGGGGGAGGGGTCTGTAGGGCGGGGTCACTTTCATCAATAGGACCCTGTGGGGGCTTCCCCTTTTACAGGGGTCCTTGGGGAAGTCCAATTATTACAGGGGTTCTGTGGGGGGGGGGGGGGCCTATATGAGGGGTCAATCTGTGGGAGGGCCTTTTAGGCAGGGGTTCCCTGTGAGGGGTCTACCTATTACAGGGATCCCTATGGGTGGGGTATGTGCGTGGGAGTGGGGGAGGTCTGATAGAGGAGGCGAGGACAGGCAGTGCAATGTTGAGAGGTGGGGGTGGTTCTCAGATGGTCTCTACCAGCATTCCCCTGGCATGGTGGACCTCGCGGTGCGCCAAGAGGGGAGGTTCACCATGCCTGGGCCTCGCTGGCAGTGACCACAAGTGATCCAAGCCCATCTGATTCCGGGGCGCGGGGACCGGGGAATCATGGGAGACTGGAGCATAGGGCGCCAGGCCTGCTAAATGGCCCCTCTGGCGTGCAGCGTGGACCTCATTCCTGCCGCCAGGGGAGGTTGGAGCATCGTAATTGGATTGGTGCTCAGCATCGATCCCAATTTTGCACTGACGCCTGATTCTCTGCCCCATCGGGGAATGCGATCCAGGAGTCTCAGGGTTGAGAATCCTGGCCTAAGTGTCATGGCGGGGTGATTTCTGCTGGGTGTTTGGGCATGATCCAGACTGGTCTTCACCCGCACTTAAGTCAGTTTTTTTATACCTGAAGTGTTTCTCACGGGATAATCCCACACTTGGAATTTTTTCTGCATTGGGGAAATAAAGTCAAGGGCAAGACCGGCTCCTCAGAGATCGGGGCTCCCACGTTCTGACCCCTCGACCCCGGGGGAACAACCTCCCCCTGCCCCCATCACTAAAAATCTGAGTGTACCCCCCTCCCCCACGCCACCCCCACCCCCACCATAACCCAGGTTTGGGGGTGACACAGTCCCAAACCCATCCATCCAGTTGGGCATCGGGGCATCGCCCCCCCCCCAGAGTGAGCATAACCCGCTGTGGGGCCGCTGAGGGGCCACCCATCATAACCACCCCCTTCATAGCCCCTCATCACCCCCCCACCCTTCATACCCTCCCCTTACCTTTCCATGGGCATGGCCTCCCTCAGGCCCTGCCCCTTCGCAGCCCAGCAGCCTGGCAGTGACAACCTGGCACCTGGTCACCCTAGCAGTGCCAACTTGGCCCCCCCTGTAGAGCCAGGTTGGCAGTGCCAGGGTGCCAGGTTGGCACTGTCTGGGTGCCAGGGACATTGCCAAAGCAGTGTCCTATCCTGACGCCAACTACCTAAGGGTTCCAATAGCCTCCGAGCCGCCCCAACATGGCCATCACACCTGGTCTCCGTTATTGGAGACCAGCATTAATTTGCGTCATTGTGGGGCATGGCCGGTGACTACCGGGAGCATACGGCTTCAAACGGGCTGTGCATATTTAAATTAGCCTATCCGTTCATTTAAATATGATTACCATATAAATATTAAATATGATCCAGATTGTGCCGGGTGTAGCAGGTCGGGTGCATCGAGCACGACTCGGCACCTGGCGCGAAACCCGTTTTGGGACTCTCCCGCAGAACGCGGTGGGAATATTTCACCCATAATCGCTATATACAGGGCAATCACAACATGGGGATTAATATTCTGCAATTGCTGAGTAGCCACTTTAGCCATTGGAATGCCTACACTTAACTCGCACTTTGCCTATTTGGCCCCAAAAAGTGTAATATTGTGCACAACAGGATAGAAGTTAATGTTGACAACATGACTGAAGGAGTGCTTATCACCTTCATCCAAATTTAACTCTCTACTTTAATGGAGATACTAATGCATTTAAAATAAACTGGTTAAAGCCTGTGCCAAATCATTTAGGTGGAACACATTAAACATTCACATACTAATAATCAACTAAAGTAATTTATACCCTGATATATTTTGACAGAAACTAATTTCATTGTAAATTCCAGGAAAACGTGAGATTAGACAGTGTTTTAAAGATTACTACAACTGCTGCAATATTTCTGCTGCTTAGAAAGCCGTACACATTTAAATAAAGGTCATAAGATGGTTCAGTCATAATAAAAAATCTCTGCATGAATTTTGTAGTAGTTTGTGGCAAGATTGAATGTATTTATCTAGTTTATTATTGGTTATACTTGTGTTATTGATGGCAGGGGAAAGAAGATAGCTTTCTGCAGAATATGCTGACATAACATGTGATGGAGTACTTCACACCAAAACCAGTGATAGTATTAATGACAACTGTAAGGTGTCTGTTATTGCAGACGTGGTACTTTTGACAGTGAACGTCTGTCACCTAATGCCGGTAAAGTAGTGATGATTGTGGCTGCCTATTGTGCAGCTAGTCCGTCTGCATGATAAATGTCAGATTCAGTATTAGAAATATAGGCTTACATAAAGAAAAAAGATTAGCCTTATAATGGGTGTCATGGCTGTGATAAATCCAGTAGCAAAATGAATAGTGTTTAGAGAACAGGTACAAGTAATAACTTGGGCTTGATTTGTGACTTTAGTCTGCCTTATAATAAGGTTTGCATAATAAGGTTTGTATTTCTCTTAAAACGAGAAAGGCATAGTAATGAAGCATTTTAGTTTCATTGCTTGATTCAACTTACTAAATTTGTGCCAATATATTTAGGGCTATCAATTGCTCATTTTGATGCAGCTACATAGTCTGGTAGTCTGAGGAAACGGTGGCGTAGTGCTATTGTCACTGGACTAGTAATCCAGAGACCCAGGATAATGATCAGTGGAGCCACGGCAGGTGGCAGAATTTAAATTCAATAAAATATCTGGAATTTAAAGAAAAGTCTAATGATGACCATGAAACCATTGCCGATTGTCAGAAAAACTCATCTGGTTCACTAATGTCCATTAGGGAAGGTAATCTGCTGTCCTTACCTGGCCTACATGTGACTCCAGACCGACAGCAATGTGGTTGACTCTTAACTGCACCCTCAAGGGCAATGAGGGAAGGAGAATAAATGCTGGCACAGCCTGGTTTAGCTCAGTTGGCTGGACAGCTAATTTGTGATGCCAACAGCGCGGGTTCAATTCCCGTGCCGGCTGAGGTTATCCATGAAGGCTCCGTCTTCTCAACCTTGACCCTTGCCTGAGGTGTGGTGATCCTCAGGCTAAATCACCATCAGTCAGCTCTCCCGCCTCAAAGGGGAAAGCAGCCGATGGTCATCTGAGATTATGGTGATTTCTGTGCATTGATTTTGGAAGATTTCTATATCAACGCCCCTTTAATCTAAAGGCGATGGACTCATAAAGATATATGTATATATTTGCATGCTTCATAAATTGAGTGTAGATTTTGTAAACCAAAATTAATTACCTGGCAATTACCCTGTCGGTTAGAATTTTGGAACTGTCATCTATTTAAAACACCCCAAAACAAATGTTATGTGACTATCTCCAAATTAGAGAACAAAAGCATTTAATTTCGGATTACGCCTTCCATATTAACACCTCCATTATTAATATGGAATATAAAAGATATTAGTTAATGTGATGCTATTGCAGATTTTAATTTCGTTGCATTGTGATGTGACTTTTAAAATCTGGATTCTAATTCCACAAATCTGATATCCACTGAAGATTTTCTGTGCTTTTGTTTATTGGATTTATTCTAATATAGTGCTACTGACATAATTTCAAATATGAAAGCTACAGGTCGGGATTTCGAACAGTAATTACATTTAGAAAATAAACTAGGGTTTTTTATGATGGGGTTGTCGTGCATAAGCATTTAATTTTTCAGTGACCTGAGAGCTCCAGTTGCCCTCCAAGCTCCCCCTTCCCCCTCCCCTCGGGCCTACACTGATACAGAGATTGTGGCCCTCTGCCCAAGGATCTCCTGTTCTCTTGCCCCTGGGACCCTTGGTATTTACCTGAAGTGCAGCCCTGGGTCTGAAGCTCAGGTATGCCACTACAGTACCTCTTCCAGCCACTGCAGCGCTGTGCCAGGAGGGATAGGGAGAGCTGTCAGCCAATCTGAATTGAGCGAAAGCACTGCTAGCGAGGAATTCCACCCAAGTACAGGTGGAAGTCTTGCCTCCTGCCAATCAACCCTTAATTGAGCGTAAAATGGCAGTGGACATGTCAGAGTCAGCGGGGATACGTTCTCCACCGACTGTCAGGATGGGCCTCACCATCCTGAAAATACAAGCCTATGTTTTCCAGAAATAAGCCTATAAATGTGTGAAATAAGTATAGATATAGATATAGAAAATACAGCACAGAACAGGCCCTTCGGCCCACGATGTTGTGCCGAACCTTTGTCCTAGATTAATCATAGATTATCATTGAATTTACAGTGCAGAAGGAGGCCATTCGGCCCTTCGAGTCTGCACCGGCTCTTGGAAAGAGCACCCTACCCAAACTCAACACCTCCACCCAACACCAAGGGCAATTTGGACATTAAGGGCAATTTATCATTGGCCAATTCACCTAACCTGATGAGGCTTCATTGGCAGTACTCACCTCTGATGATGAACTGAGAGTGAATCACTCAGCTGTAAATTGGGTTTTGGGTTTATGTTGACACCGGCTCTTCAAAACCTAATCTTACTTCCTGGGTTTAACTTGAAACTCTTAGCATTTAAATGGACGTTAATAATTCCAAAAAGAACAGGGAGTTTTAATTCGTATTCTCATCAAACAGTATAACCAATCATTACAGTGCAACCTTTGTTGCCATGTGGCTCTGAATGGATCCAATGCTGCTCTTATCCAGTAAAATGTAAGTTCCCTAAACTGAACCTTACGATTCCCAAAAGCCATAAATCGCCCCTGTTTATCTTAATGGCCAAGAACCTGCTGTGGTAATAATGGCGAGGCTGTGTGTTCACATCACTATTATTATTTAAACCTGATATCAACTTGTTGCATCTACATGTGCAAGGTTAAACGTGAAATTCCAGAAGCTGTTGTCTGTGACCCCCCACTGCTCCCTCACAGAGCGCAGCCTCGGCAGACAAAATAATTTAGAAATTGCTGATTTGATTTAACTTTAACGATTTACATACTATTCTCGCTGTACAGAGTAATGATAGTTACGTTTTGCTCAACCAGGAGTAACAGTTTTTAACACCATGAAGTCTTAATTATCGATGAACAACTGCTCTAGCCCTGAAAACTTAATTTTATAAATTTGCGTTTTTTTGAATTCTACTTTAAATCATGCGCATATACCAATCTTCATTTTGCTTTCAGTACAGTGATGAAATGTGATTGATATTCTTTGCTTTATACATCTTGTTTTATTGTCCATGAGAATTCGTCAATCTAATTCTCTAATCTACCAACTTGCTCAGTTGCTGAAGGGCACAGAACGCTGTAGCTGATGTCAGAAAAGAGCAAGTCTAAACTCTTGAGCCTGCTAAATATTTGCAGACAGTTTTCTTCGGTCAACAGTGTACACTGTTCATTCACTGCTGACCAGAAAATCCAGACTATCACTGTTTGTATGATGTTAGACTGAATGTTCTAGGGCTTCCAGGAGGAAGCAGAAGCCCGGGTGACACCAAACAATTGGGAGGGAGGGCAGTGATTCATGTGGCCAGAGTGCTGGCCCATTAGTATGTCCTGAATTTCTCCACAAATAGCGCCCCCAACGGGAATGCAAACCATTCACAATTCAGTCCCGGCTTCAACATCTAGCCTCCTAAATGGAGAATTCCGCCCTAGGTCTAATAGGCCTTTAAAGAGCATTAATTGGCTATTAAACATTTGCAGGCAGGCAGCTCTGATGCCAGGCCCCACTCCCCCAATTTCCCAGATGCCAGAGTGCATTTGAGCCATGCAACAGGAATCAGCTTACATTGATTGATTGATTTATTGTCACATGTACCAAGGTACAGTGAAAATTATTTTTCTGCGACCAAGTAGACAAAAAGAATAAGCGACAGAGTACATTGACAAATAGTATATCGACAAATAATGTTTGATTACAGTGCGGAACAAAGGCCAAACAAAGCAAATACATGAGCAAGAGCAGCATCGGGCGTTGTGAATAGTGTTCTTACAGGGAACAGATCAGTCCGAGGGGGAGTCGTTGAGGAGTCTTGTAGTTGTGGGGAAGAAGCTGTTCCTCTGTCTGGATGTGCGGGTCTTCAGACTTCTGTACCTTCTGCCTGATGGAAGGGTCTGGAAGAAGGCAATGCCTGGGTGGGAGGGATCTCTGATAATGCTGTCTGCCTGCCTGAGGCAGCGGGAGGTGTAGACAGAATCAATGGGAGGGTGGCAAGCTTGTGTAATGGGTTGGACTGAGTTAACCACACACTGTAGTTTCATGCGATCTTGGACCGAGCAGTTGCCATACCAGGCTGTGATGCAGCCGGACAGAATGCTCTCGATGGCACATAGAATTTCATAGAATTTACAGTGCAGAACGAGGCCATTCAGCCCATCGAGTCTGCACCAGCTCTTAGAAAGACCACCCCACCCAAGGTCAACACCTCCACCCCATCCCCACAACCCGGTAACCCCACCCAACACTAAGGGCAATTTTGGACACTAAGGGCAATTTATCATGGCCAATCCACCTAACCTGCACATCTTTGGACTGTGGGAGGAAACCGGAGCACCCGGAGGAAACCCACGCACACACGGGGAGGATGTGCAGACTCCGCACAGACAGTGACCCAAGCCGGAATCGAACCTGGGAGCTGTGAAGCAGTTGTGCTATCCACAATGCTACCGTGCTGCCCTCTATCGACGTTTGTGAGAGTCGATGCAGACATGCAAAATTTCTTTTAGCTTCTGGAGGAAGTCGAGACGTTGTTGGACTTTCTTGACTGTTTCCTGACATTTTAATATCTAAACATATTCAAGTGTGGTTCTGAAACACGCAATAAAACTTCTGTGGCAGTTAATCACTAGCTTTGAAATACATTCCAAGAACGGTTACAACTATGGCCAGGCTGAGCATCAATAATAAAATTCGAGTTTCATTTGGGAATAGAGCTCCTGACATGTTTTCATTCTTTCACAGCATGTGGGCTTCACTGGCTGGACCAACATTTATTGCCCATCTCTAATTGACCTTGAGTAGGTGGTGATCAATTGCCTTCTTGAACCACTGCAGTCCTTATGGTGTAGGTACACCCACAGTGCTGTAAGAGAGGGAGTTGTGTGTGGCATGCGTGATACTTGCCACGTAACAAGCGTGAATCTTGTCCAGGTCTTGCTGTATATGGACATGGACCACTTCACAATCTAAAGAGTCATATAAAGTGGTGTATTTTGCGCAGTCATCAATGAACACCTCCATTTCTGTCCTTATGAAGAAGGGAAGGCCATTGATGAATCAGCTGAAGAAAGTTGATCCCACGATACTACCCTGATGAACTCCTGCAGCAATGCCCTGGAACTGAGATGATTAGCCTCCCACAACCATTTTACTTTTACTAGGTATGACTCCAACCAGTGGAGAGTTTTCCACCTGATTCACATTGACTCCAGCTGTGTTATGGCTCCTTGATGCCACTCTAAGGGTCCTTATTGTTTATTCCCTTATTTTCACATTTCTTTTATTTTGCCATTATTATTTTTGATTCCATGGATTCATTAGTGGAAATGTATCTTTCAGGCAAGCAGCAGAATTTAGAAGTTAACGGAAAGAATACTGCTTGTTTGAACAGTAGGCCTCAGACTTGTTGGCAACAAAGAGAGAGAGAGATGGGGTGGGATTCAGTTTGCCTGATTGGCTGGTGGCCAATGAATAGGCCCAAAAGGCCGTATTCTGCCCGGTGATGATTGGACCCTATCCCAGTGGAATGCTTTTCAGAGTCCCGAGAAGTTTCAGTTTGGCTCCTGGCAGCTTAAGTGTCAAGACTCTCTTTGCTCCGTACTCTCTTTCCTCTGTATTTCTCTCTTAAAGGCCTGTGAGTGTTGTGTTGCTGAACCTACAGGAGTACCTGAATCAATCTATCTACAGGCTGCAAACAAAGACCAGAACTTGCTACTCTCTCTTATGAAAGGCTGTGACTGCTGTACTTCTGAATTGCAGAGAACCTGGATAAATTAATCATGGAGAAGGCCATTGCAGGCTGTGGATAGAGACTTTCACTTGCAAGCTTGCTGAGAAGGAAGGTGTGCTGAAAATCATCATCTGAAACAAAGACTCTTTTTTTCCTTTTGCTTATTATTTTTACCCCTTTCCACCCCTCTGTGTTTTCCTGTCTTGTATTTGTGTAGAGGGTGGGGGGAAAGTTAAAGCAGGGAATTAGTAATTAGTTAATTGTTAACCAGTTGTATTTGCTGCATAGTTCATTAGTTCTTGTTATAAATAAACTATAATTGGGTTTAAACTTACAAACCTGGTGACTGTAAATATTGGGCATCCAAGGGCCAAAGACTTTGGGGGCGATTCTCCGAGCCCTGCGCCGGGCCGGAGAATCGCAGCAACCGTGCCACAAAGCCCCGTGATTTTCCAAGGTGTGGAGAATCGGCGCCATTTGCACCAGCGTGTTTGATGCGGCACTGGCCGTGAGCCGCTGGTATTGGCGGGGCCGTCGATTCACTGGCCCGGATGGGCTGAGCGGCCGCGCGGTTACGACGGAGTCACGCCGCTGCCGTCCACCCCTGGTTGCTGCCGGCGGGAACTCTGCGCGAAGGGTCGGGAGGGCGGCCTGTGGGGTGGGGAAAAGCGATCCTTCACCCGGGGGGGGGCCTCCGATGGGGTCTGGCCTGCGATCGGGGCCCACCGATTGGCGGGCCGGCCTCTCTCCCCCCCCCCCCCCCCGGGGCCTACTTTGTTGCGCAGCCGGCCCCTGAACACCGACGCCATGTTGAGTCGGGGCCGGCGCGCTGAAGAAGTTCCCCACGCATGCGCAGATTGGCACGGCCCAATTGCACATGCGCAGGTTGGCGTGGCACCCATTTGGCACTGGGAAGGGAGGCTGGAGCGGCGTGAACCACTCCAGCGCTGTGCTGGCCCCCTGTGGGGGACAGAATCAGTCGTACCCGGGCCCGTTTCACGCCGTCGTGAAACGCGACTGCGTTCACGACCATGCAAACACTTGGTCTCCATTTTGGAGAGTCGCCCACCCTAGGGTATTTTCATAAGAATTATTGATTAATTTACATGTGTTGTGACTTCGGGCACGTGGGGCTGGAATAGACTTGCGCACTCGCCCAGGGTCTATTAACATCACACTCAGCCAAAAGCTGCCTTGATGTCAAGGGTGGTCTCTCTCACCTTACCTGTGGAGTTCAGCTCTTTTGTCCATGTTTACACTAAGGCTGTACTGAGGTCAGGAGCTATGTGGCAGAACTTAAACTAAGCATCAGTGAGCAGGTTGTTGCTGATTAAGTGCTACCTGTTAGCGCTGTTGACGATAACTTGCATCACTTTGCAGATTACCAAGAGTAGACTGATGAGACAGTAATTGGTCGGGTTGGATTTATCCTGCATTTTGCCCAGTTTGACCAATTTTCCACATTGCCAGGTAGATGCTAGTGTTGTAGTTGGACTGGAACTGCTTGGCTAGGGGCGTGGATAGATCTGGAGGACAAGTCTTCAGTGCTGTTTCCGGAATATTGTCAGGGTCCATATATTCAGTGCCTTCAGCTGTTTCTTGTTATCACCTGGAGTGCATCAAAATTGGCTGAATATTGGTACCTGTGATGCCTGGCACCTCTTAAGGAGACCAGGATAGGTCACCCACTCGACACTTCTGCTAAAGGTGATTGCAAATACTTCAGCTTTGATTTTTTGCACTGATGTACTGGGCTCCTCCATTATTGAGGATGGCGATGTTTGTGAAACCTCCTGTTCCAGTGAGTTGTTCAATTGTCCACTACCATTCTTGGCTGGATGTGGCAGGACTGCAGAGCTCAGGTCTGATCCATTGGTTTGGGGATCACTTAGCTCTGTGTATTGCATGCTGCTGCGCTGTTTGATATGCCAGTAGCCCTGTGTTACAGCTTCACCAGGTCGACATCTCATTTTCATGTTTGCCTGGTGTTGCTCCTGGCATGTTCTTCTGCACGTTTCATTGAACCTTAAAGATAGAAATAACCTGAGAAGTAATATAGCACATGCTTTTAATTAACAGTTCTTGGTCCATTTTTTTGAAGAGTAGAAATATCAAGGCTAACATAGATCTAAAAAAGTTACAGTGTAATTTTAGAGGGTTGTAGTATTTGAAAGAAATTCAAGGTAGTTGTTCTGGAATTCCCTTCGAAACCTCTCTACCCCTCATTTCTCTGTCACGGATGATCCTTATTCTTACCGCTTTGACCAAAGTTTTGATCACGTCTCCTGTTATTTATTTTTGTGACTCGGAAACACATTTTGACTGATTGGGAACACAGAAACAGGACCAGGCTATTCAGCCCCTCAAGCCTATCCCGCCATTCAATGACCTATGGCTGATCTGTGACCTAACTCCACATTACTGCCTTTGGCCCGTACCCCTCAATATTTTTACTGAACAAAAATCTATCTATTTTCGATTTAAACCCTCCTATGAAGTGCTTTGCTAGTTAAGGACAGTATCTCAATGCAACTTGCTGTATTTTCAGTAAAAAAAGGGTGAGATTTATTGCAACTGTGAAATGGGATTGAGTCCGCTCTTCGACGGATATCCACATTGCTTAATACTGAGTTGACTGGTCTGAGTCACTGTACTGTCGAGCACTGAATTTAGTAACAGGAGAACTCTTGCTGGCTTGGGTATATACTGATGCATCAGCTATTGAACGTTATGGTTCATTTTCAATGCAGTACAGTGAACCAGTGGCACTGACGGTTCTCTTTTATAGATGAAGGAATTATGAATACGTTGATCACAATGTCCAGAAAGCCCAGCGGGTGGGGCTGGATTCTCCGTTTTGGGAGACTAAGTCACCACGGCGGCGTGAAAACAGTGGTGTTTTATGCCTGGAAAACTGGCACAAAATGGCCACCGATTCCCTGCTCTGGGGGGCTAGCAGCCAGACAGCATAGAGCTCCCAGCTCTAGCTGCCGATACGGCCCGGAGCATTGCCGGGTCCGTGGCCGCGCTTGCGCACGCTGGCGGCCTGCAGCGGCCGCGCCGTACTTCATGGCGGACGCAGCCCGTGCACCCGGCCCGCAAAAATAGTTCCCCCCCCTTCGGCCAGCCCCGAATAATGCCCCCCCCCTGCTCGCGGATCAGCCCTCCCCTGACTGTGGCGGCGCTGGACTGAGTCCGCAGCTGCCTCGCTGAGTTCCCGACGGATGAGACCACACGTGTCCCACGCCGTCGGGAACTCAGCTGGTTGGGGCCGGAGCATCGGGGGGGGGGGGGGGGGGTCTCAGGCAATGGGCTGAGGCCGTGGATAAAGCATGCGGAGTACGCCGCTTTTCAGGGGGTGGAGCATCACGAAAGCGGCGCCGCCCCCAATTCTGTCGTCGCGGCAATTCTCCGCCCCGTCACCGAACGTGATTTCAGCGTCAGGGATCGAAGAATCCAGCCTCCGGTTTCAGAGTCTTGCTGGTGTAAAACTGCCTACGGCAGAATTTCTCACAAATTTTGCTTCAGGTGTCTGATTTCCAACCTTACTCCCAATTTACAGTGCTACATTAATGTCAGTATGCACCCAAAAGTGTTCGCACAACTGAAGTCTGAGAGCTCGAATGGACATGAAGTCGCAATTGTGTTTCACCTTAGTGGCAACTTAATGCCACGGAGGGATCACAGGTTATTTGACGGACTCATTCAGTTCCAAATGGGACTTGCCTCTATATAATCATAAATGGAATTATCGGGCAGCACGGTGGCGCAGTGGGTTAGCCCTGCTGCCTCACAGCGCGGAGGTCCCAGGTTCGATCCCGGCTCTGGGTCACCATCCGTGTGGAGTTTGCACATTCTCCTAGTGTCTGCGTGGGTTTCGCTCCCACAACCCAAAAGATGTGCAGGGATGGGACACTAATAAAGATTATTATTATTATTAGGTGGATTGGCCATGCTAAATTCCCCCTTAATTGGCAAAAAAATGAATTGGGTACACTAAAAAAAATTTTTTTTTAAAGAATTAATGGAATTATCAAGATAAGGCAGGTTCCCCGGAGGTACGGAGACCTTGCGATGGAACCTGGTGAAATATACAATTTGTGGGGAGGCCGAGGGTAACAAGGGCACTTTGTCCATTCAGATCAAATATTTCTTTCATGCTTAGGGACTTAGAAGTTGCTGCTCGTTCCCTGAACCCAACATTCAAAGCATCATTTACATGCATGAGGTTACTTCAAAGCCTTTTGACCTCTGATGTTTAACCTTTTGAATGAATCAATAGGTTTGGAGAAATATTAATATCTTGACACCTGCAGAGTTGCTCCTCAAAATACTTTCAATAATTCATCAGTTTGTGTGTATGTGTATGCAAATTGAGATGGACAATATTTGTTCAACATCCCATGTCTTTACATAAATGCAACCAGTTTGGTCCCTGCTGAACAATAGAGATCAATTAGAGATTTTCAAATGTCTTTTATAATAATAATAATCTTTATTGTCACAAGTACGCTCACATTGCAATAAAGTGTTTTGATGAAGCAGTGAAATAAAAAGCAAGTTTTCAATGTTTTCAATTTCAATCTTTTTTTCTCTCTTTTACTTAGGTGTTCAAAGAGATGAAAATTCCTCAGACTCGGAATCCATCACTTCCCCCTCCAGGAGAATTGCCTGCCGGCTTCCACGCTAAAATAGCCCTGATTGGGTGTGGACCTGCCAGTATTAGCTGTGCTTCGTTTTTAGCTCGTTTGGGCTATTCAGATATCACAATATTTGAAAAACAGGGCTATTTTGGAGGCCTGAGGTATGTTTTGCCTCCCACAGTTAAACCAGAGAAAAAGTTGCGCATTCTGCCTTCAGTTCCCTATTGCGCTTCTGTCGCTTTCTGTAACCAAAACTGTGCACTCCTGATCTGAGCAACTTGCAGTGAACAAAAAATGATTCGCTGTGCTTTTCTTCTACCGCAAGAATCTAGTGTACTGGAATTAGGAAAGAAACTAATCTCCTTCTCACCCAATTCTAATATACCCCCATTCATTTAGAATTGTGCAAAGAGCTGCATGTTGTACCGTATCACAGATACGGCGACATTAGAGTGCAGTGTTCAAATTGAGCCCATTTTAGGATGTTCGGAAAATGAAGACCACAATGTAGTTGCAGGGTATTATGTTAAATTAAAATCATATTTTCTTTTGTTTGATTTTGTGTTTATATGAAGCTTGCATGTGCAATACAGTATCATTGGAGAAAGCAGAGCTTCATGTATACCCACATGAAGCACTGCTGACCAATCTCCCAATGCCAGTGACATTTTGGTGGATTGGAAAGAACAGATGTGCTTGTTTTTCTCCCCTGGTCACTTAAGACTGTGGTTATACAGCAGCTATCAATCCGAGACCCATCCTTGACAGCTGCAACACACAGATGGCAGAATAGATAAAGAAATCTGCGCATGTGGGCTGCGACACATGAACAGAGCTCCATTCCTCCAGTCACCAATGTTTAATGTTGGGAAAGAGAGATTTGCTTTCGAAAAATGTTAAACAGGTTCCATGTAAAGCAGCCTTTTAGAAAAAAGTTCCCACGGGCCGGGTGGATTGCTTGTGCAGTTGTAAATGCGACTTTTGATCTCACGCTGAAGCTGATGGAACTCAGTGTTATCGCCACTCTTGAAAGGAGCCTTATACATTGCTTTGTCACACTCTCCAGCTCAGACCACTTTGTATCAGTGCAAGAACGCAGGAATAGCTATCAAAATGTAGACACCATCGACCTTTTTACTTTAACACTTCAGAATGGGTGCTCATTTTAAACTGCACTTTTAATATGGGCTTGATGTCTGAGAGAATGCCGTACAAATGTCAAAAGTGCAATATTAAACCCTGTTATCATCGCGGTTCTGCAAAACCTTCTTCATTCGGATCAAGGCAGAACCAAAATCCATACAGATCTATGAAATGGTGAAACATCAAGTTGCCTTGAATTTGAACGATTGCAATGCCCGCAAATGATTTGTAATAGGTTTCAGAGTGAAGTATGGTATTGAAATCCTTCTGATAGCCGCTCGCAAATGCTGCATTTGTGTACTTCCATAAGCATCCACTGCAGTATTAAATGAGTGATATAACGTAGATGAGTCCTGTTAAATTAGGACAAAGCACGTTTTTAGCAAGGGAGGTACATTCTGCTGAAGTGATTCACAATCCAAAAAGATGGCAAAAGGAGATATCTGGAAATAAACTTTGTTTAGGCCCATTTTTAGATCGTAAATTCCAGGCCCCGAGGCTCGTCCAAAGTTTGGCCTCAAACCTCAGCAGCATAATTTTGGCCAGGGTGTCATTCGATCAGCGTCGGTCTCCTAAGGTGAGGTATTCTGGCCCCAGCCACTGCCGGGATCGTCTGGTCGTGTCGAAAGTCAATGGACTATTGGCCCGGCATTCAAATCGCCCACGGCGGGTCCCACCACGACGGAGCCGGAAAATCCCAACCCTAGTAGTCAGGTAATACTGAAGGTGGGGCGGGGCAGGGTGGGAGGAGATGACCAAGAGGGAATGGCTAGCCTGATCCAGTAGTGCCCAGTAGTAAAGCATGAAGATAATCCCAAAAATGTATTTTTGTTGGTTAGACCTCTTCAAACAGAAGAAGGCTAGTTCGACATCAGTACTGAACAGCCATGGATTTAATTTTAAGAGCCCTTTGGCCTTGATTCTCAACACCAGATGAAATTGTTTGTCTCTATCTAACCTATCAAATTGTTTAACCATCTAAAAACATCAATTTGATCAGGTCTTATGCTATTTGCAATATATTCCAGCAGCTTCACCTATAATGCAAAGCTTGTTATCACTCTAAGCACAAACAACAGTTTTCCTTTGCTGTGGTGGTCAAATTTAATTGCAGTTGTTTGGGGCTGTTCTTGCCACCCCTGACCCCCGACCCCACCCAGCCCAACCCATTTCTCCAAAGCAAGCTCCCACTGAACCCCACTTTCCCCGGCTGCTGCTGTTCCTCTCAGTGACTCTGATGGACAAATGGACTGTCAATTAAAGCATCAGCGTTGCTGCTAATTGCCTGTTGACATTGATAGCAAAACAGTCACAGGTCTGTGCATCGTTTCAACCACAATAATCACATTGCTGCTCCATCTGCAGCTTGCGAATCAAAAGAGGTTGTAGGGTGAGGGGAAAGTGGGCCTGAGGAGGATTAGATATGAGCATATCATCTTCCTCTCTGGTTTCAGCAGCAGCGCTGGCCATAGGCTCAGCAATGACCATGCCAATGATGATGAGCACATTCCCTCTGGTTTGGGATAAGAACACCCAGATGTGACTGACCCCCACCAGTTAGGCACTGCTGCTCTAGCTGGCACCACCTTCTCTAACAAGAAAGAGGGAAGTGCATCTGTTCGTGTAATGCAATGTATTTGGGTGATGTGGCTCCCTTGGTTGAATAGCTGGGAGTCTGTGCAAGTTGTGACTTGTAGGTTTGAGGTTTGCAGCACTGCATCCGTATCCTTGCAACTTCTCATGGGGAAGGGCATGTTGTTCTGTCGGTCCCCCACCAGTTATTGGGCTCCCCTGCCTTCGCAGAGTCTGGAGGGCTTCCAGATGGATGATCATAGCTCTCGCCCTCTCCTCCTCCAGCAAGGTGTCAGGTGAAGCATTACTTGATAGGGCAGCATGGCGGCACAGTAGTTAGCACTGCTGCCTCACAGCGCCAGGTACCCAGGTTCAATTCCGGCCTTGGGTCACTGTCTGTGTGGAGTTTGTACATTCTCCCATGTCTTCGTGGATTTCCTGCGGGTGCTCCGGTTTCCTCCCACAGTCCAAAGATGTGCAAGGTAGGTTGATTGGCCATGCAAAATTGCCCCTTAGAGTCCAGGGATGTGCAGATTAGGTTACAGGGTTATGGTGATTTTATGGGCCAAATGGCCTCCTTATGCACGTAAGCATTCTATGCTCAGAGAACCTTCCAACATTCTCCTTTCCCTGGTGCACTGTAATCTGCTCTTTTTCCAACTCTTCTACCAAAAACACTTTGGGCACCTACTCCAGCCAGAGTGTACTGCTTTTTTTATGAAGTGCAGGTTGGCTTTAAGAGCTGAGGGCCTCACACAAACCTGGGCCTCCTCCTAATGCTTGTAGCCAATCAATCGGTGCATTTTGCACTGGTTGCATTCAGAAGTCATGCAGGTTAACAAGGAACAGGAACAGGCACTGAAAGCAATAGATGTGGGTTAATTCCGCACCACAACACCAATCACCTGTGCCCCCCGCCATTCCAAACAACTCCACCACCACCTCCCCACCCCTGCCTCTGTTTCCAGGAGCTATCAAGTTTTGCCCCCCAAAACTGCACACAATTCAAACTGAAAGGTGGAGGGAGTCACACGTTTAGAAAATTGTGGGAACCATTCGATAGCCACTGGAATCTATTGACAACCTTTCAATGTTATGATGTTGTGGCCATGATAAAGGGAAAGGTCCCCGAGACCCCGAGAATACAGAAGTAGAGACACAATAATGGAACTGTGTAAGACACTGGCCGCAGTCTGAATGTGTGGGGAGAGGTGTGTCTCGGGTTGTGTGTGTGTGTGTGCAGCCGGGGGGGGGGGGGGGGGGGGGGGGGGGGTTAGAGTGGGCTGGGCTCCGGGGGAGTGCGGGGAGGGGGGTCCGTGCCGGGGAGAGGGATGGGGGGTCCGAGCCGGGGAGGAGGTTGGGGTCCGTGCCGGGGAGGGGGATGGGGGGCCCGTGCCGGGGAGGGGGATGGGGGGCCCGTGACGGGGAGGGTGATGGGGGGTCCGTGCCGGGGAGGGGGGTCCATGCCGGGGAGGGGGACGGGAGGGTCCGTGCCGGGAAGGGGGATGGGGGGGGGTCTGTGCCGGGGAGGGGGATGGGGAGGGGTCCGTGCCGGGGAGGAGGATGGGGGGATGGGGGGTCAGTGCCGGGGAGGAGGTTGGGGTTCGTGCAGGGGAGGGGGATGGGGGGGGGGTCCGTGCCGGGGAGGGGGATGGGGGGCTCCGTGCCGGGGAGGGGGATGGGAGGTCTGTGCCGGGGAGGAGGTTGGGGTCCGTGCCGGGGAGGAGGATGGGGGGGTGTCCGTGCCGGGGATTGGGATGGGGGGTCCGTGCCGGGGAGAGGGGTGGGGGGGTCCGTGCTGGGGAGGAGGATGGGGGGGGGGTCCGTGCCGGGGAGGAGGATGTGGGATTGGTGGTCCGTGCCAAGGAGGAGGTTGGGGGGTCCGTGCCGGGGAGGGGGATGGGGGGGGTCCGTGCCGGGGAGGGGGATCGGGGGGGTCCGTGCCGGGGAGGAAGATGGGGAGGGTCCGTGCCGAGGAGGAGGTTGGGGTCCGTGCCGGGGAGGGAGATGGGGGGGGTCCGTGCCGGGGAGGAGGATGGGGGGGTGTCCGTGCCGGGGAGGGGGAATGGGGGGTCCGTGCCGGGGAGGGGGATGGGGGGGGTCCGTGCCGGGGAGGAGGATGGGGGGATGGGGGGTCCGTGCCGGGGAGGAGGTTGGGGAGGTGAGGGTATGTGCCGGGGAGGGGGATGGAGGGTCCGTGCCGGGGAGGGGATGGGGGGGTCCGTGCCAGGGAGGGGGGTGCGAGGGCAAGTGAGTTGGTCCACCTGGCTAGGTACCAGCCTCCAACAGTTGGACCCATGCAGTCCATGCCAGCTGACTGGGGGGAAGGAGGGGATATGGGCAATGATGACATGTCGTCGTTCCCTCCACCCCCCCCCCCCCCCCCCCAACCAGGCCGTCATGTTTTCCGATCATCCAGCGGTGTTGGCTGCCGTGGCGGCAGCCGCTAATGTAGAGACACAATAATGGAACTGTGTAAGACACTGGCCGCAGTCTGAATGTGTGGTGAGAGGTGTGTCTCGGGTTGTCTGTGTGTGTGTGTGCAGTGGGGGTGGGGGGGTTAGAGTGGGCTGGGCTCCGGGGGAGTGCCGGGAGGGGGGTCCGTACCGGGGAGAGGGATGGGGGGTCCGTGCCGGGGAGGGGGATGGGGGGTCCGTGCCGGGAAGGGAGATGGGGGGTCCATGCCGGGGAGGGGGACGGGGGTCCGTGCCGGGGAGGGGGATGGGGGGGTCCGTGCCGCGGAGGGGGATGGGGGGGGTTCCGTGCCGGGGAGGAGGATGGGGGGTCCGTGACGGGGAGGAGGATGGGGGGGATGGGGGGTCCGTGCGGGGGAGGAGGTTGGGGTCCGTGCCGGGGAGTGGGATGGGGGGGGGGTCCGTGCCGGGGAGGAGGATGGGGGTCCGTGCCGGGGAGGAGGTTGGGGTCCGTGCAGGGGAGTGTGATGTGGGGGGGGTGAGTGCCGGGGAGGAGGATGGGGGGGGGTCCGTGCCGGGGAGGGGGATGGTGGTGTCCGTCCCGGGGAGGAGGATGGGGCTCCTTGCCGGGGTGGAGGTTGGGGTCCGTGCCGGGGAGGGGGATTGGGGGGGTCCGTGCCGGAGAGGAGGATGGGGGGGGGTCCGTGCCGGGGAGGAGGATGGGGTGTCCGTGCCAGGGAGGAGGTTGGGGTCCGTGCCGGGGAGGCCGATGTAGGGGGGGACCGTGCCGGGGATGGGGATGGGGGGTCCGTGCCGGGGAGGGGGATGGGGGGAGGGTCCATGCCGGGGAGGGGGATGGGGGGGGGTCCGTGTCGGGGAGGGGGATGGGGGGTCCGTGCCGGGGAGGGGGATGGGGGGGTCCGTGCCGGGGAGGAGGATGGGGGGATGGGGGGTCCGTGCCGGGGAGGAGGTTGGGGTTCGTGCCGGGGAGGGGGGTGGGGGGGGTCCGTGTCAGGGAGGAGGATGGGGGGGTGGGGGGGGGGTGGGGGGGGGTCCGTGCCGGGTAGGGGGATGGGGGGTCCGTGCCGTGGAGGGGGATGGGGGGTCCATGCCGGGGAGGGGGATGGGGGGGGTTCGTGCCGGGGAGGGGGATGGGGGGTCCGTGCCGGGGAGGAGGTTGGGGTCCGTGCCGGGGAGGGGGATGGGGGGGGGTCCGTGCCGGGGAGGGGGATGGTGGTGTCCGTCCCGGGGAGGAGGATGGGGCTCCTTGCCGGGGTGGAGGTTGGGGTCCGTGCCGGGGAGGGGGATTGGGGGGGGTCCGTGCCGGAGAGGAGGATGGGGGGGGGTCCGTGCCGGGGAGGAGGATGGGGTGTCCGTGCCAGGGAGGAGGTTGGGGTCCGTGCCGGGGAGGCCGATGTAGGGGGGGACCGTGCCGGGGATGGGGATGGGGGGTCCGTGCCGGGGAGGGGGATGGGGGGAGGGTCCATGCCGGGGAGGGGGATGGGGGGGTCCGTGCCGGGGAGGGGGTTCGGGTCCGTGCCGGGGAGGGGGATTGGGGGGGGGTCCGTGCCGGGGAGGGGGATGTGGGGGGGGTCCGTGCCGGGGAGCAGGATGGGGGGTCCGTGCCGGGGAGGGGGGGGGTCCGTGCCGGGGAGGGGGATGGGGGGGGTTCCGTGCCGGGGAGGGGGATGGGGGGTCTGTGCCGGGGAGGGGGATGGGGGGGTCTGTGCCGGGGAGGAGGATGGGGGGATGGGGGGTCCGTGCCGGGGAGGAGGATGGGGTCCGTGCCGGGGAGGGGGATGGGGGGGGCGTCTGTGTCAGGGAGGAGCATGGGGGGTCCGTGCCGTGGAGGAGGATGGGGGGGTGGGGTCCGTGCCGGGGAGGGGGATGGGGTGTCCGTGCCGGGGAGGGGGATGGGGGGGTCCGTGCCGGGGAGGGGCGGTGCGAGGGCAAGTGAGTTGTTCCACCTGGCCAGGTGCCAGCCTCCAACAGTTGGACCCATGCGGTCCAAGCCACCTGGCTGGGGGGAAGGAGGGGATATGGGCAATGATGACATGTCGTCGTTCCCCCCACCCCCCGTCCACCAGGCCGTCATGTTTTCCGATCATCCAGCGATGTTGGCCGCCGTGGCGGCAGCCGCTAATGTCCATGTTGCCCTGGATGAGGAGGTGGAGGAGGAGCCTGCCAGAGAGGCGGCGCAGGCTGCCGCAGAGGGGCAGGCGGGAGCCGCCCAGGCTGAAGGGACACCTGACCGACAGGACGAGGAGGGGGAGGAGGACGTCGCGGCCCCACGGCAATGGAGGCACCCGAGGGCGCCCCGTGTGTACCGGCCCCGGCAGTCATACCAGGACCTCACGGACCGGGAATGCAGGAGGAGACTCCGGATGAGCCGGGAAACCGTGGCACACATCTGCCACCTGCTGGCACACCTGTCACCGCGTGGCACTGGCGGGGGACACCCTCTCCCCATGCCCGTCAAGGTTACGGTGGCCCTGAACGTTTATGCAACGGGGTCATTCCAGGCACCGAGTGGGGACCTGTCCGGCATATCGCAGACATCGGTGCATCCGGGCAGTGACAGATGCCCTATATGCCATAGCGCACCGCTACATCCGCTTCCCTGTGGACCGGGCCAGCCAAGATGCCAGGGCCGTGGGCTACTTTGCCGTGGCCGGGTTCCCCATGGTCCAGGGCGCGATTGATGGGATGCACGTCGCCGTGCGGCCACCTGCAGATAACAGGGCCGTGTTCACCAATAGGAAGGGGACCTATTTGATGAACGTACAGGTGGTCTGCGACCACCGCATGATGATCCTGCACGTCTGCGCCCGTTAGCCACGCAGTGTACACGACTCATACGTGTTGTCGCGGTCATCCATCCCCAGCATGTACGAGGGACGCCATCCCCAGCTGAGGGGCTGGTTGCTGGGCGACAGGGGCTACCCATTGCGATCGTGGCTGATGACGCCTATACGGAGGCCACGCAATTAGGCGTAGAACCGCTACAATGATGCCCATGTAGCGACAAGGGGAGTGATAGAGAGGTGCTTTGGCGTGCTGAAGATGCGTTTCAGGTGCCTGGACCTCTCTGGGGGCGCCCTCCAGTATCGGTCAGATAGGGTCGGCTGCATCATTGTGGTGTGCTGCGTCCTGCACAATATAGCCCAGCAGAGGGGCGATGTGCCGCAGGCAGAGGAGGGCGGAGTGGAGGAGCAGCAGGAAGAGGCGCAGTCCTCCCCAGATGAGGGGGATGGGGGCAATGGTCAGAGCAGACGGTGTAGACACAGGCGGGTGGCTGTCCACCGTTACCGGCTGGCCCAGCGGGCACGGGACAGACTGATAGCCGCCCGCTTCACTGACTAGATGGGCGTGGGAATCGGGTAGTATGGCCACAGACCGCACACCATGGCAACAGCCGACCACCCACACCCCCCACCCATCCACCCACCCAGCACCCTCACCCCCCTCCCCAACCCCACCCACCCCACCCGCATGCACCCCCCCGCCCCCCCATTGCCGATCCACCTGCGGCACAACGGGCCGGGCTCACACAGTTGCGGGTGGACGCGTGTCTATTGCAGGCCATGGAGGATGATGACAACCCGCCCTGCGGTGAGCTCCTGGCTCCACATCGTTGGACTATGTCTGACCCATGGCCACAGTACCACCATCCACCCGGACCATCCCTGCATGCGGCTGTGACACTGCAGCGCACGGTCCCGTCCTCTGCCCGGGGGGATGTTGATGGCGGCCCAGGGGGAAGGGGGCAGACTCACCTGGGACTGAGGTAAGACCACCCCTCACACACACACTTGCGCTCAACGTACATGACACCCCCGCACGCTTTGGACAGAGCACAAAGTGTGTCTTAAAAAATATTAAGGTAGATAAGTCCCCAGGGCCGGATGGGATCTACCCCAGAATACTGAAGGAGGCTGGAGAGGAAATTGCTGAGGCCTTGACAGAAATCTTTGGATCCTCGCTGTCTTCAGGGGATGTCCCGGAGGACTGGAGAATAGCCAATGTTGTTCCTCTGTTTAAGAAGGGTGGCAGGGATAATCCCGGGAACTACAGGCCGGTGAGCCTTACTTCAGTGGTAGGGAAATTACTGGAGAGAATTCTTCGAGACAGGATCTACTCCCATTTGGAAGCAAATGGACGTATTAGTGAGAGGCAGCACGGTTTTGTGAAGGGGAGGTCGTGTCTCACTAACTTGATAGAGTTTTTCGAGGAGGTCACTAAGATGATTGATGCAGGTAGGGCAGTAGATGTTGTCTATATGGACTTCAGTAAGGCCTTTGACAAGGTCCCTCATGGTAGACTAGTACAAAAGGTGAAGTCACACGGGATCAGGGGTGAACTGGCAAGGTGGATACAGAACTGGCTAGGCCATAGAAGGCAGAGGGTAGCAATGGAGGGATGCTTTTCTAATTGGAGGGCTGTGACCAGTGGTGTTCCACAGGGATCAGTGCTGGGACCTTTGCTCTTTGTAGTATATATAAATGATTTGGAGGAAAATGTAACTGGTCTGATTAGTAAGTTTGCAGACGACACAAAGGTTGGTGGAATTGCGGATAGCGATGAGGACTGTCTGAGGATACAGCAGGATTTAGATTGTCTGGAGACTTGGGCGGAGAGATGGCAGATGGAGTTTAACCTGGACAAATGTGAGGTAATGCATTTTGGAAGGGCTAATGCAGGTAGGGAATATACAGTGAATGGTAGAACCCTCAAGAGTATTGAAAGTCAAAGAGATCTAGGAGTACAGGTCCACAGATCACTGAAAGGGGCTACACAGGTGGAGAAGGTAGTCAAGAAGGCATACGGCATGCTTGCCTTCATTGGCCGGGGCATTGAGTATAAGAATTGGCAAGTCATGTTGCAGCTGTATAGAACCTTAGTTAGGCCACACTTGGAGTATAGTGTTCAATTCTGGTCGCCACACTACCAGAAGGATGTGGAGGCTTTAGAGAGGGTGCAGAAGAGATTTACCAGAATGTTGCCTGGTATGGAGGGCATAAGCTATGAGGAGCGATTGAATAAACTCGGTTTGTTCTCACTGGAACGAAGGAGGTTGAGGGGCGACCTGATAGAGGTATACAAAATTATGAGGGGCATAGACAGAGTGGATAGTCAGAGGCTTTTCCCCAGGGTAGAGGGGTCAATTACTAGGGGGCATAGGTTTAAGGTGAGAGGGGCAAAGTTTAGAGTAGATGTACGAGGCAAGTTTTTTACGCAGAGGGTAGTGGGTGCCTGGAACTCACTACCGGAGGAGGTAGTGGAGGCAGGGACGATAGGGACATTTAAGGGGCATCTTGACAAATATATGAATAGGATGGGAATAGAAGGATACGGACCCAGGAAGTGTAGAAGATTGTAGTTTAGTCGGGCAGTATGGTCGGCACGGGCTTGGAGGGCCGAAGGGCCTGTTCCTGTGCTGTACATTTCTTTGTTCTTTGTTCTTTGAAAGGCAGCTTCTGTAGGTGTAACATTGACTTTAATAACCAAAGAAGTTCATGCACGTGCCCTAGCCCCTAAAACTCATCTGTGCCCTGCACCCGTGCCAACTTACTCAGTGTCTAATTGTTTGGCCTTCCGGGCCCTTTGACTACGTCTACGTGGTTCCCCAGACGGTACAGCAGAACTGGAGGTGGACTCCTGTGATTCCTGCCCTCTGACACTGGATCCCTTTGGTGGCCGTTTCCTGGGGCGTCCTGGCCTAGATGGGCCAGGCTGCGGCCCGGGCGACTGGGATGGCAAGCTGCCAGCCTGTCCTGCCCGTTGCCCAGCCGATGCACCTGGGACGGAAGGGGGGGAGTCCGAGGTGTCGCGGTATTCCGGGACCTCCCCTACAGGGGGAGCCGGGACGGACCACACCACCTCCTCCTCCCTCGGGGTGCCCGATGGCCCCCAGGCCTCTACATGGGTGGTGGATGCGAACGGACTGGCCATCCGACGCCCCCCCGACATCTGGCGCTGCCAGTCCTGGAGGCCTGTGCTGGTATCGACAGGGGTCTGCAGGTTTGCAGCCATGGAGCCCAGGGGGTTGGCAAACCCTGTCTGTGACAGTGCGACGCCGGCTCGCACATGGCCACTGGCGCCGATGCCCTCAGCGATGGCCTGCTGAGACTGGGCCATGGCCTGCAGAGACTGGGCCATGGCCTGCAGAGACTGGGCTATGGCCTGCTGAGACTGGGCTATGGTGTTGAGCGCCTCTGCCATCTGGCGCTGGCACTGGCTCATGGCCTCCTGTGAGAGGGCAGCCGTGTCCTGGGCCACAGACGCCGCCTGCACGGAAAGCCCCAGGCCTCGCAAACCGTTCCCCATGTCTGACACCGTCGCACCCATTGCCTCCACCGCGGACGCCACCCGTGCGGTGTCGGCCTGGGTGGCACGCATGACCGGCACCACTTCCAGCTCCTGGACGCGGGTGACGTCCTCCACCTGCGACTGCAGCCGCCGCAATCCGGCCGTCACCCTCTTCGCTCGTCTCCAGTTCGGTGGTTGCATCGGATCTATGTGTGGGTGTGGAAACTCCAGGAACCCGGGATCCATCTGGGCGGCAGATGTTCGCTTGGGCTGGGCTGCCCTCCGACCGCCCGGCCCGTCTGCTGCTCCTACCTACACCTGCTGTACCGGGACGGCTGTGTTGTGCGCACCAGTGAGTGTACCAGACGCCTCATCACTAAAGTGCCCAACCGAGGTGAGTGTTTCTGCGATGGTGGAGGGTGTTGGTGACAGTAGTGGCGTTGTGTCGTGCTCTTCGTCCCACTCTGAGTCCATGGCACTTTGGGGTGGGGGTTCGTCTCCACCCATCCACTCTGAGTCACTGTCCGGTATTTCGTCTTCCTGGGTAGTGCTGTCCCGGGTAGTGGTGTCCTGGGTAGTGGTGTCCTGGGTAGTGGTGTCCTGGCTCGGATGTGACGGGGGCCTGTGGCTGTCCCCCTCGTCGCTGGATGGTCGCTCCCGCACGTGACGGGGGTGTCATCTCCCTGTTGCTCCAGGTCTCTCCGTCTCCCGTGGTGTGCGAGGGGCATCCTGCGGGCGTCGCATGCTGGAGGGTCCGGGTCTCTCTGTCTTCCGTGGCCTCCGAGGGGCATCCTGCGGGCGTCGCATGCTGGAGGGTCCGGGTCTCTCTGTCTCCCGTGGCCTCCGAGGGGCATCCTGCGGGCGTCGCATGCTGGAGGGTCCGGGTCTCTCTGTCTCCCGTGGCCTCCGAGGGGCATCCTGCAGGCGGTCTGCATCTGCGGGGATGGGTGCCTGGACCTTTGGTCCTGCGATACACAATGAAGCACGCATGGTTAGACACGCAGGCAGTGATCAGGTGATATGGGGGAGGGGGGATATGGGGACGGGCTGTCGGTGGCTCACTTGCTAGTACACCCCCGACCTCTGCATCAGCAACCTCCCGGTCGTCAGGTCCGCCAGCCAGTTCCAGGGCCCTTTCCTCGTGTTCGGTCAGTGGCCTCTCATCAGCGGGGCCTCCTCCAGTCCTCACATGCTCCCTATTGTTGTGTGCGCGCTTCTCCTGTTGGGGGGGCGGTGGGGGGGTGGCAGGGGTAAAAGGCAACAGTGTTAGGCAGGTATATGAATGCACGCCATCGGTTGCACGTGCATTGCAGAGGTTAAGGTTAGGGCTGGATTCACTTGGGGATATGGGGGATATGGGGGAGGAGGGATATGGGGGAGGGGGGATATGGGGGAGGGGGATATGGGGAGGGGGGATATGGGGGAGAGGGGATATGGGGGAGGGGGGATATGGAGGAGGGGGGATATGGGGGAGGGGGGATATGGGGAGGCTCACCCTGCCTGCTCTGACGAGGTCGTTCACCTTCTTGTGGCACTGGGTGCCTGTCCGTGGTGTCAGGGACGGCCTCTGCCACCTCCCTCCACAGATGCCGGCTGTGGTGTGGGGCAACTCTGCGGCCGTGCCCGGGATACAGGGCGTCCCTCCTCTGCTCCACAGTGTCCAGGAGCGCCTCCACATCCCGTGACTCGAACCTCGGGGTTGAGCGGCGGCCAGCCATCCAGTCGGGTGTTCCGGTCGGGTGTTCCGGTCGGGTGGGGGGGAGCAGCGCGGCCTTATGAGCTGTCACGCCGTATGACGCTGCATGGCGTGAACCACGTGCGCAAGCGCTGATCCCGTTACGTCGCTGCTAGCCCATTTCGGGCCGGAGACTTTTGACCCATTTGTCCGGTGTGACGCAAGTCGGATTTGCGCCGTTTATTGCGCCGATCGGCGGACTTTGCGCCGATAATGGAGAATTTCGCCCCTGGTCTCTACAGGAAGGATGTAATTGCTCTGGAGAGAGTGCAGAGAGTTTTACGAGAGTGTTGCTACGGCTGGAGGATTGTAGCCATGGGGAGAGATTGGAGTGGTTGGCGTTGTTCTCCTTGGAACAGAGAAGATTGACGGGTGACGTGACTGAGGTGTACAAAATTGTGAACGGTAAAGATAGAGTAAACAGGAGGAACCTATTTCCTTTGGCAGAGAGTTAAAAAAAAGCTAAGTGGAAGAAGGATTAGAGGGGACATAAGGGGAAATGTTTTTACGCAGAGGGTGGTGGGTGTCTGGAATTCGCCTCCTGAATTGGTGGTGGGGGCAGAGAAACTAAACTCTTTTTAAAGTAAGTACCTGAATCTGCACCTTAAGTGCTGTAAGATGCAGGGCTATGGGACGTGTGCAGGATGGGATTAGAAAGGGCACCTGGGTGTCTTTGGGTCAGCATGGACAAGATGGGCCGAATGGCCCCCTTCTGTGCTGTAAGTATTCTCTGGTTCTAGGTGCGGGTGTGAGCATGTGACAGCCCAGCACGTCAATAGTTTTGAAGTAGATGCACCAGATACTGGCAGGATAGCATTCATCTGTACCACGCTAAAGCGCACTGGTCAGCACTGCAGAAGGCCTGCAAGAAAATGCAACCAAGTTCCAAGTTACGCGACCGTTTACTGCCCCTGCAAACATGCAAGCTTTGTGTTGCTGGGAGTCACTGGTGAGCTTGCAGCAGATGGCGAAGCTTGGATCCTCCCCTTCTACTGATTCACAGCGTGAGAGGAAAGTTACCACAAGTCATTCCCTGCTGGGGTTTCCAGAGCCTGCAGAAGTGGTTAGTGACAGCTTGGTGGGTGGGCCCAAACAGGCAAAGTGGATCACCTTGGCACGTCTTCTTAAATACAATACCGTGTAAAACACGACACGCTGTGATTATGCTGCTTCTGGGGAGCCTTCCAGCACAAAGGTGAAACAGGTACTCACTTCTAATGAAGACACCAACTCAGGCTGAACGCATGGTCGGCATTGGGAAGAAAAGCCTCCATCAACATGTGCCAGAACGGGATTTGCTACTTTCCTCTGCAGGTGTAAGGGCGCAGGAGTGGGCAGAAGGGCTCAGATCACCTCTCGCGCCACCTGACCTTTTGGCACCCTTCCAATCGTCCCCTTTTCCTCCAAACATGTCTCCTCCAATGTTTCCTGGTTCAACCCTCCTGGTTCCAATAAAGGAAGCAAAATGAATCTGCATCAGGTACAATGACCCGGAAGAGCCCAAGTCCCAGCTGAAGGCAAAAATAACTACAAGACGTGGACCAGGCCACCATGGGCGAGACTGGAAAATCCTGGTCAGAGGTTTACCCTCAAATCCAACGTGCTTTCTGAATACCTTTCTGCCTGCGGATGCAGTTCAACCTTGTCCCCTGCCATGTTTAATTGGCCTACTCAAGACTCTGAAGACTCTGGCCGATATTCTCCGACCCCCCACCGGGTCGTAGAATCCCCGGGGGGGAGGCGCGAATCCCGCCCCGATGCCGGCTGCCCTATTCTCCAGCGGCGTTTTTCGGGGGACGGCGGGATTCCCGCCACGCCGGTCGGGGGCCATTGACAGCGCCCCCCCCCCCCCCCGGCGATTCTCCGGGCCCCGATGGGCCGAGTGGTCGTCCAGTTTTGGCCTGTCCCACCGGCGTGAATTACTCACCTCACGCACAGCGGGACCTGGCAGGTAAGTAGTGCGGGTGCGGTCCTCGGGGGGGGATTGCCATACCTTCATTGACCCACTGCAAATATGGGTGCTTTCAGGATATAAATTGACTCAATAATGTCAACAGAGCAAAAGTGCATGACATCATATCACCAGGGGAGCAGGTGGCATTATAGTATTGTCACTGGGCTGGCGATCCAGAGACCCAGGGTAATACTGCGGACCCAGGTTCCAATCCCGGCACAGCAGATCCCATAAGCAACGGATCAGATGTAAGTTCTGCAGTCCTGCCACATACAGTAGTGAATGGTGGTGGACAATTAACCAAGGCGGAGGCTCCACAAATATCCCCTTCCTCAATGATGGAGGAGCCCAGCACGTCTTTGCAAAAGAGAAGGCTGAAGTGTTCGCAAAAATCTTTCGCCAGAAGTGCCAAGTGGATGATCCATCTCGGTCTCCTCCAGAGGTCCCCAGCATCACAGATGCCAGTCGACAGCTAATTCAATTCAACACACATGATATCAAGAAACGGCAGAAACAATTGGATGCTGCAAAAGCTATAGGCCCTGACAATATTCTGGCAATCGTACTGAAGGCCTATTCTCCAGTACTTGCTGCACCCCTAGCCAAGCTGTTTCAATACAACTAACACTGGCATCTACCCGGCAATGTGGAAAATTGCCCAGGTACGTCCTGTACACAAGAAATAGAACAAATCCAACCCAAACAATTACCATCCTATCAGTCTACTCTCAATCATCAGTAGAGTCATGAAAGGGGTCTTCAACAATGCTATCAAGTGACACTTACTTAGCAATAACCTACACACTGTTGCTCAGTTTGTGTTCCATGCATGGTCACTCAGCTCCTGACCTCCTTACAGCCTTAGTTCAAACATGGACAAAAGAGCTGAACTCCAGAGGCGAGATGAGTGTGACTGGCCTTGACATCAAGGCAGCATTTGACCGAGTATGGCATCAAGGAGCCCGAGCAAAACTGGAGGCAATGGGAATCGGGGGGGAAAACCCTCCACTAGTTGGAGTCATACCTGGCACAAAGGAAGATGGTTGTGGTTGTTGGAGGTCAGTCATCCCAGTCGCTGGGGACCACTGCAGGAGTTCCTCAGGGTGGTGATCGAGGCTAAACATCTTCAGCTGCTTCCTCAATGACCTTTCTTCCAACATAAGGTCAGACGTGGGGACGTGTGCTGATGATTACACAATTTTCAGCACCATTCACGGCTCCTCAGATATTAAAGCGCTCCACGTGCAAATGCAGCAAGACCTGGACAATACCCAGGCTTGGGCTAACAAGTGGCAAGCAACATACGCATCACACAAGTGTCAAGTAATGACCATCTCCAAAAAGAGGGAGAGTGAAATTTTCCATTTCGGAGAATTTGGGCTGGATTCTCCGATTTTGTGGCTATGTCCAGAGCATGTGTCTAGATATGACCAAAATGTCGGCGCCGCCCCCGCACCGATGCTCCGCCTGGTGGGTGGCTAGCAGCCGCAGCACGTAAAGCCCCCCGGCTTTACCTGCAGATACGGACGGAGAATTGCCGGTTTCATGGCCGCGCATGTGCATGGCTGTGACTTGTGGTGGTCGTGCCGCACAACATGGCGCCAGTACGCTCGGACCCTGCCTATCAGATAGTACACCCCTGTAGCCCCCCTCACCATCATCGGACTACCCCCCAGCCCCCGCCAAAGCCGACCCGGCCAGCAGAACGGCTCTTCCCCCCCCCCCCTACCCCCGGACTGTGGCAGTGCTGGTCACAATCCGCAACCGCCACACGAGGTTGACGAAACCTCAGACCGCAAGCGATCCACTCCGTTGGGAAGTTGGCCCATCGGGGGCGCAGCATTGGGGGAGGGCCTTCAGGTGACGTCCTCAGAATGTTTCTGGCGATCCACCTTCTTTCTCAATGGATCTATCTATCAGCTTTAGAATACTCCGGAGATCCATCTTCATTTTCAGGAGGTCCATCTTCTTCCTTCAATAGTGGGGCAGTGATGTTGGACTTCTTTTCAAAATGGCCCCCACATAGGTCAGTGGACAATGCGGCCTCTGGCCTGCCCCGCCATGGAAAATGGCACAAAACACCCGTTTGCATAATTAATGAGGTTAGGGCCAGATGATTTGGAGTTTTTCCCACCGGCCTCCCAGATGTGAGACATCCGCCTCCTGTGTCAAGGAGCTGAATTTCACAGCCTCTGTCTCACACCACTCGGGTCAATTCTAAAACCACCATTTTGTACCTAGAGTTGTGAATCGTTAGGCAAATAAGTTTAGACATGAAGATTCAGCACAATTTACATTTGTTACTCTAGTTCGCAGTGCTTACTAGAATGCAGTTGTTTTACACCTGCAGATGAAAATTACCTCCTCAATTGGAAACAATGAGCTACTACAATAGCAGATGATACATTTGTTTATACCACTGGAATAAACTTTCATGATGTGCAATTTTTGTACAAACAATCTGGTCTGAAATGACCTTTTACCAGCAATTTACTACAATAGTAAAAAAACTAAAAATAACGGTATGCCGATATCTCCATTTCACAACACTTAATCATCTAGGTTCATCATCTAGGTTAATATTTCTGTTCGCATGCAGCAGTGCACAGAATACATTTAAATTCAAACCTGTGTTTCGCATTCAATAAAATGTAATTGAATGCAAATGTTTTGCATTCAATAAAATGTAGTTCTGCCTAACAATAATTTGGGATTTGTTATCGGTAACAGACATGGTTAACACGTTCATCCGAACCACTTTTGGCCTCTTCAGAAAGGTGGTAGCACAGTTAAAATAAACAATTTAATTCCTTTATTAATATACAAGACAAAAAACTTTCACACTAACCCGCTACTATGATCACATAGCATAATTTGTCCCATCAATATGTTCGTAGAGTGGAGTTCTGCTGCTTTGCAATGCTCTATATAGTCAAAATGTGACTGAACACATTATCAAGGATGGGTATTGTGTGAAATGGAAAAAGAAATCACACGAGTGCTGTTGGGAATTCTCATTTGCTTTGAAGCCAAGTCATGCTACAATTGAACAGACAGTATTTTATTTTAAAGCTGGCTTTATTCTACTTAGCTGACCTTGGGAGTGCTTTATGGCTACACACTGGCAGGTGGAGCAGAAACCAGAGGAAACAAAATTATGATAATTGGCAAATGAGCCAAAGGGAGAATAATGACTATTTTTTTAGGCAATGAGTTGCTACGATCTGGAATGCGCTGCCTGAAAGAGTGGTGGAAACAGATTGTAAAGGAACTTTCAAAAGATAATTACTTGAAAAGGAAAACATTGCGGGGTTATGGGGAAAGAGTAGATGAGTGGGACTAATTGAGTACCTCATTCAAAGAGCGCACAGGCATGTATGATTCCATAGTTTGGTACCCAACACAGAAAAGTGTTCTATTTTGCATCAACAAAATATTTCAGAGAAACGGACAGAGTTTTGGTGTCTCAGAGAATCGAGGGAAAAGGGGAGAAGGCAGGAAAGAGTTGAAGCCCAAGATCAACCATGATCATATTGAATTTTTTTAAAAACTCATTGATGTGATGGGGACATCGCTGGCCAGGCCAGCAGTTGTTGCCTATCCTTGAATTGAGTGGCTTGCTGGGACATTTCAGAGTCAACCGCATTGCTGTGGGTCTGGAGTCGCATGACCGGCCAGGCAATATAAGGGTGGCAGATTTATTTCCCAAAAGGGCATTAGTGAACCAGATGGGTTTGTTTTTTTAACCACAACTAACAATTGTTTCATGCTAATCGCGAGACGTTTAATTCCAGATTTTCACTGAATTAAGATTTCACCGCCTGCTGTGGTGAGATTCAAACCTGGGTTCACAGAGCATTACCCTGGGTCTCTGAGTTACTTGCCCGGTGGCAAAATCACTGCGCCAATACCACTACTCCACTGTGTCCCCCTGGCAGAGTAGGCTCGATAGACCATATGGTGTACTCCAGCCCCCGTCTCTTCTGTTCTCACCCGACGAACTCAAAGTTTCAACAACACCACCTAAAAGTTGAAAAAAGCATCCTCAGAGCTGCTATAATGAGAACAGAAATGTAAGAGTTTTTAAACCAGTGGAAAGTTATAATAATAATATTTATTGTCACAAGTAGGCTTACAATAACACTGCAATGAAGTTACTGTGAAAAGCCCCTAGTCGCCACATTCCGGCGCCTGTTCGGGTACACAAAGGGAGAATTCAGAATGTCCAATTCACCTAACAGCACGTCTTTCCAGGACTTGTGGGAGGAAACCGGAGCACCCGGAGGAAACCCACGCAGACACAGGGAGAAGGTGCAGACCCCGCACAGACAGTGGCCCAAGCCGGAAACCGAACCTGGGACCCTGGCGCTGTGAAGCAACAATGCTAACCACTAAGTTACTTCCTACAACGCCCCCCCCCCCCCCCGCCCCCCACCCACCCCTCCCCACACACACACATCTACCCTTGTCTGTTGGCTTAAAAACTCTTGCATCTCTATCTGCCTTCTGTTCTGATGAGAGGTCACGGACCTGAAATATTAACTCTGTTTCTCTGCACAGACGCTGACTGATCGGCTGAGTAGTTCCAACATTCTTTGTTTCAATTTCAATATTTTACTCTCGCATCATCAGGATCTGTTTCCGGGTAGTACAAATTAATTTAACAAACTAAGGCAATGATTCATATACGGGTTTGACTGAGGCATGAACTTTAAAGATGTATTTTTTAACATCATCGGCATGTATTTTTGAAGTTCCAATAAAACGAGAGAGTGAACTTTTTAAATTAAAATTTAGATTTCAGTAGATGTTAAATCAAATTACCACAAACTGTCCTCTTGCTCAACAGCAAAAGATTTGAAACGTTTGAAAACAAAACAAATGTGAGTTTGCATTCGAAGAAACCTTTTTTGCAGTCATCAAGGAACCATGAAACATGTTTTCCTTTTTTTTTCTGCAGCACATCTGAGATACCTCAGTTCAGATTACCGTTTGATGTTGTCAAGTTTGAGATCAAGCTGATGAAAGACCTTGGTGTGAAGGTAATGGAACAACGCAATCAGCTTGCATGCAAAGAGATGTAGGACGGCTTGAAGTTTACTGAAGATTAAGAGCAAAATGTCACAGACATTAGTAAAGTGCAATTAAAAGTCGCAGAATTGTCGCATTTGGTGAGGATAAGCGCTTTAGTTCTGAGCATTTGTCTGTCTGTAGTTTGAATGCCACCAGTATGGAAAAGGACAATCAATAGTTCCGTCCTGGCTTGGCAGCGTGTGATTAATTATCTGAACCAAACAATTTCTTAAATTGCTCAGACTGTTCAGAATAATTAAAAATTTGTTTTTCTTCGGCGAAGATGCATTCGAAGCTTTGTCTTGCATTTTAACATGTCTGATTATGGGGAAGAAAACAACAGAACTTAATACTTTAAAAGGTCAAAAGAAATTTTAATTCAAATAATCAAAAGATGATCAAAACCTGAACTTCCCGCTGTTGTCTGAAAAACAAAACTACAGCTATCATTTTTTTCCATAACAAATTTAATAACGAGCACCTGTACCCTGATGAGGTGAATATTCTCTACACATGATACAGTCAATTATTGCAGTGGTAAATTCTACATTTTAAAAGGAATTGTAGCAGGATGGCTCAAAAATGTTTTTTGAAGAAATAAGCATAACTGCTTTTATGATGTGAACAAGTTTTAAACTGGTATATGTGAACCCAAATGCACAAGATCATCATTTTTATTTTTTAAACCTGTTAGATTGCTGTTGGTAAAGGTTTGGGGATTGATGGAATGACTCTGGAGTCCTTGACTCAAGATGGATACAAAGCAGTCTTCATTGGTATAGGTCAGTGTACCAACTATATTGATATTCTTGTTTCCTTCATTAGCAATATTAAATATTCCTTTCAACTAAAGATGTAATAGGTTTCAGTCCACAAGTGTGTAATTTAATATCCTATTTTTACTGGCTAGGCCACCATTTGTTTCCCATCACTAATTTGCCTTGAACTGACTGCCTTATTAGGCCAGTTCAGAAGGCGGTAAAGAGTTAACCACGTTGCTGTGGATCTGTGAGTCACGTGGAGGCTTCACGAGGTAAGGATGGCCGATTTCCTTCCCTGAAGGGGATTAGTGAACCTGATAGCATTTTACAGAAAAAAAAATCAATGATAGCTTTATGGTCACCATTTCTGAGGTTAGCTTTCAATTCCAGATTTTATTAACTGCTAGCTGCCATGGCGGGATTTGAACCCATGTCCCCAGAGCCTGGATTTCTGGATTGCAAGTCCAGTGACATTACCACGATGCCACCATCTCCCCATAGGCTTATTATTTTGAATTGGGATTTGATGGATAAAAGCCACATAATGAATGTTTCACTTCACAAGTAAATGAATCAATTGAAAGCTAAGGCCTAGATTTTTCTCCCTGCATTGGAGACGCAGAATCAGGTGGATTAGGCTCCGTGAACCCAACTTCTAAAAATGTCAGACTGAACATCAGATTTTGGCTCAAATTCCCCAGTCGTTGGGATTCTCTTTCCCTGCTGGCAGCACACCCCCCTCCGTGGGTTTCCGGCATCATGGGGTGGCTTCAATGGGAAATCCCATTGACAAATGGCGGGATGAGGGAATCCCGCCTCCAATGAATGGCGCTGCCGAGAAACGAGCCCCCTTATTTCCAGGGTGGTGGGGTTCACTTGGAGTTGAGCTGGGCGAATCCGGAAGGATTGCGGGGGAAGCCAGGTGAGAAGGTGTGGCTGGGTGGGTAGCCTACCATGGTGCTCCGGCACTGTGTTTAGGTTTAATTCGGAAAAACAGAAAATCATGAAATTACCTTCCAGACCTCACCCCTCACATCTCCCTCACCCCCACACACCTACCAAGCCCCATCCAAGCCAACCCATGCCACCTCATGCCATATCCCAACCACATAGCCCTTAAGTCAACTTAGTGCCATCTCACACCAACCCATGCCCCCACCCACCACCCTTTGCTCTTACACCTGCCATGCCCACTCACCCAGAATCTACAATGGACACACCTCAGGACTCATTCAGAAACAATATAAAACACATTTCCAAGTGTATCTTGCAGACTTTAATTTAAAAAAATACTCCTGTTCACAAAAACCCATTTACTACATTTTCATTACTTCTACGACATTATCACTTACAATAACACACATTTCATTCAATTGCATAATCACTTTTAAAAGCATGCAGTGGAATTCATACTCCCACTTCAAAGAATCCATAACGACTTGGAGCTGTCAATAAAACTATCACTACTTTATTACAACTGTCATAATGGATATTTGTGAAATCAGTCGTGCAACACTAATCCAGTAATAGAAACGCCAAGGCTTAAGTCAACAGGCAAAATGAAATAGCAAGCTATTTTTTTCCCATAGTTTTTTCAAAGACTTAAAGGAAAGGAGTTTTAAATACCTTGACAGCCCCTCTTAACAGATCATCTTGACACTTTTGACAATTGTTTTTGACAACTCCTCTTGATAATTTACCGTAATACTTTGGACAATTATTTTGACAGCCCCTCTTGACATTTCATTTTGATATTAGGAACAGTAGTTTTTGACATGTCCAATGAACTTCACAGTTTCAGTGAATTTATAGACTTTTTACACATATTCCTGTCTAGTTTAGATCTCAAAAGAGCACCTCACATCCCCTAAAATGTACGAAACTACCCCCAAAGGACATATTACTTCACAGGACTATATCGGAAGGGGTACCTCATTTGTCCGAAAGTTTATCCTAGCTATCCAGATGAATCCCCATAAACCAGATGTGCCCCTACCAGGTCTAATCTGCACATATTGGGTTTCAGACACCCTTTCACACTAAAAGTACACATATGGGATGTAGCTGTTGATTTCTATGGGCAACTGGCTCTGTGAAATATGCGCAAATCCTGATCAGGGCCCATTCCTGGTCTTGTGAAAAATGGTAGGTACTATAGTTGGGGGAGGGACTTCCGGATTCTGCCCTCATCCACCATTTTCACCGCGATGGATATGTTCCCTCCCTCCATTATGCTGAAAATTCAGATCTAAGTATGACGTCTTAACCAACAAAATATCTGGTGTTGGATTGTGCGCTCCCGGACTTCAAAATCGCGTTCGGCGATGGGGCAGAGAATCCGTTTTGGCGCTGAAATCAGGAGCGGTGCCGGTTTTTCAATTCTCCGCCCCCAAAAAATCGGCGTACTCATGGAGTACGCTGCGCTGATTCTCCACTGTCTCAGGCCATTGCCTGAGGCCCGCCCTGCGATGTTCCGTTGGCAAACGGCTGAATTCCCAACGGCGTAGCTTACGTGTGCTCACATAATCCGGGATCCTCACAGTCGGGGGAGGGACTTCATTCTGGGCTGTGGGTAATGTGGGCGGGCAGTCCGGGGCATGTGAGCGGCCGATGCGGGGCACTACTTTGATGGTCCAGGTCCGCGGGCTGAGTCCGCCATGGAGCACGGCGTGGCCACTGCAGGCCGCCGCCCTGCGCATGCGCGGCCTCTGACCCAGAAGTGCTGGAGGCTGTATCGGCTGCTAGAGCTGCGAGCTCTACGACAGCTCCCTGCTAGCCCCTCGCAAAACGGGGAATCTGTGGCCTTTTGACAACGGAGTGGGGACTTAGTCTTCGAAACGGAGAATCCAGCCCACAATGTGTGTTTGATCATTCTACACATTTATAAGATCCCCTTCAGGTTTAATAATGCAAACAGTCGATATTGTTTTAGATATTGTAATCTAAGTGAAGATTCAGTCTTCTACTGTTGCCTGATTTGATGTGTTCCACAATAGCACATCGGTATCACAAACTTGCTATTGTCTCTAAGTAATATCAGTAATGATTGTGGACTTTAGAATATTAGCATATCCTTTTAAAGAAATATTTGGAAAGGCATTGTTCGGACATTCTCATATTTTAAATTCACAACCAATGAGCTCATTTATTTAAAAGAACAAAAAAAAAATGTAGAATTCAATCACCGCAAATTGCACCGCAGATGAGCATCATCATCAAAATAAAAATAAACACTCAACTTTATTTCTAGGGGGATAGAATTGAAAAATAGGAAAGCTATGTTAAATCTCTTTCTAACCTTCGTAAGATCACATTTGGAGCACTATGTGCAGCTCTGGTTCATATGATAAGAAGGATATAGAACCCTGGAGAGGGCGTAGAAAGGAATTACACAAAGATACATCAGGAAAAGATTGTCAAGCTCTTTTCTTTTGTAAAAATGTTGAATGAAACTAAATACTGGCAAGTTAGCTGGATCTGGTGGCTGCAGTTAGGATTGTAAAAGAAATAGCTTCAGAGGTAGTCAATGCATTGGTCTTAATCTTCTAAAATTCTTCAACTTCTGAAAAAGACCCAGCAGTTTGGAAAAATGCAAATATAAGGGCCGGGATTCTCCCCTACCCGGCGGGGCGGGGGGTCCCGACGGGATGGAGTGGTGGGAACCTACTCTGGCGTCGGGCCACCCCAAAGGTGCGGATTTCTCCGCACCTTTAGGGGCCAAGCCCTCACCTTGAGGGGCTAGGCCCGCGCCGGAGTGGTTGACGCACCGCCAGCCGGCGGGAAAGGCCTTTGGCGCCACGCCAGCCAGGGCCTAAAGGACTTCGCCGGCTGCTGGAAGTCCACGCATGCGCGGGAGCGCCAGCGGCTGCTGACGTCATCCCCGCACATACGCAGGTGGGGGGGGGTCTCTTCCGCATCGGCCATAGTGAAGGCTGTGGCCGAGGCGGAGGGAAAAGAGTGCCCCCACGGCGGGCCAGGCCCCGATCGCGGGCCAGGCCACTGTGGAGGCACCCCCCCGGGGCCAGATCTCCCCGTGCTCCCCCCCCAGCACCCCGGAGCCTGCCCGCACCGCCAGTCCCGCCGGTAAGAGAGGAGGTTTGATTCTCGCCAGCGGGGTGCTGGCATTCCAGCAGCGGGACTTCGGCCCATCGCGGGCCAGGGAATCGCCGGGGGGGGGGGGGGGGGCTTGCCGACCGGCGCGGCGCAATTCCCGCCCACGCCGAATATCCGGTGCCGGAGAATTCGGCAACCGGCGGGGGCGAGATTCACGCCAGCCCCCGGCGATTCTCCGACCCGGGGTGTCGGAGAATCCCGCCCAAGACCTCTATTCAAGAAAGCAGGAAGCCTATTGGCCAGTTAGCCTAACATCTGTCATTGGGTAAATGTTGAAACCATTATTAAGGAAGTAATAGTAGGAGATTTAGAAAATCATATTACAACCAGGCAGAGTCAACATGGTTTCGTGAAAGGGAAACTGTGTTTGACAAAATTATTAGAGTTCTTTGAGGATGGAAAAGCAGGGTTGGTAAAGGGGAACAAGTAGATGTGCACTTATATTTCCAAAAGGCATTTGATATGGTGTCACATAAAAGGTTAGTATATTAGATAAGAGCTTGTGTTGTTGAGAGTAATATATTAAAATGGATAGAAGATTAGATCACAAACAGGAAACAGAGAGTCAGGATAAAGAGTTCATTTTTCGATTGACAAACTCTAACTAGTGAAGTGCCACAGCTATTGACGATCTATATTAATGATTTGGATGAAGGGTCCAGGTATATTGTAGCCAATTTTCAGACGATGCAAAGGTAGGTAGGAAAGAAGTTATCAGGATGATACAAAGAGTTTGCAAATGCTTAAGTGAGTGGGGGAGAAAATGGCCGAAGGTGTATGATATGGGCAAATGTGAGATTAGCCACTTTGGCAGGAAGAATACAAAGCCAGATATTATTTGAATGCTGAACATTGTGTAATCATCTGTGATTATCTCCACTTCTGATCTTGTGATGGAGGGAAGGTAATTGATGAAGCAGCTGAAGACGTTGTAGCCCAGGGCACTACCCTGAGGTACTCCTGCAACAATGTCCCAGAACTGACCTCCAACGATTACAACTATTTTCCTTTATGCTAGGTGTGATTTCAACCAGTGGTAAGCTTTCCCCCCCTGGTTTATTGACTACAGTTTAGCTAGGGATCCTTGCTGCCACTCTCGGTCTGGTGCTGCTTTAATATGTCAAGGGCAATCATTCTCACCTCACCTCTTGGAATTAAACTCTTTTGTCAATGTTTGGGCTAAGGCTGAAAGTAAGTCAGGAGCTGATTGACTTTGGCGGAGCCCACACTAGCCCCATATCCCTTGCCATCTTTAATATCTAGAAATATATCAATCTCTGTCTTGAACATGGTCAATCACTGAGCCTCCAGAATTCTGAAGATTCACCAACCTTCTGAGTGAAGAAATTCCTCCTTGCCTCAAACAGAGTGGATGCTGAAAGGATGTTTCCTCTCCTGGGGGAATCTCATCAGGGGCACAGTTTCAAAATAAGGGGTCTCCAATTTACTTGTGAATGAAGAGAAATTTCTTCTCCGAGAGTGTCATTAATGATTGAAATTCTGTGTCCCAGGGAGCTGTGTACTCCGGGCCATTGAATTTATTCATGACCAAATTAGACATATTTTTGATCATCAAGGTAGTTATGGGGGGACAGGCAGGAAAGTGCAGTTAAGGCCACAGTCAGATCAGCCAAAACCTTACTAAATAGCGGAATAGACTTGAGAAGAGTCAACTCGCCCACTCCTATTTCTAAAATGAACAAAACCACCAATTGATGGGAACATTCTTGGACTTCAGAGTATTTTTCCATTATGCTGTCTGACAGGTTTCTTTCAGACCTGTGCAACACTTTTGCAATACCCAGTAAAGGCTGCTTCTTACGGAATAGTTTACTGCTTTTTTTCTTTTCAGGAGCTTGAAACCTTGATTTTCCAGTGTACTTACAATGTGCCTTCTGGAAAATCTTGTAATTCTGGAAGATGCTGCAGCATCTGGCCAATTTACAGATTAAATGTTGGAGTGATGTGTTGATTTCCATTTTGCAAAATCTTTTAATTGACCTAATTGTAGGTATTGTTTCATCAATTCGGCTCCTTGTACCACTGCAGCTTTTCTTAAAAGCATTTATTTCCAAGGTCATTTTGAGAAAAAATAACGGGTGAATTTCTTGCTGCTGGGTATTTTAAGTAAGAGGTTCGTGATCCACCTCTTTGCAAAATTTGACACAAGAAATTGCCCACCTTCCGAATGTCTTGCTATTGAAATCATACATGTGGGGCGGGATTCTCCACCCAGCGACGCCGGAATGGGAAGCTCGATCGGGCGGGCAGAGAATCGCTTGCCAGCTGAGAAACGAGGCCGGTGCCAGATGCCCGATGGAATGCCACACTCTGGTGCCTCGACAGCGGCGTGAATGCGCTCCATGTCGCACACCGGCATAGGCGTGCAAATTGTACAGTAAAGGCCTTTGGCATATCATTAACTAGCCAGGCCTGGCAATTCCCGGGCCCCCCGCGACACTCCGCCTCCGCCAGGAGGAATTACCGACGGCGAGGTTCACTTGTGGTATTTAAAATTGGGAAACGGGTGTCGTGGCTGCTGAGGGAGAGAGAGGGAGTACGTAAAATGTCCAACATCGCTATAGTTTGCTGCCAGTTGGTTGTGCCACTTGCCGGAGGGCTTCTGCCTGGGCTGGGGGGGAGTAGCGGAGGGGCCAGGAGGTAGGCCATGGGGTCGGGGTGGACGGGCACAGACCACCATTGCTACAGTCTGCAAGGCAGCCAAGCAACTGTGCATGCCGCTGACTGCCCACTGTGAAGTTAGTGGCACGGATCATATGGGCGCGTCCCCAGACTACCCTCCTAGGTACCCTCTGGCCCCAGTCCACCCATCAATGGGGTGGGCATGCTCCAGTGCAACCAGTGCCATCCTCTTGGCTGGGATGAGGGTGTGTGGGATGTGGAACGCCTATATATAGTTCCTGCTTGTCAGGCACACAGGTGCCAATCCCAACCTCGGCGAATCACACGCCAGCGTTTGTTGGAATTGCACTAGTTCCACGTGGCACCTGCGCTAGTCCATTAAAATGCCCTTAATCGCTCGGGGGCTGGCACCGCTTTCGAAGCTGTAGAACTCACACGATTCAGTCTCAGCGTCACCACTTAGTCTCTGAAAGGAGAATTCTAACCATGTAATTATTATCTTGATTTTTTTTTCTCTGCTCTGCCAACTCTTTGAAATGTGTTTGTAATGCGTAATTCACAAAATGTTATCTGTTGTTGGCAGAAGTTGTCAGGTTGGTCCTGCATGTGGTGGGTTATGCGGACTGGTTGCAGGTTTCGATACTGCGATGCAGACGGGATGAACATTCTTGCACCTCCTGGCTCTGCATTTGGGTAATCATCCCTCCTTAAACTTCCACCCTTTCTCTGAAGGTCTCTTTAAGGACCACTAATTAAACCAAATGTAAACGTAGTCACCCTGATGGTAATCGGTCCAGCACTGACTGCATGTAGGCAGCCCAGATTTGGAAAAGGGTCCTGGAATAGACTCTACGTTCCTTTTTTTGCAAATGCATAGGGATTAAAGCCTCTTTCAGGCACAAGTACTGAACGTTCATACTTCAGCCTTTGACATCCGAGGCATTCCCGTCACCATACCACTAATATTTTGGACACTTGGAAGCCCACTGCAGACTCCTGATGAGATGCATGTCTTTTGGATGAGATGGTAAACCGTGGGCCTGTCTACCCTCTCGGGTGGATGTAAAAGTTCCTCTGGCGCTATTTCAAAGAAGAGCAGGGAGCTCGCCGCAATGCCCAGGCCAACATTTACTCTGGTCATTTATTTTGCTACAGTGGATGGGAGCTGACTGCGTGGAACTTTCATTGGCTGCGATGCACTTTGGAATATCCCGAGGGCATGAAAGATGCGACATAAATATACGTCTTTCTTTTAAACAGCCAATTATCAACACTTCTCTACACCGCCATGTTAAAACTGACAGAAATGCTACAGGACACCAGAACCAGAGAGAGAAACATAGGCCCTGTTTCTGGGCCGCTTATTTCACCCCCAATTGACAATTCCGATTCTTTTTTAAAACCGAGTCTTTCAGGTCTGGGGCTCATCTGAAGGGCAATGGGAATTCCATTTAAAACAACAAGCCCTGGCCCCTCCGAGCCCCAGGCCCTGCCGTTTGGCACCATCTGCAAGCACCCCCACCCACCCATCTTTCCCAGGTCCTGATGGGCATAATTTAAAGTTAAATTTAATTCATTCGATTTTTAATGCTCAGTAGCACCTTACACATGTCGCAGAAACATACAACTAATTGTGATAAGGATTTGGAGAAATGCATGTTTCTTCTTGCATTGTGTTTAATGCAGGTGCACCATTAGGTGGAAGCAAAGTCACCATTTAATGTTTGCAGCTTCATTACGTTGTGTACATTTGCACACAATTCTTTAATAATGTTGATCTCGTTTCAGAATTAGCGATATCTGAAAGCTTTGCTGCATTCTTGGCATCTGTTCAAGAAATTTGAAAAGTACCACTGTGAGGCAGCATCATGTTTTTATTTAATTTACAATAGCTATGATTTCTAATTAAAATTGCGAGCGAGTCAAAAACCATGCTGCTCATTGTAATGTTTTCCCTTAAAAGACCTCATCCTGTTAAACTTTCAAATTAAAATCTGGACTTATTTTTAATATATTTATGTCAGGATGTGTAAAGAAAAATATTGATTGATCTAACAATTTATATGGTTTGGTGCACTGTGCAATAGACTACAGTATCCTAATAATTTAATGAATTAATTACCCAGTATGGAGTTCAGGACATTGGATCAACAATGAAAATCAGACATTCTTTAATTCAGGACAAACGATTAGGCCAGGAAAAATCCACTAAATAAAAGTTTAGAATCAAAATTTAATGTCTTATTCTTCTGAGGAGGAAAGATGTTATGGCATTGATGCATTACTTGATTAATGAGCGGTAGCCTCAAAGCTGCTGGAGAGATTTGTAAGAAATGATTTATTATTCAGTTGATATTACCTCTTTGCTCTAAATTAGAGATTTAAGCACCTTTGTTTGAATTAACTAAATGAAATGCAACATGTGACAAATGGGAGTGCAAATCTGTTGAAAGGTTTGTCAGATGCAGATAATGTATGTAGTTTTTAAAAATATGCTGTCAATGGGTCTTCCTGTGGCTCTTTATTAAAATCAACAGGACTGGATTATTGGCATCTCTCATCCGAGCCAAAAAATTAACATTTGGGGACTTGTGCCGATAACCAGTGTTTCAAAACAAAATCATCTGCGAAGGAGCAGGACATGTGTGTTATTTTATTATATTCTAAATTTGGTCTCTGTCGGTTGTGTAGATCGGGAATAAACCTGTGCTCATTTGTGGTGTCTCCAAAGCCTAGCTGTATGTGCAGGGATTATTTTTATTATGCCTATGGGCGGGATTCTCCCATGCCGTGCCGTATGGGAGAATCGCCGTTCGCGCCATTTTTTCCCACGGCTGCGGTCTGATGCTGGCAGGCGATTCTCCGAGGAGCAGAGAATCGCTCCAGCACCGTGGGGGGCCAGAATCGCTAGTGCCCGCACCCGTTTCGCGCCGTCGTGAAACGCGACGGCGTTCACGATGGCGCGGACACTCTGTCCTGCAATCGGAGAATCGCACCCTATATTTTAGTAAAGAAGGCCAAGATCATATAATTTCCAAAAGAAAAAGAAAGCATATGTTTTTATAATCCTCTTTCACAACTTCAGGTTGTCCCAAAGCTGTCTGTAGCCAGTTTACTTACTGAAGTGACGTCGCTGCTGGAATTGCCGGGAAATGTGACATTCATTGTGTGCACAGCAATGTCTCGCAAAGAGCAATCATCTACGCGAACAAGATAATCAGTTGTAGTGATGTTGGTTGAGGGATCAATATTGGCCAGGACTTCAGGAGAAATACCCCACTCCAATTTGAGTAATGCAACGTGGATTTGTCGCATTCACCTTCAAGGCCAAAAGAGGCTCCAGTTTAATCTCACACTTGAAAGGCACCACATCAGATGGTGCAGCTTCCCCATGGTATTGCATTACGTCTGTCCAGCTTACCTTCTTAAATCTCTAGAGAGGGACTTGAACTCACATCAATGAGGCGAAGGCTGACACATCTGCACCGGTTTCCGTCTGCAACTCCGGCAAGTCTGACACCCTGAATATGGCCCCAGGGGACTGGGCTTGAAGTCCACATGTAAAATTACCGAAATGGCGTTGAAGAAGCACCCACAAAACTTCTCCAACTTCGGGCAGGACCTCAACATGTGCACATGATTGGCTGGGCCCCTCCCACACCATTCACAAATATCCTCCATCCCCTCAAACCGCCGCTCATCCTTGACTTCGTCAGGGGCGCTCTGTGCACTACTTTTAGTTGCTTCCACCCCAGCCTCACACACAAAGTCGCGGCATTCACCCTGCACGGCACCTCACACCACAACCCCACCTCCAATGCCATCCACAGCTCGAACTGACACATCTGATAGGTATGTCTCAATTCAGGTGTGAAAGTGATCACTTTATTAAAAAGAAGTCCACATACAATTTAAAAAGAATTTCATCATAGCAGGTACTGGCTCCAAAATGAAACTATTAAGGATGTAGAACAATGGCCCAAATTTTTTGGCAGATGGAGCCTGGCTTCCCGCCATCTGAAGAGTCGTTGGGAAACACATTCCTGCCCTGAAGACATTTCACGTTCGAATGAGCGGTAGGTGGCTGCTTGTGGGACTTCTGCCCCTCACTTGGGAGAAAGTCCCACCCAAGAGAGCTGTTGGTCTGACGAATGTGATATAAAATAGTAAGTTTAAATATTAGTTACAGTAATGTAGATAGAGGCCAGTTTAATTCTAGTGAGTTCACAAAGGACAAAGGATTTCAGCAAGCATGGCAAGGAAGGGGGAGGGGTGTCTGGTAGAGGAGGGGAAAAGGATGCTGGGTAACAAGAGGCCCAGGGTTAAGGAATGAGAAGTGAGACAATTAGGATGTATGGCCAGGTCAGGAGGGGTATAGGATGACTGATGGGAATCTGTATGTGAAACTTGATGCCATTTGAATGTATTTGCTGAGATCCCTTTGTCTCGGACCTCATTCGTTTCCAAGGGATCCAGGAGACTGGTTCTGTGTTCTGTGTCCCTGAGAAGCGAGTCAGACTTGCAAGTTGGTTAAAAATAAATAATACTATGCCTACAAATCCATCTCGAGTTTTATTGAGGCCAGACTGACGGGTAAAGAATTCAACATTTGTCATTTGGTGCCGGAAACCCGGGATTTCTCCAGACGGTTACCGACCAACTGCGAAATCAGAATTAGATTGATTTTGGACAAGGAAAGTGGAAACGGACCCACAATATGTGTAGCTGGAAAATGACACACATTGGTGTTCCCCTCGTCTAATGGTCTGATTGGTCTGGTCGCTCGCGGTTGGTACGGAAAGATCGTCTCGACGAAATCAAAGGTCAGTCTGGGGATTAGAAAATTTAACTGATAGGATATCATAATTGATAGTTCGGTTTTGGGTTAATTTTGGAATTGATGGGACATCGAAATTGATGGTTTAATTCCATGTGTGAGTGTTTTGATGAACTGATGGGACCTCAGAGAGGAGGGTTCAGTTCCATGAGTGTTTTTAAATCGATAGTTGATTAAGCTAAAATTGTATCCTTGGACTGTAGTGGCAAGAAATGCAGTCTTGAGGACTAGTTAGAGATTATGGGGAAATGTTTGGATAAATATCAAAACAAAAGAACATCCATAGAACTGGATGCTGCATGTTAGTTAAAGCAGAAGTCTCTCAAAGGGTTAACAGCAGCAGCCAAAGTTAATGGCTACAGACAGTGCTTCTCACACGGGCCTTGAGATAACAGCAGCGGCCTGTGGTGTAATCGGATACCTTTCTTTCGAGTCAGTGAAACTCCAGCAAACTTACGTTTTGAATTAATTAAAGGAAACCAGTGGATTTCTCCACCTCTTTGATAAAAGTTAATTATTTTAGCAAGCAATTGATTGAAATTGCCAGAATCTTAAGTTTGAATCACTTGAAATAATGTTTATTTCATTTTATTTGTGAATTAATAGAAACTTAAAGAAACTCACTGACACCATTTTAAAAAGTGTAAATCTGGGGATGACAGTTGACTTTGCTCCGGTGTAAATCACCGCAGCTAACTGCTCCCTCATTGATAGCAGCCAACATTTTTGTGAATGTACGAAAAACTTGTTAGAAGAAAAATTGTTAAGATAAAGAATTAATTAAGTTGTAAAAGTTGTACAAGTTTGTGTTAAGCAAATCGTAAATTCAGTTCTGAGTTGAGATCAGAGCTAAGCTTGCAGGTTGCAGTAATTCAATTTGAATTTTCAAACATTTTAAGTTTTAAAAGAACACTGTTAAAACCTTGTAATAATTTTGCCAAGTAGCAAAATTTGCCATTGGTTATAAATAGGCAAATTTAAAAAAAGAGAGCCAAAGTATGAAAGCTAAAGAGTTAATTAGATTATGGAGACAATATTGTCAACATGAGAGGGATAAGATCATGTTATTAAGTTGGCAAGAAAATGCCCTTAAAATGGGGATTCCAATTAGTGAAAGGGGGAACCAGAAAACTCTGGAGATCTTGAAATAACGTGCAAGTAAAGAGGGGGTGGACTTGAGTTTTTAAAAAAAAAGAGCTACATAGTTCAATGGCTGGCCTTGCATTGACAGAAGGAGATGAGGACCCAGAGAATTGGACCATGTCGGGTAGAGTCCCGACTGCACCAGTAGCATTATCTGCACTAATTCCGGAACCACCAGGGTATCATAATTTATATCCAGTCACTGCTCCCCAGATTCAAATCATGCGAGCCTCTCCAGCCCCTTTGGTTGATAGCTTGGGTCCTTTTTCAGCATCTTTACCGTCTGTCAGAGAAGGGGAGCTCTGTTCAACAAGCCCAGTTAGCTCTAGGACCTGATCTCGGACAATGAGAGAGGGGCCTGATCCTATCCAGAAACAATCACGCATACCACCTAGATCCCTTCAGACCGATATGGTAGGACAGAAAAGTATGAGAACAAAGAAAGAGGATGGGAATGGTTCTGAGGAGCTGGAGCTCTCCCTAGTGGAAGGGAAGGACATCGAAGTCTTTGAAGAGCTAGAGGAATCCGCTAGAGCGCCCCCTAGTGAGACTCTGAGACAGTTGCCGATTAGGAAAATACCAAACCCTGATGCTGTAACATCAGTTTGTGGTGACTACTGGATTGGACTGTAACTTGTTGGCCCGAGATTTACTGTGTATCTTCCAGCTACAGCTAAAGTGCGGAGATGAAGGGGTAACAGTTCAATCATGGAGGATGAGACAACAGTGCTATGTTTCTATCACTCCCCAGTGGTGGACGTTAGACATTGAACATTCACTGCACCACGGTACCCTGGCCTATGACAGAACCGGACAAAACAGGGAGTTGGTGGACAAATACCGGCCGTTAATTGGGACCGAATGGCCAGTCAAGGTTACAGCCACAGTCACGGGAAAAGAAGGTACAGCCGATTTTGTTACAATACCACCACATTTATGGCCACAGTCAGCTTCTGTAGGCCCTCATATTACACGTCAGGTCCATGACCAGTACCATGCCAAGGATCTGGGGCCTATGGTAAGGAGGGCAGTGGATCATTCAGATCCAACAGAGTACGCACTTCAAGTCACCCCAGACGGCACTTCCATAAAATATTTTGAGGTCCCTGAAACGATTAACATTCGACTTCAGCATCACCGGGGACGTGACGTTTTGGAATATGTCAACCCACAGGTCTGGGCGGAATACCCATCACAAGTGGGAAAGACAAATGTTACACCCATTAAAGTAACGATTAAGGACCATGTAAAGCGGCCTTCCATTCGGCAATAACCCCTGAAATCCCAAGCTGCTCCGTCTATAGACAAATTAATCCGAGAGCTGTTGCAACAGGGTATTTTGGTCCCTTGCAAATCAGAATGTAACACTCCAATACTTGCTGTGCCTAAACCAGGCAAACCAGACCAGTACCGATTAGTACAGGATTTACGTTCAATCAATGCCATCGCACAGCCGTTACATGCTCTCGTCCCTAATCCTGCCCACATACTGGCTCAAATTCCAGTTCGAGCCCTGGTCTTCGCCATAACTGACCTTCAGCATGCTTTCTTTGCTCTTCCACTCGCATCTGAAAGCCAATATTTGTTTGCCTTCACTTACAATGGACAGCAGTATACCTGGACCCGACTGCCTCAGGTGTTCGTCAACTCACCTACGCTCTTCTCCAGATGTCTGCATCTCCAGGCCTTGACATTGGAGCATGGTTCCACTCTAGTGCAGTATGTAGATGACATATTGGTAGTGAGTCCTGATGAGCCCAGTAACAGGGATGATGTGATCCAGTTATTAAACCATCTATCCTCGTTGGATTATGTTGTTTCACAATCAAAGGTCCTGGTGGCTCAGACAAAGGTCAAGTTCTTAGGAGTTTTACTTACAGCCACAGAAAGAAGTCTCGAGCCGAGTAGGATTGAACCAATATGCCAATTCCCCACCCCTACCACAGCCAAGGAGGTCCATCATTGGCTGGGTATGGTGAATTATTATAGGCAGTGGATACCAAACATCGCTGTCTATACAAGCTGCTGACTCCTTACACTCGTGAAGGGGGGAATTTTACTCTCACCACCGAGGCACTCGAAGCCTTCCGTTGCCTGAAGCAGGCCTTGTTACAGGCACCGGCCCTCGGTAGGCCCCTGTATAACCGACCGTTCCAGATATACTGTACTGTTCTGGAAAGATGTTCAACAGCGGTACTCACCCAGCAACATGGGGACAAGCACCGGCCCGTAGCATATTCATCTTCCAAACTTGATCCAGTGGCATTGGGCCACCCTGTTTGCACCCAGATCTTGGCAGCGATATACAATAGTTTGCAGGCTGCTGCCAATATAACTCTCCAACAGGATATAACGGTGTATTGCTCCCACTCGGTCATCGCACTACTGGGGCAACTGCAGACTCAGCATCTTACCGTAACTCGTCAGAATAGGTATGAAATATACCTTTTGAACAATCCACGTCTGACATTTAAATACTGTACCACGATCAATCCAGCCTGTTTTCTTCGCGGTTCCCCCTGTCCATGAAGACGCACCTGGCCACAACTGTTTAGCCTTGATTCAGGAAACTACCACAATAAGGGACGATCTGAGCGATATTCCGTTAGAACAACCTGACATGATTATGTATGTTGATGGCAGTGCATTAATAAGCCCCACTGGCCAGAGACTGTCTGGTTATGCAATCGTAGATCAGGATGGTCTGATCCTAGAAGCGGCCGCTTTTCAGACCCCTTATTCAGCCCAACAAGCCAAACTTTTTGCCCTTACCCGTGCATGTACTTGGGGTAAATCGTCGGGTAAATATTTATACTGACTCCCAATACGCCTTCGGGGTAGTTCATGACTTCGGACAGCTCTGGAAGAATAGGGGATTCCTTACCTCGGCCGGCACGGAAATATCCCACAAGGGTTTAGTTAATGACCTACTGCAGGCCCTTCTTATGCCCGTGCAGATTTCCGTCATTAAATGCGCTGCCCATACAAACGGTAAGACCCCAGTTGATGTTGGTAATGAACAAGCAGATTGTGCAGCGCGGACAGCCGCGCAAATTCAGCAAGTGATTGTGCCTAAAATGTTAAGTCAGACTAAACAATCTGCTACAAATCTGTCTGCTTCTGACAAGTCAATGCCAACCATCCAAGACGTCATAAGGTTACAGGAGGACACTCCTGAGAGTGATAAACAAATGTGGAAACGGTTAGGTTGTACATATGATTCTGTTTCCTCTTTATGGACCACGCCAGCACATCAGACTTGTATGTCTGATGTACTGGCTTTATGGGTCATCGAATGTGTACACTTTGCAACTCATTGTGGGGCTCGGGGGACTAGTGATTTGTTGCTGGACACTTGGTGGCACCCTAAAATGCAGGGGTTGGCCCAGAGTATCAGTAATCGGTGTTTGATTTGTCAGCAATATAACACCGACAAAGGTATCCCTTGTGGTATGAGGCAAACCCCATTGCCCAGTGGTCCCTTTGAGACGCTCCAAATAGATTACATTGAGTTGGAAAGATGTCAATGTTGTCAATGTTATAAATATGTTTTGGTCATAGTGGATGTGTTCAGCAGATGGGTCGAGGTGTATCCGACTACCGATAATAAAGCTGCTACTGTGGTTAAAGTTCTGATGCGGGAAATCATTTCCCGGTACGGTATACCAGCTCAGTTAAGTTCTGATAATGGGCCTCATTTTGTTGGACAGATTAACAAGGAGTTCTGCTCCCAGTTGGGCACACGCCAGCAGTTACACTGTGCGTACAGACCGCAGGCGGCCGGGTTGGTTGAGAGACACAATCAGACCCTCAAAACTAAATTGGCTAAATTAAAAACAGACACGGGACTGACATGGCTTAAGTTGCTCCCCGTTGCCCTCTTCCAGCTGTGGGTTACACCTGCGGGACCGGACCGGCTCTCTCCTGCCGAGATCCTTTATGGCAGGCCCCTTAGAACTCCCTGGAACCTGCATGTTCCCAGACTGGTTCAGTTTCACCATATGACTGAAGAAATGACCACCTATGTTCTAGCCCTCACTAAGGTCCTCAAGGAGCTCCATGGCCAGGTCCGCGCGGCTCACCCGCCACCGCCCCCATTACCTCGCTCACTTTCAGTGCAGCCCGGTAGTTATGTCATGGTCAAAAATTTGACTCGGAAAGGGTTGGAGCCACGATGGGAGGGGCCCTGGCCAATGCAGGACTCATGAAGCAATTGCACCAGTCCCGGCGAAGGGAAGGGAACATTACATGGACATTGCCTTGTTTTTGGAGTACATGTAAATTTGATTTTGGATGTGTTAAGATTGGTGCCATAAAAGTAAAATCAGACCGTCAGGAGAGGGTAGGAAGAGGTTGTGAGAGAGAGAGGGGGACTAGAGAGAGGACGGGGCGTGTAAGGAGGGGAGTACAACTAGAACGTAGGTTATCAGGAGATACACTTAATTCATTTAGGGTCCAGACTGAGGAAAACCAGGGTAGTATGAATCTCTTCTACCAGATTTACCACCGCTTGTATGGCCAGGGACGGGTTGTCTGCTACCCGAACCCCGCATCGGTGTCTAGGTTATTTTCTGTTTCACCGTTTTGGGGCACTCTCCAAACGATGGTTCATTGTCAGCGTTCCGAGCCACCGCCCGAGCAAGTCACTCTTCCTTACGATCCGGGTTCAGCACCACCGGCTATTTGCCTTCCCCTTCCTCGGGATAATTCCCACTCACAGTATGATAGGCTGCAACGGTGGAGGGCGTACATACCTAGCCACTTCACTCCCAATAGAGACTCCCGGTCATACGAGAATTGTTTCAGCAGTGACGGATATGGCTGTTTGCTGGTAGAGGTGGAAACGAATATAACATGTCTGTTCTCCACCTGTACGGACAGGAGGTGTCATATCACCCAGGCGTCTGGCCAACGCGTTTGTTACAACACCACTTGCGTTCCATTGAGCGCCGGCCTCCAGCTCCTTTGTGGCTGGGCGAATGTCTCTCATATCACTGTTGGGACTAGGGCTTTCCGCATTGCTGGGAGGCCCGAATGGGCGTTTCAAAGCTGGATAAACTGGGCTACTGGGGGATCCCTACGCAACCGATATACTGATTGTGATGCTAGCCTTTACACGGAGCAAGGATACTACCTTTTTTAATGGCACAGTGACCAATGTTTTGTCACCTCCATTTCCCCGCCAAATTGCTGTCGGGACTCTAGTCCCTACCACAGTCCCCTGCCCCTCTGCGTGGATACTGCATAATCAGTTAGCACGCCGGGCAGTCTCAGCTGAATTCTGCGAGAACTGGAAAAAACCTCAGGTTCTCGCACCCTCCCGGGGCCACTCAGCCGGGTGGGGAATTCTGAGCATCTTGACACTGGGAGGTGTGGAGGGTTCCTTGGCGGTTAGCGATAGGAATTATTTTATTTGTGGCCTTACCATCCTGGGAAACGAAACCTTGGGAGCCCTCGGGGCAATAACCAAAGAATTGACTCAGCTGCGGTCGTTTGCAATGCAGAACCGGTATGCTCTTGACTATCTTCTGGCCCATGAGGGTGGGGTATGCACCATAGTGCAGGGCAAGTGTATCATGGGAGTTCAAGACCTAACCGCTAACATCACTAAATATATGGATCGCATACGGGATCACCTGGACGGAATGCAGGACCCTGGCTCTTGAGGTAACTGGGGATTTGGAGGTTGGAAGGATTGGTTGATAAATATGGCCATGTATTTAGCAGTGGCACTCGGCTGCATCTTTGTGGGCCTGGCCATCCTTAAATGCGTGATGGGTAGAATGAGGGGTGCACCGGAACAGATAGACGCTCCTAGAATCTTGGCTATTAGGATCCACGAGGGTGCAGCGGATGAAGGGAGGCTACAACAGGAATTGGAAATGCAGCGACAAATCTTTTTAGTCGAGGGGCCGTAGCTACGGATTGAATAGATAGGTTATCATGAAATGATAAAAGGAGGGAATGACGAATGTGAGTAAGTTTAAATATTAGTTACAGTAATGTAGATAGAGGCCAGTTTAATTCTAGTGAGTTCACAAAGGACAAAGGATTTCAGCAAGCATGGCAAGGAAGGGGGAGGGGTGTCTGGTAGAGGAGGGGAAAAGGATGCTGGGTAACAAGAGGCCCAGGGTTAAGGAATGAGAAGTGAGCCAATTAGGATGTATGGCCAGGTCAGGAGGGGTATAGGATGACCGATGGGAATCTGTATGTGAAACCTGATGCCATTTGAATGTATTTGCAGAGATCCCTTTGTCTCGGACCTCATTCGTTTCCAAGGGATCCAGGAGACTGGTTCTGTGTCCCTGAGAAGCGAGTCAGACTTGCAAGTTGGTTAAAAATAAATAATACTATGCCTACAAATCCATCTCGAGTTTTATTGAGGCCAGACTGACGGGTAAAGAATTCAACATTTGTCAGGTCAATCAGATTGGCCTCCAGTCCTTGCAGTGAAAATGCTGCAGTGAGCAGAAGATGGGTTGCCTGTCTGAAGCCCTGCCTGCTCCAACCTAAAGACGCTGTGTGATTGGGGCAGGCGTGAACCCGAAGGAATCCCATCCCTTCAATTTCAAGGTTCCTCTCCACTCCACACCCAAGAACCTGCCGGTGAGGGAGTATAAAATTCTGGCCAATATCTTGTTTATTATGTAATTGGGTGGAACAACCAAATACTATGGGCATGACCTTCCCAAAAGGGAACAAAGTCCCCGAGCGAGCACATTTAGCCGTGTTTTACCTGACACCTGCAGTGCTGTGAAACACATGGCTGTTCAACATGACCCCTTGAATAAAGAGCCTGAATGGGGAATGCACATCCGAGGATGCACATAACTCTGTTTTTTACAATGGGGAACAGAGCTCCTCAGCCTGATAGAGCATGGATAAAATGCCAGCTTCGTACCTTGGCAGTGCCACCTTGGCAGTGCCAATCTGGCACCTTGGCAGTGCCATCTAGGCACCTTGGCCATGCCAGGATGGTACCCAGGTAGCACTGCTAGAGTACCCAGGTGCCACCAGCAGTGCCAGAGCACCACCCTGCCCAAAGGGGATGAAGCTGGGGCCTCCGTTCCCCTTGGAGATTCCCACAAGTGCCTTTCCGCCTGGTCCTCATTTCTGGGGACCAGTACTAAACACCACTTGCCCAAGGTCCCCGAGGCAAAGGGATTGAATCCCAAAGCCTCAGGTACCTCAGGAATCTGCACATTAGAGTAAGACTTACTGCCTCGCACTGTCAAGGTGCCAGGTTGGCACTGCCAAGGTACGAAGCTGGTATTTTATGCGTGCTCTATCGGGCTAAGTGAGGAAATTGGAGCAGTTTACATAGTTCTCTTTATTGGTATTTGCTCTAGGGCTGTTCATTATGAATGCCTAGCTGAGTTTCATAGATTAACATAGAATTTATAGTGCAAAAGGAGGTCATTTGGCCCATCGAGACTGCACCGGCTCTTGAAAGAGCACCCTACACAAGGTCAACACCTCCACCCTATCCCCATAACCCAGTAATCCCACCCAACGCTAAGGGCAGTTTTGGACACTTAGGGCAATTTATCATGGCCAATCCACCTAACCTGCACATCTTTGGACTGTGGGAGGAAACTGGAGCACCCGGAGGAAACCCACGCGCACACGGGGAGGATGTGCAGATCCGCACAGACAGTGACCCAAGCCGGAATCGAACCTGGGACCCTGGAGCTGTGAAGCAATTGTGCTATCCACAATGCTACCGTGCTGCCCCTTTCAAAAGCTACAGTTATCTCATCACCTTTTCTGAGTTCACAGTTTGATTGACAGCTGGAGAGACTATTAAAGGAATTTGATATGAACAAAAGTGTGTTCATTTTTATAAGAGATTATCCAACCAAGGAAATGTAGATACTTTAATGTTTTCATCAATTTGAGGTTTTTTTTCACTATCCCACTAGTAAGAACTGTATTAGATTTTTAAACATTTTTTTTCATCTCCATTTAGCACTTGAGCTCTTTGCATGCAGGAAACTGGGTGAGATAGCATTCAGTTGATACGAGGGAAGGTGAGTGGGACATGACCTGGCATTCAGTTGTCATGGGGTGTATGCGAGGCGATACAAGGCGGCAGGGGTATGAGGGGTAAGGGTTTGAGGACCTAAAACCTGCAAAGACTACTGGGACTAAGTTAGAAGGCTCCCCTCAGCACTTACCAGTCCCTCCTGCACCCATTTCTGGGGTTGGCACGCTGAACTTCATACTGCACTCAGGCCCCCCCCCCCCCCCCCCCCCCCACACCCAACACTGGCTGCACTGGCACAACCCAGGAGCGGAAACCTCGAGATGCAGGACACTTTTTACCGAGGTGGGCTCTGTAAGGAGGATTTCCTGACCCGGGCTCCCTGACTCGCAAGGCAAGATCTGGGCCCGTCATTCGAATTTTCATGTTTCTTTATTGAATGCATGGAAATCTAGTCAGACTCTTTTAAGTCTAATGTAAAATAATCTGTATTTTGTTTTGCATACTGTTCTGCTATACAAGCATTGGCCTGGCACAGGAAATGCCATATTCTGCTTGGTAGTAACAACGTGATTTATAAAGACTTAAAGCGAGGAGGTCATTATGACTAAATTAATTCAAATAGGCTGTAATACCATCAACAGCTTGAAAGCAGGGAATAACTTAACGTGTCATGTTGCTTGCCAACCAGAATATCACAAGACTTCAGAAGATCAAGTATGTTCAGCTTTGTTTCCCATTTTAATGATTACAGCTAATCAGAAAAATCACTATTATTTCCGAATACAATATTGTACTAATTCCAGTATTATCAGCTTTCCTCCAACAATTACAAAATTAAAAGGACTGCAGCACAACCAGTGTGCCTTTACTTCAGACTTTCGTAATGCAGATTTTTCTCCTATCATCGCACTGTTTTTCTTTAACCGTTCTTGGGAATCTTGCATTTGATATTGTTCATTAGATGCCCAAACACACCAATGTCTCATTATGCTAGCTCACAAATTTGCATGCATTTACATTGATAGAAACAGTAGCATGTCAGTTGCATAGCAACAGATAATGGTGCTTTTTTTTGTACATGATGTAATATGCTATAAAATGATCACACGGAGAGAATTTCGGACTCGATTTTTAGGTGCACTGTTTTTATTTTGAGCGAAATTGATTTTGATAGTTTGCCAACCAGAAGCAACTTCCCTGTATATTTCTTTTTGCCGGTCAAAATCGCTTGTTCGACCACAGCAGTAAGGTAGCCCGGTACAGTAAAAGCAAAGTACCACAGGTACTGGGATCTGAAATAAAAGCAGAAAGCTCTGGGAAAGACTCAGCAGGTCTGGAAGCATGTGTAGAGAGAGAAAAACAGAGTTAACGCTTCGTGTCCAAAATGTATTTTCTTCGAAACTCTGTTTCTCTCTTCACAGGTGCTGCCAGGTCTGTTTTTATTATAGGTAACACTGTATGATGGCACCGGTTCAATTCTCCCAATGCACTGAATCTCCATCTGATGTCGTGGGAAGGTGTTGAATGAAAACTAGGTGGCTTTCCACAATAGCACTGTATCTTGGATGGGAAGCAAATGGCCTGGCTTAAATTCACATCTATCTTAGTCATTTTTTTTCATGTATAATAATGCCAACGAATGCATTTTCATATGAGAGTTGAGAAATCCGGGTCTGCCCAATGTCTACGGTGGTTTTACGTAGCTCACCCGCCCTGTGCGCCGCCGGGGACTGCCACAGGGGGTCACCTTCAGCAGGACAGGAAGATCCCACTGACGGGAAACTCGGAAGATCCCGCCCATGGTCAACAAGATTTGAAGATGCTTTAAAGTGGAGAGAATATTGAGGTTTAAGAAGATAATTCCAGGTTTATGGTGACTGAAATCTTTGCGACTAGTTGGACAAAATCAGAAGAGTAAAGGGTGTAGGATGCAAACAAGAGGGCTGGACATTTGCCCCCACCCTCCCGCCGAGTGTGATTTTGGCAGGCGGGAGCACAAAAGATATGAGGGGTGCAAGCCCACCACCATCCTGCCCATCCTTGAGTTGTCCCCCAGAGCACGGGAGGTGGGCAGGTGGCGAAATCAGCAACTTGCCTGCCAAATTTTCATAAATAATTAAGGATCAATTGAGCATGTTAACAAGCCAATTCACCCATTTAATATAATAAAATAGTTGACATGGGCAGGTGGGTGGAAGTGGGTAAAAATATGTGTAAATGTGGGCAGGAAAGGAGCACATGAGTGGGTGGGGGGGGTTGGGAGGTGCCCCTTGCGCATCAGGAACAGCCCAACCAAGATGTCACCTCCACCCCTCCCCGCCATGCCATCTGTTTCTCTTGCCTGATCTTCAAAATGTGCCCTCCCACCCCACCTCTTGACCCCCTTCCTGTGCTGTCCAATTTCTTCCACGTCCAGGACCCCCACCTGACCTGGTTCAGGATGCCATAGTTGCCTTCCTTGGGGGCCTGCTTGAATTCCCAGCAGCACCCATTGCTCAGTTCTGGTGCTGCTGGCCAATCAGTTTGGCTGGAGACTCTCTAGGGCTGGAGTACCTTACAAAAGTCCTACTCCCGGCCTGTTTAGCCCACTGGCATGTTATGTCTGTGGGGTAGGCTTTTTTCCCGGTGCACTGGGTGCTGGCTGACTCTTGCATCAGAAGAGCAAGCAGTCGGCGTAACTCCCACTGACTCCCCCCAACCCCAACAGGTCCTCCCTAGTCCCCACCACCATTTCCAGTGTAGAATCCAGCCCAGAGAAAAATACACATAGCGGCACAACTTAGGTGATGACAGTATTTGAAGATGGGCACTGTAGGCACTGAGAATGGGATCTGCCCATAGTTATGGATGAATGGCTCACATATATTGTTATCTCTAATATTTTTAGATTAATGACTACACTGATTGAATGATTTATTAACCTGTGACAATACTAACTTGGCTTCACTGATAAACAAATATAAAGCCAAAAATGAAGTGCCGAACAAGTAAGCTATTTATTAATTACGCATCCAATTAGTACGTTATGGATGATTATATTTGGGCTGTCATCCTTGCTTACTCTCTCATCTCTAAGACAAGATTGTGGGTTCAACATTTACCCAAGAGGTTAGGACAGGATTTTGCCCTTTGCTTCGGGACCCTGGTATCATGCGCAGTTGGGCACTGCCAACCCAGGCATACGCGGGGGACTTCTTCAGCGCGCCGGCCCCGACGCAACAATGCGTGGGGGTTCAGGGGCCGGCTGTGCAACAAAGTAGGCCCGGGGGGGAGAGGCCGGCCCGCCGATCGGTGGGCCTCAATCGTGGGCCAGACCCCATCGGAGGGCCCCCCCACCCCCTGGTGGGGATAAAGGAGCGCTTTATCCCCCGCCCCACAGGCCGCCCCCCGACCCTCCGCGCAGAGTTCCCGCTGGCTGCGAGCAGGGGTGAACGGTGCGGGCGGGACTCTGCTATTTCCGCGTGTCCGCTCGGCCCATCCGGGCCGGATAATCGGCAGACTGTCACAAATGGTGCTGATTCTCCGCACCTTGGAGAATCGCTCGCCGGCGTCGGGGCGGCGTGGCGCGGTTGCGGCGATTCTCCGGCCCGGCGCGGTACTGGGAGAATCGCACCCCTTGGGCGAAATTCTCCGTAATCAGCGCGATGTCCGCCGACCGGCGCCAAAAACGGCGCATATCAGTCCGGCATCGCGCCGCCCCAAAGGTGCGGAATCTTCCGCATCTTGAGGGGCCGAGCCCTAACCTTGAGGGGCTAGGCCCGCGCTGGACTGATTTCCGCCCCGCCAGCTGGCGGGAAAGGCCTTTGGTGCCCCGCCAGCTGGCGCGGAAATTACATTGCCAGGCGGTGCATGCGCAGGAGCGTTAGTGGCCGCTCACGGCATCCCCGCGCATGCGCAGTGGAGGGGGTCTCTTCCACCTCCGCCATGGTGGAGACCATGGCAAGGGCAGAAGGAAAAGAGTGCCCCCACGGCACAGGCCCGCCCGCGGATCGGTGGGCCCCAATCGCGGGCCAGGCCACCGTGGGGGCACCCCCAGGGGCCAGATCGCCCCAAGGACCCCGGAGCTCGCCCGCGCTGCCTCGTCCCGCCGGTAAGAGAGGTGGTTTAATCCACGCCGGCGGGACAGGCATTCCAGCAGTGGGACTTCGGCCCATCCGGGCCGGAGAATCGCCGGGGGGGGCCCGCCAACCGGCGCGGCGCGATTCCCTCCCCCGCCGAATATCCGGTGCCGGAGAATTCGGCAAATGGCGGGGGCGGGATTCACGCCAGCCCCCGGCGATTCTCCGACCCGACGGGGGGTCGGAGAATCCCGCCCCCTGTGTCTCCTTTACTCATTAAATCAAAATAGATGAAGACTGATGCCACACTAAATCAAACCTGGGACCCTGGCGCTGTGAAGTAACAGTGCTAACCATTGTGCTAACGTGCCGCCCCTACGATGAAGTCCTTGAGGAACCAAGCTCTTGTCAGCCCACAGCTCCAAAAATGTACTCAGTAACACTGCTGTGGGGCTGTAATGTTTCTGAGTTCCTCCTCCCTTCCATTTCCTGGTTGATTGTATTGAGGACCCTGTTGATGTTAAATGTGATGGTAAGCCAAAATCCAGAAACGGTAACCCGGAACACCGATTCTTAGTTGTGTATATTTTCAATTTGTTATACTGTGAGAAAAGATATACAAACCAGAGAGGAATAGTCCCAGTCAGTTGGTGATCGACTAATAAAGGATATTTATCAACGTAAATGAAAAACACACGATAAGAAGGACAATAAAGCACTACAACAGTACACTTAACTACACTGATGGCTATACACACACATTGGGCACGATTTACTAGCCGCATCCCACCGGAATCGGGACACTGCCGGTAGACCCTGGGAGAGTCCTCCCCTGGGATTCCCGATGGTAGTTGCGACTCGTGAGATCAACTAGATCGCATGGGACGTTGTGACCTGGGTCCCCCACCCACAATGGGGCCCGCCCAGATTTCATGCCCTCCTAATTGACCTCCTTTAAGTTTAGAAACATTGGGCGCGATTCAGCGGACTTAAAACTGTCTGGTTGGGTACAGTCAGTACTTTGCCTGTTGCAAACAGCAACACTTATAAAACACACTCGTATAATTTTTAAAAAATCAGTAATAGAGAAATTGTTTGGCAGTAATTAAAACCTATCACCATGTTAAAGATTCCCTTGCATGTGCATTACCAGCCCTAACTCTTTCCATCATTTGTGGTAGGTAGTGCCACAAATTCATACTCTTAAATTGTTTTCAATGCCAAATTTATTGCTGAGGTATCTGTGTAGTGAAGCTTGTGGAGAAACAGGGTTACTCAGACAGCAGTGTTTGTATCTTTGGGTAAACTCAGCATGTAAGGACTAGAGAAGTTGTTGCCCCATTTATTTCATCAAAATAGTGGGTGCTATTAGTCTCACTGTTATTCATAACGTAAAATATGGGCTAATATAGCCATTACTAAAAAACATTTAATTTCCCTATTATAAGTCCTTTCAAACCTTATCAGAGAAATTAAGTTAAATTTAGAATTTTTTCAGGTTTAATCAAGGTGCGCATACATTTTCCAGTTTTCTGTAGATGCTACCACAAATTGTGGCACATAAATCAATCCTTCATATATGACAACACCTTTTTTTCGGCCCCAAAACTCATTATTTTGCATGTACTCTGTGTACAAGTCAGCATCCCCCTCTCCCCCTGGCCTCCCCTTTTCAGCCATGACATGCCATATTCACACTTGGAGTTAGCCTCTATTATTTTTATCCCCCACCAAAATTGCATGCTTTACTTGTACAATATGGCAGCACGGTAGCACAATGGTTAGGGTCCCAGGTTCAATTCCCGGCTTGGGTCACTGTCTGCATGTTCTCCCTGTGTCTGCGTGGGTTGCTTCCGAGTGCTCCGGTTTTCTCCCACAAATCCCGAAAGACGTGCTTGTCAGGTGAATTGGACATTCTGAATTCTCCCTCCGTGTACCCAAACAGGCGCCGGAGTGTGGCAACTAGGGGATTTTCACAGTAACTTTATTGCAGTGTTAATGTAAGCCTACTTGTGACAATAAAGATTATTATTATGTACTTCATAACTGAGCCCAAGGGATCAAGCAGGCAATACAGTTGTGCTGCAATGATGCAAAGGGGTTTAAGATATACCCATTCTTTGGGCAGGTTTTCTGGCCCTCCTGGTCAGCGGGATCTTCTAGCCTTGCTGAAGTTGTCCCAGTCGTAGGCTTTCCGGCGGCAGGATGGCCAAGCCATGCAAATCGCCATTGAAGATCCCACCGGTGACCAATTGGCTCCAATTGTCAGATGCCAATGACAACCCACACCGCGCTGGCAGTTCGCTTTGATACTCGCCGTGTAAGTCTTCCTGCATTGTTGCAGGGAACTTTCAAGGTTTTAAAAGTCAACTCATTGGCTGGCTTTTATGATAAATTTGTAAACGGATAGCAATTCAAGCTTCGGGTATTGTTTCAGAAAACGCAATACCACTATTTATGTGGCTCATAAAATAACTCCCCCCTCCACAGATGTTGCTTTTTTTATCAGTATAAGACTGAAAACACCACATAACTATATCACATAAGAGATGCCAGACAATGGGAACATGGTTAAACTTGCTTAACCAGCACTATTTATTAAGCTGTGGTACCATTAAAGCTCTTTTAATGATGCATTGTATGTGTGTAACATTAGCTGATCTCGTAGTGAGCCTTAAGGATGTTTCATTGAGCATTTTAGAATGGCAATAAGCCAAAATATATTTAGATTGAGTCCAAATGACACTCCAGTAATGAGGTAATGATTGATGACTGCTGTTTTGGTATAAAATCTATCTTGATGCAAAGAGAAATGCACAGCCAGCTGTTCTGCTAAGTTTTATCAAATTGTATTCTGGAATCTGATTAGTTGTACGCAGGGCTCTCTTTATTTCTGTTTCCAGACATAACTATAATTTATAAATGTATGCATGTTCGAAATTTTCGGTTTATTCCGGGAAGCTATTAAAGGAAAAATGTTTACTTCTGGTAGAATTTATGGATGTCTTTGGAAAACAGAAAAGCATTTGTTCTACAAAATGAGCATCAGGCAAATTGAAACAAAGGAGAGTGCCTTAATTAAAACACGCATCCAACGGTGGTGCTTCCCATCCAGCCAAACAGTTACACTCTTTTTAGTCCTTTTGTACGTGGATGGCAGCTCTTTGAATTCATTATTTTGTAAAGTAAAATTGATTAAAGAACACCGAATTTCATCTTACATTTCAATCACACGGATGTTTTAACAAAAATAAAGTCACGTTGTGAGTTGCCAAATGAATGTTAACTTTACAACTTGGGCTTTTCAATAAACGTGGCCCAAAATGCATCAAGGATAAGAAGGAGAAATGATAGTTTAAATGCATTCTTTCCTTGAATTACTGAGTGAATTAATCTTTCCATTCGCACTGCAGACACAGAAATCTATAACGCCCTTTAGAAGTGAGCCTCGGACTGACGGCCTGTGTTGTTTCATTCCTCGTCGGGAAATTAAAATTGATCATACCAGACACAGGGGAGTACATTGTAGTATCAGAGCTCAATCTGGTTAACGAGGATAGGGCATGGCTTGTGTTCCACTCAACTGTGCGCTTACAGGTTACAAATATTATTGATTGTGAAGGTTAGAGTTTTCTGGGAGGCCATGTCGTGATTTTAGAGGGGCTCAGCCAGGGACTGGCTGACTCCGAGCCAGATGGAACAGGGTTATCCTTACACCTGGGAAGAGGGATTTATGCTTATGGGAGTAGGGAAAACCCGTCACATAGAAGTAATGAATGGAGCTGTGATAGGTTGCTTTATCACAGGTCAAATAATTGCTGCAGAGAAAAGACTTCTAATTACCACCCTTGCTGAAGGAACTGTTGTAAAAAAAAATGCAATAATTGGTTTCAGTCTGAGCTATGCATTACAGGCCAATGCCAGAAACTCTTCAAAATTTAATTTAGCATTACGTAGATTTTTAGCGTAGTAAGGCAAGAAAATTGTATGTCCGGTTTAGTATCGGGGGTGGAACCTTGTTGAAGCATCAGGAATCTCATCAGCTGCCTGCAGAGCTGACTGGAGACACGGGTTGCCCCTTATCAGGGAGGACCGCCAATCATGCAGGGCAAGGCCAGTAGTGGGCATTTCCCTGGAATTAAGTAGAGAGTGGAAATCTCGCCTACTAAAGGCTGCTGGCCAACAGCTCTCATTCTCAGCGGTGCAATGGGGGTGGCCGCAGCTGCTGCCCGAACGCAGGAATCGGAGTCCCAGAATCATGGAGCTACCCATGCCACAGGCAGGGGACTGGTGGTACGGTGGAGGGTGCGTAGGTTGGGAGTTGCTGTGGGAAGCAGGAGGGTTAGCAGCTAGGGCAGGACCGGCTCTCAGTGGGCACCCCTTTCCAATGTCGAGTGCCTCAATCAGGTACTGAGTGCCTTTACAAAGGTAGGGTACCCCTGGGCCCAATCCTGGTGTGGGCAAAATGACAGCCAGGAGCCGTAGCAGTGCAAGCCTGGCACCCTGGCAGTGCCATGGTGCCTGCGTGGTGCCAGCAGTGCCAGAGTGCAACTCAGCCCAGAGGCCGACTACCAGGGGGCCTCCAAACACCTGGGAGTCCCCCCCAGGTAGAGTTCTGCCTGGTCCCGTATGTGGGGACCAGTACTGAACGGCGCCAAGTGGGGTCTCCTTGGCGAGGCGAGTAGATGCTGGGTGGCCGTTAGTGACTGGGTCCCATCCATTGTGGTCAGTTTGTGAGGCATAATGGCCATTGGGAAACCCGGGAAGGCCACTTCGGGGACCTACCGGCTTTGTCCTGTCCCGGTTCTGGTAGGATTCGGCTGGTAGATCATGCCCTTAGTAACTTTTTGGAGTTTGGGGACTTCCTCACTGCTAAATCCCACACGTAGAATTTTAGAATTTGTTTCTGGATTGTGAAACAAAAGATGTTAGCATGACTGGCTCCTCAGAGATCGAAGCACTATTTGGAAAGGATCCCCTACATCCCCCACTCATGGACATTGCGACACTCCTGCAAACATAGTCAAACCCTAGGCCCCGGAAGGCAACCGCCTTCCCCCTTCACTAAAAGTCCCCCCCACCGCCACATCACTCAGACATGAGGGTGAATCGGCCCCACACCCATCCATCATGGTAGGTATTGGAGAATTTCCCTCCCCTAGCCCCCCAAGTGAACATACCCCACTATGGGTTCGCTGAGGGCCCCCCACATTTAAGGACCTCCCCCACTTTCAGCCCCCCTTGTTCAATCCCCACCCTTCATAACCCCCCTCTTCGCTCCCCCCTCACCCTTCCTACCCCCCATTCATCTTCCCCTTCATGGGCATGTCACCCCTCAGACCTTTCCTAGGCAGTGCCAATCTGGCACCATGCAATGCCAGGTTGGCCCTGCCAGAATGCTGGGGTACAGCCCTGCACTCGACCACGCGGGGGCCTAAATGGTGGCTCAAATGCCGATGGCAAAGTGGACTTTTGCAGAATGAAGGCACAGTGACTGCTGCCAGACACCAGCTCGGTGCTGGGAGTTGAATCCCTTTCAGTCCCAAAAGGGGGCAGAGTTGACATGTTGAGTCTGTAAAGCCCAGGTACATGCTGCCAGTGACACCGTGCACCATGAGGAATTCTGCAATCCGAGCAAAACCAAGTGTTTACTCTGCCTGTTTATCTCTGACTGTTGTTAGCTTTCTTAATTGACTCACTCAGTGACCTCCTCAGTGCAACAGTGGGCGGCAGCTGGGAGACATTCCACCAGCTCCAGCCTGGAAGGAGCCAGGTACATAAATGTTCATCAATATAGTCACCTTCACAGCCACTGTTGTCCCGACCCAGCTCAGCCATTTCATTGTCATAAAGTTATACGGTGAAGGATATAAATAAGATTGAAGTGATCCAAAGTCAGGGGGCACGATTCTCCACTCCCACGCCGGTTGGGAGAATCGCCTGGGGCGCCAAAATTTCCAGGGACGCCGGTCCGACACCCTCCCGCGATTCTCCCAAGCGGCGGGAACGGCCCGGTCGAGTTTCACGGGCCGCAGGCCGGAGAATCGCCAGAGATACCCAAAATGGTGATTCTCCGGCACCCCTGCGATTCTGAGGCCCGGATGGGCCGAGCGGCCAGGCCAAAACGGCGGGTTCCCCCCGGCGCCGTCCACACCTGGTCACAGTCGTGGGCGGTGCGTGAACCCTGGGGGGGGGCGGCCTGTGGGGGGGCGAGGGGGGATCCTGCCCCGGGGGGTACCTTAAATGTGGGGTGGCCCGAGATCGGTGCCCACCGATCGTCGGGCCGTCCTCTCTGAAGGAAGACCTCCTTCCTTCCGCCGCCCTGCAAGATCCGTCCCCCATCTTCTTGCGGGGCGGATGTGGACAGGACGGCAGCCACGCATGCGCGGGTTGGCAATTGCGGATGACGTCCGTTATGCGGCGCCGACCGCGTCATCTAATCGGCGCCACTTTTACGCGGGCGACAAGGCCTCACGCGGGTAGATGACGCTTCCCCGATACTGGCCCATTGTCAGGGCCTGAATCGGTCGCGACCGGGGCCGTTCCGCGCCGTCGTGAACCTCGACGGCGTTCACGACGGCGCGGCCACTGTGGCGTGGGGGTGGAGAATCGCGCCCAGGGTCCCCGATTCTGCATGAATCATTATGGCAGACATACCAGTGTCACATCATGGATCAATGATTTGGAATGGGACTCACTCCAGCAGAGGAGGGAGAAAAATAGACTGACCGTGTTCCAGAAAATGTGGAATGGACTTGGTGGGATTTGGCAGAAACAGTTACATGGGGCGTCATTCTCCGCCGGCGGGAGTCTCCGTTTTGCCGGCGGGTTTCCCGACGGCGTGGGGCTGCCCCACAATGGGAAACCCCATTGACCGGCCGGTGTTACGGAGACTCCCGCCGGCCGGTCGGGGCAGAAATGTGGCGGGGCGGGTAGGAGAATTTCGCCCCTGGTGCCCACCAGCAATGGCAAAACACGAGGTATGTAATCATCCACACAAACCACAAAGACCTTGGGCGGGATTCTCCGAAATGGAGGCAGAATGTTCGTGCCGTCGTGAACGGCGTCGAGGTTCACAACGGCGCGAAACGGCCCCTATCCCGACCGATTCAGGGCCCGATAATGGGCTCGGAGCGGCGCCGCGTCATTTACGCGCGCCAGGCCTTGGCACCGCGTCAAGGCGGCGCCGCATACATGACGTGGCTGGCGCCGCCTAACTGGCGTCTCCCGCACATGGGTGGGTTGGCCGGTGCCAACCCGCGCATGCGTGGTTGCAGACCTCTCCGAGTCCGCCCCGCAAGAAGATGTCAGACGGATCTTGCGGGGATACGGAAGAAAGGAGGTCCTCCTTCAGAGAGGACGGCACGACGATCGGTGGGCACCGATCGCGGGCCACACCCCATTTGAGGCCCCCCCGGTGCAGGATCCCCCCCACCCCAAGCAGGCTGCATCCCCAGCGTTCCCGCGCTGTTCCCGCCGGCGGCGACCAGGTGTGGACGGCGCCGGGGGTACCCGCCGTTTTGGGCTGGCCGCTCGGCCCATCCGGGCCTGAGAATAGCAGGGGTGCCGGAGAATCACCATTTTGGGTGTCTCGGGCGATTCTCCGGCCTGCGTTGCGTGGAACCCGACGGGGCCGTTCTCGCCGCTTGGGAGAATCGTGGGAGGGCATCGGACCGGCGTCACGGGAAAATTTGGCGACCCAGGCGATTCTCCCAACCGCCGCGGGAGCGGAGAATCGCGCCCCATTTGTTTCTGTATCAACAATCTTCCCAAAGACAATCCCACAATGGAACAAGCTGACAAAATAGTCACAATCCCGCTAATTGAAATGTTCAGGATCCGTCCTTAGTTTATTTCCATTCATTTTCATTATCAGGGCTACAATCTCAGCAGGTCATGTCTAGTTTAGCGAGGCCTGCCCAGATAAATGTTGATGGAACACTGATATTTGTCAGTGATGCTGACACAACTAAAGTAGGAGCAGCGAGGAGGTTCCTACTGAAGCAGTGATGTACCACACATGTTTTTTTTTCATAATTTATGGGATGTGGGCATCACTGGCTAGGCCAGCATTTACTGCACATTCCTAATTACCCTCTGGAAGATGGTGGTGAGCTGCCTTGTCGAACCGCTGCAGTCCATGAGGTGAAGGTACATCCAATGTGCTGGTAGGGAGGGAGTCCCAGGATTTTGACCCAGCAACAGTGAAAAAACGGTGATATAGTTCCAAGTCAGGGTGATGAGTGACTTGGAGGGGAACCTCCAGGTGGTGGTGTTCCCATGTATCTGCTGCAGTTGTTTTTCTAGATGGTAGTGGTCGTGGGTTTGGAAGGTGCTGCCTAAGGAGCCTTGGTGAGTTACCGCATTGCATCTTGTAGATGGTACACATGGGAACAGGTACTGAGCTTTTGGAGATAAAGGTAGTTGGGCGGCACGGTAGCACTGTTACTTCACAGCTCCATGGTCCCAGGTTCGATTCCCGGCTTGGGTCACTGTCTGTGCGGAGTCTACACGCTCTCCCTGTGTCTGTGCGGGTTTCCTCTGGGTGCTCCAGTTTCCTCCCACAAGTCCCGAAAGATGTGCTGTTAGTTCAATTGGACATTCTGAATTATCCTTCTGTCTACCCGAACTGCCGCCGGTGTGTGGCGACTAGGGGCTTTTCATAGTAACTCCATTGCAGTGTTAATGTAAGCCTACTTGTGACAATAAAGATTATTATTATTAGAATTGATGGCAACAGTCACAACAGTGATTACGCTTTAGAAAGTACTTCACTGGGTGTAAAGACATTTATGATGTATGTTGAGTCGTGAAAAGTACTTTTTAAATGCAGGTGTCTTTTCTTCTAAATAGCCTCCTGCTGAGAATCCTTCTCTCCAACGCTGAACCCCTTCAGCATCTTGTCTTGTTCTACTTATCCTCTAAGCCATGTTGTAGTCCAAGAGAAATGTGTAATTCGTCTGGGAGCTTTGTGCAGAAGACTTGGAAGTCAACAGAAAGTCCTTCAGTACCGACCACATCACTCCCTATAGACTTTTGCAACTTGAAGCAACTATAGAAAGCAGCAAAAATATAGAATTGAAGCAAAAGCCAGAAGAAATTAACCTATATAATTAGCTGATGATATCTTTTAAACACTGATTGGTTGGTGGGGGGAGCTACTTTACAAGTGGACAACTGTCTAAGGTTAATAGAGAGGTCATTGGCTGTAAAACTGAGCTCCATAATGGCACTATGCTGGAAATAAATTAGCATGAGGGAGGCCTAACACCTTCTCAAGCAACGGGGAAAAATCTCAGAGAACTAACCTTCTGACCAACCTTACTTGGCATTCGCCCAATTCCATGGACAAATACGATGTGCTTCTGGGATTGGTGAGCCTGACTCTGTCACCCTTGCCCCTCGCTAATAATAATAACAATCGCTCAAGTGAAAATTGGGTCTAGTGGGGGCCTTTAAACCAAGGTGGGTCTGCTGAGTTTGGAAATGGCCCGTTTGCATTCTTTTTGGCTTGAGGGTCTTGAACAGATATTTGTTCACTCATCCTTTTCTGCCCTGGCTACATCTCCCTTCGAGTGACTTAAATATTCTTGACCACGGTTTCAACTTCGCATCAAGGCCTTACTTACCATAGATATTAAATTCTTACTGTATGGCCTAGAATTTCTGCTCTCTGAATACTTGTACAACTGGATAGTTGTAGAGGTAGCCCCCGAGATGTGCCAGGGACCCCTGAGAAGTCCAGATGCACTGACTATGAGCGAACTGCCTTGGAAGTTTGGACTACCCTCCTGACACTATGGCTAGAACCCTCCCTCCCTGACCACCCGACTATGACCCTCCCTCCCTGACCACCCGACTATGACCCTCCCTCCCTGACCACCAATAGTGCTGTATTTTGAGGAAGGACTCCGACAGCAGGTCAGCTCTGAATTTCTGAAGAGGCCTGCCTGATTCGGACGTTTGGCTAAGACATGTGGAGCTCCGGTGCAAGGTACATAAACAGGAGCAGAGTGGCAACCCAACACTGATTGCCACTCCTCATAACATTCAGCCTCGTGGCTTCCACTTTCCCTCCATGTGTTATACGTTTTAGTTGCTGTGAAATGAAGAGTCTAAAATTCTTGTTCCTTTTCACCAAACACCATTTATTTCACTTCCACAGCCTCTGCTCAAAACTCTTAACAACACACCACCTGACAGAGGCCACCTGAAGCCCCTTTACATATCAGTGTCAATTAATGGATACTTAACATAAATGAGACAACTAATTGCAATGTCTCTTAACCCATTACTTAACACATGTGGAGGAGTTCCAGCTTCCGGCTCTTGCGCTCTGAAACTTTCTTCTCAACTTCTTGCTACTTCTCTTGTCTTACCCACTTCCAACTCATTGTGCCCTGCACCTTGGTGTGTTTCGTTATATGAAAGGCAGTGCAGAAATGCTTGACATCTTTGGTAGTTTTGGTGGGTGGGAAGTGCATGGCAGTTGTCAGTGACTTGTGATAGAGCTGCGAAAAAGGATGTGTTGATTTTCTTTCACATGTTTCTGTCATGTATCTAGTCTAGCCTGGCTTAGTCACAGAAGGCAGAGGGTAGCAGTAGTAGGGTGTTTTTATGAATGGAAGGTTGTGATTAGTGGTGTTCCACAGGGATCTGTGCTGTGACCTCTGTTGTTTGTAGTGGACATAAACGAATTGGAGGAAAATGTAGCTGGTCTGATTAGTACGTTCGCGGATGATACCAAGGTTGGTGGAGTGGCAGATAGTGTTGAGGATTGGCAGAGGATACAGCAGCACATAGATAGGTTGGAGGCTTGGGCAGAGAAATGGCAAATGGAGTTTAACCAGACAAATGTGAGGTAATGCATTTTGGTAGGTCTAACATAGAGGGGAAATATACAGTAAATGGCAAAACTCTTAGGAATATAGAAAGTCAGAGAGATCTGGGCGTGCAGGTCCACAGATCATTGAAAGTGGCAACACAAGTGGACATGGTAGTCTGGAAAGCTTATGGAATGCTTGCCTTCATTGGACGGGACATTGAGTATAAAAACTGGCAAGTCATACTATAGCTGTATAGAACCTTGGTAAGGCCGCCATTGGAATATTGCGCACAAGTCTGGTCGCCACACTACCACAAGCATGTGGAAGCTTTCGAGAGGGTGCAGAGGAGGTTTACCAGGATGTTGCCTGGTATGGAGGGTGTTAGCTATGCAAAGAGGCTGAATAGACCCGGACTGTTTTCATTGGAACGATGGAGGTTGAGAGGTGACCTGATAGAGGTCTACAAAATTATGAGGGGCATGGACAGAGTGGATGGGCAGGCACTCTTTCCCAGGATGGAGGGGTCAGTCCCCAGGGGGCATAGGTTTAAGGTCCCTGGGGCAAAGTTTAGAAGAGATTTGCGAGGCAGGCTTTCTACACAGAGGGTGGTGAGTGCCTGGAACGCGTTGCCAGGGGAGGTTGTGGGAGCAGATACATTAATGGCGTTCAAAAGGCATCTCGACAAGTGCATGGATAAGATGGGTGAAGAGGGATACGACACTAGGAAGTGCTGAGGGTTTTGACCAAGGGTAGTATCATGACCGGTACAGGCTTGGAGGGCCGAAGGGCCTGTTCTTGTGCTGTATTGTTCTTTGTTCATTGTTCTTTGCTCTTTAGCTTTGTCTTCTGGCGTGATTACCCATGAACACAAGAAAAAGTATGCTTGACTCATGTAGGAGGACTGATCAGCCATCTCCATAAAGTGCACAAACTATTCTTTGTAAAGCATGGGTTTGTAATTGTTCAAATCAATTACTGTAGGTGCAATAATGGATCATGTTTCTAATTTCTAGTTTCAAAAGCCTGCGCTGTAGAGTCGACTATATTTAATTACTGATGGTGTTCTGTATCCATTTCCTCAGTGTTGCAGTAGGCATGCATTGCTGTCCTTGAGATTTCCGACTTATCTCTTAGTAGCTATCAAGATTTAACTTTGAGATTTAGCTTGAAATAATCACGACAATTGTACCATCTCTAATGCGAAATCTGAAGCTAAATGCTGAAGTACAACTTTTAACCCGGACAATTTCATCAAAGTGGGCCTGTGGTGCATCAGATGTAGCGGTTGCGATTATTTTTCATGTCAAGAGGTTAGACTGATGCAAAATAGAATCAGTGAAGCTTGCAGTTGCCTCTAATTGTCCAAAATTTAAAATCTTCTGAAAGTGGCAATGAAAGTATAGAATGGCAATTATAAAATGTCACTTGACAAGAAGGCCTATGATACCGGGAGATTAAAAATGTAACTGGAGCACTTTATTCTGCTGTGTCAAATTGCGACTGTATTTAAAATAAAAACAAAAAGAGTTTATCAATTATACAACTTTTGTTTTTGCGAAAAGGTTTGATACATTCAGCAGGAGAAAAGAAATACTCATATTACACACAATCAATAAGCAAATGTGGTGGCCATTTTGCAGCAGCCTAATACCAAGGGCTGGATTCTCCCAAAATGGGGCGATGTCCCCACACGGGCGTAAAAACGCTGGAGTTTTACTCTGGAGATTCCTGGACAAAAATGTACAGCTAATTCAATGCCCTGCAGGGGGCTAGCAGGAACCTGGAGTAATTCACGCAGCTTTAGCTGTGGATACGGGCCCCCGCACGTCCAGATTTGAGTCCGTACATGTGTACGGCGGTGGCCTCCAGCGGACGCGTCGAGCTCAAATGGCAGACTCGGACTGCGGAGGCAGACAGAAGAATTAGACACCCCCCCCCCCCGATTGGCCGCGTGCCCGAGCATCAGACCGTGCGGATCTAACCCCCGGCTGCCTATAAGGCCCCCGCCCCCCCGGTATCCGATCCCCCCCCGCCAGCATCCCGACCATCAATACCAGGTTAGTTCCATGCCGTCGGGAACTCGGCCGGTCGGGAGCGGAGGATCACTGGGATAGCCTCTGTCAATCGGCCTCCAGCCGCGTGGCGTACTCCGCGATCACGCCGATTCTCGTGTCCCGGAGAATCGCCGGACCGGCGCTGGGCCCGATTTCGGCTTCAAATTGGATTCTCCGCCCCTGCGCTGAACGTGATCTCAGAGCGGGGCTGTGGAGAAGCCAGCCCTACATCTCTGTGACAAACAAACAATTGATCTGGGCTATTTTGAGGGAAGAATGTTCCCTGAAGACACTCAAAGAGTTTTCTGCCGCTCTTTGACTAGAGGCACCGGATCATTGACATCCATCTGAGCAGGACAATTAGTAGACAAGCAGGGGGGCGGGGGGATAAATATCACTGCAGCCTGCTGCGCAAACCACTGGCAGCTCAGTAGCTGGAACTGAGAGCAGGTACTACGGCATTGGATTGAGTAGCGAAGAGAAGCTTCAACAGAGGCATCAACCTGGTCTGCAGGTGGTCAGAGAAACACAGGGTAAGATATTGTGTGTACAACCCAATAGCCAGCTTCCTGCCAATGACAACGCCCTAGGCCTTTAGGGACTGCACCTTTCCAGGCAGATCGTCTGGTACATTTGCGCTTTGGTCCACAATGTCCAGATAGCTCACACGCCCCAGGGCAATCCCCAACCTGCAGCCTTCAAGGTCACCTTTGCCCCGAATCTTAATGTATTCGGGTCATTTCAGGGATGAGCCGCAGATCTGGCTGGCATCTCTCAGTCGGCAACCCATCACAACATCAGGCACGTCACAGATGGCGGCTGGGAGAGCAATATCTCTTCTGGGATTGACAGGTTTATGCAGGTACTCAGGGCATTGGGGTTTGTGGATTCTCTCAGGTCCAGGGAGGCCTCAGTTACACCCACATAGCCGTCAAGGTACTAGCAGACCAACCAGCCAGATACCTGAACAGAAAACACTCCATTCACTGAATGTCCAGTGGCCTTTGGCAACAGGAAGGGTATCCTGTAGATGTGCCCAGTTCCTGGGCATCTGTCATGATTCCTTCATCCTGTGCGCGTTCCAGGTGTCAGATTTCTTCAGACCAAAATCCAGGCTCTGTGGGTGGCTGCTGGAGATCGAAGAGGTGGCTCCAGCCTCCCGTTCGATACCCAGACACAGGAGAAGCAGAGGCACTACAACCAGAGTCACCTACTTACGTGAACCTGCATTGAGCAGACCATCGGCATGCTGAAGATGCTCTTCCATTGCTTTGACCATGGTTGCTTTGTCCAATACGAGCCAGTCAGCCTGTCCCATATTGTGGTCACATCTGCTGCATGCTCCACAATGTGACTGTACCAAGAGGCCTGGAGCTGGATGAGGAGGAGGGACTGAACATCACTCTTCGTTGGAGAAGGACAGCAAGGAGGAAGCGCACTTTGATGGAGACCCTGCAGAGGAGCCCAGTGGTCACACATTGGAGGGAGGCTGCCAATGCCAAGTCACACGGTGATCGGCAGGCCGGCATGGTCATAAGCACCACACTGATTCAGAAATGTTTCTACTCTGGGCTCCCAGGCCTATGGCAGATGACTACAAAAACTCAACTTCCATCAGAGAGATAAATGATCCAGCTAATAATAATAATAATCGCTTATTGTCACAAGTAGGTTTCAATGAAGTTACTGTGAAAAGCCCCTCGTCGCCACATTCCAGCGCCTGTTCGGGGAGGCCGGTACGGGAATTGAACCCGCGCTGCTGGCATTGTTCTGCATTACAAGCCAGATGTTTAGTCCAATGTGCTAAACCAGCTAGCACAGACCTGGATAATCCCACAGACATGAAGCATGGGGTATCCACCACAACCATGGCCCCACATCACAAACAAATTACAAGACATGGTCCCCTCCCCAACCCCCTCCTTTCCTCCCTTTTCCCCGGCTCCTTCTCCCTCCCCTCTCTACAGGGCCCATCGCAGTTCATTATCATACAGAAGTCTGATAAATATCATCAAATAATTTTATTGCAACACTTCAAATTAAATGGGAAAGGAAACTGCGCTAACCTCAGCCAGGTGACCTATCAAGTACAACTAACAGTGCTACAAGGTGTTCCAGCTGTCGCTGCGGAATAACTGCCAATCATTGGACCAGCTTGCGGCTGAGATGCCCATGGCTTCCACCCTCGTTATGGAGGTTGGTTCTCATGGCACTGCCAATTGCAGAGGCAGTCTCTGTCACAGAGCCTTGCAGCATGGACGGGTCCTGAGTCAGAGGGGCTGAGGAGGGAAGGAATGATGCTGCTGTCCCCTGAAGGGTGGGGCCCTCATTAGTCTCTCTGACTGCCTCAGCACTTTCATGCCACTCTGATATGCTGGATGAAACCATTGGCTGGGACGCAGCTGGCATCCACACAATACATTTCTGTGCTGTGTCATCCATGACACTGAGCCATCCATGTTACAGAGAGTCTCGCTTTTTCCATACATACCAGCATGCTGCTTCTGCATCCTCTCAGCATGGTGCTGCATGTGGCTCTGCCAAGATGGTGGCCACTCACTCAATGGAGCAGCTCAGACAATGCATGGGCTCCTCCATTGTTGGTCCATAGGTCTGCAATTCCCCTGGGATCTCTGAAGATAGGGATGTCACCTGCCTCTAACGTTCCTGAATGACCCTTCTTGTGACACCGAGGCCCAGATGAACATGTAAAGGTTATCTTCCATCCTCACAGAGGGATTGCCCACAGCTGATAATGTTTTACGCGTCCCTTCCTGCTGACCTGTGACGTATTCCTTACTCTGTGCTCCTGTTCTAAGCTAGAGGTGACTGTCTCTGTGCTGGTAGATGTTGCAAAGGTATGATGCGTCAGTGCTCGCTCTGCAGAGTCTTGCTTACCGAGGAGGCTGGTGATGTCTGTACTGTTCCACTCTATGGGTCGCTAGAGGCCCTTTAGGAGGCACAAGAAGACGAGGGCGTTGATGAGAACCTGACCAACTCGGAAGGTTCATCAGTTCACCCAAGCCCAGAGAGGAGCACGGATGATGAGCTACAATGCACAATGGGCAGGAGCCTCCTCCATGCCCTTCATCTGAGAACTGAGTATCAAATGAGTTCTGCTCTTCTCAGCTTCCAGCCTGACCTTTGCTCGTAGCCTTTCACAATGACACCACAGCAATGTCCAGGCCTACTCCTCATGAGCAAGTGCAGGCCTGGCACTGCCACTCCTGCCCACACCTCCCAGGTATTGTGAGCTCCCTTCTCTTGTGAGCAAGGTGAAGAGAGAATGAAGCATGAGTAGGCTTCCTTCCCTCGACTCTCGAGCATGACATTGGCCAGAGCTGTTGCACTCCTCAACAATGCCCCCTTCTCATTTTGATCCCAGATGTGAGGGTGACTGACATCTCAGTGATAGAATTGGGCATTCGCTCTCCAATGTTAAGGAGCATTCTAGGCCTGCAGTCTGCTGAGCTGGTGTGCATGCTGATGTGTACAGAGTTAGAGGCTAGTTACCTGGTTCCCGCGCGTCACTCACCTTCCCAGATCTTATGGGGTAACTGATGAACCGACAGCACTGGAGACACATCGTCTGACTCACTGCACAACTTCTCACCCCCTCTCAGCTCTAGCCATGCCTTTTTCATCTCCTGGGGAGTAGAGAGAGCAGGAGTTAGTTTTCGACTGGAGGACAGGTACAAAATCACCCTTCTGTAAACCACAGCCTCAGTGAGGACCCCGGACAGGAAGGATACCCCGGAGAACCATCCGCAAAGCTTGTGGCTGCTAGTGCTCATCTACCCCTTCCAGCGCTGGCCTGATCACAACCGACTTCCCATGCAGGCATTTCCACAGTGAGCACGATTATAACTCATGAGTTACTAGGTTTTCAGGGCAGCAGGGTGGCGCAGTGGTTAGCAATGCTGCCTCACGCGCCGAGGTATCAGGTTCGATCCCAGCTCTGGGTCACTATCCGTGTGGATTTTGCGCATTCTCCCCGTGTTTGCGTGGGTTTCGCCCCCAAAACCCAAAGATGTCCACGGTAGGTGGATTGGCCACACTAAATTGCCCCTTAATTGGAAAAAAATAAATTGGGCACTCTAAATTTATTTTAAAAAAATAAGTTACTAGGTTTCCTTTTAATTGCAAATGATGTCCATCAGTACAAAGCTCCTATGTAATTTAATAAAATAAGCCATCCACCTCAATCTGTCTTTGTTCATCACAGTGACCGGAAGTCCACGTGAGTCAGACAAATCTGATTACCAGTAAGGTGCTCATTAGGCGCATGTCATGTAAAGTCAGAAGTAAAATGCTTCCTGGAAATGCATGAGCTTGGTGGGTTGAGTCATGCTTAATAATTTGCAAAACGGGAGTGCGTGCAATGACATTACTTGATGGAACTCTGGAATTAAATCCTGACCTGACTCTAGAAAGGAAGGAAACCAAGTAACCTGAGGCCCCATTCAACGAATGCCTTGCCGTTTGGGCTTGGCTCACGATGGAGTTCACCTCCTGTGGGGTGTATCTGTAAAATAATCGCTTTAGAAATCTCATGTCGGACTCTGATGTCAGATTCAGAATCAGTTTCCCACGTCTAATAGATGGCATTATAACTGGTATTATGCTGCATGTAATTACAGGAAAGAACTGGCTTTCAACATACACATGATGTGTTCTTTTGCTATCATTTTTTGATGTGATATTTCTTCACAAATTTGGAAACACAAAGGTCTTCATCAACAAAGGTCGTTTTAGATAAAGTATCTCTTTTTATTAAAGGAAATGGCTTGTGCGAATGCCGTGCCACTGGCATTTTCAACATCTGCAAGGCATGAAGGATCACAAAATAATTCTGTTTGTTCCAAAATTGCAGAGGGCTCCGCAGATCTCATTCTTGGTGGGTTGTCATTTCATGGAGCGATCTGTGTTTCAACAGGTTTACCAGAGCCAAAGAGAGATCACATCTTTGAAGGCTTAACAGTGGAACATGGTTTCTACACATCCAAGGATTTCCTGCCTCTTGTTTCAAAAGCCAGCAAGCCAGGTAGAATTTTCTGTTTAATTTTATTTAAATACTGCATCATTTGCTTCGCTTGTAGGGAGGCCTGCTCACAATTAATTTTATTGAAATAATTGAATTAAAATAAGTTGGCTTTAAAAGAAATTGGAGCACTGCTTCTTAGGTGGGAAACATAATGGCCGGGATTCTCCGAGTTGGCTCCGCTACCTTTGCCAGTGAATGAATCCCACCGGAGTGAATGGACGGAGAATTCCAGCCCAAAACAATTATTGATGGGCTGGATTCTACGATTTTGAGACTATGTCCGGAGAAAGTGTCTAGTTTTACGATGAAAAAGCTAGCGCTGCCCCCTCACCGAGGCTGCATCTGGTGGAGAACTAGCAGCCGCGCAACGTAAAACTCCTGGTGTTCCTGACATAAACGGCCGGAGAATTGCCTGGTCCGTGGCCGTGCATGAGCACGCCGATGACCTGCAGCGGTCGCGCCGTAAACATGGCGTCGGTCACGCGAGGACCCGGCCTGCCAAATAGTGCCCCCTGTACCCTCCCTCACCACCCCCCACCAGTTCCCTCAGCCCCCTGACCAGCAGAAGGGCTCCACCCCCCCCCCAATTGTGGCAGCGCTGGACACAGTCCGCAGCCGCCACACGAGGTTGACGAAAACTCAGAACACAGGTGCCCCGCGCCATCGGAAAGTTGGCCCATCAGAGGGGAGCATCGGGAGAGGGCCCTCAGGTGACATCCTGAGGCCCTTCCCATGGCGTGCGTCGTCCTCCCGATTACGCTGTTTTGGAGGGGGGGGGGGAGCATCCGAAAATAGGTCCAGCCCCTGATTTCGGCGTCAAAAGGGATTCTCCACCTGATCGCTGATTACAATATCGTCGTCGGGCAATGGAAATCCCGCCCTAAGTGTTTTGTAATTTTGCAATCAGCTATTTTGAATTTTCTTTATGCAGCATACAAATGCTATTTATCCTTTCATTATTTTATAATGGAAGTGTTCATAGCATGAACTTTTATATTGACAACTGTTATAACCTGTAATGTCTTGTTAACCTATGATTTGTCAGACTTGTTTGCACATTCTAACAAATCTATTTATATGTATAGAAATATATACTGCTTAATCTTAATGATGTATAGTCTTAATAAAAAAATAAGATTCCCAAAATTCAGTTTAATAGTGTAATGACAACGTTCTCAAAACATTAAGGCTAACTAAATGCATGATCGCATAGTAAAAAGACATTATGATCACAGACTAATAGTATTTTTCTGATTTATTTAGATTTTGAGAGTTTTGATTGCCTCACTGTAATGTATGTGATATCTGACGCTGAAATCTGAACCATTCAATGTAGCCTGCAGTCATCCAGAGAAGATAAAATAATAGACCTCTTTGCTGAGGGTGCTGGGTGTGAAATTATGTATATGAATACATTTTAAAAAGGAATAAAAATACCCTGCAATGAAACAGAATAATTTGATAGTAATATGTCTCATCTCTACTCTCTGTTGTGCAATTTTAGATTGCTATAAATACCTCCCTGTGCCTTTTTGTGATGCTTGGTGTAAATAGCACATTTCTAAGAAAATGCTTGTTTTCTTCTCCTCCCAGGGATGTGCGCCTGTCAGTCTAGTCTGCCATCATTACATGGCACAGCTCTTATACTTGGTGCTGGAGACACTGCCTTCGACTGTGCTACATCTGCATTACGCTGTGGAGCTCGCCGTGTGTTTGTGGTTTTTAGAAAAGGATTTACCAATATCAGGGCTGTCCCAGAGGAGGTAATAGTCAACAAGATTTAACACTCAGGATTTAATACAATTGGGCTTGCCAGATGGAGCATAGATTGCAAGGTATCAATCTATTAAGTTGTGTGTCCTGTCACTCAATATCTCAGGCTCAACATTAGACAATTTACTTGTTGTTTGTATAACAGCTGTATTCCAGATTTGACATTCCTAATTCCTAATAACATTTATTAGGCATGACAAGAAGTTTTCATAAGACAGAAAGTAGGTAAAATGCAGCTAGCTTAATGACATATTGTCTTATGAATGAACGTGGCCATTTTATATTTAATTATTTGTCACTGTCATAAAACTTATGGTTGTAAACAATTACTGCATTCTTAAATTTAACTTAACAGTAAGAAATATCTAAATTAAAACAGAAGTCTATGATCACAAGAACTGCAAAAAGTGTATTTTAATGAAACACTTTAAGTCGAATTTAGATGCAATAGTTTTTATTACAAGATGTGCCTTCCAAATTAATTGTTCTGCGAGACCCATCCTACCTATTTTGAGGTACAGTGAAACTGTTCTGCTGCTTTGGCAAACATTCACGATAATTTCAGTGAGAGCCCACCAGAACAACACAAATCCTTCAAGCACCTGGAGCCACTGGGTCCTGTCTTGTCTTGGCGATTTCTGCAGCTGCCTTGCACACCATCCCTTACAAGTGTTGTGTTACAAGGCTTTGTGATGCAATCAGGACTTCCCTTGGCTCCGACCTGCATCAAGTGGCACAGTTCTCAGTTCACCGGAGATAATTTCTTAATAGCCACTCACTAATGTTTCACAGTTACAAACACTGACTGTGTGTTCACCTTCAGCCTTTCCTGCACCCTTGCCTTGTCCCAATATGTCCATTTATTCATGACCTACTAATGTTCTTTTTACCCCTTGAACTCCTTTCAATGAACGTCGGATAAAAACTGGACATGGTTATTCAAGCATAGTCTGATTATTTTTTTATTATATGTTTCTATTATCTCCATGGATGCTCTCAGTGCTAGCTCTCTTTCTCCCCATGAATGATATGAAATAAAACAATAGCACATGAATCAATATACTGTTAGGCAATCAAACTATTCGAAACATTGGAGTGGAGGAAATCAATATTATTAGCAACAGCGCTCTGCTGCCATGATGCAGGCTGTCAACCTTGATAACCACTGCCAACCCAATTCATAACATCGTCAATATTTGGTCAACTGCCACTGGGACCAAAAGGTGAAAAGTACTTTAGGATCATAAATCATTTCTTCTCCTGTGGACCATTATGATGAGGTATTTTTCTTTTGGGAGAAACAATTATAGAACAAGTCAATTGGTGCCTTGCTTTGAAGCCCCAGAAGTCATGGTCAGGATTTACTGGCCTCACCACACCCGACTTGGGGTCGCGACGAGGTCGATGAATGGATTTGTGACACTGGAGATATCTCGCTAAATTCAATCAAACCTCCCGAGACTTTGCAATCTGGATCTCGCCCTCACTGGGCAAGATCCAGATCAGCATATTTAAATAAGCCATTGGGCTCATTTAAATATGTCTGCGCCATATTCTCCCAGGGCCCGGGAACTAACCGCCTCATCAGCAAGGCCTAGACCGGGCGTCGTTTATTTCTTGTCCGCAAAGACATGAACCAGTCGTAGCGGCACCTGGGCGAGGTCTCCCAGGCCACTGAAGACCCGTGGGGGTCGGGCTCTGTGCAGGATGGTACCCTGGCACACCTGCTGGCACTCTGGCACCTTGACACTTCCAACCAGGCACCCTGGCAATGCTATTGCCAGAGTGCCCAGGTGGCACCACCAGGCTGGCAGGTGCACTGCCAAGGTGCCAGGCTGGCACTCGCAATGTGTCCAGGTGCCAGGATGTCCATACCAGTGGTCGGGCCTGGGGTGTCTTGCCCTTAAGATGTGGGGTGAGGTTGATCCTGGAAGAGGTACGTTGCGTATAAGGGGGGGGGGGTCAAAAGATCGGGGCTACCTTTAAAAATGGTGCCCCAATCCTCGAGTACTCTTCCTGCAAGCTGAACTCGACGAGACGTTCTTTGCCGAAGACAAAAAAAACAGCGAAATGTTGTTGAATAGCGGGGTATTTCTCAACGCTAGTCATAGAGAAACACCCCTTTAAACGTGTCCAAAGGCGGTCTCTGATTTTTTTTTCCCGTTAAATTGTGCCCCATGATATTGGTAGGGACCTGGGAATTGATTTCACTTCTACCTTGCAGTTGAACAAACATTGATTGAAAAGGGAGGAGAGTCACAAGCATTAGCTGTATGTTACTGTATGGAAGTAAAGTTGTACTGGAAAGAGAATAATATGGAACTGAGCTTTATAAAGAAAATAATAACATGCACAGGACACTTATATATGGTAATTCATTACACACCGAAAATGTTCTTTTTGAAAAAGGATAGTCTCATATCATTTGCAATGGCTTGTTTCATTCTTACAATTGTATTAGAACTAATTTGCTTCCATATTCGATAACTTGTTAAAAATATCTACTTCTGATAACCATCTGGCTGAAGGACAATTTGACGGGGAAGCTATTGATCTCGATAATGTAATTCAATTTTTTTAACACCAGCATTTATAAGAATGTGGCACAATAATTATCCCTTTGGAGGATGAGCAATTTACATATTATAAGCATCCATTGAACAAAGCCAGTGAAGAATTGATCAGAGACAAATGATTTGATGTAGAGTATTTTCGACAATTGGTCTGTGTATAAAACTTCAGCTTTATTATTTTAATCTGACAGCCATTTGCCCAGAGCTACAATTTCCTATATTTCCATATACCGAGTGCTACTGCTGAATAAGATTTAAAGTAATAAATAATGAAATTAGACTATTGACAATACCATGAAATCCTCTTATTGTCACTTCTAATTTATCAGCCACAAAAGTAACCAATAACAAAATGCACAATGAACAAAATAAGGCCCACTCATCTCACAGAAAGGAAGTTTTGCCAACAGAAGATTATAAATGTAATGAAAATTCGATAAAAGTAAATGGGACCAAAATCATCCAGTCTCTGAATCGCCGTATCCTGGACGTACAACTGAAATGTGCGCTGCGACCCTGTGGATTTCCTAACACACTGACGAACATGCCCAGGAAGTTTCACCTTCCGACAGGGCAATTCCCCTGTTCCCAGGACCCTCCGCTAATGTCTCTGACTCTCAGTTAGAGTCGGAGAGACTTGGGACAGTTCCAATCTACTGACTGGGTAGTTACCCAGGAAATGTTGGAGAAAAAGGTAGTCTAACTCCTGGGTAACTACATAACTGACTGTAGTATAAGGGGTTATTAGATGGGATATGCTAATATACGATGTAGATGATGATGTAGCACGGACATCAGTCAGTCATGGGGAGGTCGAAACACCATGCCTAGGAGCAACGTGCCTACTCTGTAACCTGTTTAGATGTGCTAACAAATAAGTATTAAACATGTATCAGAGTATGTCGACAGCCTGTTAAAACCAAGTACCACACCTGGAGTCCAAGATAGAAGGACCATCTCAGGCTGCAGTGGAGGCATTAATGTAAAGAAAAATACATTGTTGTTACCGAAGGAACCACAGAGTAAAGAACACCTTGAAAGCAGCTCGTAGCAAATTGACGGGAGGAAGAGGCACACTTGACAGAGATAATGATGACCATCCCTGGTGTGCAGTCCTTGCCTTACCCCACCCATTTGACTTCCTCAGGGCCTGAAAAGAAGCCAGCAGTGGGAGTCATGGAAACGCCATTTTCTCTGGTATTGAGCAGCACCGGGCCTTCACAAAAAGGGCAAAAACTTCAAGTTTGTTCCTTTCTTTATGCCATAGGTCCAGTAGCAGATGATATTCTCGTAAGTTAGGGGTTGGAAGAGTCCACCGTGGACTTTGATACCATTCCTAAAGCCTTTAGCCCGAAGCGAAACTTAGTAATTGATTTGGTCTGGGTCAGGAGATAGGCTCAACTCTGAGAAAGAAACCGCTCTAGTTTGGTGCAACTCCAAGGCTTCGCATGACACCATTGACTGGGTAGGCCCACAAGCAGTGGCTCCACCCACAAGAAAGTCCATCAAACCAGGTGAAAGAGTAGGAAATACCATGCCGGCAGCCATTTTGAGATGCTTTCATTGTCGCGTGAAAATCCAGTTTAGACCCTAGGACTGCCCAGCAAGGGGTGCAAAATGCTTCTAAGTGTGCCAAAACTGGGCATTCCAAGTGTTTCTGCAAATCCACAATTTTAAGCCAGGTAAAAGACAAGAAAATATTCAAGAGATGGGAATCAAGATAAAGGTGAAACTACAGAGTTACTAAGGGAAGTATTGGTCTGTGAGAATCCATGATCAAAGCTTTGATACCGACATTTATACTGCTCTGAAGTTGCTGTTAACCACATTAGCAGATGATCTCTACAAGCTTCAGACAATGAACCTTCATCCATCAGACATCAAATTACAAGGTCCGGGTGACATAAACCTTTGAATTAAATGCAAAATAATTGTTCCACTTCACTACAAGGGGCGACAGATTGTTGATTCCATCAATGTTCTTCACAATCAGCATAAATCCTCATGAAGTGCTTCATGAACGTCTGGGAATCCTAGAAAAAACAGATGTGCCCACCATTGGGAATGACTCACTGTCTTTCATGGAATCTTCAACCTTTTACCTAGAGCAGCGGACCTTCAGACTACAGCAGTTGAGGAATTTATTCAGTCAGCAGCGAGTTGCTGTCTTTCACAGGCACCAACCACTAGGCCCCTGGTGGAGATTAGAGTTCTGAGTCTCTCAGTTCTTCACGAATTAAGGTCAGAAGTGGAGAATACAGATGGCACTGCAGCAGATCGTGACCATCCCCATGGAGACCTGCTGGACCTGAATTGGCTGTTCTTAGAGAGTGAGGAGGAAGAATCTCTTGCAGCACTGAGTGATCTGTAAGACATAGAGGTCCTAGAGGATGATTCATCCTTCAAGTTGATGGACGCATGAAAGTCAATTGACACCCGTTCCAGCTGAAAGTCTTCTTCACTCCAAAGCTGGAGCTCAGCCCAGACATTGCGGCAGAATCTTTAGCACTTCTGAAGCTGCAGAACCTTGTGCAGAAATCTTCTCCCTGAGATAATTGTGGGCAGGAAATTACACTCATTGCAAATGATGAAGCCGTCGTGTCTCCATCGTCGCAGCAATTTTTCCCATTGCCCACAGTGGAGCAACCTCATACAAAGAGAAGTGTGGCTCTCTTACCTCGAGTGTAGACAGACCTCCCGAAACATTATTGGGAAATCATCTCTCCACCTTTTCCTGAAAGGCTTATAGGAATTGTCATTTTTTTTCCCTTCATCATTAATTTAATTGAAATCTTTGATCATCAATACTTTTTCACTTTTTGATGCTGTGGCAAATGATATATCAATTACAGTCTTCCCTGGAATTAATCATTCCCTGTCTGAAGGTCTTTCTCTGTGTGCTTCGCTTCAACAGCAAGTTCCTCAGGAGTGTCATCAGTTTTTCTCTCCTAGTCCCAGAGGATCCAAAGGTCGACGCTCTTTAGGTTTCTCTCTTGGATCAGTCTTTTGTTGAAAGTCTTCATTATGCGTGCAGATTAATTATGCTGCAACCTACCCTCTGCTTCCCAGAAGTGCTGCTAAAGTGCTGTCCAATTTTGCAGATGGTGATGCCCCATTCGAGGCAGAAGGAAACCTCCATGTTTCCAAGATGTCTCCCCTCAGGGCCGAGAATACTGTGGGAGATTAAATCCCCCAGGGCTTGGCGAGGGGAAGAGTAGGAGTTGGATTTGTGTAGAATCTGTAGCTGTAAAAAAGGAGTTCCGGAAATGCAATATTAAGTAATTAAAGATATAGGCAGAGATTTTCTGGCTTGTCCATCGCTGGGTTCTTCCAATCCTGACAAAAGTCAATGGGCTGGCCCACTGAATCCACATTGGCCTGTCCTGACATGGCAGGGTCGGAAAGTCCCGGCCAAAGTTTCATGTTGTTGTTGAAAGTAAGATAGAGGGGGCAATTCTCCGATATGGAGGCCAAGTGTTTGCAGCGTCGTGAACGCCGTCGCGTTTCACGACGGCGCGAACAGGGCCCGGGCACGACCTATTCTGGCTCCCACAGGGGGCCAGCACGGCGCTGGAGCAGTTCACGCCGCTCCAGCGTCCTTACCGCTGTGCCAACCCGCGCGTGCGCAGTTAGGCCGCACCATCCTGCGCTTGCGCGGGGAACGTCTTACGCACGCCGGCCCCTCACCAACATGGCGCCGGTGTTCTGGGGCCGCGCACGGAAGAAGGTAGGCCCGGGGGGGGGAGAGGCCGGCCCGCCGAATACTGGACCCCGATCGCGGGCCAGATCCCATTGGAGGCCACCCCGGTGAAGGAGCTCCCCTCTCTCCCCCACAGGCCTCCCCCACAGCATTCCCGCAGAGTTCCTGCCGGCAGCGACCAGGGGTGGACGGCGCCGGCGGAAACCTGTTGTGTCGTATCGGCCGCTCAGCCCATCCGTGCCGGAGAATCGCCGCTCGCAGGTTCTCCGAGCGGCCCGGGCGAATTGCGCGCTGCTGGTTTCCGGGGGGGTGGGAGAATCGCGTGCGGGGGTCGGGGCAGCGTGGCGCGATTCGCATGGAGCCCCGCCGATTCCCCCACCCGGCGTGGGGGGGAGGGAGAATAGCGCCCAGTATTCTTGAGGGGGGTGAAGTGTAAAGGGTTAACAGATGGGATATGCTAATGTATGACATAAATGGCAGTGTACCACTGACATCATTCAGTGATGTGTTAGACTGGAGAGAGGTTGGAACACCATGCCGAGGAGCAGCATGCCTACCCTATAACCTGTTTAGAAGTAGTACTAATGAACAAGTGTTAAGCAGATACTAGAGTATGATTACAGCCTGTCTACGAAACAAGTACCACCCCTAGAGCCCAAGATAGAAGGACCATCTCAGAATACTGACACCAATTATTCACACTGATTTCCCCCCCCCCCACCTCCCCACATTCGACTGGACCACCATCCTCACCCACCTACCATCCTCACCCACCTACCACATCATCCACCTACGAACTCGCCCAACACTCTCTATACCTACCACCCTCGCTCATCTTCTACGCAATCCATTTACCACCTCACACACTTACCGCCCTATCCACCCGCCATCCTATCTATCTGCCACCCTACCCACCGACCTATCATCCTACCCATTTGCCACCCTACCTATCTTCCACCTCACCCACATATCATCTCAAGCACATGCTCAACTACTCTATTACCTCACCCACCCGACCCACTTACTTTACCCACCTACACATTCACTCAATTAACCACTCACCCATTCAGCCACTCCTTAACCTTCAGACTGGACCTTTACCATCTAGTAGCTGGTGCTGTAAAAATGGGCTTGCCTTCGTTTCCCCTTCACTCTACTCTGCTGCAATGGAGTTCTCCATGTGACACTGCACTCCACATTTCTGGGAAAGCTGGACATGGAAGAACACGGAAGGCGTGAGGAGCAGCTTTTGAGTTGGGATAATGTTCCAGCAGTGTGACAATCTGACAATGATTGCCCCTCCTTGGAAGATCTGGGCATGAGTTTGCAGTTCTTATTCACTTATGAACTCCTTTCACCATGTCGGTTAAACCTTGAATTGGAAAGGCCCTGAGAAAGTGTACACATGTACTTTGCATGTCTGAGTATGCCAGATTCTCAATAAATCTGTGCATGATTCTCCCAGCTGCCAAAGGCTTGTATATTTTTGCTGCGATTGCCACAATTTTAGATTTTCATTTTCTGTTCATATCAGCGGCTGCTTGTCATTCTACCCACTTGCCACCCTACCTACCTTCCACCTCACCCACATGCCACCTCAACCACTTACTCACCTACTCCCTGACCTCACCCACCCGACCCACTTGCTTTATCCACCAACCTTTAGAACTCAAAATCACAGTAGCTATGTTGCTTTGAGGTTTGAATCTTGTGACACTGAACAGCACTTTCTGCTGACAAATATCAGGAAATTAACAATTCACCATGACTCAGATGAACATAGCTGCTCGATCATGATAAAAGCAAATTGGGGATGCTGGAATTTGTAACAAAAACAGAAAATGCTGGACAATCTCAGCAGGTCTGACAGCATCTGTGGAGAGAGAAGGGAGCTGACGTTTTGAGTCTGGGTGACTCTTTGTCAAATTTATTGAGAATCTAGCATACTCAGTCAGGAGCTTTAACAAAGTGTCATCCAGACTCAAAACTTTAGCTCCGTTCTCTCTCCGTAGATGCTGTCAGATCTGCTGAGATTGTCCAGCATTTTCTGGTTTTGTGTCTGCTCGATCATGATATTGTCTGTTAATCCTGTTTGCATTTTTCAAGGGTGCAGAAGAAAGCGATCCTACAAAAATAGAGTAAAGATGACAACAACCAACTCTTCACAACCCAAACCTTTTACTTACATCTCCTTTGGTTTTATATTGTGCAGCCAAAAGTAAAGTTGCCATCGTCCCAGCCGAACATCATCTGCTTTCCCCTTTGAGGGGGAGAGCTGACTGGTTTAACCTGAGGATCACCACACCTCAGGCAAGGGTCAAGGTTGAGAAGACGGGGCCTTCATGAATAACCTCAGCCGGTACGGAAATTGAACTCGCACTGCTGGCCTCGCTCTGCATCACGAACCAGCAAACTGAGCTAAACCAGCCCTCGTGCAGTTACACTGTACCTGCTGGCCATGGAGAACTCATTGTTAGATGTTTTTATAGCAGAAGCATCATTGAACCTCATGAACCTCCATTGTGCTATGTTTCAATTACAATGGAGGTTGGTATGTAATCCAATACTTAGTCTAATTGGTCAGTACTTGCTATCTCTATCAAGTACAAGCAGATCTGTAACATTACTTTGTGCGGTCCCTCGACTTTCTTGACTGCTGCAAATCCTATTTTAAGCTAGTCACATTTTTGCCTTTATTCTTGAAGAAATCAGTTGCTCCTTCTGGGTTTCAGCTGAAGTCTTTGAGGTTCTGTATCCACTTCCTTTGCAAAATTGGTTTACTTTCTCTCTCAGCCGCTCAGATTTCGATTTTGAGTCCCCAGTGATGGGTTTTGATGGGGAAAAGAAGAACTCCGGGACCACGGGTATAATCTTCTGACGGAAGGAATGAAAGCAGCATCAATGTGAACTAATGTTAGGAAAAGGGCAATATGGGCTTTTCCCCCTTCAGAGCAAAATCACCGGCTGAGATTCTTTGGCTGCCGGGCTGGATTTGACTCAGGAATATAACAAGCGCTAGAAGAGATGACATTAAAATGGAAGAATCTAATGAAGGATCTTTCTGCTGTCAGGTGACAACTGTTCACACAAGCCCACACCATGCGCCATATAGAATTTTGTCCTCTTTATTAATTTATTGGATCTGGGCATCGCTGATTGGGCCAGCATTTACTGCCCATCCCAGTCAGCCACATTGCTGTGGATCTCGAGTCACATGGAGGCCAGACAGGGTAAGGACGACAGATTTCCTTCCCTAAAGGACATTAATGGACCAGATGTTATTTTTACGGCCATCGACAATGGTTTTATGGTCATCTTTAGACTTTTAATTCCAGATTTTTTTAATAGAACATAAAAATTACAGCGCAGTACAGGCCCTTCGGCCCTCGATGTTGCGCCGACCTGTGAACCCAATCTAAAGCCCATTTACACTATTCCCTTATCATCCATATGTATATCCAATGACCATTTAAATGCCCCTAATGTTGGCGAGTCCACTCCTGTTGCAGGCATGGCATGATTATTGAATCCAGATCTCACCACCTGTGGGATTCGAACACGGGTCCCCAGAGAGTGACTCTGGGTCTGTGGATTATTATTGTCCAGCGACAATACCACTTCGCCACTGCCTCTCCAAAAATCTCGCTAATCTGTGGCAGATAAAGTCGGCGCTGATCTTTGGGAGCACTTTCCATCAGGAAGCCAACTGTTAGCTGTTGCTAATTTGTCCTAATTCCCAGCAGGTCTAAGAAGCCAGATTTTCCGGCTGTGGGAGTCACTCTTGCACGGATCGCCATTGCCGTGTTCGGAATGGCAACAATTTACAGAGCGACGTGGTTTCAATGCAATCAGATTGCTCCATAATGGCCAGCCACGAGCTCTGGGGCTCAGAGATTCATGAAAGCAATCAAGACATGTGTTCAGACTGCTCAGCTGGACACTTTATCTTGGCAGTAATAGTGCAGGCAATTCCTGTGTAAATAACTACCATCTACGCCTCACTGCACTATGGGTGAAGAAACTGCAACAACTATGCTCCATCACAAATTAAGAATCACAGTACCTCATGCTGTCACATCCCAGTAAAGCGATAAGATTGTGAAGACAAATCACACGGCTAAGGCAGAAGTGAAGGATTATGCTGCTTGAAATGCCCATGCCCGGCCTAGAGAAATCAGGCTGCGTGATCATGACTTGTGAAGAGAACAAATTCAAACTATTTGTCTGCACGGGGATTTTCTGACTTGCTTCAACTGCAACAACTCAAATAGACCAGAAATGTGTTTTTCAAACACTACCGTGACTGGATCTCATCATTACTGGTATACGTGCCAGCTGGAAACTATCAATTTTAAGAGTCTCTGAACCAGATATCACAGCCATTTACAACACCCCTTTTAGAAATAGACGAGACGGTATACCTAGACTGTCATTTTCATTGAAATTATGGATGATTCATTTTGAAAGTTTTTCCTTCAGAAAAAGTCAGTCTGGTTTTACAGGAAGGGTTGGGTGGCGTGTACCTGTGCAGACACTAGAGGGGGAACTTTGGAGTTTCTGTTGCTGAACAACAACCATGCTGGCATCATAAACTTGCAGGAATCTTTGCCACGGACCATCAGGGCAGAGTTAAATATGTGCCCCAACCCCCACACAGTGGCAGGTCCAGTCACCCGACATCGATATTTGCCTGGATTGACCCAATTAGAGGCGAGAGGACATGCTCATCATCCAGTTATGTGGGCTCACAAGGTGGTGGATCACTTGGAGGCCCATCAGCATGGAAAGAATTGCTGCCTGCCATTGCAGCAAAGGAACAAAGAGGTTGCCTCTGTCTTGAGGCCCCTCTCAGCAGTTCTGAAAGGTTTTGAAATAACAAAATGGTCACAGTTGCCATCCCTACCGTTCTAGAGCATAGAACATTACAGCGCAGTACAGGTCCTTCGGCCCTCGACGTTGCGCCGACTTGTGAAACCACTCTAAAGCCCATCTACACTATTCCCTTATTGTCCATATATCTATCCAATGACCATTTGAATGTCCTTAATGTTGGCGAGTCCACTACTGTAGCAGGCAGGGCATTCCACGCCCTTACTACTCTCTGAGTAAAGAACCTACCTCTGACATCTGTCTTATATCTATCTGTAGCGCACAATGACTTACGAGAAACAGTCGATCCAGGCTTTATTAAGCGATGCTTGTCCCCAGCAGCTCAGCAACAGAATGAAGCTGCGGGGAGAAGCATGGGTTCTTATACTCCGCCTTCAGGGCGGAGCCAGGAGTCGGCAGCCCACCAGGACCCGGGATCTGTCAGCCAATAGCATCTCGGCTTCACAGTCCCACATGACCCCTAATACATACCACCACATTCACCCCTTGTTAAAAAGGAACCCGGCGGGGTGGTGGTTCGCATGGTGGGAGGGGTTTACAAGGCTGGCCCTGGAACAAAATTTCAGACAGTGTTACTACAGTTTTAGCCCTACACTGGGCTATGTACAAGTTTGTGAGAACTATTTACAATATTAGCAAAAACATTTTTTTTTGTTACAACAACATTCTTGGTGTCACACGGATTCCACGAGTCGAGCGGGCGGTCTGGTCTTCCTCGTCGATCGCCTCAGCCCCGGTGGTGGTGCAGGTGCTTGCTCAGGCGTTGTCGTCTCCGGGAGCGTTTCGGTGTTTGTTCCTGTTTTACTCCTGGGCGGGCACGGGAGGAGGACTGATCCCCCCGGGAAGGGGGCGGTCGCGGGGTGCACCGGTGGCAGGGAGGGGTTGATCGGTGTCGGGGGTGTGTGTGTGTTGCCGGCGGGCGCCAGGTCCCGCAGGGAGACCGTGTCCTGTCGGCCATCGGGGTACACCACGTAGGCGTACTGCGGGTTCGAGTGGAGAAGGTGAACCCTCTCGACCAATGGGTCCGATTTGTGCGCCCGCACATGATTCCGGAGCAATATGGGTCCTGGGGCCACCAGCCAGGTCGGCAGTGACGTTCCGGAGGAGGACTTCCTGGGGAAGACAAGGAGGCGCTCATGAGGCGTTTGGTTAGTGGTGGTACACAGCAGCGACCGGATGGAGTGGAGAGCGTCCGGGAGGACCTCCTGCCACCGGGAAACTGGGAGATCCCTGGGCCGTAGGGCCAGTAGGACGGTCTTCCAGACCGTGCCGTTCTCCCTCTCTACTTGCCCGTTCCCCCGGGGGTTGTAGCTGGTCGTCCTGCTCGAGGCTATGCCCTTGCTGAGCAGGAACTGGCGCAGCTCGTCACTCATGAAGGAGGACCCCCTGTCGCTATGGATATTCGCGGGGCAACCGAACAGTGTGAATATGGTGCCAAGGGCTTTAATGACTGTGGCAGCTGTCATGTCGGGGCAGGGGATGGCGAAGGGGAAACGAGAGTACTCGTCCACCACGTTCAGGAAGTATGCGTTGCGGTCGGTGGAGGGGAGGGGCCCTTTGAAATCCAAACTGAGGCGTTCAAAGGGGCGGGAAGCCTTGATCAGGTGCGCTCTATCCGGCCTGAAAAAGTGCGGTTTGCCCTCTGCGCAGATGCGGCAGTTCCTGGTGACTGTACGGACCTCCTCCACAGAGTAGGGGAGGTTGCGGGACTTTACAAAATGGTAGAATCGAGTGACCCCTGGGTGGCAGAGGTCCTCGTGGAGGGCTTGGAGGCGGTCTATTTGTGCGTTGGCACATGTGCCACGGGATAGGGCATCGGACGGCTCGTTCAGCTTTCCGGGACGATACAAGATCTCATAGTTGAAGGTGGAGAGCTCGATCCTCCACCTTAAGATCTTGTCATTTTTAATTTTGCCCCGCTGTGCATTATCGAACATGAAGGCTACCGACCGTTGGTCGGTGAGGAGAGTGAATCTCCTGCCGGCCAGGTAATGCCTCCAATGTCGCACAGCTTCCACTATATAGGGCTTGGGCTTCCTTTTCCACTGAGGAGTGGCGGATTTCTGAGGCGTGGAGGGTCCGGGAGAAAAAGGCCACGGGTCTGCCCGCTTGGTTAAGGGTAGCCGCCAGAGCTACGTCGGATGCGTCGCTCTCGACCTGGAAGGGGAGGGACTCGTCGATGGCGCGCATCGTGGCCTTTGCGATATCCGCTTTGATGCGGCTGAAGGCCTGGCGAGCCTCTGTCGACAGGGGGAAGGTAGTGGACTGTATTAGCGGGCGGGCCTTGTCTGCATACTGCGGGACCCACTGGGCGTAATATGAAAAGAAACCCAGGCAACGTTTCAGGGCTTTGGAGCAGTGGGGGAGGGGGAATTCCATAAGGGGGCGCATGCGTTCGGGGTCGGGGCCTATTATCCCATTGCGCACTACGTATCCCAGGATGGCCAACCGGTTTGTGCTAAAAACGCACTTTTCCTCGTTGTATGTGAGGTTCAGGGTTTTAGCGGTCTGGAGGAACTTTTGGAGGTTGGCGTCGTGGTCCTGCTGATCGTGGCCGCAGATGGTTATGTTGTCGAGATACGGGAACGTGGCCTGCAACCCGTGCTGGTCAACCATTCGGTCCATCTCCCGTTGGAAGACCGAGACCCCGTTTGTGACACCAAATGGGACCCTTAGGAAATGGTATAGACGCCCGTCTGCCTCGAAGGCGGTGTACTTGCGGTCACCTGGGCGGATGGGGAGCTGGTGGTAGGCGGACTTGAGGTCCACGGTGGAGAAGACCTTATACAGGGCAATCCGATTGACCATGTCGGATATGCGGGGGAGAGGGTACGCATCTAGCTGCGTGTACCTGTTGATGGTCTGACTATAGTCTACGACCATCCTTTGCTTCTCCCCGGTCTTTACTACTACCACCTGGGCTCTCCAGGGACTATTGCTGGCTGGATTATGCCTTCCTTCAGCAACCGCTGGACTTCAGACCGAATAAATATCCGGTCCTGGGCGCTGTACTGTCTGCTCCTAGTGGCGACGGGTTTGCAATCCGCGGTGAGGTTTGCAAACAAGGACGGCGGTTCAACCTTGAGGGTTGCGAGGCCACAGATAGTGAGTGGGGGTATTGGGCCACCGAATTGGAATGTTAGGCTCTGCAGGTTACACTGGAAATCTAATCCCAGTAATGTGGGCGCGCAGAGTTGGGGAAGGACGTAGAGCCTGTAGTTCTTAAACTCCCTCCCTTGCACCGTTAGGTTTGCGATGCAGAACCCTTTGATCTCTACGAGTGGGATCCTGCAGCTAGGGAAATCTTTTGTGTGCTTGGGTGGATGGTCAGAAAACAGCGTCTTACCGTGTCTGGGTGAATAAAACTTTCAGTGCTCCCGGAGTCGATCAGGCATGGCGTCTGGTATCCGTTGACCAGCACCGTTGTTGTCGTCGCCTGGAGCGTCCGGGGCCGCGATTGATCCAGTGTCACCGAAGCCAGTCGTGGTAGTAGTGTCGCGGCGTCTTCTTCGGACCCCGTGGAGCCGTCGATGCTGGGGTCCTTTGTTGTCAACCAAGATGGTGGCGTCCATGGATCGCACGTGGTCGGGGGTGGACAAAATGGCCGCCCCCATGAATCGCACGTGACTGGGGGTCACAAGATGGCGGCGCCCATCCTCCCCTCGTGGTGCCCGGGACCCAAAATGGCGGCGCCTGCGGGTCGCACATGGGGCACTGGGGGGGTTGGGGAGCGTTTGGGATGTGCTGGGCTCGTTCTTCTCCGGGGATTGCGGCGACCCCCCGGGACTGGCACACTGCCGCGTAATGGCCCTTCTTGCCGCAGCTTTTACAAATAGCTGCGCGGGCCGGGCAGCGCTGCCGGGGGTGTTTCGCTTGTCCGCAGAAATAGCAGCGGGCCCCCCCGGGATGGTCTGGTGCTTTAACTGCGCAAGCTTGCGAGGGGGGGGGGGTTTTGTCGCGACAAGGGTACACGGAGCTCAAGGGGCTGCCGCGCGGTCGGGGCCGTAGTCGCGGGCGTTTTGCGAGGCCACATCTAGGGAAGCTGCAAGGGCCCGTGCCTCTTAGAGTCCTAGCGACTCTCTTTCTAAAAGTCTTTGGCGGATTTGGGGAGAGTTCATACCTGCCACAAATGCATCGCGAATTAGCAGGTCTGTGTGTTCGATTGCGTTCACCGGCGGGCAGCTGCAGCCCCGTCCCAAAATTAGCAGCGCGGCGTAGAGTTCCTCTAGCGATTCTCCGGGACTTTGCCGTCTCGTCGCGAGTTGGTGGCGCGCGTAGACCTGGTTCACGGGCCGAACGTAGATGCTCTTCAGCAATGCGAGCACCGTTGGGAAATCCTCTGCGTCTTCTATGAGAGGGTAAATTTCCGGGCTTACCCTCGAATGCAGGACCTGCATTTTCTGGTCTTCTGTGATCCGGCCGGGTGCCGTTCGGAGGTAGCCTTCAAAGCATGCGTGCCAGTGTTTGAATACTGCTGCCGAGTTCGGTGCGTGGGGGCTGATCCGCAGGCATTCCGGGGCGATCCGGAGCTCCATAGTCTTTTAAGCTCGCTTAATAAATTGTAGCGCACAATGACTTACGAGAAACGAGAAGTGATGAAGACGATCCAGGCTTTATTAAGCGATGCTTGTCCCCAGCAGCTCAGCAATAGAATGAAGCTGCGGGGAGAAGCTCGGGTTCTTATACTCCGCCTTCAGGGCGGAGCCAGGAGTCGGCAGCCAACCAGGACCCGGGATCTGTCAGCCAATAGCATCTCGGCTTCACAGTCCCATATGACCCCTAATACATACCACCACACTATCTCCCCTCAATTTAAAGGTATGTCCCCTCATGCTAGACATCACCATCCGAGGAAAAAGGCTCTCACTGTCCACCCTATCCAATCCTCTGATCATCTTGTATGCCTCAATTAAGTCACCTCTAAACCTGGGGCTGCATGGTAGCATTGTGGATAGCACAATTGCTTCACAGCTCCAGGGTCCCAGGTTCGATTCCGGCTTGGGTCACTGTCTGTGCGGAGTCTGCACATCCTCCCCGTGTGTGCGTGGATTTCCTCCGGGTGCTCCGGTTTCCTCCCACAGTCCAAAGATGTGCAGGTTAGGTGGATTAGTCATGATAAATTGCCCTTAGTGTCCAAAATTGCCCTTAGTGTTGTGTGGGGTTACTGGGTTATGGATAGGGTGGAGGTGTTGACCTTGGGTAGGGTGCTCTTTCCAAGAGCGGGTGCAGACTCGATGGGCCGAATGGCCTCCTTCTGCACTGTAAACTCTATGATAATCTTCTTCTCTCGAACAAAATCAGCCTTTCCTCATAAGATCTTCCCTCCATACCAGGCAACATTCTGGTAAATCTCCTCTGCACCCTTTCCAATGCTTCCACATCCTTCCTATAATGCAGCGACCAGAATTGCACGCAATACTCCAAATGCAGCCGCACCAGAGTGTTGTATAGCTGCAACATGACCTCATGGCTCCTAAACTCAATCCCTCTACCAAGAAAAGCTAACACACCGTACGCCTTCTTAACAACCCTCTCAACCTGGATGGCAACTTTCAGGGATCTATGTACATGGACACCGAGATCTCTCTGCTCATCCACACTGCCAAGAATCTTACCATTAGCCCAGTACTCAGTCTTCCTGTTATTCCTTCCAAAATGAATCACCTCACACTTTTCTGCATTAAACTCCATTTGCCACCTCTCAGTGCTGCAGCTTATCTATGTCCCTCTGTAACTTGTAACATCCTTCCGCACTGTCCACAACCCCACCGACTTTAGTGTCATCTGCAAATTTACTCACCCATCCCTCTATGCCCTCCTCCAGGTCATTTATAAAAATGACAAACAGCAGTGGCCCCAAAACAGATCCTTGTGGTACACCACTAGTAACTGGACTCCAGTCTGAACATTTCCCATCAACCACCACCCGCTGTCTTCTTCCAGCTAGCCAATTTCTGATCGAAACTGCTAAATCACCCTGAATCCCATGTCTCCGTATTTTCTGTAGTAGCCTACCGTGGGGAACCTTATCAAACGCTTTACTGAAATCCATATACACCACATCATTCTGAAGGGGTGTCCCAAGCACTGAGCCGTCTATGGCCACAGCTGTGTCCAGGTAGGTGAGGAAGGGCCTCAAAGTCTCCCTGGAATGCAAGTACCCTCAAATCCTCCATCGCCCGTCCACCTCCAGGCAGCTGCCACGCTCCGGACCCTGTGAAGACTCTACAGACTGACGGACTAGGAAATTCCAGTCAGCTTCTGATCAATAGGCCTTATTTGTAATTACTTTGGTAAGCTAGCCCCTGCTTGCAGGTGGTTAGCTGCCCTGACCTCGAACCAACTTTCCAGAAAATGGCTAGTGAGTGAGGTGATGTTGAAAAGCAGTCACGCCAATTGGCTGCGTGAAGGAACAAGCTTGCCTCCTCCGTTCTTACCTCCATCGGCATGCAACATTTTATCCCTCACTGTTTGGAAGGCCAAACAACAATTGGAAGGATGTTAGCTCAGAACAAGTTATGTTACCATTTCTGTAAACTTAGATTCTGCTTGGTGTTCCAAATTTTTAATGTGTTGCATGCGTTCCATGCCACACTCTAACGGGTAAGACATGGCAGGTGAACTCTAAGCCATGGTCTGCTCTTCCTGCTCCCTGTGGGAGACCACATCTAGTTCCCAGAACCAGAATGTGTGCAAGAGGTGTCTCCAGTTGTAGCTCCTGGAAGCCCGGGTTTCAGAGCTGCAGCGGCATCTGGGGACATTGGGGAGCATCCGTGATGCAGAGAGTATCATGGATAGCACATATAAAGATGGGGTCATCACACCACAGGCTCAGACTTCACAGGCAGGAAGGGAATGGGTGACCACCAGGCAGAGCAAGAGGCCTAGGCAGGCAATGTAGGAATCTCCTATGGCTATTCCCCTGCAAAACAGATATACCGTTTTGGATACTGTAGTGGGGAATGGCCTCTCGGGGTTTAACAGCAGCAGCCAAGTTTTAGCACCATGGTTGCCGTTGCTGCACAGGTGTGGGGCAAAAAGCAGGGAAATGTAATCGTCGTGGGGATTCAGTTGTGAGGGGAATAGCTGGACGTTTCTGTGGCCGCAAAAGAGATTCTAGGATGGTTTGTTGCCTCCATGGTGCGAGGGTTAGGGATGTCTCAGGACATTCGGAATAGAGAGCGTGAACAGCCAGTTGCCATGCAACACATTGGTATAAGCAACATTGGTAAAAAAGGATGAGGTCCTAAATGCAGAATATAGGGAGCTAGGAAGCAAGTTGAAAAGTAGAACTTCAAAGGTACTTATCTCAGGATTACTACCAGTGCCACGTGCTAGTCAGAGTAGAAATAGCAGGATGTATAGGATGAATTCATGGCTGAAAAGATGGTGTGAGGGGGAGGGTTTCAAATTCTTGGGGCATTGGGACTGATTCTGGGGAAAGTGGGATCAGTACAAGCTGGACAGGTTACACCAGGCAGGACTGGGACTAGTGTGTGGCGGGGGGGGGGGGGGGGGGGGGGGGTACTTGCTAGAGCAGTTAGGGAGGGTTTAAACTGAAATGGCAAGGGAATGGGAACCTATGGAAGAATTCAGAGCAGGGGGAATCAAGAACAAGAGAAAAAGACAGCAAGGAGAATAAGAAAAGTGATAGGCAGAGAAATCGAGGGCCAAAATCAGAGAAGAACATCGTAAAAAATAGTCGGGACAGGACAAGGAACTTTAAAAAGACTAGCCTTAAGATTTTGTACCTGAACACGCAGAGTATTTAAAATAAAATGGATTAATTAGTTGTGCAGATAGATGTAAAGGGATATGATATGGTTGGGATTAGTCACAGTACAATAGAGGAGGAATTTCTGGAGTGTATAGGGATGGTTTACTGGACCAATATATTGAGGAACCAACAAGGGAACCGTCCATCTTGGACTGGGTGTTGTGCAATGAGAAAGGATTAGTTGGCAATGCATTGACCATAAGATGATAGATCTTTTTACCAAGGTGGATAGTGAGGTAGTTGATTCTGAGACCAGGGTCCTGAATCTCAGTAAAGGTAACAATGATGGTATGAGGCATGAGCTTGCTATGAAGGGAAACGTTACTGAAAGGAAAGACAGTGGACAGGCAAAGGCTGACATTCAAGGAATGAATAGGTGAACTCCAAATGTTGTTTACTCCTATTTGGCACAAGAGTAGAGAGGGAACTGTGGCTTAGAAGGGAAATTAGAGATAGTGTTAGATTCAAAGAAGAAGCATACAAATTAGCAAGAAAAATCAATAGACCTGAACAGTTTAAAATTCAGCAAAGGCGAACCAAGGGATTGATTAATAAGGAAGAAAGTAAGCTAGCGGGGAACATAAAAATTGACTGTAAAAGTTTCCATAGGTTTGTAAAGAGAAAAAGATGGACAAAATGAATGTAGGCCCCTTACAGTCAGAAACTGCGGAATTCATAATGGGGAACAAAGAAATGGCTGAGAAACTAAATTCATACTTTGCTTCTGTCTTCACAAAGGAAGATATGACTAATGTACCGGAAGTTCTGAGAAACACAAGTTTCAGTGAGGAGCTGAAGGAAATCAGTAGATAAATGGTTTTGGGGAAATTCATGGGATTGAAGGCAGATAAAATTCCAGGACATGATAATCTTCATCCCAGAGTATTTAAGGAAGGAGCCGTAGAAATAGTAAATCCATTATTGATCATTTTCCAAAATTCTTTGGACTCTGAAATGGTTCCTCCAGATTGGAGGGTAGCTAATATAGGCCTGCTATTCAAAAAGGGAGGTAGAGAGGTAACAGAACCATAGACCAGTGAGCCTAATGTCGGTAGTAGGGAAGTTCCTAGAGTCCATTATCAAGGATTTCATTGCATACCAATTGGGAAGCAGTGGTATAATAAGGCAAAGTCAGCATGGATTTGCGAAAGGGAAACCATGCTTGATAAATCGACTGGAATTCTTTGAAGATGTAACTAGTAGAGTTGACCAGGAAGAACCGGTGGATGTGGTTTATTTAGACTCACAGAAGGCTTTCGACAAAGTCTCACATAGCAGATTACTATGCAAAGTTAAAGTGCATGGGGTTGTGGGTAGTGTCTTGAGGTGGACAGAAAGCTGGTTAGCAGACAGGAAGCAAAAAGTTGGAATAAGTGGGTATTTTTCTGATTGGCAGGCAGTGACTAGTGGGGTACTGCTGGGATCTGTGCTAGGAACCCAAGGACGAGGGAACTAAATGTATTATCCCCAAATTTACAGATGATACAATGTTGGATGGGAGGGTGAGCTGTGAGGAGAATGCAGAGATGCTTCAATGGGATTTGGATAGGCTGAGTGAGTAGGCATATGCATGGCAGATGCAGTATAATGTGAATAAATGTGAGGTTATCTGCTTCGGTAGCTAAAATAGGAAGGCAGATTATTATTTGGATGGGTGTAAATTGAGAGAGGTGGATACTCAGCAAGACCTTGGTGTCCACGTGCATCAGTTGCTAACAGTAAGCGCGCAGGTACAGCAGGCAATAAAAAAGGCAAATGGTATATTAGCTTTCATAGAGAGATGATTTGAGAATAGGAATAGGGATGTTTTACTGCAATTGTATAGGGCAATTGGTGAGGCCACACCTGGAGTATTGTGTGCAGTTTTGGTGTCCTTATCTGAGGAAGGATGTGCTTGCTCAGGAGGGAGTGCAGCGAAGGTTTATCAGACTGATTCCTGGATGGCCGGACTGTCATATGAGGAGCAACTAAGTCGGTTAGGATTTATTCATTGGAGTTCAGAAGAGTGATGAGAGGGAATCTCATAGAAACTTATCAAATTCTACCAAGATTAGACAGAGTAGATTCAGAAAGAATGTTCCCGATGGTGGGGGAGTCCAGAACGAGGGGTAAACCTTTTGAGACTGAGGTGAGGAGAAATTTCTTCACCCAGAGAATGGTGAATCTGTGGAATTCACAACCACAGAAAGTAGTGGAGGTCAAAATGTTGTGTAATTTCAAGAAGAAATTGGGACTAAAGGGATCCAGGGATATGAGGGAAAGTGGGATCTGGGTATCGAATTTGATGATCAGACATGATCATAATGAATGGCAGAACAGACTCGAAGGGCTGAATGGCCTCCTCCTGCTTCTATTTTCTATGCATGCTTCTATGTATATTGGCATGGAGGTCAGAGTCGCCCTGAGCGTAACAATGGTGTTTCTGTCTTCTGTAATTATCTATTAGATGGAACTAGCAAAGGAAGAAAGATGCGAGTTTTTGCCTTTCATGTCACCGAGAAGAATTATTTTGAAAGGTCAGCGCATTTCTGCAATTGAGTTTGTTCGTACAGAGCAAAATGACGCTGGGGATTGGATTGAAGATGATGATCAGGTTATTCGTTTAAAAGCAAACATTGTCATCAGTGCATTTGGCTCCGTTCTCTCCAATTCTTCAGGTAAGCAATTATAAACTACTGCACTTTCTTTCTAAATTGGTCTCTGAGAAGCTTTAAAAAGAATTAACACTCAATTATGATTTTTTTTTCCCTCAGGCGTTATATTGCTAGATTGCATCTCCACAATTAGGATATTACTAGTTATCAGTTGAACCGTATTTTCTTCTTTAGTGCCATACTCTACCACTGATGCTAGGTTCTGCACTAATTGAGAACTACTGAACACTTGACTGAAATAAAAAATAGGAATCGCTGGAAGTACTCAGTAGGTCAGGTGGCATTCTGTGGAGAAGGAAACCGAGGTAATGTTTCTGGTCAGTGACCTTCCAACATAACATGACTGTGAAGTTTGCATTAGGTAATGAACCCTCGACAGGCAAACCTTTTCCTTGCAGTTAAATTCAATAACCGCAAATGTTTTCCAAACATAAGTTCTTTGTTCAGCCATTTCTTCATTGGCCTCAGACTGGTGGACTTGCAGAAAGGTTGTGACATTGGGCACTAAGTAAGTTCCATTCATAAATCCTCTCAAACAAATAAGGCCAGAATTCTTTTTTGTTGTCTAATATTTACTCAAGATGATTGTATGTACAGAATTATTTAAACAATGATACAAGTAATGCTCCATGGACAGAATTTAACATTGACCGTGCACCTGACCCAGAAGCGCATGAAATTGTGGGAGAAGAGGTGGGGCGGGGGGGGGGGGGGGGCGCATCCCAATGTCATCGCGCACTCGTGCAATCTTTCGGTCAGCAGGTGCACGTGAGAGTCAGCCGTGCGCGCGCCGACAATCACGCAGGCAATTCAGCCCATAAAGGGGCCAATCGAATGCAATTTTGCGTGTCTCGTCTGCTTCTACGGTTGGTGGGTGGGCCGATTGGTCAGGCAGTTTTCACGCTTTAGCTTCAACCTCGACCCAGGACGGGATGAATTGTCATGGCTGAAATAAAATTTAGAAAGGTGCTTGGAGACTGAGGTCTGTGTATGATTGTGCTGCCTGGACACTTGTGGTATAGTTTTAACATAAATATTTATTTTTTGCGGGTCAGCAGCTCCCTGAGACAGCACCGCAGCGGCTGTCCCTCTGAGGGAGCACCTAAGGGACAAAGGGAACAGCGGAACAGGAGTCGTCCATTCAGGCCATTGATCCTGCTTCCACTGTTGGATACGATCATGGCTGACCAGACACTTTGATGCCTTTTACACCTACTATTCCGATAACCCTTTACGTCATTGTTAATCAGACATCTATCAATCTCTGCTTTAAACCTACTCAATGACTGAGCTTGTACAGCCCTTGGAGGTAGAGAGTTCTGAAGATTCACAACCCCCTGCGTAAAGAAATTTCTCTTCATCTTGGTCCTAAGTGGCTTCCCCCTTATTTTGAAATTGTGCCCCCTGGTTCTGGACTCTCCAACCAAGGTAAACACCTTATCTGCATCTGCCCTGTCTACTCCTTTAAGTATTTTGTAGGTTTCAATGAGGTCACCTCTCATTTCTCAAAACTTGAGAGAGTAAAGGCCCAGTTTGACCACTCTCTCTTCTTACGACAGTCCCTCCATCCCCGGAACAAATCTGATGAACCTTCGATTACCCTCTCTGGTAATGATATTCTATCTGAGATAAATGGACCAAAACTGCACAGATGCGGTCTAACCAAGCTCCTGTACAGTTTAAGCAAGACCTCACTACTCCTGTACTCAAATCCTCTTGAAATGAAGGCTTTTAGCCCTCCTAATAGCTTGCTGCACCTGCATGCTAGCCTTCAATGACTTATGGATAAGGACACCCAGGTGCTTTTGTATATCTACACTTTCTAATTTCTTACCATTTGGGAAATACACTACACATCTGTTCCTTCTACCAAAATGGATTACCTCACATATTTTTTCATATTCTATTTCATCTGCCATGTTCTTGCCCACTTGTCAGTCCAAATCCTCCTCTAGCCGCTTTGCATCTTGCTCACAACACACATTCCCGCCCAGCTTTGCAAACTTAGGAATATTACACTGAGTCCCCACATCCAAATTATTCATCCAAAGTTTGAACAGCTGAGGCCCAATACCCTTGCAATACCCCACTAGCCACAGCCTGCCAATGGGAGAATGACCTGTTCACTCCTATTCTTTGTTTTCTGTCTGTTAGCCAATTCTCAATCTTCAATCCATGACCGTATGTTGCCTCCTCCTATCCCACGTGCTATTATTTTGGTAATTAACCTCCGATAGGAGACTTCACCAAAAGCCATTTGAAAGGCCAAATATACTGCATCCATCGACCCGATCAAATTTGTTAATAACATCCTTTATATTGGATGTCAGCATTTTCCTTACCACCGAAGTGAGAAATGCCAGCCCGCACTCTCCCTTTCCTGGGCACCCGCCCTCCTTGGGCAGTGCTCACAGCCTTTCACAGAGCTTTTCATGCTGGTGGCCATGAATCGGCCAGCCAGAGTGTAATTGCACTCTGGGGCTAACCGGGAACGCATTTTGCGCCTGTTTCATGCCCACCGAGCACCCGCCCGATGAGCGAAAAACTCAGGCCCATGAATGAGCGCAATTGAAGGCAGCTTCAGCTGCTGAGCAATATTGTCGCACTTTACATGTTCTATTTGCTTTACACCAGAGTTTTCTTATGCTTGACATATTAATTGCACTGCTTGCACAATGTGTCTTAAACGGCAGATGCAGGTTTCTGAAACCCCCCAGAAAATCCATGATTAAATGTAAGTCATGTCTGACCCTCAGTTTGTGCCGATACAATACACTCACTCACACTTGCCGTGTAACTTATTTTCTTTTTTATTCATGGACAGGTAATCCAAATTCCCTAATAACATAACCAAGCGTCAAATCATCTCGGTAGAAATAATGTGAAAACCATTAATTCCAACCAACTGTTCCTGAAGTAAAGGGGTCAGGATCTGTTCTGGGACTTTCTCACCCCCCCCCCCCCCCCCCCCCCCCCCAGAATTAAGACTAATAAAAATTACGAAAATATTCAGAGACTTGTTTGTCATTTTTTTTAAAAATTCTTAAAATGTTGTTCGAAGCATTTTAATTAGAAAATGCCTGGCATTGTTTTTTGTAAATTTTCCTTAACGACCTTCTGAATGATTGGGCAACATTCCCAAGTGAATAGCTGTTCCAAACATTGTTTTACTGTAGCATTGCTTATCTTTATTTGCCAGGTTCCTCTAATGGGTGATGCGATGCTGATTGTTGTGGAGCAGAAATGCCTGTGTCCTGATAGGTTGGTTGACGATAATAAATCCATGATAATGTCACACTTCAAAGTAATAAAAAAAATCTAAATTGTGCAACTGTGCCAAAAATTGCAATGTGTAAAACTACATAACGGCGATGACTCTTAAGCAATAGCTGTTAACCATCTATTGTAGAGCTTATTTCATTTCTATTTGAGTTGTCCCTAATCTTAGAAGTGAATCTTGACATTTTGGGGGTGGGGTTTGAGGAGATGAACGGTGTCAAATTGCAGTAAAATCATCTGTACAGTGTCAAAAAAAAACATTAATGAGCTGCTAAAGCTGAAATTACAAAGACTTCAGAAATTGGTTAAACATCACAGCCATTAAACTGTTTACTGAAGCATTACAGATACACTGCAGCTAATGAGCATCTCTGCTATTTAAACAAGTGCATAACTGAACACATTACATGGATGCATAATTAGTTAAGGCGTTTTGCATTGATAAGAATTTTAGCCTTTCATCGCCGTTTAATTTTTTCAATACCTCACACACACACATAATAGTTATTTCAATCAGTCTTTTCTAACGAGTAGATTTGAGCCCCAAGTCTTTCCTTCATTTGTCTTCAGTTGTTTTCCCCACTGCGGCCCCATCTCTTGTTCCATGTTTGCTGCCATGAACAGCAACAATCCGGATTAGGATCAAATAAGCAAGCTACACATTCCGCGAGAGATGTATTGCCGGTGCAGTCCCTGCATCAGTTAGCAGGAAGCATGGGGCCAGTATGGCAATTATGGCGCAATGCCACTGGGACATCTGCTCCTTCAGCACTGAATATAGCTGCACATAAATGACAATACAGGGTTGCCTCATTTGAATATTTAAATTTTCGCTCATTGCTCATTACTTTGAGTTGAGAATTCCTATGCTAGCTGCATGGAAATTATTTGGATCTCTGGGGGTGGCGAGAGGAGTGAGTGTGGGGGGGGGGGGGGGGGGGGGCAGAGAGTGGGGGAGATACATTGGCTAAACAAAAAGGCCCCAACAGATGCCAGTGGAAAGTCAGGCTAACTAAGAATGAAATTTAAGAACTTGTCCATTGACCTCCTGAAATGGATGTTGAGCAACCTTTTCTGGTATCATTCACTGGGATCCGCCAACATTACCATGTACTCAGGCAATTAAGTACTAAGTAAATCTCAGAACCCCATGTTTATACATACGGGACACTACGTTTTGGTGCTTCAGATAACATTGGCTTTATATCAGTTTCCGCAGATCTGCTGGAAAGTAAATTCAGGTGCAGCAAATCTTTGCTGTCCTAACACCGATAGCAGAAAGCTAATGCTTATGAAAGTTAGTATGGCAGGCAGATTGGAGTGGCATTCTTCACTGAACGTCCCATTGCAACTCTGAAATGCCAAAATGTTTGATGTACATATATTCTGATGATTTGAGGTTTAGTGCTGCATGCATTTTAATTGAACTTTTGACCTTGAGTGTTGCATTATTATCGGTGACAACCTATGGACATCAAAGTGTAAAATCAAGGTTGCATGTAGCCCGTCCAGTTGTTTTGAATGATTCCATAACACGATTAGCAGAATGTCTCTTGCTGTTGCGATCCCTCATCCACCAAAAAAGACAGATCATCTGGTCATTCAGTTTATTTACCTTTGCCCAGTAATTGTCGCTGAACTTTAAAAGTGGCTGATTGATCATGAAGGGTTTTGGAGTGTTATGTGGATATGATGAAGTTATTCCCTGGGGGGGCCCCAGATGACTTCAGCTGTCCTGCTGTCGGCAAAGTACTCCCTCTGCGGCCACAGAAGATAAAACTGAAGTGGTCACAGGCAAAGGGGATTCCGACGGGCTCGGCACCCTCAGAGAGCCCCGAGTGGAGGTCCTAGGAGTGTCCAAAGACTGCTCCTCATCCATTTGGGTGTTCGAGTGCCTAACTTGTTGATCGAAGGGGCACCTGGAGAGAGGTCATGATGCCCTGTACTGCCCCCGCCCCCCCCCCATCCCTTCGTGTAGCCACAGCAAAAGCTCACCAATGACTAGAGTGCAGTACTGAGTGCATCTCTGGCAGAAATAGGCATTCTGCTGGACCAGGTTCTCCATGCCATCTGACTCTCTTCCCATGGAGACTTTGATGCCCGCCACTTCAACAGAGACCAGGTTGACGGACTCCTCCGCCTCATGTGCCACCCTGTTGAGGGCCTTCGACACCTCTGCTTGATGCTCCTCTGCCTCTTGCAGCTTTCCGGTGAACTTGGCGGACCCTACCTCCTCCTTGTGCGGACACCTGTCCATTTGGTGACCACCTGGTTCAACAACTTAATCAACTTGGTGTTCACTCATCTGTCAGGATATTACACCTCCCCTCTCAAATATTTATGTGGAAAATAAAACCAGATTATAGAATCATAGTATTCCTACCGTGCAGAAGGAGGCTATTTGGCCAATCGGGTCTACACTGACCCTCTGAATGAACACCGTACCAAGCCCCCCCCCCCCCCCCCCCCCCCCTATCCCTGTTACCCCATAACCCCAACTAACCTTTTGGACATGACGGGCAATTCAGCATGACCAATCCACCATGACCAATCCAACAGCACATTTTTGGACTGTGGGAGGACACCGGAGGAGAAAACTCATGCAGATACGAGGAGAACGTACAAACGCCACACAGGCGGTCACCCAAGGCTGGAATTGGACCTGTCGCTGTGAGGCAGCAGTGCTAACCACTACACTACCGTGTCTGAACTATTCTAGTACCCACCGAGGTGTGTGTCTCTGGGCTGGTGGACCCAGTCACCTGGTTGCAGGTAACTGCTGTGACGCCTCAACAGGTACACTTTCGTCCTCCTCCCCAATGTCCTCGGGCCTCTGGGAGATGGATAAACTGCTCGTTGGGGTGACCACTTGTTCCCTTTCCCTCTTCCAGCTTGTCATGATATTCAGATAAACATCATGGTGCAAACACACATACACACTGATGGACAGATCAACGGACCAATCAACACACACGCAACATCACAGCCAATCACAAGCAAGAGCATACGCACTATAAAACGGGGAACACCACAGTTCCCGCTCATTCCAGCAGGAGACAGCTCAGGGCACAGAGCTCACAGCAAGCCACTCAGCCATACACAATGAGCTGAGTGCCTCTCTAAGATAGTGTAAGGGCTGGGTCCACAGGTTAAAGGGTAAAGAATGAACCACAGTCATAAGTTTACAGATGTTGTTATTGATAGTAATAAAACAGAGTTGTACCATCTGCAACCGTGTTGGTTCGTCTGTATAGCGGAACACCCAACACGACATAGTACCAGGATTGGAACCCAGCAACTGTGAGACCTACCTACACATCTTCAGGAATCCGCCATCCTGCACCATGGACACCATCAGCCCGCCGCAGCCGTTCCAAATCTCTGGAAACCTCGCGTCAACTGGAAGCTGTTTAAACAGCGCTTCCAGCTCTTCCTAGAAGCCACAGAAAGGGAGAATGCTTCAGACACCAGAAAAATCGCCCTCCTCCTCTCCACGGCAGGGCAACATGCCATCCACATCTACAACTCCCTGGTGTTCGCGGACGGTGAGGACAAGACGAAGTACAAGACGGTCCTTCTTAAACTAGAGCAGCACTTCAGCGACGAGGTGAACGAGAGCTTCGAGAGGTACCTCTTCCAGCAGCGCCTGCAGGGTAAGGATGAGCCTTTTCAATCTTTCCTGACACACCTCCGTATCCTCGCGCAGTCCTGCGGTTATGAGGCCACCTCCGATTCCATGATTCAGGACCAGATAGTTTTTGGGGTCACCTCGGGCACCCTACGCCAGCAGCTCCTCAGAATTAAGAGCCTCACCTTAGCCACCGCCATCGATGCCTGCGTCCTCCATGAAAATGCGACCAACCGGTACTCCCAATTCCAGGCGGCCGAATCGGCACGGCAGGGGTCCTAGGAGGCCGAGCGGGTCCAGTTGATTGAGTTCCTCCCGGCCCATGGCCCGGACGAGGGCGGCCATTTCGCGCGCTTTCTGCGGCTCCCGCGCTTGTACACGCCAAAAGAGACGTCGATGCAGAAGGACGCGTTGCGCAGACGTGCTCTACGCAGGACTGAACTGCGCATGCGCAATGGCACAACGAACGCCATGACGTCACGACGTGCGGCAACTGTGGATCCGCACATTTAAAGCGGCAATGTCCAGCAAAGAATCGACAATGCCTCCGCTGTGGCAAGATGGGCCACTACGCTGCCTGCTGTCGACCAGCTCAACCTGCCAACGCTCCCTAATTCTGCCAGCCTCGCAGGGACGTGCGAGCCATTCAGCCTCCATACACCGAGTCATACCCTGACGATGTGCAGACCGGTGATACCGACGACCAGGAAGCCTTCCGCGTCGCGGTCATTGACAGGAATGACCTGTCTGATGTCCCCAAGCAGGACCCACCAGCCGATGCCAGTGAACAGCGATAATCCGGGTGATGAATGGTGTGCCACCCTAACGGTCAACCGATCACCAATCACATTCCGTTTAGACACTGGTGCCTCCGCCAACCTTACAGCATGGTCAGCCTTCTACGCCTTGAAGGTCAGACCACCGATTCGGCCATCCCGCTGTCAAATGGTCGATTACAGCGGAAATGTTATCCCGGCCATGGGATCCTGCCAGCTCGAGGTCACACACAATGCATACACAGCCACACTGTCCTTTGAGATAGTTGGATCATCGAAGGACTCCCTGTTAGGCGCACAGGCGTGCAAGGTTCTCCACCTCGTTCAGCGGGTACACACTCTGTCTCCAGAAGGCACGTCCGACTTCCCGGATGCAGAATTTAGGGCACAGCTCCACTCGCTCCTCGCCCACAATCAGGAGGCTTTCGAGGGCATGGGCACAGTGCCCTACACTTACAGAATACGGCTCAAACCAGACGCCACCCCGGTCATTCACGCACCTCGTAGAGTCCCAGCACCACTCAAAGACCGCCTCAAGCAGCAGCTGCAGGATCTCCAGGACCAAAGAGTGCTTTCCCGGGTCACGGAGCCCGCGCCATGGGTCAGCTCCATGGTGTGCGTTAAAAAGCCCTCTGGCGAACTCAGGATGTGCATCGACCCGAAGGACCTGAACAACAACATCACGAGGGAACACTACCCCATACCCAAACGAGAAGAGATCACGAGCGAAATGGCCCGGGCTAAAAAATTTTCAAAGCTTGATGCCTCAAAGGGTTTTTGGCAAATTCAACTGGATCAGTCCAGCAGGAAGCAGTGCACCTTCAACACTCCCTTTGGCAGGTACTGCTACAACAGAATGCCGTTTGGCATCATCTCGGCATCTGAGGTACTTCATAGAATCATGGAACAGATGATGGAGGGCATCGAAGGGGTGCGCGTCTATGTTGACGACTTCATCATCTGGTCCACCACACCACAGGAGCACATCAGTCATCTCCAGCGTGTCTTTGCTCGGATACAAGAACACGGCCTGCGCCTCAACCGAGCCAAGTGTTCTTTTGGCCAAACTGAGCTAAAGTTTCTAGGGAACCACATATCCTGGTCAGGAGTGCGTCCAGATGCAGACAAAGTGAGCGCCATTGCAGCCATGCCGCAGCCGGCAGACAAGAAGGCAGTGCTACGCTTTCTTGGGATGGTCAACTTCCTGGGGAAGTTCATTCACAACCTTGCCTCCCACACAACAGCTCTTCGCCACCTAGTGAAGAAGACCACGGAGTTCCAGTGGCTGCCCGCACACCAGAAGGAATGGGAGGAGCTCAAGATTCAGCTCACCACAGCCCCGGTATTGCCGTTCTTCGACACCTCTCGAGATACGAAGATCTCGACTGATGTCAGCCAGTCCGGCATTGGGGCGGTACTCCTGCAACGGGACGACACTGCATCATGGGCCCCGGTCGACTATGCCTCGCGGGCCATGATCCCCACAGAACAGCGCTATGCGCAGATCGAAAAGGAGTGCCTGGGTTTGTTAACCGGCATTGATAAGTTCCACGACTACGTGTATGGTCTCCCTCAGTTCACCGTGGAAACCGACCATCGCCCCCTGGTCAGCATCATACAAAAGGACCTGAATGAGATGACCCCTCGCCTCCAGCGCATTCTGCTCAAGCTCCGGAGGTACGACTTCCAACTGGTCTACACCCCGGGAAAGGACCTCATCATCGCGGATGCCCTGTCCAGAGCAGTGAGCACACCGCCCGATTCGGAGGGGTTCGTATGTCAGGACGAAGCACATGTGGCCTTCACATCGGCCAATCTGCCAGCTGACGATTCAAGTCTGGCCCGTATTCGCCGGGAGACTGCGGCTGACCCCCTTATACAACGTGTGATGCGTCATATGACGGGAGAGTGGCTCAACGGACAGTGCTCACAATTCCACAATGTCCGGGACGACTTGGCCGTCATTGACGGTGTCCTCCTAAAGTTGGACCGGATTGTGATTCCACACAGCATGCACAGGCTGGTCCTCGAACAATTACACGAAGGCCATCTCGAGGTTGAGAAGTGAAGGTGGAGGGCCCGAGAAGCTGTGTACTGGCCGGGCATCAGCGACGACATTGCCAACATGGTGCTCAACTGCCCCACCTGCCAAAGGTTTCAGCCGGCGCAACCCCCTGAGACGCTTCAGCCCCATGAGTTGGTGACGTCCCCCTGGGCGAAGGTGGGTGTGGACCTTTTTCATGTGCTCGGCAGGGACTACGTCATCATTATAGATTACTTTTCAAATTATCCAGAGGTTATACGCCTGCACGATTTGACATCGTCCGCTGTCATCAGGGCATGCAAAGAGACCTTTGCTCGCCATGGCATTCCACTTACTGTCATGTCGGACAATGGGCCCCGTTTTGCAAGCCAAGAATGGTCTTCTTTTGCTGCTTCGTATGGCTTCACACACGTGACGTCCAGCCCTCTGCATCCCCGGTCGAATGGCAAGGCGGAAAAGGGCGTCCATATCGTGAAGCGGCTCCTCTGCAAGGCTGCTGATGCCGGATCGGATTTCTGCTTAGCCCTGATGGCCTATTGCTCGGCCCCACTATCCACTGGCCTCTCACCAGACCAGCTGTTAATGGGTCGCGCCCTCAGGACCACTGTGCCATCCATTCTTGTTCCTACACCCAACCATGCTCCAGTACTGCAAAGGATGCGACAGCAGCGTGCTCAGCAGAAGGTGGCACATGACACTCGGGCAACTGATCTTCCTGCCTTGGCGCCTGGAGACAACGTCCGCATACACCTACCAGAGGGTGGCTGGTCGGCAACTGCCGAAGTTCTCCGACGCGTGGCTCCCCGCTCGTTCCTGGTTCACATGTCTGATGGCTCCATTCGCCGGCGTAATCGCCGGGCTCTTCGCCTGCTTCCGCGCTCGCTACGTGATCATACACCGGTGCCACGCCCTCCTGTTGTTCCTGATGTCGACTTTGTGGAGCTTCCTGCCACCATGCCCATTCCTCTGTGGCCAGGCCCATTCCTCAGCCGGTGGATCCTGATCCACCCTTGAGGCGGTCAACCGAATTCGTCGCCCACCTACTAGGCTGGACTTAGGAGCCTGTTTGAACATTGGACTCACTAAAGTGTTATGCCACAATGTTAATATGTTTCTCTTTTTGTCGTTACAGGAGTTCATTTTTGATGTTTGATGATTACACTTGTTTTGTTTATGGTACAACCTCGTTGCTATGTTGCACCTGACACCTTCCTATGTATATAGTTTAGCCTCATGTACATGTTGTAGATATTGCACACACACATTCGGCTGCACTCAGTACACATCTATATTTATTACCACATAGGCACATATTCTTGTAAAAAAGGGGGGATGTCATGATATTCAGATAAACATCATGGTGCAAACACACATACACACTGATGGACAGATCAACGGACCAATCAACACACACCAACATCACAGCCAATCACAAGCAAGAGCACACGCACTATAAAACGGGGAACACCACAGTTCCCGCTCATTCCAGCAGGAGACAGCTCAGGGCACAGAGCTCACAGCGTGCCACTCAGACATACACCATGTGCTGAGTGCCTCTCTAAGATAGTGTTAGGGCTGGGTCCACAGGTTAAAGGGTAAAGAATGAACCACAGTCATAAGTTTACAGATGTTGTTATTGATAGTAATAAAACAGAGTTGTACCATCTGCAACCGTGTTGGTTTGTCTGTATAGCGGAACACCCAACACAACACAGCTGACCTCTGTAAGTGAGAGAGGAGAGAGCAAGTAACTACATGAACTGCCTCCAACCTGGATGAACACATGGCCCTTTGGTTTCTATCTGACATGCATGGATTCTTACTGGGTGGAGGCCACCCCTCTCTTGCGGGATCGGTCTGGTTCCTCCCCTGCCAGTTAGGTTGTACACTCCTCAAACTCTTGAAGTTAGGCCGGTCTCTCTCTCTCTGTACACCTCTCTCTCTCTCTCTCTCTCTCTCTCTCCACTTCTCTCTCTCTCTCTACACCTCCCTCTCTCTCCCCCCTCTCTCTCTATCTCCCCCTCTCTCTCTATCTCCCCCCCTCTCTATCTCCCCTCTCACTCTCCCTCTCTCTCTCTGCACCTCTCTCTCTCTCTCTACACCTCTCTCTCCCTTCCTCCCTCTCTCTCTCCCCCCTCTCTCTCTATCTCCCCCCCTCTCTCTCTCTCTGCACTACAATTTGCCCATGCAGGTAAGACTCACAGCGGCATTCAGTGAGGTGAGTGTGAGAAGTTGGGGTTCACTTACCCTGGTAGAGAGGATAAAGTCATTCAACCATTTGCGGAATTGCAGGGGGGTCCTGAGCACTAACATCCCCCTCCCCTCCAGATCCTTCCTCCCCTGCAGGGTGGTGTGATGGTTCAGCCTCCTTCTTCCATCCTCTGGGTTGAGGACGTCCCTCCTAACCTTCACTACATTGAGAAAAACTTCCATGGATGCGTCACTGGATTGGGGGCCAGAGCTCCCTGCAATCGGTGAGCCATCTCCTCCTTCAAAGGTGGATAAATTGATGTCTGCGTGCATTTTAAATATGGCGCCTGGATATGGTGGCGTGGTGCACACCATTCAGCCCACCCCACTGCAAGGAAACATTACTTATCCAACTGCATAAGTAATGAGGCCGGCTTCGTGCCATACGGCGCAAATTTCCACCCACCTCCATGAGAGGAAACACTCCCAGTTCCGGCCCGTGGCACGGGATTTACTTCCAGAATGGAAAATTGCACGCCATGTTTCTGAATAGAGGAAGATTGAAAAAAAGCAGAATCACCAACAACCGGATAGTTAAGTGGAAGACGAGGACATGCTGTTCTAAGATTCAGCATGCAGGACGTTAATGAGTTATTTTGTTTATGTTACCAAGACCACATACTGATGTGGGGAAGCATTGTGTCTTCATTATTTTATACAATAAAAATTATTATTACAAGTTGTTGTGATTGAAGCAAAGGAGTCTGATTCTAAATTTTATAGAATGGTTCCTTGCTGAGAGTGAAATCAACTGAATGATTGTACCTGCCCTTTCTTTGCCTTTGAAAACACCGGGAGAGATACATGAGGGAAATACATGAATGTCCAGTTAAGATCACAAGAGGGTACTATTGTTACACTTGTGGGTTATACTATCATATTGTTAGATATCGAACAATGGAAATACAGGTGAAGATGATAGATACTCAGAACATTTACCAGAATAAGCAGTGCTACTGTGTCCAAAGGAATATTGAAAACAAGGCCCTAAGCTGTAACAGCATGTGGGAGATGGTGGAAACAAGTGGGTTCCTGACCAATCATATCTGTATTAATGTCTGCAACTCGGTGGAACCTCGGGCTGGATTTTTCCAGGCACTGTTTTCCACCTGTCCGCCCCCCTCCCCACCCACAAAGGTGGTAGTGAGCTGCACATCAAAACACCGGCTGATTTGCAGCCATTTTACGCTGGAAGCAGTGTTAATTACCTAAGGTCAAGACTTCTATCTGGGGAAGAAGTCCCACCTGAAGAGCTGTCAGCCAATCTCTGTAGTCCCAGCAGCTCCAGGTTTGAGTAATGGCCACTGTTGGAATGACAGGGTAGTCCCCGAACAAGAGGAGCTTGTATCTGCTGGTATCGGCAGGGCCTGGCTGGCATTCAGAGGTGGTGGCAAGGCCGGGGGAAGAGGACTAAAGGCAGGTGTATGAACTTTGGTGTGTGCTCCAATGGGCACAGGGGACTCGCAAGGTAGGTCTCCCCCTCAAACACTTTCCTGACACCAGCCCACACAGTATATGCTGCTGCGCTATCCCCTTACTGGGATTTACCCCCCCCCCCCCCCCCCCCGCAATGTGGGCTCATAACCTGAACCAACCAGCACCCTTAAAAGGCACTGCTGAAATTGGGAACCCTCAGGAATGGGATTGGGAATCCTGGAATCTGGACCCACCTGCCATTTGCAAAGGGCTGCCAAGTCATCCGGGGTAGGCAAAAATCAAGCCCATGATATTCAAATAGGGTTTGCTATCCAGCACCATAAATACATACTACTTGTTGGAGGATTGTTCTAATTAAATTAACCATGTGTTAATATTTTGATCACTTGAGAGGAAGTCTATGTGTTCCGTATAAATCTACTCATGCTCTTTTGCATCACCCAACCATCTTCTATTTAGCGGTTCGCAGGTAATTCAACCTATCAATTCCCTATCTGTTATTGGTGAATCTTCTGGTTTTCCCTTCCTCTTCACTTCTTCACTTCTTTTCTGTATACTTCTTTCAACCATGTTTATCTTCTTATTTACTTTACTGTTTTCAGTGTTGATGAAGAATGAACAAGCTGGAAGTGATAATCTGCCTTCCTTCTTTTCAAATGCTAATTGATCTAATAGGTATTTCCACAATTGCTCTTTGGTCTGTCGTGTTGGGTGTTCTGCTATACAGGCAAACCAACACGGTTGCAGATGGTACAACTCTGTTTTATTACTATCAATGACAACATCTGTAAACATATGACTGTGGTTCGTTCTTACCCTTTAACTTGTGGACCCAGCCCTAATACTATCTTAGAGAGGCACTCAGCACATGGTGCATGTCTGAGTGGCTTGCTGTGAGCTCTGTGCCCTGAGCTGTCTCCTGCTGGAATCAGCGGGAACTGTGGTGTTCCCCATTTTATAGTGCGTGTGGTCTTGCTTGTGATTGGCTGTGATGTTGCGCGTGTGTTGATTGGTCCGTTGATCTGTCCATCAGTGTGTATGTGTGTTTGCACCAAGATGTTTATCTGAATATCATGACAGGTCAACTAACTCTTGTCCCAAGTGCCCACTCTGGGAGGGATTTTGGCTCACTCAAAAGCCATTCAGTTACGCAGAGCTAAAGATGATAGATTCTGATGATAGATTCCAAAAACCTCGTCACAGCTAATGCCAAACTGGCAGGTCTGTAGTTTCCTAGTTCTTTCTTCTCTCTTTCGTTACTTAACTAGTAAAGTAACATTTTCAGAGTTTCTCAATCCACGTGGTTTTGGAAAATTATGATTAACCCATTTGCAATTTTCTCACCCTGTTTAATATTCTGGAGTAGAAACTATGGATCCTGCTCATGAGTCCCAGTATTTTCTACATTACAAAATTTTACTTGTTATGAATAAACTGTCACTTATTCGTTTTTGTTCCCTAACATCACTGGTTTCCTGTTCTATTCCTGTGAAAAAAGGTTTGATAGTCTTTATTTTCCTTATAGTCTACATTAAAGATTCATGTGGGTGAGGCTCCAGCCTACATTAATCTTTAATGGACCAACATGCCCCTTTACCACTCTGCTTGGGTGATACATTCATAAAATGATTTGCTATTAGCTATTATCTCCCTTCCAAGTGTATTTTTCATATTCACTCTTGAGTCTCCTCTTGCTTCCTTTGTGTTCCATTGTCACATGATACAGCTCTCCCATTTCTCTGGGTTTCCACTTTTCTTTGCACTTGTGTAAAGGCCTTTTGTTTCAGGTTCCCAGTGGCCCGTACCTTTGGGCTCTGGGGCATCGTAACCCAAAGATGTGCTGGGGAAAGACCAGAAAAGGATATCATGGCAGTTGCCCAGGAAGTTCAAATTTCCGTCGGGCGATTACCCTGCAATGGGAACCATCGGGAAATACGATACAAATCACAAACTTTGGATGGTTGACTTCCTTACAGAAATATTTACCCAGATAAAGTTTGAAGGATTATAGTTCATAAGTGCATAAGATATAGGAGCAGAATTCAGCCATCCGGCCCATAGAGTCTGCTCCGCCATTCTACCATGGCTGATATGGGGCGAAATTCTCCGGTATCGGCGCAATGTCCGCCGATTGGCGCCCAAAACGGCGCAAATCAGTCAGGCATCGCGCCGCCCCAAAGGTGCGGAATGCTCCGCATCTTGGGGGGCCGAGCCCCAACCTTAAGGGGCTAGGCCCGCGCCGGACGAATTTCCGCCCCCCCAGCTGGCGAATATCCGGTGCCGGAGAATTCGGCAACCGGCGGGGGCGGGATTCACGCCAGTCCCCGGCGATTCTCCGACCCAGCGGGGGGGTCGGAGAATCTCGCCCATGTTCCTCATCTGTTATGTCCAATGCTACAGGCCAAGGGCTGGATTGCAAAATCAGCCAGAGTATCTCCTCAATAGAACACATGACCTAGGAGCAGGAGTAAGCAATTTAGCCTTCTAACTACTGGGTAACTATTGTACTGGTCACCCATGGAATCCTCCTGACCACAGGTCACCACTACTGCCTGCCACATGATAGTCCAACTACTCCCACATCCATTTCCCCGACCACCCATAACACTTCTGTAACACCCAGACACCCCCACCGACTGTCCTCCCCCCTCTGCCACTGGCCACTCCTGACTACCTCACCCCGCACCCCCACTAACAACCCAACCTAATTTCCCCCCCCCCACCGAACCAACCAATTCTTCCTTAATCCTACCTGCTTACCTTACAAACTTACCTTCTCCAAGTGGTTCGACATTTAAACTTGCTTTATAGCAGCTAATGGTGTAAAAAGGGGCATGGCTTCCTTACCTCCGACTCTCCAGCACATGACACAAGGCCCCAGGAACTTGTTGCACGAGATAGTTCTCACCCCGCCTGAATCAGCAGTTCGGGCGCGAAAGGAATGGCTGGATTTCAAAGTCAGAAACTAGGAGCGAAGTGACAGTCTGACTCTGCCACTCTAAAGAAGTTCAGACCCAATCTCAATTATGGTATATGTTCACCATGATTACCTGTCTGCAATAAGTGATGTCCTTCACTTTTATAAATGGATGCAAAGTTTTCATACCGCTGATGCGTCTTTATTGGTGACGAATCCTGTTGGGTCGGAAAGTTTCCTGTTTGCTAAGTTTCAAAACAATGATAAGCATATCTCAGTGCGTGTTAGTTTGCTGGACCTCAAACAGTAAGCATTGAGTGTTGCTTAGAAGACACCAAAGTGTTTTTATTTGGCTCTTGAATTGTCAGGGGCTTCGATAATTACCAAAGAAAACAATCCTTTTCATGTTAAATGCCACAATTTTCATGGACGTTTTGAAGGAATCTCTTATCAGCAATAACAAAGAAATGGATTCAAACTAAATGTTCAGTGATACGTGAAATTCAAGTGTGCAAAACGACATGAAAATAAAATGGAGAGAAATGTGACCAGTAAAAGCTAAACATTTCTTCACATCAATTTTGATTCAGTGGAGATTGAGCAAATTTCGGAACCAGTCAAACAAATGTTTTGAGTGTGCAGTGAAACTAAGCTAACTGGACAGGTAACTAATAGAAGAAAGAATGATAGCATTCAAAGCTACAACACAACACTACTTGTGTACCAAACAACAGAGGCAGCATGCGATAGACAGAACTAAGCGATCCCACAATCAGTGGACCAGATCTAAGTGCTGCCACATCCAGTCCTGGATGGTAGCAGACAATTAAACAACTCACTGGAGGAGGAGCCTCCACAAACAACCCCAACCCCCAATGATGGGAAAGCCCAGCACATCAGTGCAAAACATAAGGCTGAAACATTTGCAACCATCTTCAGCCAGAAGTGCTAACTAGATGATCCATCTTGGCTTCTGCCTGAAGTCCTCAGTATCACACTTGCCAGCCTTCAGACAATTTGCTTCACTCCACAAGATATCAAGAAACAGCTGAAGGCACTGGATACTGCAAAGGCCAACTGTCCGGCAATAATACTGAAGACTTCTGCTCCAGAACTAGCTACGCACTGAGCCAAGCTGTTCCAGTGCAGCTACAACACTGGCATTTACCTCGCAATGTGGAAAATTGCCCAAGTGTGTCCTGTCAATAAAAAGAAGGACAAATCTAACCTGGACATTTACTGCCCCATCAGTCTACTCTGAATCATTAGCAAAGGGATGGCAAGCTCCATTTACTCAGAAATAATCTGCTCACTGATGCTCAGTTTGGGTTTTGCCAGGGTCACTCAGCTCCTGACCTTATTGCAACCTTGGTTTAAACATGATCCAAACTAAGAGTTGAGGTGAGAATGTCTACCCTTGACATCAAGGGAGCATTTAACTGAGAGTGGAATCGATAGGTGTAATGACTTAGGCCAGGCCTTTGAGATTGGCCAATTGGAATATGAGTTCCCTGATTAGTGGCCCAATTAGGGAGCCCCTTTCTCTGTATATAACAGGGAGTGTCAGATCCTCGGCAAGCCGAATGCACCTGGTTGTTCGACTGTTGGTTTTGTAAATAAAAAGAATTCTGATGAAGGGACTTCTGCCTCCGTGAACTTATTACAATAGGGATGCAGTAAAACAGGAGTTATTGGGAATCGGACGGAAAATTCTCCACTTGTTGGCATCACACCAAACACAAAGGAAGATGGCTATGATTGTTAGAGCTCAATCATCTCAGTCCCAGGACATCACTGCAGGGCTCCTCAGGATGGTGTCCCAGATAAGATCATCTTCAGCTGCTTCATCAATTAACTTCACTCCATTGTAAGGTCAGAAATGGGGACGTTCACTGATGATGGCACAATATTCAGCATCATTTGTGATTTTGCAGACACTGAAGCAATCCATGCCCATATGTAGCAAGATCTGGACAATATCCAGGCTTGGGCTGATAAGTATCAATTAACATTCACTCCACACAAGTGTCAAGCAATGACCACCTCCAACAAGAGAGAATCTATCCATCACCCCTTAACATTCAATGGCATTGCCCCCACATTTAACACCCTGGAAATTACCTTTAATCCAGTGCAATTTCTGGTCAGCAACATAAATACTGTGACTACCAAAGCAGATCCGAGGCGAGGAATCCTGCGGTGAGTAACTCACCTCCTGACTCCTCAAAGCTATCTGTAAGACACAAGTCAGGAGTGTGATGGAATATTCTCCGTAGAACTCAGGAAGCTCACTATCATCCAGGACAAAGCAGCTGCTTGATTGGCACTCTATTTACCACCTTCAACATTAACTCCCTCTAACACCAATGCACAGAGACATCGATGTGTACCATCAGGCATCAATTCACCAAGGCTCCGTCAACAACACCTTTCAAACCCGTGACCTCCACCACCTCGAAGACGAAGTGCATCAAATGCATGGGAACACCAGCACCTGCAAGCTCCCTCCGAGCCACACACCATCCTGACTCGGATATTGTTTTTCCTTCACTGACACTGGGTCAAAATCCTGGAACTCTTTCCCCCTGCACCCCATAGAACTATGGGTGTACCTACAACACAAGGACTGCAGCAGTTTAAGAAGGTATCTCACCCCCACCTTCTCGAGCGCAATTAGGGATGGCTAATAACTGCTGGCCTTGCCAGCGATGCTCATGAAAGAATTAAAATAAATGAAATGTGCAGAAATTAAGCAGCCAGACTAAGAAATGGTTCATTGGCACCAGACATATAAACTTGAACAGAATGAAATGTTGCCCATTAATAAAGTGGACAAGGGAAATGATGTGCCTGGAAATATTGACCTTTCTGTTACAACATCGACTCACGGTACTCAGGCTATGAATAGATTGTCGTCTGTCTGTCTTTAAACTGTAATCATTCCAAGGGCATCATGAATAGATTATTAGTTTATAACTGATTCATGTCGACAGGACTATCATGCTGGCTTCCTACAGATTTTTTTGAGGGGTGCGCATAACAACCCCTTAAATCTATTGACCATAGGAAAAAGCTTTAGGATGTAAGCGTGGCTTAATTAGGGAAGACCATCCAAGAGGAATTAAACTGTTTGCCTTGCAACCTTCGTGTCACCAAACAATTCTGATCTGGTTGAACACCTGGTGCATCACTCTTCTGGTTTTCATAGAATACCTACAGTGCTGAAGGAGGCCATTCGGCCCATCGAGTCTGCACCTGCCCTTGCTCCAATAGAGCATCCTACCTAGGCCCAATGCCTCACTCCCAGCACCGTAACCCACCCACCTTTTGGGGCAATTTAGCATGGCCAACTCACCAAACCTGCACATCTTTGGTGTGCAGGAGAAAACCAGAGTACTCAGAGGAAACCCACGCAGACATGGGGAGAATGTGCAAACTCCACACAGTCACCCGAGGTCAGAATCAAACCTGGGAACCTGGCATTGTGAGGCAACAGTGTGAACCACTGTGCCATCATGCCGCCCACTGCAGTGAATCCCGAATTTAAAATAAAGACCATAGTAAGTCCAGGCTCTTCCCTCAAAGGGAAAAAGGTGTGTGTCAAAATACACTTTAAAAAATCCCTCTCGTTCTCCTAATCTCTAGAGAATACAGACCCAATCTACTCAGCCTCTCAATAGGACAAAACTCTCATCCCAGGAACCAATCCAGTGAGCCTTTGCTGTACTACCTCCAAGGCAAGTATATACCTCTTTAAATGTGGAGAAGAACTGGAGACTAAAACCGCACACATCATTGCCGATGTGGTTTCATCAAAGGCCGAGTTAAGTGTTTCTATCAATCTTCAGGGAAGGCAGTAGCTTGATGGTATTGTCACTGGACTAGTAAACCAGAAACCCAGGGTAATGCTCTGGGGACCCTGGTTCATATCCTGCCACTGCAGATGGTGAAATTTGAATTCATAAAAAATCTGGAATTAAAGTCCAATGACAGAACAAAGAAGAAAAGAACAAAGAAAAGTACAGCACAGGAACAGGCCCTTTGGCCCTCCAAGCCTGCGCCGACCATGCTGCCCGTCTAAACTAAAATCTTCTACATTTCCGGGGTCCGTATCCCTCTATTCCCATCCTATTCATGTATTTGTCAAGATGCCCCTTAAACGTCACTATTGTCCCTGGTTTCACCACATGCTCCGGCAGCGGGTTCCAGGCACCCTCTACCCTCTGTGTAAAAAAACTTGCCTCCTACACCTCCTCTAAACCTTGATCCTCGCACCTTAAACCTATGCTCCCTAGTAATTGACCCCTCTACCCTGGGAAAAAGTCTCTAACTATCCACTCTGTCTCTACCCCTCATAATGTTG